>NC_139322.1:8433723-9776223 GCF_056507025.1 Lutjanus erythropterus | reverse complement strand
TGTTTTTGCAGTTTTTGTGTCACAAGATAAGTCATTCCAAAAACACAATTAAACATAATAGAAAAAGATAGATTTCTTGACACTGATGATATATTTATTATTCTTTCTCTTTTGTAATGTACATACACATTGCATCAACATACAGTATAATCACATTGTTTGCTGGGGATATTTGGTCAAATGAGATCATCATTGTTATTGTCCAGGATTTGGATGTAATTTGGAGTGTGTTTTCCTCGGGGGGGGTGGGGGGGTGGGGGGGTGATGCTCTGCTGCTTTAGTGAACCACTTGCTTCACGTTTCTGCAATATTTTTAACACTGATATAACAGAGAGAGGAGAGAGTGTTCATCGATGGAGTGACGATGAGACATGACGTTTGCTAATACACATCAGTTCTACTTTCCAAGCTGCACTATGGTGAAACCCAAGCAGATTCATTATGACCACAAGGCAGGGACGATGTAGATGAGACGGTCCACAGATATGAGTGAGGACTGAGCAGAGAGAGGGGTGTGTGTGCGTGTGTGTGAGAAGACTGGAGGGGGTGGGGGTGTGTGTGTGTGTGTGGGGGGGGGGGACTGTCTCCACCTTTAGGACTCGAGCAGTTCTTGATTCATCTGTACTGTGTGTAACTCTCCTCTCTGCTGCACAGAGTCCCACTGAGCCAAAGACATCCTCAATCTATCTGGCTTTGTGCTCTACAGAGAAATAAAGCAACACACTTAAAATAAATAAATAAACAACCAACGACAATAGAAAAGAAAACATTCATATAGAGGTACCACATGACAGTGCTTGATTTTTTGTCTTTTTTTTTCACTTTTTTTTTTTTAGCATGCAACTTGTAGCAGGCAAAGTGCAGAAACAGGATCAACAAAGTAAAACACTTCATTTACAGACGGCAGTGGAGACAGTGTTCAGTCCATGTGAGATGAAACAAAACATGACGGAGGGAAGTATCTGGTTGATTTTTAAAGGGACGTGTCACCCCAAAATCAAATGTACGTATTCCTCCACCTGGCCTGTGGAGTCATTTCTTCATTTAGATTGTTTTGTTGTCAGCTGCAGAGGTTTGGAGATATCGGCTGTAGAGGTGTCTGCCTTCTCTCCAGTATAATGGAACAAGACCAAAAATATTCCAGAAGTCATGACTTCTTAGTTATTCAAGATAACTAGGTCTTTCTACTGGAAAGAAAGTAGTCCCAAATTAAACTGCTCATGACCAGGTCTGTGGATTAGAGCCTGACCGACACAGGATATTTGGGGCCGGTGCCGACGCTGGTATTAGGGACTGAGAAAATTCTGATGTCAGTATATCAGCTGTTATTCTTTGCACAAAATATAATATACAGAATACTGATTATATACATAAACACACATAGTTTGCAATGATGCATCAAGTGGTTAACGCGTTTGATAAAGATCTGAAATGGAGGCGGGATGTTTTAAAGCATAACAATAAACGTTATTATCCAATACAGGGCATGGCCGCTGTGCCCCCTCTGTTTGGCCTTTTGCCCCTGGAAAAAATGATATGGCTCGAGGCCCTGTGGCCTTGATGCCCCGGCCTCACCAGCCGATTTCACCGTTTTCTCATCTGCCTCTTTTCTGTCTACACAGTCTTCAGACACCAGAGTCTTTTGTTGAAATTCAGATTTTTTATTGAGCAACATCAATTGAAAAACTGCACACATAACCAGCAGTGGGTTCAATTTCAAGCATGGTATGAACAGCTGGAATTTATGGGGCTAGTTTGACAGAAACGTAGCATCAGTGGTGCTTAGTTTACAGCTCAATGCGTGTTTTGAGTGTGCAGTACTTCTTCAAATTTAATTATTTCCGTAGACTTAAAATCATTGTTTTATTTGATGGTCTTGCTGCTGTGGCGTTGGGCCTTTGTTCCCTCAATCAATTGACAAAAATTATGAAATTCTAGGCCTGGACCAGAATGATATCAGGGCACTGAAAAAGTCAACTTTGACCAGTATTTTTTAATTATTATAAATAAGTATAAATAAAAAAAACACACAGATAGATACATAAAATGCTGCCTATAAAGCTAATAAACAAAACCAATCTTTATTATGTCCTGTTAAACAAAAGAATTTTCATGTATCATCAAAATATATCAGGCAACATATCAGCTGATAGTGGTACAGAAGATATGATATTAAATATAATGGTCAGGCTCTTCTGTGGATTATCTAAAGTAACTGGAACATAATTTCTGGGAAAAGGTTTTCAAATGTACTTTTTGGCCCTTTGTGCACCACAAGCTGAGTGACGTCTAGTTCCATTATATTGGAGAGAAGGCAGACATCTCTACAGCCGATATCTCCACAACACGGCAACTCGCACCAAAACTATCTACATGGATGAACAGCTCTACAGGCCGGCAGAAAAATACATATTTTTGATTTTGGGATGAACTGTCCCTTTAAATATGATGATGGACTAAATTAGTCGAAGCTTTTAGGAGGAATGAAAAATGTGTGCAATTTTTTTTGTTATAATACTCTCTTAATTGATTCTCTTGGTCCCTGAGCTTTCAAGTATTTTGATTAGTAATTCATTCCTTTATATCATTTAAATTCCGTCCTGAATCACATCTTGACCAACTACAGGGAAGGCCTGCTCATGACAGACTAAGTGCTACCAAAAGATTTCACACAATGCTGTGCCTTTTCCCCAAATATACGTCCTGCTCGGACCAGGCGAACGACTATTTTTACCCGCTAGAATTGAGGAAGAATTTAGGCTTTTTACTTTTTTGTGCTTTGCACATAAGTATCAGTAAAATAGAAGTGCTACTGTTACCTACAGATTGCTCTGCAATGGTCTTGTGCTCATTTCTTATTCACTACCTTTGGATTCCTTATAAGGTTTATAGATTGGACTTTGTATTCAGCCCAGGTCATAACAGATCAACGTTATTGCCCCCAGGCCTCAGGAGCCTGTGAAGGCGTGATGTTATGACTTGAATGTAAACAGTATGTGTGGGTGAGCATGACAGGGGCTCAGCCGTCACTCCGCGTGGTGTTAGCTCAGCTCCTTGTGTTGGAAGGATAGGGGTCACAGTGCAGCTGCCGCCTCAGAGCCCTGTTACGTACATCTCCATGCCGTCGTTGAAAGTGAAGATGGTGGTGGTACTGGAGGTGGCGGAGCCCTGCTTCAGGTCGCCGATGCTCTCGTACAGGTTCTCCCCCGGCAGCAGCAGGGCTTTGGCGGGCAGGTGCTGTAACTTGGGGTTCTGCTGCGTCGGCGGCGGCGGAGGGGGCTGCTGCTGCTGCAAGGGCTGCTGGGCTTTCTTCCTCCTTGGCCGCAGGGTGGCACACGTGTTGGGGGGCCTCTCTCGTTTCCAGGCGCCGCCGCCTTCCAGGTTCTCGTAAGCCGGGTCGCACTCCTCCGTCCCGATGGACTCGTAGCAGTGGTCGTCGAGGGGCCCTCCAATCGCTTTGCCCTCCTGGAGGGCCCACGTCTGGGGTTTGACCACTACACTAAAACCCCCATCCCGGTCTCGGTCCCGGTCACCACGACCCAAGGTCCGGAAGCCAGGATTGGCTGGGGGAGACCCCGGCACAGCTCGCTTCTTCTTTCCCGGTTTACACACCTTCGAGTACATCTCAGCCACCTGCAGTCAGACAAAACATCACTGAGATCATACACTGTAAAAACAAAAAAAAGAAAAACGTTCACAATGCTCATTAACTTGGTCCACTTTAGCTATAAGCTAATTTTCAGCTGTAGTCCCGGGGCCAGACACAGAGAATAACACCTCTGCTAAAGAAATTAACACTGTACAATAAATACATATTCACAATACAACAACAGCAATGCCGAGATTTCACAAGATTAAGACCCCACAGCAAAATCAACAACAAAATCAAATCTTATGTTAGCTTATGTTAGCAAAATGCCAGTGAGTTAGTCTACATCAATCATTAGCTAGCTAGGTAGCTATCATTTTGCCAGCATTAGCTGAATTAAATCTACTAAGGAGTTAGAACTGGTCATGAAACAGTCATGGGGGCAACCATGTCAGTGGATGGATTTGATTGGTATAGATGCTGCAGCAACTTCCCAATCGATCATTATTGCTGCTAAAGTGCGACAAGTGTTTCTCCTTCGCTGCCAAAAGAAAAATTAAGAAAACAAAGACAGAGAAGAAGTCAGGATTCTGAAAAAAAAGGCAATCCAGGAACTCTATTTTTGAGTATAAAGAGCTACGAGTCTCTTTTGGCATTTAGTACTTTATCTCTCTGTGACAAAGGAGGATTTTTCAGTTACTGTCATCTTTAAATTGTGTTCCTGATTCCTTTTTAGTGTGATAATTACAACTAGCAACACAAAGGTAACCGTGAAAAGGCAACAAACTCGGCCAACAGCAAAGTGAACAAGCACATTTCCACTTACTTATTCCTTCAACCTTTTAAAAATAATAATAAAACTTTTTAAAAGCTACAGTTCAGATTATACAAACTGAACAAGGACATTTGTCCCTTTCAGCTTCCATCTTTGTCTGAATATGAAATCGAGTTAAAAGTCCTGTGCAGCAGACTGACAGTTTTTTTCATGCACATGGTTGAAAGAGTCTGAGGACTCTTGAAATACCTTCATGACAGATGTACATTTGTTAAATGTCTCTCTGGGTTGCCAGATATTTCTATCTCTGTATCGTTGGGTTATGCTATACAATCAGAATCAGCAAATCTCTCAGTTTTTTAAAGGCAGATGCTATTTGCACCCAGGGTGAAATAGTCAATGGGTGCATATAGAGTAACATGGAAGAGAAAAGCACCCAGGTCTCCATAGCCAATAATACTATTTGCACCGGGGGTGTAAGTAGCCACCGTGGCTATTTGCACTCACATGGCACATTCCTAAATCTAACCCAGTGGTTTAGTTGCGTCAATCAAACCACTGAAAACTGAAAATAATAACTTAATTAAGTCAATATGTCAAAAAAAATGTAGTAAACACCGACTTCTAATTTCACACTAGACTGAAACTGTACTCTCCTCTGACCGGAATCGAGCCCATTCACCCACTGCTGCCTCTTTTTAAAAGTGAATTTATCGCTTTTTATAGCTAGATTAAGGGGTTTGGTATAAATCGCCCGATTGCTGGGTGCAAATAGACCCTTTTTTTTTTCTCCCGTACCCCTGCCTACTTGCACCATCCAGCACATGTCCAGAGAAAAAAACAACACTTCAAAGATGTTATATCACACTTTAAACCATATAGTAGGGGTGTAAATCATAAGTTTCATCACAAAACGACATTATATCGATTCTTTGGACAACGATACGATATTTGCTGATATCCCAACATCTGCTACAACACGATTTTGATTCGATTCAATTCAGGGGTCTGTGATCGATATCAGACGATATCATATGTCCATTTAACACATTCAGTGACATTATGTCAGCTCACAAAAAGCAACTTAATTATAATCTGACAGTTTTATGACTGAACTCTTCCAGACATGTCTGACACAGCCATACCATGGCAATTTCAAAATAAGGGCTTAAAGATGGTGATATAGATCGATATTTTTACTTTGCATCAGTCATGTTGGATCATTGAACACTGCATATAACACTAGACAGGTTGATCATCTTCACCTTCCTTTTTATAAAATGAAACATGGACTAGAGATTTTTAAAAGGAAACTGTCATCGCATTTAATTCATGATGTTTAATTACTTCTTAAAAAAAGGTTAAGACAATAATATAACAACTATAACAGTCTGATGCAGCCTTTAAAACTAGGAAAAGACACTTATGCCTCATCATGATACAGTGATATCCAGAATCTAAGATGGTATCTAGTCTTGTATCGCAATATAAATATATTTATGTATTGCCCAGCCCTAGATACTAAAACAGTATCTAAAAATGTTTTGTCGAATATTAAAACTACCTAATTGTACATTTAAGGGGCTCACTGTGAACAGGGAAGTTCAACACATTAATACAACATAAAACCAAAACGACAAAGCTGCTGATGCACAGACTGAGTCCTCTCTCACCACAGCAGCAGACGGTTGTATATTCTCCACTGTGTGAGCACCCAGCGGTCCCAGGGCTTTATTTTGGTGCATGAGCATCTCCTCATCCTCCGGAGGCTTCCAGATGTACTGCTCGCCGTTGCCCATGAACATCACTTCCTGTCAACAGAAGAAGAAATTACATTTGGGGCAGAGCTCGTCACGTGTCCGCGCATCTTATCTTTGAGAATGTGTGAATGTAAAAACTGCATTTAAAAAACAGACCCAGTGGGGTTCATAAAGGAGAAATTAAACATGCAGAAGTGTTGTAGCAGCACGGAGCTGGCATCAGAAATGTGTTTCATGCAGTATTGAAAAGATTTTCCCTGGAAGGTGGAGCTTGTAGCGTGAGGAACCATGTGCTTATATTCTGGATGACTCAATTTCAACATGTTGCGTCATCCACAAGAAAGTCAGTGGTGAACAGCCCTGCGAGCAGACTGTGTACACATGTAAGCCTGTGAACTGTGCGTGTTGCTGAACTCGGGTCACAGCAGAGAGCGCGACCTCACTGACCTCACACGGGGCAGCAAATGGTCTCCCACTGTCACCTGGAGGGGAGCACAAAGCCTTATATCCACAGCGAAAGAAGAGAGCCTGCCTCCGCTCCTGCTGCTGCCAACATATGGAGGAGGCGACACTGCTGAGAGCACAAATATCACCAAGAACTGTTCGACAAATAAACACAGCTCACTGCCCAGACTTCAGAGACACGTCTACGCGAGTGCTACACCATGCATGATGCAGCCCGGTGCAGAGAAAACTGCAACACTGGCACAATTACGGCCGTGTAGATCCTCTGCAGCATCAACGGGAAATCTGACAGAAATACTCTCCTGATCTGCTCGCTGTACCTGGACTACAGACATTTGTTAGACGTCGATACAGCTGGCAACAAAAGTTTGAGCCTGACAATCAGAGCAAAGATGTCAGGGAGACTTTTCACACCAAACTGACACACTATGCTATGTGTGGTTAAACTAGAATATGGTGGATTCCAGGCAACTCAGATCTCGAAATACGCCACACTTCCTGTGCGAACTTGGGGTAAATCTGTTGCATAACAATAGCAGCAGCCATGTAAGCCTAAAATAATACATTTTATCATATAGTAAAATCTGTTCAGCATGTAAATTGATGACAAAATACGTCACCAATGTTATTAAGTGGCGTAAAATTAAATATACAATGGCGTCTGTTACCTCAGGCGTCATTTCTCTTCTGCTGTGTCATTTATATGCAAGCAGGCTGCACTGCTGAGGGTTCAACTGTGTGTACGTTTGCCAAAGAAACTCATCAATTTGTCAGGATCAGCCACGTTTTATGTTTACTTTTGGCTTTCTGTGACTGGACCGCTTTGAGGTCAGAACTTGGAAATTTCAACTGGGAAATTCCGACCTCCAACGTCGCCTGGAATGCAGATTTACGCTGAAATCCATTGTTCTCAGAAAAAGGGACAACCTCACTCATGAATAATCTTTTCTTTGTTGGAGGTCCTTTCATTTCTTTGCCAACATAAATACATATCATATCACAGTGACATAGCAGCCCACACAGTGAACAGCAAGCAGAGTTTTTACTATAACTTGCTGTAACAACTTTTCATTTCCATGCAGTCGATTTGTGCTTGATAGCCTTTGCAAGCGTGCGGTGGTAACCCGCTTCTCTCATCTCTTTTAAATTGTGCTAATCTGTTAAATCAGCTGCTATAGATGCTTGTGAAGTTCAAAATACTTGGCATACATACATAAATACATCAGTTCTCCATAGGGTCCATGTTTTCCCGAGCAGATGCACTGGGATGCATTTAGATTGTAAATCGGGAATACCGACTCGGAACTATCAACGTCCAACTTGCAATGGATCGCAGCAACAAAAACCACAGGGACGTCTGTCAAAAAAAGTCTAAAAGTGACATAATCTGGCAAGATGCTGCGTTCACATTTGTAATGTGAAAACTGTATTTTTATGGCATAGCTGACAATCATCACAACCATGACAACTTTCCACAGTAGTAAAACAGTTTTAAACTTCTGCACAGTGCTCTGGTGTCTGATAATCCTTCAAAGTGGACGTCCTTCTTGTGCCCGAGGCAACACGTCAAACTCAGCCTGTATTTTTCAAACACGGGGCTGTTTCCAGTGTGAACACCTGCGAACAGTCTGTAGTCATGCTAGCAGCTCTGTGAGACTCTTCTTGTGCACAGTGATGCTTCGAGCCGAATGTGAATGTCAGCATGCTCACAGTGATGATGCTAACATGCTGATGTTTAACAGGTAAAGTCCATCATGTTCATCATCACGTGGGAGTATCATAATTGGACAAATGAAAAATTTAACCTGATGATGGCGCTGCATGAAAAAAAAAAAAAGATCACCAAAGTTATTACAATTCATCCTCAGGGTCGGCATATCAAATTTCAAGACTCTCTTTGCCTTCAGGTTGATATTTCTCAACAAACACAAATGTGAACCTCATGGTGGTGTTGGAGGAAAAGTCAGGAGGAACTTTAACCTCTGGGAATTATGAACATCTGTGCTAAACTTTGTGGCAATCAGGGGCATAACCCAAGTAAACTTAGTTTATTCACCTTTCTGAAATGAGGCTGAGAGTTTACTCACCTAGTTTAAGATCAACTGTATCAACCAGTGAGGGCAAGCAAGGTGGGTTAACTACAGTTTACAACCTCTTTATTCACCACTACACTGCTTGTGGCGATACATCCAATGCATGACAGATCAACAAAGTAATAGAGCCACACACAGCCTGGATATTATATATCAACACTTTTAGAGCCTTCCTGGGAATCAGTGCATGCGGTATTGACTCTTAATCTAACTTAATCTACCTACTCATCTACTCGTCAGTCCAGTGTTGCCAGATATATATATATTTTTTTTACAAAAAAGGCAGAGTGTGTGATGATTTTGCCATTTTAATAAACCCACAAGGCAACCTTATCTGTGATCTGAGAGCAGCCAATCACATCAGCACCACTGATCACGCCATCATATCAGCACAGCGCCGATCAAGCAGCTGGAGAAGCAGTGACAGTGTGCAGATCTGGGGCTTTTTGTTTTGACGGCTAAGAACAGAAGAAGTGATTGTGTGATGGGCTGTGATTGACTCTGTGTGAAGTGATACGCAGTTGCCATCTAATTCAGACGACAGAGTCTCTGTGTAATATGGTGCTCATAGCAGAGTTCTGCCAGTCAGTGTACCATCCCGGCCCCTTCCCAGGTTGTTTCAGTAAATATGATAATAATTTGACATTCCCAGTATGATGCTGCTGTATTTTCCATCTTGCAACACTGCTCCGGTTAGACCTCTGGAAAACCACTAACAATCCAATTTAGCTGTTAACTTCATCCCCCTCCTCCAGTCATCACCTCCTTCAGTCCATAAAACTGAATCCTGTTCACCTTTACAACATCGTGAAATGATGTCCAGGCTGTTCACAAAGAATATATTTAGTTATTATACCAAATTCTCCCCAGACAACCTTAAAGTTCACCTTCAGACACATTTTAATGCTATGAATAATATTTTGTTTAACACGATTTATCAAGTAAAAAGTAAAGAAGGCACGTCTGCGACCTACTCGAGAAATTCTGGTAGCGGTTGGCCCCGCCCTCCACCTCTGCTTGTGCTACGTTGACCAGCGAAAGAGAGGTGAGCATAAAAACAGCTAGCGTTTGCATTACTGTAATGTTCACGATACCAGCGATGCACCTACAAACTGCCAAACATGGCTGGCCACATTGTCGCCGAGCGCTGAGAAAAAGTTTAGGCCAGCTCAACTTTGAGTTGTAAGGTGTCACGTCCGACACAAAGCAACATGTGTCGGACATCAGTTTCTGGCTTCATGTTGCCGACTTCTATTGAAAATGACTTGTAGCCCGATGCTTTGTCGCTGGTAGTCTGAACATACCATTAGAAGAAACATCAGAGACATTCAGTCGTACGTGTTTTAGCCTCAGGAAGATCCAGACTAAGATGAGGAGTCTGTTGTGCACCAAAATCAGCAACTAGCAGACAAATCAAAATAGTAAGTGCAGTTTGCATCTTTTATTTGTTCATGTTGCTTGTTAGCTTGTTACTGGCAGTGGTTGACACAGCTGATGCTAACCCTCGCTCTCTGTACTGACCATAGACTTATTATAGAGCTGGACAGGACAGGACTTTGCTGCTCAGCACTGCCGCCATCTTTTTTCCAGTGGCCACTCGCGGCATTGCAACAAAAATTCCCCACTGGCCCAAAAAGCATTTTTCCTCATAGGCCGTTATTATAAAATAGACATCTGTAAAACTGTCGACAACTGCAAACAAAGTCAGTTATGACTCTTTCTATTATGGAGTTTTTATATTTGTAAAACTTTCCTCAAGCCGATAAAAGAACTTCCTCTACCAACCTTTGGGAATGATGGGACGTTGAAGGCATCCACGTTTCTACGGGGCAACTTCGTGCTGTGAGGGTGTGGTGGAGGAGGGGCGGGATGTGACGGCGGGGCGTGTCTTGGAGGTGGCGCCGGCGGCTCCCCCATGTCCGTCCCGCTGTCCCTCTTCTGGGGCGCCTTGTCGGCCTTCCTCAGCTTCCTGACGCAGGCGTACTCGGCCGTCTCCGGAGGGTGAGGGGGAGACATGACCTGGGCCTCGGGTTCGGGCAGCCCTCCTTCCACGTCCCCGTCTGGGTCCGGGGGCGCCGGCGTGTTGGCAGGCACGGCCGGAGGGGCCGGAGTGTCCGTCTGCCCGGCCCTGCCTACCATGGCGTACAGGGCATCGTCAGTACGTGTGGTGGAGGAGCGTCGGCCCACTTCAGAGTAAGTGTGCTCTCCGTCCTCTCCAGTCCCAGAGGGGATCTGGGGAAGCTGCCTGCCTTGAGAACGGAGGTCAGAGTTAGACCGGCGGCTGAGCAGCAGCAGGAGGTCCGTACTCGCTGGACGGTTCTTATTAAATGCCTCTTAAAGGCACATAGAGGATGCCCACCATAAACCAGAACTCACACACATTTACTCCTGTTGTACCTCAACAAACATTTGTGAACATGAACGAATCTCTCGCTGGTAAAAGAAAATCTGGAGCTGACAGTAAACTGGGAGCTGACGTAGATATTTGAGAAAATGCGTCCAAATTGACTTCATTCCACTGCAGTGGAAGCGGGACAAGTATGAAGCAGGACATATGCTTATATTTCTTCAAACCCTCACGGGCTACTGTCACTGTGCCCACAAACACAGCTCCCTGTCGACTGTCAGTGACGGAGCTCCAGGACTCGTCTTGGCTCTCTGATTTCTGTCTTTGAGAGAGAGAGAGAGATGTGTGTGCACAAATCAGGACTGAACAGTCCAGAGGAATAAGGCTGAGCTGTAAATGTAATGTGAGTTCTGTTTTAGGGTAAATTTCTCTTCTAAAGCGTCCTTTTAGTGGGAAAATTCACCACTTTTCATGTTGATGTCCAGTCAGAGTTGATGGTAAATGTATTTAAGTGAAGCAGAAAATTCCTTAGTGCTGCTACATTGACAGAGAAAACTGAGATCAAGCTGCAAAATATGTCGTTCTTCCTGCATCCAGTGATATGGTGGGTTTTAATGAAGAGCTAAAGGCTATTTACACTTAGATTTCTAGTCTAGATGAGTGAACAAATTAATTCTCTACTTCTCACTCCTTTCACAATGTAGCGTGACGTATGTATTATTATTATTACTATTATTATTATGAAGCACCAGAGGGGCACTCAGCACAGTGCCATTACATGTGGCCACTCACTGTGTTTACTTTTACTAAATCGCCTGAAAACTACACCAGGCTGCTACAGTACAACATACGAGGTGAACTGCATCAGAATTATTGCTAAAATAGCACTGGTACAATGTCATCATCACCAAATCAATTTCTTAATATTGAGCCGTCGTTGAGCTGAGCTATCACATTTAACTTTGACTGGCTCAGCTGTTTGGTGCAGCTGTTTCAGAGCGATGAAACCAGCCATGCGACTGGCTGAGAGACTATTTAATGATCACCAAACCCACTGTCCATCCCGCCCGTTTGTACCTTGCAGTGCTGCACAAACATGAACCAAAACAAAACGTGCACATGGAGATGCACAGTCCATGTGCCACACCTACTACTTTGTGCTCGGCATTCATTATTCATTATTAAACTTGAGTACTTATGCGTGCTTCTGCACCCTGCCATGAACTATTTTTTACAAAATCAGGCTCCATGGGCACACTGAAATGGGGGTGACTTCACCTCTCTACAAGCAAGGGTGGTGACACTTGCACAACACGGGCATTAGAGGCTCGTGCACAATGCATCCTGGTACATGTAGGCATTGGCAGCACAGAGAACTCAGCTTTCTCAGTCAATATAGCAGCATTGAGGAATTTATTTTTTCAACTGACTGCATTTACCATCAACACTGACTGAACATCCACATGAAAAGTGGTGAATTTTCCCTTTAAATTTCATTGCATAAAGGATTTGCATGAATCTGGGGCCGGATCAGATACGGAGCACGTGGAGAAAAGTGTGAGGTGACACTTTTATCGAGCAAAGATTGACGCATTTATTTGTATTATTAGGGATTGCTGATGTAGTTTTCATGGCATTAATGAATGAAGATGAGGCCAAATCAGAACACGCTACAGTTACATTTATTTGTGTCCCATTTACTTGTCATGCTATTGATCTGCTGCTAAATTTTCCAATTGATTTTCCGTTTCTGACATTTCACGGATTATATCGATCCTGTCGGGTCAAGGCCTCGTATCTCTGCTGCTTGTGAGCTTTTTTCATGCTTTCAAATAAGATGGCAGATCACATGCTCATGTGGTTGAGAATTTTTTTCAGCTCCTGCAACTCTGAAAATTGTCCCAAAATCCCTTGCGACTGTGCCAAAAGTGCTTTGTCATGCAGCTAAAATAAGACCAGCCTGTTTATTATCCATTTAGGAGATACGAGGGTTTCAGCAGACAACACCAAGGTAGACATCAGAGCACACGGGTCAGGATTTATATGTGAAGGATTCACTCACTTTTGCCATTGCAGTTCATCTTGTTCATCTCGGTGTCTGATTTACTGATGGACCGCAGCTTCGACTGCCTGAGTATACCCTGATAACACACACACACAAACACACGCAGAGACACACACAGACGCACACAGGCCAGTTAAACACTAATTAAGACTGAAGAGGTGTCCTCAGTATGATATTGTTCCCTGGTGGATTGAGTTGCTTCAGCTACCTCTGCCGCAACACAAACAAAACACGGAGTGCGAGCGTGTTGCGTGATACCTACCATGTCCATGAGACGGTGTTTTCCACCCTCGCCGGGAACATTGTGTGTCTTCCCCTTCCTGTGGTAAACACACACAGCCTCTCTGTCACACAGATTGACACTTAGTACTCTGATGCACTGCTGTGTGTCTGTGCATGTGCAGAGTTTGAGTCACTGTCCATGTGTGTTTTCTGAGTCATCTTATGACTGTGCATATGAGTGTGTGTGTGTGAGAGAGAGAGCGATATGAGACATGAAGAGCATATTTGCATATGTGCGTGCCAGTGATAACAATAATAATAATAATAATAATAATAATAATAATAATAATAATAATAATAACAACCTTATTTATATAGCACCTTTAAAAACAGAGTTTACTAAGTGCTTTGACAGACAAAGTAAAAAAGCACATGAGCAGTGATGGAGAGTAACATTTACTCGTACTACGTTTTATGCATCTTTATAATTCATCTACACCTCATTTCAGAGGGAACTTTTGGACTTTGACTGGACTTTAGTTACTTTTAAGTTACTAGTTACTTTACATTCAGATTAAAGCTTGGGTAGGAAACATTGTTTTGGGATCACTGAGAAATAATTTCATAACTTTTCACCATATTGTAAATCAGGTGGTCTGAAACAGTACAAGACTTCTGCACCTCCTCTTGGCTCTATTTTCAGCATTCAGAGACTCTGGCTGATGACCAGAGTAGAAACGTATTTGAAAGTCATGTCGTGAGAGTAAAGACAGGAGCGACATAAAGGAAAGAATCAACTTATCTGGTGAGTACTGTCAGTACTGACACACAAACATACGTGGGGATTTTTCACGGGCATTTTTAGCAGCACTGAGTCAAATCGCACAGTGCTGATTCGCATTTCCATTATACCTTTTATCGTGCTAGATGGCCCCACTCTGGAGTCGGGACACAGTGCGCCTCCCTCGCCTGCAAGCGGGATGTGGTTACATCTCGCCAACCACAGCCAAACTGTGATGAGTCTCCTTTTCTTCCCCTCAAACAAGTAAGTGTTGTGATACTGAACTCGTGTGTTTTTTTAAGTCTCTTTATGTTCAGCTCTCAGTAACTTGCTTCTGACTGAATCTCTGTTTTGAAATGTAGTTTCTCTCCTCTGTCGCTGTTTGTACTGTCAGGTGTCTTCTATTACACAAAACTGCCCATGTAAATCTACTGTAAGGCTTTATAAAGTCAAAAGTGTAACGCTATTTGTTTAGGCTCAGCGCGCCTCTTGTGTTGAGCATCACCTCCTGAGGTCGTAATTCATGCCTATTCATTTTGAAACAAAAATGGCCAGAGTGGTAACTCCAACACTCGACCAACCAACGGCGTAACTTCATCATTCACTCACTCTGTCACAGACTTTCTCATTTACTGCAGTCTAACTGGGGACTCCTTGTTTCATTGCTGTTCACTTACTAATTCAGATACTTTGCATTTTTACTTGGGCAAGATTTAAATCCAGGACTTTTAATGGAGTATTTTTAACTTGTTTTATTGGTACTTTTACTTAAGTAAATGATCTGAGTACTTCTTCCTCTACTGGTGCATGCATGTGTAAATATTCCAAGTGTCTGCAAATGCAAATGAGCATATGTGTGTATCCGTGTGTGTGTGTGTGTGTGTGGTTGTACGTGTGTGCGCAGCGGCTGCTCTCACCTCTGGCAGCCCACGCAGAGCACCACGATGAGGATCGTGACAACAAAGGCTGAGGCAGCAGCGATAGCACCCAGCAGCAGGACCTTGCCGTAGGGAGGAGCCGTGAAGTTCAGCCCGTCCTGCATGGAGGCCATGTGGGAGCGCTGGCGCTCACTTGCTCTCACACACTCACACTCACACCCTTACAACTCATGCACGCAGGGAAGTGCCACGGTCTCACTGGGATCTGTGGGCACAGAGTGGAGCTTAATTACAAAATTATCTAACCTTTACAAAACATTAAGTAGGTTAACAAAGCAGCGGAACCAGAAGTAAAATATTCACAGTGCAGAAACCAGAAGGGAGGCGGCAGTTTGAACAGAGGAGAAGTGAGAATTCCTGTCCAGCACTGAGGCAGTGAAGTGAACAGACATTACGCCTCCGGCATGTGCTTCTGCTTTACCTCGTTTGAGGGATTACTGAGCTTTATGTGTCACATTTACATAGACATCAACAGCATCCCTGCTCACCAACAGAGATTTTCAGGTATCCAGGTCTCCAGAGCACAAAACACAGAACATCTTTTCAATCACCAACTCTGGTTTGGTCGAAATAAAACCTTAATTCAACATGTTAGACGTGAAAATATCAGGAGAGGAATGAGAAGGAGAAGCAGCCAGAATATTCACCTCTAATGCAGGGAATTAAGGTTTAAGCATTTTGTATACAGTGTTTTTGAGCATTTTGATCATCACCTCAGTGTCTTAGATAACCATTAGCAATGTTAGCTAGCTAGCATCGTCATCTTCATCGTCATTCAAACTCGGCACAAACAAAATAAAAATCCCCCAAAATGTCTTAGCTCAAGTTTTGTTGAAATAAATCCTTTAATTTACCCGAGGGCGCGTGAAAATATCAGAAGAAGCGCGAGATGGACGAGATGGAAGTACAGCCAGAATATTTTCACATCTAATTAATTTAGAGTTTATTTCAACCAAAGACCCAAAGTTTGTGATTGTTAGAGCACTGGAAAGACAAGCCAAGATGCTTTTTGTGAATTTTATGTTGTTGACGATGCTAGCTCTGAGATCGAGAAAAGATGCATACAACGCAAAATGGACAAAATGGATAAAACAGATATCGAAATAAGGAACGTGGC
Source organism: Lutjanus erythropterus (assembly GCF_056507025.1). Taxonomy (NCBI): domain Eukaryota; kingdom Metazoa; phylum Chordata; class Actinopteri; order Lutjaniformes; family Lutjanidae; genus Lutjanus; species Lutjanus erythropterus. The sequence goes on along the minus strand of NC_139322.1, from coordinate 9,760,071 downwards.
TGGTGACTCACCCCATCTTCACAGTTTAAATTATTTTTTAAACTCCAATCTTGCAGTGTTAGATACAAATTATATAGTGATGTATAAAGACCCCTCTGTACATATTTCATAATATATCTCTTTTAGATTGAAATTTATGGATAATATAGTGCCTGGCAACTTTTGTTGTTGAACTGTATATTTTTTGTTTTCTTTTTCTCCCTTGCAACCTACGTACATCAAAAATGCTGTAGTGAGCAGCAGGAAAAAAATAATTTTTTGCTCCCCTTTGAATTGTGCCACGAGTTGCGCTTGATAATATTGGGAGACGAGTGAGAAGGAGGTTAGACACCAGAGAAAACAGCGTGTACAGTAGAGGGTGACACATCACTCCTGTCCCTTCCCACTTATACAAAAATATTTGTGTCCCGTCCCAATCCAGTGACAGAGTGGAAAAAATTCCCAATTCTGGAAGAATGACTCCCATCTTGTCCCGTTCCCGTCCATCCACAGTCTAAATACGATTACAATTCCCGCTCCGCTTCCATTGACTTTATTTCCTGTCACCTCTCCGTCCCGTGATGAATAGTGAAATTGACTCGGGAATCCCAGAGGAACCCTGCGTTCCATGGGGTTCCCAAATAAATGTCAATCTCGAGTGTACAGCCAGAATATTTTCATATCAATTGTGGCAAAAAAAAAGCCTTTATTTCAACCAAACAACCAGAGTTGGAGCAGTGGAAACATGAGCCAAGAAGTTTTTGCTGAGTTTAATTATGTTTCTGTCAAGTTTGAAAGAAGACGATGCTGCATAGCTAGCTAACATTGCTAACAGTTATTTGAGACACTGGGGTGATTATCAACATACTCAAAAACACCGTCCAAAAACAAACAGCGACAGAAGAAGCAGCAGAGAAAAAGTGAGAATTCCTGTCCAGCGCTGAGGCAGTGAAGTGAACAGACATTACGCCTCCGGCGTGTGCTTCTGCTTTACCTCGTTTGAGGGATTACCGAGCTTTGTGTGTCACACTTACATAGACATCAACAGAGATTTTCAGGTATCTAGGTCTACACAGCATAAAAGTGAGCTTGTACTTAAAGTAATCCAGTAGTTTACATACATACAAACCTACATTTAATGACTGCTTTATAGCTGAAATAAAGCAGAAAACAGAGCATCTCAACACGCAGAATCTAGCGCTGATCCGATAACTGCTACAATTCATATGAGTAAATACACATTTCTCATGGTTTTAACCATTCACACACGAGCAAACATACATATTGAGAAGGTACGATGAGTCACAGAGAAGCTGAACATGCCAGCAGCAGCCGGAGTATCCTGAAACACCGAAGGAGACGAGAATGAAAGCAGAGCGAGCAGACAGAAGCATCTTTCCCCACTCCATGCTGCCTGCCAGACAGTCTCACATTTGGCAGTGTAATATGTTTCAAATACACAATAAAAACACAGAGCCGCAACAAAAAGACCAAACAACAAGCCTGTTCTAATCTCTGTCAAATCATGCCATCTGTCTACTGTGACAGTGTGTTTTCATGTGTGTTTATGCGTGTGCCGCCTGTCCGTCAGCGACAACAAGACTGAACGGCAGACTGCAGGAAGCGTGCTGCCTGGTTTTGTCCAAAGTCTTGTTGAACTGAAGTTTTTTGGGATGATAGCATTCAGTTGTCTGTATATGTCTGATCCAAATGTCTCTCATGTGTTTATTCAATTTATAACAACAGATTTTGACAAACTTCCTCGTTCCTCCTCGCCGATGATAAATTCTGACACTTTGAACAACGTGCTTTAGTTTTGGATTCCACATGGATCCTTTCCTTCCAGACAGAATTTAAACCTCGCAGTCCACATTACTTCAACAATTTGTCTGTAGTCTGGTGAATAACGTGGATCTTCTCTGACAGTTTGCCAAAACATTCACACCTCAAGACAGTCTGTTTTTTGAGGACGAACCACGTTAGTGTGCATTTCTGAAGCCAACGTGTCAATCTGTCAAGGAATAAGACAGATTTCCCTTCAGAGTTAATAAAGTATATTATATCGCATCGTACCGCATCACATTGTATCATATCATATGCATATGGTATGGTACTGTGTCATGTCATGTCGTGTCTAGTGTGCGATATTGTAATGAATGATATCGTATCGTATCGTATCGTATTGTACCGTAACGTAACGTGTTGTACCATATTATATTGTATTGTATCATATCATGTCCTATCGTATCGCACCATATTATCCCGTATCAACAGTCATGCTAGCTGCTCTGCAAAGTTGTACTTAGGCACAGTGACACTTTGAACTAAATGCTAACATCAACTTGCTAACATGCTGATGTTTCGCAGGTACAGTGTTTACCTTTCTTAGTTTAGCATGTTACCATGTAAACATTTGCTATCAAGCGCTAAACATAAAGTACGTCTGAGGTCATAAACCACCAAAATATTGGACAAACATGCTAGAAGAAAAGTCAGGGATCACTAAATTGGTAAGCTTTATCCTCTGATGATCATGAATGACATTACCATCTCTAGAGCCACGCTGCCTGCTAGCGTGGTTAAAAAGACTGAAGTGTCCATTTATCACAGCTGATGTGCACCAAAGAGGTGCTGCTCAGGGCCACGCTGTGAAAAAGCTCAGGTTGCTTGTGTAACTACATCCCAGAACAAAGCTTCATCTCTCTATGAGATAGTCAGTATGATCTGACTTTTAGCTAAAGTGCCCGTCGTCAGGGATTTTACTGTTTTGACCACAAACACAAGAAGAGAGAGAAAGAAGTTGTAGTTGCTTCACAATTAAAGTTCCCCGGTTCATGGTCATTTTTCTCACTGCAGTAAATTTGTTATTATTAACAGTAGTTAACCCTGAAGCCCTTTCTGCACAGATAAATAAAGCAGATCAGTGAACAAGTACAAAATATCTCACTCTCACATGGTGAAATGGCACCTTCCCTCAAGCCTCCAGTTTTAGTCATCCTATTTTCCTATTTTGTAATCAAAAATAATGACAACATTTAAAAAAAATAAATAAATAAAAATAATATATATACATACATACATACATACATACATATATATATATTGTTAATAGTTCTTTATTATTAAAAGGAAGAAAAATAATGGTCTTTGGTGAAACATCAGAAATGCTCCTTTTTGTCTCAGCCAGTTGTCAGTGGTGTATCAGTGTCTGTGGTTGACTGACAGCAGCTGGCAGGCTGAGCCTCGGCAGGGGAACTACAGACAAACTAAACAGACTTCTGCTGTAGCCTTCATGTCATGGGCAGACAGTGTGTTGTTAGAGGTATTGAAGAGTAGGAACCACACCAGCATCTAACCAGACTGATATGACACTTGCAGGTACGTTACATGTTGTTTAAAGTGCTGCAGCTGAGCAGATAATTAGCTATCTAGCTCGCTAACTGCACTTTTCAAAGTGAATGTTTGGTAGGGCGCTCATTCAAAAACCTGTGGGACAGGAGACGTGTCTTCATGTTTGTAAGTTAGTTAAGAAGGACACTTTAACAGGGAAGCTAATGTGGTTTGTTGTTCAGAGTCTGCGGCTCTCGAGCTGTGTAGCTGCTGTCTGACTCAATGTGACCGTCTGATCAACGCTGAGGTTACTGCTTTATACAAGGTTTAATTGGCTCGATTGAAATAACTTAGGGAGCAGATATGTACCTGTATGTCGCAACAGACAAAAATGATGCAACTTTAGGAGTTTACGTTTTGTGGCATTCAGCGGTGAGGTTGACATGAATACTAGAGATGTGCGTGATTAGATGACTACACTATAAAATATAACCACCCCGGCTAGTAGGCACCAGAAATAGTAGTCAGTTAAACTATTTATCAATATTTTATACATGTACAATGCCATTTAATTGTTGCCTCTAAGGTGTTATGCAGTTTGTTTGGCCATTCTGGGCTACTGTAGAAACATGGCAGTTCAATATGGCAGCCTCCATGGACAAGTACCCACACCTTCTGTACATAAAAATGGCTAACACTAAGGTAACAAAAACATAATTCTTATTTATTTTTAAACACTGATGAATACAAAGAAAACTTCTTGTCATGATCAAAAAGATTGGGACAGAATCATTGCTGGACGAATGCTGCTGCAAATGTCACATAATTTGCTTATAGTAATTATCAACATCATTTTGGGTCTTTTCATACTTAACATCATGTGGAAAACAAGTCTAAAACAGCAAATCTTTTTTTTTTTTTTTTAAACTTAATTCCCATGATACTTTGCCTCGTGGTAACCCGTGTGCTTCTACCTGAGGCTGGTGGTGAGTGCACATTGAAAGCATGACAGGAAAAAAGAAAGTCATTTTCTCTCATGAAAACAGTAGTCTCCTTGAAGCTTACGAAAAAAAACTCCCAAAAACAAGCCAACGAGATGACAAGATGCCAAAACCTGGTGTTCCTCAGGCTACTTAAACAACAAGAATCAGGCTGCTAGTGATGGAGACAGAAAAGTGCCCCCTTGAGTCGGCCTGCAGTGATGGAAAAATAGTGAAGCTGTCTATTCAGTTAATTATTACTGAGGTGATAAACATGCAAATCTCAATTAGATGGTAATCTGCACGAGAAATAAAGAAAACAAAATAATTTGGTTGTAACAGTCATCCGCTTATAGTCGATAAATCTCCTGAAATCTTACACACTGGACCTTTAATATTTCAATTTGACTTTAACTAAGAAGATGATCACAGTCTCCAGGCTGAGGCCACGCCCCCCTCAGTAACACACTGGGAGGAGAAGGTTAAGGATGTTTAATTCATGGAAAACATCACTGCAAGATCACAATTAAGAACGGATGTATTTTTAACTAAATGGTTCTCAATAACTTAATTTTTTTTTGATTGAGATCATAACAGATTTGTACATTTATTTGTACGTTTATTTGTTTCTACAACCTGCTAGACAGCAGCTTTCTGGCATTTTCCCATCTCTCCCTTTATATGAAACTGAGTTTTCCTGCAGAAGGGGGGCGTGGCCTTGCCGGATGACGTATTGGCGGTCTGATGTAAGGGGGAACACCGGAAGGGGCGTGACTTCAGCTCTCTGTTATGATGAAATTTTTCTCCCCGTGATCTTTTATTTTCTTCTCTGAAAATATTCAGAGGTTATTTGACTGACTTTTCTATTGTACGTATCTAATTTTCTGTTAAACGTGACAGTGTAGAGACGGGACAGGAGTTTATCAGGCTTTGCACGGCAGAAGTTTTACAGACTTTGGGTAATTTGCATTTCTTTTAGTAGATCCTGCTTTGAACCAAACTGCTCTTACCATGAAATCCAATTTGCACCAAATTTCACACACGGACGTCTCGGTTCTTCTTTGCACGTCATCTGTAGTTTTCTTTGTAAGCTCTGGGCATCCCGACCACAGAATAACTGCTTTGTTTTCCAAATTCAAATTAACCTCATGTTAATTACTATTAAAATTATCTCTCAGTGAGTGAATAGTTTCCAACACTGGATCTCCAATATAATTAGATACTTCTTTGAGCATGTCTGAAGAAAGTGACTGCAGCAGCGAACATGTTTTCCCAGCATGCCTGTCACTACTCTTTGGTGTATTTTAACAGCAGCCAGCAAACATGTCACAGATTTCACAGACTGTGACCTGCTTTTAATGACACTAATTCATCCAACAGTGCTCCAACTTTCCCAGAGCGCACCTGAGCGAGGAGCCTGACATGTTCTGTTGGATTTAAAGAAACATATATGAAGCTGTGATCATTTAAATTACAGCTGCAACAGTGTCAGTGTAATTATATCTGCGCTGATTTGACAACAGAGCCGAGGACTGGAGATGGAGAGGGTAACGAGAGAGAAGAAAGGGGGGAAGAAGGTGTAGGTGTGTGGAGGAAAAGAAAGGAGCGAGAGGAGGGGAGGAAGACATGCGTGGGAGTCCTGTGGCAGGTGTTTGAAGACGCTGAAAGCGGATGATGAGAGGAGCCTGTCACATTTCCCAACAAGGTTTCCCGGCCTTCCTCCCTTTTCCCTTCCCTGTCTCAATGAGTGTGTCCACACCTCCCCACCCATTCTTCTCTCCCTTTATCCCCCCCCCCCTGCCTCCGCCTGCGGTGTTTAGCCAGAGTGACGCCTCAGCACTGCAGTGTAATCTCTGGCCCTAGAGCTGCCTCGTCAGAGCCAACCAATTGGACGTAGAGCTCAGAGCAGGAGCAAGAAATGGCCCTCCCCCGGCTGCTGTTCTGCTAAACAATGCCCCCCCCCCCTCCTCCGCCTGTGGAGCTCAGTGTGCTCGTTACAAACTACCAGCGAATACCTGCAGGTGCAGATTTGCCAGGTGTTGCCCTGACCGCGTCTCACAGACCAGAAGGCTACTTACACTGAGAAGGGGCCATATGTGGCGAGCAAAGTAGAGCATCATCGATCGTTAATATCTGCTTTCTTTACTGAATCATGTGGTCAATTCAAGATCCGGTGTGTGAGATTATGGGAATTTATTGGCAGAATATGACAGAAATGGACTAGAATATTCATAAGTATGTTTTCATTGGTGTAGAATCACCTGAAAATAAGAATTGTGTTGTTTTTGTTACCTTAGAATGAGCTGTTTATGTCTACAAAGGGCGCAGATCGTCTTCCATGGAGGCCGCCATGTTGCACCGCCATGTTTCTACAGTAACCCAGAATGAACAAACCACACATGGACTAGGGCCTTTTGTATTTTTTCCAAGTTTTTGCAGACACTGTAGGCTTTCCTACAACGGGAGAATGAGATGAGGTGTAGATGCCACTAAATCTTACAGACTGGTCCTTTAAAATGAAGCAAACTAAAACTAAATAAAAGTTAATTTATTTCCTTTAGGATCAGTATATACAACAAAATATCAGCCAATGAAGACTATATGATGTGTCTGAAAGCTCCAAAAGTTAGAAATTTGAGTTTTGAGATTAGATTATTTTGCAGCAAATAAAAAAATACGGATTCCCCTTTATTCCTTGTATGTTTTTTCTCTTCTCTTTTTTCAAATTTCAAATTGGGCCACGCCATTCTTAACTTCGGGAATGGCTGGTTTAGTAATTTTTAAAACTAAATTGCTAAAAATCTAATTTGGCTTCAACTAACAATTATTTCCATTATTGATTAGTCTGTTATTTAATTAACCGCTGAATCGTTAGTCTTAAAAAACATCAAACGGAAAATAATGCCTGTCACAAGTTTCCAGAGACCAGTGTGACACCTTTTTATTGCTGGACTCTTCCAATCAGCAGTTCACACTGACAGAGAAGAAGACAGAAATGAGAGAGAAAAGCAGATGATCCTCAAACTGGAGAAGCTGGAGCCACAGAATAGATGTTTCTGTTTTAAAAAAAATGACTGAAACGATCAATCGATTGTCAGAATGGTTGAATGATTTTCTTTCAATCAATTAATCTAATAATTTTGTCACCTGAAACGTGAGAATTTAGGTTAAAATCCATGGATTCTCTTTGGATTTTGAAAGAAAATAATCATTAGCTGGAGTCATAGATGACTGAATGGACGTCAAAACCACATCACCTGTTGACTTGGATCTGATCGCAACAATCTCTAGAGGAAGTAGGGTGATGCATTTGTCCAATCACATCATCAGATCGAAATTTAACTAAAAAAAAATACTATTTTTTTAAACAAATGCTTGAACTCCAAACAATTAAAAAAAAAAAAACATGTTTTCTGCTTACGGCACCTGACAAGGCTGTTAAGTCAAACAAGGAATTATGGTGTAATCCTCATACAAATGCATTTTAGGAACACATTTAGCCCTACAGTGTTACAATAAATACCAGTAGGCTTTTAATTTTCTAGGAACATGCACTGCATTTACATGTGTGTTCATTATTAATAACACTGGAGCTCCTCTCAACAAGCCCTGCCAGCCAGTCAGCCAGCAGCCAGCCGGCAGTGGCCTCTCTCTCTCTCTCTCTCTCTCTCTCTCTCTCTCTCTCTCTCTCTCTCTCTGCTCAGGTTTTGATAAACCACCTGGGAGTTCATGTGGAGCAAAAACCTCACCCTCTGTGTGACACAAATAACAGCTATGTGTGTGTGTGTGTGTGTGTGTGTGTATGTGTGTGTGTGAGGGGGAGAGGGAGAGAGATGGGGGGAGAGAGAGAGGAGGCTGCTATTGTGTGAGAATGTGAATTAGGTCAAATGTTTGCTTGCAACAACGATTAACCATGCCCCTGTGAGGAAGAAAGCTGAGGCTCTGTCTTTATCTGTGCAACGCCGCCTCTGATACAAACACCGCCTGACATTATTCACAGCAAATTAAAGAATAATTATGATGTCTTGTCTTGTGATCACATTACTCACATCCTTTACAGCAGCTTTGACACAGCAAGGGACCTTGAAACAGGCTGAACAATAGAGGTGGGCATCGAGAACCGTTTCCAAATAAGAACCGATTCCATGATTGCGATTCCAGAGGTAACATTAATACATTTTAATTCTGATTAAATTCCTACAGAAATTTCACTCACACTAGTTTCAGGTTAAACCATGCACTCTAAACACCTACCGTACATCGACCTGACCATCTGTTTGCGCCTATAGACATGCGAGTTGAACACATGCACATGTCTTTCTGTCTCCTGATGCATTTGTCTTATTAAACATAAAATATGTCACCTCTGCTGCCTCACATCAAAACAATAACAGAATAAGTAGTTTGATGACATCTGAAGTAGCGTGGGATCGTGGGAGTTGTGTTCTTCATTGTTATGAAAATCTATCTGTTCACAGACAAGGTAATACTGAAGTTTTATTTACATTCATCATTCATCTTTCCAACCTTACTATCCTGTGTTTTCACATAAATTATACCAGCTAGCAGCTAGCAAGAAATGCACTGTTACCTTCAATAAATAATGGATTTCTCTGGGTTTAGCCATTGTTGAAAAACATTTGGGACAATTTAAGTACAAAATTCAACAACGTATCTACTGTTTTTATGCAGAAACATTACATATTATAGCTTTAAATTGGGAGTCTAGCATTCTCATCAGTTAACCTACTCAGCTGTTGCTAAGTTACTTTACCAGCAGATGAATGGCACAACGTGTGTGAGTCTTGTAACAATCACCTTAATTTAGCAAATGCTATGCTACATAAGGCTTTAGAAGGACAGGATATTCTCTATCGTTACAGTGTAGTAGCTTAAATAAACCTTCAAATATTCAAGAAGCCAGAAAACAGACCACTGTTGTTATGGTTAGCTAGCTAACATTAATTTAGCTCAGTGTTTCTGCTGGGAACATTTATCCGTGGTATTCCCATCCCTTTTCACTCTGTGCGCCAGTGACAGTTGTGCTAGCTTGGTACCTCAGTCTCCTTTCCTGTTTCCACTACTTTACTGTATATGCTAAGTGCTAGCCTGGTCGATGCTTTAAATAAAAACACACCTTTAAGATGGTTAACAGGAGGACCTGTGAATGTATATTCACATCTCATGTTAGCTAATGTTAGGTTAGCATTTTGCTAACATTAGCTAGCTAGGTAGCTAGGTAGGTAGCATTTAACTGTTGACATATAAGACTATAAAGTTAATTAAATAGACTACACAGCCAGAAGTCACATATGTGACATCATGACCTTTTCTTTTAGCCACTAAAGCTATGATGCCTGTGTGTTTTTGAAATGCAATATCACTATGAGCATCGGGTCTGAGTGACGCACACAAACACAACACAAACAATACTAAACTACAACAAACCTACTACAAAGTGTGACTTTATTATATTTTAAAATTATTTCAACTGACAAATATTATGTGTGTAATTTGTGACACAATTCAAACAGGAATAAAAAAAATCATTTGTCAAAGTCTCTCTCTCATATTTTTTCCTAAACTAAGGTCTAATGGGACACACAGGATGGGGAGGGACTTTGCCTCTCTATCACACAAATTCTGTCTTAACACAATCCCACGTAGCAATGCTACAAAACTCTTCACCAGGTCTACCTAACTAAATTCAGTAAGTAGAACTGGAATCAGAATCAATAGCCAACTGTGTGAGTTTGAGTCTTGCAACAGTCACTTTACAGTAAGAAAAAGAAACCAGAAAAGAGACAATCGTCGCTATGGTTGTCAAGCTAATGTTGCTATATCTGCTTAACTTTAGTTAACGTTAACTTAGCATTAGTGTTTCACACCGTAAAGACACTCAAAGAACTGGAACAGAGAATCATGAGGAACCCAAATAGATAAGTAAAGTGGGAATGGGTATAGTAATTGTTATAATTAAAATGATACCCAATCCTATTAGCAGATGCAAGTGGTGTGAGCCTGCTAATATTCACCTCAATTTAGCAAATGCAATGGCACACAATGTTTTATAAGGACCAGATACTCCTCTATCATTACAATAAAGTAGCCTACAATATTCAAGAAACCACCATGGCTACAGTTGTCAAGCTAACATGAACTTAGCTTAGTGTTTCTGCTGGTAACATGTATCCGTGACAGCGTTTCACACAACTCTGCTGTAAAGAACACATGAGGAAACTCAAAGAATCTGAATTGGGAATCGTTAATGAAATCGATAAGCAGAAAACCCCCAAATATTCAAACACCCAGGAAGACACCAGCATTGTTAAGCACCAGCTAGCTAACATTAGCTTAGCTCAGAGTTGCCGCTGGTAACATTTATCTGTGACGATCAGCATTTCACACAACTCTGCTGTTAAGAATGCACCAGGACACTCAAAGAATCAGAAGAAAACCCCAAAATATTCAAGAAACCCGTAAAGACGCCAGTGTGGTAATGGTTAGCTAGCTAACGTTAGCTTAGCTCAGTGTCTCCACTGGCAGATTTTCCATGGTGAATAGCGTTTTCGCATAACTTTGTTGTAAAGAATGCAGGAGGACAGTATTGATTATGGACTTATGTGTCTAAGATTAAACTGACTGAAAGAATTGGAGTCGAGAACCAGAAGCGATGAGCAGAATCAGAATCCAAAGGATGCCCAACCCCACAGATGCTGAAAGTTAAACCACCACCATGATGTTTTTACGCTGTGGATGTGTTTAGTGGCATAAGGAAATCCTGCATGAAGGGCTTGTGTGTGTGTGTGTGTGTGTGTGTGTGTCAGGGGAGGTTGGATGTATGTGGCTCATGATGGCACCCACTCAGCGGGCATCAATCACGCGCTGGGTGACGGCTGGGCTGCCCGGCTCGCCGCGCCTCTGGGCTCTGACACCTCAAACTGCAGTGATGCTGCTGCTGACAACAGGTTACAAACCAACCACGACTCAAATGAGAGAGACGGGCAGGAGAGCCACGCAGGCAGGGTGTGAACTCGGATCTGCAGGTGGAGGCTATAGGCTGGTCACAGCAGAAAATGTAGAATTTCAGCCAGAGTGCTTTTTTTTTTTTTTTTTTTTTTATCAGGGTTTTGTTTCATTAAGCCTGTAGCGCCTGTAGAGATTTTTTTTTTCTTCTCTTAATCATCAAAGCGTTTCCGATTCATTTCCAGATCAAAGTGAGGATGGTAAAGGATGTTGTGTCCCTGAGGTCAGCTGGCAACTTACACGACAAAGCCAGCTCTCCCCCCCCACACCCCCCTATTTATGAGTAAGGGAAGGGAAAGGAGGAGGGGGGGGGGGTGCAAATGTTAACGGAAGGTCTAACGTTAATTATCTTTATGCTTCACAGTCGTCAGGGATGTTACGCAGGAAAAACGCGTGATTGGAGGCTCCCTGCGCCTTCCTCCCGTCAAATCACAATGAAGTTCTCTGATGAATCCGTCAATTTGGGGGGGCTTAAATCGCAAAAAAAAAAAAAAAAAAAAAGGCGATGCAGTGAGGCTGAGGTGGGTGCACACGTGTCTGTGTGTTAAATGTATGACCAGAGCAGATGGAGAAAAGGCAGGGCGAGCACAAAGGAAAACAGCCGGAGCAGAAAGGTTGTTTAGGCTACGTTTCCTGGATGGATAAAGGATGCTGTGTACCAATGGTGCGCACAGCTTATCGAGGCGAATCTATAGGCACATATGAATGACCCCCCCCCCCCCCCCCCTCCACCACCTCCCCTCCATCCCTCCCTCCAGCCTGTCACATAGCCACAGGCACAGAGCATTGCGCTATAGCATCCCTGTACTCACTCAGCTCGGAGATTTTGGGAGGCGCAGCGTCAACCCTGGTCGCTTCCTTCTGCTTCCAGCCGCTCCCCGCGAACATAATCAATCACAGGCGATAAAAACTTGTCTTTCTGGCTCTTCACACAACACGAATGCAGCATATTGCATGTGACATCCTTTCGAGCGCCCGCTGACCCCCTTGTCTTGTGCGCCCTGTCCGCGCTCCTCTCTGCTCCCCCCCCAGCCAGAAGGGGAGGCTGGGAAGTGTCTGACCTGCCTGATCTGCCGCCGCCGTATCCCCGGTTTTATCTCCAAGTGCCGGGTTTCTTCCTCCACGGTCCCTCAAGCCCCCTCCATCTGTACTCGCATCCCCTCGGCTCAGCTACTGTGCTTCCATGTGACACAGGCAGAGCTGGAGACCCCCCAATTTTGAGTTTGCCTTTTGATTCTAGCGCCCTCCCCCGGCACGACGGGGGAGTGCGGGTGTGTAGTGCGTAATGAAGAGGATTTCTCTCGTCCCTGCTGAAGGTGCAGGAGGCTGTGGTTAATTTCAGAGGCAGATAAGGAACATTTAGAGCCTGTATGATGCAATTTGGACACTCAGGGACTACATAACACTCTCAGGTTCTTCTTTTACTCAGTGAATATAAGTAAGGTGAAATGTTGTAGCTGAAATTATTGTTAAAATCTGTTTTGAATGTTTAATTTTCTTGTGAAGATTTGGTAAGAGTGTAACAATAAATCGAATATTGCGATATTACAATTTAAAAAAATGCCTCGATATGGTAAAGGACCGTGAGGATATCTGCCGTGATATTACATGGCTAATTATTTTATTTCATTATTTTTATTTTATTTTATAAATTTTATAATTTTATTATAATATTTAATATTTTATATTTTATAATATTTGTTACTAAAGACAATTGAGGCCGAATTTTTCTCTGCACACGTTTAGATCACGGCTGACTACATTTATTTTATTTTATTTTATTTTATTTTACTTAAGTTAGGAACAATGAAAAAAAAGATGTATTATTTAAAGGACTTTTTTTTTTTTTTTTTTCAAAACTATCACTTTTCTTTTGTGTTTATTAGGTAGATGCTATTTGCACCTGTGTTTGAATAGCCAGTGTGGCTATTTACACCCAGGTGTATGTAACCCAGTGTGGCAGAGACAAGTACCCAAGTGTTCATTGCAAAAAATGCTATTTGTACACCAGGTGTAAATAGGCAATGTGGCTATTTACGCCTGCTATTTACACCGCCTAATCAAGTAGTTTAGTTTCATAACTTAACTAAGTAATTTTGTTGCCTAACCCTAACCAAACTGCAACAGAAAACCGAAAATAATACAACTGTATTTAAAAAAAAAAGAAAAAAAAGCTAACTAACATGACAGGTACCACTTGCATAAAATTTTACACTGGTGTCAAACAATAATTGTCCAGAGCAGAACTCAGTCCTCCCCGTCCCACACAGTGGACCTACACTCAACACATTCATTCACCACAGTCTCTTCTCAGTAGAGAATTTGTTACTTTCTGTGGCTGAAATGAGCAGGTTGGGTGTGTCTTTTTAGTAAATATAATTACGAACTTTTTTTTATCATGGTATTATTGTACTCTGAGTATCAACTGGTTGATGTATGAAACCAGACTCTACTATATTGAAACTGACTTTATGTGCTTGACTCAGAGACAGCAGAAGAAGTGGACGGAGTTTCTGGGTCTGAAAAATGAAGCAAATGTGTAAGTGCCTTAAACCTGCATTCTTTCTAATTGCCAGTGGGGGGGGGGGGGGGGGGGGGCGACTCTGCTGGTTGCAAAAAGAAGTTTGATTGCATGTACTCTTATGGCAAAATGTCCCTGATTCTCACTTGATTATCACCTCAGTTAACAGTCTGCTAATGAGTTCATGATCTCATTCGCTAGTTTCAGGTCTTGTGATGTTCATTTAGTAAATTATGGTTCCATTTAGAGTGAAATAATTGGCAAAGCAAGATTTGCTTCATGGCAGGTCTACCACATGTGCTGATCAAATACAAAGCCAGATTATGCTGCTGTATTGTTTACTCCTCCACCAGATCTACGCTCTCGTCAGTGCTGTGCATGCTCTGGTTGCAAAAAAACAAAATGGCAGCTCCCATGATGCCAAATTCAAGGCTCCCAAACAATTGTCCACAAACTCATGGGTGATGTCACAGTGGCTGCATTGGAGTTGGTCGAAGAAACAACAGATCAAACTGATTTTGTTTTGAATAAGCCTTTACTGATCTCTTAAAACATGGGAGTGAAATTACATTAGATTAACATAGACCATGACCCAAATATGATCCTTTACCTCTAATATCCCACCTGTATTACATGTTTGTATTTTCCACTTTAATGAATGAAGGTGAATTGAGAAATACTGATATGATCATTACAAACAGGTTGTTTTATTTATCTACAATATAAATGTTGCAAACAAATAAAACTAGGGCAGTGATGTCTTGTTCTTTAGCTTGTTTTAACCTTGCCACTCTCACACTGTTGAAGGGTTTAAACCTCCTTCACTCTGCCTCCACCTACTGGCCACTCCAGAGCATTGTGCAGAGGAGCAACCACCTATCAGGGTGCAGGAGATGGTGTTGCTGTATGAGGGTCAATTCATGCCACACTGAGGGAGAAACACAGAGGAATCACATGAGAGTGGTCTGCTGACAGATTAAAATAGAGACTGTCCTGCCTGGAGAAATGGCAGCATCAGTCGTTTCAGGTTAACACTGATAACAACGCAGAGGCCTGACGGCAGGAATTATGACTCGTCTGTCAGGAGCAAAAGAGGAAGTCGTCTGATGTTTAAGTTCACAAAAAGTGGTCGGGTTGAACTGGTGGGTCAGACTTTGAGTCAAGAAACCGCTGTTTGTTTTCCATTTTCTACAGGCAGTTAGCTTTTATTTCTTTCAAGCATGACCCTCCTACGACGTCGAAGGAAGTGGTGTATCGACTAAAACTAAACGTGACAAAGTACAATGAAAACAGACTTATAATAATGTGAAATGGACGGAGCTTCCAGGTCAGAAAAGAGAAACCAATCATGAAGTGCCGTATGCATTCTCTCTAATGGCCTGCAGGGGGCGACTCTAACTGGTTTGCCTATTGAAGTCCGATTGCATGTCCAGTGATGAGAAAACATGCTGCTTCTTATGACTTCAGTAAACAGTTTCTGAATGAGTTTCTGATCTCAATCATTGGTCGCTAGTATCTTTCTACACAGCATGATGTTCATTTTGTAAATTATGATCCCATTTAGAGTAAAGAGTAGGTTATTATTTAGGATGTGACTACCTTGTGATTCTGAACCTGCTACCGCTGTGCTTCCTTGGGTTGTCAGTCAGATCTAGTCAGGACAGAGACTGTACAGTCCTCTCCAGATTCATGCTCTTGACCAAATAATTTCTGGCACCGAAAACCCAAGATAACAATGGCCATAATGCCAGACTCAAAGGTTCAAGACGGTAGTCCACAAACCAGTGGGTGGCGTCACAGTGACTTTACACTCAGGAGTGATGAGGAGACTGTGATATCCTTCAGATTAACACATGAAACAAAAATAAATGGTATATTTTCTTTTTCTATTCTGTTTGAAAGGCACTCTTTTAATCACATCATCTCTTTGAGCACCAAGAGTAATTAACGCCACCAGCTGTTTGTCTCATTTATCTCAATATTTACATAATTGTAGTGGATGGAACTCCCCATTAATTTGTATTTGTTTTGATCTTCTGGAAATTCAATCAATATTTGGGTAATTTTATCTGCGATTTACAGCGTAATTGAATTGTTACTTGAACTGCAACGATTAATCAATTATTAAATTAATTGGCAACTATTTTGATAGTTGATTAATCAGTTTGAGTAAGATATTATTAAGATAAAAAGTCCAAATCCTCTGATTCCAGCTTCTTAAATGTGAATATTTTCTGGTTTCTTTACTCCCCTGTGACAGTAAACTGAATATTTTTGAGGTTGTGGACAAAACATCTTGGGCTTTGGGAACATTTTTCACCATTTTCTGACATTTTATAAGCAAACAACTATTAATCGATTAATCGAGAAAATAACAGATTAATCGAGTATGAAAAAAGTCATTAGTTGCAGCCCTAATCAGTACTCAAATTTAGGTACAGTCGAAGATAATAAAACTATTTCCTTTATTCAAAATCCACATTTGTGTGGGATCATGGGAGTTGTTGTCTTCATTTGTGAACACCCAACGCTGCCAATGAAAATCTGTCTGACTTGACTCAGGCAGAAATCATGTTCAAGTACGAAATAATGTCATAAAGTTTCATGTTACAATTAGTCATGTTCACCATTTTCCTTCCTCACTCTCTGACGTATCATCTGGTGTTTCCCTAGAAGTTATAGCATCAAGTAGCTAGTAGGAAACGCACTGTTACCTTAAATATGGACTTCTCTAAGTTTGAATATTGTTGTTAACATCTGGGATAACAACATATAGCATATGTATAATGTTTTTAGACATTTTAATGCAGAAATGTTTTATATTTTAAGTTAAAAACACCTCTAAGCATCCTCATGCTGATGCTGTCCTGCAGGATTTCCCTCTCTTCTGCTCATCGTGGCACTAATCGCCTCTCATACCGCCTCTACCCTCCCCCCCTTCTCCTCTGTAGTTTCCACTGAGGGGCAGCCTACGTGTTTTCCTCATGAGGTAAAGTGCACCGAGCGTTTCCTCACACTTCTGGTGATGGACCTGAGGCTCGGCAGGTCCGTCCCTGGTGTTTGAGCGAATTTAAAATCCAGTCTCTTCACTGTTGTTATCCTCACCCTCCTCATCATCAGACCCAGCGGGAGCGCGGAGGAGAGGAAGATGGGCTGCTGCTCGGCGCGATGCATGCTGATCCTCCTGTGTTGTCTGCAGCTGGTAAGATGTTTTTTTCTGTCCTGTTACACATGATGCTTCAGCAGAAACACATCTGTTTACACATCAGGACAGCAGCCATCTTTTCTGCTGATAGTTAGAGCAACTTATACAGATGAAAATGACTAAAAACAACTAATAAAAGCTACATTTTTAATGACTTAAACACCTGCAAAGACTTGTTTATTTTAAAGGAAAGTTGGTGCTTTGAAACCTCACTTTTTTGTATTATTTCTGATAGTATAAAATCTCACATTTAGACTATAATATTCTGCAGCTTTAAAAAAAAATAATCACCAAAACCAACTTGAATATCTGTGAAAAACATTCTTCGGTGTTATGTTTGATGACCTTCCATTCCATTGGTCCATTTATTGATTAGTTAATCAACAGAAAATTACTCAGAAACAATTTGATTCATAATCAGATAATTCTTAAAGTAACTTTTTAAAGCAAAAATGACAAAAACTCACTGATAAAGCTTCTTAAATGTCAATTTTTGCAGGTTTTGTTGGTGCCCTGTCAAAATAAGCGAAATATCTTTTTCCTTTGACCTTTGGGTAAACAAAAAAAGCATTCTGAAGACGTCATCTTGGGCTCTCATAAATCAGAAAGAGCTTTCTTAACCACTCTCACATTTTATAGACCAAACAGTAAGTAAACAAAGCTTTATTTATATATTTTTTTAAGACAGTTACAAAGTGCTTCACACAGACAGAAAAAAATATGAAATTTAAAAAATAAATTACAATATTCAACACAACGAGAGACAGATCAAATTAACAAACAAAAACAAAACAAAAGGGAAAACAAAGTTCCTTTGTTGTTGCTTTGAAACCTCACTGGTTCTCACTTCTTGCATGCATGTTTGCAGGTTTTCTTGGTGTTGTGACTGTTGATTGGGGTAAACTAGACAAACAACTGTCAGACTGATCGATACTGAAAATAAATCGTATCTGCAGCCCTATTAAACGCATACATTTCTTTGTGAATAGCTTATTATAGTTGGAGGTGCTAATGAAAAGCAGTGACCGCCCACCACTACGACCACCACAATGAAGGGCTGCACCCACTTTGTCCTCGTCCTCTGTGTTTCCCACCCTGCCCCCCTCCCTTCATCATGACTGACTGGGGCTCCGACCTCAGAGGACATGACGCTGTAACCAGAGGTCTGTCTTTTCCCCCAGCATGCTTTGTTCGCCTCATGGCTCAGTTGCCTTGACAACTTATAACGATGAAAAATACAACCTCGAGGGACACACAGTCAAAAGACCAGCGTCTAACGAGCCCTGGAAAACACACAGAGCCTATAAAGTCATCATCGTCGGGGTCTCTGAACTCTGTTTCTGCTCCTGTCGACTCCTCCAGATCACTGCGCTGGAGAGGCAGGTGTTTGACTTCCTCGGGTACCAGTGGGCTCCCATCATGGTCAACTTCTTTCACATCATCATGGTGATCCTTGGCCTGTTCGGTGTCATCCAGTACCGATCACGCTATGTCGTTATGGTGAGAAAACTGCCTGATTAAAAAGTTAAAACTCTGAATACTGAATGTTGGTTTATACAAGTGAGGGGTTCATAAAAGATGTATCTTTGTTTTATTTATCTTCCTAAATCATGTTTTTGATGCACTCTAAGGAATATCAATCAAAAAAGATCTTTGGTTGCTTTGATAAGTTATCTTAAATTTTCATAAATCTTGTTTCCACACAGGAGAATATCCTGCAGCCGGACAAATATAAATCAAAGTGGTTTTGGTTTATTCAGTTTAAGAATGCTGTTTATCTGTTTTTGCAACTGGATTCCTCAAGCAGTTCCCAGCTTTTTTTTTTGGCTTGTTAGGCACAGTTTGTCTAATTTATTAAGAGGGTTGATAAAACTCTTACATATCTGGAGGTTAAATATGAAGCCAGCAGCCGGATAATTTATTTCAGCCTAGACTGGAACAACTCAGCTACAACTACAACTCAAGCGATGATAAAATCCCTTTATTAGCATCTCTAAAGATCACTAATTCAGTTTATATCATATGTTTAATCTGAGAGCAGTGCGGTCTCCTGGAAGTTACCGCTCCCTGCCAAGAATAATCCAGCACATAATAACCCATAAAATAATTAAAAAAAAATGTTTCTATGCTTTGTTTTTGTAAGACTTAAACAAACATGTTGTTATGTGTTTATTAGTGAGTTTCAGAGCTGTTTCCCCCTGTTTCCAGTCTGCTAAGATAAGATAACAGTTTCCTAATTTGTAAAAACAGATATCTGATTACACATGAATGCAGAATCTGTAGACAAAGGACAAGATT
Source organism: Lutjanus erythropterus (assembly GCF_056507025.1). Taxonomy (NCBI): domain Eukaryota; kingdom Metazoa; phylum Chordata; class Actinopteri; order Lutjaniformes; family Lutjanidae; genus Lutjanus; species Lutjanus erythropterus. Next base: position 9,740,732 of record NC_139322.1, on the reverse strand, counting down.
TTAACAAACAAAAAGATTTTGTTTCTGTAGTCAGAGTAGTATCGACCAGTCATGTTTGAGTGGGCTTTGGTTGCATGCAGCCAAGAAGTGGACCAAAAGAAATGGAATGCAGCGGCCTACATGCCATCTTGGAACCCATCGGCTATCGTCTGATGACCATTTAGCTTTTTATTAGCTTAACAAAATTGTATTTATCTGCAGATATCTGTTTATAGAGATTAACGTCCAACTCCATTTTGCATCTCATGTTGCTAATCAAACTGTAAACAATGACCCAGATGTCATTTACCCGTAAACATGGGCTGTTGACTCCAGCAGCTAAAACATCATCTGGCAACAGCAGATGGGTCTCCTGGTTGAGGCTTAAAATATAAACTCGATACTTAACTTTCTGCAAAAAAGTGAATTAGTGCATTTCCCAAAATACCAAAAACGATTCCTTCAAAATGAAAACTGGCCACTTTTGACCCCTCATCTCATCAGATGCAGCTCAACCAAAAAGTTATTTTTTCCATCTTTATTTAAATGTGACAAAGATAAGACATGTAAATAGTAACATGAAGGAATATGATAATAGAAACAGGCCAAACGAAGGAGAAACGTGTATTAATCAAGCGAAAACAACTGCTGTGATATGGAGAGTAAACCAGAGTTTTATTGATTGGATATCTGAGATGGCAGTGAAGGCAGCGTACAACAATGACAATGTGAGAGCTGAGTTATGATACACAAAGAGAATAACAATCATTACTGGTGCTACAGAAAATTATTATAGTAAAACCCAGTGACAGATTTGATCATTTTATTCTGATGATTCCAATATTTCACCAGAAATAATTAATATTTACAAAAACAACATAGTTTACATAGTCTTTAACTGTCTTTGTTTCTTCCCTCTTTAATAATCTTGTAATGACTCATTTATTATCTTGAGCAGCGGGCCTTTTTTACGCTTGTGTCATGTCAGGATTAGGACATTTGTAAGGAAAAAGAGGAGCCCTGTGCTACACTATCACCATGTCAAAGTACAGACAGTTTCATTCATTTTCTTTGTCGTGTCTTTTGTTTCCTCAGTACCTGCTGTGGACGTTGTTGTGGGTCGGCTGGAATGTCTTTGTTAGCTGTCTCTACTTGGACTTGGGGGGGCTTTCAAAGGTAGGTCGACTAATGGTCACGTAAGTGTCAGATAATTAGAGACCGACGCAGCTCCAGCTCCTAAAATACAGCGTTCAGCTCTCTGCATGTCCGTCCAGAGACAGTCACATGATCACACAGTGTGTTTACAGTACGTCTCTGTTCTCAGTCACGACATGAAGTGTCATGAAGTGACAGTAGTTTGTTTAAGTCTCATATCTGCTGCAGAAAACCTACTGAATTGGCTTTTTTTGTACTTTGTAATAGTGATAAAAGTGGTAAGAATAGTTCAGTACTTGTGGTTGTGTTGGTTTTAGTAGAGAAAACTCCTGTTGATAAGTTGAGGAGTTACAATAAAGAACTGATTATATAGAAAATACATCATTCAGGTTTTCTGAATTGATTAATTTCTCCTTCATCAAGTAAAAATACAAAACCTTCGCTAGTTTCAGCCACACAAATACGTTTTTTAATCACTAGGCTGTGATTGAAATACTTTTATTGGTAACAGTTTTAAAATATCTATAACTTATCATTGGCATTTGGGGTATTTTTATTTATTTATTTTTACAAATAAAGGAATCAGTTCATGCATTTATGCTGTCAGAGTTTCTGTACTGTCTTCTAGTTTGGTCTCCTACTAAAATAGCTTGACTCTGCAGTAGAGCTTATAAGATTAATCTTTCTTATCTTTCTCTCTGGGCTTATCACTGTGGAGTAAAGCATTACATTTCCATAACTACACAGCACTTAAAGGTATTAACCTGTTCTATCAATTACATTATTGCCCTCTCCTTTTCTCTGCCGTCAGTTGGTCTAACTGCTCTCTTAACCTGGGGTTTAACGCCATGTGAAAAGCCCAGAGACAGAGCGCTTTTAAGCCCCGCCTCCATGGCTCTCCATCGACGTGTATTGTGTGACTGTGTGCTGGGGATGCACTACCAACAAGTTCAAGAACCCAGAACTAAGTTTTTATAAGCCGCTGAACCGTAAAAGCAAATTTTTAAGAAGACAAACGTGGATGCAGACATGTGGCGTCAGCAGGACGAACGTGGCAACAGTTTGATCCTGATACTCAGTAACTTTATGCCTAGATTACAGCTGTTAATTTGACCAGACAAACTGTGGAAATGTAAGATAACTCAGCTCTAAAAGGCCTGATCATTGTTAGGTTAAATGATGATCTTACCTGGTGATGAGATCAAATAGTTGTTCATATTATATTATTTCCCCTCTGGCCATTCACTGGGATCATTTCTCACAGAAAATCAAGGTAATGAGAAGGGACACTGAGGTTTACTGGAGATATTGAGTTTGTCAGTTTTCCTCTCTGGTGGACACAGCATGCTAAAATAATCTGTTGATGTGCTGAAATCTAATGTTTTTACCGAGCTACAGTCATTTTGTTAGCATTTAAGCACTTGGTTTCATATTGTGGCACAAATCTGTGATGTGTTTTTCTGAGTATGACGTGTTGTGTTCTTTCTCTATGAAGGATTTCTTTCAAATTTGGCACAAACATCTTCTTGAACTCAAGGATAACTGATAAGACTTTGGTGGTCAAAGATCAAACGTTACTGTGACCTCAAAAAACACGTTTTTGGCCATAACTCAAGAATGAATGCGTTTGTTCTGACAAAATTTCACACAAACGTCTCATTGGATAAAATGACAAAGTGATGACATTTTATATCCAAGAGGTCAAAGGTCGACTTCACTCTGACATCATATTGTTCTGCACAAACACTTTATTGGCCATTATTCAACATCATAATTGATGAGGTTGGGTGAGTACCCTGCTCAAACGAGTATTCAGGATGGATAATGCACTGTTTTACAAGTATCATCACAGTAAAACGTGTAAATATTTGTACTTGTGATGAAGAAAAATCCTCATTGGATAGCAGATACTGTATGTGTTGTCTTGTTCTATAAATAGTCCTTTTTGCTCTTGTGATGTTCAGTTCTCAGGCTGTTCTGTAAATAGTTTTCTAATAAGTGATAAATATAGCAACTTTTGATCAACCCATATCTATTTCAGGCTTAATTTAACAACTTCCGAGTATTGATACAGACACAGATCATTTAGTTGATTGAACAAATACAGGTAATGCACTTGCTCATCTTTAGTCATAAGTCATGGAGGGAACATTAGGGTAGATTGTGGTCATATTTCACATTTGGTTGAAAACAGAATTGGCGACTCTAGTCTCGGATGTCCACCTTTAAACTGTGGTGACTGTATCGATCTCCGTTTCTGCTGGGTTGAAGAATTTGTAGCTTCTTTGCAGCAACATCTGAAGCGCTGTGGTCCAGTCTCAGTGGTTTTTCTGCACCATGTGATGAAACTCCATATCAACCTTCTGCACTGGCAGATGGCGTGTTTTCACTGGATATTATTCAGTGGAAATCACACATGTTAATACACAAAATGCACTTACCTAATAAAAAGAATAAACTAGAATACCTAGAATACCTTTTATTAGATGCCTTCAGATTCTAATATAAAATTTGCTGGGCTAGAACCGAGTCTGGTAAAGTAGAAATATGTTAAAGAACCTGAGAGCTGAAAGCTGCCTTCACATCTCTTCTGCCTGTGTCGCCCCTGCAGGACGGCGATTTACTCTCTCTGGGAGTGTCGTCACATCGCTCGTGGTGGAAGGACAACGGGCCGGGCTGCGAGAGCGCCGGCCTCCCCTCTGCCGGGTGGCAGAACCAGAAAAACCCGGAGCTGACCACGGTGCTGAGCTGCTGGCTGGAGTACCAGTACATAGAAATCCTGCACTGCATCGTCCAGCTGCTCGTATCGGTAGGTCTCGATTACTGAATGATGCTTTTAAAACTTCAATTGAAGAGCATATTTACTATTTAATATTGTTTTAATATCAAGTAAGAAGGCATCTGCACACCCAGTAATGGACAGTTGCCTAGCAACAGCGATTGTAAATTAGAAAACATTAAAGAATGGCACCACATTATTACACTGATCTGATCTGTTATAAATTTAATCTATGGACATGCTTTAGATTGTGGCAGTTTGTGATACTACCCAGTGAGCATTTTTCAGTTGTAAAGACATTTAAAAGACAACTATTGTCACCCCTGAAAAGACTATCAGAATTGGTTCAAAAGTGAATGTTTTTTCATCGACTATTTGAAGCCGTACAAGTTTAGACCATATTTCTCCGGGGAGCATCTGATGTATGCTGTTGATTTTGTCGTCCTGTCTGCTTGTCGTGCCGCCTTATAGCAGCTGCTCAGAGTCTGCTCAAGCTAGTACGTCATTAAATTTAACCCTAAACCCTGAAGGAGGGTCAGAAGCTAAATTTTCCTTCATTCCTTAAAGCAGACCAATCGCTGAAAGGGGCGAACAAAGTAAGATATTAAGAGCACATCATCAGGGATGATCTATGTGATGATGATGATGATGATGATGATGTGCAGCACCAGTATTGCAAACTGTGTGCACAAGCCAATACGCATGTAAAAAATTCATATGTGTACAGATGATGTTAAACTGCCTGGCCAAAAAAAATGGTCATCACCTGGATTTTACTAAACGAATTATACAACAAAAGTTATTTAACCCAAACTGATGCAGTGAGCAGCTTCTCATTTCTTAAACAAACATGTCAGGAGACATATCCTGTGGCCGTGGAAAAGATGTTACTCTGTTTCAGAAGGGTCAAATTATTGTCCTGCATCAAGCAAAGAAAGCAAGTAAGGAGATTGATGAAACTACTAAAACTGGGTTAAGAACTGTCCAACGCATTATTAAAACCTGGAGGGACAGTGGTGAACCATCATCTTTGAGGAGGAAATGTGGTCAGAAAAAAATCTTGAATGATTGTGATCGGAGATTATTTAAATGTTTGGTGAAATCAAATTATAAAAAATCAACAGTAGAACTCACGGCGAAGTTTAATAGTGAAAGTAAGAGCATTTCCACACAGCGTGAAGAGAACTGAAGGGATCGGGACTAAACAGCTGTGTAGCCTTAAGAAAACCACTTATCAGTGAAGTTAATCAGAAAAAAAGGCTTCAATATGCTAGGGAGCCAAAAGATTGGACTGTGGAGGTCATGTGGTCTGATGAGTCCAGATTTACCCTGTTCCAGAGTGATGGGGGCATCAGGGTAAGAAAAGAGGTGGATGACATGATGCTCCCATCATGCCTTGTGCCTACTGTACAGGCCTGTGAGGGCAGTGTTATGATCTGGGGTTGCTTCAGTTGTTCAGGTCGAGGTTCAGCAACGTTATGAGCCCAAAAAAATGAGGTCACCTCACTACCTGAATATACTGAATGATCAGGTTTTTCCATCAATGGATTTTTTTCTTCTCCTTCTGACATGAACATATTCCAAGATGACAATATCAGGGAGCCTGAGACATAATTTTCACACATGATTGGCCTCCAAAACACAAGATCTTGGCAAAAAACATAATGCAACTCTGGGCAGAAATAAATGTTGTGACATTGCATAAGCTTATCGAAACAACGGCATGGCGAATACGTGCTGTAATCAAAGCCAAATGTGGTCAGACAAAATATTAGAGTGTGATTTTGTTTTGGCCAGGCAGTGCTTTTATTGATATGGATGTATGTGTCTGAAATAAATAGTGATTATAAATGCAGCGGCTCACTTCGCAGGTCAAAACACAGTAGATGCTGTAGGAAACGCAAAGTTTCTCACAGTCAGAAGGTTTTAGAAACTTTATGTGGATTTGGTAATAAATACATAAATAAACAACTATAGTTTATTTAAGGATACAGTTCAGGTTTTCTAGTTAACATTTGGGAAAAGGCTTTTTGTGTAAGAAGAGAGGAGATTAATTTCCTGTCATCCTCTTCTTTTCATACAAATTAGATTTATTTTCTGAGTAAGCACAAATTTCCTGTGAGGTCGACCTGATGTAGTGACTTCGCTGCAGATAATTACACAGACTATGACTCGCTTAATAAAGCAATAAATAGTTGCTGATATGAGTTTTTCTCTCACTGCACATGTGAGACAGTAGATCTGCAGACACAACAGACCTTTTAAACAACTGACAGGAAAAGCACAGATGTTACTGGTAACATTAAGAAAGCAGCTAAAAGGAATTCTGCCATCATTAATTTTAACATTTGCACACACTTTTCTTATTGTGACCCGTCAAAATGTCCAATAAAATCACTGTCAATGAGAATGTTTGTGTGTGTGCTTCGTGACAAATATTGTGCTTTTATTAAAGCATGAAAGAAAGAAAACTGACGACAATTTAAAAATGAATAAATGAATAATGAATGAATAAAATGTCATTCACTTTTGTACGTGTTTGTTTCTGTAGCTGCTGGGATTTGTTTACGCCTGCTACGTCGTCAGCACTTTCTCAGACGAGGAAGAGGGCTGTGAGTATCCTCCTCATCACTGACAATCATTTATTTGGATAAATATAATTTATTCTATGTCTATCAAGACATTTTAAAGTATTTTCACTTTGTTTTGTTTTTGTTTACACTTTGTGTCATTTGTTCATTTTGTTATTTCTTCACTTATTTCAGTTAATTTCATTGGTGAATTTCATCATCCATCCAAACCCTCTCAGTTGCTCTTCTAGTGTAAAGATCTGTGGGTACGTGTGGTGGCATAACTGCCATAATCTCTTATTTCCACCCAGTCTATATGTGTCGTTTTTATTTTGTCCTGCATCTAATGTACAATGTATTTTTCTATATTTTTGGTTAGATTACAAATAAAGTGGTTGAAGAAAAGCTGAGAAGGAGGCGGGCAGAGCGAGAAACAACTCTGAAGACTGGGATTATGTGATTGCTTTGGTCTGGTTGTTAATAAAAACATCTGTCACAGATGCTGAACTGTGCACAAACTGTCCAGAGTGAAGAGGAGAACATTCAGTTTATCACAGAATATGATGTAATTTTCCTCAGATCAGAGGTCAGTGTCATGGACAAAATCAAATATCACAAGATTTTTTTTTTTTTTTTTTTTAACCAAATACCTCAAAATCGATATTACAACAATATTGTAGTGATAACTATTTGTGCTTTAATAAAATGTTAACACAATTTTTGATAAATAATCATCAGTGATGTGGATATAATGACTAAGTGGGAAAGGCAAATAATACGTTTGGCAAATCAGATCTTTTTACTGTGATACAGCCTTTAAAACCAAAAGACAAAACTTCTACATGATATAAAAATATCCAAAATCTAAGACGATGTCTAGTCTCATGTCACAATATTGATATAATATCGATATATTGCCCAGCCCTACCTCAGATCTCAAGTGCTACCTCCACGTGTGTGTGTGTGTGTGTGTGTGTGTGTGTGTGTGTGTGTGAAAGTGATAGAAATCACTCCATATGAAGCACTCAAGTAAAAAAAGAAGTGTCATTTGAAAGATGGAGGTTTAGATAAACTGATTCTTTTTGATTCTTTTTATGTTTTGTAAAAAGTATAAGTTATAAATGTTTGACTGTCCCAACTTGTGTAATGTAATGACATAATTCAATGAAATAAACCACATCCACAATACAGTTTGTATTCTCCACTTTTTCTTTGGATGTAGGGCTGCAACTACTTCTTGATTAATTGATCAATAGTTGTTTGCCCATAAAATATCAGAAAATTGTGAAAAATGTTGATCAATGTCAACCCTCATGTTGTGTAGCTCCTGCTGGAGCTGCTTTCTGTCAGCAGGTGTCACCATTTCCACAGTTTTCACTCCACAAGAAAAGTCTGTGGGCAGTGAACACTGAACAGGTGATGGGAATACTTTCTTTTTGCAAAAAAAGAAAAAAAAAGAAAAAAAAAAGTGTAATTATAATTTAGTTAAACTTAATTTAAAATGTTAAACTGGATTTAATTCAGGAAAGTCCTAATTTAAAGGGCCAGTGCGTAAGATTTAGGACCATCTGTTATGAATGTGGCAGGAGTGGAATATAATATTTTATATTAGAGAGATAATGGGACTGGTGTGAAATCAGAAACCAGTCAGTTTGAGTCTGTTAATACTATGCAAATATTGCTATTATAATATATTATGAAGGGGTGTTTTACAATCATTTGTTTCATTAATTTAAAAAAATGGTCACAGACTGTATAATGTCACATTTTTGTGTTCATAATAGACTGGATAGATGTGACTCCTCTAGTGGGGGTTAATTAATGGTTAAATGAAAGATTAAGACAGTATATTAAGAGCCTTTCATTGTATTTTATGGTTTTCAGGAGCAAAATGACATCATATGTACCTCAAAACAGTTCCTTATTTTTTTAGATTTGGTGGAAATTCAGGGATTCACCCTAAATATAAATATATGTATTGTGATGTGTTCCATAATTGACAAAAAAGCATGAAAATCATCCCTGAATTTTCATTTAAATTGAAAAATGAAGGCTCAAGAGATGTTTTTTTTCTCTCTCTCTCAACCCTTAAAAACCTTGTAATTATACAGGTTACAATGCATTAAAATACCTTACTAACTTAAGATCTAATCATTTGTAAAGACTCCGTTACAAATGGCTTAAATCATTACTGTAACTGGAGAACTGCAGTGCCATTTTAAGGTCAAACAGATTAAGGAATTTGAGTTAATAGTATCAGTTACCTTAATTTAAAAAAAGATTGCAGTTGCACTGTATTTTCGTCAAGGCTCAATTAAATTGTTTTATTTTGGTGACCGGAAGTCATTAACAAACTGCAGCCGCTGCTGGTTGGTTACTGCCTGTCCTCCTCCTCTGCGCGCATTTTGGCAAAGTTTCAGTCTTTAGGATGGAGAGGAAACAGTCGGATGTCTCCGCTGAGCTGTGAACTGCGGATTTAAGGACTTTTCAACATATTTGTGGAAACTTCATGATCATCTTGGACTAAAACAAGCTGCATGCCTGTTTTCTTCCACCTGAAGAAAGAGTCGCGGATAAGAGACGGGATGAACAGAGACGGAGACAAGAGCGCAAAGTCTGCGCTCCGGAGCCAGAAACAGCCCAGAGCGAACCAGCAGATTTCTGCTCAGAAGAAGAAGAAAGACCCAAGTGTCTCCTGCTCCAGAGACTCACAGCCCGGTCAGGAGGTGAAATCTGCGGGACAGCAGGGAAAACGAGCGGGGAAAGTGTCATCAGGTGGCACCGCGGAGGTCCAGAGGAGCCCCGGCGCGCACAGGAAACTGTCCGACGCCAGCAACGCCTCAGAGGACCTGAGCAAAGACTCCGGCTGCCCGTCGGGGAAACTGTCCTCCTCGGACAGCAGCTCAGAAATATCCGACTGCCCCTCGGAGGGCAACAAGCGCGACTCTCCGAGCTGCGACACTGAATTAAGCTGGATAGACGGGGGAGCTTATGTGAGCCCGGACAGCGGGGGGGAAGGCGACGGCAAACCGTGCGCAAAGGCAGCGAGAGATCCGTGCGCTCCGCAGCCTGGTGCCGCTGGAGGAGGTCTCAGTCTGTTCAACTCCTCCGGCTCGTTTATGGACCTCATGATGGGAGAAACAACCGAGGACCTGGTCAGAGAAGTGGACGATTTAAGATCAGAGAACGAGTACTTGAAAGTAAGTTTAATCCGGTTTTCATTTAATTATAGTTTAATTTAATTTGTTTAATTTAGTTTGCTTGATATCCGGGTGGCTTTCATCTAAATTTCCACATATTTTGTAGCGTGTTTCTTTGTGTGTTGCTTCTCAATGAGATCTAAAAGAGGCAGTCAGGATCTGAACACCAGAGCCGATTTCCTGTAAATGCTCATGTCAGACTTCATTAGGGACTGCGGGGCAAGTGAGGAGAAGCTTTGAGGCAACAATCAAAAGTCAAGAGGAGTCACAGCTGACATAAATAATCTGTGGCATTGTTATTTTCCATGTGATAATTTAATAAAGCTGCTACACAGAAGACCAGGGCCGGCCCCAGGAATTTAGTGGCCCTGAACAAGATTTTCTTTGTGTTAAAACGACCACATGATTGACTAATTTTATTCAATACATTTAAAAATATAATACACAAATGTGCATAGAATTAATCAGGATTATGCACATGATTTATTTCTATTGCAGTCCATGAAGTGTTTGCCTAGGAGGCAGGACAGAAAAAGAAATTAATGTATGCAACTGATATACACTAATAGACCCAAAATAATAAAATACAAAATACCTAAATGTAGCACACATGTAGTTCCCCTAAACTGTTCAAAGTATGTGTAGATTTAATTTAATTTGGGATTTTGTTTTATCCCCCCTGACATTTGGATGAGAACAGATGAAATTTGGGGCAGGGAGTTTGTGGTGGGCGTGTCACATCAGAAGGATTAAAGTAGAATAATTCAGTTACATCATTTGTTATTAATATTACGAATGTAAGTTACAGATTCTGAGAATGAAACGAAGCGCAGTGTCCTGGCACAGGTGACAGGTGTGTTACAGTCATTTTAAGCAATGCATTATTTATGATAGACTAATCAGTGCAACAGACAAGTGAAAACATGTCATTAATACTCTTAATTTTTAAAATTTTTGATAACTAAAAGCAGGAATTATAACCAACACACCTTGTTTGATCAGAGTATATTCACAAATTCATATGTTGTCGATTATTTATTACTTTAACAGTTAATTTTTTGGGACAAATAGGATAAGATTCAGGATTCAGGACAGCCGCTTGTTGTTCAGGACTGTCCTTTTCTTTTCAGACACCTCAAGCACAATGACCAATCCCCACGCTGTTCATGCCTGAATTAATGAGTTTTGCTTGTTTGCCATGTTACCTACTAATGTTTTTGTGCAACATTAAGGTCGTGTTTTGAAGGCAACACTTCATCTGCATAGTCCAACTTACAGAGTTTTGTTTATAACCTGGCAAACAGGCTATAAAGTAATGAATGTGTTATTAAGTTTAGCTGAGCAGTTTTCAGTCAAACAAGCTTGACTTCTTGCTATTAGCTTGGTAGCTAACCTCTGTTGCCATGGCTACACAGCAAGTCAACTTCACAGTATACTGTACTGGTCGCACCCCCCCAACAATTTAGGTCCCCTAAACCACTGCAAAGAGTGTTAATGGCAGCAGCTTAGGACTGAATTTCAGAAATAAACACAGGATACCACAGAAGAAGACCCTTTTCCCTGATGCAATTCAAAAGTAGAAAATGACTCTGTAAGTCAAAGCAGTGACTTAAACATTCATGCAGTAATTCCTGCTATGAGTGATGGAGACTGCTGTGTCTTCCAGTTTATGTGACGGACTTGTCTCATAAATAGGTCCTGGTATTCACTGTCACTTGAGCATTATGTCGCTGTTTTTACAGTAAGAAGAGTTAGCGAGGAGTTTGAATAAGTGGAAACTAAACCAATCACATTTTAAGGTTTAAAGGTCAACACACATGATTTAGAGCTTCTCTTTCATAAAGTTGTGGGATTTGCCAGAGCGAGATTTTGGAAAGCAAAGTTCAAAATCGAAGCAGCAGATGCTGTTTAATTGATTGACATTCAGTGTTTTTATTAAAAGTTCCTCACTCGACATTTCCTCCATGACGTTTCCGCACATCTCTCGATATCTAACTCGGCAAGTTGTGTACCAAAGAGTTGTTGTTCCAACTTGATGGGTTGTTCATGTGGATTTTTCCTGCAGGAACTAATTTTTTCTGATTATTCTGACAATACATAAATGCAGGATGAGACACATGATGGATAATTTTAAAAAAGGATCAAAACAACAGTTGCCAACAGTTCAGTTGGACGTGTGTGTGTGTGTGTGTGTGTGTGTGTGTGTGTGTGTGTGTGTGTGTGTGTGTGTTATGCTCGCAGCGCCTAATGTAGCCTAGAGTCACTTGCCTACAGCAGAGGATGCAAAAGTGGCCTAGTTAACAAGGGAAACCCAAATATGTGAAAGCTCTCGTCAGAGTGATCATTTGAACCCAAACCATGATCTTTCCCTAATCCTGTGTTTTCTGTCCCTAAACTGTTGTCACATTATAAAACATAGTTAGTATTATGATTATTACAAGGTGCATATTGAAGAAACAACACGTACAAATCTTGCAAGAGTTTTGCAAATCAAGGGTTCCCTTCTTGACCTCGGTAAAAAAGTCTGCTATACTCACTGCACTCTAACACCCCAGATTTTTTGTGTTTTCAGACTTCCACCCAACCTGATGCTGACTTAAGTGACATCACCTGAGGCAATTTATCAGACATCATGCAGCTTCCTCTGAAGCCACTAAAGGCTTCATGCAGTGTTTTTACATGTGCAGTATGCTCCCAAAAAACTGCAAACAGACTTTGCAAAATCAGTGCATTTGTCTTTTAATCAGTTGAGCATAAATGCTACCATTTTAGTTTTAGCGCTTTTATTGTTTATTATACCTACTATGATTAGAAGTGCACATTTTGATATACTCAATATTTGACATATGTAAAGAGGGAGTGAAAGGGATTATTGAGCCAAACCATTCAGCAGCAGTTCCATTAGTTTGTCCCAGAATGATTTTAATTAATGTAACTTCCTTTAATAGACAAGGTAAAGTGAAAAAGTTTTTGGACTTTTAATTTAACTATAAAGTGAACTTGAGGTACACTAATGTTTCTTATCTTATATACAGAAAATAATGTTTTTAATGACACACGCATACTTGAATATATAACCAAAAGCGGATTTAAAAACATTCCTGTTCCTTCACAGTTGTGTTTCTGTGTCGTTCGTCTCAGGATGAGGTCGAGGAGCTTCGCTGTGAGATGCTGGAAATGCGCGACATGTTCCAGGAGGAGGAGGTGTACCAGCTGCAGGAGCTGCGGCTGCAGCTGGAGCAGGCCAACAAGACCTGTCGCATCCTGCAGTACCGCCTCCGCAAGGCCGAGCGCCGCAGCATCCGGGTGGCTCAGACGGGACAGGTGGACGGGGAGCTGGTCAGGAGCCTGGAGCACGACATCAAGGTCAAAAGTCTTCTCTATTTTCTTTACAGTCACTCCTCCTCCTCCTCCTCCTGCTCCTCCTCTTCCTCTGTGTGTGTGTGTGAGGTCATGTGGTCTTGTTAAACTCATTCACCACCAACAAACAGTAAAAGCTCTGACCTTCTCCCAAATTGGCTTTTGACTGAATCATTGCTGCCCCAGTTGGCAACATCAAAGTGATGATTTTCTGTTAGTTTCTGCGCACTAACAGTGTTTGTGTTGTTCATACACACTGAAGGTCTGTAATCAGTTGACAGCAGCCTGAGTCACGACTGTTCGCTGTGCTGTAAAATGCTCCCTTCTGTTCGTCAGCACCACAAGAATTTCATTAGTTTGAAATGTCTTCATCGTGCGTGCTGTTTATATTTTCATCATACCACGGTGTAATTACGTGGTGAGCTGTTCTCCATGAGTAGGAAACATAAAAGCTCGGTAATCTTTATCAGAATCCTGGAAGTTCGCTCGTTCTGTTGTTAAATGAGACTCTGGTGGCAGCCAGACCCTGTTTCTCTGAGCCGGGGTGTGTGTGCGTGGCGGTGTAGGGTTCCCAGCAGCCTCACCCTCACACCCCCCTCATCCCCTCTCACCCCCCTCATATGGTGAATTCCTCTCACAAACATTTCTTGTAAAATCTCTCAGCTTTACCCAAAACAACTGCTGCAGAGAACAGGCTGCAGTCACAAACTAATGTTCATGAGCCAAACCAGGGCCAAAACATTTTCTTTACATTGCTTTGCCTGATTCGAGTCGTTCATAGATCACTGAACAGGTCTACAGGGAACAGACCCAGGGGCCAAACTGGGTCAGGGGGCCCCTGTGACAGATCCTCTGTTTGACGAGACTGTTAACATTTCCTGTCAGAAAGTCGATCAAATGACTAAAGAGGTGCAAAATGAGATGCAAGACAATAACACAGAGATGCAAACTGACCACAGACAAAAAACAGTCACAAGGTGACATAAAATAACCACAAAGAGACACAAAATGTCTTCAAAGAGACAGAAAATGACCACAAATAGACAGAAAATGACAACAGACACAAAACAACCAAAAAGATACACAAAATGACTACAAAGAGACACAAAACAACCAAAAAGATACACAAATTGACTACAAAGAGACAAAACAACCCAAAAGGAGACACAAAATGACCATAAAGAGACACAAAATGGTGACAGAGACACATGACAACGAAAAAGAGACACAAAATGACTACAAAGAGATACAAAACAATCATGAAGTGACACAAAGTGTTTACAAAGGGACTCAAAACAACCATAAAGACACAAAACAACCAAAGAGAGACACATAATGACCACAAAGAGATGCAAAGTGACTACCAACAGACATGAAACTACCAGAGAGTGACACAAAATGATGCAGTCTTGTTGTTTGTTGTTTTGTGTCTGTTTGAATCTTTGATTGTGTTGCTCTTGTGTAGGAGGTCTGGGGGAACTTTTATATGTCTGTGCCAATTTCCTACAATCTGTCAGTGACTAAAGGAACAATAACCTGCTGCTGGTTTTGCTTACAGGTAGCAAAGAGTGTGTCCCTCCGGCTGTACAACGAGCTGGAGGTGGTGCAGAAGAAGAACTCCCAGCTGGAGTGGGAAAACGAGGCGCTGCGAGAGAAAACACAGGAACTGGAAGTGGCCAAGCAGGTGTTACAGACTGAGGTGGAGAAAGCCAGAGAGGTGAGCCTGTAAAAAATGGTTTTAGTGTTACTTCAGCAGGTGTTTGACCTTCTCTCTGCAGAATGATTTGTGGCTGTTTTCACTTTAATCTGCTGAAGGAGGAAAAGTTTCTCTGTGATTAACTTTAATTTAAAGTTTAAAGCCTTGTCCACAACAGTACAAATATTTTGCAAAACAAACCATTTCCTCTACATTTCCGGTTTCTCATCCACATGCAAACAGCATTTTATGCCACTAAAACAGAGATTTTCTTTAGGGTTTGTGAGATGAAACAAGATAATTTTGTGAAATCATAACCAGTTTGGAGCCAATCATGGTTCAATATACAACTTGACTGACGTGGAAATTTGAAAGCTCCAGTGCACTGACAATTTTTTTTTCAGTGAACTAGGAGACAAGTTGTATCCAGCTGTTAAACATTTGAAATTAACAATATCTGTGTATTTATAAATGATGGATTTTTCAGCGAGGGTGCAGTAGGAGTAGCGTGCTTTCCTGAATTTTGACCTGCAGCTTTAATTTTTTACGGAAAAAACATATCAGATTTAAGTTATTTCTCAGAGGTGAGTATTTTTATTTGTCTTAAAACAGGTCAGTGGAGATTTTAAATAAATCTGTTTATTGGCTCGAGATATTCAGCCTAAATCTTGACAGAAACATAAGCTGCCTCCATCCCTGCGGTCAGGAATCCTCCTCTCCATTTCTGCGGCTGCACAGCTGCACCCATCCCAGCGGCCAGTTGTCGCCCTCATCCCTCTGTCACCCTGATGTCAGGTGACACATGACCCGGGTGTGGATCAATGATACGAGAGGAGGGCACGGCCGGCAGCTGCCTGGTGCCTGGGCAGGGTGAAGCGGCCTGGTATGCTGAAGGCTGAACTTCAGGCACAGCTGATCTCCTCAGCTGAGCGGACACAGAGAGGGCGCGAGAGATTACAAAAATAGACTCTCTCTCTCTCTCTGGCTTTCTCTCTTTCTGCTTCGATTAAGCTCGGCTAAATCTGGATCAGTGTGTATTATGGCATTCATAAAGGCGGCCGGCACACTGACCTACAACCGTCCCCGCTCGTGCTTTCATCAAACGGTGGCCACCACACCCTCACAGTGATTGAATTTCCAGTCCACCTTTCATTCTCGTGGCCCCTCCTGCCTCGACGGCTCCCGTGATAACGACTGTGCACTTCGGTGACACGTGTTTGCTTTAATCCAGGATTCGGTGCTTTGGCGTGAGCTCAGTCTGGCCCACTCAACTCAGACAGCTGCTAGTCCCTTTGAGCCCAACAGGGAAATCCACTTAGATTACCTAATCTAGGAGCACAAAACACAGTCGAGATGGATGTGAAGGAGGGTGAACATGTCAGAGACTCACACACTGTGACTGGACTGTCTGCGACCCTGTTTGTCCCACTTGAATGGAGCCACAATAAAACTACACATGCCCAAACAATAATAAAGTACAGTAGCTGTCAAAAGTTTGGATGCACTTTCTTATTTAAGTGACTACAGGAGCAGATCTAGAGGGGTGGCACCTGCTATTCCTAAAGATGGCTTGCCACCATTGCTGCCACTGCAGTTTTGGAAAGTCTGATTCAAAAAGATATATGTGAGGAGTTGTGGCTGGGTGTAAATTTGCAAGAGCAAAATTCAGATGTCTGAGTGCAAGTGAATGCAGCAGAAGTTGATGCTTTTCTATAGGTTTCGACAGTGGTGGACTCGAGGGGCAGGGGCGACAGGGGCTGTGTGTGGTGGGTAAATACAATACAGAATTACAAAAATAAAGTATGAGGGTCCTCCCTCAGAAAATGTTGAGTATCACAGACCGTTTTCTGTCTTCTGGCGACTTTGACAGAATGAAAATAGCAAAATAATAAATGCATGTTGTTCTGTTGTGCAAACAGATGCCTGCAGATGATCTATAACTGCCACTTAATAGTTGGAAAACACAATTGCACCACAGCGTTAAGCCTCACCTAGTTGAATTTCAAATTACAGCACCACAGAAAATGAACATTTTACACATGTTTTTCTAAGGGTATGTTAATTAGACTGCTCTAAGACAAAAATGTGCCCTTTCCTTTAACACCTTGTCCACTGTTAGGGCATCCTAGAGGGCTCTTTATCATGTTTTCTCAACTGGAACGGTGACCAAGGGTGCTTTATCACACTGTCTTCCAAATTAGGCCACCGTAGAAAGCATTTTATTATGTTTTAACTGTCACGGGGCATCCAAGAGGGCACTTTTGTCATGTTTTTCACACATGGGGCCACCGGGGTTTTGATTTCACCCACCTCTAGCAGTCATCCCTGCAGCAGGCAACAGCTTATCTACCTAAGGGCTGTCAAGTTGAATGCATGAATTTAAATTAATTTAAAAAATAGCATGCTAAAAAGCATAAATTAATAAATTAACACGTGCAATTTAATGATAAAAAAGACATGTATTTTGAAAAATATCTCAAGATTTGGAAATAAAACCAGTATTTTATTTTCTACTCCCACACTTAAATATTTTTCAGTTTTTTCACTCTTTTCCTACGATAATGTTTTTTTAGCTAAAATATTGTAATTTGAGAGCTTTTCCAGGCAAATATTGATACATGTGAGTGTCTGTGATTTAACTGGCATATATGTATTTTTTCCTGCCACCCCTTAAAGACCCCATGCCACGCTCTCGCCACACAATGAATATTTTTCCAGATTTTATCACAGTATTCAGTATCATGGACCACTGACCTTGAATTTAAAAGACTGTGACCCGCTCCTTCAGTTTGCCACTTCTAGCTTGTAGAAGATGACTATTATTAACACTGTGACATCTTGTCTGGTGTCTAGTGGTGAGACAATGGTGCCAGACAGGAGCTTACATTCCTCTCATGCTCAGACTTACAAATACACCCTCTCATGCAGAGTGGGGAAGGACTCTGACGCAAGAAAAAGTTTGGGTCAAATCACACTGTGGGTGGTTATTGCATCTTAAGCATTTCTGAAAGTAACACAAGGATAAATAAAGGATGAATTATATTTATGTAAAGGAATAGTTTAAAATTTAGGGAAGCACTTTCATTCCCTTTCTTGCAGAGAGTTTGATGATAAGATTGATACCACTCTCTAACAAAATCTGCCTACCAGTGCCTCTAAAAGTCACTAATTAGCCTGTTATCTCTCGTTTGTTTAAACATACAAGAAACAACAGTTTATGGTCAGCAATGCTTCAGGAAGTAGAGCCTTGCATGGGCCAAAAACTCCAGTCCCAGTTCAGCTCTAGCCAAACAAAGTCTGCAAATATTTCAGCCTGCCCTGGCCTGAGACCAACACTAAAGTCACTTTAAGTTCTCTCTGATACATGCAAACACACACGGACGCTATTAAGACTAAATTTAACTACTTTTTACCACTGAGTGTCCAGTACAGAGAAGCATTAGCATGCAGTAGGGAATATAACCAAGCTATGTGATCCAAATGAATAAACAAAGATTTACACCTTCCTCTCTTTGGCCAATGCCCCTCGCTGTTTGCAGTGGTAAGCAAATAAAAACTCTTCCAAAATACAGCTTTTCCAGAAGCAATGGAAACTTCCCCAAATTCTTCCTTAGGTTCTGCATGATCAATGTGCATCACATTGGTGGTAAATGTCACATGTGATACAGGTGGATAAAATGAATGTAATGTGTGTGAATGAGATGCAAAGCCTATGTATGATATCTGGAATATCATCGGTAGATAAATATTTCATACAGCATGCTCTGTGCGTAGCCTATATGGGCATAATGAATGGAGAGAAGTTAAATCAGCCTAACTTCGACCTGAGCCTGGTCTTTTACCAAAAGAAAAGCCAAAGCTCAGCCCTAATTGGCATGGTCCCAACAGGTTCTGACAGGCTTGCAGACCTCTGCCAGGAAGTCACTGCACATGGCCAAGATACAGTCTGACATGTAACCTTGTTCAATCACAAACTGATGAGGTGCTTGCAAGCAGATTTTGTAGCTTTTAACAGAACGAACTGTTTCCTAGCTGTAGCTTCATACTGAATGGACGGACGTGGGAGAGGTGTCCATCTTCTCATTAAACCCTCTGCAAGAAATGTTGAACTATTCCTTTATCTGTACTTGTATATTGAAGTATCATGTGGAGCTTTGAACAAGATCCCAGTGAGGTTTTGTAAAGACGTCTCAGAAGATGCTGCCAGACTTGAATGTTTCTTAAGATGTTTTGAAGTGGGGTCATAATCATAGTCAGCCTATGGTGGCTGACCTGCCCCAAGTTTGGAGAAACAGCATAGAAACCTGAGCAAGCATCTAAAAACTCAGTGTCAGAAAACCACCAAATATTGTGGGAGTTGTTGGTCTGCTGCTGCTTCGATCAGCTTGTTTGTTTGTGTTATTGACTTTGGTGTTTTAAAAGGTTTCTTTGGACGCAGCAGAAGACCAGCGACTCATTTCACCCATGGAGTTTGGTTGGTTTGGAGAGAGCAACAGTTTTCCATCAGAAAAGGCTGTAGCAAAGCAGTGAAAATATTATAAATATAGTGTACACTTAATCTGATATCTTTTTTTTTAGGTAGGCCTTTTTTAGGTGTTAGTTCATTGCTTAGCTTATATGTTGATTCTATAAAACTGGGTGTGTGACGACCAACATCTGCTATAGTTAATACACTGACACTGATGGGTGAGTACCTCATACAACCCCACTTCAAATAGTCTGAACTATCCCTTTAAGTGTAAGAAATTGAAGTATCTGGAAAAACTTCACATGGACATTTTTGGACAAGTTGCTCACTTGGATCTGTTCTTGGCCAAAATGATGTTTGTGTTGGAGCCTTGATGAACCTCTTTGTCATGTTTTTATTCCTCAGAACACTTTGAAGAAGAAAAGCATCCGATCATCCAGTAAGGCTGAGAAGAGGCTCTCTCAACAGATTGAGGTTTGATATGTTTATAAAGGGCCGTCCACAACAAGAATGATAAATTTAACTATTAATTTAGACAGTGGAGCTGGACTGCAGCTTTATAGTTGTGGTCTGGACTCATCCACTTGAGTGTTAATGTTTTTTCACAATGATAAATTTGTAGTTATAGTTATATTTATCATTATTGATGTGGATGGCACTTAATTAATGTCAAAAAGTGCATGCTGCAGTATATTTAGGATGATATTCATTGTTGTTTGTTTGCCAAAAGGATGACAGCGCAGATCTCAGGTGCCAACTCCACTTTGCCAAAGAGGAATTAGCTCTGATGTGCAAGAAGCTCACCAAGTTGGTATCAGAGAGCGATGCCATGCGCGAGGAGCTCGCCAAATACCACTCAGCCTACGGTGACGTAGACGCCGCCCAATCACCTGAAGGCAAACCAAACTCCGCCCGCGCCAGGGAGGCAGAAGTGAAAGTTCACCTGAAACTGGTGGAGGAGGAGGCCACGCTGCTGAGCCGGCGCATCGTCGAACTGGAGGTGGAGAACCGCGGACTGCGAGCGGAGATGAGCGACCTGAGGGAGAAGATGGGAAGAGGAGGAGGGGAAGAGGAAGAGGAGGAGAATCGGGATGTGATGGAGGAAAATGTGTCAGGTTCCTCTCCGGTGAAGGATAGAGAGGGAAGTTTGAAGATGGACGAGGGAGCAGAGAAAGACAAAAGTGATGTTGAGACATCTTTGCTTTGCAGCCAATCACAGACTGAGGGGACGATGACTGCCTGTCATATCGCTCGAGAGGGTCCTGTGGGTGGTGAGTGGGACCCTTCAGACAGTCCTGAGAGTGACAAAACCCTTGACAGAGGCCTCACAGGAATGACAGTGAAAGACTATGAAACCCTTCTGGCTCTCAGAGATCATTCCTGCATCTTGAGTTCGGCCATCCAGCTCCTGACAGCGCCACCAAAAAACGGCCACTGCTCGCCTCCCTCGAGCGCTTTTACCTCTCCGACAGAGGTGGAGTCGAATGGCAGAGCACAGAAGGTGTTCCCACCTGGGCCTCTGAATGAGGCTTTGGAGCTTCTGCAGGTCATGCTGCTGGCTTTCGTTGGGCGGGTGGAGACGCTTCTGACAGGAGAGGATTCAGGCAAACTCACGGACGTCCACAAGGACTCCAGCACTTTCTCCTGTCTCTCTGGAGATCATGATGCGGACGCTCCCAGTAAGCAGGAATGTGTTGAAGAGGTTAAAGAGAGAGAAAAAC
The DNA here is from genome assembly GCF_056507025.1 of Lutjanus erythropterus. Classification (NCBI taxonomy): domain Eukaryota; kingdom Metazoa; phylum Chordata; class Actinopteri; order Lutjaniformes; family Lutjanidae; genus Lutjanus; species Lutjanus erythropterus. The sequence continues at coordinate 9,719,804 of NC_139322.1, read as the reverse complement.
AAGCGTCTTCCTTCCACAACCGCAGGGACCCAAAGATGCGTCTTTCCCTGCAGATTCTGTGGATCCTCCATCAGTGGTGTCAAGTTAAAGGAGCTGGTCTGGAGGTAAAAGAGGCGAAAATTCAAGCAATCTGTGTTCAGTAGTAGGAGTAGATGGTTTTTTCCTCCACAATTTTGTCTTTGCCAATTCAAATTCCCCACATGTATGTCCCTGTCAGTGCCAACTCCTGGCTGTAATGATTATGCTAATGAAGGATGCGTTTGGGTCGGGTTTGGACAGAAATTTGTCGGGCTTGGGCCTTTTTGAGCTCAAGTTTTTAGGTCCAATTTAAGTTGTACTTCAGACATGAAATAAATTCAGAGACATTCCTTACAAGCAATTATCCACAGGGCCACCTGACAGGTCATGTGATTACAAAATGGTAGACCAAAAAAAAAAAAAGGACTCTGTGAATATAATTCATTAGTACGATGTATATATATGTATATACATATATATATATATATATATATATATATATATATACACAATATATAGTATAGTGAGAGGAGAAAAACCTACTCAGCACATTAGAAAAACTATAATAACTTGATTATGATTCATAGTTAAAATACACAATGAAGTCCCCCCAAAATATGGCACATATCCACACATACACACGAGGGGTGTCACAATTCTCCAAATCAACAATTTGATTAAACTTTAAAATTCTTCTTTAAAAATATAGTCTACAAGGTATCAAGTGTGGCTGGTGAGCTATGTGGTGTCATCTTTGAAGTGCTAATATCCAGACATGCATAAATGTAAAATGTGTGCATGTAAAAAGCTCCATAGAGCACTTCAAAAGATATATTAATCTGTCAGGTCAAAAACCTTGTACAATATCATGAGCTTAATCAGGACAACTGGAATATTAGGTGACTAGAACCTCGGTAGGGGTGGGGGGAACAAACCAGTTCTTAGATGCATCGTGATTATGGAGACTAAGATAAATGTTCATGTTAGCATTATTCAGTGTGCACATTCTTTTTCTTCCTTTTTTGACCTGTACTTCTGTCCAGGACCTAGTGTTGTCTTTATCACATATGAATGTGCATGATTGTGTAAACTTTTTACACATCTTGAACTGATAAATATTTTTGGGTTGTCTTTTACTCAGGGTAAAGACAAAACCCTGTCTGTGCTGCGGGGGTTGTTGCAGGACCTCGGTGCCGAGCTGCAGGATGAGCGGATTGAGCTCGACAGGGAAGCCAGGGCGACGCAGGACAAGGCAACTGAGGTAAATACGGTGTTTACCCTTCAGGCGCGTGTCCCCCCGCTGTGTGTGAGGCTGTGTGATACAGCAGGAAGTCCTGCTGATGATCTGTCTGCCTGGCCACGCGTCCTCCCAACACTTCAACGGGCATCATGAAAGACTCATGCCAGAGTATTTAGGCTAATCTCTTGTAGGAGCTGCAGCCAAACAGGACAGGCAGGTTCAAATCTGCTGCAGGAAAACACTTGACTGATTCTGAATTGTCCAGGCCCGATGTAAACGAACAGCCACTAAACTCCACCTGCTTGGATAAATGTGAATAGAAAGACAGTTTTAATGCTAATAAGAAATGTAATCTCACATTTGAGTTGTTGCCACTGAAATGTTGGAGTGTCCTTTGCACAGCATGACTCAAGATCTGCTTTGAGGGGCCGGATTTATTTCTTTAATGGTTGTTTTTCCTCCTTACTCCACTGACTAGACTGTAATCCCTCCTTTTCTAAGACTCTAGAGCCATGCTGTACTAACACACATTTATGCTCGGAGCTAAATGCATGCTGAAATAGTGTTGCTGGACTGGTAGCACGGAGAGATATCACTTCCTCTTCTGGGTGCTTTTGAGCAAATCACTGAACTCCCAACTGCTGATTATGGACAGCATCACTTTCCAACCAAGTGCATATACATATAAAGTATGTTCTGTCTTCTTCTTAAGAATATCAGGGTAAGCTAATCAGAGGCAGAGTAGGGAAGGTCACGCCTTCACTTCGCCATCTTATGAAAAAAACAAACAAACACCATGTTTGCCTAATCTTTAAATTGATCTTATATTCATGCATTAGGCTTGTGTAGGACCAGTGATATTTGCAAGGTGTCCCTTCACAAATATTGTTCATTTTATAAAGGTGGCTCACTTTGATCAACACTATCTCTGTTGCAAATGATCCAAGACACAAAAGAAACTGCTGGCTCACTGACTACTTGCAAGGTGAGAGAAAAGTTGTCCAGTTTTCATGTGTTTATGGACGAAGGAATAAGGGATAGTTCACTCAAATGCATAATTATGTAGTTGTCTCACACTATAGTTTCTGGGACAGTACTGATCTGCATTCAAGCAGCAGAAGTTAAGTGACAATTTGCAAATACTACTGGCCCGTTTTTGGATGAACTAAATTTGCCAGAGAGTGTTTACATGACAATGTAAGAGAATAAATTAAGAGCATACTCACTTTTCCAGGCACCACTAAACCACTGACTGTTAAATTACCATGCTAACATTTGCTCATAGCAATAAATACAAATTTCAGATGAGGCTGGCAATGTCCAAACCAATAAACCAAAGTGCTGCACAAATTCTGACCTGATGAAAAATCAAGTGATCATCAACATTATTACAGTTCATCCTGAGGGGAACATGAATTTTTATGGTAATATTATTCAATGGCTGTTGACATATTTCACTTAAAAGCACAAATGTCAGACTTGTTTATGGTAACACTAAGGATCATCAGATACATCCAGGTTCATCGTTTGGGTTATGAACAGATGAATATCTGTGCAAACTTTCATCTCAGTCCAGCAGTTGTTGAGATATTTTAGTCTGGAATCCAACCCAGCCTACCTTTATCTAACATAACCCAAAGAAGTGAATCTACAGGCCATCAAGTTCATTCACAATTATAGTATAATTAATGTGTTTTCTCTCTTTGCTCAGCGTGTCATCAGTCGTATCTTTCATGATGAACGACTTCCCGAAGTTGACAGGTCAGTGTTGTGTCTTCTGCCTTCGTATCTTGTCTGTCTTGTTCCTGAGGTCACTGAGATCGTAACTCTTGTATCACCTGCTGTTTTCACAGACTGTGCAGCTCAAGAGGTAAAAGACTCCGACGACAGTTTCCTCCTCACGGCTGTACGAGGAAGAACTGGTGCTATGTGAGCCAGGAGGCCGCCCAGCTGGACCGAGAGGACCCCGTTAAGACGTGGGACCATCTAATCATGCCGCTGAGCTTCCCTGATCTGGACTTTGAGCAGATGTCCCTGGAGAGGAGCCACACCGCCCCAGAGAGGTCGTCCTTCCGTATCTACTACAGCCCGCCGTCAGCCCGCAGAGTCCAGCTGGCTCAGCAGAAGCAAAGCCCCGTCGCAGACGGAGACTCCATCAACACGGCCTCGCCATGGTGCACACCGCCCACCTCCTTCTCTCCTCTCTGTCTGGGCTCCACTGCTAACCTGAGCGACGACATGAAGGAGATGGCGTCCAGCTGGAGGCAGACGGTGCACGTCAGTCCACAGAGAGGGAGGTTAGGCGGGCGGTGGGTGGATGTGGCGTGCTCAGGGACTCAGACTCACCTGAAGCCACAGATGGTGAGTGTTGGACTGCAGACGGACGGGACGGTTTCTGTGAGAGGAAGTCCCTCCAGAGTCCTGAGCACCTCCCTGGTGTCCGCCCGCTCCCACCACATCTCCACCTCTCTGGACGGGGTAGCAGGCAGGTCCAGAGCCTCCACCTCCTCGCCTAAACTATACCGGAGACACTCTGCGTCCGGTATCTCCTCTCCACCTTCGTCCACCAATCTGAGCTCCTCCTCATCGTCCTCCTCATCTACATCCACCTCAAGAGATCGAGCCCTGTGGAACCTGAATCACCAGGCCCACAGCGGCCTCTCATGGACCAGACAGACCGGTCAGAGAGTAGCTGCGGGACAGACCCACAGTCCTCTGGGCAGCACCAAACCTCCCAGCAAACCTGCAGCCGCCAACCGTTACGGGATGGTGACAGAGTTCCTGCGCAGGGTGAGCGGCCGGGCGGAGAAACCAGTGCCAGCGTCAGGACAGAAGACGAAGAGCGGCCTGAAGAACCTGGAGCGTGTTCCGACGAGGCCTCCGGCCGCTCCGCTGCACAGGACGGACAGCGTGACGAGGATCGTCAACCAGAGGTTCATGAAGCAGAGAGAGGAGGGGAGTCGAGCCCAGAGGGAGGAGAAGGGGAGCCAGAGTGTCCGACAGAGTCTGAGCACCTCCACAACAGAGGTGAGTGCAACAGACGATGTGTCTACATCATGTGCATATCTGATTTTATACAGCCCTGATCTGAAGAATCACCTGCTGCTGATTACAAAATAACAGAAACACCAAGCTTTGACATCCTGTGATGGGACGAGGGGTTAGCAACACGGCCCTAAATCGGTATTCTGTCATAATATGCTGAAAAATATTCTTGGTTTTCAAACTCAAAATAGCTGTTGAGCTTTCTTTTCAGGAGTTTTAGTTCTCCTCGTCCTCAGCCGGGTGTTTCTGCTTAACGTGACCAAGTTAGTTTGTTGTGTTGTTTCTTTTGCTCTATCAGTGTTTTTGCACTTCTTACATATTACCATAGTTTATTTTAGATCCGAGCTTTTGTATCTACACCACTTCCACACTGCTGAAGTTGCTTCCCTTTTTAGAACTAAATCCTCCTCATGATAAAAATGAAAAACGATATATTGTGAATATGGTGTGGAATACCCTGAGACAGGATTATAGCAGCTGCAATCATACTTACCAACCGTGAGACCTCAAACGTAGGAGGATTTTCAAAACCAAACTGGGGGATGTTGGGATTCTCCCCCAGAAAAATTTGAGAGGCTTTGTTTGCTGCGTTCTGGCGTCTTTTAAAGGGACAGTCCACCTAAAAATGAAAAGTCACTCACCCTCGTGCTGATTGAAGGTCGGGTTTATTTTGTTAGTCCGCTGATCACAGCTGGAGTTTCACAGGAAAACAGTGTTGCAGAATCTCCCAGACAGTGTAAGTGAATGGTGACCAGTAATGTAATGTAAAAAAACAACACATAATGCCTCCATACCGCCTGACTGACATAATCCAAGTCTCCTAAATTCTTACACACTGTTTGCAAACCGTCACACCACACACATCCAGTTCAGACACTAAGGATCTACAGTGAAGATTCAGGCTAAAAACATGGCATGTTGGAGCTTTAGGAGACTTGGATCACACCAGACAAGCAGTTTGAAGGCATTTTATGTTTTTACTGTTGTTGTTTTTTATATTTGAAAACTGGTCACCATTCAGTTAAACTGTTTCCTGCACCACTGTTTTCCTGTGAAACTCCAGCAGTGTTTTGTGGACTAAAAAAACTGAACCTGACCTTCAGTCGGCATGAGGGTGAGTAGATAATGAATTTTAATTTTTGGGTGAACTATCACTTTAAAGACTGAAAATAACAAAATAATAAGTACACTGCAACAGCAACTTTTAATTTTAATGTTCAGGAAATAATTTGCTCCTCTGGCAGATTTTACAAAACGCCTCTTTCCTTTGAAACTTTTCATAAGAAAAGAGATTTATTTTTCTTTCCAGATGTTTTACATTTGCTCGAGTATTTCTTTCTCTTCATACTCTTTATTTATCTCTACATCTCTCACTCAATGTGAAGGACCTGGAAAAGTGCTCAAAATCATCTCTGTGGCAGTTACCACTGCTACCACATTTTACCACAATGACACACACACTCACACACACACACACACACTCACAGCGCCTGGTAATCACTGATTACTGAATTCCATTTAGCTGTTTAAGTGTCGTGGTTTTGTGTTGACTCAGTGTCACACTATCATGACTAACTGGGACACTTGAATAGAGACATTGTCCATGTTATTAGTAACACCTGTGCTTTTCTATTAAAAAAAACAACTGCTGTGTCGAACATGTTTTTAAACTTCTGTGTGTCAGAGGTGTTTCAGTTCATTCATGAGTCTGTAGTTTGTTCAAGAGAACAAGAGAGTTTTTCTCTCTTTTGGGACTGATGCACCACCGACTCGAGCAGTGACTGCTGTACATCACAATTAGAAAGGCTGCCATTAGGTTGGAAAACAGTCAGTCATATGTTTCAGCTTTTAATGAGAACTCAATCCGTTTAGAGTTGCACTTCTTTGACAGTCAGACACACGATGGACAGTTTGAACAAAAACACAGATATCATCTTTTTCGTTCGATAAATTTTTCTTACTCATCAAAACCTCGCACCTACATTACCCACAATGCAATGTGACCGTTCAGTCTGAGATTTGGGCGTGTTACGCTCATAGCGGCTAATGTGGCCTTGATATACTGGCCTCAGGCAGAATTGAGGAGCTACAGACGTCTGGTAAACTAATTCTTTCTACTCTTTCTGACTCAAATGACATCACTTGAGGCAAATTATCAGACTTCATGCAGCTTGTTCTGGTGGAGAACACTTTAAATAGAGTTCTGGCAAGAACTCGAGAGATAAGAGTGTCACACTGCCGAGTTGAATCATTTAAAACTGGGCATGAACGCTGGTGCTGCAAAGAATACTCAGTTAATGAATGAATGTGTTTGTCAATCAAGAGAAAGTTAATCAACAATGATTTTTAAAGTTACTCCTGTAACGTAAATACTAAATGTTTGCTGGTTACGGCTTCTCATATGTGAGGGTTTACTGCTTTTTTTCAGTTTTGTGTTGTAAATTGGATATTTTGATGTATTGGACCTGTTGGTTGGACAAAACGAACTATTTTAAGACGCAACATTGGGGTCGTTTTTCTAACATTTTCTGGACTGCATAATTACTCAGTTACTCAAAAAATAATTGCAAAATTGATCAGGAAAATAACTGTAATGAGCTCCAACAAACAGGTTTTGTTAAGAAGGGTAGCAATTGCAATATGAGTCTTGATTTCAGTGGGAATGGGGATTTTTGCATTTCAGTTTCACTACTTTCACATGATTTTTGCCGGGATCTGCAGGAAACAAACATGTTCCCTTACGTCTGCAAAAATGATTTGTTCTTTAGTTTGATCTGGGGCATCTCTGTAGCACCATAATGCTTTATTTATAACAGGATGTTGTTTTTCAAAAACTTCTGAAATTTGGAAATTTCACTTGGCCATATTGTGACTTCAGTAATACATCCATTAATCGCTCAGCACTGTTGTGAATCACTTCTGTTGTTTCATCAACTCTCTGTTAGCGTGTCTGTCTCATCTCCGTCCTCTGTCTCTTCTCTTTCTCTGACCAGGACGGAAACTACGACTGCAGCTCCAGCAGCACTTTGACCTTCTGCTTCGCCCGCTCGTCTCGCTCCGCCCAGAGACAAACGTCCAACCAGAGCAAACTCCACCGACACAGATACTCTCCTCCGGTCAGCTCACAGAGCGGTGAATGAAAACAGGACGAGAAGCAGCAGATACTTCTGGAAAGCTGAGAGCCGTCAGAGCCGCAGGGGAGGAATCTAATGATCTGAAGTTCACTTACTACAAACTATAATGGGGCAACTATTTCATTCATATTTACACTTTAATACTTCATGTTAAACTGATTCTGCGCTTACACAAATGAATTTTATATTATCTTTATGGTGTTTTGTAGAGATTAACTTCATGTTTTACTGATTAAACTTTTAAGATCTGATCAACAGGCTCTATTGTGATCTTATTTATCGACATATCTGTCTTTGCTTTTCAGTCACATCCTGATTTAAGCTGCAGAAAGGTGCTTACTCTTCAGAGGGGGGCTGCTGGCTGTTACGTCACATGCTCAAAAAAGAAAAAGTAACTCCTAAGTAGTTAATAAGATAAGATTTCCTCGCCTGTTAGCAGCATGATCCTCCTAACCTCCCTCTCTCTCTCTCTCTGATTGTTTAACTCTCGACTCTCACTGTCACAGAATAACTCCAGCCAGCTCATCAAAGTTAAGCGCTTTTATTTTGTAACTTAATAAATTATTGCAGTGATAAATGATGAGGCTCAGATTTTCTTGGAGCAGATCAGATGAAATACTTCAGTGTTTCCAGTCGGCGGCAGCTGGCGGGCTGTGGTCAAGGACGGAGCGGCTGGAGGAGTCACACAATCACACGGTGTCACGTTTCTGCTCTGCACACGTGTTCCTCTACTGTTACACACACAACAATGTGGGCTGCGTCCCAGCGGAGACTCTGTTCATTCACAGTAACCCAGTTTTCACATCAGTGAAAAGATGGCAAAAACACAATAAAGAGGCTGCTGCGGTAAACAACTTAAAATTATCTGCCAGAGAAATTCTTCTTCATTCACATACTGTCATTCAGTGAGTTTACAGCAGATTCATCATAGGTTTTATCTTTAATTTGTTTTTCATTTTTGTTTCAGTGGGTTTGCTTGTTTCATTTCAGTTGTTATTGTATTATATGTTTAGTTTTTTTTTTTTTTTACTTTTTTATTATTTTCAGTAGTAGTTTTTTTTTTTTTAGTATTTTATTTTTTCACAGTTTTGTTTATTAAGAGTTTCAGGGCATACATGCACCAGTATATAACAATAATAATAATAATAGATGATGGTAGTAATAACAACAACAATAATAACAATAGAAGAAGAATGCTGCCAATAAAACAAAGCATTTAAAATAAAAAATAAAAATATAAGTGAGCTTAAAAGGGTGTAATAATGATACTGAAGTAAATAATAAATAGATACAATCCACAGTAAAAAAAAAAAAAAAAAGTAAATATGTATTAAAGTGAACAAATAATCAACAACAAAGGTATATAAAAAAAAAAATCAAGAGCACTGTACATTTTCTAGGAAAGATGTAGTCGTTTGATTTATATACCCTTAGCTAGCATGTATTAAAATAACAACAGTAAAAGAAAGAACAATTTCCATAGTCACATCACCCATCAGAGAAAACATATGAATATATATTTATGGACATATCACACACAAACCACAGACAATATATATTTTTTTTAATACATACCAGACAAACCCAATGTCACAGTATTGTGAAGAGTTTTAAGAGTGTTTTAGAATATTAGGGAACACAACCACTGTGAGGGAAACTGATTTATGTGGACATCCCAGTCTCAGTAAACATCTGCACCAGTGCCTCCTCATGCTTGTTGTGTTGACAGATTTGACCGAGTTGACAAAGACTAAAACTACATATTTCCCCCCCTTTTTTTCTAAGTTTAGTCTGAGTTAACTAGAATAACTTTGGTTTACAAACAGTTAAAGATTAAAAAATACAACAAATGGGCAACAGTTAAAGTTGCATATGAATAATGTCATTAAAATAAACTTTAAGAAGGGGGGAAATTTCCTGCTGTGCACATGTGAGAACATACTGTAAATCTGCAGTTATATTATAAAATGGTTTGAACCAGTGCTGGATTACCACACAGGGCCCCAGACCACGAGGGCCCAAAATATCCCGCATACACTGTCAATTGTATGTAGGTCAGTTGGTTAATTTGCTTTTTTCCTTAAAGGAATTTTTCCTCTAAGTATACTGTATAACACAAATCCATGTACAGTTTTTCTTGTTTGGAGAGCTCTGAACAAAATTATTGGTTTTGTTTTACGGTTGATTATACCACTAACTGGAATCTAACTGGAATCTAACTGAAAAAATTCTCATCTTTTTAGTTAAAAAAAAGCAGCAGCCTTTTTTTTTTATCAATTGCAAATTTGTTTTGTAATATTCACCACTACTAAACTAAAGAATAAAAAAGATGTCAGACACATGTAGTTGAGTAAAAAGTGCAATATTTGCCTCTGAGATGTTGTATAATGTTGCAAAAATCTAAAATACTCAAGTAAAGTGCATATATATTTTTAAAGCGCAGTACTTGAGTAAATATACTTAGTTACATTCCGCCACAGTACAGAGTTTGACATGAGCCTGTGATGTGTTGCAGTACCGGAGTTCACCTGCGGGGGCGCTGCAGCTGCAGCTCTGCTCTGCTCTTTGACTCAGCTGATCCTTCTTTAACTGCATTTTGTTGACGCCAAACAAAGACCGTGAGGACGTGAAGTGGCCCTGAACGCTGTCAGATCAGATGTTAGTCGGTTAAATTAAAGTGAAATCATCGATCAGATGGAGACTGAAGTTTTCTCCAGGTTTGATTCTTACGACTTTGAAGCTGATCGAAGGTTTCAGGACGGACTGAAGACTTTAAACGAGACAAACAGGGACGAGAACAAACTGCTGGACATGAAACTCTTCTTTTATAACAGGTATGAAACATCTGTGCGACTTCATTATTTATCAACACGATTTATACATTTATCTGTATGTATTTGTATATATATGCACATCTGTATCTTTATCTTTACCACCATAAGTTATAAAAAAATGTCAGCAAATCCCACGATTGTTTATATTCTGATGAATGTTGTAATATTTTTCTTAATTTAGATGGTTTTTTGTGTATAGATTTTTTTTAAAACAAATAAAAGAATCTATCTATTTATCTGTGGCCTGTCGATATGAGCTGTGAGCAGTTCAAGCAAAGAAAAAACAAAACAAAACAAAACAAAAAAAATAGAGAAAAGTAAAAAATTTAAACAGAATATTTAAACAATTTTCGGTTCTTTAGTTTTTTTTTAGTTTTTTTTAGTTTTTTATCTTTTGACCTCTTGTGGGATCCACTACATTAAAGTGCTTCATATTTCCATGTGCGTTTGTGCAAATATTTGTGCTAATTTGTTAAAGTGACTGCAGTAGTATGACATACTGAAGTAGAAATATGTAGTTATGGGAGATGTACTATTTAAAAATTAAAGCCAGGCTGATATATCTGTCAGCTGATATTATTGACCCAATATTGGCACAGCAATGTCCCACAGTATGATATAATAACACTGTTTTTGTATTATTTATTATGTATTTATTTTGTCATAGGACATAATACAATTGCTTTTTTATATTTTCTTTGTACATTTGATCCTTTTTTCTCAATTCAAGTTGTTCTATTGGTGTTTTTATTAAAAATTATAACACAACATACATTCATATATGTATGCATGTTTTTTAAGTTAAACTTGAGTGCCTTCATGACATTTTGAATTTTTTATTTATAAGTAAAGAATATCAGCAAATATATGAATATTGGTATTGAGCTCTACTTTGAGGACAGTAAAAAAAAACCCCATCACACTTAATTAAATTATGTCAGCATATAATGTATATAATGGAATTACATTCAATTTATCATATTAACAACAAAGAATGATCAGAACTTTTTTTTCTTTATCTTGTAGCAAACAGTTGTTTTTAATTACAGCAGCTTCGTTTCACTGCCTGTGCCATAAAATGACAAGTGAACTGTTTGGTAGAGCATGTTTTTAGAAAGTTATTAGACTTTTTGTTTGGTTATACTGTTTATTAAGATGGCTGACACTAAAACAAAAAAATATTAACCTTTGAAAATTACACCACATGTCTAGAGTGACTTTTTTTAAAAATCAGCAATCATATTTTCAATATACAGTTCCCTTGTTTGTTTTTATATTTCCTCTGTTTAAATTGTTCATATTTTTCATATTTCTTTCTGCTTATATTTTTTTTATTTTTTATTTTTTAATGCTTCTTTATACTTTTGCAATCCACTTTGCTGCGGTAACACTGTTAAGTTCCCTATTGTGGAACTAATAAAAGAATATCTTATCTTGTATTATATTATATCATCCTATAATCAGCCAGGCTGATAATAATGTGTATCACATACAGCTGTAATAACATCATTCGTCTCCTGTCTGTCATCTCCAGGTTTGTGGAGCCGATCGAGCGGAGCAGCTACAAACGGTGGAGCTCATCGTCTTCTCCTCAGACACCGATGGACCGTGAGCAGCTGGACCAGAGGACACGTCCAGATTCAGACTCTGATGTCGGAAACAACCAGACGCCAGAAACGGAAACGTCTGCACAGACAGAGGGGACGCAGCTCTCCTTTGCGGAGGTGATGAAACTGGTTCAGGAGGGGAAGGAGGTGCCCGGAGCGAAAAAACTGGACATAAAACCGACCAACCAGAGTCCCACTCCTTCTCAGATGGAAAGAAGACTGAAACCCTGGGAAATATCATCAGTTTCAAAGTGACATTTCATTCTTTATAACACTGTGAGCTTAAAAAATAATCTTTTTTCTAAATAAAGCAAAGAAACAACCAGATTACATTTTGTTATTATAACTGGGACTGAGGTTTGAATTAAAAGCAGAGCAGCTGAAACTTGTTTAGACAGCCCATAATATTCACTCAAGTACTTCGCTACAATTTCGAGGTATTTGCACTTTTCTATTTTATGCTACTTCTACTCCACCACACGTCAGAGATAAATATTGTAACACTACACTTTGTTTGATAACTTTAGTTATGAGTTACTTCAGATTCAGATTATTAAAATCATTAAAATTTAAATCAAATGAACTAGAAGACGCCCAGCAATAAATAAAGTAGATGAAATTAGCTCCATCTTTATATACTTTGATGACAATATTTATCTACTTTTGTTTACTAACATTTTGAATGCAGACCTTTTTTCTGCATTGCTTAGGGCTGCTGCTAATTATTATATTCATTATCCATGAATCATTTAGTATAAAAAATGTCAAACAACAGTGAAAAAAAGCTTGTAACGATTTTCCAGAATGCAAAGTGACGTCTTCAAAATGTTTCTTTTGTCCAAACCAACAGTCCAGAACCCAAAGACTCTGGACAGAAGCTGGAACCAGAAAATGTTTGACATGATCTTGCTAAGTGTAGGCTAATGGATTATCAACATAGTTGCCATAGTTACCAATTCATTTTAATTAATCAACTTATCGTTGCAGCTCTTTTATTGCTACTTTTATTTAAGTTACGAGAACTTCTTTAATCCAAAAACACAATATATAATAATTAAACAATGACAGGGACCATTTTTTCTGCTTAATAAGAACTTTCACTTTTAATATTATAAGTATATTTTGCTGATTATAGTATACTTTTACTAAAGGTTTTGAATGCAGGACTTATACTTGTAACAGACTATTTTTATTTAAGTAAAGGATGTCAGTGCTTCTTCTGACAGTGTGAGCTTTTGCAAATGTCTGGTATTGACATCGACATGACAGTGAAAAGAATTAAAGTATCGGTGCTGCGTCATGTTGATCCTCGTTACTTTTAAGAGCTGTGCAGGTGGGTTTCACGACGACCACTGATGCTCACACACTGTCAGAAGTTAAGACTCTGCAGAGGTGAGACCCACAACTTCTAGAAATCAAGAGCAGCCTGCAGTATTTTAGTGACACCATGCTGAATTAGTTCAACAGATCTACGAAGAAACTGAAGTTTGACATGTTCAGAACTCCCCGGAGAGCCGCTGTGACATTGTGTGGACTATCCTGGTGAAATGAAATCAGAACTTTTCAACACATCCATCACTAACAGCTGCAGCTGTAACAGGATGTAGATCCACAGGAGTCTGATGGGCTCAACAGATTCTCTCCCAGCAAGTCCTGAATGATTTCCTGCAGCACAGTGGAGAACAGAGCTGACCTCTAGTGGTAGAACACAGCTGCTTTCAGCTGTAACATCTTTAATAACTGAATGTAAAGAAGCACAGTCAGGTCTCAACACTAACTTTCAAAAACTGGCTGCCAGGCTTTTGGTTGGTAAAACTAAAAACATAGATGCCATTCTTAGTCGCCTTAAAATCTGAGTAATTAATATACAATGCAGTTATACGTCAGCTTAATAATGAAAGTGTGGTCCTTCGTCTATTGATTGAATTTGTACGTTCATCTGTGATGTTGACGGGTTTGTCACACTTTTCACCCCTCAGTTAATCAACTTAATTTGCTTCGCTATTGTCTGTAGAACAGATGCCTCTGTGCACAGGAGCAAACTCATGTGCAATGATGCTCCAGTTCCAGTTTCGACTCAGTAACTAATATTTAAATAGCACTAATGAAACAAATATTAAATATTTATTTATTTTAGACATTTGCTTTCCCTATTTATTAGACTGACGATTGTTATTGTGGAGCTCTGCGGAGTGACAGATATGCAGCTCAGATTTTTTTTTCCAGCAGCTGATGTTGCAGCTTCAGGTGCTCTGGAGCATAATTTCACACTTTTTCATTAGATTGAAGAAAACTATATTAAGATTCTGATGTAAAACAAAAACAAACAAACAAAAAAAAAAAAAAAAGGTCCAGTGCACTCTGTCCTGAATTTTGTTTTATTAGTCATGGCAAAGCGATAAAACAAGTCAAGGCAGACGTTTGGGCTCAGGACATGGCTTTTTTTTGGCTAAACAAGTCAGGACCTGATAGAAATGAAAGAAAAACAATGTGGACCCACAAAAATCAAAATTGTGCCTGACTCAAAATCCCAATTACACTTTTATTAACTGCATCCTGACATGCCATTTGTTGTTTTCACCAAGCTATACATCAGGCTAATATTTCCCTACATCACTTTTTTCATTTCATAAAAACAAACACACAACTGAACAATCAATGCACAGCAAAACCACAGCCTACAGAAAAGATCACTTGTTGAAGGTGCCAAATAAGGGCAGAGGTAAAAGTAAAAAAAAAAAAAAAAAAACTGTACATGCAAAGTTAGCACTGTTAGCAAAGCACCATCAGAAAACAAAAATCCCGAACAAACAATCATTGAGGTAAAAGTGTCGACCGTCTGCTTTCACTGCCGGCCTGTCCATCACGACAGATACAGACACAGTGAGCAGAAACCTGACGTCAACCACAGGGAAACTAAAAGTGATTCAAACCTAAGGCAGCACCAAAATCTTAGCTCTCAGTACAGTTAACACGATGCTTTTGAACAAGAAGGACGCAGGTCTGCATAAAATCGGCATTCAGGGACACCTGAACAGTACTGTCGATGTTTTCAGAGAATTACAAAAGCTTTACAAAAAACAATCAAACCAAACATTTATTAAAAAAACACAGATATTAGCAGAATTAACAGTCATGATAAGAGTGTTTCACTGAGATCTGAAGGACCATAACAGTGGTTTTGCATGTTTGCTACTTAAACATCACAGTGACCAATATTCTTCATAAAAAGTGTTGATGTTATAGCTACAAATAATGATTACTTGCATTAATGATCGATCTGTTGCTTTTTTCTTAATTAAATGATGAATTGTTTGGCCTATAAAACATCATAAAACAGTGAAAAATACACTACAGTACAAGGTGATGTCATCAAATGTTTTGTTCTGTCCAACTAATGCTCCAAACTCCAAACATTTTAGGCCTTCAAACACCAATTAACTTAATTATTGAGTATTAAGAATAATTAATTAATTGATTATGAAATGTCAAAAAAAAAAAAAAAAATACTGGCGTTCTGATCTGAACATGATGAAAAGCGGTTTGCCCAAACACTACTGTCTACCACAGAGAGGATGGAAAAGTTCAAACCTCACCGCGTCAATTTAGTACAAAAGTTTAAAAGGTGTAATCACCATGGCAACGTGATCTGAATTTTAAAAACTGGTCAGTAACCTCCCTGTTTGAGGACGGTGCTAGGCTGAAATTAGTCAACTTAAAGGGAAATATTTAAGATTTTGTTAAAGCTGAATGTCTCAGTATATCCAGTTAGGTCGATTATTCACCTTTTATAAACTTGAATTAAGTCCTGGTTTCTTATCTTTTGTTTTTTTTTTCCCCCTCACAATTTCTTCTTTTTTGCTCTAATTCTTTAAAAAGCTTGATTTTTTAAATTAAATTTTATTATTACTTGATAATTTCTTTATTTTTATTTTGTATTCTTTTTTATTCATTGCTTTATTATATTTTTTGTTTTTCTACATTTCTCTGTATTTAAAAAGCCAAACTAAAACAACAACATTTTTTGTAAACAAATGTACAGTACATGTATTTTTTAATTAGCGTGTTATTCTTACAGTATTCACTGTTTGACCCTGAGGAAGATGCATGTCGGTCTTGTTTTTATAAAAGGATAAAAAACATCTCTTTTCTACTAAAATGCAGCAGTGTGTCCTGTGAGCTTCATCTTATATTATAAACATGTATAAGAGCAAAACCACTGTCATGATCCTCCATTAAAAGACACTGTGCATTATGTTTGAGTCAGCCCTCTGCAGTTTTGAGTTTTACTACAGTAATAATGAATTCACTCCAGTTTGAAAAGTAAAGACATGGTTCTCGATGAGTTCACACATATCTTTTGGTTTTGTATAAATAACAATCCTTAAAACAGACAACATGTACAAATCCAGTGAGGTGATTTTGGACAAAGTCACTGGCGCACCACAGAGAGATGAATGTAATTTGGATAAAAATGTTTTTAAAAGCAGATTTAAAAACTTGACTAGTTGATTAACTCAGAAATTATTCACAGCTAATGATTAACACGATTAGATTCGACTTAAAATCCCTGGTAAGACTATACAATAAAACAATATGAAATACAGACCGTGTAGAAAGAAAGTTAACATTTTGTTATATTCATAAAATAAATACAAGGTAAAAAAAAAAAAAGTGAAACTGCAGATTTTCGTGTTGAGGTAGAGACCTGGGGCCTGCACCACCAAACAAGCTCAACAGCTCTCTTTGGGTTCACAGATAAATGTAGGTATTACTATAATTTAAATTTTCAACATGTGCCGTGGTCTAGAACAGTGACACTTCTGTTCTTTTGTCCAATGAACAAACTTAGATGGATTAACGTCCTTAGTACAGTTGAAATATTGATAACACACATGATAGTTTGTTCTCGACGCGCAGACACGTAACATTTTTGGTTTTGTATAAATTAAAATTGTTACAAATGTGCAAATTCAGTGAGGTAATTTTGAACAAACAAGCACCACAGAGAGATGAATGTGTAGCACTGTTGTGTTTCCTCTCTGCTGCCAAAACAGAGAGAAAAAGTATAAACAATCAAAATAAGGCCTAAAGTGAATAAATTATATTATTATATATGATTTCTGGTCACTCACTCCAACAAGATTATCATGGCAAGTGACTCGACTTTTGTATAAAAATGTCTCCGTTACAACTTTCTTTGTCAGACTTCCACTGACTTGAATGCTCAGTAACAGAGCTGCTGGTAGGTTTTGATGTGATACTCAGAGTTAACTTGCTCTGGAGCAGGTTACCATGGTGATCTATTACAAATGAAAAACCTGAGTTAAGCCCAAAGAAAGCTGGCTAACTGTATGAACTTGCCTCATGATTCAGGCCCATGTTATTGTTTGATCATAGCACCGTAAGAAAATAAAAAAAGATAACAAAAAACTAAAAAGTGCCTGCTGGTGATAGTGACTCATGGAGGGCAACTCACAGGACTGATGAAGCTCCTGAGTCAACACTTCTAAAAGTCAAAATATTAAATACTAAATTAAGTCTTTCAGAAAGAAAAAGAGTTTGATCTACATAGTACTTGAGGGCAGGATAAGGCAGGAGGTTTACCACTGCTGCTCTGACATGAGAGCGAGGATTCGGTTCACAGTCGTTATTCACATTCAAAATAATCCTTCAGCGGAGCGAAGAGGTGACGGATGACGGGGACGCTCCAGGAGCGACCCAGGACCTTCTGCCTCTGCGCCCGGCCCATGTTGTTCACGTCTGTGTAATGTTTGGGGAAGCCAAAGATCCTGGAAGAGTCAACCACATAGAAAATGTTGTGATATCTTATAACTTAATGTGTGTTAAAAGTTCACGACTCGGAAATGGTCTGCTTTGTTGACAGTGTCAAGTTTGAGTAGGACACGTAAAAACCCAGCGTGTTTTTAATTTAGAAATGTTACAAAAGATGAACTTATCTTGCTGCTGAAATAAATAAAAGCCAAATATTACTATTGTCACTACAGCTATGACTACTTTATTTCTATCAGTTAAAAATGTGAGAAGTAACGTCAACTAACTTAGTCATAACATAAATGTATACAGTACATGTTTTGGAGGGCATAACTGAACTGACTCTGATCATCTGTTGAGGAGAAAACAGGTTAGTCAACTGTGGGGATGGGTAGAGTTAGGATTTTATCGATTCTAATACTCTCATTGATCCTCCTTATTTGTCTTGTACTTTATATATTCTATAGTCACTATACAATCACAGTTTTATTCTCTACATCAAAGTTATGTTTTCCCTTCTCTGATTATCACAGTCCCTGGTTTTTTCATCTGTCGAAGAATCGTTCCAATTCAGAAGTGGGTTTTGGTGGCGTCCCTGGCCACATCAGTGTGTGTTAACACTGCTTTCTGGAGTGTTTTCAAATATATATATTACATGTAAGATTATAGCTGTGATATAAACAGTATGTGAACAAGAACATATTTCTCAGAGATGCTTACTGTTCCATTTCGGTGCACCACAGGTAGTCCTCTTTGCCGTTCATGTTGACAGGTAGCGGCCCCTGCTTGCCCTGCCTTATAGAGTTAGACTTCGTTGTGATGGTGCGGACTTTGTCAAACTGCAGGAAGAGAAAACAAACCACAATCAGTCTGTTGAACCACTTAAAGAATATTTTCATCTTTCCTCTGGTTAAATTTAAGACTTTCTAAGACCTTTTAAATGCCACATACAGTAAAATCTGATTTCACTTGTCTCACAATAATTCTTGACAAAGTTAAGTCCATAATGATCGTTGAAAGTATGAAGGAAAACTAGCAGGAAAAAAAATACTACATCATATTTTTTCATCACTTCGCAGCAGTATATAACAATAATTAATGATAATAAAATTAATCAAGTTAATGTGATGAACAGGTCAGTTAAAAATGATTCATTTTAGTCCTTTTTGCTAAATTTTATATTTGCTCGTTAGGAGAGGATGAGTTTGCTAGCAACTGTTGCTAGCAGTTATGTCAAGTGTTTGTTACAGGTCTGATGCTGCTGACTGGAACTTTATTGGTGGATTAAGGCGTCCTAACAGCCTGTAATCGGATATAAAAACATTTGTAACTAACATTACTGCTAACAGCTGAGAAAACAAATATTTAAGACTTTGGTAAATTAATTTAAGCCTCATTAAGACCTCGAAACACCTTTTTGGAAGGAAACCAAATTCAATACTTTTTAAGACTTTTCAAGATGTGCAGATATCCTGTTTCCTGGTTACATGGTGCTTCAACAACAGCAACCTTGAAGTGTAGGCACTTCAGTTTGCACACAGAAAACTAAGTGCTTCTACCTTTGCTGTGCGCCCGACTTCCAAACAATCCTGGAGGGCCACTTTGTCATCTAGAGATGTAGCGAGAGGTCTAAAGAGAAAAACAGACAGACGTGTACTGAACACTTGTTTTAAGGAATATATTTTTGTTTTCCAGTGAGGCAAAATGTATGAAGAAAGGAATGTGATTGTGCGTCAGTATGTACCTGTTCATGCCAGGGAGGTTTCCCCAAAAGTAGCGCGCTCTGTGAGCAGGACTGACTTTCACTGCATCGATGAGAATCGGATTACACTGGAAAAAAGAAAAAAAAACTCAATTATGAGCAATAAAAATTGGTGTGGCCTGTTCTGTGGAATCAGGATGAGAAGAGACTTTCACAGGTAATCAAAGATCATCACCTCCAGGAATCTGCAGATATCTGACTTGTCGTTGGCACTCATGAAAACTACATTTTCAAACAACCAGAAAAACGGCCGGTCGTCGTCCTCCTTCGGCTTCAACATGGTCAGTATGCGGTAGAACTCAAAAAAGAGCCTTCCAGTGCCCTCTGCAGGACAAACAGAGGGAGATAAACAGACTTATTAAAGAAGAGTGTGTAGAGGAAGCTGAAAACCTGCAGGGACCTAATTTTGTTCGGTATTTTATCAGTAACTTGTTTACTGTTCAGTATGCAGAGCTGCAAAAATGCCTTTGATAGAAGTTTGGAAGCTGCATACCAAATAATCCTTTTCGAAGAGGGTTGACCATGGACAGGTCATTACACGGACTGCCTCCAATCAGAAGATCAAACGGACCCCATTCAGCCAGCTGCAACACAAAACCATCAAGCTTAACTTCAGTCTTGACTTTCATGAGTAAAACAAGCATAAAATACACAAACTAAACAAACTGAGTTAAAGGTTGACGTCACATTTGTTTATAGTTGTGATACACACAGATAAACAACGGCATTAATCTTACTTCAGCTTGTACTCACATGTTTCCTTGTGATGGTACGAACATCATTAACATATTCAATCTTTCCCTCGTGCTTGATCATCCCCACAGCGATCGAATCCTCACAAATCTCTGAGGCGATGTAGCGTTCAATTTTTAAGCCCAGGTCGTTGAGCACCAGGTATCCTGTCATGATACCACAGTGGTTAAAAGCGAGTTGCTGACAAGAACAATACAAGCATTTTATATAAACACCATGACTGTTTTCCCATCAAAATCTAAATTTTGATTCAAGTAATTCTAAAACTGAAGCTTCCAAAATCTCCTCTTCAGTCTTACATAAAGAAAAACCATCACAGACACTGAATGATTTTGTCTGAGTTTACAAGATTGTCACATGACACAACGAACCAACCTGTTGCAATGCCGTCAAAAAGTGAGAGCACCCTGATTGGTCTGCGCTGATCAGCAGGGATGGAGGGGTAAACTCTGTGAGGCTCCTGTGACAAAAGGGTGAATAAAAAACGTTCAGTACCACTGCAACAATCGGTTGTGTAATAGCAGGTACACCAAGAAACAGCTGGTATGTACGTGCAAGTTGTTTTACCAGCAACAGTGTAAAAGTATTAAGAGTTGAAGGATGGAACTTTCTACTTAAACTGTGAAAGTGTGCTACTTACAAACTCCATGGCGCTGTTGTTGACAAAGAAGTCTTGCACCTTCACTCTCCAGTCTGGTCTGAGTTTGAGGTTCCCGTCGCACAGTTCTGGCTTGCACATGTAGCAGCTCCAGGGATCAACATCTTTCAGCTTGTCAAAGGTTCCCGGGCCCACCAGGATGTCCAGGCAGTCCTTACAGAAACACCTGGGAGAGACAAAGAACGTACAGCAGTTTGAATACATTACCCTTTTTTCTAGTGGATTATTTTTTATTTCACCATTTTAACTCTAATGCTTCACCTTATTTTAGTGTTTTCTCACAAACTCCATTTATCCGCTCACTTTGCTTTTCCCCTCAGTTCCCCTCTCACACACACACACCTACACCATCTCTAACTGCACACACAGTGGATTGCTGAGTCTGTAGCCCTTTTTACAGATACTGGTAATATCACTACAGTTAGAAAGATCATCTTGTGTGATGATCTGTGGAGAGGATTTCTCTCCACCTGCCTGTCTGTGTGTGTGTCTGCTGACTGCATGCAGCTCTGTGTCAGCACTGTAACAGGCTCTGATTCAACCTCCCTTTATGGATCAGAGGCAGAACGAAACTGATGCTGTTGTTCTGTGGAGTATTGATTTGTACAGATCTACAGATCATTGCTTTTATGTTCTTCGCTATCATTTACATATTCAAATTCTTCTTGTGTCATCTTTTTCATCAGACATGTACTGAATGCCAAAGGTAGGCAAGAGAACTGGAGAGAAAAAAGGTACTGGGATAAATGTGGGTCCAATTTTGATTCGATTCCACTCATTTCAATCGATTTTCAATTATCAATTAAATATTGAAATTGTGGCATCCCTAGTAAATGGGTAGAAACATATTTTTGGTTCATTATGACACTGTGGTGGGACAAATTAAGATTGTGGCAGCCCAGATGTAAGCAAGAGAGTCTCCATTAGTCATAATTGCTTTTTTCTCTTTATTAGTCATTTAGAAACCTGAAATTTAGGCTGGAATGTGGACAAGAAGACAACTACTAAATATCAGTGTCAGCTCAGTAGTAGCATTGATGTGGCATTGATGATAACTGGGACTAGAATGAGGGGTTGGAGAAGAGGTTTTATCTACAATGTGCTCACTGTGGTCATTTGGTGCATTATCCTAACTGCATATATCCATGAATCAAGACAAGATGCAGTATCATTTATTGAGCTTTTACCGTGTCAGACATGACAAAGTAAAAACTTGTCAGTAAAAGTAAGTCACACATTTAGAACATCAGCAGCAGCTTTTCTCATGTGTCTGCCTCAATAATTCAGATGTCAGATCAATTCATATATCAATTTAGTCCTGTGTACGATGATTCAAAATATTAAATTACAGTAATAAACATTAAACAGTGTACTGGCCTCTGCAAACAGTGTTTACCTGCAGCAGCTGGCGTTGCCACACAGAATGACCTCCAAGCCGGCACAGCACACGGTGCAGTACGACTGGTAGCCATCTTCATCGTAGCGATACAGCGTCTCAATGAAGTTCTCCTGCAAACAGTGACAAGGTCGATTCGCAGCATTTGGGATGTTAGAGGCAGCTGTGTTTCAGATGAGGTTAGACATTCACAAACTGGACTGGGATGGAGTAAAGCAGACCACATTGAATAGACAGAGATAGATCATCAACTTATTAGATTACCTTGCATTTTAGACAAAGGCCACCTTCAAACAACGGGTGTAACACTTCAATGTCAGATGTTCCACAAGACAAACAAACATCTGAAATAACAAATAATCATCACATTTACATTAAGAATCTTATGCTTACATCAAAGAACACTGTAAATCAAAAACTTCTTCAATACTCTCACACAAAACTCACCTTCAATTGTTTTGCCTTTCTCTTTGACCTTTTCAGTAATTGATTCTGTAAATTAAAATATCAAAACAAATCACAAATATGAAGGAATATCAATCATAATAACACAATAACTAGTTGGTTGTTATCTTTGTGGTCTAAACGTGGACACCAACAATACGAACCTCTGCTGTAGGTGATGGCAGGTGCCTTATTTTTTAAAACGTATTTCCTTTTTGCTGGAGGCTGGTAGTCAGACAGAGAAGACTCAGAAGAATCCTGCTGTTGAGCTGAACCTTGGAATAAAGATGGAATAAAGAGAAATTTCATGAAAAAAACATGTTTTAAGAAGCATCTATTGACACACATAGACTCAACAAGAAAAAGAGGTGAAGTTGCTGATAAAACCAGCCAGACAAACTGACACTCTATGACTACTGTCTGTCTAACATGTAATGAAAATTTAATCTGTAGTAAATAAGAAAATGTTTATAAATGTAAACCTACTAGGAGGCAGGAATCCTTCAGGTCCTGTGGGCAGAAATCCTTCAAAAGCCCAGTCCAACATCAGCTTCAGCTCTTTTTCTTTATTTCCTTCTGCCTCAGAAAAAGACTTTGCACATCGTTCACCTGCCAACTGCAGATTACAAACATTTCCTGGCACTGAGTTAAGACATTCTTCAAGTTACTTTCTTCATAATGACACATGAAACATCTCTGGTTTGCAAAAAGGACGCTGTTCCAATTGGGAGAGCCAAACAGTCACTCAGTGGTTTGAAAGGTAATCTTGCAATGCGAAACACTGTATGTTTCATTATTTTAGTCCCATCAGTTGTTTGGTCTTAATCAGAAAACCTTCTGATTTAATCCATTTTAAAGTCAAGTAACAGCCAAACAGCTGCTGTAGCCAACTTTCGACTTATTTGTTGTAAAGTCTGGTGATGTTTGTCTGATAAAGCTGCAATTACCTCTGGCAAAACATGAAACATAAAAACAGGGAGATTGGAATCACAGCCACTGGAAATTTGGCTAGAATTAGTAAAAATGTGTATATGTTATCATAGTACAGTGTCTCATTAAGTATTCACAAAAGCTCATTTTGCTGTTTAGACCATTTCTCAAGACAAATCACATTTCGAGTAACATCTTCCTACAGGAGTACAAATGAAGTCACCGTCTATGCACTCTTCAAATCCACCACACATCTTTGACAAAAACAGTAATTTAACCCTGGAGAACACGGGAGTTGCTGGTTTACTGCTGCCTCCGCTGGTTAGTTGGTTAGTGTTATTGTTTGACTTTGGTGTTTTAACAACTTAGTTTGCATCCAAACAAACAATACTTTCTGCGGGACGATGCAGCTGTAGACTGAGAACTCCCCGTGTTCTGTGAGGAAAAATTACTGTTTTTGTTAAAGGAAAACGCTTCAGTTGACGGCTTCAGTTCTCCTTTGTTCAGTTGGCTCAGACTCAAAGAGGCAGATTAAGTTCCAATGATTTGTGGAATTACTTGTGTGATTTTTGTATATTAATCATAATCATGTCCAATTCCCATTAACAGGGAGCTGAATTTAGATTAAAACTTTGTTTCTGACACTTTTTAGATGTTTACTGTTATGGATGTACATAGGACCCAGTGGGATACCAGTGGCATTAATACAAATTAAATATTAATATAAATATATGTGTAGCATTTTACTATATGGAAACTGGTGAAATAACAGAAAAAAGTTTAATATATTAATTCATCATGCCAAACTCCTCCTAAAACTTAATTAAAATTAAAATCCCATTGAGATCAGTAAATCTGGACCATTTTCACCACAATCATGAAGAAAACTGAGAACCGATGAGACGAGAACTGATTTCATCCTCTGCGCTTTGAGTTGACTAAACCTTTGTCCAGAGAAGTACCACACAACATTTCAGGACCAAACTCATGGTGTTACATTGGTTGGCAAGAAAAAGGTTAGAAAATACGATACACGAACCAGAAAGGACAAAAAAAAAAATTCAGTTTAGTGATGCTTTGGTCTCCTACCTCAATGATCTGGTAGATGGCTTCCTTGTAGATGGGCAAGCTGGTGAAGGAGTTTTTGCAGAAGCACTTGGTGAAGGCACTAAATGACAGCAGACCCTCCGTGTAGATCTGCAACAGAAAAGCAATGATGATCTAACAAATACAATTCCACACATGTCAAGTGTTCCCGCAGCTCAAGCAGATGCACTGTACTAACCTCTGAGAACATCCCGTCTCCAAACCACTCCACCCTCCGCATACCGGGCGGAGCTGACTTGGTTTTCCAAGGCATCACCATCCCGGGCCACCAGGAGAACCCCTTCACTTTCCCCCACACAAGTTCTCCTGACAGAAACCCTTTCCCATCCTGCACACATCAAAAAACAAGGAGAAATTTCATCTACATGAAGATAAAAATCGAACACAAATATTTTCCATGATGTCTGATCAGTTGACTGAGAGTAACTGTATCACGTTTTTTTCCTGCAGCTGTTATATTACCTGGTAGACGTGTTTCCGTCTTCTAACCCTTGGTGTGGGTTTACTGGATGGTGATGTCTCTTCTGCCTGAAAGGCAACATTATCATTGCTTTTTATATTCAATTCCAACAATGAGAAGAGAATTTATTAAAAACACGAAGCAATGAGCTTTTCATCATCGTTAAGATATGAACATTCACTTTGTTCAAAGCAGCACAATGTACTGAAATATAATAAAAAAATCAAATTGGAAAAATCCAATAACAAACAATAAAATGTCTGTTCCACTGTGAATTCAATTTTTGAATGCGAGCCAGTATAATGCTAAGGAGGATGTGTTATCTCACTTTTGCCTTATTTCTAATTTGATTTGGTGCCACATGAACAAAGCGAATGATGAATCTGAAATGAAGGCGTGTGTTAGAGGTAGGATTGGATTCTGATAGCTGTTTTTTCCTTCTTCCAATTTGAAGATCAGAATCTAAAGAGCAATCTGTCATTCAGTCATATCACAGAACAGACATGCTTCAATTTATGTTGAATGTAACAATAGACAATTAATTCCTTACAGGTTTAATTTAAAGGGTCTCTATGGAGTTTTTAAACCTCTATTAGCACTTTGGAGTGTGTTTTTAAATATACATTATCATTCTGCTATTAGAAGAAAAAAAACAAGCTTGCTTCTATTTCTTTAAACCAATTGTAGTCGTCTTGGGTGGCACAAAACCCAGGATGGAGCAATTATCTCCATGTAGGTCGCTATCTCTGAGATTATTGTTGTTTTCGGTAGCGACGGGGACTTTGAAACACACAGATTGTGGAAGGGGAAGAGAATGCCAATGGCAGACTCAAACCCACAGTCTCGATCCAGTGAGTCAGACTAACATGAGTGTGATGCAGTAAGCAGTCCAATCAATGGTGCTACAATGTTCCAGATATGTTGCAATGCACCACAAAGGGATGGAAGATTGTAAACTCGTAAACATGGATGTAAACAATGTAAAATACTCAGATTATGTGGAGGGAAATGCACTCAACGTGTTTGTTAGTCCTAAAGGATAAACACAACACATGTTGGTGAGTAATGCTGACTGCAAACACAAACATTTTGCTTGTTTATGAGAACACTCCACAGGGCCCCTTTAAGTTTTTGCTAAAATTAACACCCATTGAATACTGATGAGCTTCCTCTGTCGCCTGCCATCGTCAGATAACAACCAGCAACCACACAAAGAAAATGTATGGTTAATATTACTGTCTATGGGAGGCAAGAAAAAATATTCAAGGCTTTGGAAAAGAAATTTAAGACTTCCACAGCCTGTTTTAAGGAACTGAATTCAGTGCTCTTTAGGACTTTTCAAGACCTGCAGTTTCCCTGTGAATGGATGAACACTCCAGTAACACTTACCTGCTGATGACGTCCTGTTTTTAATGTGGTTTTGCAATAAATAAAATTACTTACTAAACATTTTATATAGTAATTTAATAAAGAGTATCTAATTGATCTTTTAAACCTTAACAGGTAATTCTTTAATTTTAGTGAAAGCTATTTCAAGGATTCAGTTTTGATCAAATGCTATCAAGCTCCAACCCTGGTTGTTTTTGACTAGTAGCATTTCAGAGAGGCCATGTCATGGCTAGTGCTGGGTATCGTTTAAAAAACTACAGTACCAGTACCAATGTCAGTAACCTTAAAGTGATACCAACACAGATTTGATTATTAATTTTACACCACATGCGTGTAGTATAGTCATAATTGTGAATGTTTTGGTAGCATCTTAGCACACTTCACACAACAGCACACTCAACTTCATCACACCAAAGACTGTATAGGTTGTGGCGGGAGTGGTAGTGGGCCAATCACACATCACATTACACTGAAAAATGCTTAAGGTGATTGGCTACAAGCAAAACCATACCAATAGTCCTTTTTTTCTCGATCTTAGTACAAAAAGGATCAAATTGAATGGAGAAATTTCGATACTACTTGGTACTGGGTTATTTTGCTTAAATCCTTAAAGATATCGGGTACCGATACCCTGCCCTAGTCATGGCCCAGGACTATTCTGGTAGTATACTTGAGTATACCTACCACTTTATCTTGGGACTCCTTATTGTTGTCCTTTTCAAGATCTATGGGCTTGGACCACTTGCTAGCACCAGCCTGAAACACTGTACGGGCCTGTGGCTTCTGGCGCAAGCTGCTCTCCCAGCCAAAACCTCCCCTAACGGCCCCCTGAGAGACAACACACTCCCATTACACGCTCAAATATCATGCACATGCAAATGTAAACCAAAACACACACACACACACACACACGTTTATATAGGGGCACAGTGCACCTCATCACACCAGTGACTATGAAGATGAAAAGACTGTTAGCAGATGAGAGGGAAGAGTGGAAGAGTCACCCAATGAAAGTTCCAACTTGAGATTTTAAAAGAAGCAAAATATGATTAAGCAAAACAATCTTTTCTTATTTTCTGGTTATAGCTGCATTTGAATTCAGCACAACAGTCCTATTTGGAAAAATCTTATATTTTTTAACCAAGTTGCTTCTTTTACATCTAGATGTAGTAGATTAAGAAGCAGAAGACAAACAGAGAAAGAGTTTGTTACCTCTTTCCAAACGGCGTACTGTTCATCCTTTAGTTCTTTGGGAAAGAAATGGAGTATTTCAGTGTGTTTCAGTGCTGAGATCAGAGATAATATCAGAGACATTCTGACATGGATGACAGGATCCTGAACATGATGCACACTACAAAATACTTCTAAAAAAGTATGTTGTATGTTTTTTCTCAGCTAACAGCTACATTAAAATTGACTATATTTACAAACTTAAATTCACAAGATTAAGTACATATTTAATACATTTAAATAATGAAATGTAAAGTATTCGTCTATAGTTTAAGTATAGTAATCAAGTATTCTTCTATAGTTTTCTGCAATTTTGCAAATAAAAGGTTGGCAAATAAAAGGAAATCGTTTTTCTTACCATTTATCTTTCTAAGGCGGACTTCACACGGCTTCACATGAAAGCCATTCAGTCCTACAAAATAAGTGTCATAGTGTTATTAACATAAGGGATCCAATGCATTGATTTCATACACACTTCTGCTCAAACTCTTATACATGTGCATCATACAAATAATAATTATAATCCCATGAAAGGTAAGATGCCCTGCCCAACAAGTCTTCCAGATGTAAAAAAAAAAAAAATGTTTGTTTGGTACTGACCCCAGCAAATATCACATCATCGTGACACATAGATGACAGCTTTTTCAGTGAAAATTAAAACTGTGATACAAAAATGATCACTCTTACTTATTATGATCTTGAGATAATCACAATAGGATTTTTTTTTTTACCATATTCTGCAGGTAAATTAAGTTAGACAGATTTAACTTGTTTGACCTATCGGATGGACTATCATTCTTCTCACCTTTAAGCTGACGTGGGGAGTCCTTGTTGTCAGAGAGAGGGCTGTCAGATGTGAAGTCGCACTCACTTTCTGTTAAGGTTTCACTCTCAGAGAACAAAGTGGCATCTTCTTTCTCCAGGGCCTGAGACGGTAAGTGCACAAAATGAATTAAACACAAGGAAAAACACAGATGTTGATACAGCACGAACTAAACTTTACATACCTGAGAAAAAACCTGCTGAGCCTCTAATGGAGGACAGGGGAAAGATAACAGGGTCAAAATGAGCTTCCTGAACATTGAGGTTGGCTTGGTGTCCTTCAGCACACTGGCCCAGTGTTCCTCCAGTGAAACCACTTCCTCTCCTTCTTCACTCTCCCCTTCCTCGGCCAGCTGATACTCAAGAAATTCACTTGTTAGCTGTTTGACCTCTTCAGGAGAGCTGCAGATTCCCAGCTTTGTCCCAAGCTCCCCTACCGCCTTCCCTGTCACTTTCAGCCTGCTCTGAGCATTCAACAGCTCAAGTATGCTCTTTAGCACCCCCTCACCAAGAGGCAGTTCATCTGCAATGCAACCTGTGAGTGCGATGTAGAAAGACAACGCCTCCTCCTTTAACAGTGACAGTGCCTCTGTAGCCTCAGACTTATTCAGGAAGTCCTCCACAGCTTTCCCACCCAGACTGAGCTCAGGGCTCGACAGGTGGAATTTCTTGTTCTTAAGGATTTGGGCATCGCGCTCTTTGAGGAAGCGAACAGCAGCTTGAGGATGAAGGAAGTTAGAGGTGTAGGTACATAGCAGGCTACTGGCTTCTTCCAAGATGAGCAGCATATCAGCTCGGGCAGCTCCTTCATGCATCTGCAGATGTCTTTGGAAAGTGTGTAGAGGCTTCAGGGCCTGCTCCAGGAACATAAACGTTGCTCTGACTTTAGGATCCTGCAGCTGGGAGCAGATTAACTTGGCTTTCTCGTCATCCTTGTCATATGACTTAAAATAGGACACAAGATCTGTCCATATTTCCAAAATTTTTGTGACTAACTGGAAAAACTTAAGGCAGCTGGTGTTGAGATGAAATGATGGACTGTCCGTGCTGACATCTGAGCCAAAAAGAGCCTCGAGGTTGTTGTTCTTGGTAGAGCAGGAGGAGTGGTGGGCATGGATGTCTACCATCAGCTCTTGAGCCTGATTGGACAACTCCTTAACCCCAGCATGGCAAGCAGAGTCAGCGATGGTGTACAGCCCTCCTAAGGCAACTATGTTCGGGTTGAGTTCCCTGAGCTGTGAGCAGATCTGCTCTGAGGCCGCACCATTACTGTCAGAATAAAAAGCGACAA
Organism: Lutjanus erythropterus; assembly: GCF_056507025.1. NCBI lineage: Eukaryota > Metazoa > Chordata > Actinopteri > Lutjaniformes > Lutjanidae > Lutjanus > Lutjanus erythropterus. The sequence goes on along the minus strand of NC_139322.1, from coordinate 9,689,909 downwards.
GATTATCTGTCGGTAACCCGAATTTCTTCAAGGTCTCTGCCACTGCTGCCGCTGTTTGATCTTCTTCACCACCCACTGACTGAAGAGCATCCAGAAATTGGATGCAGTGCCTGGAGGCTTCGACATCAAAAAACCCAACAAGGACCACAGAGACAGTGTCATCCTTTCCCAATGTTACCCCTCCATAAATGTACACACAGTAAGGAGTGTGTTGGCAAACAGATGTGATATCTTTGGGGTACTGCGACCCCAGCGTAGAGCGTGCAAAATGTCTGGACACCTTTTCACCCTTAGCAGACCCGGTGTTAAAGTGTTTGCAGATAAAATGAATAGCTGCATCACTACAGGGCAGCGGCTCAGAGTGTCGGTTTTGCTGGGACTTGTACATTTTTGCCCTTTTTTTGTGTTTCTTTGTCTCTGCATGTCGCTTGAGTTCTGGAAGGCCTTTACTGAATGTGCTCAGGTGCCAGTCACATGAGCGGCAGTAGGTATAGTCATCTCCACGAGTGCTTTGGTCAGCCCAATTAAAAATATCCTTCCACTTTTCAGTGTAAGGATATGCTAGTCTGGTCATTCCAGTACCATTCTCTTCCATGCTTGATTCCAACTTAGATCTCCCTGACAAAGAAAGAGAAGAAAATGTATTATTGCACAATTACTGTAAACGTGATCAGGACACAGTGCACTGTCTTATTTTATTATCACAGTGAAATTGAAACTTACATTTACGTGACTGTGGAGATGCCAAAACAGGGCTGATATCATGGCTGTCCCGGGCTTTCACAGGGTCGTATTCATTACTCTTCGCATTTACTGTATAGAAAACTTTGAACCACTTCAGGATCTCAGTGCTGCTTTTAAGATCCCCTTTTATGAGCTCCTCAACTGGAATGGTCTAAACCAAGACAAAGAATACATATCAAGATTTAGAAATCAATTTAACTTCCATATTAAACAACATTGTGGTATATATAATATATATAAGTAAATTTCCCTTGATAAAGTTGGATTTTTCAGTGTCAGTTATGTGTAGTTGACAAGTCATAGTCACATTGTGGGAAATACTTGTCTTCTTGCAGAGACTTAGATGAGAAGCTTGATACCACTTTCATATCTGTACACTAAACACAATTCTAGCATGTGGTTAGTTTAGCTTAGCATAAGACTAGAAACAACTGGCCTTACTCTGTCTAAAGGCACAAAAATCTTGTTTGTTTAATTCTTATATGGGAAAAGAAACGTAAAACTCACAATTTGTGGTTTTACAGGTGAGTTACATGTTGGAATTATCTTATGGCTGGGAGCAGTGACTTTCTGTCATCTTAGTCATGAGCTGTGACCGTGTGATTGCCAGAATGTACTCACTGCTCCTGGCACTACATATCATCTGATGATATTTAATACAGTTTCATGTACACAGTGACATTTCTTTCTCATAATGGATAAGATTTTGGAAACTTGCTCCTTAAATGTAGCAGAGACGTTAAAAAAAAGAAACTGTAACACTACTCTACTAGAAAAACAGTGCATACCCTTGTGATACCGTTTTTGGTGAAGGCCTCAAGAAGGAGACTGAAGTTGTGCTTATAGTCGGCTTCACCTTGAGCATCAAACTTCACCTTGGTCAAGTCGACAGAGCCAGGAATGACCCAGTCCATGATCTGACAGTGACATGCACCTGTACGATCATACACACATAAAAGCAGTTCAAAAAGTGTTATTCAGCGAAAACCCCCATGTTTTTGCTGTTTTTCAACGGCTGCGGGATATATTACACTGAGCAATGATGACCATTCAAGCTGTGCTGACATGGTGGCTGCCTCTGCCTTACTATTCTTTCCTGTAGATGGATAGTAGGAATTACTGGCATAACGTCACCTATTTCCAAGGTGCATGTAAAAGGGAAAGAGGGTCTAGTAATTACAATCAAAGTGATTTATTGTCATCTTAAAACATATATACATATATACAGTGCTTAACAAATTTATTAGACCACCACCCAGTGTAAGGTTTATGCCACAGCTGCCCTAAATTAACAGCACTGGTAATTACCAAAATCATTTTTTATGTTTCTGTAATGGTTAATACACCAGTATGTAGAAGCTCTTTAACGAAATGATATTTTTAATGCTAAAATATAATTATTATTGTTATCCATGAATTTTCAAAGTTACTGTTTTACAGGCTTAAAGGGAAGACTGGCTGCTAAGAAGCCATTATTGAGGCCGGCAAACATCCAGAAACGCCTCAGATTTCCCAGGGAACACAAACACTGGACTGTTGATGACTGGAAGAATGTACTCTGGTCAGACGAGTCCAAGTTTGAACTCTTCGGTCGGCATCGTCGTGTTTATGTCCGCAGAAAAGCTGGAGAACGTTTTGATGCCAGATGCACCCACAGCGAAACACGGTGGAGATTCCATTATGGTATGGGGTTCCATTTGTGGAAACAGCTTGAGCAAATTCGTGAAAATCGACAGTATCATTAACAAGAACGTTTACCACAACATCTTAGTGCATCATGGAATCCCTTCTGGACTGAATCTGATTTGTTGTGGGTTCATATACAAACAAGACAATGAGCCCAAGCATACTTCAAAGCTGTGCAGAGACAATTTGACCAAGAAAAAGGAATCTGGAGTTCTGGAAATGATGGACTGGCCAAGTCAAAGTCCAGATTTGAATCCTTTTTTTCAAAGATTGATCGCACGAGTTTCATCCAAAGCAAGTCTGTGGGAACAGCTAGAAACTATTTGGAACTCAATAACAAAAGAGACTGTCTAAAAGTACATAAAAACAATTCCAGCAAGAATGCAAGCTGTTATCGAGGCCAAAGGAAGCCATACAAAATATTAAGTTTTTTGGCTATTATGTATGAAAAAGGACTATTTAGTTGTTTCAGTTTATTATTTGCCAAATAAATAACAAAAACATTTTTGTTTTAAACAATTTTTTGAAAGATTTCTAAAATATTTTTGTTTTCTCATTTTTATGACAGGTGGTCTAATAAATTTGTTCAGCACTGCATATAGTCTCCTCTGTAATATTTAAGACTGGCCCTCTGGCTGTAGTGTAGACTTTTTTAATTAAAGAACAATGCAGCCAATAAAATGAACCAAATTCAATGACAAATACACTGCATTTCCTATGGCTGCTTCACAAAAAAAAACTCTTTTGATATGAAGCAGCACCAAATTAAAAGTAACTTAATACAGCTCAACCAAGTAGTGATGCAGCTGTAAGCAGTATCTGAAAGCATGAACAGACACACAGAACTGAAACTAAACTCTAAACATAAGAGATTTCATTAGAAGTTACAAAAGTAATGAGAGCTGACCACGGGGAGACTTTTACAAATCATGCTTTCTCTTTTGTCACGAGTCATACATGTGTTGAGCCAACCAGTTAAGCATAATACACACCTTGGTTAGGAGACAAACAACAAACAACTACACAGGGCCACAACAGTGTGGGTCGACATGTATACACACCGCTGTGCAGCAGTGGAAATGTGTACTGAAAACTTGGTGTTGTGTGCTGTGATTAAAGTGGGCTAAACCAGGCCATTGGAAAAACTGCATTCGTTCTGCTCATACTGATGAATCACCTGAACCCATCTGCCGCACATCTTTGAAGTTAGTCTTCAATAAGTTGTTGATCCAGGTCACCAAATATAAGCGGCTTGATTTATCCTGTGAGGAGGAGTCTGGAGTCACAACCGTCGTACTTGCCATCTTGCAGCTCTCTGACAAAGCAAACAACACCAATCACATTTTTATAATATGAAGGTTTAATGATTAGATAATCAAAAACATTAGCATCCTAGCTAATCAATGTCCATGCCTGTTTTTTTACATCTACATTTATCATCTATACCAAACAAAAAAATCACAACATTTCGTACATTTCGGCTCAGGAGCAGTATAAGTGATTCGATTCCTGGCTCCCCCTGTCCAGATGTTGAGGCGTCCCTGGGCAAATCACTGAACCCCAATCTACAATAGCTGTTTAGGCATTCTCAGTCATCCAGGTCATGGCATTCATAGAATAGGTTGTCGCATGCAACTGGACTGGTACAGTTCTTGAAAAAGTTTCGCCTCTCATCCAAGAGGCTTCTTCAGTTCTGGCAAGCACACTGCAAGGTAGCTTGGTGCTATCTATGTGAGTTTGCATGTGTGTACAAGGAAATGATCTGCAAAGCATTTACATTTACTCTGATACTTGCTTTGAAAAACAAAACAACCAACTACCTGCACTTCCTGCTACACCTTATAAGACACTCACAGAAAGTTACAACTCCACCTTTTAGAGCTATCAGTCCTAGCAAAGTGACAAACCATTCAAACTAAAATATTGACTTTTTATCCATACAACCTTTTATTTGGTTAATATTTGATAGATTTGTGTTTATTTAATAGTTTTGTAATGTAATTATATGTTTAATAAGATGTGGATCGTATAAAAACCTAGATTGTATATTTACATTATTAATTTAATCTTTTGTTTATTAGCTTGTGTTCTTATTTGTAATATATTATTATTACATTTATGATACAGCTTTGTTCTCTACTGTGTTTAAATGTGCACATCACACCAGATGTTCTATCAGACAACAACTCCAGCATCACTGTAATATCTTAAACTTTATTATTCATACAAAACTGACATGCATACCATGATCTATGATGCTATTTATTCTTGTCTAACATGTCTGTCAGTTGTGTTAAAGCTTTTGTTTACCCCTACCCCATGACTGACTTTTAGGGGTGGGGGTGGTGGGTAAGACTGGGCTGATGAGTGGGCTCTAATCCTCTATTGTCTGACTGTGGAAAAGAAAAAGACTGAGGGCTCTCAGTCAAATCATCTTCATATGATCCATCTGATCTATATATCTTCTTTTGTTTGTATCACACCATTTTCTTCTCATGTGTGCATTAAGACACCGAGCTGTGCTATGCTATAGCTGAGTACTAGCAGACCACTAGAGCCACGCTGCTGCTGCTGCTGTCTCCTCCCCTTCCTCCACAATGTATAGAAAGCCTAAATGAAATCTCGCGTTGTCCTTTTTGCCGCGAACGATCGTCCCCAGTGCACAACTTTCACTGACAAGGAAACTTGAGCAAAATAAGATCATGTCACTTTACTTCCATGAAAAACAAACACAATGCCCCACAAGTGACACAGTTACTTCCACACCAACCGGCACGCTCATATCCACAGAAACGGTTTGTTATCAACCTTCACATTGCATGCACGGTGCAGCCTGGTTTCACATGAGGGCAAGGATCTTTCTCTTTTAACGTTACATTGAAGAATGTACTTCAAAGTGATGCACTCCAACAATCGCTTGTGGACATATAATAACAGCTGTCTATTCACGCATACTCGTGTTATTACAACTACCGACATAATGGAACTAACTGAAGCCAATTGCAATCATTATTAGGACGACAAATCCTCCCCGGTTCACTATCCTGTCTGCTGACTTCGCCGTGGGTTTGTATGAGCCGGTCTTTGTGTTGTGAGCCGGCACAAGGTTGGATTAACAATAAACCAGAACAATAAAAACTGAAAACAACACGACCCTGAGCGCATCATTTGTAAACAGTCGATTTAAAAGAAAGTCTCAATATAGAATGAAAGTGGCGGGGTTTGTGCATAGTAGTAACTTACCTCTGTGGTCCCTTATAGCTGTAGACGATCCCCCTGACTCTTAGCTCCGTCCTAAAGCACACTCTCCGATAGGCAGACGGGTCCGTGTGACGTCCTCATTATCCGGGGATGATCCATTGGACGGCCGATACTGGAGGCTGTCCCATAGTAGAACTGGTGGTTAGCCATTAAACACAATTGGGTTAGAAGACCCACACCCATCCTACAATGAGCACAGGTTGACCAAATATTAACCCAGTAAAACGCAAGCGCCGCATCAGTGGCTAAAAACTGGCTGACAAATGTGGCTGTTATCGTTAAACCGGCTAACCCTGTTTTCAGTTTATTTCTGAGAATGAATCACTGTATAGACTGTAACCGGAATACAGGCCAACTTACTCACAACTAAGCACGGGCTGACCAGTATCTAAACTAGATCAATGTCGCAGCTAAACAAACACCTGCTAACTTAACTGCTAGCTAGTTGTAACTAGCTAGCTAACACTAACGTTAGCTTAACCTACTTTAGCTAGCGTTTGTAGGTTCTTTCTGGAAACGAGCCAACATATTGTTCTACAAGCTAACATAGCTATCGCCAAGACATGTTGAATTCTATCGCTAAAATGAACATCCCATGTGTCAGGTATGTATATTGTATATATATTATATATATAGTATATAATAGCCAGAGTATACCCTCATTCAGTTATACTCGCCAGTCAGTGTAAACGATTATCTGTCATCGCGAGATTTCATTTCAGTTACTAACTCACGGGAGTAGAGACGCTATTCATCAGGGATATGAAATGGTCAAAATGTTATGAACTAGCCTGAACATCGGTTAACCTCTCGTTTGTTTGGGTTATGTTAGCTAGTCTATTATCTGTTGAAGTGTTGACAAAAATAACGATTCCAAGGCTGATTTTCCCATCCTGTAACACCATGGGATTCAGTTTTCATAAACGTAGTAATGGCGGCTGCGTCGCAGCGGCTGTGGTCGTTTGGTTCTCACCAGGCCCATTTCCTGCTGCCTTCTGCATTGTGTGCTGTTGTGTAATGGCGCCCTGACAAGTAGACCCACATGAGGGAGGAGAGTTACAGCACTGAATGACCCACGAGGCTCAAAAGTGGAAGCGGCTCCGCCATAACGGCTGACAGCGGTGTCCAACTGCCAAAAGAAAAGAATGATTAAAGAGCCAGCGCAGCCAATATGGCGCCTATTTCATGAAATCGTCAGGAGAAGAGTGGAGAAGCCATTACACTACCTGCGCCACTTGCTAGAGACAAGCAAAATGAAACCGGCCTATGTAACTGCCATTGTTGACCGCTCCTAACTCAAATAGGCTAAGTTGTGACTCAAATTAAATGATACAAAAACAGAATATTAGCCTGGGTATTATATTATTAGCCTGATATTTGGATTGACATTTAAAACCAAAACACTGGCACAAAGTTGGTAGGCTACAAAAAAAACTCAACAAATATTTTCCTTTCTTCTAGACATCTAGACATAAAATAAGACACTGAGGAGGTAGGAGGTCTGAAATTCTGCCACTAGCAGGACTAAGTATATTTCATACACAGTTAAGAATCAGGCTGGACAACATTGGGTAAATTAGCCACAGTATACTGGTTCATCCTTTGTAACAAAATTTAAGTATCACTCATTGATATAACCTTCATTATGTAGTAACTACTTAACCGTATAGTTTGTATGAATGCTTGGTTGGAAAAATACTGTATTTTTCTGCACTTGGATTGACTGACTGAAAAGTTTTACTTTTGTGACTGTAGTGTCCTGGGCCTGGATGGTGAACAGACGTCTCTGTGTTGGAGCTGTCCATGGAAATGGAAAAGGCAAGCAATGGTAACCTGTTCTATGTTATGTAATAGTATTATATTTATTATTTAAGATTAGATAGGCAGAAGGACGAGGGAAAAGACAGCAGCGGTACTATAAATTCTGATTTTCTAACACAGTTAGCAAAGTGGTCAAAAGATGTGCAAATGGAATTGTCCCCCTTTCTTTTTTCATATTTAATAACAGGTCATTTTAATGACCGCCAAACTGGAAATGTCCTCGGTTTTCATTTCAGAAATCTGGCCACCTTACGTTACCATATTAATTTATTTTTTATAATACCTTTGGTCCAACAGAGTCTTGTTTGTGTGGTATTTCATTTTTCTGATGTGTAATCCCCAGCATTGAATTTATTGTCCAGTACTGTTTAGTTTAACAATTTCTTTCAATAAATGCCTCAAAGGCCAACTATTTTCTTCAGTCTTCATTGAAAGTGTGCATAGAGGAGTTTCCAACTCTATACAGGAATTAAAACAAACAGTTTACAGTAAGAGCTGATTAACTTAAACACTGAATTTAATTAATGATAATATCCTCATTGCTTCAAGGGGTGTGACATAATATTGGGGCAACAGAGCAGCACTTTTTTGCGGAGTGGAAAAAGGGTCCAAGTAACATTTTGTGCCTGACATAACTGAATTGAGTTATAAGATTTTGTTATGTGCTATAGAGAGAATGATTCTGGGAGTCGCTGCGGAGGTCCAAGGGTTAATGTGTCTGTCCGAATTTATGTTCAAGCTCACTCTCGGAATAAGTGTAAGTGAATGGTTAGAGACGGGCCCACGAAGGCTGAACCTTGATGGTTGTGTGTCCACGGGGGAAGATGACAATCATACTACAGTGTTTATGAACTGATACCGAGGCGTACAACCCGCGATGTGAGAATGCTCTTACAGGGTGAAATATTACTTTAATAGCAAAAACAACAAATTGTCCCTGAATGTCTTTTTATGATGTCATTATCGAGATAACTCCGGGCCTTTTGGACACCATGTGCGGTGGGTTTAGATCCACTCCAGTGGTAGCCTACAGCGGGGTCGTAGGGGTCAGGGTAGGGCTTTGTTTGTCTGACCACCTCTCCGCCAGCCCACCCACCCTCCCAAAGGGCAGGGTCGTCAGAGTGCGGAGAGAGAGAAAACAAGGCGTCTGATGTTCACTTTTCCTGGTGTGGATGACGCTCAGTGGTGGTTTAATGTTGGAGAACAAGTGAGAATATATGTGTGTGTTTTTTTTATCATCTAAAAAGCAGTTGATAATCGGGTGTTTTCTTTATAGTTTCATCATGTGTTGGGTTAAGAAGTCAGACAAAGGAATTCAGGAGTCTCAATTGTAACCGTGAAAACAAAAGGAGAGAAAAACCCACCATAAATTCCACTGGTCAAAAGCTTGAATAACTGGTCTGACAAAGTCTAATATGTCAAGAAAGCACTTGTTCAAGTGGGATAAATTGCAAGAGCGTCTTCTTTTGCTGGCCTGTCCTCACATATGTCCTCTGTGTAGGGTGAACAGATCCCAACAAAACAAATGTGGGACAAAGACTAAGTTTGTGTGAGACTTAAGTGGGACACGTTACCAATGCTGAGAGGTATCTTAAATCTGTGCTTGGCCCTCACAATTATTGTTGTTTTCTAATGTATTAAATTAATGTATTTAATTATTTCATCTGCATGGCTTTGTTAAATACTAGGTTCTGATTGGTCAATTACAGCATTCTAAGGTCTGTTATTTCTGTATAACAGTCTGTCTGTGGACAGTTATGATCACAGATTCTGGAGGAGCAATACAATTATGTTTAATCCATAAAATCATTTTTAAATTAATATTTGGTGTCAAAGTTGTTTTTTTTGTTAAGCAAGCATGTAAGGAATAATGTACAATGAGCATTATTGTCATTATTATGAAATAAATCCTGACATAATGATGCAGGACCCTGATGCAAAAAGGGGTCTTGTTTATTTATCAGTAATGATCCGCTCACTGTACATTATCCCACTTCATACATGGTTACTTACAAAAAAAAAAAAAAGGCACATATGTGCGACACAAAACATGAATTTTAAGATGATTTTATGGCTTTATTTCACAATAGTGTCCTGTTCTCTGTACATCATCCCGCTTTTGTACCAAAAAATCAAAAATTTGACACAAAATATTAATTTTAAATGATTTCATTGATTTAACAATGATTTTATTATTGCTCCAGAGTCTATGACCAGAACCGTCCATAACAACGGTCTGTTCTTCATAGCAACGGTCTTCTATACAGAATAACAGACCTTACAATGCTGTAATTGATCATTCAGAATCGAATATTTAACAAATCCATGTAATAATAAGTGGGATAATGTACAGGGAGCAGGTCACACTACATTATCCCCTTACATAGACAACAGATGTAGAGTTTCCTGGACTTTGTTGTGGCTGCTTTTCCTTTCCCTTGTGGTTATTTGCATCATAATCCACCTAAATTTGCATAGCTTGTGACTTTGTTGCAACTCGCAATTTTCCTGCGCTGGTCTCAGGTTTGCAAAGACGGTGACAGGTTAACCTGCACTGACCCATGTCTGCAGCCTGACATCAAACGCAGTCCAGTGAAGACAGTCTTCCCTGCTTTCTTCTTCAGCCACAGGACAAAAGACTAAATCTTAAAACTAGAGTCAATCAATATGTGGGACATCGTCTCAATATGTGGGACAAGGGATAAAAGTGCTGTTCAGTCTCACATGAAGAGGACAGGAAGAAAATACTTAATCTTGTCATGGGTCGTAACTCTTATCTGAATAATACACAGTCTGGAATTAGTCTATGATTTCATCAGGGAATCAATAATTAGATCACTCAGTGAGACAGTTTTTCTGTGAATAATTTACTTTGAGTAGAGAACATATAACAACAAACTTAAAATATGACAGAACTTTAATTTTTGTATGCTATTTTGATCTTTTATGAATGTCCGAAGTTATGATTCACTCGCTAATTTACTCCGACCCTTTACTCCTGCATGTGCCTCATGATGAAAATTGGATGGAAAACTTAAATAGCAACACATCAGTCCTGTAATATCAAGGTGTGCAAAGAAAAGAAATCATTACCACTTTCACAAGAGTCATGTGGGGTAGGCAAAGAAGGAAGAAGAACAAGAAAAAGGTCTGAGAAAAAGGAAGGAACCGTCTGAGAAGGGGAAGAAAACGGAGGCAAAGGTCCTTGGGAGCATTCAGGGGAAGAGGCTGTTTGGCTGACACTTTAATGAATGAGGATCATTTTGCTGTTAGAGGTGCTGAAACTGGCTTTTCAGAACAATTTAGCCATCCGTCCTTTGCGTATGATTGCCAAGGTATGTTTAAAGGCTCGAAAAGGTTTTCTTTTTACCGAAATCCGGTCATAGATCGTTTAATAGGCCAGATATTATAGAAATTTTTTTGTTTCATCACAGATGAAGGTTTGTGGTATTTTCTTTTCAACAGATCCAATTAAAAAACAAAACAAATAATTAATCTTACCAACAGTAGACCCTTTCACAGCAGCCACATAGATATGAAACAGTAGGATAAACACAGGTGTTACCAGTGATACTAATTAAGCTCCTGTTCCATTTAGTGTAGCAGAGCCTTTCCAGTGAGCCAACGTGCACAATAGCAGCACTCTGACTCTGTTTGACCTGAATGGAACAGAACCTTAATTAGTATTATTGGTAACGCCCGTGTTTACCCTACTATTTCATGTCAAAAAGGCTGCTGTGAAAAAGGTCTGTTAATGTCTATTCAGTGCATGCTAAGCTCATTTCTTTTTGCCATAGGCCTCCATCTTAACCAGTGAGCCACGCTGTGACACATTCTGCTGTTACTATGAACATGGAATCTGTGGATTATTGTGAGTTTTCAGCAAATCTGAATGAGGTCATGTTCAGACTGAACGGACAGCAGGAGTGCAAACGTAGAAACAAACAAAAAATTAACTGCAGTGTGTGGTCTGTCAAAGCAGTGTAACAGCCAATCAAAGTACAAGCAAGTGCACATTCGCTGCACTGTAACCCTGCATCATGCCAAAGCGTAATAGACCCGCCAGTCCATGTTTTGTCTCGCCAAGGCATGAAAACTACACACACTGTCACTGTCATTCCGCAGCCTAAAATAGAGGTTGCCAAGGGACAGTTCAGGTGTAGCAGTTTCATTATTTTTTTGGGTTGAGGCAGCAAAACTGCTTAGGTTAGTTTTAGGACAATATCATGGTGTTAATGGGTTAAAATAACTACTTCCTTAAAACAACGCTGTCTCACACAGGAACCAAATCCTGGTCTCCTGATCTTTATTCTATGTATGCTCCTGTCATTATCGCCTCCAGTTCAGTCACTCCCAGAGACTGGGTCATGACCCACCGGAGGGTTACAGGAGACTTTACATGGGCAATTTTTTTTTTTTTAAGATTTAAGATTTAAGATTTAAAAACAAAGCCCTAGTGGATCAGTGGGTCTACATGCTTTGGAATGAAACTGGGCTGACATTCATGGTAGATTACTTTATAACAATACTGTATTTCTGCTGTTCACGTCACCATTATTGCGATGAGAATTGTGAAATTCTTCCTCATAAAGCAGCTACGCAGAGTTTTGGCCATTGATGAACCATCAAACTCATGTTGTGACACTTCCACAAAATAGTACCAAATGATACAATATTTACTCTTATTTGATTTGAAAAAAACCCTGATTTGCAATGTTGCAATGTTTTAGGTATTTTTGCAATAACAATATGGGAGAAAGAGAAAACAGCAAAAAAAAAAAAAGTTTTTTTTTTCACTAAATGAAATTTAATCAATTAAAAATGAAAGGCAACTTGGTCGAAATTGCACTGTTCTGAGTGATTGAAATAACCTTACCAAAAAGGCTCAGGATTACAAAAATTCTAAAAAGATTTGCTTTATTTGTAAATGAAGAAATGCGCCTGAAGGGTTTTCCACAAAGAAGCAAAGTCTTTTGAATAATGACAAAACTTGTACCCAGTATCCGGTACTTTCAGTACCTGTGACAAAAAAATAATTAAAATGTAATAATGATAACAAAAACAATATTATTATTATTATTATTATTATTATTATTATTATTATTATTATTATTATTATAAGAAGAAATTGAGTTGGTTCACTGAGATGTACAGTGATGTTTGATGTTTGCACAGGGGACTGCTGGTGTAGCTCACAGGAAGCTCCTATGATTTGTGAAATTTGCAGAAAAGATCCTGTAGAATTGACAGGGATTGGTTGAATTTGCGTTAACTGTTGTGATCACAACATTGCAGCCTCTTGGAGGAACTCATCAATTAGTAAGTTTGTCTTTATTCAAATGAAACAGTATATTCATGAAAAGTTTAAATCAGTAATAACTTATTTATTTGACCACCTGGGGCCAGCAGAGACAAAGTGCAAATGCAACACTGGCATGTCATCTTATTTTAAGTTTATGTGGTGAATTTATTAACAAAGAGTTACTTATTTACATATCCAGCAGACATGGAGCCACATTATCATTATTTTGGAGTCTTGTTTTCAGCCACCTGTTGTATGTGAGTTCAATATTCACTCTCTTTTAGCTCTGTTTTGAGGAATTGCTCACCAGCAAGTCACAAAGTTTCTCTCTCCTTGGTTTATCTGAGGAGATCTTTCACTGAAAACGGCTGCTTTCATCTGGAAATAGAACAAAACAAAGGTCAAAGAGCACTGAGAGGAGAACAGACACATGGTTGTTTGATTTGTTGCCTGCAAGAAAAGTCTGACTTACTGAAACTCCTGCTGTTTCGTGAAGAAAATAACAGCAGAAAGTGTGAGGTATAACAGTAAATCGACAATTATTACAACGTGAATCCTTTAATATCAACATGTGTTGTGGCCTGAGGCTGCAGAGGTTTTAGGTAAGCCACTTTTGGAGGGTGTCATGTGGTGTTGGCAGAGAAAGAAGACTGACAGGTGGTCTGAGAAGAGGCAGGAAAAGTCTGAAAAGGGGAAGAAAACAGAGACAAAGGTCAGCGGGAGCATTTAGGGGATAAGGCTTAAAGGACAGAGCCTGACAGGTGCAATCAGATGTGTCACACAGCCGCAGTAAAGTGGATGTCAGTGCAGCCGTGGGGGGCCACTATAAGCATGTCAAAGCCAATCAGGAGTGTAGAAGAAGAGCTGTGGAGTGTTTGGGCAGCAGGGCGTGTTTGTGTCGCTCCACAGTGAGCCCAGTATTGCTGTCGAGAGCGAGTAGCATCGGCATGATCAAGGCCATGTGGTTAAAAACAGGTGGTGCTGACCAGAGGCGTGAAGTAACAAAATACAAATACTTTCATCAAGTCAGAGGGAGTGTTTGATCAAGTTAGATGCAAATCAGGTATTTGTAAATGAACAGATCAGGTCATGTTTGCTGATGAAAGCAGTTGGCTCCCCGACAACTTGTTTATGACTCGACTTGCAGGATGTGTTGCCACTTAACTTGTTCATTTCTGCCAGTTTAATAAGCAGATGTTGTGTCAAAGATAACGTTTTAGTTATGAGCCGTGGTTGGGTCAACGGGGTCACACATACAATCCGCCTTTGTGTAGCGCTAGCAGGCTTCCTCTGGGCCCCTCGAAAGCCGCTCAGACCGCAGAGGGTTGGGCCGACACGCACGCAACTTCTCTAAGACAGTCATGAAGGAAACTATAGGGGCTACACAAGTCTTGCTAAAATGTGAATCACAGGTTTTCTCCTTATGAGTTCATAATTCTCTCACATGATTCTTATTTTTTCAGCAAAAAAATTACTGCACTCTTAGACACTCAAGTTAAAAAACATTTCTGAGAGACTTGCTGTCCAGACGGAGCTTTAAACAGACCACATAGTATGCATCGAACTTCTGGATGAAAAAGTCTCTTTTGTTCTCTTACTCACTCACTCTTAAAGTACTTAACTTAAATACTGCTGAACATAAAAATAAAATCTGAAAGGTGATACACTGTGTAACCTTTGCATTAACGTAGTGACGCCTGCGAGCGAGTTCAGGCACTCAACTCGAGCTGCACCGCAATCGCACGCGACATGCCTCACACTCTGTAATACATACCAAACGCACCCTTCCGATGTGGCGGTCTATTTAAGCTACTAAAACCTCCCATCTCTCCCTCTGCCTGTCAAGGCCATTCCTGCTTTGCATCAGCATCAGTGCCTGCTCATTCAGCCCCTCCACCACCCCAACATCCACCTGCAGGCTCCGACGGGGCGTCCAAGATATTTGATCATCACTCCTCAATATCTCTGTGTAAACATAATCTGCGGGGAGTGATGAGGTCGGAGCCTAGACGGCAAACTCTTAACTATGTTCTGCAGCTTCAGTAAACATGAGTTTATGTGGTCTAGCAGCTGGGAGTTTGTGATGTGACTCATTTGTCCAATAGGAGCCAGTGAACTGAGATTGCATGAATCAAGATTGCGATGTTTTTTTGTTTTGTTTTTTTACGATTTATTGTGCAGCCCTAGTGTTTATGCATAAACTTTAACTACAGTGTACGTATCACATTTGATTTTAAAGTATTTCAATTGCAATAATAGAATAATAGAAATGCCACCAGCACGTAGGTATAAACGGCATAGACTGCTTGCAGAAGTTACAGCGTAAGGCTCTGCATAGAGGTTGCGTAAAACTACAAATCAGTCTTTAGGTGGCAATGAGAATCATTTTCAAGGGCCCATTCTCCACCCAACATATTGTTTTGAGCCTACTTTGACTATGGGTGCCCCAACCCCGTGGGCCCAGGTGTTATTTAATTGGGGGAAGACCTCATCATAGTTTGACAGACTTTGTAACATGTATTTATCTCGGTAGTTATACTGTATTGTATTGTATTGTGTTGTTTACTGGCTCTTCAGTATCCTTCCATTTAACAGAAAATGTATTTTAATTCTGCTCCGGGCAAATTTCTCTATACAAATGGTTGTCACTGAACTTTAATCCTCCTAGGAATCCAGCAGTTTTGATTGATGTCATTGTGGTACGAAAATGAACTTGCAGAGACTTGAACTTTCCTCGAGACACCACAGGCAACGTATCAGAGTGAGAGTTCAGTCAGCTTTATTATTTGGCAGGTACACTGTTGAGAGCTGCCTAAAAGCTTTGTTTGTTATTAGAAACACTTAAGACAAACAATAAATAAACACTGATACAGGGAAAAAGTTGTGTGCCAGTCGCAACAACAACAACAAATAACAAACTATCGAACTTGTCCCTGTTTTCAGGCTCATTATCCTGCAACAATAACTGTGACAAAACCATAATTATAATCTAACAGTCAAGCCGTGATTATTATAATTATTTCAAGCACGTTTCATGTCAATGTGAGTTAATTCTCCAAGTAAATCAGTTTTTAGAAGCTAAAAATTACAGCTGCCTGGAAGGTATTTAGTATAGTGATAAATGTAATTTGATAGATTATTTGTATTTAGAAGTCTGAAATATTGTGAATTTGCTGAACTTGTTGGCAAAGTGTTGCAAAGTGTTGCTTAATTTACACGTCCAGTCTAATATTCACTCTGTCTTAGCTGTTTTTTTGGTTTCCACCAACTACTTAAAGAAATATTTGGCTCCTTAGCAGCTAAATGCTCCACTGTAGCAGATATTATAATTCTTTTTGCTGTAATTTGTAAAGTGACTTTTGGGAGGAGTATCTAGTAATGGAAACTAATTACTACATTTCAGTAACTTGCAGTAACACTGGTCTGAAGCGCACAGTGCAAAGACAGATGGAGAGACACTGTGCTGCTGCCAGAGGAGTGCTGACTAAGATTACAGCATATATGGGAATACATTACAAAATGTTAGGTTTGTGTATATTTCTCTCTTTTCCTCTGATGCTCTGAGTAAAAAGAGACCCGTGGCTTTAGGTAGGCAGTGGACCAATGAGAAGAATAAATTTTGCGTCTGTAATTACCACAATATCACTAACTAACATTGACTAAACACCAACAGGCAACAGTGATTAGACTTTAATTTTTTGATCAAAATTATTGCTAGGGGCATGTCCCCACCACGCCTTCCTAATTTTACACTGTTGCGCCTCACTGTTCTGTATAAAACGTGCCGTTAAGCAGGCGGAGGAGGCAGTAACAGAGCTGTATTGATGCACATGTAAAGGTGAGACAGCAGGACGGGACACACAGTTGTCACCCTAGATGCCGATGCTGTTGTGCACGTCACACTTCCGGGGTAGCACTGTGCCGGCATTGTTTGGTTCAGCGTAAAAAAGCAAAACAAACGTACTGACGAGCTTTTTCTACGGCTGTGTTGAATCAGCTAGTCGCTAACAGTGTTAATCCTGAGCAGGTAGTGTACACCCAGTTTTTGTATTTTTATTTTTTATTTTTTTAGCTGCCTACTGCGAATAAAAATGATGCTATGAGAGCAGTGAGAGTGAATCAAAACATTAAAGTTGCAGCCAGACAGCTAAACAATGAGCTGAAACAGATTATAAAGCTCCATAAAGCTGAGGGGAGCAGCAGTTTCAGGTGATAATTCTCTGCAGGTTCATTACCACGAGTGACCCCTTTCACATTATCGCATTGTCATTTGATATATCGTTACTGGAAAAATATTGATCAAAGCCACTTTAATATCAACACTGACACACACAGAGGCTCAGTTTAATGGCAGCGCTCCAGCTCTTTTCTCCTCTCCTTGTAGCGTGTGCTCATTTACACCCCCTCATGGATTTACAAAGAAAATGATGGTGGAAGAAGGGTGGAGGCTGCCTCTCCAGCTCGCTCTGACACTAATCCAGTGTCAATGTGGTGCACGTGTGGAGGGAATGAGCCGCTCCCACTCTGGAGGAGAGGGGCTCTGCGGTGAGCCAGGACCGTGGCCCTTATCTCCCTGTCATTGTCCTTCCCTTCCTCTATCCCCCCTTCTCCTCATGATTAACCAGACTCATCGCCCTCTATGGTCCGTCGTTTCCTGTTACTTAGTTACCAGTTGCCATGATTTGCCTGGGCTGCTTGTGTTTCCATGGCGACTGTGCCCATTCTGTCGTCTCCTGGCTGCCTCTTGGCTGCGCTGTCCCGATGGCCTGTAGCCACCCCAGGCCCTGACCCGCAGCTCTGTGCCTGCCTGCCTGCCTGCCTGCCTGCCTGCCTCCCTGCCTCACGGTCCCATAAGGCTGTCAGTGTGTGTTCACGTCGTCGCACTGCAGCCCCTCGCCACGCCAGACTGGTAAATGCAACTTCTGGCTGGTCGCTGTTGTGGCTGACTGAGCAGACAAAGAGAGACAGAGTTGATATAATAGACACTAAATATGCAGTCAGCGTGCTCCCTGTCTCTTTTACACGGCTACATCTCATCACACATCAAATGCAACATCAGGATGAAGAGAGCAAAACACTGTTGGATTCTTTATGAAATGGGGAATTCAACGAAATCACAAAACAGCACATTTTCCAAATCAAAGGGTCTTCCAGTAGAATCATTTAGGCTTCTTATACATATGAGCGAGACTTTCTATCCCCTTTATTGGGGCCTGAGCACCAACCTGAAGAAATTATTATTATTTTTCGTTATTATTCCATGCTCAAACACTCACCAGATTAGGCACACACATCAGTCACATGTATGTTTGATAAGAGTCCCAGCCTGAACACATCTACATAACAATATTCAGTCATAATCGCAGCACCACCTACTGACAATAATCACCATTTGATTTACATTAAATCTTTAAAGTATCCTCTACACGATAAACTGGAATGTAACGTTAATTATTGGCTTTTCTGTAACGCCACCGCATAGAGAAAGGAAGTGACTGGGAACTTCTTCCATGAAATTTCAGAGCCTCGATGACCAGTCAGCCTTTGGCAACGTTCTTCTTTTTTCTTTCTTTTTTTTTTTTTTTAAACAGGAACCTTTTTATTTTACCTTATGGTCAGCAAAAACAGCTTGGTCAGTATAATCTGAATTTATCAATGTAACATATGGATTATAGTAGCCAAAGTTTAGTGAAAATCAATTAAAAAGACAATTATTTGCAATATCCAAGTGATTATAATGAGATCATGTTGCATTTCAATATCAAAATGAACACAAATAAATCAATTTACCCTCTTACCTTACTTTTCACTCTTTTATTAGTTTATTTAACAGTATATTTGTGATTGTGGTAGGCATAACGTAGATTGCATCATGAAATTTAACAAAATAATGATTAAGGGATTCATAGATTATTTTACATAGCTGCAGTATCAAATTTGATACATGCATTTTCTACATGATTTTACTATCAAATAAGTTAAAAAAAATCTGAAGCAATTGTAGGTTGTTATAGTATAATACAGCAAACACTGTACAATGTCATTATTTTCAAAATGAACAAACATTTTCCCTCCAAAAATGTGCGAGTTAACGCGTGAAGGCAACCATGTTGGATTTTGCACTCACAGGTCAGCTGCTGCCTGCAGTGCACTGATGATCCACCAGAGGGCAGAAGACATGTCTCAGATCAACAGTTTTTTTTTTTTTTTCAGTAAAATATTGATCATATTGATGCTGTAGAGGTCTCAGAAACGTTTGCTTCATGGATACATAGCCTGTGTTTCAAATGTCTTTCTTTGAGACTTTCTTCAATCTTGAAATATCTAAATTCAAGAGGGTGCAGTTTTTTTGAATAAGGAAAAGATGTTATAAAACAGCATTATAATGAAGTACTGTAGTGCTGCAGAGATGCCCTGACCTACAAATCTTGTTTTCTAGTTGTATAAAAACATGTTTGTTCGGTACAGACCCCAAACATCATCACATCATCATGATATGAATAGTTTTTTTCAGTGAAAATGAAAATGATGATGCAGAAATGATCATTCCCATTAACTGTAAATTGTATCACAATTGCAATATCTGTCAAAAATAATCACAATGTGATTCTCTTTTTACCATGCTCTGCAGCTCTTCTTCCTATAAATTTCTAAAAAATCCTATCCTGGAAAACTTTCTATCCCCTTTATGAGAAAAGAGTGGGGCTCTGCTGAGATTTTTTTATTATTATGGTTCGGAAGACCTTCTTTCATCTTTATAAGAATTACCACTAGGACTATTATTCTTTATTGAAAGTCTCACTTGGCTGTGACGGAGTGCTGTAAAGGTTTGAGACACCTCTGCACCGCATAAAGAGCATGTGCTTGATTTGATCTGTTAAGGATTAAATTTAATCCTTTAAATTTATTCCTGCCTGCCACTATTATAAAAATCACAGTTTCTCATTCAAAGATACAGTTCAGGTTTAGTTGAATAATAATGTAAGGGATAATGTACAGGGAGAAGGTCATTATGGTGGAATAAACCCCGACAGGGTGATGAAGGTCTTGAATCACCATAATGACCAGCTCACTGTACATTATAATGCTTATTACATGCCTACTTACTAAAAAAAGATAACTAAAAATATTGACTGTTTGATTTAAAAATTATTATATTGCTTCTGCTAAATCTTCCAGAATCAGTGATCAGACCTGACAGTCACGGGTCTGCTGCTCAGAAATAACAGTCGATTAAAGACTGTAACTGACCAATCAGAATCGAATATTAAACAAAGCCATGTAATAATACAATTTAATGTTCTCAGTAAAAATTACAATACATTTGTCACAGTCAGATTGCAACAACTAAACTAAACTAAAATGCATGCATACAGTGTTATATTATTGCACTATATATAAAGTATGTTTTATGCATGTATGTATGAATCTCACAGCCTCATATAAGCGATAAGTAAGTGAGAAATTCTCACTTCCAAGTGGCATCAAGCCAGAGAGATCCATCACATTACAATGGATGTGAATTTTATTTTTCAAATCTATTTTTATCTATTGTGTCGGCTTGTATTTCAAACGTGCATTCGTATGAAATTGTTTTACTGTTTACAGTTGTACCGTCTTATCATCAGTTTGTCAGAAACTTGTAAAGAATTTTTAATTGCACTAAACTGTATGAAAGGTGTTAAACAAATTCAATTTACAATGGACGTGAATGCAGAACTCTGCAGACTCATATTTTAAAAAGAGAAAACGTAAGAATAATCCACTGACCTCACTGTGGACAGATTTCATTAAAACAATTTTCTGATGAACAAATTTCACTAATTTTCACATGTTGCCATAGGAACCATTCATTGTATTTGTTTAGTTCATAATAATTATTATCTTGTTGAATGGCATATTTAGTTTTGTCTAACTGGTAGCCTATTTTGTTTTTGTTTATTTTTGTTTGTGAAGTAGATACCACTGTGGGAACCTGACGTTATATATGAAGGAAGGACCAGCATGAGAGGCTTTCAGGAACCATGATTTCTTTGTTCTTTTGTTTGCTTGCTTGCCTTTGGAGAAATAAACGCAGAAACTTTCCATTGACAATGGTCTATTGTGCGACCACAGGGCATCAGTGGCTCTTTGATTATATGTTTAATTTAAGGATTTGATTTCTGACAAATGGCCTCTATAGTTTACATTTTGTTTTATTTATAAAATTTACAATTGTGCTACAGGAACATTAATAAACATTTCCGTAAATGTTCCAGATTATCCATCATGGCTGGGTTTTTTTACTGGACAGGTGTAATGACAATGACAAAGACATATAAAATACAGTAAAACAGTATGATAATTGCTGTTTAGTATTTAAAATGTAATGCAATCTCAATGCAAAAGTTTCAAAAATGGCAAAAGAAATATAAACAGAAAATAAAATAATTATAATTACATGCATTTTAATCTTAGTATCTGATATTTTACAATCCCAGCAATAATTTTCATTAATTACTAGATGGGAAAATGTGTTTTTGATGTGATTTGGGTGAACTGACCCTTTAATCCAGAGGCCTGTGATAACATTCATATATGACAGAATATTTCAATCCAAAATGCAAACATCACATCATAAACAAACTAACCATGCAGTTAATAGAAACTGAGAGGTGTCTCACTGATGTGTGGTCTTGTGTAGGACAGGTCCGGTCCAGGAGGACGTGGGACACACACAAAGGATGGAGGTGCAGTTTCCGGCTCCACCATCAGGAGGCAGTAGTTAGTTATCAAATTGTCAGTCAGACTTTATCAGCGTGGAGATCAGCACACGCGGGGCGAGCAGGGTAAACCTGTCAGCCTAACTGAGGCTGATTCACCGTCACTCCCCCTCACAGCGTGTCTGCCTCTCATACTCCTCTTCAGTCTCACACTCACAGCTCTGTGTCACTGTCTGTCTCTCTGTTTACTGTCTCTGTCCCCCCTTAAGCCCTGCTGAGGTTGTTGAACCCTCCTGGAAGACAGATTTTGTTTGTTTACACTACAACTACACGAGAATTCTCTTTACA
This sequence comes from Lutjanus erythropterus, assembly GCF_056507025.1. Taxonomy (NCBI): domain Eukaryota; kingdom Metazoa; phylum Chordata; class Actinopteri; order Lutjaniformes; family Lutjanidae; genus Lutjanus; species Lutjanus erythropterus. Next base: position 9,668,045 of record NC_139322.1, on the reverse strand, counting down.
GCGAGATCTGCAGACATCCTCTTTGTTAGCAGTGTAAATACCCCCGAGCTAAAAACTTTGAGTGTGGCTGGACGAGCGCCCGGTGATACCATCAGGGCTGGAAATTAAGTACATTTACTTTAGGTATTGTACTTAAGGACAGTTTTGATGCACTTTACTTGAGTATTTACATGGTCTGCCACTTTAAACTTCTTCTCCGCTACATTTCAGAGGCCAGAATTGTACTTTTTTCTGTCTAACATTTATTTGACAGCTGTAGTTACGTTGCAGATTAAAGGTTTAATTTGTAAGATCTGCAGGGATTTAGTGGCAGAAATTTATAAGTATGTTTCCATTAGTGTATAATCAACTGAAAATAGAAATTGTGGTGTTTTCGTTACCATAGAATGAGCCGTTTATATCTACGGAGGCCGTGGGTCCTCTACAGAGCTGGCCAGGTTGTACAACCATGTAGAGAACTGACAAACCAAAACTGGCTCCAAATAAAACCTTTTGCATTTTTCACAAGTTTCATAGCCACCATAGGTTCTCCTACTTGTTCAGAAGTGGAGGATGAAGCAAGGTAGTGGCAGCTACGGGCGTGTTTTAGGTGTGACCTCAGCGAGAAGCTTCTGTGGAAGCAACGCGTCACGAACAATGGCAGCTCCTGAAGAGGTTAGCATAGATACTATGTTAGTGTCAGTTATATTCAAGTGAAGCCTTTTCTCAGTGGAAAAGATATTTTTTCTATTTTCCCCATCAGCTTCAGCAAAAGTTAGATCTGATTGGTGGAAGTTAGCTTGTGTTAGACACGATAGACGGATGTTTCATCCAACTGCCTGCCAAGTGTTTATTGAAAGTGCCTGCCCTTTTCCAAACATCTGCGAAGGACACTTTCAAACAGCTCGTTTTGTATTTTGAATGCTCCTAATACTTCAAACAGATTCTGAATGCAGGACTTTCACTTGTAGCAGTATATTTACATCTTGTGTTGCTACTTCGACTTAAAGGAGTACGACAGTAATTTTGTAATGTAATGAGGTAAAAAAGGGGAACCTGCAAAAGACACACTTAAAACACACAGTGGTCAAAACTGAAGCAGCACAGGCTGAGATATCCTGACTTTTAGTCCCTAGTGTTGGTCAAACCCTGTGAACATTAGGCCCTACATTTCCCATAATGCAATTTAACAGCATCTGTCATTAGACTCATTAATGTAATGACCCTCTAGTTTTTAAGTTATGACCACCATTTTTAATTAATGAACTTTGTCTCTGGGAAATCATGTCCTGTCTGTCCTTTTGGCACAGTGGACATGTCATACTACAATACCCATGAGCCTCGTCCTCAGGAAAAGAAGCCAGTCAAGCTTCATTATTGCAATTGTTTAACGCACAATATGTTAATTCTTCCACTAGGGGCCTCTCTCACAGAACAAAACATGTACTTCGATGACTTTGTAAAGTAGCATTGGATCATGGGAGTTGTTGTCTTCATTATTTAACAATCACCACAGCCGATAAAAATCTGACGTAACTCAGGCATCATGTTCATAGATGAAGTTATGTATTTAAGTTTTATTCATGTTACATTTAGTCACATTCGTCGACCTCCTTCCTCATTCTTGATTAATCTGATGTATCATGGAATTATAGAATCTAACTAGCAGGAAACGCTCTATTACCTTGAATAAATTACAGATGTCTGTGGGTTTGAACAGTGTTGGAAACATATGGGATAATGTAAGTACACAACTCAACAAAATATACAACATGAGCTTAGCGTTTTTAGACATTTTAATACAGAAATGTTACATATTGTAGCTTTAACAAAATGGAACGGTAAAGCTGCTGAATTCATCCAAAATTGACCCCGATTGCAGATTACAAAATTAGTTTTCTAACCTTTAGCTCCTGCCCATTTTTGGCTGTGCTCATGACAGAATTTTAAGCTCCATGATAGGATGTTTCTTGCCAAAATGCACCTTGGGAAGTGTAGTTATCTTCTCCCCTTTTATGTACACAGGCTTGTACCTTCCTTTTCCTTGCCTTAGTTACGTGCCAGAGGTTTATGTCGATCCGACCTGTAGAAATGCTACAGTGTAGAAATGCTACTACTGTGAGTCTCCGGTCGGTGACTTTATTTTTCCAGATTGTATAAAGTTGCGTCCTGAGCCACAGGAGACACTGCACAACAGTTGTCTCGGGCTGAGCAGTACTATCATAGCTTGTAAAATCAGTGAAGTGTGGCTTTAAGTAAAGGGTCTAAATGCTTCTTTCACCACTGGACACTATGCACACATTAGGAAATAAATTTCATCTGTGGGATGGAGACATGAACAGGGAGGCTCGCATCCAGAGGTTAGTGGGTGGTGCAGGTCAGGGTGTAAACAGATGGGAGTGAAGCTGCTGTCATCAGGCCTATCAGAGTTTTTAAGTAAGGGTTTTTATTTCTGAATGTGAGGTTTCTCAGTGTGAGACAGCCCTTGCTGTGGCCCTCCAGGACAGGAGCTGTCCACCTCACAGTGAAAGGAGAGCGCTCGGTGGGGGATTGTGAGCGTAATTACAGCAGTTTTGCCTCATTAGGAGTGAGGAGGCGTGACCCTGCCTACAGGTCTGACAGCTGAACCGCACGGATGGTGGCGCTGAGAGATGATCTCCGCTCAGAGGACGGGAGGGATCCATGTATTACAAGGGGGCAGTCTGAATCCTGGTAAATATGTGAAATATTTAGATTTTCACCTGTAGTGGTGATTCTGCAACCTAAAAATACTCGGCTACAAGTACAAGCCCTGCATTCAAAATGTAGACTGAAGTATTACAAGCTAAATGAAATCATAAGTTCAAGTATTCATTAGGCAGGAAACAGCCCCGTGAGTGTTTTATAATGCTGTTGGATTATTATTACTGATACATTAATGTGGAAGCAGCATTTTAATGTTGTAGCTCGGTGATTCTCAATCTGTGGGATGGGATCTCTAAGGGGTCCCAGGACAAATCTGAGGAGTCATTAGATGATTACATAAAAAAAAAAAAGATTTTTTTTGCTTTTCTCCAATGAATGCTTTCTTCTTTTGTGAATACTGTCACCTCTTCAGCCTGTAAAAAAATCTTTAAATATATGAAATACTAAATGCTTTTTTACTGCAGTCTGTAAAAATCCTTAGTGGCATAATTTGAAATATTTTCCTTAAAAACGATGTATACATTGTGTGTGGTGGTGGCTTTATCTGCAGAGAACCTGCCCTCTGCATGTATGTCCTTACCCCAAAACATCAGTATTTATTATATTCCTATTCCTGGAGTGTTTACAAGCAGCTTGGACGAATCTTACTGATTCTACCTTTAAAATAAGTAAATTCCTAAATATTTTCATCTCTCTGGGCCCTCAAATGTGCCATCCGCTGACTAATTGTCCCGGCTATAAAGCACATGAAATACAAAATGCTTTTACCTCTCACAGTCTCTAAAAATGATTAAATTACTGGATACTTTCACCTCTTCAGGCCTCTAAAACCGTCTTTCCACTGCTCCAACAATCGCCAGCTCTGGTTTGGTCGAAATAAACCACTGATCCACCAGGTCTGATGTGAAAATATTCTGGCTCTACACACTGTTTTTCCTTTTGCGCCTCTACTGATGTTTTCCCATCTAATGTCATGAATAAAAGGATTTATTTCAGCCAAACCAGAGCTGGTGACTGTTGAAACAGTGGAAAGACCAACCAAAATGGTTTTGGCGAGTTTTATCTCGTTTCTGTCGAGTTTGAATGAATTGTTTGATGATGATCTCTCTCTGCGTGGTAAAATTACTGTATTTGTCAGTGGAGTCTGTCGGTTGCTTTGAGAACAGCAAAATAACTGCTTTTTTCAGGTTAAACAAAAAGGATCAAAAAAGGTCTGCCTCTGTAGGAATCCTTTCCATAATGTTGTCAGACACTTAGAATAATAGTCTGAGTCTATCTGTGGTAAAACAAGCACATTTAGAGGATGCATTTTTGCTCAGTACCAAACCAGTTTCAAAAATTGTTGTCCCCATCAGTCAATTTGACAGAAGAATGGGACATTAGGGTCCAGGTTGAAAGTATCCAATTTTTTTCAAGTACAGTATGTAAGTAAGGGTACTTGGCTACTTTCCACCACTGGTTTTTGTCAAAGGCTCCATGTAGACGGACTCATTCACCCGCCAAACTGGAGCTTCATGTCTAAACCTTTCAAAATAAGAGCGGTGTTGGGATGTTTCCTCTCCTGAGGGTTGCATGTGATGGGGAGCCCTGGAGCTCATCCTGCATGCAGGCCAGTCCTGAGAGGAGACACACAGCACGAGACCAAATAATGATGAAATGAAATGAAATAGCTTGCAGAGGCCTCGACCATTCGCCACATACACACACACACACACACCCAAAAACACACACAAACACATGTGCGTTCAGTTTTTCTTTATCTGAACAGAGTGTTGAGCTGTTGGTCGGGGTGGGGCTTTTTTTTTCTTTTTTTTTTTTTTTCTTTTTCTGTCCAGCACGCCGTTGTCTGAGTCAGGATGGAGAGATGAGGACGGGGCATCCCACTCACCCTCTGCACGGCCGGAGACACTGCTGTGCTGCTGCTGTCATGGCAACAGCAGCAGTCACCACCGCCAGCATGGGCCTATAATGCACAGGCCAGGAGGAGTCACACACGCACACACACGCACACACACACAAAGAGAGCACGACACCACACAGGCAGAAAACTACACATAGAAGACAAATACAAAACCTTTTTCCTTCCATTGCCCCTACATATGAAAGTGACAGAGTAGAAACTGACTAGAATGCTTTCTTTGTTTATTTTTCATTTTATTACTATTATTCTTTTATTTATTTTTTTTTTTTTTGTACTGGGACAGATATAGCACTGTTGAGAATTTATGTACAATTTGCAAGTTCTGCTTTTAGGGCTCTCTTTCACAGTAAAACAATGACCAAAAAAAATAGACGTAGTTTGATGATGTCGAGCGCTGAGTGGCGTGGGATCATGGGAGTTGTTATCTTCACTTTAAAGCAACCACGATACCTGATTAAAATATATCTGACGTGACTTAGACAGAAATCTTGTTCATCAAAAAGGAAAAATTAAGTTTTGTTGATGTTACATTTAGTCATGTTCTCCAACTTCCTTCCCCTCTCTGGCTTAATCTGACATATTTTTTTTTCCCAAGACTGTTCCGACTAACCCCGCCCTACTGTGCTGTGATTGGCTAGCTCTTGTTGCCTCGACGACACATCCTGGTGATTCTTTAAAGCGTTTCTAAAGTTGTGAAAGCGTCTTTTTTTTTTAGCCATAAACCCTGATCTTTTCCTAAACATACCCAACTAGTTTTTGTTCCTAAACTAAACCAAAAAGCAACTGAAAATAGCCTAATTTTTCTAAAAGAAATAATAAGTCAAATAAATCTTTTAAAAAGTTAATAGTGACATTTAGCTTCACATCGTGCACCCAGTTTCCTAGATGAGAATTGTGTGTTTGATCCATACATCCTCTATAACCTCCTTACTAAATTACTCCCAACTGCTGATACACTCAGAGCCAATCACAGCACAGTAGCAGCAGCCAATCACAGCACAGCTTTTTGGGGGGCGTGGATAACGAAAAAGTGTCAGTGTTTTCCCGGAAGTTATAGCAGCTAGCTAGCCGTTGCCAGCTAGACAGAACTAGACAGAGCATTACCTTTAATAAATTACAGATTTCTCTGTGTTTGAACATTGTTGGAAACATTTGGGACAATATAAATACACAATTCAACAAAACATATTACGTATATCTGGTGTTTTTAGACATGTTAATGCAGAAATGTAAAAATTATAGCTTAAATCACCTCAAGCTTCTCAAGAGAAACTTAATTTCTCAAATTATTTGTCCAAGCCATTTTTTAGACTCCTATTGTGCCTTTATGAAGCAGCTGAATATGTTTTTTTATTCAGACAGACTTTTGGTTAACCTGTCTGAACAGCTTTTATTGGCTTTTTTCCTTGTTTGTGTTCAGAATTTTGTATTTGTTTTGGTGTCTCTGTCCCCATTTGTTTGTTGTTACTGTGTACACAAACTGTCAAAACTGTGCTGTTTTTAATATTATTTTTGATAGTTGATTTTTAATCAGTGTAAAGCTCTTTGTTCCTTTTTGTGAAAGCTGCTATATAAATAATCTTAACTCACTTTTTTTTAATTTATACACGAGAGTTACACAATCTGAAGCACAAAAATCGCAGCTGTATATCACAACAGTCACACACACTGTTAAAGGCCTCTGTGGACATTCCCTCACGGTTGGGACTATTGTAGCCACATTTTATTTATCTGTACATCGTTTGCCACCTCCTGGATTTGCAAAAAAAAAAAATGTTTCCGATTGCAAAGGAAATGTGTGTTATTAGTGTTTTCTAGCATATTCTAGTAACAAACAAATTCTGCCCCCACCCTCTCTCACCTTCCATGTCTCTAAATCGGACATTTTCTCTCCGCGTCTGGGCAACATGTAACCACAAGCTCCGCTGCACGTTGAGCCAGTTACCAGCAGTGTTAATGCAGATATATAAGAGTGTGTGTGTGTGTGTTTTTACGGGATAGAGGAAGCAGACAGTGCAGCGTGAATCAAACAGGTGTGAGGAGCAGAGACAATCCCAGGTGGCGCGTGTTGATCGGATATGTGGCCGTACAGGAGCACATTGTGAGCATCTTTGCGCTTTTTTTTTTTTTTGCTTTTTTTTTTTGAAGGGTTGAGCAACCCGCATCCGAAAATAGTGTTGGCTGTTAGAAAGTAGGTCGGTAGGAACTGAGAGCGACGTGTGTTTCCACGCTTTTGTCTGTGTTCTTTGTTGTTTAGCGAGGACTGTGGGTTTTTTTTTTTCCTGCCTACCCTTCAGTGAGGAGCGTTTTACGCACAGGTGGGAGATACCCGCTCAGCTCACACAGCGTACTGTAGGACAGCCCCCCTCTCTGCTCCTCAGCGGATGATGTGAGGAAGTGACATTTCTCACCGCTGCGGTTCGGGACAGCACTGCTTTTCTGCAAACAGGTGTGCTGCTGTCCGGGTCACTTCTGCTTCTTCTGCCGTTGCTGGGGGAACCACAGGGAGGTATCGTCCCAAAACCTGAGCCATTAATAAGCCTCCTGGACAGCGGGACAGCGGGGACCACAGGAGGAGAAGTCTTTTCTTTATTAGCCTGGTTCAGACACAGAGGCACAGAGAGGGAGAGGGGGAGCGATGGCAACGAAGAAGGCGTGCGTGGATGCGCCCAAAAGGAGCCGGAGTCCGGTCGTGTTGGAGGCAGAGATGTTCAGTGAATTTCAGGACTGGTGTCTCCGGACTTATGGAGACTCCGGGAAAACAAAGACCGTCACCCGGCGAAAATATAACAAAATCATGCAGACACTGTTGCAGAACGACGAGTCGGACGGCGTGTATATCGACAACAGCCACATCAACGCCAAATTCAAATTCTGGGTGAAGAGTAAAGGATTTCAGGTCGGGACCAACGTGCTGGGAGAGCACAACAAGAAGGGAGCTCCAGGGAAGCCCGTCCTATATGTCCCGGTCAAGTCAACGGTAAACTGTGTGTGTGTGTGTGTGCGCGTGTCTGTGAATGTGCGTGTGTGTGCGTGAGTACGCGCGTACGAGATGTCCCGTCACCGCCTGTAAGTTGTCATTATTTCAGGCTGCGCACATTCATCTGTTACATGAATAAAACGATAACTTATAACGTCTCATCGTCCCGGCTCCTCCTCGCCTCTCCTCATAAAGCTCCACTTTGTCCACATCCCAACCAGAGCAGCCCTACTCTCATCCCCTGCTGCCATAGCAACGCCGGTGCCTCCTGGCAATCGCGATTGTAAAAGGTAGGCTATCATGCATAGCCATCTCGTCAGTGAGGGTGAAGTCCTGTCAGCAAAGCACCAGATAATTGACTATTGACAACATTTAGTTTGAAACGAGCTGCTCAGGGTCTCGTGCAGCCCCGATGTGGTGATGCTGTGCGCGCGCGCGCGTGGATGCAACGGCATGTTGGTGGTGGGTCGGGTATGTCAGGGTACCCCAGCATGGAGCACCATGAGGGGCTATGGAGGGTATTAAAGCCAAGTTAGAGGGTGTCAGATTGAGCTTTCTGCTGTGAGGAGCAGCAGGGTTGATTGTTTGATTCATCAGAGACACGCGTCCTCACTGTCCCATCCAGATCACGCAATATGGACTGAGTCCGTGCGTCGACAGGATTGATCTGTCCTCCTTTGACAGACAAAAATATTGGGTTGAAAAACACTCAGATGTCTGTTTTTATCATGAAAAATGTGATTGTGTGGCAGCCAGTGTGAGTCTGAGTGTTTGCACCCCACTTTTCATTGTCCTGGGAAGGATGCGGCTCGGCACTCGTTGCTCTGGCAACACCTGTGTAGTCCAGGATAGTCAGTCTGCCTCTGCCGCATTTTATTGTGTACGTTCCCACATCAAGCTCCGTAACCCCGTTTAGGACTGCCTTTACAGGAGAAACCTTTAAAATGTTTCATATTTCCACATTTGATGGCAGCTGTGCGTAATTGCTGACCACGTGAGGGGCTGTGGCGGAAACAAAAGGGTCTGCACGGGACTGAGAGCGACATACGCCCACAGTTGGTGCTCAGACTTCACTTCTACATGTCTCTGATGATGATGCTGCTGCTGATGATGATGTTGGGTGTCAGGTCAGCACTGTGTGAGGCTGCAGGTGTGGGAAGGGTTAAACCACAGATTGCAAAGATAAACATGTACATGGTGAACTGTCAGCAGTGCCCCAGCAGCTCTCTTTGTGCACACGTCTCTGTATGGTGTTTTTTGGGCCTGCTGTGCCAGCAAGGAGACAACCACCATTTTAAATAAGCGCCTTGAGGGAATAATCTCCCCCCATCCTCCTGCCCTGCTGGGACAGAGAGTCTCTCCGGACCTAAAAGAGCAGAAACACATTTTCTGTCAGAGCAGATATTGGCACCGATTACAGACCAAAGCCTTTGATTTTTTTTAGTTGAATAGCACTGATCCTTCCACAGGTGTTATACCTGTGTGAATACACGGTTTAGATTTAGGCCAACTGCCTTTACAAAACTCCTCTAATCTCCACTCAATATTGTGTTTCCCTCTGGGCACGAGGGCAGGTGTGATGTGTCTCTGCAGGTGCAGATGGTGCCTCAAATGTGTTGTTGATTAGCTTTTGTCTGCGTCTCCTGTCAATTCCTGTTCGTCTACATTCTTATCTGTCCTTCTGTCAAATATATGTGACAATTAAGGTTGTCAAAACTATTGATACTTAAATAGTTTTTCAGTACCACATGTTTAAAACCATATAATATCAATTAATTATAGTATCAGCAGTACCAAAGATGTATATATATATATATATATATATATATATATATATACATATATATATATATATATATATATATATATATATATAAAAAAATCTAAGTGCTAATTCAAGAGCTCAGCTCAGTTCAGACTTTATTGTCCTGCCTGAAATGTTGTTTGCAGCATAACCAGACAGAATTCACTGACTTTTTCTGTTCAAGCAGTGTGCAGGTTTTTAATAAAAAAAAAAAAACAGGGAAAAAAATCCTTTTGTGTGGCTAGGACTTTTTTTTTCTCTTTGCCGTGGTATCAAAAGAGGTATCAAGTATCGTTTTTTATACTCAACAAGAACATAAAAACAACACTTTTGTTTTCTTAACATTTCTCATGAGTTCCAGTAAAAGATCTCAGACTTCTTCTGTGCACACAAAAGGTTTTATCCTCTCACAAATTCGCTAAAATCAATGTTATTGAGCACTTTACCTTCGCTAAAATAATCAATCCACCTGACAGGTGTGGCATATAGAGACGCTGATTAAGCATCATGATTATGGCACAGGTGTGTCTTGGACTGGTCACAATAAAAGGACACTTTAAATTGTGACATTTGATCTTCAAAAAATACATTTATTAGACACTGAACTGTGGCTATTTCACATCGGGCTACAGATACCATTTTTCCCCTACACTGCCTCCGACTGGCTTACTATAATATTGTCACTCTAACTCTAACCAGTCACTCCTCATGCCTAAACTTAGCCAACAAAGGCAACGAGCACTAGCCAATCAGAAGCAGAGTAGGGCGGGTCATAACGTTGCCCTCCTGGGGAATTTTTCTTTTCTCTGTAGTCCTATGTGAAATAGCCACAGTGCCTAATAAATGTCTGTTTTCAAGCTAAAACTGCACATTCAGAGTGTCGTTTTATTGTGACCTGCTCAACACACACCTGTGTAATAATGACGATGTTTAATCAGCATCTCTATGTGCCACACCTGTCAGGTGGATGGATTATTTTGGCAAAGGAGAAGTGCTCCCTAAAGGCTCATTCATACCTCTGTTATATATGAAAAAGTATAATGTCAAACGATTTAACGTTGTATACGTTGGCATGGATGTTAAGTAGCTTCAGAAAGAGGCGAAAGCCGAGGCAGCGTTGTCTGTGCGACATCGTGACGTGGACGATTCCTGTTTTTCACTTAGCAATCGATGGACGTCATTTCCAGTTCCTCAGGGATTTTTAAAACTTCCTTCGTTGTGTCCCACATTAACTATTTGCTACACCGCTCCACTTCCCCCAAGACTACTGGTGGTACTGCTCCGTTTATCCGTATTAATAAGCTTTCAGAAAACGTGCAAAAACAGGGCTCAACAATAAAGATCGCCCACTTGCCTTAGCATGCCAAAGCAACCAGGCAAGTGGTAAACAACCAACTATTTTGATAATCAATTAATTGTTGAAGTAATTCTTCATTCAGAAATGGCAGAGAATGTTGTTTCAGCTTCTAAAATATGGAGGAATCCCAATTTTCTTTATTCTTTTGTCATATTAAACTCAACATCTTTGGATTTTAGACTGACAAAAGAACACATTTAAAGACATCGCCAAGGATTTTGGACATTTTTCATTTTATTCTGACATTTTATAGAAAGTTCAGCTCTAGATTAAAAATCACAATTAACTATGTTATTTGATAGTCTTGAATAAATTGAACTATTTGTAAAGGGGCAAGTAAAAAATAACTAATATTTAGCATAAGAGAAATAAATCATCTGTGTGCATACAATAAGTCTCAGATCTTTTACTTCAAAATCAAATGTACAGCATTAATAGGATCGTATCGAAGTTTAAAATTCTGGTGACAACTAGCATCTATATAATTTTCTCCAGGTCAGCCTGATTTCTCTGTGAGGCCCGTTTAACAGCGACCGAGCTGAAATAAACCTCTGAGGTCACATTAAACCGGTGGAGACATTTAGAAAAGGCAGAGTCTCACTGAACTCACTGTTTATTGGAGAGGAGTGCACACGCTTTGTAGCTAATATCATACGGCAGGGGGAAACCTCCCCCTGACTCAGCTCCACTTGGGAAATTTAAACAACAAACAAAACATCATCCAACACAAGCTGCTTCTAATGATGACTCAGAAGCAAGAAATCTACCAATTCATATGCGTGTGACTATTAGAGAGCAAGATTTTTTTTTCATTTTTTTTATTCAGCGTTTGTGCCTCTTTATAAATAGGTTGTCCTGGGCCAGTGGAAAAGTGACACACACATGAGCAGACGTACAAACACGCACACACACACACACACACACACACACACATACAATGGTCAGTGGCTCCTCATACGGCTGCAGGGCCGGGGGCGTGTCTCTGGAGCTCGAGCATTGGAAGCCCCGCTGCAGCTGCTCCCGGGGTGTGCCAAGTTTCTGTATGGGGGCAGGCATGGGGCTAAATGACGGGAGGCTGGGTGGGGGCAGGGATGGATGGTGGTGGCTGATGTGCAGACAGAGAAGGTCTCTTCTATGTGTCAGTGAAGCATACAAGGCGGCTTCAGTGTGTGACGGGACAGAAAGGCAGGGCACAGTAGCACAGATGCCGGACACTGAATTATGTCCTCTCAGTGTGTGTTTTTCTGTCCATCTCTCTCTCGTCTGTCTCGCCCTCTTTCTGCTCAGAGAATCCAGCAGCCCTCAGTGTGGAGATGCAACCTCGTTTAGCTCTCATTATGTCCTGATTAGAGGACGCTACAGAGGAGGAGGGGAACAGGACTAGAAACAGACTCAGAGATGCACCACAGAACGGCACACTGTGCGAGCACAAGACTTTCCCGAGACGAAGGGAGTCAGAGTGCAGCCAGTCTCAAAAGGAAGGCTTTAAACGCCCCGTGCATTTCCTTTCGGCTGACATGAGCATTGTACTGAAAAATTTGAAGTACTGCGAGCTGTTGCTTTTTGTTGCCATGCCAACTGAAATCTGTAAATATCTCTGTTCATCTCTCACAACGAGGTTTTGGTGGACAAGCTCTTTCTCTCTCACTCACACACGCACAAACAGTATGTACGTGTAGATATATATGTGACAGTTCACAAACACTTGACATGATGTTTAAAAGTAGAAGTTGAATCGTGCTCTCAACAGCTTGTGTAAACCTTCATATATTTAACCCCAAAGCCATCATTTACAATCTGTCAGAGCAAAAATACAAGTCTCTTATTGCTGAAACCATTAACAGTCAGGCAACTAACGATTATTCATAATATTAATTAATTTCAATAAATCGTTTGGTCTGTAAAAAATGTCCATGACAGTTTCTCACAGCTCATACTGATGTTTGCAGATGCCTTGTTTTGTCCGTCCAACAGTCCAACGCCCAAATATATTCAACTGACAGTCAAAGACGACTAAGAATATCAAAGAATATACACATTTTAAAGGTCCAGTGTGTAAGATTTACAGGAATTTATTAGCAGAATATGGCAGAAATGGAATATAATATTCATACGTATGTTTTCATTAGTGTATAATCGCCTGAAAATAAGACTCATTGTGTTTTTGTTACTGTAGAATTGGCCGTGAGGGTGCAGATCCTCCTTCAGTATCCTTCTACAGTAGCCGAGAGCAGACAAACTAAAAACTGACTGTAGATGCAGTCTTTGACGTTTATCGTATGTGTAATCTGCAAGCTCACCACTAGACGCCACTAAATCCAACACACTGGTCCTTTAACTCATATGATTAGTCCAAAACCATTTTCTTTTTACATCATATGCAGCCTATCAGACCAAGAATAAATGTCCTAAAGCTGAAACAATTAATATTTGATCAGCAGAAAATGAATCAGTTGATTATTTTCTTGATTAATCATTCAGTTTTTAAAAACGTCCATCAGAGTTTCTCAAAGCTCAAGCTGATGTTTTTAAATGTCTTGTTTCGTCCGTGCAGGAGGCCAGTGACCCAAGATATTCAACTGACAATCACAGAAGAGTAAAAATACCTGAAAATATCTAATGTTAAGAAACCAGAGGCAGAGAAATTTACCAATAAAAAATATAATCGGCATTCATTTCCAGGTCAAAATGATTCTGCAGTGGTCACGGGTATTTATTAGCTCCAGCTCCGATTGGCAGTGATGGAAACATGACAACCGAGTGGGCACGCTAATTTTCACCCCTTTCCCGGCCCGATGCTATGAAGGCTTGTTGCCTCCATTGGTAACTTCTGTGAGTCTTCGCCATCCATCTCCGTGACAGCAGTGCTTGAACATTCAATCCAAATTGGCGATGAGTCTGAAAAACAGAGGCTGAAGTGAAAGATATTTAAAAAGGAACCACTGTATGGCCTCCATTCTGTTTTCAACTGTTTACTAACTCAGTTTTCTGGTTAGTTTTGACACTTTAAATGTGACGCATCAGAAAAAAGGAGCCAGTCACCTAATTTTAGCTAATTTACCTGCTTTCTTTTGCTAATTTTGCTGTGAAAGCGGTATAGTCGATTTGACTAATCACTGCAGCTGTATTAGAAACTATTTTGATAATCAAATAACCGTTCCAGCCATTTTTTCAAGCAAAACTCCAAGTATTTTCTTGTTCCAGCTTCTCAAACATGAAAAATTGCTGCATTTCTTTGTCTTATATGATAGTAAAGTGAATATCTTGGGGTTTTGGTCAAATAAAACAAGAAATTTAAAGACGTCATCTTGGACTCTTGGAAGTAACAGTTATGTTCTGAGATTTTATCAGTGAAGATTCATTAGTTATTTAAAGGCAAACTATTTAAAGGCAAGACCCCCCCCCCCCCCAAAAAAAAAAAAAAAAACAATGCATAGACCTCTCAAACACTGCCTGTTAGAGGTGTGCAGTGGTTTTTCTCATTATTTCGCTGTGCTCGGGACGCTTTACCAACCCAAAATGTCGGACTCAACAATCAACCATCTTTCTGGTGCGTTTATAAACATCAACTGACAAAGTCTACTTATTGGACCTTTAATTTAATCTGCAGATGAACAGATATGAACATAATTTTTAGTCGCAGCCTTAAAGTGACAGGACAGGATCAAATGAAACAGTAAGAGGTCTTCAGCATAGAGGATTTAATCTTAATATCAAATTACAAAATAAGGGTTTGTTCAGTCGGGACGTTCTCTGTCTGTCCTCGCGTAGAAAACCAGAAACCACCTCTGTTTATAATCTGTGTCTTGGAAAATGGAATAAATGTTTGTGCCTCACCGTCAGCAGGGAAGGGGAACATCATCATTATTATCTGATTAATTAGTCCACATTTCCCCTGAGAGCTCCTCTTTTGTGGAAGGGCCACAGAGTCAAAAGAATACTGGCCCTATTATTCAACAGCATTTGCATTAATGTTAGTTTAGCATAGAGGATCTCCAGTGCTTTTGTCCACTGAGGTTTTTTTTTTTTTTTTTTTTGCTTTTTGTGTTTCAACCCTCTCTGGCAGCGCTTATTAGGGGGCAACACATGGGCTCACACTCACGGGTTCAAACACTCAGCACCCCACACAAGAATCACCTCATCTCATTCGTCGTCAGCCACAGATGGACTGAAGCAGGATTTAAGTGTGTGTGTGTGATGGTGATTGACTTCTTCATCAAGTGCGTAAAGGTGGAGACGTGTCTGTTTCTTTGTTAAACCGGAGTCAAACTGGGATTTTATGGAGGAAAAATGGATTTACGTCAGTTTCAGACGTTACCGACTTACTATAAATGGGTGATGAAATCCATACTACACGTATGTGGTAGTTTTGTGTGTGTGTGTGTGTGTGTGTGTGTGCTCGTACAAAGAGGGGGTCGCTGATCGCATGCTCTGTGTTTCCTCCCTTCAGCACCCTCTCTGTTGCCATGGAGAGACCGTTCTTTGCTTTCCCATAGGAGGAGAAATTAACACCATTTTTAACTGGCCCGGGGGCCTCCCCCCTGTGTGGGAGATAGTCTGAGTTCTGCTACACACACACACACGCACACACACACACACACACATGCTCTCACACACTCACACAGTCTCTTTAAGACGGCAATAATCTTCCTACCACACCGCTACTGTCATTTTTAATACCTTTGCAAGGCCAACATTTAACGAACTGGGACAGTATGATAATAGCCTGAAAACGGTGAAATGGACTCTGGGATGTGATGATGTATGTGCGAGTCATTTACATACCATTCTGAGGCAGTGACTGGAACGTCAACAGTGCCAGTCTGCGGGGCCGGTGGGACCGTCTGTGTCTCCGGCTCGCTGGGATATTGGGGATGTCACACACTCTATCAAATAATGTTCATCATGGGAGCAGGCCGAGACACACACACACACACACACACACACACAGATGGACGTCGGACAGAGGGGTAGAGCTCAGTGCACCTAATGTGGATTTAATGACAAGGGCTTTATAATTGAGGTAGAGAGGAGAAGGGAGGGTGACGGTGAGAAGAAAAAGAAGGGGACAAGATTTATCTATATTAAAAAAAATTTAATAGAGTGCTGCAGGGTGACGTATTTTTGTAGGCCAACCCGGAAGTCGGCATCGCTCTGGTTCCCTCTACAAAAAGCCAATGGGATTTTGGATTAGTGCAGAAAATAAGCTGTGAAAAGTTTAGGATGCTGACACATTTTGCTCAGCAAGATAATCTTCACAAATGAAAACCACTTTTATGATTTTGGAGTAAAAAGCTATCGTAAATTGCACAACTTCAACATTGAGTGACCAGTATTGACGTGATGATGTTTAAAAGTATAGTTCAGATTTTTTGAAGTGAGGTTGTACTTATTCACAGTCAGTGTATTACCTACAGTAGATGGCAGTTACGAGAAGCAGAGAGAAGTACTAGCACAGAAGCTAATCTATGTACTGCTGTGGACAGCAAAAAATATTTTGGCTACACCAAAAGGTCCAACTATAACATTCAATATCAGTTTAACGCTATATTTAGAATTTTTTCACCGCTTTACTTTGTCATCAGACAGCCTTTTCTAACGGGAAACCGCCGTTATACAAGCCAGATATCACGCTCATCAAACCAACCAAACTCCACAGACTAAATCACTACTTGCACTTCACTACTTACTTGCAGGAAACAGGTGTTGTTGGTCTACTGCTGCCTTGATTGGTTTATATGTTTACGGATTTGTGTGACTTTCATGAATCTGAACTATCCTTTTCTAACACAGAAGTCACATGATAACACTAACTTACCAGTTGAGGAACCAGCTCCTGTGTTCTGGGATATAAAATTGCTGATTTTGCGTATGGACTTTGGTTGGTTCAGAAAGAGTGATATTTGGCTCATATAACAGTGATTTCCTGTCAGAAAAGGCTGTCTGGCCGCAAAGTGAAGCGATGAAAGTATTGTAAATACAGCGTGCACTTGAACTGATGTTGATTCTTTTACGTGGGCCTCTTTTAAAGTGGCTAAAACACCTTTTGTTGCTGACCCTGTTCACAGAAGTACACTGCTTACCTTAGCCACTTGTTAGCGAGGGCTTTTGTAAGAACATAAAAGCTTTAAAATGCACGATTTTGTCTCGATAATCTCTTAAACTTGTGTTAACCCAAGAGCTTATTTCAGGCATCTAACCAACGATCCATTGAAAAACCCATTGACTTTTAGTCGAGGGAACCAGAAGTGCTAACATGCTAACTCATTCCCAGGTTTTAGGACTCTTTCCTGCAGCACTCTACAGTCTGTTTTATCCCAGTTTTTCTGCCATATAAACCTTTACCTTGCACACACACACACACACACACACACACACACACACACACACACACACAAGAAACAGGGATTGTTCCATTTACGTGTCCATTAGCCAGTTGATAGATTTACAGAGGGGAGATGGGGCTTTAAAAGATGACCTGTTGTCACATCTGCAGTGAGATAATCTGAGTCATGAGGACTGTTGACACAGCCATCTTTACTCCCTACTTGCTGGGCGCGCACACACACACACACACACACACACACACACACACACACACACACACACACACACACAGACAGTACCTGAGCACACATCACTGCTGCCCCAACTTAAGCTACTTATTGTGCAGCGACCTTTCAAAATAAAACACCGTCTTCATTTTTAAAGTCAAGTGCGAGGCTAAATTGAGATTTTTACATGTGACACGAGTGTTTATCCGTTCACCCGTGGAGCTAATTTTTTCTTCTCTTTCTCTCTTTTCTTTTCTTCTCTTTCTCCTCTATCTTTGCCGGCCTGTCTTTGTGACCCAGCTGCTTCCCGTGAACTCCCCCCCATCACCACCACCACCACCACCACCACCACCCCTCCTCCATCCATCCCCTCCCTCCCTCCATCACCTCCTCCTCCTCCTGACCTGCCTGTGTGCAGGACTGCTCCTCTCTCCCCTCAGCGACCGACTCTCTGCTACAGTGTGTGTGTGTGTGTGTGTGTGTGTGTGTGTGTGACTGCCAGCGGGGGTGGGGGCAGCCGACTCAACCCCTCCAGTCTCCTAGCAACAGAGCGGTTTGGTGCGGGACAGGGAGAGCTCTGCGCAGGGGATGGGGGCTGGTTGTACAGTGGCTGAGGGGAGAGCAAAGTCCTACAGGATTAGAAAGATGGAGAGAAGGAGGAAAGGAGGAGAAGGAGAGTTTTGCCGTGTTGTTGGCGATTAGGGATGCTGACATGGCTCCTTTTGCTCTTTAAAACGGTGTGCTGCTGATGAGACCAAATATCTACAGCACTGTTCAACAGCTGTTCTCCTCTGAGATGCTCCAGCTACAACAAGCGCTGCCCGGTAGACATGTACTGCACTTAAACACACACGGCACGCACTAATACACACACTCAAAGCATGTCATGTGCAGAGGTGAATGTTTAACTCCCTGTTGACTTGTGTTTGGAAACTAAAGAGCTTATCGGTGTGGAGGAGCCCGAGAAGGCCTTCAGGTCGTAGGATGGATGGTGGTTAGAAATGCAGTCAAAGGATTAGTAAAATAATAATGATTATTTTCAGTATTGATTCATTTGCAGATTATTTTCTCCATTTTCTGCAGCCTTATTTTGTTTTGTTAGGGTTTTGGTGAGTTCATGGTCAGTGGGAAAACCCTGATCCACCAGCCCTTTGTGGGCTGATCAGAGGTGACGTCCCTTCTTTTGCTCATTTTTGCCGGCCCGTCAGTTTGTTATTTTGTAGTTTGGGTTTATTTTGTTAAATTTCTGGTTTAGTAGATTGTTTTGTGGTCGCTTTTGTGTTCCAATAAATGTTCCAATAATGTCCCAACTCCTTATGTTTGACCTCTTTCATAACATAGCTGATCAATTGTTTGGTCGATGAAATGAAAGAGAATTGTGAAAATGTCCGTTGCAGCTTCTCAGAGTCCAAGGTGATGTCTTTAAATGTCTTGCTTTGTCTGTCCGAAACCCAAAGATATTCAGTTTTATAACAAAGAAAAGTAGAGCATCTCTCTTTTTGAGAGGCTGGAAACAGAATTTTAAAAATTACTTTAAGAGGGCTTAAAACATCTTTCCAATAAAGTAGATACATGACGTCTAGTTAGTCCTTCATGTCTTATTTTTAATTTATTTCTATGCTCCTGCAAATCACTTTTTAATTGCCTTGTGTCTGAATGGTGCTGCATAAATAAACTTGCTTGCCTTGTCTTTAATGATTAACCGCTTAAATAGTTGATGATTGTTCAACTAATCATTGCAGCTTCATTCAGCAGATATTTTTTATAACTTATTGATTGCTGTCATTTTTCAAGCGAAAACACAAAACATTCTTTGGTTCCAGCTTGTCCACTGTGAAGCTAAGCTGTTTTTTTTTGTGTGTCATTGTAATCTGAATATTTTTGGGTTTTGGACTGCTGATCAGTCAACAAAAGACATTTCAAGAGGTCGCTTTGGGCTTCAGGAAATTGTGATGGGCATTTTTTTAAAATATTTAAGGTGCTGTAACTGAATCTGGAGAAAGATAGTTGATTGTTGAGTCTTATTCCCAGGAGGCGTTAACATTTAGGGAATGATGCTGCACAATCAACTATTTTACCGACCTGTGATTGGCCAAAGTCTCATGACACAGGCTAGATTTTCTAAAGCCTGAAAACAGCCAAAAGGAAAGTCCAATTGTCTCTCAGACCACTTGAATTATACTTAATAAAAAAAATGCAGCACTTTTGTGTTAAGGAAAAGATGCCAGACTTCTTCTTTTGTTCACCAGACTTCTTCTTTCGTAAACCATCCACCTGACAGATGTGGCGACTGATTATACTGCAGGATTAATGACAATGAAAGGACACAAAATGTGCAGTTTTATCTTGAAAACAACAAACAAACAAGGCACTGAATTACAGATATTTTGCACAAGATACCATTTTTTTTTCCCAGGAGGAAAAAGTCATGACCTGCCGTACTCTGCCTCTGATTGGCTGGTATTCATTGCATCCACTAGTTGGGTTTGTTTGATTTAGGCGTGAGGAGCGATTGGCTGGAGTTTAGAATATCAGGGTAAGCCAATCAGGGGCACAGAAGGGTGGGTCAAGACTTTAGCCTCCTGTAAAAGAAAATTAATAATAATTCTCTGCAGCTCTCCAAGACACACCTGTGCAATAATCCTGCTGTATAATCAGCATCTCAATGTGCCACACCTGCCAGGTGGGTGGATTATCTTGGCAAAGGATAAGTGCTCACTAACACAGATTTTAATGAATTTGTGGAACAAAATTTGAGAGAAAGAAACCTTTTGTGTGCACAGAAGAAGTCTGAGATTTTGTACTTCAACTCATGAAAAATAGGAGCAAAAGCGAAAGTGTTGCATTTACATTTACGCTCAAAGGTGATTCTGGAAGTTTTGCACAGCGATGCCAAAATATCATAGCTTTAATTGAGAAAATAATTAATCATATGAAAGTGAAAATAATATGTGAAAAAGATAGTTGCTGTTACCACCAGGTGTAACACTGGTGTGCTGCCATATTCTGTACATGGTGTGTGTTTCGGGTGGATTTCAGGTCGGAGAATACACTCCCAGCAGAATATGTGGTGTGTATGTTGGATATTTTGTTGGGGTATAATTCACTGGAGGATGCAGCCGCGGTGTGGGTGCACTGCACACCCCACAGTTGTATGAGATTATCTAAATCCAGCGTGAATGGACCTGACACCATTGTCCCAAGCAGCAGCAGCAGCAGCAGCAGCAGCAGCAGCAGCAACAGCAGCAGCAGTGGCGGCAGCGGCAGTAGTGGCGGTGGTGGAGGTGGTGATGTCACCGGGGGAATGATGATGATACCTCCAAGTGCGATAGATTACAGCTGTGATGATGAGGTGGAGGATCGCTATTATTTCATTTATTATCATTACATTTAGCCCATGCTGACAGGGGAGAGTGGCTGGAACGAGAGAGAGAGAGCAGGAGAGAGGAAGAGAGGGAGGAGAGGGCCGGATTAAAACAAACCCGCTCTGTGAGCTGGTTTTAGTTGCCATGGCAACGATCATTACCTCGCACTTGGGAGAGCAGGAGCAAGGAGAGAGAAGAGGAGGAGGAGGAGGAGGGGGGGGGGGGGGGGGGGGAACGAAAGAAAAGAAAGAAAGGAAGACGGGACAGAGGTAGGGGATGAAGACATGGAGGCAGGAGAGAGGACGGAGAAAATGAAATGTCAGATCCCAGGAAGTGTGCAGAAATGTCAAGGAGAGGAGGGAGAGAGGAAGAAGTGTGATTCCTCAATGCCAGGGGGACAACTTTTTGAACTCGGGACCCTCCTCTCACTCAAACAAGAAAAGATCACTCCCCACCTAGAACCCAATCTCCACAAAATGTCAAAGCCTGTCTCATATCTGTGTGAAGGGGGTGGACTCATGAAAAAAAAAAAAAAAACTAATTAAACGCCCAAATCCTTTTTCTTTTTCATTTTATGCTCGCTGGGGCACTTTAAAATATTAAAGATAAGATGTGGTGGAATATGAGGTTGTCAGAATAATCGATACTTCAATACTTGTTCAATTTCACATATTTAAAACAATCCAATACTTACATTTGATAATACTGAAAGTACCAAAGCTGAAAAAAAAACAAAAAAAAAACAGAGAATATCTAAGTCAGGGCCCAACACTAAGGATTTCCCACTTGCCCGGGGCCAGTAAAATGCTTTGCTGGGCTAGTAAATCTAACAATTGAAACATATAGTTTTTGTAGAGCTTCCAACTTGACAGACACAGTTAATGAGGGGGATTAAGGGGGATTGTCAGGAACGCAAGAATGTTTGTTGCTTTGCATCTATGACACACTTTGTCCTTGTTCTGATTCAGCTGCTTAAATAAATCTTAAACTAGAGCTGCAAGAGTTAATTCAACAGAAAATAATCACAGATGATTTGATACTGATTCATAATTAAACTAATTTTACATGCACGATTGGCAGAAAATGCTGTTTTCAGTCTGTCAAATATGGAGATTTGCTATTTTGTCTGTTTTTTATCATATTAAACTGAATATTAAGGCTGCAACTAACAATTATTTTCATTATTGATTAATCTGTTGATTATTTTCTTGATTAATTGATTATTAGTTGCTCTCTAAAATGCTAGACAATGGTAAAAATGGCTATCAGTGTTTTCAAAAACCCAAGATGACGTCCTCAAATGTCATGTTTCTCCTACAACACAAAGAATTTCAGTTTACTGTCACAGAGGAGTAAAGAAACCAGAAAATATTCACACTTAATCAGCTGGAATTGCACTCAAACCAATTAATAAATTATCAAAATAATTTCTGATTAATTTCATAATCAATTAATAATCGATTATATGGTTAATCATTGCAGCTCTACTGAATATCATTGGGTTTTGAACTGACAAAGACATGTAAGGGAAACTGTGATGGGCATGTTTCACTTTTTTGTGTCATTTTATAGACCAAATAATAAATCAATTAATCTAGAAAATGATTGGCAGATTAATAAACAATGAACATAATCATTAGTTTTATCCCTGGATTAAACAACGAACAATTAACAGCGAAGTTTGGAACTTCAGAAAGTGTAGGGACAAGTAAAAACTGACTTTTGATTTTTTTTTTTTTTTTACCCACTTGCCTAGCTGACAAAAAAACAAACAAACAAACAAAAACACATTAAAGTAAAACCTTTTAAGTGTCTCATTTTAGTCTTCATTGTCCTGTCTGAAATTTCGCTTGCAGCACAGTGACAGTGTTCACTGACTTTTTCCGTACAAGCTTTGTGTGCAGGTTGTTAAAGGTATAATATGCAACACTTTTTATGTATAAACTCATATGAACATAGTCCATTTCAAGTGTGTGGTGATATCTGCAGAGAACCTGCCCTCTGCCTGTAGTTTTCTTATTTTCTCATTATTTTTCTGCACTTGACATCCTGGAAATTAGTGCTTAACAATCAAATATCTATATAGGCCTGTTTGTGGACAAATCCTAACAGTTCAAACTTTAATTTTTAAATGAGAAAAACACATATATCATATTTTGTTTGTCAAGATTTTTTTCTTTTTTTTCATAGTATCAAAAGAAAGTAGCTCTGGTAGATTAGCTCCATTATATTCTACTGCAGAAAGAAAATAGTTCCTGCTTTGAGCACCACAATCTGAGCGCCATTTCGTCCCATTACATTGGAGAGAAGGCTGACATCTCTTGGGCCGATATTTCCCAAACTGTGCAACTCACACCAAAAAAAATCTAGATGGAGAAACAGCACAACAGACCAGGGGAAAAAATATGTATTTTTGATTTTGGGGTGAACTGTCCCTTTAAATTTCTGGTATCGTGAGGAACCTTAGTAAAGCAAAGTGCTGACTGTATGGTGAGGAGGGCATTTAATGATGGGATGAGAGAATTACTTGGAGGTAAAAGATGAAGGCAGAAAGGAGAGGAAAGCCCCATGTGGTGCTGCGGATAGAAGCCGTTGTCCTGGCGATCCCACTTGTATGGCGTGTCATGTGACCCTTTGCCCGGCACACCTGCCCGGGAGAAATCAGTGGCAGTTTCTATGGCGACAGGGTCAGCAGCACGGGCGCCAGAGGTGGTGGTAGGAGGGACTGTGGGTCCTGTACAGGGTCTGTGGTGTTATTTTTAAACATTGCAGAGAGATGAGGTGGTGGCCGGGACCACACTTCTCCACCTGAAAGAGAAACGTAGAGACAGACTGATTGAGGAGGACGGCTGGACACAACAAGAGAGTTTTATTTTCAGCGCTGGTGAGGACACCTTGTGCATGACTGTCTGCAACCACATGACCCATGACTCATGTGCCTTAAAGACCCCTCTCACCTCACACGGGTGCAGGACTCTCTCCATTTGCAGCCATAATATCAGAGATCCTCTGCTGCAGATGACACACACACACACACACACACACGTCCTCTCCGTCAGCCCGAGGTGGGACATGCAACTAAACTCCAGTCTCTCTCTGTGTTTCAGTGTTCAGATGGGAATTCAGCCCAAGACAACTCCTCCCTGAAGCGTGTAGCCGTGGTCGAAGACTTCTTTGACATCATCTATGCCATGCATGTGGAGATGGGCGCCGACCCCGGCAGAGCGCCCAAACATGCAGGCCAGAAGAAGACCTACAAAGCGGTGGGTACTTCAAAGCAAGTGGCAGCTAACCCTGCAAACTCTCCTCTCAGTATCTCTTTATACCCTTGGATATTGAGTATTTTTACAGTTAAGACATCATTACCCTCTTGTCTCTGCCCTTTCGGCTGTTGCTCGTGGTGATGAATGACAAAAAAAGGGAAACAAATGAAAAGGAATGGTTGTCTGCACACGGTGAAACTTTTAAGTTCCCCAAAACATTTTTTTGTCTGGCTTATGAGACCTTGGTACGAAAATCATTCATGTGAACAATAAACTGTATAAAAGAGTCTACCGTCGTGCCAACAGCTCTGTGAAGCTGTGCAGTGGTGCTCTGAGCTAAATGCTAATGTCAGTGGTTCCCAAACCGGGAGGCAGCCATAAACCAGGGGAGAAATGTAGAGTACAACAAAGTTGAATGAATGAGCTTTATGTTGAGAAAGAAACAATGCCAGCCTTTACTTCACTAAAATTCCACTTGAATGCTTTTTTAACAGTTTCTTCCCAAGTTATTATTATTTTGAAGGGGAGGGCATGACAGAAAAAGTTTGGCAACCATTGATTTATCATGTTAGCATTCTAAAGCACCACTGTGGCCGCTACTTTCTATAACTCCCGTGAAAACACAGGACACGTTAAATACATCAGAGCAGGGAACAAAGTCGGCAAATGTGACTTAATGCAACATGATTTCTGCCCGCATCGTCTCAGATTTTCATTTGCAATGGTGGTTGTTTAACAATGAATAAAAGCAACTCCCATTATCCCACGCCACTTCAGATTTTACCAAACTACGTCTTTTGTTACTGTTTAAATGTGCATTTAAGTTGCCTAATATTAGCAAAATGTTTGATAACTACCCAGCTAACAACTGATGTAGATTAGCTAGCTTGTTAGCTGGTGTTTTGCTGCAGAACATAATGCTAGCTAAGTGGCTAGCTAAGATTATCTAAGCTTGCCCAGCTCTTACTGGTGCACAGAGCTAAACGAGACAGGACTTGAGAAAAGGTCTGTTAGTTCTGAGGGGAAAATTAAAGTTTTGGCCAAATTTTAGTCATACTAACTGCTAGTGTGGCTAGAAATAGAGCTCCAACTGCAATTAGTAGATCACATGATAATACTCATTATCGCCAAATAATGTATCTTAATCTTTGAGCATAAACAAACATTTTGTCTCACATGAACAGATTTTGAAGCAGCGGTCTGTGATCCAGAAAACTCCCTAACTTTTTGCCATGAAATTTTGTACAGATACTTAGAGAGCATGTCACAGGAGTATATCTTCACTCTTGTCCCATCCCGCTCCCACAAAAATACTCCTTTACCGAGTAAAAAAGAAACGTGTCTCTGTCCCATCGAGTTCCTGTCAATCCATAATAAAGTGCCTGCAAAAAACTGACTTATTGTTACCATGATTTTCACTCCTGTTGACCTTTTTTTTCCTGTCCCACCCCAATAATTAAACTGACTCTCATCCCACAATACTCCTGAAAAAATGTCAACCTCTTTGGTCCCCAGAGGACAAATTCTAATAACTTTGGAGATCCTCTGATTTTTCTTCTAACTCCACCAGCTGGTCAAAGTTTAAAGTCCACTTTTTGTTAAATGAATGTTTGCCTGACAAAGACCTTGAATCAATAAAAGTATTTTTTTGAAATTACAGTGAGCAGACAACCTGTCCTTTTCCTTTGAGTGAAAAGTGAGTTTAAAAAAAAAAATCACAGCAGGATTATTGTATTTGAGAAAAAATAGGCCCAAAGTGAGGTCAGTAATCTTTTCAGAGGACCATAACATCCTCACTAAAGGCATGTTTAACACCCAGAGACCACCAAGATTTTTTTTTATATTCTGTGACAGACAATAGGCTGGATACTTCTTAGTTCTGGCAACGTAATATATCATTTTTAGCATCAGGCGTTACCACGGGAACCACTAACCAGTACTTGTGGATGTCTGGATGTGGAACAAAGACAGAACATGACTTTACGTTACAAACTGAGGTGTGGTCTCAGGTCGGGTGTGGTGTCCTGACAAAAAACGAGGGGCTTTGTATGCAGCTTCAATGTCGTGTTGGTGGGGGGGGGGGTTAGTCGCGGGACTTTGGTACCCCTCCTCTCCTCCCTCCCACCCCCCAGGATTGAAAAAAAAAACAATTCCTCCTGCCCTGTAGAGAGGTCCTGTCACGTCTCATAGAGTGTACCCTTTTGAGGAGGCAGCATCACTGGGGCAGGGCATAATATGGAACTGTCACTGTGGCCTTCTGGGAGGTGCACGCTCCTCTGGGTGGCCTTTCCCTCTCAGCTGCCTCAAGGGGCCAGGAGGGGCAAAGGGGATGGGGGGGGGGGGGCGGGGGGCATGGCAGTCGTGATGGTGATGGCGGTGGTGGGCCGGTGGGGGTGGGCACCCCTGCTGCCTCTCCATGGTCACGTGAAGGTCGCATTTTACAGGGAAACGCCAGAGGGGGCGAGGAGGGGAGGGTGGCATCGCGGCGGAGACAAACAGAGGAGGAAGGCTGAGCACGAGAGAGAGGTGTAGATATGAGTCGACTGCACCTGAGAGAGTGTGCGTTTTGTCATGATGAAGAGGCCCAGGCCAGGATATGTTTGGAGGCTTATGGCTTTGGAGGTTATGTTGCATGAAAACAGAAAACACGTCTGACTGAACTCTCTTAGTCATGAGAACTGGGGCAAACCCAAATTTTGAGTTGGTTTTGATTTTTATTCTTTAATTATGCTGGAAAAAATATATTTTAAAGGATCAAACTCTTGGCTGTTGAACCTTGTAAGGGGCCAGCTTACATTTTTTAATAAACATAGACATCAACTACATGAGATTTGTACAAAAGTTTAGTTTTAATAAGGCATAAAAAGGGTTAGTCATACCCGAAGGACCCATGTCTCACTTCCTGGTTTTGAAAAGGTGTGAATACTGCTAAAACACTAGTAAACTTTCTGCTATGAAGTGTCAGCTTCTAAATCAAAGCGTAATAAGATTTATGGTT
The DNA here is from genome assembly GCF_056507025.1 of Lutjanus erythropterus. Taxonomy (NCBI): domain Eukaryota; kingdom Metazoa; phylum Chordata; class Actinopteri; order Lutjaniformes; family Lutjanidae; genus Lutjanus; species Lutjanus erythropterus. Next base: position 9,641,139 of record NC_139322.1, on the reverse strand, counting down.
AAAATTGTGTATTTTGATAAGCATAAGAGTTTGTCAACTCTACATTTAATAAAAAATTTAAACACTTGGAGGGTAGCCCATTACAGGGTTTAATAGCCAAGAGTTTAAAATATATTTTCTAAGCATAATTGAAGAGTACAACTCAAAATCCCCTCAAATATGGTTTTGTCGCAGTAAGGAAACCCGATTCCTGGACACATGTCGTGAGCAATGTCCAAGAACTTGCCTTTAATTTATGTAGCGTTTTACTCCCAGTTATGCAGAGAGCAGCACGTCCCTTCATTCAGCCACGCCCCGTTTTGACTAAAAACAAGCGCTTTTAAAGCGTCAACGCCAAATAGACCCCACTGTGTCATTTGCATGCATTTTAATGTTTGTGGTGTGATTAGTTTATCATAACGCCACAGTGGTCAGACGACTAAAACAGGAAAGTAGTGTCTTAAAAAGAGACGGATGTCAGAAATATGTGACCTGGAGATTCAGTAAGGTGTTTGTATATGTCACGATACACCACCTCCAGACACTCAGAGGAGTCGCTCTTCAGCTTCAAAGGAGGCAAACACTCACCATCCCCTATTCATTTATTTATGTTCTACGTAATGACACCGATTGCTGATTGGCAAAGACTTAGCATAATTGCTCACCTGACTGGCTCCCAAATGCACAAAAGTGACATGGTTCTCTTATTTTATGTGTTTAATCTGGCAAAAACCTGACTGGTTGTTTTTTACTCAAAAAGGCACAGAAGCATGACGCAGGAGCGAAGTCCCCAGATTCAAATTCAAGCTGATTGTTTGCCATTTCCACAAGAAGGAAATTTTGTTTCACACAGGTCAAGGTGCTACCACAGACATATAAAAATCTAGACCTGTGACAATTTAAGATATAGAAAAGAAAAAATATAAAAAGATAACAGACATTTGGCACACAGGAAAAAGTGATTACAAACAGGTGCAGAACTATAAGATGGGTTGCATGTGAATATGTAAATGTAACACAGAGGTGTTAAGACATGGAAATTTCTACAACCACAATGTTGTGTACCTCTACCATGGAGTACTACAGCAGAAGCAGAGAGGTAAAGGTAGGAAACACCCATTTATGGTGGGAGAACCCCCAGAAACTGAGTCTAAAACGTTCTACATATTGACTATGGAGGCCTAAATGTGTATTTACTCAGATTTTGTGTAATTACGGTACTACATATTGAAAGTGTATAATTGAGTCTGTTATAAGAGCCGGTAGAGGAATGAGAAAGATGACGAACACCACTTGAGTTTTAGGGTATCAAAGCTGAAATATGCAGCTGGAATTAGGCCATCCGAAGGCATGAGAGATCGCCTGGAGGGAGGATTCCTCCTCATGCCACATCGAGATAACACATAATCACTGACCCCAAACTTTCACACATGCACCGTACAAAAAAGGAAAAAAAAAAAAAAAAAACACCACCTGCACACATTTTGTGCTCAGCCACAGCCGGAGCTGAATCTGCAGCCATTTCTTTTTTCTTTTTTTTTTTTTGTCTGTGTGTGCCGTAACCCGGTCTCCTCTGCTCCTGCTCACTCCCCCGGCACAGATAGCAGAGACCTACGCCTTCCTGCCCAGAGAGGCGGTGACTCGGTTCCTAATGAGCTGTGGAGAGTGTCAGAAGAGGATGCACATCAACCCCAGCACCGCAGAGTTCAAAGGTAATGGCACACATCTGACCCGTGGCTGGCTCGCTAATTCTGCAGACATCATTAACTGATATGCTATTTTTGAGATTAACCTTTAAGAGTGGATATTTCAAACATCCTTTGACATGGAAATGGGTTAATTACTATGTAGCAGTGCATGCTGAGATGATACAAACCAATCAATCTGCTGCTACAACAGCCAATCATTAATACTGGAGGACAACTTCATGATAAGATTCAGAGAAAAAGAGATAGAGGTGTTCAGTTTTTGTTTTTGACACGTCAGGTTCTCCATTGTCCTGTCAGACACTAAATATGAGCTGATGTGATGTTTGGTGTTTGTACTTTGAAGAGTTTTTGAATCAAACCTTCATCAATAAAACATATTGTACATATCCATCACCGACATGATGTAACAAAGACTCAAGAGGACCACATCTCTGGGATTGTTACAGTCCCACTGAAATGATCACAGACTCCCTCTAGCGGCCGCTGCGGAGGCTGCGGGCGACTCGCAGCCACATTGTTTCATTGATTTCAGGTGTCACGGTCGAGGATGCTGCCCGGATTTCAGCTTTTGGCAGGATGTTGCAGGAATTCTGTCTCATTCAAAGAATTTCTGCATCACAGTTCTTTACGGAGGGACTCAGTGAGGAGGAAAACACTAAAATTCATTATGTTGGTTTACTGTCCAGTTTGAATTATAATCGTTGCAATTGTAGTTAGGATTTCAAACTGTGAACCTGCTGGTGCTCTGAAAACATCAGGAAGGCAATTAGTGCAGTTTGGCCTTCAGTTTGCATCAAAAACGACACTCCTTACTGATCCTAACTCAGTCAAATCTTTCCACACACACATGATTCACATATTTTCTGATCTCCATCGCAAGGTTATTGTAGTAAACTAAAACTAAAACTAAAAAATGAAGCTCACTGTGACCACACATTTTATTTAAAAACAAAAACTAACTTAAATGATATTGTGTTCTTACAAAGCGAACTAAAATAACATAAAAATACACGTAATTTCTATAGGTTTTAGTCTTCAAATGTGAGACACCTGCCCTCCTCAAACTAATACTGATATTATCAAAAACTAAACTAAAACTAAACATTTCAAGGAATAAAAGCTAAACTGAAACACACAAACCCACTGTGAAAACAATAATAAATAAAAATAAAACTAATAAAAAATACAAAACTATAATAACTTTGGTTCATTGTGAATAAGCATCGATAGATCTACTTAGAAATCACAGAAAAAGACGTTTTTTATAACTCCAGTTTGTCATAACTGCCTGAGAATCATCATGTTTTTAACTTTTCTTCAGCGCAGTGATAGTTGTGTGTAAAATCACGACTACATTTCAAACAGGAACCGATAATTCAGCACATCTTTAATGCTGCCAGTGGCACAGATACTGATATATTGTTTTTTTTTCACCTCACAACTTCACAGATACGAAGGTGTAAAACCAGTAGAGAATCTGATCTGACCCAGTGTAAAACTGGTTGTGTTGTGCAGGACAAACATAAAACAAAGTGTCTGTGCAGTGAGAAACAAACACAACAGATCTTTATCATAAACTAGGTCATTCAAAGAGAAGCACAACATTAATCAAAAATATTTTGCATACTAAGTTTGGTTTATCTGTCCACAATGATAATATAAGTTTAGACATAGAAGGATGTTTTACAAAATATTCTGACCTTTAATTAATATAAATAAAACATTATTTTCATTCTCCAGACATGCACCATTATATAAAATCTAATTTATTTCTTTCGAGGACTTTTGTATCTTCCTGTTATCCTTGGGATTATATATACATATGTATATATTATAGAATTATTGTCATTATATAACAGTGCACTGGGGTTTATATGTCATGTATCATTACACAAATGATCTTAATTTAAGAAAACAAATCTTTGTTTACTAATTAATTTTCCAGATGGGTTTTGGTCAGCTAGTCTGCAGTGGTGAAAGAAGGATTTAAATCATCAAAAGTGACAATAAAACACTATTAAAATACTCAGTGATGAGAGAAAGTCCTGCTCTAATTTTGTTTTTTTACTTAACTATAAGTGTAGAAGTAAGAGCATCAAAAGCTAATGTATTCATTTTGAATTTTGAATGACCCCGTCACTGTTTTAGCCCATAATATTATATATTCAAAGTAAGACTGCAACCAATGATTACTGTCATTATCAATAATCTGTCAATCATTTTCTTGATTAACTGATTAGTTGTTTTTTGTTTGTTGTCGATCAATGTCCAACATGACGTCCTCAAATGTCTTGTTTTGTCCACAATTCGAAGATATTCAGAGACGAGTAAAGAAACCAGGAAAAATACACATTTGAAAATCCCAAATCAGAGAATTTGGAATTACCAAAATACTTAACAATCGATTTTATAGTTGACAACTAATCTATTTATTGTTGCAGCTCTAATAATCAGTTGAATATGATGGAGTCTGAGCTAATTTGAACTATTTCATAGACAGTTTGGTTCTTTTAATCTCTAACAGTGAGCCTCAACACACCAACATTATCTTAAATTTCTGATATATATTGTCCTAATTTTCTGTTAAGACAAAATAAAAGAAATCAACTCCAGATGCACCGAATCTTCTTAACCATCCAAATCTGCTCTCACTCAAGTGTAGGATTTTTTTTTTCTTTGCTGTTATTTCAATGAAATGTCTGCTTTCAAATATTTTATTATACATTTAATTATACATTCAGTATTTTAGATACCATTATACATGATTACATAAACATAATGTAATAAAATAAATAACAAATAATAACAGAAATTTAAATATATTTGAAATATATGTTTCCTTGCGTTGGACAAACAGTTTGTGGACTGTGAGGAGACAAGATGTTTTTTACTTATATCAGTACGAGTGCATTTTACCACTCTGAAAAGTGAAAGTGAAAACATCATCAGGCTCTAACAAAGTAAGAACAAGTCATGGATACAAACAAAAATAAGAGGAAATTTGTTCAGATATCACTTCCTACATGAGGCTCACTGCATCATGTTTTACAAACTGATCATGTTTTCTACTAAAAATCTGAATCTGTCAGATAAACGTAGTAAAAAGTAGAATATTTCTCTCTGAAATGTGGTGGAGTAGAAGTAGAAAGTAGGATAAAATGGAAATACTCAAGAAAAGTGTCACAAAACTGCACAGAACTCAAGTAATTGTACAGTGATGGTTTATTCTAACTTACATCAAATGATGATGATGATTTATAAGTGCTTGTGTTTCAGATGATTTGTTTGTAAGAGTGTGTTTTTCTTTCTTTGCCAGAAAATGACAGACCCACCTCGCTGGTCCCGGACCTCATCGATTACAACATGCCTCTCACTGCCACCTACCTGAAACAGATGAAACTGCAGTGCATGACAGCCACTGAGAGGGTGAGTGGGTCTCTGAGGTCTGGGCCGTGGACGCCTGCGACGCGTGGGCGCAGACAGACGCGAGGTGTCCTGATGGAATAATTAGAAAGTCGGACACCGTTAAGATCTCCTCCTCGCCGTAAATGTGTTTGTATTGACTGCTGCACAGGAATCCTCTGCCCATTTTCTGTTCAGAGAAACACACTGTGCAGACAGACAATGAGACATCCCTCCTCTTAACTTTAAATGCAGTGTTAAAGCATCAGATCTGTTCTCATCCTCCTGCTGCGAGATACAGGAGGAGGAGGAGGAGGAGGGGCTCAGATGAGGATTAGTGACGTCACGCGTGAGACCCCTCCCATGCGTGGCTGTGACAGAAACACTCAGAAAGCACTGTCACTAAAGTGCAGGGAGCGCTACTTGATGATGATAATGTCGACCTCACTCACGCATAATTAGGATTATCCGGAACAATGACCCAGACTGTGATTTGCGGGTGAGTACAAATTAACAAATGCTCAGACTGTTGGTCGCATCTGTGTGCAGACTGAGAATGAGCAGGCCAATAATTTAATAATTAACCATCACACAGGGCTGCTCCACTGATGGAGGAGACTTGTAGTAATTTGTTCCATATCTCTGCAGCGCTGGAATACAGGAGGGTTTAAAAGCAGCAGCAGCAGCAGCAGGTTTGTTCTGTTGACAGAAGAAGAAAAAAATGTGTGAATGTGTATCCAGTCTGGTGCAGCAGTCACTTCTCAGCTGTTTGCATGTTGTTCTGCAGAAGTTTGGTGATTGTTAAAGCAGAAACCTGCCTTTTTCTTTGGCTTGTGGCGAAGAAACAAACCACATATGTTCAGATTTAAAATAAAAAAAAAAAAGGGATGATGAAAAGAAGCCTCAGATCTGTTTTCTATGCAGTCACTGTTATACGTCTCAGTGTGGACGTTCAGATTGGAGGCAGCTTTGAAAACACGGCTAAAACTGGGCTGCAACTAGTGATTTGTATTGTTGGGATTTTGTCGATGCAGAGATGCTCCTGCCTGCAAATTTTGATCTCCAGATGTAATAAAAACACGTTTGTTTGGTAGAGACCCCAACAAATGTCACATCATCGCGATTTTTATAGTTTTTTTCAGTGAATTTGAAAACTGTAATGCAAAACTAATCATGCCCACTAACGGTGAATCATACTGCAAGTGTAATACCTGTCAAAATACTCGCAGTAGGTTTCTTTTTACCATATCACCCTTTGCTTATCTATACCGATACTTATCAGTGCTCTTATAATTTGGTGCAAAAACCAAAAACATGATGTGAAAAGATGTGAAATGTTTCAGCAGTTATTGTATTAACATTTGTTTTTGCAGAAATAACAAGTTAAATTGCTTCCTAAGTTATGAAAACAAACTCAAAACAAGATTGCCTCTTCCCATAAACAAATGATAATCTATATAAAATAGAGTGTTATTTGCAACAGATGCAAAGTATGTTAAGTATTTAGATGAAAAATAAAAGATTTCACAGTGACAGAAACTGAATTGTCCACAGAAATGAGACATTCACATGATCATCTGTTGAATCTCAATCCTTCACATCATAAATGAAGGGCCTCCATATGTTCTCAAATATGTGCTGTTTAACTTTTAATTTGTAAGTTATCATTTCTAATGGGAGGCCTGATAACATCTTCCTTATCCATAGATTCTTTCAGTTTTACCGTAATTATGTTTCTCTGGATAAAAAAACACCACAGGAAAACTTTTTAGTCCAGTAAGATTTGTTCTGAAACAGTCTTCTCGATAATTCCTCCTCCTCCTCTAATGAAATAATGTTCCTCTAGTTTTTAGGTGCATTTTCACCTAATTTTCTAAAATGAACCCACACTTTTGAATGTTTTGTCCTGTAAGTTGTTTATGTAAGGAAACAGCACCGGTTTACTACCAGTTCTCAATACCTCATGCCTTTCTGCAACTGATTGTTGAAAAGTGAAAATTGGCATTTAAAGCTCAAAGTGACATCTCTAGATTGTTTGTTTTGGCCGTACAATAGTCCAAAACCCAAACATATTTAGTTTACTATCACATATAGGGCTGCAACTAATGCTTATTTTCATTGTTGAATAATCTTTCAGTCATTTTCTCAATCGATTGATTGGTCCATGAAGTGTCAGAAAAGGGTGAAAACTGTTTCCCAAAGCCCAAGAAAGTTCTGTTTTGTCCACAACTCAAAGATGTTCAGTTTACTGTCATAGAGGAGTAAAGAAACTGGAAATAATCACATTTGAGAAGCTGACATGAGAGAATTTTTGCTTTTAAAGAATTACCAAACTGATCAATCATCAAAATAATTGGCAATTAATTAAAAAGCTGACAACTAATTTAAGACAACTCCTCATAATTGAGGAGCTTGAATCACAGAATGTCAAGAGATTATAAAAATAATTGTAGATTATTTACACCGAAATATCTCCATGCTGGAAGATTTTAATCACTCATATTAACTTCTGATGATATATTATCTTTGTTTTTCTTAATTGGTGAGATAATAAGGTTCACTTCATTCTAAAATATCTGAGTAAAGGCCACCAACTGCTTCTACTTAATTCTTTTTGTAAACTCTATTTGGTGATGCACCTGGTCTCAGTTTTAAGAGCAAACACCTCTATTTTATCAATTATATACCCTCCTGAAGCATTAATGACACTTCCAACTACTTAGAGACTGTAATTAGAGACTCTTTCCTTCCGTCTCTCTCTTGGTCTCTCGTTAATGCTCACTTGGTACCTAATGGAGCTGTCACTGAGCATTTTGGTCCCCCTCGAAACCCCTTTGCAGAGGGACGGACGCATATTCCCAGGAGTTTAGGCCTATTTGTGTGCTCGTGCGGGGGGAATGATGAGATGACGAGATGCATTTCTGCTCTGTTTCCGTCACACAGTCGTAGTTTTGCCCCCCTTCTGCCAGCTGACACATGATGGCGTGCTGCGCGCAGGCCAAAGGGAAGCCACCGTTTCTGTTCCCGGGCCTGTGAGAGGCTCGGCGCTGGTCTGAAATGTCGTCGCGGCTGCTCGGCAGATGATATGATTTCTGCAGTTTGAAGCCTCAGCTCGGAATTTGAATAGTTTGTGAGATTATTCCGCTTTTGCTAATCCGTACCCCCCAGTTTACTCATACTTGTGTTACGCTACAACAAGCATCTTTAGGGTCTCTACGTAACAGAGATAAAAATAGCAGCGCTCCAAGAAACATATTACTTAACAGGGAGGCTCCCGTATTTTCCTTTTTTCTCCTGCTGCCAGACTCCAGTACGTTTTGTAAAGGGTTAAGCTGTAGGTTCATGTGTCATAAATGTACAGTGAAAGCGCTTCATACTGTCCTCAAACAGATCCCTTCCTAAAGCAAATTCAGCAGAAGTGATGATGGACCAAATCCTTCTTGTTTTGTGCAAAAAATGCAATCTAAAGTTCAGCTGAAGCTAAAAGGAACATGAGAAAATACACTGACTTTGAAAGGCTCCAACTTGATTTGTCTAACTTAGACTTCAATGTAACTTTAAGATGCATTTTTAACAAATATCTTAAGGAGACATATGTAGTATATGTAATATACAGCAGCTAACCGCCAGCTCCAGGATGTGGCAGGAATTTTGTTTGAAGAACATAGTCACATTTTTCATTTCCCCCAATACAAAAATGGGAAATTACTGGGATGATATAAGGGTAGAGTTAAAGTGATACTGGGCTATGAATTACCAGAGACATCTGTGGTGGCAATCTGACAGGGGATCTGGTTTAAGTTCTGTTGTCTGACAGAAAATGGAGCAAAGAGGACCCTCGTACTGCCACAATGCAATGATGCATTGTTGGAGGACAAATGGAGTGCTTATAAGACCCTTCACAGAGACATCAATAGAGCCCCTGAATAAAAACAAAGACATCTAGAGTTTTATGTGCTGTAACCCACTGGCATGATTTATGTTTGTTCTGTGGCTTAAAAAATGCATTTCTGCAGTTTTACTGTTTATTATAGGAATGTAAAAGGCTGTATAAAAAATGCAGTCAAATGCAATAACTTAAGAAACAGTTTAACACTGTATTGTTTTTAGCTCCCATCATTTACAATAACAAAGCTTTAAAGAGACAGTTCACCTACTTTTCAAATGGAAAAAAAACAGCTGAAAAAACAAAACAAAACATAAAGTGACTCCATACTGCTCGTCAGGCATAATCCTAGTCTCCTAAAGCCCCGACAAGCCGCTCGCTTGCACGTGCACACCATTGCACCACAGACACACACTTCAGATGGTGTGCACGCACACATGAACATAGCTCTGAGCTAAGGATCTACAGTGAAGATTTAGGCTAAAAACACGCCTTTCAAGTCAACTTGGCATGTCAGGGCTTTAGGAGACTCGAATTACGCCAGGCAAGTAGTATGGAGGTATTTTATGGGGGTTTTTGCATGTTTTTTTCTGTTTGAAAACTGGTCACCATTCACTTAAATTGCTTGGGAGATTCTGCAACACTGTTTTCAGCAGCTTCCAGCAGTGTTTTGTGTACTAAAAAACTAAACCCAACCTTCAGTCGGCATGAGGGTGAGTAGATAATAGCTGAATTTGGGTCCCTTTAAGAAGGGATTTCTTTGTTGCCTGAAGGAACAGTTATAGCCACCAAGACAGCTACATAAAGGCGTGTCAGTTTTGTGTTAAGACAGAAGTGGCAAAAGTGCAGGTACATGATCTTTACTCAAGCAGAAGTACAGATAGTTGTGTAAAAAAACACTGGTAAAAGTACTGATTCAACTTTTCTCTCAAATAAAAATGAAAAAGTACAGGCTCTGAAATGTACTCAAAGTATAAAAGAAGAAAGTCACGTTTCTACCGGATGTTTCTGTGCAAAGCAAACTGGAGCTCACCTTTTCTCCTCGGTCGAGTCTCCGTCTGTCTGTTTCATCTTCTTGCATCTTTTACATGGTTTTCGTCTTGTTTCTTCTCTCATGCATGATAAGCACTGATGTTTACACTGAGGAACTGTCTTGTGTTATCGTTCCATCTATTTAAGTTGAAATCAATCTTAATCTTGGGAAGGTGGCGTGCAATGATGCAAAATGAAAATAATCAATCATTCCCCTCCAATGCATCAAAACTAAAGTAACAGCCTTGTTTTGAAAATGTAAGGAAGAAAGTACAGACACCTGAAAAACTGGGTACAGTAACAAAGTATTTGTACTTCATTACTTCTCACCTCTGTTTTAAGATAAACTTCAAAACTGCGAACCTGAGACACCAAGAGACGTGACGATCGTCTCCTCTTTTGTTCCAGCTCTTTATCTTTACTGTATAAACAGGAAACTTTGATGTTTTTGTCAGAAGAGTGAGGATCTTTCTCCTGACACTCAACAGTACACCCCCTCTGCCGGTCCATGTTTCTCTCCCCGTCTCACTGTCTCTTTCTGTCCCATTGCGTCTCTTCAGGATGACAGTTCGGTGAGCAGCGAGGACATGAACAGTGCTGAGCCCACATGGGTCGCAGCTGAGCAGCCCCCAGTGCCTGAGCCCAGTCCACCCAACGGAGAGAGAGTCAGCAACCCAACAGCCGCCATCAAAGAAGAGGACGGTAAGACGTCACTGACCGTGGACACGTGTTCTTATTGGCATGATGTGGTTTAATTTGTTTACATCTGGAATCTGAAGGTGAACTCGCTGCATGTGAAGGGTGCAGATCAGTGTTTTATGCAGGAAACAGCTTGGCTCGTTCTTAGTGGACTAATCCAAATAAATCCACTCTTACAGGGGGTGGGACAGCCCCAATCCATTGTGCACCCCTCTCTCTCAGGGTGCAGGGCTTACAGAAGTAGGACAAAGGCCGATATTAACCTTCACAGCTTAGGAAGCACCATAGCGAAGACAGAAAATAGGGCAAATCATTGAGAGGGAGAATTACTCTGTTCCAGTGATGGTACAGTAGGTGTGCACAGAGCACACGTAGAAATCATCCCAGTGAAAGCAGCGCACGGCCATAAACTAGGTTAAAAAGCTGTAATGTGCACACACACCAGGAAGTGAAGGCTCCCTTCCCCCATCAGTCCCTCCTCATCCTCATCTCTCGCCCTCTTCGCTGTTAAAACTCCTCAGATTCCCCCCTTCTACCCTAACTTTTATTTATCCTGACAGTTGACCCCGATACACACTTCCTCAACAGTTTCAGAGAGCACAACACGAGGCAGGAAGTCCCATCCCCCTGACGTTACACTCCCACTCCGACAGAAATAGTTCCTATTGTAGTAAACAAACCCACATTCATGCTAAACGATGATCTGCACAGCTCATCTCTGTATCTGTGTCTTCGCCCTCTTGCTCCTGCAGATGACGACTCTTCAGAGAGCGGCAGCGCCAACGGGCTGCCGGCGCTGACCTCCCCAGAAGTGCTGGCTGTGGGTGGGAACCCCCCAGATGGTGGGGCCCCTTACGGGGAGGCGACAGAGAACGGGCTGAGCGCTCCCCTGGACTTCAGCACCACCTCGCCCTCGTCCTCCTCAGAGGATCAGCAGCCGGTCAATCTGAGCGACAGACTGCTGCCGGCGGGGAGCTCGCCGCCAAACTCTTACCCCGCAGACGCCAACAGGAAGTACCCCATCAAAACAGAGTTCGCCAACAAGGTAAGAGACTGGTTTTGATTCATCAGAATTTAAAAATACAAGGTGCTTCACCTTTCTCATGAGGTGCCAACTTAAACTGGTTATGAAACCGTCTCAGTTTAACACTGATGCCTCCATCAGTCCCTGCAGGATTTTGCAGGCTTTTTTTTTAGATTGTTTGCAGCCTGAAGTGCCTGATTTCTCCGAAGCTTTTCTAAAAAGTTGTGATGCATGTTGCAATGTTTGTGGGTGTTTTTTTTTTTTTTTTTTGTATAATTCATGAAAAAACTCAAAAGCAACTTGTTCCAGGGAGAATAAAACCAGACTCCGAGTGTTCCAAGTAACCTTAGCAAAAAAAAAAAAAAAAAAGGCTCAAGATTACAAAAAATCTAACAAAAAAAGTGCACCTGGGGGTATTACACAAAGAAGCTAAATCTTTTTGGAGATTTAACCCAGTCAAAACAGCACAAAATTATAAAACATAAAAGTGCACAAGGACAAACTTTGTGCTCTTTTCAGTCCCCATGACAAAAAATACATAAATAAATGAATGAATAATAATAATCATACATTTAGTTGGTTAATTTAGACACATTTGTATGATGTTTGCACAGGGGACTGCTATGATTGGTGGAACTCGTGGGAAGCTATGACAATTGGTCAAATTTGCAGAAAAGTTGCAGTGACTGGACAAAATTGCAGGGTCATGCAGAATTCACAGAGATTCACTGACCTTGTGTGGATTGTTGCACTGATCTATACAGTGAAAGGATTTATTATTTCTATATAGTCATTCTTGAGCCTAAATGTGGAGATTTTTCACTTCTCTCCATTTATTATGGTAAACTGAATAATTAGGCAGAAAAATAACATATTTAAAGACATAATTTTGGACTTGGGATGGACAATTTTTTAGCATTTTATGAAATTTTATACATGTTGTGACCTTTGATGAAATATGACAATTGTTGTTATTCCGATAACGGGTAGTAAACAGTTGCCCGACTGAGTAAGTGAAAAAAAATTAACGTTGAACTCTGCTATATTTATATTTTCCCGGACAAAGTTACAGTCAGTAGTACGTTAACCAGTTAAAAATATTTTATTTAGATAATTTTGTTTTTGACGTCATATGTTGTGGTTATTATGGTGGAAACACTACTGCTTTTGTTCACAGGGGGCTCGAAAATCAGTTTTTCATTAGTAGCTTTGAGAGAAATCTATAAAAAATGATATTTTTGTATGTTTCTGTGTGTTTCTAGTCCCCTCCTTACAGCTCAGGAAGCTATGACTCTGTGAAAACTGAACTGAGCATGAGCGCAGAGGACTTGACCTCTGGTCGGGCACAGATCATTGACGACGACGACGACGATCACGACGACCACGATGACAGCGACAAGATCAATGACGCCGAGGGGATGGACCCCGAGAGACTTAAAGCCTTCAATGTAAGTAACTGTTGCACGTTAATTAAATTCATACATACAGAATACAATACAGCGCTGTTCTTATCTCTGACTCTGCAGAACTGATAACAGACAACATGAGTATTATGTGTAGATATTGTACTTAGAAATATTAAAGAAGAGGAAAATCCTCATATCGTAATAGGCGAGTGTCCTGTATATTCACTGTTTATGGTGTGAAAACCTCTATCTGTGCATTTCTGACTTTAATGTAAACATGAAGAGTTGTAGAGTTGCAAAAATGCAAACATGAGTGAGTAAGCAAACAGCAGAAATATTGTCCTGAATATGAGCAATGAATGCATTTCCATCTCTCCTGTGTTCATCACCTCCCCCTCCCTCTTCATCCTCCCCCATCCGCTGCCTTCCCTCTCCTCTCTTTTGTTTTCGGCTCTCACACCCCTCTCTCTCTCTCTCTCTCTCTCTCCACCCTGCACCCCCACTCCATTTTTCTGCTCTACATCCCCTCTCTCCCCTCCCCCGCTCGCTGTCTCTGTCAGATGTTTGTGCGTCTGTTCGTGGATGAGAATCTGGACCGCATGGTGCCCATCTCCAAACAGCCCAAGGAGAAGATCCAGGCCATCATCGAGTCCTGTAGCCGCCAGTTCCCAGAGTTCCAGGAGCGCTCACGCAAACGCATCCGCACCTACCTCAAATCCTGTCGCCGCATGAAAAAAGGCGGTTTTGAGGTACAGAGTGCCCCAAGCTAAAATGTTACTGTTTAAATCCAACATACAGTCATTAAAGGAACAATCTGTAATATATTTCAGTCATTTTTGTGAATCGGGGTTTTGATTTTTACTCTCAAGAATGGGTGATATGCAGTAATTTTTCATAAAATGACCGGGATATGTCATCAGAGATTAAGAAAACAACACTACGGCTGCAGTGTCCTCCTGCGAAGTTTATATTCTGGGCTAGAGTAATTGTTTTTATTTGCCCATTTCAATTAAATAAAGTTCAAATTAATACCGAATGTTCGCAGAATGAGTAAGTGTCTGTTTATGAGTCGCATAAATGAGTCAACTAACTTTACATTGACAGACAACTGACAGTTATAAACAGCTGATCAACTCACAGTGTGGGTCTCATCCTCACTTCTTATTGTCAGATTATAATGTTGCGCTCATCTTGCACTCCTTCAGTGTTCCTGCAGCCTGCCTGAGCTTCCTTGAGTCTGGGGAGGAGGGGGAAAACAATTCGCTTCAACCATAAATTGTATATTTAACAGGGAATCAACCTATTTAATATACAGTCTGTAGCTCCAACTGGCTATTTGGACTGCAGTACTCATTTTTGGATGTGCAATTGCTCCTTTAAATCTAAATAAAAGTCACTGTTTCACATTCATAATTCAAAACTCTCGCTGACGCTTGTTTCCAGATACGACCGACACCTCCTCACCTCACCTCTGCCATGGCTGAGAACATCCTCGCTGCTGCCTGTGACAGTGAAACCAGAAACGCTGCCAAGAGGATGCGGCTCGACGTGTACCAGGCGACGGTAAATGTCTTGGCAGTTGGTGTTTGTGAGTTTGCCCAGCAGGGATTTGGGAGTGTGCTAGGGACCGGCCACGCATCATTAACGCCAAACTGCACAACATGAACTACAATATTCTCCCCAAATTGAAAACATTTAATCTCTCGTAGGATGAGCCCGCCTCCGTCGACAAGCCCAACTCGAGGGACCCGGCCTCCGTGGCCCCGTCAGGGTTCTCCATCTCCAGCGCAGCTTTTGCCCAAGACCAGCTCTACACCAACGGAGGCCTCAACTACAACCTGCGGGGGTACGGGACCGTCGGCAGCAACCAGCAGAACTCTGGTGCAGCACAAACCAATGGTGAGGGGCTTCTGTCAGTCCAGATCAACTGAATAATGAATAATAATGCCTGTTTAATGCTCTGTGTGTATGACAGCTTCCATAATAGAGGAGAAATGCTCTCTGTAGATAAAAACAGCTCATTCTAAAGTAATAAAAACACAAAAGTTATTATTTTGAGGTGATTATGCGCTAATGAAAACATGCTGAAATGAAAGCATGCCTAAATTATACACACTGGACTTTTAAGTCTCCACCTTGGAAAATTAAGTGTTATTTTTGGTACTTGCAGCACTGAAAGTATATTTAAAAACTGAGCGGCTACATGTCTTTATGTCGTTGAAAACATAATGTCCCTTTTACTGTGGATCCTCCAAAGAACAAGCGGCTGACCTTTTCTTCAGTAGAAATTATTTGTTTAAAATGATGTTGGTAGATTATGCAAAATAACAGGGATATTTTACTGGAGTGATGACAGTGGTAGTACTTTGGCAGGTTTGGTCCAGACTGAAATATCTCAGCAACTACTGTATGAATTACCATTAAATTCTGTACAAACATCCCTGGTGCCCAGAGAATGAATCTTTATCACTTTTCCTCTTGCACCACTAGCAGATCAAAGTTTTGCAATTAGTCTGTAAAACATCTCAACATCAAGAAGATGGACTGGCATTAAACGTTGTACCTTTACTTTCCTATTGTGATATAATCAGAGCAAAGGTTCACTATGTCCGAGACTTATTTATGACCTGAACTAAAAATAATCAAATTTCTATCAGCCTCAGCTGTACTTGATGTTTGGCACTAATTAGCAAAAGGTAGCATACCAACAAACCAAACTAAGATAGTAAACATGGTGAGCATTACCTGCTAAAATATCACTATGTTAGCATGCTAAAGTTAGCATGTAGCTCAAGGCGTTGCTTTGTCTTTGTACAGTCTTAGATTCAACCACAGGTAAGACAAAAAATGTATTTTAGGGGTTATTTTTGTAACTGACCCAAACTAAGTCCAGTTTAGCAAGCTTGGTACCTCGATAAGCTTTCTCCCTTCCTGTTTCCTTTACCTAGATATATCTATACTTGGATTTATAGTGTTGTTTGATAAATCAGCATGCAGGAATCCCCTTTTCTTTAACTCTCTGATGCATCTCTGAAACACTAGATGGACAATTTTCTTTCCAAAGTTAAATTGCAAAGTCAGATTTTGTTGAAAAAACTGAGACTCACCTTTATAACCTTTAAACCATCACCGTTGTGTCCGCAGGTCCCACAGATCTGAGTATGAAGTCCGTCGGCCCGAACTCCTCCTCCTCCAGCTCCAACAGTCACGGTCAGGGGGGCAGCGGCGGCGGCGCTTCGGCTCAGCTCAGCCCCCCGGAGGTCACAGCGGTGAGGCAGCTCATCGCAGGGTACCGGGAGTCCGCCGCATTCCTGCTCCGCTCGGCAGACGAGCTGGAAAACCTGATCCTGCAGCAGAACTGAGTCTGAAGCCAAACCTCTGGCGAGACCTTGTCCTCCCAGCCTGTCCATCTCTGTCGCTCTCGGTCACACATATTTGGGCAGACTCGCATACAAAGACACAAAAGTACACGAGTGATACTGCAGTGCACAGTGGGTCCTGTAGGTATGGTACCTTTACTTATTCCCACATGTTTATTCTGTATTTGGACGGGCCGGAACATATCACAGGCTGAAAAATGTTTATTTATGCATTTGGTTCACTTTGACCTTAGTGCCCTGTTATCTGTAGCCATTCATCCCATTCAGTTCATTTTACACCTTCAACCTCCATTCGTCTCAGGAAGCGATGATCTATGTGAAAAAAATGATCTACACTGGTGCACAGGGGAGTACCAGAGGTGTGAACCTGAAATTAGCTGTGACCATAACGCCACATTGGCTCATTTGTGCAGATGTTTGGACAAATTAATGGTTAAATAGCAGTGATTTAGTGTTATTAACTTGTTTCTATCTTTACACAAATGTAAAATATGCTGTACAGTGGCATGATTTGATTGGATCATCTGAGTCGAGTCATTTCTAAATGATAATTCTCTCCAAATTCTTGTAGTGTAGGGTGCGTACTTACTGTCAACTCTACAGTCACGTTATACCTTCAACTTTAGTAATGACTTTATAGTGCTTTTTCATCTTCAAGTTGGTTACTTCACTTTTCACAGTCAAGTTGTACATATTGTTAATGGTATTTACCGTTAATAGTGTTAACAGTGTTTTTGATCAGTTTGTTAATCACCTCACAGTCTTGCTAACAACCGTTAGCAATGTTAGCTAGCTACTAAGTGTAGCACCAACATTAAGCTGCTTTCATATGACAAGAAACTTCATCATAGCTCATGGCATAGAGAGGCAAAGCGTTACAAACAAACTTTAGCATTGGATGTAGGTAAGGTCGTAAATTACAGGCCTATTCACATATTTCATAGCCCTGACTTTTCGCCATGGGTTGGCAAGATTGTGATGTTTTAAAAGTTCTGTTAGAGAATTTGGAGAACTCTGAAGGACTCATTGATTTGCAGAACTCTCACAATATTTGTATGCGCTGTTTCGTCTTTGTGCACGTCATACAAACAATCTCACAAAATCTTTTGCAGGTTTGGGATTCCTTTCAAAATTCAAATATCGCTAGACAAAAAAAGCAAACTAGCTAGCTAACGTTAATGGAGCAACGTTGGTGATTGTTTAAGTTATGTTAATGTTAGCAGGACACATACAATTTAAACCCCTTATCCAGCACTAATGATGAAGCTTTACTGCTTACTTTTGAATGACAGTGTGCTTCAGTCACTTTTGTATTTGGTAGCTTTTCCAAGCACCAAGTAAAAAAAAAAAAAAGAAGCCATAGTGACCTAACTTTAGCTAAGCTAAGCTGTGAAAGTCAGGCTAACACTGAGTGGCTAGCTAAGATTGCTAATGGTTTCCTAAGACACTGAAGTGATTATCAAAACAGTCTAAAACACAACATAAAAAACTACAACATGCTACTAATATGTACAAAGCTAACTGTGAAAAGTGAAGTAACTAAGTAATTAGCTTGGTACCGTTCCTGTAGAGTTGACAGGAAGCAAACAGACGTGTGGTTCATAAAACATCACACTACATCGTGCAAGTAGAGAATTCACTTCTGCGTTGCTTTCTGTAAGTCCATAGATGAATCGCTGCTAAATCCACCGACCTGTGAACCTCAACAGCTACTGAAGGACGTGCTGACTTACATATGTGCAAAAAAAAAAAAAAAAAACGTAGAGAAAAGAAAAACAGGACAGTGTTTGACAGTTTTCACCTGTAAATTTTTAACCAACAGATCCGTCAAGTCGTGTGGTCAAAACTATACCTCGGTCCTGCTCTGTTGGAGTGGTTTCCAGATTTTTAGGCGTGTGGTCACTAAGAGACAAAGACTCATTACCCACCGTGACTTCATCTTCAGTTATTTTATTATGAATATTTCTATCACGGGCAATTTCTCATCATTACTTAAAGAGGGAGGAGGCTTTTAAGAAGCATGGGTATGCAAATTGAGGTCACAGACACCTGTCAGGGAAAAAAGGAGATTAATATATTGTTTAGACTCTTGGTTTTCTAACCAGTGCTACTGGAAAAGTGGAAAAAGGTGCAATATCGAAGATAATCAGTAATGGTGTGCTTACTGAGATGACTCTGTCAGACTTGCTGAAGCATTTTTAAGACAAAAAGGGGGGAGTACTTTACCACAATCTCCTCCTTGCTGTTAACTGTCGAGTTGTAAAAAAAACAAAAAACTAAAACAAATGATATCCCATGCAGCATTGTAGCCAATTTCAATGTTGTTGTTTGTCGTGAATACTGATCTTTATTGCTAACCTCATAACTGAGGCACTTTCATGTATCGGGATCAGTCATCCATAGTGATAAAAGGAAATGGGACCTGGCAGAAAAATGAGACTTAAAGGGATAGTGTGGAGTATTTGATGCCGGGTTGTGTGAGGTACTTATCAATAGCCAGTGAATTACCTGCAGAAGAGGGCGGGTGGCACGCCACGAGTTTGGAGAAGCAGAGAGGAGCACCAGCACGGAAGTTAAGCAGTTTTCCTCAAGAAAACAATGAATAGACTCACATGACATAATCCCTTTCGATCATCGCTCATGACCCACGAGAAGTGTGTGGTGGTGGCTGTATCTGCAAATTGTATTTCCTTAATCCTTTTTTCTCATTGTTTCGCTGATGCTCGGGATGTTTCCCCAACCCAAATACAACAATTTACCGTCAGAAAAGGCTGTCTGACTGCAAGGTTAAGTGGTGAGAATATAAGCAGTTCATCGCTTAGCTTCCTACACCAGTACTCCTGCTGCTTCTCCAAATTGTACTACTGTAGGTAATACACTGACAATAGATAAGTACCTCATACAACCCCACACTGAATAATCCAAACAATTTCTTTTAATGTTGCACGTCTTTTTTTTACATTAAAGTGATTTTGGGGTTATTTTGTGAAGGAATTGTTCTGTGAGTATTTTTTAAAGTTAAAACGGGCACATTGAGCTCACACGCATCCATTACTGACGGTCAAACGAATGCAGCGGTGTCACCCTCACGTCCATATGGCTTTACCGGATGCAGTGTGAGCGTGTGTGGGCTGCTCAGACAAAACAAACTCCGTCCGTCCATCCGTCCATCCGTCCGTCTGTATCGTCCCCTCTGACCTCAGCTGTGTCAAACCCCACCTCTCTCTTCTCCCTCATTGACTGAAAAACACACTGTTTGAAAAGAAGCAAGAGACAATCTTTGAAAAAGATGTAATCGCATCACAGTTTACTCTCCCAGCTTTCTGCTATGGTGTGTGTGTGTGAGTGTGTATGTGTGTGTGCGTGTGTGTGTGGTCTGAGGGCACACAAGAGTACTCAAAGCAGATCTAGAGCACAGTCTCACAACAGACACTTTTAATGGTGAGTCACTCAGCACAAAAACAGTGGTTTAAGTGTGTGTACGTGGTGTTTTTTTAATTTATTTTCTCGATGTAAGTGTTGCTATTGACCGTATGTTGATTTTCTGTGTGTGTGTATAAGTGGAGTGACCCAGTTTGTACAACATCAATCTGTGAAGATTTTAATTCAGTCGGCTGAAACATTCCAAACAGAAGGACAATGACTCTTCAAGCAGCCAAAAGTGGCTCGCACCTTATTGATTTGTCAAAGTTTAGAGAGATATATTTCTGTATTTATCACAAATCTATCAAATTTATCAGTTATTTATCACGAATCAGTCTATTTCATAAACTTTTTCACCACCACCAGGCCGGTTTTAGAGTTGGATTTACATACTACAGTGACCATTCTACATTTTATTATCACCCTGTCATGATTGGGCTGCAATGTCACATTTACATTAAATTATCTATTGCAAGTTTGGAAGCACTTTATAGCTCAGGATTAAGGTAACATTACACAGTGATTTGAGTGTGTCTTTACCTCATTTGGAATATCAGCTTCAGTTCAAACGCATCGAGAACTGATTATGACAAAGGACAGTTTGACGCAATCAGAAGCAGCTCTCAGTCTGCTTTATTGATGATTATATTTTTAAAAGAAGCGAAGCAAACAGCTCCTTTTTTAAAAACGTTATTGGAGCTCAGTTTGAACTCATCGGTTTGCATGGTCCATCAGTGGGGTGTTTCATCAAGGAGACTCAGAAAAAGCTGTGAAAAGTCTGTCTCGTATGTTGCCTAAAAAAAAAAACAAAAAAACAAGGTGAACCAGGATGAATCTGTTCCATAAAGCCGGTTTGTTTGGAGCTAATGTGAGCAAAGTCAGGTCTGGTTTCTTTAATGACTTTGAAAATCAGATCTGAGACATCCAGCATCAATCACATCAGTTTACAGTGAGGAGGACAGACGCGTTAAGACAAATGTGCAGGGTTTGCAGCCACAAAATAGGGCTCCAACTAATGATCACCTTCAAGATATGAAATGGCTTTTTTGTCCAACCAACAGTCAAATACTTAAAGACTCTTCATTTACTGACAGAGAAAAACAGCAAATCCTCACATTTAAGAAGCCGGAAACAGCATGTTTGCTTGAAAAATAACAATTAATCGGATAACAAAATTGCTGGCAGCTTATTTGCTTTTGATCAACTGATCGTTGCAGCTTTCCCACAAAGCAAAGCTTATTAAACATAATAGGGAGGGTAAAATATTACAGCCAAAACTTGCAGCATTACTAAAAAAAAACAATGCAAGAGAGTGCGTTGTTGCACATCGTTGATCAGCGGTGAGTTCAGAGTCTGACAGCAGAAGAGAAATTAATCTAATCTAGTGATGTTGTGGGTTCAAGTCCTGCATGAGACACATGAACTATTAAACTGTTCTAATAAATTAAATAGGACCTGAGCCAGGTGAATTATTTAACAGGAAAGCAATGAGAACCTACAGAGAATTAATTACCACCTGAATCCGCAGCTCCCCTCCGCTTTACTGAGCTTTACAGTGAGTTTCAGCAAATTAACTGTTTTTGTTCACTCTTATTGTGTCATTTTCTGCTGCAGTTACAGCTCTTTTCAGCCAAAAAGCTCTAAAATACCCCACTTTACACTACCTGTTCAGCCTCAAATGGCAGACAGACAAAGTTAAGAGGCTGGCTGGTACACAGAGTGGAGCACTTAGCAGCTATAAGAGCCTGATGTTTCCCTCAGGAGGTGGTGGAGACCAAAAATGGAGCTAAAAGAGGGGGATTGTTGGACTTATATCCATCAGGTGGACAGAAACACAACTCAAAATGAATGCCAATGTTACTCAGTAACTCCTGGATGTATAAATAAGCAACAAATTCACCGCATCAACTTAAAAGGTGAAAATACGGTTTGTCTTTCTGCTGCCTTCAAGTGGCCAAAAACAATATTATTTAAGTTATCAGTTGGCTTATGTTTCTACTAGCAAGCAACAGCCTCCATATGGTGAAAATTCTGTTTAAATACTTTCAGACTGGCTGTCTGCCACTTCCTGCAGAAGTATTAAATTAATTTTTGGCTGTACGGTTCTAATATTTTATTTAGTGACGTTTAAATCTGCAGTGCACAGTTTTTGTCTCCCCCTTCTGGCAAGTGAGAGTAAATATATAAACACTCATGTCATGTGCCTGCATTTTTCTGTCTGTACACTTTCAGGTTTGGCAGAACGGTCAATACTGGCTGATATAAAATGCATCATGACCAGAGCGCCAGCATGGGAATGTTGCAACAGAGACCAGACTTAATAATTCTACTTTACTGCAACATACAGTTGCTTGGCAGTGACAGACTTAACCAGTATTGTGTGAATTTGCTTGGGCAGGGGCTTGAATGTATCAGGCATTTGTTTATAATTTATGTAAAAGTCCTGCAAAAAAAAAAAAAAAAAGATGAAAATGCTTCTTAATATGAGGCTACATCCATGGGATGAAGTGGTTTATCAGCTTTAATTTAACTGCATTTAAATGCACATTTGTTGACATACATGAGCTGAGATTTTAATTATGCAATCGAGTGCATCCCATGTTAATATGTGACCTGAATTTTACATGTAGAGCAAACAGACTCATGTTCAGAGCGCAGGGGTAAAGAGGAACCTTTAAAAGAACACCATGTTTCAGCCTGACAGATTGACTGTAACACCGTTTACGCCCGAGGTGAAGCTGAGGGATGAGTTTCAGTGGCATCAGACTAAATCTAAACCTCCTTTATGAAACAGAATATCCTGACTTGCTTGAAACAAGCCCGGTCCGACTCGCTTCGTGAAACACCCCCGTGGGCTCAGACA
The DNA here is from genome assembly GCF_056507025.1 of Lutjanus erythropterus. NCBI lineage: Eukaryota > Metazoa > Chordata > Actinopteri > Lutjaniformes > Lutjanidae > Lutjanus > Lutjanus erythropterus. The sequence goes on along the minus strand of NC_139322.1, from coordinate 9,618,336 downwards.
GACGTTAACCGTAGATGTACGTGGGACCTGAGTCCTCACACATGTCTTCCTCGTCTCCTCCAACCTGCTCCTCGTTTGTTGCTGTAGCCATAGCAGATCCTCTACACTTCACGTCTGAACTCAGTGATGTTGATCTCATCCTCACGACCAAACATCTTAGCTTGCAGATTTGTAAAACTGTCTTAAAAGTCTTAAAACGCTGAGCAACGTTTTTTAGCTGTGTGCTGGAGTTACTGTGATCAACGACAACCATTGTGTGTTGTCATGTTGTTGTTTTTGTTTTTTTGTTTGTTTCTTTTTTGATAATAACGCCCAATGGATTTTCTCTTTGTATTGACTGGACAATGTAATCTATTGGTGTTGATTAAAATGCCCTGGTAGCTTGTGGATTGCTAAAGTGGTCAGATAAATGTACTGTATAGCTGTACAAAGAGTGATAAAAGATGTTTTAAACCTTTTCTTTTTTTTTTTCTGTGGGTACAGCACTGTTTAAAAAAAAAAAAATCAAAGTGGTTTTAGCCCTTGCCTGTTTTAACTTATCATTTGGTGGTGGTCTGTATTACTTCTATTGTTATTTATATTATTTCAATTGTTGCCTCTCCTGCACTGATGACAGACTGTAGCTCTGTGCAGGGGGTCGTACTGTAAACCTGTGTGAAGCTTTGTATTTTCCCCTCTGGTTTTGGACTCAGTGAAAGTGTGATGTTTACATGTACAGTTTTTCAGAATACTTTTTTTTTTTGCGTTTCATTCAGTTTTTTTTTTTTCTTTTGCTTTGTTTTCTCCTCACCTAAACTCCCCCCCCCCCTTGATCTGTGTACATTTTGCCCAGATATTTTTTTTTTGTTCCCTTTTGTTGTTTCATTGCATCAAGTGCAGACGTGACCTCTTTGACGACGTGGTCACATGGTCAGAGTGTGCCGTGACAACTGGTTGTGGTGGTCGGCTCGGTGTTGTGGTGGCTTCCAGCATTTGAAAAAAAAAAAAGGTGATCTTAAGTAAAAAAAAAAAAAAAAAAAAAGGGAGCTTCACAACTTCTCAAAGTGGACCAGCAAAGATTTATTAAGGATCAAGACGACTTTAATCAGCAGTTTTAGAATACTATTGTGGCCTAAACGGAGATGGGTGTAGGAACATTTATTATACTACATTAAGTGCTCAGAATCTTTTAATATCCCGGCTGTAATGTCAGGGAAAACTCCATGTCCTTAACCCGACTGGTACCCTGAAAGGTACACTTTGACCTGTTGTAATATCTCCTCGGTAACATAAAAGCCATTCCCCTTTCCTGGCCTTTTAAGGGGAACCCATAAACCTCAGGAAATATACTGAATCTCCAAGTTTAGTTTTTATCCACTGATTTCTTCTGAAATGAGATGTGATTCTCTAACGAAAACCATTAACATTTATATGAGATGTCTATTGTTTTGTACATTTATCATTGTGATTTAAAAGTGGAGCTTTTTCCAGTACCTGTGACTTAATATTTTGATTTTTTTGGAGTGTTTATAGGTATGGATATTTATTATTATATGTGAAACTACAAAAAGACAAAAGAAAAAGGTTGAACCTGTTTCATTTGTATGTTTCATGCAAAACTGTCCAGGTGAGATTCTCTCTGCCTCTTACATATCACTAATGAGGGACCTGTGTTTGTTTGGAAAATAGCGCTTTTTCAGTGTTGCATCAACGCTATGAAAAAAAAACAACAAAAAAAAACAACAGTGGTTTACCAACAGCAGAGTTGCAAAGCTCTCCTCTTCTCCTGAGATGTCAGTAATTGAATAAAATAGTGCGATGAGCTATCTAACTGAGTTCTCCCTTGTGGTTTCCTTTTCCATTTTTTTTTTTTGCAAACATCTGAGTCTCACATCAAAAGGCAAACCACACAGGTGGTTCAGCACATATGATGTTGTTTTTAGGGGTGAAGTTCTTTGTCCACCGGAGGGCAGCAGAGTCATAGAAAGCAGCGAGACATAAAAATAGACAGACAATGTCAGTCAGGAGGGTGCAGAAGTCAGACTGTATGCAACCTGAAAAGGATGGACAGAAGAAATGGCAATGCTCTTAATGTTTACAGAAGAATAAAGGCTAAAGAGTATCATCAGTGAAAAATTACAATTAAGTAAGATGTACCACTCAGTAGTTAATCTGCAAGTCAAGAAAAGGAATCAAAAAAAGAGTAAAACAGAGAACAGTTAGTCCAGCAGTAATTTAGTTGCATAGATGGTTCTGTTTAGCAACGTATTAGCCTCAGACAGCTTGTATAATGGTTAGCTTGGTTAGCATTAAGCTGATAGCAGCAAGCTGCTGGAACAGGGTAGATAAAAGTAAATGTTTGTCAATATTTGTTTGGTTACAGAACTGACAAAAGGCTCAATGTAATGATCTCAGTTAAACCTTATGGAACTGACTCAAGAATGGTTCCTACAAGCAGCAGAATGTTCCACAAAAACCAAATGATGGAAGCAGCACAGTCTACTGCCATGCTAGCTGCTCTCTACTTTAGCACTGCTGTGCTGAGCTAAATGCTAACACCAGAATGCTAACATGGTCATATTTATATGTCATATGTCTGCTAGCATGTAGATGTTTAACATGTTCACTCTCTTAGTTTAGCATCTTAGCATGCTAATATTTGGTAATTCATAATAAACAAAATATAGCAGACAGTGATGGAATTTAGTGCCCAATTTTATTTGTTTAGTTATTTGTTTAGGTATTTAGGTAGTTATTGGGTTATTTATTTTTGCCCCGTACTTTGGTACTGCAGTGCTGAGCTAAATGCTAACACCAGGATGCTAACATACCAACTAGGGCTGGGTATCGGTACACAATACTATTAAAGTATCAACTGAAGTACCAAGTAGTATTGAAACTTCTCCAGTTAAACAATACCTGCATTCAATCTTTGGGGTTTTGTTTTATGTAATATTTATATGGTTTTACTTGCAGCCAGATGTTCTTCCTAAAGAATAACCTTCAACAAAAGGTACTCTGTTGGTATCAGTGTCACTTTATGGGTACTGGTATTGGTGTATTGTAATATTTTAAAAGATATCCAGCCCTAATGCTAGCACAATCATATTTGTATGTCTATGGTCACAATGATAATGCTAGCATGTAGATGTTTAGCATGTATGTTTAGCATGTTCACCCCTCTTAGTTTAGCGTGTTAGCATGCTAATTTTTTCTAACTCACACTAAACACACAATTCAGCTGATGCCAGTGGAATCTCACGCCAGCTTTCTTTAAGTGACCAATTTGTTTTCAAGCTGTTGTTAACTCAAATTTAAATATATATATATATTTTTGATTATGTTAACACACACCCTGATATGTGGTTCTGATGAATGACCTCTAATATTTTTAGTGCTGTCGTCTAGTCTCATCTAGTGTGTTCTTACGTGCAGGTTTTTTATTTCAGGTCGGAGGTGGAGTAGTGGTTACGTTGTCAAATATTTTGGCTGGCTCATGTCGGTCAGGGAACATTTACAGCTGGCTTCACAAACAGAGACTTGTGTGAAAATGAATGCTGTGTTCCATGAGACCGGTGGGTGTCAAACTCCTTTCTGGCATGCCTCCCCTCAGAAACCAAAGAAAGGTCATGCCCCACCCTGCAATTTAAAAAAAAATCATGATGGGGAAGCAACTAATAAGAAAAGATAAGAAAAGTTGACTTTTAGTGAAATAAAGCTTGTAGTGGCTCTATGCTCCACAAGATTGGGAACCACTGCATCTGACCAAAGTCACCATTTCCACACAATGAAAACACATCAATGACCTCTTCAGTTAAGGAAGGAAAATATATATATTTGATTTTGGGGTGAAGTGTCCCTTTAAACATAAAAAGTTTTAAACACATAGTTAGTAATCTCATGCAGTTACATTGTTGTATTAGCAACACATTAGCCTCAGGCAGCCTGTATAATGGCTAACCTGGTTAGCAGTAAGCTGATCATAGAGAAAATAAGCTAACAAATGACAAATACAAACAGGTACTGACTGACCATGTTCACCGTCTTAGCTCAGTGTGCGAGGTCGTAATAAACACATGCTAACATGCTTTTTGTGACCTTTATTTTGATTGATTGAAACTAAATAGATACACAAAATTAAATGACAAGAGAAAATAATATAAAAGCTCCAGGTCATCCTAGGTAGTGTGTCCTTCCACATGTCACTTTTCTCAAAAGTTTGTAGGTTAATGTACAGGCCTGAGGACAAACAGCTAAGGCTGATGGGAAAGTACTTTTTTTTGCAGATATTTGGTAATAAAACAAATCTCTTTTTACCACATTCTGATGCTAGAGGAAAAGCTAAAAACCACTGAAGTTATTATGATTCATCATGATCTGAACGAAATTTCATGGCAGTTCTTTCAACTGTTTTGAAGACATTTCATTTAAACCCATTAATGTCGACCCAGCGGTGACAAAAGAAAACATGAATGCACAACATTTCAGTGCAATCCAACTTTTTTTTTAAATTTGTGTATTGTACATTTGTATATTTTATAGTTATTTCAGTCTGGATCAAGATGGTGGACCAACAAACCAACCCAATGCATCAAACATGTTAAGTTCTGAGAAGAATAACCTACATTTTTTAAAAACTTATCTCAGTATGTCCAAAATTCAGTTAGCTCTATTTTAAAGTTATATTTTATTGATTAAAAGATGAATATTCTGATGCAAGACCTCTGATATTTTTAGTCTGGTAATCTTATCTCATCTAGTGTGGCCTTATTTTAAATGGTCTTTGATTTCAGACCTGAAGTGGCGTAGTGGTTGTCAAATATTTTGGCCAGCTCCTGTGGGTCTGAGAACATTTACAGCTGGCTTCACAAACAGCCTCGAGTGAAAACGGACGCCGTGTTCCACCAGACCAAAGTCAATATTTCTACAGAGTGGAAAAAACAACAACAACAATGACCTCGTTATTTTCTTATTTCCATATATCCATAATTTTTCTGTACTATTGAGGACCCAGGCACATTATCGCTTGTGATTAGATTATGAAGATAGAAGTATTAAAGTAATTTCCTGTGCCGAAAATGTCTCTTAAGTAAAAAACAAACAAACAAACCTATGGCCTAAGTGTTATTATATTATTATCATTATTATAATATTTTACTAATGCATTACTTTGTATGTTGTATTTTAACTTTGGGTGACATGGAAACTATTTTAACCATTCTATAATATCATATATATATATATATATATATATATATATATACATATATACTATAATTCAATGTTTTTTATGATGAGGTTATAAAATATGATGTATTGCTATAGCAACAGTATAGAGAATACTCAACTAGAAATAATATTCTGAACAAATTTATACATAATAATTTAGTTTATAATCACCATTCCTGCCTTTTTTTCATATTAAGACTGGCTTGACAAACACTTGACTTGGTGTGCATGACTTGAGACTTGATTTAGACTCGAGACAGATGACTTTGAAGGACCTTTTGGAAATTAAATATTTGCATTTTTCTAGATATTGAAGGTGACTTGGTGTACCCCAGGGTGTACCCCACCTCTCACCCACTGTCAGCTGGGATAGGCTCCAGCCCCCCCGCGACCCGTCAAGGATGCGGACAATGGATGGATGGAAGGATACTGAGGAATACCGCAAACCTGCCAAACCAGAGGACGTGGCGCACCAGCAGAGGCCAACACGCAAGGCATCTGGCATCTTCTCCACAGTGGTCTGCTAGGGGTGTGGAAGCACTGAAAGGGACAGGAAAAAAAGAGGCCCAGCTCTGTCCTGGACTGCCCTCTAGACTCCATTGAGGAGGGGGGTGAGAGGAGGATGTTAGCCAAACTGACATCAATCCCAGACTACACCTCTCAGCCCCCCAGCATGAAATTATAGGTGTATTAAGCAGCTCCTTTCGCAGTAGACTGCTGCACCCGCAGCGCAAGAAGGAGCACTACTGCAGATCCCTCATTCCAACAGCTGTCAGGCTGTTTGAAAAAGAAATCTGTAATATATATACTGTAATGTCACGTAAAATGACCATGATACATCATTAGAGATTAAGGAAGCCTGTCAAGTTGAAACATTCACTTTTCTGAGAACACTGATTGCAGCTACAGCGTCCCCATTTGAGATTTCTTTTCCAGGTTGAACATTTGCACATTTCACATTAATTAGAGTTCAAGTTAATGCTGAATATTCTCAAATGAGGTAGTACACGTTTATGAGTTGTAAGAAATCAGTGATAATCTTTTAGAAGGAGTAGATGTTTATAATGGTTAAATTGAGCTTTTGAGGCTTTTATTTCTTGGATAACTGGCTTAATGATTAATAACTGACACATGCATGATTTATGATTACGTCACTAGTAAATGTCCTCGCCTTGAGCCAACTTTCAGATCTGACTCATTTGGCATCTTTTTCCAGGGTTTGATCCCAACAAGAAAAACAAATAAACAAGTGTGTCCTGCACTAATGATCGATCACGCTGGGATGAAAGTTTTTTTGGGTTGGCATTGAGAGTCCCCCAGCGACACGTGGACTCATCTCAGTGGTTCACGTTCTCGGCTCATGCTGCTGATCAAACAGAGACCTAAAACCGGACGACACCCGATCCCCTGCAGACAGTCCGAATCCCCCTTTACCTGAAAAGACAAACAAACCATTATACAACAAGGAGCTGCAGCTGCTAATACTGAGAATTTGAGGTCTGTTTCCGTTCCTTATCTGTGCAGTTTGAACTCGTCCCGTGTTTTGTGCATGCAGAGTCGGTGGGGTTGGACTCTCTGGCAGCAGTGAGTCACGGGACAGATGCCTTTGCCCCAGATTCTCTATTTATGTTTGAGCCAATTGATGTGTAGGAGCGCTCTGTGTGACCGTGCCAACATTTTCCACTGAATATAAGTGATGACAGGTGATCACGGTGTAAAAAATACTCTGATCCAAGAATAGAGTTTCACTGATCATCATGAAGAAAAATGGTTCGAGGTAAATTCATATTCAGCTCCACATTGTGAAGACCAGTCCTCCATAAAATCATTAACCAGCACTTGTGTTTACCTTAATTTCTCTAAGGGGGAACCTGCAGAAAAAAAGGTGAAAATTACACATCAGCTCAATGTTGTTTCGTCCAACAGTCAAAAACATAAATATATTCAGTTTACTATCATGTACAACAAAGAATATGATCAAATCATCTCATTTCAGAAGCTGGAATCAGTAAATGTTGCTTGAATATATATTAAAATGATTATTTGATTATCAAAATAGTTACCGATTAATTTTCTTTTGATCAACCAGTTGATCAATACTTTCAGTTCTACACTGAACAACACTGATTTTTATTTGCTAGGATGCCCATTAAAGGACCAGCATGTAGAATTTAGTGCCATTCAGCAGAAGAGTTTGCAGAACACCTCCCCATCCAACGTGTATAAGTGAAACTGCAAAAATCCAAAATGCAAAATGAAATGCAAAGGGCCATATCCTCCCACTGTTAAAACAACCCAAAAATAATTTTGCATGTTTTTTCCGGTGTCAGTTATGCAGACCAACCACTAATGTTAGCTATACAGACCAACTGCTAATGTTAGCTGTACAGAAAAATGGCTATTGTAAGCTACACAGACCAACCACTAATGTTAGCTATGCAGACAAACTGCTAGTGTTAGCTATGCAGACCAACTGCTAATGTTAGCTACACCGACTAACTGCTAATGTTAGCTACACCGACTAACTGCTAATGTTAGCTACACAGATCAACTGTTAATGTTAGGTATACAGAAAAAACGCTAATGTTAACTATGCAGACCAACCACTAATGTTAGCTACACAGAACAATTGCTAATGTTAGCTACACAGACAAACTGTGAACAGTAAAGCTAATCCAAAAGTAATATAGACTAATCAAGTTACATTACTTTAATATTGTGATACTTGGGCTTGGCTACTGACTACGTTTTTAACGGGTAACTAATATTTGTATTGGAATACATTTTTGATGTAACCGTCTCAACCCAGTCATCTGATTTGGATACAGGTACTGTTGAAAATCGTTCCCCTCAGTAGGTCATAGTAGCCTTTAGCAGCCTCCAAATGCCTGGGTCTTGTATTAGGTGCCCTACTTTTTTTTGCTGTACCTATAAAATATAATGATCTTGTGCCGTTACACAGGATTCTGCAGCATCACAAGAACTACTTTCACTCATGTTTTTGTTTGTTTTTCACATTGTTGATCACTGCAGCTGGGTTGTTTGTATATAAGTATTCTGGGGATTCGTCCTTCATATCGTTCTGTAAACTTTGCACAGAGTAACCCGGAGTGGCCTCCGGTGTAATAAAATAAAAGACGTCCATGACGGGAGACTCCCATGTCAGTGAGATGACACAGGAGTCGGTGTTTGTACTTGGCCAGGATCATGGGACATTTTTAGACGTGGGTGCTTCTCTGATACGCTGACGGGAATAGAGCAGCTTTGTGGGGCGGGGTAGGGCGGATCACAGTTTTAAAATGACTCACTTGACAATCTGAAAACATGAATCATGTCTCTGGTCTTTTACGTGTCCGAATGATTGTCCCAGTTTATGGCTCTGAATGCTCCACATACAGTACTGGAAATATTTGACTTTTCTGTTTGACCAGAAAGATCACCTGACAGCAGGACGGTCGCCAGACTTTGTTCAGGCTATTCTTAGTTGTGCAAATTGCAAAATGTTCCCTATTGATTTCACAGAAAAGTTCATTCACAGAACCAATGCAATCATTGATCATCCTAACAGTTCAAAGTACCACATGGCATCACAGTAATTTGAATATTTTTAGGGTCCAAAACCTGCTGCATTTGATTTCAGGGAAGCAATAAACACTCTCCCCGTGCAGCGTTTCTCACGTGAACACAATCTTTTACAGCAGTGTGCTGTGGCATTTCAAAAGTGTCTTTTAAAACAATTACAGTACAAGTTTAAGATTTTTTAATAGCAGCAGGTGGACCACTTTTTATGACATGCAGTTACAGTATTGTGGAAGTAAATGTGACAAACTCGGATTTTTCTACCTGACAGTCCGTCTTATTTTATTTTGACTGACTGTCAGTGCACTTGTTTTATTTATACATTTTAATTGTTTGCTGTGTATTTGTGTAGACTTCTTGTGACTCATGGCAAATAGGCTGTATTTTCTCAAATGACTGTGATGTGTAACTCATGTAAATAGTAATTAATTACTAATAGTTCATCACTACATGGTGCTTTGTACTTGATGTCCTGGAGCTTGGTGACTGAAAACATCCTGTTTGGAGTATCTGTAAATTTCTCCAGAATATTTCATTAGTATTTCATATGTATAGATTTATTGTATAGATTATCAATATTTATTTTCTTTATTATTATTTTATTTTCAAGCTTTTTTGGATTGGCAGTGGGTGAGGGTTGGTTATGAGGTGGCTTGGGGTGGAAAATTTCATTTACTTTGTATTTGTGTGCACCTTATGGTTCATCCAATCAAATAAGTAACTGATCTGCTTTTAGAAATGTTTTTCATTTATAGAACCAAATATATATATAAGATACACTATAAAAATGGCACAGGAGTTTAGTGGAATCAATCTTTTCTCATTAACTTAATATAAATAATGTAAATATGCTAGTTTTATTTGTTGATTAAACTAGTATTTATTTTCAGAATTATGAACATGAGTTATTTTAACTTGAAGTCTTCTGATGTGAAATTATGAACTGAATAAATATAGCGTAGTTCAATCAACTTATTAAATTAAGTTTCTAAAGAAACAAGAGTAGCAGACGTCCCAGCATGCATTTTGTGAGAATTAAAAGTCTCCAGAGGCCCTTCATTTTATAGTTTTAAGAAAAAATATATGATGAACATCTGCTGTACGTCTATTTTAAGATGGGTGGTGTGTGAAATGAAGAACTGACTTTTCAAACTGACAAAATGTAGAAGGAATCTAATTTGATTATAATATTTGTCAGTGTTGGTTCAAATTAATATCTTTAGTTTTCTCAAGTACAGCTGAATTAATTAAATTGACTAAAACATTTTTTTTTTTGATAATAAAAAAATTACCACTTTTCAAATTGCCTTTTCAAATTCAGTCACAGCAGCTTGTACACTAACCTAACAAAATCAAATATATATATTTACAGTGCATATGTGTTTCAATATAATTTTTCTATGAAAATCAGATAATCGTCCTGACCTTTAGTTTTCCAGAAGCTGTTGACCCACATTCGAGCTCAGGTGAGACATTATGTAAGCTGTATTAAGAACTGCATTAATCGTGGCTAATCATATCAAAGCTAAACAGATTAGGTGTGTTTGTTGAGCAGGCTGTATGTGTTCTCACACAGAGTTATAAAACAGCTGCTCTGCTGTGTGGACCACCTGAAGACAGACGACAATAGTACTAAACATCTGAGGTTAATAAAAACACAAAACAGATAAAAATCAAAAGTTCTTTTCCTAAATAAAACTAAGATGGTGTTGCTTTTGGTAACTGTGGTGTAAAGATTAAAAACATCTGTATGGAAAAAATGAAAATGTGTGTTCTTTCACCCTAAAGTCTACTGCTAGATGCAACAGAAACACTTCTGTTTCGTGGGAAATTAAGAATGAAAATAAAGAAATAATTTTCCTTTCCTTTCAACAATGCATCATAAATACACCCTATGCCTTATCATCAAGGGTGGAACTAATTATGAGTACTGTTACTATAATTAAGGTTTTTTGGTTTTGAGAGTTACTTTCAAAATCATAGTTGAGTGCTGAGTACAAATTTAATCAGTATCCAAACTTTTCATCTGCATTTTATTAGCCAATAAGATGATCTGATGGCAAACAAACCAATAAAAATAATGACATACAAACAAAAAACAAAACAAATGCTGCGGCAGCTCATATTTGGAGTAAGGATCTTAATGATTAATCACTAATAGATTAATTGCAGTTAAAAATGTAACCAATTAAAAACACAGTCATGGATATTTAATCAATAGAAGTGGCAGCAATTTGCACCGGGCCATTTGTTGAATAAGGACAATTAAACTTTAAGTTAAAACGAGAAAACAAAAAAATGAAAAATATTGAAAATGAAACATCTTGCCTTCATTTAGCATTTGAGGATCATGAATATGCAAATACTCTCCGCCCTCTCAACACCCCCTCAACTCCCACCCCTACCCCGAAGTAGCTGCACCTAGCTTCTCCTCAAATTTGCTAGCTAATGACGCTAACTAGCTACATCTGGCTTCTCCTGTTGGCTGAGCATCACTGCTAACGACATGTACAGTGCCACACCCTCGATTAATGGGATTGGTTCCTTAGGTTTATGATGTCATATATCCAGCCAGACTGAATCTGTTTTTTTTAAGACTGCCCTTACTCACCACAGCTTCAAAGAAATGTTCATAAATAGTGTTTACTGCTTATTCTGCTCCTGATATGTAACGTAACACATGAAAAACTCCACATGGACGTGTTAATAAAGTAAATACGTGTTTCTCACTGGAAATCTTTATGTTTTGTTTTAGTTTTTATCCTTCCACAATGTGTTATAAACTTGTTATATACCTGTTGCGGTGAAGTTGATTCACAGAAAATAGATAAATAAATAAAAATGTAGGACACAACCACTGATTGCGAGCATTATATTTATTGTCAACAGTGTCACAAGAAGAACAAAATGAAAAAACTTTTTACATACTTGAGTTCTTTTAAACTTGTGGTCATAATAAAAAGATACTATACATAGGCAAATATGAAAAGCAAACGTCACTGACTAAAAAGGTAACAAACACCATCATCATCTCCATGTCCATCGATATGTGATGGAAGGCAAGTTGATGGTGGAGGAGGTGCGAGGGAGGGGGGGCGGACGGCGGGGGGGGGGGTTGGTGAAGCGCTGGCAGGGAGGGAATGGAGTCTAGGAGATCGTTGGTGGAGGGTTCGTTGTTTCAGACTTTTCGCTGCTTTCACTGGCTTGTCTCTTCAGAACCATCTCCCTGGCGATGCAGGTCACCTGACCGTTGGCCACTGTGTAGGTTCCGTTTCTGCAGCACAAAAAGAAAACGTTAGTTTTACTCAACAGAACCAAAAATATCAAGAGTAACTGCACCTAAAACGCACAGAGACGTCTGTATCTGTTCAACCAACAAAACTGTCAATATCTGCATTTTGATAGAGGACAGGAAATGGGCGTAGTTCATATCAGAAGTTTTGTTAAATCAGGTAAATGTTAAAGTTATGTTGAACTATATGATTCTCTATAACTTTAGTGTGATTATATTCATAGATATCGACACTCACTTTTGGTTGTCAGAACCGTTCTGCACGCCGGGCATGTTCTGTTTTGCAAAGAAAAATGAAGTCCACCAATGACCAGAGTCCTGCCTTGGAAGTCCTGTGAAGAACCAAATGATTATTAGACTGTAACACTCTGTTTGGTGCACGGAGACTTCACTTAAAAAAAATAAAAATCTTTCTTTACCTGGGTGGTGTGGAATGACCTCTCCCATGTAGTCCGCGCTGCCACAGGAGCTGCTGCTGGAAGCGGAGCCGAGGCGCCCTGGAAAAAACATATAAAGACTTTTTAGTGGAAAAACTCAAAGATAGCTTATAAGAGAAGGGAAATAAATATACTGGTGTCAGATACAGGAAGATCTTCTATGCACACACGCACACGTCTGACTCACTTCTATAGTAATCATGGGTGGCGACGAGGGAGCCACCTGATGGAATTGCTGCCATTTTCTCCGACCTTAGGTGGAAAACCGCTCAAAGATGGAAAATGGTACCCTGGAGGAGAGCAAGAGGAAAAGAGGTGGCACAGGTTTTAACAAGCTGGAAATAAAATGACAAAGTGGATGTAGTTATTTAATTTCCTTCCATCATATTGTATTTTAAATGTCCTGTGTTTTGTGTATATTGTTATACTGTTATCACCAAAATCTCTTGCTTTAAAAAGCATCCAAGCACCAGGCTTATGGAGACATGAGGTGAGAACACACATCTGCATTGACAGCATAATAACATGCCACTCAGGGCCTATTTTTGGGGGAAGCGTTTGTCGTTTGCATTCAGGGCCTCTGTGCTACATTCCTATCTGCAGGCCTTCGCTGCAGAGTGATAAAGCAGAAACAGCTGCTTCTGAGAGTCGTGTTTCTCTGGACTCAAATAACCAGAGAGCGTGTGTGACAGAGCGTGTCCACATGTCCAGCTGAACGTGGGCACGAGTCGGCCGAGTGACCATAAAAATGACCCAGCAGAAGATGATTTTAGTGTTTTTTTTCCCAATGTGACATATTTTGTGTTGCTGGTGGACGTCCAAGCTGCTTCTGTGTAAATATGCAAGAATAAAAACGCATTATTTATAGGGATGCAACATTATATTGATATTGTGATACTGCAATATCACACTAGTAACTGCTACTGACTGATGCACTGTTTTGCAAGTGCACATACATAACTGAAACATTCATTGCCACAAACAATTCACGCCAGGTTTGCATGGCTGGTAACTTTAATTTTATTTTATTAAACATGAAAGCAGAGGCAGTTTAAGTTAAAAAGAAAAACAAATTTTATATAGAAGAAATGTGGCACACATCAGCTTTATTATTTAAAACAGGATATTTCTGTAAGTTGTAAATTTTTTTGTTATGTATTTCATATTCTACATGTATTTTAGACTCATAAAAGTAGAATATGTGTGTCAGCCTGCAGACTGAGAACCAGCTGAAGGCTGTAAAGCTTAACACCAGGTGAGCAGCAGATGGCTTTGGGGATTTTAAGAACCAGACAAATACTTACTGTACATGTCTGGGTAAACAGTAGCTGATGCATACTTACACAATGGCCAGAAGGTAATTCTACCTAGTGACAAGTATTTACTGTAATGTGTCTATAAAATGTACGTGGACTTGAAAAGTTAGTCAGATATGTTTTTAAAGCATTCTAGTGCCCTGCAAAAACTACCTTTGTATGTTTTAATGAGTGCGGGTGTTGCTGATGATGATGTTGATAAAATAAAAGGTCATATTTTATGCTTAAACATGCAAGATGGTAACTTTTTTTTTGCAAAACTTTAATGATTTTGACCTACCTTGAAGTTGGGGATGCAGTTGTTGGCACTGGTCTGCGGTTGGAAGGTGCGGATGGCTTCAGGTAGAGGAGCTCCTAGTTGTTACAATGGCCCATTTGTGGATGAAGTCTCTGTATTGACCCTGCCGGTCAACTCTCCGCTGCTGTCTCTGTCTCCGCACCGCCACCAGCTGGGGTTTATATACGGTCTGTCCCCGGCGCGTGCTGCTGTGGCACGGGGCGGGGACAGAGGCAGCTCGAGGAGACAGAACGTGCTGTTGTTCTGTTTGGTCGCTAGGAGTTTCGTCAGGTGTCGTCAGGAGGAACTCGGTGACACCAGACGAGACTTTGAGAGGCTTTATCTAACCCGCTGATGGCAAAGACTGCACATAATCACTCCTGCAGTACGTGGAGATAACGTTAGCTGATGAGTCAGAGACAAACAAACGCCGTTTTGTAATTTACAACCAAATTAAAATCAGGAAAATACTTTTAAGACGTTAAACGAACGTATATTTTCTTCTGAAGTGACGTTTACTACCGTGTGTCTGGCGAAGTTGAACATTTATCTACACCAGTTAACTAGCAGACTGTGTGTTATTATTCATCAAACTCCATGTAGCATGTTTTAAGCTGCACTTCACCAAACACTCAATACAAATAAAATGTATTCACATGGCGTATACAAGACTTTAAAAATAATGGGAGCTATAATTTTCATAGCTATCCCTGGTGGTCTAGTGGTTAGGATTCGGCGCTCTCACCGCCGCGGCCCGGGTTCGATTCCCGGTCAGGGAACACTCCTTTTTTTCTCTAGCACGCTTTGTTTTAGTAGTTGATAACAACCTGGAGTAAAGCCCTCAGAGACCTTTCTGTACGACCTTCATTTTGACACGTGTTTGATAACATATAATGGCTGCCATTACATGCTGCATGTTATGCTGCAGTATATGTTGGGTTGCACCTGAGCTGGGTTACAATCACATTGTCAGAAAACAAATAGTTTATATTCAACAGTGATATTGCACATATTACATAAATATTTCACATACTGCACACATTTTTGTGTTATTTACATGAATGTATAAAAACTACTGCAATAACTCACCATACAATATATACCAAACTGTTGAGTATTTGAGTAGAAGTACAGTAGTAGAGACATTTCCTCATAATCTGGTTCAGAAAAAAGTTTTGAGTTTCTGTCCACAGAGTTTACACAGAGTAAAACAAAGCTGTTAATACATTTGCAGCCTCTTGCGCCCCCTAAAGGCTTAATATAATATAAAACAAGAAGACCTAGGCCCAAGCTTTGGAAATTCTCTCATTCTCTCTCATATTCTCTCAGAAATGACAATAAGTTTAGTTAAGAATAACAATCTAAGTAAATTAAATTTACCTAAGTGACCAGTTATGACAAAAGACCTCTCACCATTCACTTGACTTTAATTGAAAAATACAAGTACAAAAATACTTCATCTTAGTGATATTCTGTTTTGTAAATGTCACAATTAATGTCAATGAATGCATATTGTGAGTAATCCTGCTTAGTTGAGATGTTTTTGCTGCACTGACAGGTCAAAATAAATAACTCTCAAATTACATGTTTCCAGCATGCAGAAATATAACATATTCACAGATTACATTGTTAGAATTTTAAAATAACTTTCCGTTTCAAACTTAATACATTCTATTAGTCATATTGTATTAATACAGCTGTTAGAAATAACTGGAGAAATTCCCAAATACAACTGAGCAAAATACCATTTTTTCATAATTTTACAAGGTATGAAAAATAATGAATTGTGATGTGTTAGGAGGGTTGATCTCATGTACGTGAGGATCTTCTTTCAAACCCAGACGTGTCGCCATTATTTGCCATGCTGCCTGTCACCTTGTCCTGTGTCACACAGACAGAAAACAGGCGATCAGTACTCACAAACGCAGTCAGAACACTGTGCGCCTGTTGTTCTGACACAAACTCACCTTCACGCTGCCGACCATTTCCTCAAAAGACTTGAACGTGTTGGAATGTCTACAGAGAAATGTGAGGACAAATTGCACGGGACACACAATTTAGTAAGTTTTGTTTAACCGCATAAATACAACATTAATCAGTAAATACACCGCCTCACCAAAAAAAGTCACTGGATTTAACTAAACAAATAGTCCTGTCAATTTGCTCGAGAGCATAAAGATTGGACTCTGGAGCAACGGAAAAAGGTCACGTGGTCTGATGAGTCCAGATTTACCCTGTTCCAGAGTGATGGGGGCATCAGGGTAAGAAGAGAGGCAGATGAAGTGATGCTCCCATCATGCCTAGCCCACCTTACAAGCCTGTGAGGGCAGTGTTATGATCTGGGGTTGCTTCATTTGCTCAGGTCGAGGTTCAGCAACGTTATGTGCCCAAAAAATGAGGTCAGCTCACTACCTGAATACAATGAATGAGCAGGTTTTTCCATCAATGGATTTTTTTTTCTTCTTTTATGGTACGGGCATATTCCAAGATGACAATGTCAGGATTCATGGGGCTCAAATTGTGAAAGAGTGGTTCAGAGACATTGTGGACACACATGGACTGACCTCCACAGAGTCCAGACCTGAACCTCACTGAGAATCTTTTGGATGTGCTGGAGAAGACTTTACACAATGATCTGACTCGCCCATCATCAATACAGGATCAATACAGGTGTGACATAATCAAAACTAAAGGCGGTCCAATAAAATATGAGAGTATGTGAGGTATTTTGTTTTTTTTGGGGGGGGGTCGGGCAGTGTATATGACAAACATTCACAGTGTTTTACCTCATAGACGGCACACTTATGGTGTGGCTCAGGGTGCTGGACGCCACATTGAAGAGGAAGAATAAAAAGAGTTTGACCATTAAAAATGACAAAGATTGCAAACAAGAATATCATACAGAAATCAACAAAAGCATAACAAAACAACCCTTAAATTTTCTCAAAATGGTATCATTCATGCTGCGCTGCAACTTGTGATTATTTCATTATTGATTATTCTGTAACTTATTGTTAAGATAAGATAGAATTTCTCAAAGGACATTCTTGCACAAGAGATTGCTAAAGAGGAGCACTAAATATAAAGTGTTTTATCAGCTCTCAGATGTACATCACTTTGGATAAAAGGGTCTGCTAAATGAAACTGTAAGATTGTATAAGGAATAATGCAAAAGCCAGGGCCTAATAGAATAACAATAAAGGAAAAATAAGTAAAATAAGTAAAGTAATATAAACTAAAATATAAAAGTAGTTTTGCGAATTATATTTAAGAGTAATTCACATGATATTATTCACAGTCTGATGTTTTTTTTATTCTAAAAAAAAGTCACAAAAATCAAAAAATTCCCAACACAATTTGTCAGAGCTCTTTTTGCTGTTTTGAAATATCGTGTTTTCTAGGAACAAGTTCAAGACCCACATAACAAATTTGATTTTAAAGGACATAAAACTGTGAAAAGCAGCAAATCTTTAAATTTTTATAAAGAAATATCAATTATTTTCCCTTGATAAATAATTAATTAATCATAATTAATAAAGTAGTAATTGTTGATGTTGTTTTCAGTTTCCTGTCAATCAACTCATGGATTAAACTACTCATTATTTCAGCCTTCCTTTCGCGTTTCATAAAGTCAATATAATATTCATGTCAACTATATGATTGTCTAATACAGTGGTTCCCAAACTTTTCACTCCTTTTCTATCATTGAGTAAACCGACGACCCCTGACTAAGTGACTTATTTTATGGATATTTCATGTTATATTCAACCCATGACGATACCAGAATAAAACAGCTGATAAACTGTAATTAACACAAACAGCGTCACAATAACTGCAAAAAGTTTGTGTGAAGCTCTGGGGAGTCCCAGGCCGGGAACTGGTGGTCTAACAGTTACCACAGCTGCACAAAGATGAAAATCTAAACTTTAACTAACACATGCACGCACGCACACACACACACACACACACACACACACACACTCTGAGCCACATTCAACACTCTCTTCAGACCACAGAGCTTCACGACAGCGAGTTCAGTCTCACAGATCTTACCGTGGTGGGCTCGGGAGAGGCAGAGCTCTGCGGAGATAAAGACAAGACACAAACATAACGTCACACCTGTTCCCACATGGATGACAACAACAGACTTATCAGCTACTGCTGCTCATGCCCAGCTGTCCTGGTGTGATTGGATTACAGTCGCTACACAGGGCTAAACAAAAACATAAGACTTCAACTTAAGTTCAAAACATGCATCCCCCCCACCCAGACTTTAAAAATGGTCTGAAATAGTTTGCCTAAAATGGTCATCTTAAATTTCTGTTGTTGATTTCAATATTCCAGTGACATTATATTAATTTTTTCAGGGGAAACTGTATCAAAAATGTCCACAGAATCTTTTGGAATGATCCACTATTTGCCATCCTCTCTGACGAAAGAATGACAAACCTTTGACGGACACTTTTCTACTGTGAAGGAGGCAAATATTTGACACTGAAAAGAGAGATTTCAGTTGGAATATCACTTGATTTTTTTTTTTTTTCAGTAGTGAAGGGTCAGTGAAGGCTGACGAGGGGACATCAATCATACAATGTTTGCAGATATCAATAAGTCTGCCAAGATACGATTTCGATTCGATTCATTTCAGAGGTCTGTGATCCATATCAGATTATATTATATGTCCAAGTAATACATTCAGTTGGTTTTATGCCATCTCACAAAAAGAAACCAAATTTTTATCACTAAACTCTCAGTAATTTCAAAATAAAGGCATATCTGAAAGATGAAGATATAGATCAATATTTTCACTTTATGTCGATCATATTGGGTCATTGAATATTGAATTAATCGACGGATCATCATACCCTTACTTTTAATTTAAAGTGTTTTAAGTAATTACAACAAAATGAATCAACCTAATTGTGAATCATTTATAATTCATATAAAAGTGACGCCCTTTTATCTTAGAATATCAATGAAATGCTTCAGTTTGAGATGTTGAACCTGACAACCTGTAACAGTGACCTCAGTCTGCATTTTAAAGCATCCGTCTGACATTCTGTCCACTTGTGGTGACTCTCTGTTGGTTTCCTCCCTGGTCCATCTGCCTGGCTACAGTAGCCAAAGACAGATTTTCCTACCAGACACTTCAGTAGCAGCTTCTGCATTTTTAACATGCAGAGTTTGGTGTTATTATTACGCCAAATGTGCATCACAGAGAATAGAAACTACCATCTCTAGCTAATTTCTTCTGTTCATTTTGGTTTGTGCTGACTCATTACTGATGTTTTTGGAAAATTATACAATTTTTCTTTTGAAGAAGTTAGAAGGTGGGAGCCAGGCCGATCGTGAGGGTACCTCATCTCTGCCAGTCTCCTGGTGATGACCACGCCCATACTGGACAGCGCAGAAGATGTCACCTGGCCTGCATGAGAGATACCCTCCCGTGTCCTCACATATCTACGCGAACAAACAAGAAATAGAAGAACCTGAATGGAGGAAAGTCACAGCACACATGTGACACACAGCAAAGAGGAAAGCACATACCGAGGGGATAAATGTATGAATTCATACACACCGACAGCAGACATTAAACAGTTAACAACAGGCCCATATACGCCACCTGGCTTTCAAACAAACGCTCCACGCTACTCCTGCCATTGCCTGTTAAATCTACTACTTGTGCTAAGTCAGGCTGTAAGGCTATTAACAGGGCACCGATCCTATTTGACCTGGAAAATCCCATCACTTGTTCCTTAAAAGAGATCCCTCTTTAACATGTGAGCTCAGGACAAAGACGTTTGGAAACCCCTGCACCGTGACACACGGCACAAGTGGTCCTTACAGGACAGTTTGCAGACATGATGACCAGCACTCACATGTCAGAGTGGCTGATGTCGTCCAGGGTGGCCGTGGCTGTGAGATATCTGCAACAAGAGCAGAACATGAACACGCTGACAGATTATTGCCACGATTGCGACAGTCATAAGTCATTAGTGTTTTCAACGGTTATGTAACCAGGTCACACAAAGACAATGTGTGCCAAATATCCTGCTAGTGGAGAGGTTGGGTGTCCTAAACCAGGTAAGACTAAAGAGGTGTGTATTAGAGTTTTTAACCATCCCAAAGGCCTTACTACTATTGTATGGGATAGTTTGGCTTTTTTAAAATGGGTTTGTATGAGGTATTTATCAATATTCTGTGTATTACTTAGAGTATATGGCGATTGACATGCCCAAGTTTAAAGAAACAGAAGGACTACTGGTGTGGCAGCTAAGCAATGCAGATTGAGATTTTTAGATTTTATTTGTTCACACACATATATAAAAAAAATACATCTGCATATATGCATAAACATAAAATGTGATGGAGAGGTGCTTAAAACCCTCAGAGGGGCTTGATCAGGGCTCTCTCCTGTGCAAACCCAAATCCATCAGTAATGAATAGAAAAGAAAAGGTCAGAAAAGAAAAAAGTTAGAGAATAAGACTGAACACACCAGCAGACATTCATATTTATAAATGTCCAGCTGTTGACAAAGTCAGCCTCCTAACACATTCGATATCAGTTTAAGTGCATGCTATATTTAGACTATTTTTGACACTTTAGCCTGTCAGAAAGCCTTTTCTGATGAGAAACTGCTATTATATAAGCAAAACATTGCTCTCACCAAACCAACCAAATCCCATAGGGAAAATCAGTAATTTTAGCTCACAAAATACACAGAAGACGGGAGTTGCTCTAGTACTGCTGCCTCAATCTGTTGGTTTGTTTGTGTTACGGTGTGACTTTTGCATTTTAAAAGGATAGTTTGGATTCACCAAATCACACAATAACACAAACAAACTAAGCAATTAAGGCAGCAGTAGATCAGCAACCTCCTGTGTTTCGCAAGATAAAATTACTAATTTCGCCTATGGAGTTTGGTTGGTTTGGGGAGAGCGATAATTGGCTTATAAAATATCTGTTTCCTGTCAGAAAAGGCTGTCTGATGGCAAGATAAAGCAACAAGCAATATAGTGTACACCTAAGCTGAAGTGATTTTTTTAGGTGGACCATTTTTAAGTGGCTAAAATACCTATTGCTGCCAACTGTGTCCATACCAGTTCATTGCTTAGCTTCCATGCTGGTGCCCCTTTCTGCTTCTCCAAACTGGGGGTGTGTCGACAGCCACCCACTGTAGTTAATATACTGACTCTTGTTAAGTACCTCATGCACCTCATTTTAAATAACATGAACTATCCCTTTAATGTAACAAGGACAATGTCATGCAGAAAGCTACACTGCCGGTCTAAACATGCAACTTACGGGGCTGAGGTCTGGACCTCTTGCCAGCCTTTGGCCAGGTTCTGTTTGATGTTACTGAGAGGACTCATTCCCAGCTGCCTCCGGATGTCTGCTGCATATTTTTCTTTGACCAAAAGCACCTGTCGCAAGGTCTGAATTTCATCCTCCATCTATGCAGGAAAAAAAACACAAAACAGTTAAATCAATACAGAGGTAACAGTAAGCAGATGCAGTTTTACATATTAACTTTTCCTGCTTTGTATTTTTACAATATATTGCAGCTAATAGCCCAGAAAAGCTGCGTCACCTTTGAAAGTTCAATCTGTAGATCGTCTAAGTCCTCCTGTGTAAGATGTGAGGGTGAGCATCCATTTTCTGTTGTCCGTGTGGAGAAGCTCATGGATGATGGAGCCCCACCAAAACCTTCCAAAGAAGCATAAAGGTTAGATAACGATAAGATTGGATAAAATAAGAAGATAGATAGATAGATAGATAGATAGATAGATAGATAGATAGATAGATAGATAGATAGATAGATGCCAGTTAAATTGTCATAGGTGATTACTATGGAGGAGTCCACTTTCAAGGATTGAGAAGATAGTACTCTTGGTCAATGTGATTGTGCCAAAATTTTCACAGAAATTATTTTAAAAATTGCAGATCTACCTGTTTATGCATCATAACAGTTTTTTCCAACTTGGCCTTGTATTGCATATCAACAGGATCACTCATTTGTAGCGTGTGACAGCTGTATTTGTCTGTTTGCATTGTTTATACTTAATGTTATATTCACATTTATGCTGCCCTCTTGGCCAGGTCACTTGAAAAAGTGATTTTAAAAGTAATCCGGATCAAGTACCTATCAGTAAATATCGGAGACCCTTGGATTACAGTGTATGAGTGAATAAATATTAATTTGAATATGAATAAGCAAATATAATTGTCTACAATGTGGAAATTTGCCTTTGGTTTCACCATAAAAGATGTCCTAAAAATACAATATAAAGTGCATCAACTCCACATCCACAATCATAAAAAATACAACTCATATAATATAGAATATGACTATAATTTTACACTTTTTACAAGATTTTCAAGAATAAAGTAGTCCCCATGAAACCTTCAAAATATGCATGGGGAAAATCTTAGATAGATATACTTTTTTAATCATTAATTTCAGTATTCATTTTATTTTTTTTATCATAATAAGGGAGATATTTGCCCAGGGTAAAAATTTAATAAGTTCAGAATAGGTTTTTTAATACAAACACAACACTTTGTGAAGGCATTTGACTCACAGTCTCAATGTGAGTCTCAATAAACAGTTCGTTTTCGAGTCTTCTAAATTCTATTTTTTTGATCAGTTAACTAAAATGTTTTTTTCACATACAGATAGATAGATAGATAGATAGATAGATAGATAGATAGATAGTAGACGTTACGTAACCAGCTTAACTGTTGTATAGCGTAGGTTAATATATTGTTATACAACGAGTCGAATAACTTTCAAACTCCAGTAGTACGTTATAATTACAGTAGTTACTTATTTATACCAGTAACAGATGAAGGTAATTGTTGTTGTTGTTGTTTATCATTTACTACAGAGCACAGGAGCTGTCCTTAGTGCTGAACTTCACTCTGTCTGCTAGGCTAGCTGAAGCTAACATGCTAACAGCTAACGTCACTTGTTGCACGCAGAGTTACCGTTAGCATGAACCAGCGTTTACAGCAGCATAAACACACGATAAAAACGGTTAAGTGCCGACTTAAAGTGACCAAGATACGTGTGAAAATGATTTGAACAGTCTTACCTGGTCGGTTCATTGCTGCCACTTTCTCCTCCGGGTGTTTGTTAGCTTGTTAGCTTGTTTGCAGGCTTCTGTAGCCTCCAATCGGCTCAGTACAGAGACGAGCAGGAGGCTGGAGCAGACAAGATCACACACACACACACACACACACACACACACACACACACACACACACACACACACACACACACGTCCATCATTTATTTTTATCACACGTTCCTAATAAAGGTTTGAAAGTAATTTCATGGTAAATAGGTGGTAATTACTAAGTGATATATTTGAAATGTCTTAGAAATTACCCACAAATTTCATGATTAATTATGTGATAATTATCAAGTGCAATTTTCATGTAGTTGATGGTAATTACAAAAAAACATATTTATATTAATATGTACAGGACACCGTTTCTTCAAGTATAAATCCATACATCCATACCTTGAGAAGCTACAACATTGAAATGCCAGTCACATATTATTGTATAAATAAGAATAATCAGTTTTTATCATTTAAAATAGGGCTGCAATTATTGATTATTTTCATGATCTTGGTTAATCGATTAATCATGATCTTGATTAATCGATTAATCCTGTCACAATCTTGTATGTATGTATATGATTCTATTCATATAGCCGTAAAATATAAATGGTGTAAGTGAGGGTCAGTCCACTCAACTGGAAGCTCATGTAAAGCACCTGTGATGATTAGTTATCCACTTTCTCCTATTAAATAATTAATTCTAACCTCACGCAACAGGATTTACAGTTGAAATGAGTAAAATAAACAACAATAAGTTTTTTTTTTCAAATGTCTGCAAATTCTGATTTCATCCTGAAATAAGTTGGTAAAATTTGAAAAACGTCTCCATCTGCTGACCAAACATGGTACCACACTGCAGAGTTCTGTGGTTATTCAGAGTTACTGATAAACAGATCATGTTACACTCAGATAAGCAAGAAAACAGCCGTAAATCAAGACAACATGTACATTTATGATATAATATTAGGAACATGTGTGTAATCCCATATTTGGTTTATTGACATCACTGTGTACAGTGATGGAATGTAATACTGAGTTAGATTTACTCAAGTACTGTACAAATTTAAGATACTTTTTTTTTCATGCCACTTTCTACTCCTACTCCATCACATCGCAGAGAGAAATATTGTTCTTGTTGCTGTTCATTTTATGATACAGCTTTACTTACTAGTTACTTAACAAATGAAGACTTAAAACATACAGTTTATAAAATATGATGTTTGTCATAAGTAAACTGCCCAAAAGTTTATGCAAGAACAGCTGAAAAGATTAGTTCAATAATCTGTTCCCAACTATTTTGATAATGGATTAATCTTTAAAGTTTTAAGCTTCACAGATATGAGGATTTGCTGTTTTTCTGCTAAATCATTTCAATAATTGTATTATATTTTAATTATGTTGACTTTTGGACTGTTTATTGGATAAATCATTGTGAAGATGTCACTTTAGGGAGCGCGCTGGTAACTCAGTTGGTTGAACGTGTGTCCCATGAACTGAGGTTGAATCCTCTGCAGCAGCCCGAGGGTTTGATTCCATCCTGCAGCCCTTTGCTGCTTGCCATCCCCCTGAAATATGATAGTATCAGTTGCATTCTGCCAACAACATCCTGAATTATAACTGATGCAGCATACTGGATTATTTTGTGTGTGTTTTTGTGGTGAACAAAAGTTATTGAACCCCTAATAATTCCAGCCCATCAGATTTGAATCTTGTTGTAACTTGCACCATGTTGTTACTCACCTAATGTAAAATAATTTGATAAGGACACAATGTTCAGGAACATTTATTCAACAACAGCAAATCAGATCAATGATCCACTTGTTTTCTTCCAGACACACAATTACCATGCTACAACATAAACGTTAAGGTTTATACTTTATATGGGCCAAGTGTATGTACAAGCGACCTCAACCATTAAACCATTCCTCGCTAAATTTAATGGTTACATTACAACACCGTACCAGTTAAAATCATAGCCGATCATCATCTGAAACATGACAAAGTATGAAATAAATAAAATTCCAAATATGCATCATATAACCATTTCACTATAGTTACACTATATACTATGTTGTCTTTTTATGGAGTCATTTCCTGATCATTGATCCATTATAGTTTTTTTTAAACACACAGTGCATTCAACTTAGAACATTTACAGTAGCATTTTTCAGTATCTCAATGAAAAAGCCATGACAGGAACATCTATGTTTCATCAAGGGTTACAGGAAACATCATACGAGGGCCACAGAGGTCAACATCCATACCGTTAATAGCAGAGGGTGGGCGACAGGAGCTCACCAATTGTAAACCATTTAAACACATTATTAGCAGTTATGAAACTTGACGAAGTGGCAAAGACGTTCATGGCAATTTATGGCAAAATGTGTGGCAATATATGCAAATTTCAGTCGTATGAAAAATCATTTAACTCGGAGCTGCCTGTAGCACTGGCTCACAGATGATATGCCTGACGAGCGTCTTACTCTACATGGATTCAAAAAAGTCAACAATGATAAACGATCACAGCATCGGACAAAATCTCATCAGACTTCAGTTCAAAACACAAGGACTAAAAACAGGATGAAAATCTGATTCCTCACTAACTAAAATAATCCCGTGTGGGTGCTCTGCAGTCAGCTTTACCTCCCAGCCATGATGAAGGCAACATGTTTTTCCCACATGACATTAACTACGCAACATATTCAAGACAGCTTTCATTATAAAAACATGTCACCCTCTGCTGCTAGAGATCTGTTATTTCTACCTAGAAACAGCTCTGATCAGTCAGCTGGATTACCTGCAGCTCCTTGGCTTCATGTAGCGCAAGTAAACAAAAATATCTGCAGTAATTAGATGAAATAAATATTTTTCAGTTGCAGTGGGCCTCACGCAAGAGCATTTCATACTGCCTGTCCATATTTGAGTGCACACGCATGAAACTTGTAAATAAGTTTGCCCCAGAATCCAAAATACATATTTTTCCCCTGGCCTGTAGTTCCATTTATCCATCTAAAGTTGCTTTTGTGTGTGTGTGTGTGTGTGTGTGTGTGTGTGTGTGTGTGTGTGTGTGTGTGTGTGTGTGAGTTGCAGAGTTTTCGAGATACCAACTCTCAGATTGTTGTGGTGCTCAAAGCAGACAATCCACAGACCTCGTTGTGAGCAGTTTCATGTAGGAACTATTTTCTCACCAGTAGAAAAGAAAGTAGTTCCTGTAGATCCTAAAGAGGGTCCGGTAGATTTAACTGCAGAAACAAAGTAATTCCTATTAGTCCCATTATATTGGAGAGAAGGCAGACATCTCCAAGATAATAGATCTCCAAAACACTGTAATTCAAAGCTGTCTAGATGGATAAACAGTTCTACAGATAAGAAGAAAAATATGTACTTTTTGATTTTGGGGGAAACTGTCTCTTTCACTTGCTTTTTTCATACAAAGGTGCCACATCAGATTCAGCAAACGTTCATGACTTCAGATAACTGTGCAAATAATCCATCTGTGCGTATTTGAGTGCACATGCATGATTTGTAAATGAACATAATAAACGCCCCAATTGTACCATAAAAGGCTATGCTTCCTGCAACACACGTTGGGAAGTGTTACTGTACGACTCCTACGACAGGCCTGAATCGCTCCTAAGTTGTTTGTGTCCTTGGAAAAAGTCAAAGTACAAGAAAATTTGTGAATGTAACAATTTCTCCTAATTCACTAAAAAACACTTAAGAACAAATCTGTCAATACAATTCGTTCTTGCATGAGGCCCAGTGACGTCTCTGAATTACATAATTTTTTGCTAACACAGAACTCTAGACAGCAGAAATTCATCATATTATTCCAATAGCCTTGATGCTTTAGAAAACTTTAGACAAATAAAAAATAAAATTTCCTCCACTCGTGAAAAACTGCTCAATTTAAATGGTAATTATCAAGATTATCAAGATTCCTTTAAAAGCTTATGCTTCTAATTTATGGATCCAATGCCAACATTTCTGATAAATCAGATATATCTGCTGATAGAAAAGGCAAATAAAAACAAAATTAACAAAAATTCTGACTGGCTGAGAACATATCAACATAAATTCATGACTCTATAACTGGTCCACCTGGGCTGAAACCTGCCATAATCGATGTTTAATACAAAAAAAAGTAAACGTTACCTTGAAAATAACTGTCATGACGACATGTTCAGTGCTGCAGAAAAGACCGTAAGAATGAGCTGAAATAAAGCTGAGGCAGAGGGAAGAAAAGCCAACACTACTTAATAACTGAAGTAGAATTGTTATGTCAGCAGGCATTCATGAAATAATGTCTGCAAATAAAGCTCTGTGCCTTTACAACCTCATGATTCACGTTAAAAACACTCAGGGGAGCACAGTAAAGACAAACACAGCGCCAAAGACATACTGTGGGTCTGACATGGCAACTGAAACAGTGTTGATTGTGAATCAGAAGTAGAAATTCCACCAATATTTCACTAAAACTCTGTTCTTGAAGGTTTAATGATGGCACCGACCACCTACATCTCTCTAACCAGCACCTCCCTGAGCCATGGCTCTCCTTTCCTTTAGCATAAAATATCACGTAAAGTTCACCCCCTCCTCCTCCTCTTATATATGAGCTGTACTCATTTGAACATATTGCACATACTTATGCACCTACATTATGAGTCTTGCAAAGTAAAAATGTTGCTAAAGATGAAATAAAACTGGAGACCATGTTTTATAAACAGTGCATGCTACACCATGATGCAAAATGTGGGACACCGAGGGAAAGTGGGGTAGGCGACCTGTGTGGTTAAAGGCCAAGAAATACAAAAGAAGAAATGAAAAGGAAACAATTTAGTTGTTTCTCTTTTCTTCTCGTACTGCAGGGGGTGGGAATAAGTTGTGGACCAATCAGGGTAGGGGGTGTAAGGGATGTGACTTCATTAGTTCCTTTCATGGGCCATGCTTACTAGTCCCTCTCCTCCGCATGGCTCTCTGTCTGAAGTGGAAAGATGGATTGCCCCTTTCTTTCATCTGACTGAGGTGGAGCAGGGAAGCAGGCAGGACCGCAGGCCAGGATTGAAGGGAGCGGAGGGTTAGTTGAAGCCGGTGTCGGTGTGGTAGGAGTGGTGACCATCCGATGTTAGCTGGGTCGTCTCTGTGGCTGATGGTTGCAGCATTATAGGGTCACCGCCAGCCTCTGTTGAACAAACAAACAACATTTTCAGTGTTTGCACTGAGAAACCCTGCTGTTAATAACCCTCTACGACTGGGCGACACGGACAGAATCAAATTTAACAATATGTTTGACCAAATACCTTAATATCGCTATTGTGGCAATATTGTAGGGACAATTATTAGTGCTTAGCATGTGACAACCCCTGGGGCTGAAAAAAAGAAGCTGGCTCCAAAAGGAAATCATTCCCTGCAGTCTTCCATGTTACAACACCCAACAATGCCCAACTACAGCAGATATAGCATGTTTACAGCCTGATGCAAAAACAGTTTTGGTCTCAATAGCTAATTTACTCACTCATGACAACTGAACAGGGGGTGAATTTTTATATAATTCACCAATTTAAATTACATTAAGCCTTGAAGTTATGCATAATTAAATCCACAATATGTAAATTCTGCCACTAGGGGTCTCTCTCAAATTAAAACCATAACAAAAGATGTAGTTTGATGAGGCTGTGAAGTGGCGTGGGATCATGGGAGTTGTTATCAGCCACCATAGCTGATGAAAAACCATGTGACGTGACTCAGGCAGAAATCATACTCATGGCTGAGGTAATAACAAAGTTGACGTGACCTGACTTCCTTCTTCTCTCTCTGACATATCCTGTGTTTTACAGAATTACAGTGTGAACATTGTTGGAAACATTTGGGATAATGCAAGTACACAACTCCACAAAATATTTAATATATGTGGGCTAACAGTTTAAGACAAATTAATGCTGTAATATTTTAATAACCCCCTCAATATTGTAGGGAGGACTATTGGTGCTCACCAAGCTGTAACCTCCGGGACCAAAAAATGAGGCCAGTGAAGCTTTTTCTACACAGTGCAGCTAAACAATGGGCTAAAAAAGACAGTATAGACCTACACATGTAGACTGCTGTTTTGTTCAAATTCATTGTTAAGATAGGAAGGATGAAGCGTTTGTGTGTGTGTATGTGTGAGAGGGAGAGAAAAAGAGAGAGAGAGAGTTCATGAGGGGTTACTTGTTTTGCTGCTGTTGATCAACAGGCCTGCAAGGCTCATCTCTGGAGAAACTCTAGCTGGGATCTGAATCTGTTTACTGTCAAGTTTTGTGGTTTGTATGAGTTCAGATTATCTGGTAATTCTCTCAGTATTCCATCACTCGTTGGGCATATTCGTTGGGATATGAAAATGCACCTGCTGCATCCTGATTTTCATATAAATGCAACCTCCTTGTGCACAGGTCATTAACTCCAGACTTTTTTATGAATCCCCAACTTTAAAATCAGTCTGTGCCTACGGTTTAAATTATATTTAGGTATGAAGTTATGCATATGAGTGACATCATATATGGCTAACAGACAGGTAGCCACTTATTCAGCTGCTGCTTTGCCCATTTTAGCTGGGAGTTAGCAGAGTCAGGTGCTGCCAAGACGGCAATGACCAGAGCTACCACACTGTGAGCTTCAAAAAGGCTCTTTATAAATAATCCTCAGTTATGCGGACAGAGCCACGCTTCGGAAAACTCAAAGCAAATACTGTCCAGCATCAACCAAACAAAGGCCCAGCATTTAATCTGAGTTTGTTTTTGCGTCAGTGAAACATCACAAAGGACATGATGCCAGTTCAAATCATTGAGAGGGTTTCAATATAAACTTGGTGAAACAATTTCAGTGTGTTTATCAGTACTTTTTAAACATTTTCAGCAAATTTCAACAATACCACGACGATAATGATAACCGTTATCATTTTGGTCAGTGTAATCATGATATGAAACTTTCACACAGTTTCATCCCCACCAAAATCTACAGTGAGATGATATCTACTCCAACCTCATGATATTGATATAATATCAATATATTGTCCAGCCCTATAACCCTCAACCCTAAAATTCAACATGGGCGTGGCGACACAGGTGACTCAGTCTCACCTCTCTCATCAGACTGCAGCTGAGCCTCCAGGTCCTCGGGGGACACATAGAAGTCCTGTTCCTGTCCCTCTCGAGGCCGTGGTTTACACCTTCCACAGCAGCAGTTACAGCAGCAGCACAGGCAGCAACAGAAGTAGCAGCCCGTGGCCAGGCCGCAGAGTACAAACAGAGCCTGCAGACAAAGGATGTGAAGAGTCAGTGTCCGAGCTAAAAAAGAAGAAAACGTTGAGGGGGAAAAAAAAAAAAAAAAGAAAGCTAACAGTTTTACCTTTGCCCACCAGCTTGAAAGGACAAAGTAAGTGTTGACATTCTCCTCTCCAAACTGCTCGGCCACATACAGTCCCAGAGAACCATATTTGTCATAAATATTACGCTTTGTGGGGTCGTTCAGAATTGCATGAGCGTTGTTGATCTCCTTGAACTTATCAGCTGCCTCTGGATTGTCAGGATTCTTGTCAGGGTGGAACTTCAATGCCAGTTTCCTGTGTGGAGAGTTGGCAAAAAGACAATCAAATAACCGCAGCCCACATTTCTGCGGTCATTTACATTACGTCACAGAGGGGTGTCTCACCTGTAAGATCGTTTAATATCATCCGTCGTGGCTACCTTATCGACTCCCAGCACGTGGTAGAGAGACTCACCAGCGGTGGACAGGGAGCGCTGCCTCTGCTGCTCAGCCATGATGCCTCACTTCCCCAAAACTGCACACAGAAACGCAAACCTGAACACACTGCTGGGGCTGCCTGTCACGATTCATGAGCAAACATACACAATTAGAAATAAGGGTTCCAAAGGGGTTCTTCCTGAAGGGCTGAGAGTCCACCCAGAACCGATTGCTTCTAGAAAAAAAACCCCATTGTTTGAAGAAAGGGTTTGTCAAGCGTTCTTTGTAAGACTAAGGGCTCCATTAGGAACCCTTTTCATCCAAAGAACCCTTTTTAGATGAAAGAGTTGTTCAAGGATTGTTGAAATCCTTCAAGAACTCTTTCATCCAGGGGTAATATAGGGTAGAACCCCCTGGGTGGGTTCCTGATAAAACCCTTGGAATATAAAAAGGCTTTTCTGTAGAACTCTGTCAGCATGTTCTATGTAAAACCCATGGAATATAAAAAGTTTCTCAGTAGAACTCTATGAATGTGTTCCATGTAAAACCCTTGTAATATAAAAAGGTTTTCAGTAGAACCTCCTGGGAGGGTTCTTGTTGCCACCCTTAGACGGTGGACATATTCTGAATAGGACCGGGTTAGTTCTCTGTAGAAACTCTCTCGGTGACACCTTTCACGGATGGTTCTATAACCCTTTATGTTGAGTTCGTGGTAGAACTCTTTGAAAGGGTTCCAAGCGGAACTTTTACAAAATGTTGTAATAGGAACCAAAAGCAGTTCTGCCATGGGGACAAGCTGAAGAAACCCGTACGGTTCTAGTTAGCAACTTTATTTATAAAAGAATAGGAGATCAGGGGCCTTATTACAGAAAAATGTCCTCAGTGCTCGTCCTGAATTAACTTAATCTTAAATTAACCTTAACTTAAGTTTCGACAGTGGGAATAATCGTATCGCTCCATCACAGAAGCAGTTCCTGAACTCATGGCCTATTCCAACTGAAACCTCGTATCGTATCTTAACTGAAGAAATCCTAACTAGAACTGTAAATTCGATTCTTCACTCTGCACTCATCCTGTCATGTCTGTATCTGTATTTAGAATGGACATGAAACTGCCTGTATCCTTGACTGTCTGTCTGTCTCACTGTCTGTGTCACTGGCTAGTTAGCTGCTATACTGGAAAAGAGAAGACAAGTGTTCAATTTTTAGTTTTGATGAGTTGGAGGCATTAATAATGTCAGTGGAGGAGAAGAAACCCCACCAGTTTGTCCATCAACTTCCAAATTAATCGTCTTGGCTGCCCATATATATCTATCAATACATGCTCCATGAAATTTAAAACTTTGTCATACAGTTTAAGCCTTTTAGTTATATTATTTCAGTGTTCATGTTGTTCCCCATCTTCACTGTCACAGACCAACAACAGTGGAACTGCCATTTTTGCCACTTATTTTGAATTTAGGACAGGATGGCTGGTGGGCTGCATCTCGCCCTTTAACAACCTCAGTCTGGTTCTTTGATCATTTATAAATATGAAAAGATGTATAAATAACTAATTTCCTCAAATGAGAGAGGCTAATTAGCCCATTCATTGGTTAAGTCTGTTGTTAAGCACAGAGACACATATTTATTAAAGAGTTTAACTCAGGCTGATTAAAGCTACTACAAGGAGGATGGAGATGCCATTTCTTTATAGTTATTGTTAATACATGCACCTGGGTTGGATTCTTCACAAAATTAAATGAGTATATGTTTACATTTTCCCAGGAAAAGTGATTAGTAGTGATTAGTGATTAGTACATTAGCCAGTTAAATTGAAATAGGAGGAGATATTTCTTTCCATGATTTTAATTTCCAGTGCGATAACTGGGCCCCTCTTGCGAAATTCTTCAGTAAGGACGGTTCTGTAAAAGATAAATTACTATAGTAAGATAGCAGAGATATAGAGATTTTTTTTTCCCATATGCAGTTAGGAAAGATGTTTCTGTAATACCCAAATAATAAATGTCATCCTAATGTGATATAAGATGTGAATTCAGACAAGTTTCTATTATACAGGCCTAGTCCTATGTGTTAAGATAGCCTTTATTGTGAAATACATCTTTTAAAAATATACATATATACATCAGACCTTAAACTAAAGTAAGGCCTGTGTCACTGAATCCTCCTGACTGCAGTCAGCAGCTGGTGTGTCTCAATTAAATACAACTATCATGTACAGGCTGTGTGTGGAGAGACCCGGCTCTGTTTGAAATATAAGTGCAACATACTGGGTTTATTATATTTCCCTGCACCAATTTAACTCTCACAGTTTTTCAGTGTAATTGCACCGAGGTCAATTGTCCAGCTACATTTCAACATGATAAAACTGTAAATGTGACATCTTGGCAGGACCACTGCTGCCTCTGCTGCTGTCAGTAAATCAGTAACTGACATCCACACAGTCCACCATGCTGCAAGAGAAAAAGAAATAACGAATTGATGCTGCAAGTAAAAAAGATAAAGCCACTCCTGACAATATAGCTGCTTCCAAATGGGTGTCATCTTGACACAAATGAATAGGCACTGGTCTATTTGAAGCCCTGAATAGCTTATTTCAACATTTTTACCCAAATCAGTCTGTTCTGAGAGGTGGATGTCAAATTTCCTTAAGATACGAATCGCATCCAGTTGTCAATTGTCTATAAGAAGGATTAAACTGAGAGAATACGATGCTAGGAGCATAATCTCTGTGCAAGCATCATCAGCAGCACTGCTATAGCGCACAGCATCCATGTTGGTTTGCTTCCTGGCCTGTTCTTGATGCAAGGCAGGGATGGATCGTCAGCACTAATTTTCAAGGTTAAGGGCCGGTGTTTGGAGGAGAAATAAATGATGGACATGCACCTCTAGGGCTCACCTTTCAGTCGGCTCTGATGCGCTGCAAAACTAACGGTCCCAGCAGATTATAATTTTAGACAGTGTAGCGTGACTATGGCTGCATCTCGCACGTCCCCGGACCCTCTCTGGCTCCCACCACTACGCAACCATGGACAGCTGCAGCAGTGCGCAGGCTCCGCCCCCAGAACACCCCATGGCGACCCGACGTGCGCGTTCACAAACGTACTGGGATGATGATGATGATGGTGATGGGGAGAGAGGATGTTGGATGAAAGTGCAGCCACAGCACTGTCACAGAAACAATACTACTTCAAGCAGGACGTAGTTACTTAAGACCACTTAACACTGATTAAACGGACTTAAAGCAAAAGTAGGCGTATTCTCCTTCTGTTGTAGTTAGCTAGATAGGAAAATCAATCTCTTTTAGCATAAAGACGGGAAACAGCTATCTTAGCTCTGTCAGATGGTATCAAAAACCACCCACCAGCATAAACACATTAATTAGGATGCTATGTTTCATTTTTTTAGTCCGT
The DNA here is from genome assembly GCF_056507025.1 of Lutjanus erythropterus. Classification (NCBI taxonomy): domain Eukaryota; kingdom Metazoa; phylum Chordata; class Actinopteri; order Lutjaniformes; family Lutjanidae; genus Lutjanus; species Lutjanus erythropterus. The sequence goes on along the minus strand of NC_139322.1, from coordinate 9,583,967 downwards.
AAATAACACAAATTGAAATGTAAAATCGACAATTTGCAGTTTTACGACGGTTATGTGTCGGACTAGCATATTTCTTGGCCCTGCGCAGTTGTTGCTAGGCAACCAGAGGATGCACCAGGAAGTGAGTGGTAGTGTCATATCATATCACTGCCACAAAATAAATAAATATTTACACAGTTGTTGTACATATCAAACAAATAAGACATAACAAAAGTATGAAACAGGTGTAAACAGCTAACCTAGCTTAGCTCTGTCAAATTCAAACAAACAGCACAAGCTCACTAATTAACAAGCTATAATTTGTTTGTTTTTTAAATCCATAAATTACCCAAACTGATGTGTCAACTTTCAAGAGCCGTTCTCGGCAAGACCAATAACTATAACTGTAAAAATATTATTTTAAATCAAGTGTATGGTAGAGCCTAGACTGCAAGTTGTGGTGTGGACTCAATCATCCACTTAAAAACGATTTTCTAAGCCAGTATTTTATACTTGTTGTTGCTAAGCAATCAGAGGGGTCACCAGAAAGTAAGTGGTAGTTGCCCAGAAGTGGTAGCATATAATTTCTTTACTGCCATAAAAAGACAAATTAATGGTTTACACAGTTTTTACACTAAACAAAGATATAATGAAAGACTTGAAACATAAGTCAAAATCTACCTACCATCACAAACTCACAAATTAATAATATGTTTATGTAATATGTTTCAATGTTTTAATCTGTATATTACTAAAACCGAGTTGTAAAAAGCATCCACATCAAGACCAATTACTATAACTCTAAAAATATAGTTTTAAAAATCGATCCAACTCAAGTGTATGGCAGAGTCAAGACTGCAACTTTATAGCTGAGGTGTGAACTCCACCATCCACTTAAGTTATCACGATTTTTAAAACTATATCTTTATAGCTGTGGTAGTTCTTGGTGTGGATGGCCCTTTAGAGCTGTTATGTGTTGAACTAGCATATTTCTTGGTCCTGAGCTGTTGTTGCCAGGCAACCAAAGGAGAAACCAGGAAGTGAGCAGTTGCGGCCCAGATGTAGTCCAGCATATGACTGCTGTAAAAAAAAAAAGAAGAAGAAGACAAATTAATGCTTTACACAATTTTATAGATTAAACACATATATAACATGTTAATTATTGAGTTTAAGAGACAGAAATTTTGACCATTTTTAAAGGGCCAGGCTAGGTGTTTCACTTTGTTTCCAGCCTTTATGCTAAGCTAAGATAGCTAATAGACCTAAACTACATCACAGGAAATTATCACAATTTGAGTCTGGAATCTCATATTGTTACACTGAACTGATACTGAGCAAAGTGTAGGTGTGTTTGATTTAGGACCGGCCAAAAGACCATTTTCACGGCAGCCATATTGATATATTGAAAAAAATATATCACGAAAAACACAGGTACTAGCAATGATGGTAATTAATAACACCATCATTGCTAGTACCTAATAACTGATAACACCTGCGTTTACCTTGCGCTATTTCATATCAATATGGCTGCTGTGAAAAAAGGTCTGCTCTCAATTAGAAAGCCTGAGGATGTCTGAGGATGAGCGATTGTTGAGGTGGAATCAGAAAAAGCTCCAAACATTACAATACATTTGAAAAACTCAATAGCTATGTCTCTTTTTAGAAATCATGACTCAGTTACTCAAGATAATCCACAGACCTTGATGTGAGCAGTTTCATGTAGGAGCTACTTTCTGTCTGCAGTAGAATTTACCGGAACTACTTTCTTTCGACAAAAAGGAAAGTTCTAATTTTCATTGTGGTGCTGTGAATACAGAAAATAAACCTACTAAACAAGACTGAGACCATTTTACTTCACCAGTTAAATGTTGGCTGTCATACAGAGGACGTTTTAGTTTGAGATGTGGAGAGGATTCAAGCTACAGACATTGACTTTGTAAACTGGAAACATGGTGTCTTAATTGATTTTGCCTGTGTGTATTTCCATTGAGAGTAATCTCACATTGAGCTTGAAGCAACAGTTACAAGAAGTGACCATCATATGACTTACTGAATAATACAGGGAAGATGACTCAACCCAGACTTTAACCATAACCATTTGTCTGTGTGTCTAATCAAAGACCTGAGTAACTCTCTTTGAGAGCGAGGGACAGCTCATGAACTGGGGTGTCACGCCTGGATAATCCACAGCAAAAGTAAGGCGGCTGCCTCTGGGCCATTAACCATCCAGGGGCCCCTGAAAGAGAGCCTTGTCTTTTACAACATCTTCCTCATTTTAACCAGACTTCATTCCTATAATTACAGAGAGGTATCAATATGAGATAGGCTATCATGGCCATTGCAGCTAGTAATAAAGTTATTAGTTCCACCTGTGACTTCTGTGCTATGCCAAAATGCACAAATTGAGAACTTCTTCTTCTAATAAAAACAAAACACAAAAAATCCTTCTCATTACCTTCAAAACATGTTAAAAAAAAAGAAGAAGTCTGTTTTGCAAATGAATTGTTTGCCCAATTTTCTTTCTTATAAAGTGCTAAATGTACCCCCAAAATAGGATGACCAGACGTCCCAGTTTACCACGGACAGTCCCTGGTTGGAGCTTCTTACTGTGTGATAAGCATACTTCAAAGTGAAAAAATTAGTCAGACTAATAACTGTCTTTGGACAAGCGTTATAAGCACTTTCCCTAATCAGTCATTAGTAACATTAACAATCAGTTCATTAAAAAGTTGAAATTTTTCTTATATCATAATACCAAATTATTTTTCCCCACTCAGTCAAAGCTTTATTTCCACAGCAACATATTGCATAATCTGCGACAGCCTTTAAAACATATAGCATAAAGACGTAAAGGCCTGCCTATTAAGCACTTATACTCGAATATCAGATAACGTGGAGCAGGCTCATAAAAATAATCTTTTATATTTCAGTTCTTTGTCGATTAATTAAATTTTATTTGGTCTGTTGAGTGTTTATAGGAGCGGAAAGCCACCACAACAGGTTAGTTTCTTCCATGAAAATTAAAATTATGATGCAAAAATGATAATTCCCACTAATTGTGAATCATATCACATTTATGATTCATGATTTGGCAGGTGCATGCTTTGGATTCTGGTACTGGGCTGGTTTTTGGGTCAGTTTAAGCTGTTTTGGGCTGGATTTGATCTGCCATTTGACTGGTTTTGTCACACAGATCTGGCAACCCTGCGTGGCATGTTATTCACTAAATACATCCTCATGAAACCATTCAGTGAACCACCATGGCCTGTGTGGAAGCATCTGTGTTTCTTATGTTTCTCCATTTTATTTATGTTGTCCTTTAGCCTGTTTGGAGGCAGTATATAATATAAACAGATATATGTAGACTATAGAAATCCAACAGCACATTCTCACAGCAAGATTAGATTCGACGATTTTACATCTATGTTCGCTGCACTGACTGTTCCTCGGCAACCGTGACGTCACAGCACTAGCCAATCGCAGCGCTCGCAGGACTGACGTTGCTATCGCGAGGTTATCACATTAGCTTGGTTAGTTAGCTAGCCGCGAAAAGCCTGACTGTGTAGCCGCAGTTTACGGTTTTGTTCCTCTTAAAGCCCTGAGAGGACCGCACACTGCTGTTTGTTTATTGTCTCCTCTCGTCTGAAAGAAAAGGATAATCTCCGGAGCTTGTGTTTGTACGGTAAGTTGTGTAAACGACACAGTCTGCTAACTAGCAGGGCTGTTGCCCAGAGAGGAAATGGGTTTGTTTTGGAAGCCTCGGAGAATTTTCAAATTATTTTTAATGGCGCTACCAAGCAACCAAACGTCGTTTTAGGAGCAGAAATGAAGTGTCTGTTGTTTTGTTATTAAGTTGTCATTTTTTCAGTGGTGTTTGTTATAAATATTTGTGCTCAGCGCCCAATATCTATCTGTGCACGGTGGTAACGCTACTGTTCATGTAGGTGCAAACTGTGACCAAGCTGTGTCAGTCTTGTTCACGTTTCCAATGGCTTCTCCACTCTCCAGGATCCCAATGATGAGTTATGCTGAAAAGCCAGAAGACATCACAAAAGAAGAGTGGATGGACAAACTAAACAATGTTCACATACAGAGGGCGGACATGAACCGGCTCATTATGAATTACCTGGTGACAGGTGAGGCATGTAGCTTGAACACAGTGACTGTGAGCTCAATGTACAACTTGTACCGGTCAAAAGACATCATGCGTATACTATCCTTAAAGGGACAGTTCACCCCTACATTAAAAATGCATATTTTGACACAACACATGGTCATGATTTGTTTTTAGGCATAAAAAATCATATTGTGATCATGGCAATATGGTGGAGGAGTTAGTTCCACTTCAATAGTCAGTTAATCTGTTAATTATATTCTCGATTTATTGATGATTGGTTGTTTATCTTAAAATGTCAGATAATGGTGAAAAATGTCATTCAGTGTTTACCAAAGCTCAAGATGATGCCCTCAAATGTCTTGTTTTATTCACAACCAGGGCTACATGATTTGGTAAAAAAAAAAAAAGTTGTACTGTGATTATTTTGACTGACTGGAAATTGAGATTGTGATGTGCGATATGAATTGTGAAAATGATCGGTTTTGCATTACAGTTTTAATGTTCATTGAAAAAAATAATAATAATGTGATGATACAATATTTACCAAACAAACATTTCTTTCATCTGGAGAACAAGATTTTAGGCTAGGTCATCTTTTTTCCAGTACAGCAGTACCTCATTATAGTGCGTTTTCTCACACATTTTCCCTTTTCAAATTTTCATCAATTTGGATGTTGGACTTGGTCATACTGAAATTTTGTTGCAATTGTGATTAATTATGCAGCCCTACAGAATACCCCTAAATTTTATGGTAATAATTTAGGGTCATATCGCCCTCCCCTTCTATTTATCCGACTAGATCAGGTGTGTCAATCTCATTTTAGTTAACGGGCCATATACAGCCCAATTTAATGTCAAATGGGTCCAAACAGTAAAACAGTAGTTTATGTCTCAGCAACAGGATTCCATCAATACTGTTTAAAGATATAAGTTCTGATACAGATTTTTTTGTACTGAAGCTGGTGATTGACAATATTTTGTACAGTGTTAAATATCTTTAAATATTTAAAGGTGGTTGATTCCACTGGGCACGTGTGCAGCACGGTTTTGATTCATCCTCCACATGGCTGCATGTCTCACCAGCAGCTTTTCAGGAATGTTTCAGCAGCAGAGCATTTTGCCTGCCTGATTATGTTGGTTTGCCCAGATTTAGTTGATTTGGTCGTCTTTCTTTGCTTTTTGTGCTTCTATGTAGTCAAGTAGTTTCTTTTTTATCTAATTTTATGATTGTGAGTCTGCACGGGGTGTTATATTTTGAAAACTGAAAGGATTCTCTGATTTTTTTTGTGTTTGACTTTTGCCCACTCTATCTGCTCTGTGAAAATTGACACAGCATCTGTCAAAAATAGACTCAGTGTGTATTTTAGGCATAGCAGAGTGCCACATTTTGGACACGTTGAGCGCTGCTGGTGGATCACTAGCATTATTTAGAACAGGTGCGATCACCGTCAGCAGATGCGGTGTAGCTATAACGTGATGCAGCCATGCCTGGTGGAATCAAGCTGTAAGTATTCATTATTTTTCAGAGAACTGTATTCTGTATTACACTTTGCAAAATCTGCAAAGAACTGCTTTATTTCTACCATGCAAAGAAAGAAAAGTGTCCTTATACATGTATTTATGATTTTTTGGGTGATCTTTCCCTTGATGTCTTTTCCTCTGCCTGTGTCTGTTTCACATCTGTTTCAAGAGGGATTCAAAGAGGCCGCAGAGAAGTTTCGGATGGAGTCTGGGATCGAGCCAAGTGTGGACCTGGATTCTTTGGATGAAAGGATAAAGATTAGAGAGATGATCCTGAAGGGACAGATACAGGAAGCTATTGCACTCATCAACAGCTTACACCCAGAGCTGCTTGACACCAATCGATACTTGTATTTTCATCTGCAGGTACATGTGCACAGAGCTTTGTATTGTCCATCAATAGTTCTGATTTTAGTTTGTGTCTCTGAACTGGAAAGTTGTTGGCACCAAATTATCCAGGTTGTGTTTAAGGTTTACAGAAGAACTTTATTTCTTCATTTATCTTCATTTAAGTGAGATTAAGGCACAGCAACAGTATTAAAATGTTGTGAGCATTGTTAAAAATGTGAATAATAATATGTAACCATCTCCACCCCCAGTAGGTAATAATATAAGCCAGGCTGTAATTGAACATAATGACATCAGGTTCTTTCCTGGTTAAATAAGAAGATGCTGTAATACTAGATAAAGCTTGAACTATGACATTCGCTGCTTGTGCTTCATTTCCACTCTTGCAGCAGCAACATTTGATTGAGTTAATCAGGCTAAGGGAGACTGAGTCAGCGCTGGAGTTCGCCCAGACGCAGTTGGCTGAGCAGGGGGAGGAGAGTCGCGAGTGTCTGACAGAGATGGAGAGAACATTAGCCCTCCTGGCCTTCGACAACCCAGAAGAGTCGCCCTTTGGAGACCTGCTCAACATGATGCAGCGGCAAAAGGTAAGCTGGTTTCTACTCAAATTCTTAGCCTGATAATTCGACTGAAGTGCTGAAAAAATTGAAAGCAATTTTAGGGTGCTTTCACACCCAAAGTGTGATAAGTTTGGCCTGGTCCAAGTTAAAAAAAAAAACAAAAAAAACATTGCTGTTTTATCTCCACGTAATATTATGGTAGTTATTATCTCCACCAAGCGTAATGTTGCTCTTTGATCATATGATTTCTTGTTGACTTATTTTTGTGAATTACATGAGACTATTTATTTTTAGTGCATATTAAGATGTGATTCCCTCTATAAGCCTCGAGGGTTTTTTCTAAATCTAACCTGCACAATTTGCTTTTTTCCATTTCTTCTGTTGTTGTGTTTCCTCTGTATTGTTTTATTGTGCAAATGAATAAATAAATAAAAATGGCAAAATATAATGCAAAAAATCACAAAAGTCCAGTAAAAATGTCAATAAATTGAGTTTTTTCCAAAAGTGCCCACTCGTTCACAGATTACACATAAACTAAAATATATATATACATACTGCCACTGTTAATGGGAAAGTGAAAGGAATGCCCATCAGTCAGTAGAGAAGCAATGGTAAAATTTTTGGTATTGGTAAAAATTTACAGCAGTTACATGTAGTTCACTACTCCCCAACACTGCTCATTGATTGGACTGTTGGACCGAGACTGTTGTTCTCCATCACAAGCATCACATCAACCTAGTGGGGAAATTTAATTCTGCATTTAATGCTGCACTTTACTGCTTCTTAGATGTATATTTATTATTCCCTGTTGTCACAGAGGGGTTATAAAGAAATAACTGATTATGAGCATTATGTGTGCGATTAGACAACAAAATCAACTGTAGGTTATTCATTATGAGAAGCAGAGACGGGACAGAAATGTTGTGACATATTACCTTAGTCAGAAAATTGCAGCTCTTTGCACGTGGCCATGTTGTGATTTCGCTAAAATTTCTGAGCATTATGTTTATTATTAGACTGCAAATTAACACGCATGCATGTTATTACTTGATGACAAACAGACACAGGACAGAAAAGAAGTGTTTTCTGCAGCAACACAATAATTATAATAATGCATTTTATTTAAGACACCTTTCAAAACACCCAAGGAAGCACTACAATCAATATTAGTAAGGGATCATAATAAGGCAGAATCAGACAGAGTATGCTAGTTCGAAAAGGTGTGTTTTAAGACGGGATTATGGAGGATATTATTGTGGGAGCCACACTTTTCCACACACTTTTTAATGGACTATCATGAGTGTACAGAACAGGATACAAGCACAACACACTGTTGTTTAAGCTGCATTTGCCTGTCTGTCTTATCAGGGAGATTCCTGCTCTCGCATGCTGACGTACATGTTGCCATGTTTACCAAATTATTTACATAAATGGATTACTTGTACAGTTTCCTCATCATAAAATCACTTCCTGAACAGTTCATAATGAGCAGTGGACTTAATACTGGTTTAGTTTTTTTTAATTGATGCAAAAAAAAAGTTTTTTTACTTGACAGCTTTTACACCTCATTTAATAATTTAAACCAAACTGGCAAACATACAAGAATTTGTTTAAAGTGGCTCAGTGGAGTCAGGTGACTCAGTTCTTGCTTGTCGTGGTTGAGGTTTGTCAGACCACGTGTCACCATTAAGAACAAATTGAAAACATGATAAATAATCGTGCAAGGCAAGTTGTTTCATGTTGATTATAACGCATGTCTCGATGCACAGGTGTGGAGTGAGGTGAACCAAGCTGTGCTGGACTATGAAAACAGGGAGTCGACGCCCAAACTGGCTAAACTCCTGAAGTTACTGCTGTGGGCACAGAACGAGCTGGACCAGAAGAAGGTGAAATACCCCAAAATGACTGACCTTAGCACGGGCACCATCGAGGACCCCAAGTGAACGCGACAGACGAGAACAACCACCTTCCACGTCCCCTTAATTTATGATCAGTCAGTGACTGTGTGACAACCAGGTAACATATATGTATAAACAAATGCTACATCGTTTTTTCATGTTTCATTCATGAGAGGTAAGACTTAACTCATTGTGCAAACTGTAAATTGCTGTATTTGCAAATTGACAGAAAATATTTAGTTTAAATACTGATCCTGGATTTTTAGAGAGATCTCGGAGGAAACAAAATTCAAGTTGCTGTTTTATATTTTGTCTTTCTAAAGCCTAAGCCGGTAGTATTATTTATTGTGACCGTTTTCCCCACCAAGACTTTTATTTTGCCAGAAAGAGAGTTGATGGTGTAAATGAACAATGTTAAAGGGACAGTTCACCCCAAAATCAAAAAGGCATAATTTTCCTCTGACCTTTGGTGCTATTAAACCATCTAGATTTTTTGGGGTGTGAATTGCAGAGTTTTGGAGATATCGGCTATACAGATGTGTGCCCTTTCAAGGAACTGCTTTCTTTCTGCTGTACAATTTACTGGAACTGTTTTCTGTTACAAATATAGTAGTTCCTACATGAAACTGCTCACAACAAGCTTCTTGAAGCTGTCTTGAATAATGAGTGATGATGAGTGCCATTTAGTGCTATAATCGTGGAGAGAAGGCAGACATCTCCACAGGCGACGTCTCCAAAACTCTGCAGCTCACACTTAATAAATCTAGATTGATAAATGGCGCTACAGGGCAAGGGAAAAATATGTATTTTTGATTTTGGGGTGAACTGTCCCTTTAATGCTGTGGTGTGTGTGTGGAGCCAAAAGCTCAGCTTGGGTACAACTTTAATGGTTTAAAGTTTTGAAACAGCAAAAACACAATTGCCCTTTTTTTTAAAAAAAAAAAGGAAAAAAAAGTGAAAGTATGTTTTAGATTGAGATGACGCTGCAAGAGTCCAGATGGTTTCAGATCAGAAATCAGTTAAAAGTTTAAATTTCATAGAAAATGTGAGTATTTTTCAATTACATGGAAAATAAAACTTTATTAATGTAATATGCTTTTAATTAATATAATATTTTGTGATTTTATTTCGTATGATGTTTGAGGATTTGCTACAGAATCAGCCGCTTGCTTTCTACACCTTGAAATTTGATTGTACCTTTACACTATGTGTATGGGATGACCTGCCTTCCAAATTATCATTTCATGAGTGTTTGAGAGGGTGAAATACGTCCAGACTGACCGGTTGAAATCAGAGATTGCTGTCTGACTGAGATTAGCCCCCCCGATGCCTTTTCTGAGCCTGAAGTATGCACACCCCCCCAACATGCTCCAAATGGCTTTGTTTGGTTTTATGTTGCGAGGGGTGGAGGTTAAGATAATGATCTGCCAAAAGCCCACTGATGGAGGGAGGATTTGTATAGAAAAAAGGGCTGCTCCGATCAAAAAATGCTAATGAATGATGGGGCCCGTTACGACAACACTCTAGTTTGAAAACTCTCATATTTAAACTGTATTCTGACTGATTCTTTTGTTCGCTTTGTTTCGGTAATTAATAACGATGATCAAACACGTTGACATTTTGAATCTGAGCAGGCGTTTTTGAAAAGGGTCACAGAACTTTGCTGTCCATTTTGCCACTTTTAAAGCCGTTAGTATTTTCACTTTAACTGCATGTAAGTGTATCTTTTTTTTTCAATGGGGAAAGGCACTCGTGCTTTTTTTATTTTATTTTTTTGTTTGGTTTGTTTACTTTTATAAAGAAAAAAAAAACAAACTTGCTGCTAGTTGTCCATCCTTAATTTCTTTTAAGGTTGTATTGTCTTTATAGATATTGGCTTTGACAAATACTGAGACCCAGAGAGCTCACATCCCTTTTATTATTCAACATTTTTAAGATCAGATTTGCAATTATTAAAATAAACAAAACTTTTGTGAACCATACAAGAGCTGGTTTTTCCCTTTCCTGAGGTGTGAGTGTGCATGTGCACAAAGTTCCACTGATATGTAGTGTTCACTGCAGGTTTTCAGCAGACCCTTAAAAGTTATTTTATTTATTTATCAGGGTTCACATAGGTGCTGGAAATCCTTGAGAAAACTTGAATTTTAACGTAGTGTTCTAAAAAAAAAAAGTGCATGGATTTTTTTTATAAATTGCGGTTACAGTTGGATTACTTTCATAACAAGTCGCTACGTGGCTGGATAGTTCAGTTTTATATAATGAAATAAAATAAGGATATTGGCTCAAACAGGTTGTATGGGAGGCCAAGTCTATTTACAGACAGGTGACACTTTTTGAAACATGACATGACACTCTGTCTCTTTAAAATGCTATCACAAAACATGATTTTTGGTTGTTTATAGCACAATAACTCCTGCAGCCTGCCTGAGCTTTGAGAGTCGGGAGGAGGGAGGCGTTGGAAACGACTCGCTTCAACCACAGACTGTATATTAACTTGCTATTTGGACTCCTGTTCTCATTTTTGGACTTATTGCTCCTTTAAAATGTCCTAAATATAATTTTGACAGGTTGGATTATGAAATTATGGCTTCTTTTATGAAGATGCATTAACTTTTGTCTTTCCTCTAAATGTGTCCATGGAAAAAAATGTCGTGATCATCCTGCAGCAACTGCAAAACGAAACCAACATACCTGTAACCACTGATGCAAACTGTGCAGCCTGGTCAGAATTTATCGCAGCAAACCCCGCTAGTGTGCCGGGATGTGGTGAGTGGGCTTACATGGCGTCTCCTCTCATCAAAGAAATAGTTACTTCTAGATGTAATACGGTAAAATAGTTTCTGTTGACATTAATATGGAGTGCAAGCTCAGGTATGTGGCTTGAGATCACTTTGAACGTTTGGTTGAAGCCTGCTGCACCTCGTGCAAGAAAACGTTGAGATTAGAAACTTGAGGTGAAAAGGCATTACAGTCAAATGGGAACCAGAGGACATAAAGCTGCCGTAAAGAACACCAGCAAACATCTGGCATCACCCAATACTGCTCTGTATTCACATCTGGAGCAGCACTAACAGCTGCTCCTCCTGTTAACTCCTGCAACTCCAGTCAGCAACATCCAGACAGCATTTGGATCAGTGACAATATTTTTATAATATTTTTATAACCCTACAATACAATAACCCAGTGCCAGTGATACTCAAGTTAATGCCTGTGGGCCGAATCTGGCCCACAATGCTCAGCAGCCTACCAACCATTTTGTAGTTCACAATCAAAAACTGGTTTAGATGTTTTTGTTTGTTGGTTACCAAGTATCAGCTTGTAAATGTTCAATAACAACCCTGCGCTGCTGCTTGGAAAGTTACATATCAGCTTACATAAACTGAAAGGGTTCAAATATGCTCTTCGTTCTGCCCCTGGTAGGATCTGTTTATGTTTATTTTCATTAATCATTTCAACATTTCAGTGATGCATGATGGGAAATTTCAAATGATACCAAAGCATTTACAACTAAAATGCATTTGCAGCTATTACATGCAGTAAAATATCTGATTTATCTGTCAATCCTTGCTCCAAGTTTTTTTTGGTTAATAAGTTAAACCAATTAGTCATTTAATTCAAAAATAATAAATTTAAATATCAAAAGGTCTTATAATGTTTATTCATGTTTGTTTATTTACTGGCCCTTAGCCTCCTGTAGTTGCGCAAAAGTGACCCAAAGCAAGTTGATAACCCTGCCGTATGACAATTCAATTCAATTAAATATGAATACATTAATTTACTTTGCAAATAATTCTGGAACTCATATCTTCCGTCATACCTAGTGCTTTTTTTTTTTACCAGTATGAACATGAAATAGGTCTTAAATTGCATTCATAATTGCCATAAAGTCATCTTATTAAGTCTTGACATGTTTAAACCTGCAGAGCCTCTGCATATAAGAGCAGAGCTCCTCCAAAAAAGGTTTTTGTCAAGCTTTGATTTTACTTGAAGCTACTACAAGGAACTTTGATATTGTGTTGACTTAGGAGGCCTCTGCGGTCAAAAGTGGGAGTGTTTCCACCGTAACAAACAAAAATATAACATCAAAAATAAAATTATCCCAAGAAAAATCTCCTTCTGCTTCTTTTTAACTGGCTTTTTAACCTATTACTCACTGTAACTTTGCCTGGAAAAATGTAAACAGAGGCTGGTTTCATCTGATTCCAAGGAGGATCTGACTCGGTGGCAAGCGTTAAGAATAATTACAGAAACAGACAATCTTTTTGTGACTGGTCTTATTAACTTATGTAGCTAATATAGAGGCGTCAGTAATAACCTGACAATGTTAAATGTTAAATAACCAGTTAAAACTCCTTGTGGTAGCTTTAACAACCCCTAATCATGAAAGCATGGAACAACAAACACGCCTTTGTCCCTAAATTAGAGTCGCATGCAAATGTTTTACCAGGTAAAGCAACCTCCGCCCAGACAGACCTCTGCCGTCACTGTTGCACATCACAAGCAGATTCTCTTTTTTGAGTTTTGTTCCAACAAGTTTTACCTGTCTGGCCTGTCAGCCTGAGGAGGATATGAGGTGTGTAGCCGAAGAGCGCTCATCAGTGTGGGAGAGTTTCACAGGCGGCAGAGGACTCTCTGAATGGCTGACAAGCACACGGCAGGAGACGGCAGGAACGACCGCAATGGTTTACTGTTGGATTGTAAGGTTTACACAGCCAAGGATTTTACCAAAAAGGAGCTGGTGGATCAAAACCTGTGGCCCAGGTGAGACTCCTCAGACTTCAGTTGAGATTGAAGAATACCACGCTCAGATTTTGTTTATTCTCTGTCCTGCTGTTTCTAATAGGATTCTTCCAAGTTGTTCTCCAAGTTGCATCTGAGCTAAATGACAACAACAAGGCCGCCTTCATATCATCACAGGGGAACAGATATTATAGTTTTGTAATTTTGAGTTGTTATTTTGTTCCCAGTTCAGTTTCAGTCTTCAGTCAGGTTGCTTGTTTCAGATTAGTTCCTCTTGTTTTAAGCATCACTACTTCCTCATGGTTGTTGCTGACAAATTTGACCATTTGTACAAAGACTAAAACAAAAGGCATTTGCTGTATGTATTTATTTTATTTTAATTCGTTTTCTAAGTACTCAATATTGTTTCAATTAGTTTTAGTTGAGTCTAGTTTTTATTTTTATTTCAGTTAACTAAGCTTTACTTTTAAGGAAAGGGACAGTTCACCCTAAAATCAAAAACACATATTTTTCCCTGGCCTGCTATTTTAACCACTGAGATTTCTTTGTTGTGAGTTGTAGAGTTATGTAGATAATCGGCCATAGAGATGTCTGCCTTCTCTCCAGTGTAATGGGACTAAATGGCACTTGGTTTGTGGTTCTCAAAGCGCCCCAAAAATAAATCTGAAAGATTCAAAACCAGTTTCTCTTTCCAAAAATCATGACCTGTTTATTCAAGATAATTCATGGACCTTGTTGTGAGCAGTTTCATGTAGGAGCTACTTTGTTTTTCCAGTAGAACCTACACTAACTGCTTTCTTTTCTACTGAAATGAAAGTAGTTCACACACATTATATAAGAGAGAAAGCAGACATCTCTACAGCTGATATCTCCAAAACTCTGCAACTCACACCTAAAAAAACTAGATGAATAAATAGCGCTACAGACGAGTGGGAAATATGTTTTGATTTTGAAGTGAACTGCCCCTTTAACTATAATAATGTTAAAGGATATATGACTGTAGACTGTCTCTACCCAGGACATGATGTTCGCTGACTCAAACAATACTGGGTGACACTGGTATGTACCGTACTTAACATTTACTAGAACCTCAGAGATAAATGTCGCTGCACATTCTTACTTTTCGAGAATTTTTAGCCATGCTGGTGGTTCTATGGATGACAGTATCAGTCCGTCAGCTGGCCCACTGCTTTGCTCCAGACTGAAATATCTCAGCTCCTATTTGGATGGACTGACATGAAGATTTGTAGAAACATTCATGGACCCCGGTGGATGAATCCAAATACCTGTGGTGATACCCTGACTTTTCCTCTTGTGCGGGGGTTCTCATAGTGCATCCTGTGGGCCCATTGTCGGCCACTGAAAAAACATTTTGTGCAGCCCCTGAATGTGGCATGAAATGCATGTATTATACGTTAATTTCTGCATTTGAATTCTTTCACTAAATAGCTGACAGTTAATACACCACACAGCCACTGCTCAAACTGCTGTCCCCTGTTGAGCATCTGACAGGTTAGAAATGTCAGCTTGGACAAAGTTACTGATTGCATGATAAGTGAGTCTCGTGAGTGTGGAAGGAAGTGTTTGGAAGTATTATATTACTTTATTCAGGAACATATGGTGTAAGATTACAAATTCCAAAAGTAATAACATTACAGGTACTAATACAAGTAGCTCTAAGTTAACAAACTTTTACTTTTTGACATCTGTAGGCTCTTATGATAACGTATACTTATGTCAGGTCAATCCTAACCCTACAAAGCTTTTCACCCTGCACATATCCCAGGGTTAAAAGCATTTTTGTAGTCCTGTTACCCCCCAGCAAAGGGAGCTGTTAGCCACAGGCTCTGGAGCAGGGTTATCCCCATGTTTGCAGGGTTATCCCCTGAAAATCGGCTCAAGGGCTAAAGGATGTTGGAGATTAGTCACAGTAAACTTGGACTAAGAATGTGCAGTGTCAAAGTCCCCCACACATTGTTAGCACAGGGTTAAGATAAGCCCAAGCCTATCCTTAGTTTTGGGTGAAGACTTTTAGCTCCGTTTCACAATGACACCTTTTAGACCTGGGTTTAGACCTGGGCCAGTATTTCAAAACTTTTAATCCAGATCAGACTGATTCAGATAGGATTAAGTCTCAAAATTGGGTATTTCAAAACCAGGATATGTGATCCTGATCCTGCAAGGATCTGTATCTGCAGGATACAGATTAAATTATTACCTGCCATTATCCTGATCTTACTGGAAAGGTGGATGTAGAAACATGCAGGGCCTGTGGGATGAATTTAATCATTATTGTATTCATCTCTTGTATATTAAAGTAACACAGATCATGCCAAAACAATATCCATTATAAACAGTTAACCAATAAAAATGATAGATGCAAAAACAAGCATTTCACATTTCATCCTCTGTGTGATGTGCAAAATAATTCTCTCGTGCATCATGCTTGATAATATCACTAAATGATGTAATGTTCTTCAATGCAGTGGAAGTAGATGATTGGCCACTGATAGCAGTGCAACCTGTTTGACAAGCTGGACGATCAATGAGAGATGCTCTAGTGAACCATTAGTTTATTGAAGTTGACTTTTGATCAATAAAAACAGTGGTGTGCTGACAGAACAGTCATGTTACAGTTTTGTTTTTTGTTTTGTTTTTATCCAGCCAGACAATAATGCACTTCCCAACATTTTCATGTCTGTGCTGATGGTGTTTCTTCGACTGACAGATGTAGATTCTGCATCCCTGATTTTGTGGTATCTAGATTGTAATGATTCTATCAGACAATTCTTTGAAAACCAGGAGGAATCAAACATGATCAGTTTAATCTCAGATAGCAAAAAAATGGATTACAAATCTGGTTAATTCTGATCCAGATCAAAAGTTTTGAAATACTCACCCCAGAGGGTGACGCTGAGCTAATGCCTCTCCAGGGCAGGACCAGAAAGCCCTAGGCTGAAATCAGGGTTGGCACACTTTTGAATCTGTCAGTAAGGCTTTTCACACTGCATGTTTATGGCCAAGGACTATCCTTAGCCCTGGGCTAAGGATGAACCTTTGGATAACTTAGCCTCTTTTCACACACATATTGTTAACCCAGAATTGAGCTAAGCCCAGGACTGTATAACTCACGCTGCACTTCTTCTCGCTCTTGAAGCCTCTGTACACCCACACAAGTTAGTTTGCGCTAACCTGGCTAATTATCTTCCTCTAATCTTTTAGCGCTGTTTCATACTGGCTGCTTTTAGCCCTGGGTTTAGTCAGTTTTCAGGGTATAACCTTACAAACTCAGGGCTAACCCTGCTCTGGAGCAGGGCCAACTAGCCTTAGGCTAAATCCTGGGTTAGCCCACTTTGGAGTGTTCCAGGATTGTGCCAGTGTGAAAGCTCTTTTAACCTAGAGCTAACAGCTCCCTTATCCAGGGGCTAAGTGTGGTGTGAAAAGCCCTAAAGCAGGCCGACCCCAACTTTAGCCTAGAGCTCGCTGGCCCCGCTGGAGTAAACCCAGGGCAAAAAGGTGCCATTTTGAAACAGGGCTAAAGGCTGTTGGTGGTCATAGACTTTCTACAATGTTCACATTAGTCTCTGTACGGACATTTAACCCAGGGTTAGTAGAAGTGCAGTGTGAATCATAGAAACCTGGGTTTAGGTTAACTGGGTTAACAATGCATGTGTAAAAAGGGGTTATCTCAGAGTCAGGTAAGAAAATGCACAGTGAAAAGCTCTTCAGTATTGTTTGAATAAAGGCTGGCATCATTGTCACCCTCCTGGATGTGTTTATCCTGTTCTTTAGTTACAGTTCTTACTGTACACAAATTATGATTCATGTCGTTTCCCTTCCTGCTGTAGAGCTCTGGCACGACAATGGATCCTGATGCTGTTTATGGGCACCTGCCTCCTCTACTGTGCCAGGATGGCCATGCCGATCTGTGCCGTGTCCATGGCGGCCTCTTTTCACTGGAGCAAGATCGACTCTGGGCTGGTCCTGGGCGGATTCTTCTGGGGATACTGTTTCACACAGGTCCTGGGAGGACATGCCAGTGACAAGTAAGCACTTCAGCTGGTGGCGTGACTCCATATAGCATTATTTAAACAAAGAGTTTGATAAGCAACGTGGAATATTTATTTTCGGCTTAGAGTTTCAGGATGTAACTGTGTTTGCTATTAATTAGAGTGGGAGGAGAGCGTGTCCTGTTCATGTCTGCAGCTTCATGGGCTCTCATCACAGCTGCTACTCCTTTTCTGGCCCATCTAAGCTCACACACCCTCGCTTTCATGACATTGGCCAGATTCCTAATGGGACTACTGCAGGGTGAGCACCGTGCCAGTTATTGTAATGTAATGAAATAACCACTTAAAGGTGTAGTTCCCCAGTTTGGGATATGCACTTGTTTGCAAAGACAAGGTTTAAGGTCAGAAATCTACTTGCTTCAAGTCAACTTTTTACTGTTCCATGTATAAATAGTTTTATTTGCTAGTGGTTATCAAATGCAACAAACACTAAAGTTGATTGTCATGTATAATCTAGGGCTGCAATGTCCACAAAATGTCAGAAAATAGTGAAAAATGTCCATCCCAGTCCAATCTGATGCCTTTAAGTGTGTTATTTTGTCAGCGAAAAACCCAAAGATATTCAGTTTAATATGACAACTAACTAACTAACTTTTGATTCTTTTTTGCCACTTGCCAGGGAGGGCAAGTGAGTTGCTAGATATACTTTCCTGGCATGGCAAGCTGGCAATCCTTATTTTTGAGCCCTGCAAGAGTTAAATGAGAAGATCAATACCACTCTCATATCTGTACACCAATGATGACCCTAGAACCAGCACCACTCAGCTTAGTTTAAGTTAATATAAAGATTAGAAACAGCTAATTAACTTATTATTCATTTCACGCATATTAACACCAACGTATAAAAATGGCAAGCTGTGGTTCTAAGACTGTTACATGCCGGATCATTTCCTGACAGGAAGCAGTTGCCAGGCAACCAGCAGAGAAGTGGTGGGAAGCTGCTCTTCCCAACCAAGCTAGTTGTTTCCCCCTACTTCCAGTCTTCATGCTAAACTAAGCTAATCAGCTGTGGGTTTTAAATTTCATGTATAATCTGCAGAGATGAGAGTGGTGTTGATTAGGGATGTAACAATAGATTGAATATCAAAACTAAAAAAAATGGCTCAAAACCATTCCAGACTGTGATGATATTTGCTGTGATATTACACGATTAATTATTTTATTTTATTATTCATTATTTTATTCTATGAAAGGGCTGCTACTGACTGATACACTGGATTTATTTTTTTAATTGTACATACAGAATTCAAACATTCGTTGTCAAAGACAATTCATGCCAGCAATTTTTAAATTCATAAAATCATTTTAAAATTAATAAATTAATATTTTCTGTCAAATTATTGATTTTTTGGGGTGTTACTTTGCAATAATGACCTGCTCACTGTATATTATCCTTTACATCTTAAAGAAGGAAAGCAGAAGCACTTTAAGTTAAAAGGTAATGCAGATTTTATATGAATTATAAAATGCTGTACACATCAGATCTATTGTTTAATAAAGGATATTTTTCTTTGTTTTTTAACATTGCAATAAATTTAAATTGTGGACTTACTATTGTGGTATTATTGTACAGTGAGTTTTCTGTATCGTTGCATCCCTAGTACTGATTATTTCATATAACTCTTGACTGAGTGGGCTTTTTTTTCACTAAATTTGGAAGTCTTCCTTTAAATATAGCTCCGGGGTGAAGGAAAATAAATGAATGTAATCCAGTGGTGACTAAACTCTCCACACTAATGGATATTACTCATCATCTGATGTCTTACAGGTGTGTTTTACCCGTCTCTGGCCAGCCTTTGCTCACAGCGTGTGGTGGAGGGAGAGAGAGGGTTTTTAATGAGCACCATGCACAGCGGGAGCCATCTTGGGTTTGTGAAACAAACACACAGATCCACACAGGAAAGCACATTCACCACCACCACCACTGTCTCTGTTGACACCTTTTATTTATTTATTTGCTCTTTGTTGCTCTTTCAGAACCTTGTTAGCGGGTGGGATGGGGTCCCTGATGTTGGACTGGTACGGCTGGGAAAGCATGTTCTACACTACTGGTTTCCTGTCCGGACTCTGGGCTCTCGTTGTTTGGCAGTGTTTCTTAAAAGGTGCTAAATACTACTGATGTATAAAAAGAGCTACTTCCTGTGAAGTTCTGCTGTAAAATGCTCTATGCTAGAGACAACAGGTTTGACTGTTTTCACCGCATCGAGTTTGTATGAGTCACAAACTAATGAGTCGGATTTTCAAGTCACTCCAGTTACCAAGTCAGTCACCCAGAGCTTTATGTATCCTGGGAGGCTGGGAGAGTTAATACTGAGCTGGAACATGTGTCAAAGTGGTTGCTTTTCTCACAGGACTTAGTTAATACAGTCATTAATTATTTCCAGAAAAATACAGTTAATATAATACTGTTTTACACCAAAATTAGTGTGTATATATGCAGGTTTTATAAACATGGATAAACCCACTAAAAATATAGGCGATTGACCTTTCCCATTGCCAGCAGACCTGTTTGACAGAGAGAAAGGACCTATTGTAGCTTCTAACTGAATCTCTGTGGTTTGAAGTTTAGTTTCTCTCATGCGTCGCTGTTTGTACTTTCAGGTATCTGCTTTATTGTACTTTGGAGTTTGTACTAGCGTAGTAGCAGGCAGGAGGCACGCATCAGTGAATGAGTTAGTGGAGATGAGGACAGTGAAAAGAGCTGTTCATTTTGAACAGTTCATTCATGACTTGCACATCACTAATCTACGGGCCACAACGGCTCACAGAGTATGCTAGTTGAGCCAGTTAACTTGAATGAAACAAGTGAAACAAGTCATTTCACAGAAGTTGACACAAAAAAAGATTACCCACTGTTTTACAGTCAGTGGTCAATGACTGTCAGCCATTGCGATGGATAATGGCGTCGTTCATCGGCCCAACCCTAGTTAAGTTAAGCGCAAGACCTCCACCTCCAGGAGACTGGAGTTTGACTACCACGTGAAGGTTATTGTTGACTAATTATTTTTAGACTTGGCTGACTTTAATCTTCAGGGATCTTTTGTTTTGTTTTGTTTTTTCAGTTTTCTATTGCAGTATAGGCAACAAAAGTACTTGGTTAGGTTTAGGAAAAGATCATGGTTTAGCATTAAATAGATCATTAACCACATGTTAGAAAGGCTTTCTGGCAGAAAGCCCTGAAGGGTAGCTTCTCCCATCTTTCCTGCAAAATGGTCATTTCTTGAAGGGAACTCTGTGCAATGTGTGTTTCAGGTGAAGCTGCTCCAAAGGAGATGAAGCTGAGATCTAACTCACAGTGGATTTTATCAAGAACACTCTGGCTGAGACTTTTGAAGAAGCCACCTGTCTGGTACAGCTCATGTTCTTTAACTCTTCAGTGTTTATTTTTCTCTACACGTTCCCATCTGACCCTCTGTCTTTATCCTCTTCTTTCTCAGGGCCATGGTATTCGCTCACATGTGCATGTGCAGCACTTCATACACTTTATTGTCCTGGCTGCCAACTTACTTCAAAGAATCATATCCACACGCAAAGGTGTTTGTTGTCTCCACCTAATGTTCTTATTCAGCTGATTAACAAGTTGAACTACTCTGGATTGTTCCACGTTCATTCTCTGGGCTTTAGCCACGCTCAAGTCAAACTACATTTTTTAAATTCCATAAGAAAACTGATTAGTGTTTCTGCCCAACTGGTCTGTTGTTGCAGGGATGGGTGTATAACGTAATTCCATGGTTAACTGCCATCCCATCAGCACTTTGTGGAGGATATGTTTCAGATTTCCTCATAAACCAAGGTATTAAACAAGAATCATTATTATTGTATTGTGCCACGTGTTTTTAAGCTCAGTACCTTTAATAAAAACAAAAATACATTTACATCTTGTGTATTTTCTTCTACAGGATATGGTGTAACATCTGTGAGAAAGATAATGCAGGTAAGCATGTTAACTCTGTACAGTAATTCATTGCACCATAGTTGTGTTTAAAGTGATGAAAGGTGTGTCTGTCTGAAGGGTTTGTCCTGACTGCTTGCGTGGGTGTTGATGTTGGAATTTCATGTGCGTTTCAAACATGTAATTACAAGCCTTGAATCTGCCCGAGGGCAACTGATGTAGAAGTATGCTACTGTGAATCGCTGTAACAATTTTACATTTTGGTCCACATGAGTGTGTACCAAAGAAAGAAAGGAAAAGTGAAGTAACTTTAATATAAGGTAGACATATACTGCTACAGCTTGACTCTGAATGAGCTGCATCAGTATGGATTAATTTAATCTAAGATTAGTTCAAATCAGTTTGGCAACACTAGGTTTAAAAGTAGTAAATCAAGATTTAAAATTACGCTGAGCTCTGTTGCACAATTTACAAACTAATCTTAGTTTGGTAAATACAACTTTATTGATGTAAATTGAAATTAAAAAGACTTTAATCAGTATGGTGATGCTTGCTTACCCAACTTAAATGAAATAAAAAAAAAAATCAATTTGAGTGCTGTAAGGAACTAGAGACGGGAAAACTGTGTTGGCTGCAATGTATTTTTTACATCATATTGTTTGTGAGCTGGTTAAATAGTAAAAAAAAAAAAGTTACAATGTTAGATAGTTAAATCTTTACAAAATGTTGTGTTGTTTGCTAGCTAGGTAAAAAATATTAAAACAAACTTTACATTGTTAGCCATCTAGCTTAAAATGTAATAAAATGTTATATTGTTTACTAGATAACTAAAATGTTAAAACAAAAAAAACTCTTTACATTGTCAGTTAGCTAGCTAAAAAAATTGAACAAAAAATTTGACCAAAATGTTTTTTAAACTACATTAATAGCTAGCTAGTAACAAAATGTTACATTATTTATTAACCAGCTAAAATGTATAAAATAAACAGTACATAGTTAGCTAGCTAAAAGTGTTGTAAAACACTGTATTGTTTGCTAGCTTGTTAAAACGTTAGTTAGCCTAGTTAGCCTACCCATAATGGCTTGGTTCAGAAGCTCTACTTCTAATTCTCTGAGAAAAAATTGTTGGCTGAATTAAAGGAGCAAGAGTAAAGCAGTAAGTTTAAAGTTAATACTGGATCACGGCTTAAAATTTTGGTGCTACAGAACAAAATTTTATCAACATTTAGAATAAACACTTAAACTGAGGTTTAAAAAGAGGTTTAGATGTAATCTTTCTTAATTTAAAGCTAGTTTTAAAGTTCGGTGCAACAAAGTTAAACCATGATTTAATCAGGTTTACAAAGTATTCATTGTGCAACCCAGCCTTTGAGATTAATGGTGTTTAAAAAAAACTGTACCAGACACTTGTACCGAGTTTTTAAACTGTTATTAGTCTGAACCAATAGGAATCACAGTCAAGAATGAAATGAATTTATCCTCTGCATGTTTCTCTCCATCCTCAGTTCGTTGCCATGGGCGTATCAAGTATGTTTCTTTTGTTTCTGCTGGGAGACGTTGCATTTCCCTCCGCTGTTATTTTCATCTCTGCTGCTATAGGTGTATCTACCTTCACCTGCGGGTAGGTTTGACTATTAAAAAAACAATTTATCTATGTGTTTAAACTGAAGCAATTTTTATGGGAATTGAAGATTTGTCAGTTAAATTGAGCTATGACAATATTAAAGGATGAAACTAATTCCCATGAAAAGACCAAAACTAAAAATGCATCAGTCCCTCTTAATAATATCTGATTTCCTTTTCCTCAACTTCACTCAAATAAACTTTACTTAAATAGCACTTTACACACACAGTACAGCTGATTGACAGCACGGAGGTCAAGCCAGGACAAAAAGAGAAGAAGCAAACACGAGAAAATCAAACATAAAATGAAGTGAAAGTAATAATAATGGCAAAATCAAGTTGTTGCACAAGTCAGCAGGAGGTTAGCTGTTGTCATAACAAAGAAAACAGATGGTGTTTTTGGTTAATATGTAGCTAACTCTGCAAACAGGTTCAGGCATCTCATTGCCACATTACAGGCTTTTAATCATAGTGGTACACTGCTGTACTCACTGTTTAGCCGCTGTCACAACATTCACCTGGAAGCATTTCAAAAGCCCCGCCTCCTCCTGTAGGCTCTGAACCTCCACCAGGTGTGGAGCGGGAAGCTTAAGTTAAGTTACACTTTATTGTTAATGTACACAAAGGAATTCGTCTTTTCACGGAGGGCAAGTTCACCGGCTGTGCAGCACCCTGGAGCCGTTTTGGGGTTCAGTGTCTTGGTCAAAGGCACTTAAAGGGATAGTACGGATGATTTACAGTGGGGTTGTATGAGGTACTTATCCACAGTCAGTGTATTACCTTCAGTAGATGGAGGTCAGCACGCCCCCACGTTTGAAGAAGCAGCAGGAGCACTGGTGTAGAAAGCAAAGCAACAACATGCTGTGGACAGGATCAGTAGCAAAACATATTTTAGCCACTTAGAAAAAGGCCCACTTTAAAAATCAATATCAAGTTCAAGTGCACGCTATATTTAGAATATTTTCTGACGAGAAACTGCCGTTATTATACACCAAATATCAGTCTCTCTCACTCAACCAGACTCCTTTTACTCCTTTTTACCTCACAGACCACAGGAGTTTTTGGTCTGCCGCTGCCTTGACCTGTCGGTTTGTATGTTTTTATTGTGTGACCTTGGTCTTTTCAAAGATTAGCACAGATTCACTGAACAAACTAACAGATCAAGGAAGCAGTGGTTTGGAGAGAGTGATATTTGGCTTATTTAACAGTGTTTAACCATCAGAAAAAGCTGTCTGATGGCAAGGTGAAGCAGTGAAAATATTCTAAATATTGCATACACTTGAGCTGTTAATTTTTACAACTCATATATATATATATATATATAAACTCTCAATTAAAATACCTTTATTGTCACAGTATGGTCATGTCAAAACCGATGATAAATGAAATTGAAAATATAATTTCCATATAATTTTTTGTCCAAGTCACTGGGAGCCACATGTTGCTCCAGAGCTGCAGGCTGCAGACCTCTCTGTTATAGGATTGATTCGTTGTTGGTTTTGGTCTTTTCATTGATTTGCTGAACATAATAATAAAGAATATAACCAGACTTATATTTCATAACCTGTCATATGTTTATAGTCTTGCAATTTAGTAAATGAGAGTCATCTTTGTTTAATCTGACGTAGATTTAGCTGTTTATGTGATGAGTTTTGATGTGTTTCAGTGGCGTGTCTGTGAATGTACAGGATCTCACTCCATCATGTGCTGGTGCCCTTTATGGTGAGTCTGACAGATTATAGTTCAGTTCCATAAAATTGTGCTGATCTTAGTGTTTGTTAATTGACATTTAATCACGTTTCCTTTTCTGCAACAGGTTTTATGAACACATTGGGTGCTTTTATGGGTACGTATCCAAGATATTTATTAATTTTTGCAGCCCGTCTGTTGAATCTGGATTGTAAAAGTGTAAATTCTCTCCGGTTACTTCTGCCACTGATCTCAAATGTCTCCTTTCTCTTCGTTGCGTGTTGCACAGGACTGGTGTTGGTCTCCGTGTCAGGTTACCTGATTGAGGTCACGCTGTCGTGGGCCACCGTGTTCTCACTCATCACTTTGGTAAACGCCACGGGTCTCACAATTTTCCTCCTCTTTGGAGATTCCCGTCGTGTCGACCTGCAGGATCACAGAGAGGCTGCTGTGATTTGATCCCGACCTTTTGTTACAAACACCAGTGTGTATCTGATTTATGGGGCTGGACATTACATTTAAATCGCTATACACAGTGACAGTTTGTCATAAAAGTGGAAATAACTCAAACTTCCTCTTTTTAAAATGAAGGAACTTGAATATTGCACACAAAGTTTTGTTATGTCGTGTTTACTGTGAGTCACTTTGGCCAAAGGTGACTGCACTGTACAAATGTTCATGATTGTATAAATATTTAATGTAGAAACATTGATGTTTACATCAGCTTGTGACTGCTGCATCTAAAAACATGACAGATGAACGACAGGCAAACTCTACCAGGGTAAACTGAGACCATGTATTTAACAAAGTTGTTGACATTTACTTTACTTACTTGAGACTTGATTCCCTCAAGGCCTGACTTGACACTTGAGTCAGTGTCGACATGTAAAGGGCAATAAAGTCTGGTTTAGTTTTAGCTGTATTAGCTGTATTTAAGATTTTTAGTTTAAAACCTCTCAAAAATTAACTAAAATTGAAATAAAGTTGCAGAGAATCTACTGAAGTTAGCATGCTAACCAGTTAGCTTCAGCCTACCCAGTCTTGTAATACCACTTTGTCACACTTCCTACAGGGCTGAGGTTCTACCCACAAACATTTGCTTTCGAAGAACCCTTTTTGTTTTTTTGAAGAAGTCAAGGCTTTTGAGCAAGACTAAAGGGTCTAATAAGAACCTCTTTATTATGAACCATTATGCACATTTCCACCAAAAATATATTTTTTCTCTGAACCTGAAAAGGTTCCCAGCTGGAACCAAAAATAGCAGGTTTTCCTGGAGAACCAAAGAGTCATATTCTACAGGTTGTTGTGGGTTCTGCAGCGCCCTCTGTTGATGACATCTTTGATTAGAATGGTTCTATTCAGAACTGGTGGAAACACAGGCTGGTTTGCTAGATGGCAGCAAGTTTCCAAGGTTCTTGAACGCAACCGGTTAAAGAACCAGAGCTAATTTGGTGGAAAAAGTCTCTGGGTGAAACCTCTCACAGAAGGTTCTAGGTATAACTGTTGTAAATGTTGTGTTCTAAGTAGAACTCTCTAAATGGGTTCCAAATGGTTCTAAAAAGAACTGAAAAGTGTTCTCCTATGGGAACAAGCCCAAGAACCCTTTGTGGTTGTAGTTAACGCCTCCCTGGAAAGCTGGGTGTTGTAGTTTTTAGCAAACAGGAGTGAAAGTATTGAACTGGGATGTGGATGGTTGAAGGGCCACTCACTGGGCCCATGGGCCGCATTTTGAGAACCCCTGGTAGAACTGGTCTTGCCTCCACTTGCCGTAGAAATTTGTATTGCATGTTTACTGTTAAGATTCTGCACCAGTAGCAAACTATGTACTTTAATTTTATTTCAGCTGGACATTATGTGTAAGTCGTGTGTGTGTGTCTGTGTGTGTGTGTCTGTGTGTGTGTGTCTGTGTTTGCTATTGGCCAAAATGTTCAAATGTTTCCATTAATGAGCGAGGTGGAAACAAAAGCGTCTGTCTTGATGTGCAGTTCGACCTCACCAGAATTATGTTTTTTTTTAATTCTGGTATATGTTCTTATAAACTATGACATTACATAAATATTTATTTAACTGAACACTTTATTTTTTGAAGGTGTTCAGTTTTTGTGGTATTGTTAAGTTTGGCTGTGGTGTTTGTAAACTGTCACACTTTTATAAATGTGTTACTCTTTATGATATATTAATTTGTTAATAAATCTAAAGAGACTCTTTTTGATAAAAAGTTTGTGTTTTCTGTTTCTGTTACTGTAATCGGGTGAAATGTGTAATGATTTGATTGTACTGATCCACCAGCACAATCAGATAATACTATAAAAACATGTGGCACAAATAATTTATTGGTCCTCAACAACAACAACAACAACAAAAACAATACTAAAGAGTTTTTGTTGTTGTTGTTGTTGTTGTTGTTGTTGTTTTGTAAAAATGGAAATGAAGGGAAACGAGACAAAATATCTCAGTAAACATGTTGACTGAACCCAAGAAAATAAGTAAGCCACCAGATACAGATTAAAAAGAGAATAAAAATGAGAAACGGTCTCATCAACATCAACATGTGTTGTCATGTTAGAGTGTCACATCTGAAAGACCAGTCATACAAATACATACAATATGTAATAACATTTGAATTTTATATTAATAACAGGACAGAATATTGAAATACATTAAAATATCATTGAAATAATTATTCATGATTTAATGTAAATGCAAAAATTTTCAACTCCAGAATGAGCTGCTTAAACAGATGTTACATTCAGGCTGCAGGTTGTGAATGTTAAATAAAATCAAAATACAGAAAAATATATATATATACTTTCTGCTCTATCAGTTACAGTATTATTTGCTTTATCTAACTGAGAACTGAATAATAAAATAAAACTTGTATTTAAAAAGAGGAAATGTTGATTGAATCTTCATTTAATTAACTAGTTATTAGGCCTGTAATGTAAGTAATGTCTATATGCTGCCTACATGCAGTACGAGCTGACAGATGTAAATATTTAATACTTTTCTTCTGCCCAACAACAGATTTTGAGAAAACTTGACTTCAGACTTTGTACTTCTCAAAAAAACCGAATGTGTTTCACTTTTGGCATCGCATCTTTATATCTTTTATGATTTACCAGTGGCTTTTAATCGTGTTTTCATGAGGAGATTCATGTGATTCATTAGTTTGGATGATTTGTGAAAATTCACTTTTGGAACAAGACGCCACCTTGTGGTTTGGGGCAATGAGTGCATCTTCTCCCACCATTGTACTGTGTTTTTCTATGTTGTCTGATTTTTGTTGATGCGCAAAAAAACAAAACAAAAAAAAGCCCACATAAATAAGTTTATCTCTGAAAATTAAGACATCATATTCCCATGACTATATCCCATGAATCACTAATAATTTAACCTAATTTGGACTATTCTTTGATATGTAAAAGTATAGAAATATAGTTTTTAAAATTTTGTTACATTTAGGGTCCCAGCCCCTTAAGATAAACTCATACAAACAGGCTACGTTTTATGACTCAAAAGCTGGCACCTTCATTACCCACAATGCACCTCTACCCTTCACAGCACCTTGTATCCTCGAGCCACTAGCTTCAAGCAGAGGTCTGGTAAATTTCACTTCTCTCTTAAATCCACACACCCTGACTTTCTTTTTCATTTTCAACATCTTCAGCCCCAGCTAATGTTGACTCAAATGACATCACTTGAGGCAGTTTATCAGATGTCATGGAGCTTTTTCCAGAGCCACAAAGGACTTTATAAAAAATGTTTTCGTCTATGCAGTATATCATATCCTTCTGCGCAATGATACGGTTGGAGGGTGTAGTTCGGTAGAAGGAAAGTAGTTCCTACATGAAACTGCTTCATCTTGTTTCATCTGCAGTGTACGAGGCAGGGAATAAAAATAATGATCACTTTTACAGCATTGTTTTTCTAACACAGTGACAATAGAGTGGGCTCTTGCTGAGTCCACCAGTGTGTGTGGGCGAATATATACACATATATAAATAAAAAATAAAATGTAGACTGATATATCTGTGACAGGCCGACATCAGCAGATAATATTGGCCAACCAATATTTCTGTCTTACTCTTATTTTGAGTAACCAGGTCATGATTTCTGTAAAGACACATTGCTGTTGAGCTTTTCAAATGTTTTTGTTTGTTTGTTTGTTTTTTGTGCTTTGAGCACCACAAGCCATCTAATTCCATTATATTGGAGAGACGGCAGTCATCCTTATGACCAGTATCTCTAAAACTCTGCAACTCACACCAAAACAACCTAGATAAGTAAATAGCACCATAGGCCAAGGGGAAAATATGTGTTTTTGGATTTTTTTTGTTGTGAACTGTCCGTTTAAACAGGGCATATTCCTCCATATTACAATAGTTTTTGCACAGTAATAATGCATTAAGGGAAACCACAATTTCACCTTTTGAAATTCTGATTAAATGGACGGGATGAGGGCTGCAGCTAACCACAGTTTTCATCATTGATTAATCTGTTCGTCGATTATTAATTGTTGTATAAAATGTCAGAAAATGGTGAAACAAAACCCAAAATGTCAAAATCAAATGTCTTGTTTTGTCCACATCCCAAATATAATCAGTGTGTTGTCACAGAGGAGCAAAGAAACCAGACAATATTCACATCTAATGAGCTGGAATCAGAGAATTATTTTTCTTATTTAAAAAAAAAACAAACACTCAAACTGATTACTTGATTATCAGAATGGTTGGGGGTTAATTTATTAATCGATTATTCCATCAGTCGTCAGGAGGAGGATGATGGAGGCTCCTGTGCTGCAGAGGACAGTGAGGGTCCGGTGGTTTCAGGACCCTGGTCAGCGCAGCTCGCAGCCCGCACAGATCAAACAACGCAACTCAGACAGAATTATATTACATGAACCTGGTCTGTCAGACGCTTTGATGGGGGCAGCATGCGGCGTCTGGTAGAAGCGGAGTGGATCCACGTCATGACGTTACCGCCTCAGCCTATGAGGAGCGGGCATGAAGCCGCACGCAAACCGGGACGGGAGGCTTTTGATGTAGAGAAATGTCTTAACATATTTATAAAACCGCAGAATGAACGGCGTGTTTAGATATTTAAACCCCGGCGGCGTGACGGGACTGAGGCTCGTCTTCATCTCTCCTGAGCATAACGGGACATCATCATCATCCTCCTCCTCATCATCATCATCATCTGTCCGCCTGAATCAGCCGCTGCCAGCAGCTCCGTGGACTTGTGGTATTGTTTGGCCTCCATGTCCGTCCATTTAAATGAGGTGATGCGGGGATGTTTGCGCCGCTGTAGAGCTGAAAATGAGCTGCCGCGCTGCGGAATGAAGCCTCGCAGCTGCGCACACCGGAGCCGGAGCCGAGGAGGACCTGACAGTTTAATTAATGGCGTTATAAGCGAGTCTCAGTATCACCAACAAGACAAGAGGAGGAAGGAAAAAGAGGAGGAAGAGGAGACGTTTTCCCGGATGTTTAAAATATAACAGTTGTGTTACAGAGTGTTATTTTATTGGTGTAAAATGCAGATGAGGACATTTTAAATACCCTTGCATCGCGTTCATGGCGCTCAGGCCTGTGAGTCATTTATAACGCGTGTGTGTGTTTCTGTTTCATCGTGACGGTGAAACGCTCATAAAGCGCATCCTGGAAGAGGATGAAGATGAGGATGAGGAAGAGGGGATGAGGGTCAGGATTACCGCTCCTCGTGTTCACGGCGGACCTTGATTTATTAGCTGTACAATTAAGGCACGCGGTGAATGCCAAGAGAGGAATCACACACACATCTGTCCTGCATCATTTATGAAGATGGAGAGATTTAAAACATCTGCAGAGAGAGAGAGAGAGGGGGAGAGAGAGAGAGAGAGAACACCTGGCTGCTGAGCTCACACGAACAAAGAGTACCTGTTTTTTTGTTTTTGTTTTTTTTTTATCATTGATCATCACCAACATCTCACCAAACTGTGATCATTTTCTGACAGATTTTTGTCACATAAATCAGAGATTCTCAATCAGGGAGAACAGTTCTGCGTTTTAGATCGAAACCCGAATTCTTATTTTGGAGACAACAGATATTAGAGCCGCAACTAATAATCATAATTATTGATTAATGGTTTGGTCCAGATAAATTCAGAAAATATGCCACTGAATATAGTGATGACTACACTGTTAGAAATAAAGCCGCTAACAAGAACCACAAAGTGTTCTTTTGCTTGTTCCCTTGGAGAACCCTTGTCTGTTAGAACTGTTTTAGGTTCCACATGCAACCCTTTCACAGTGTTCTACCTGGAACCCAACATGAAGAGTTGTACCAGGAACCATCTGTGAAAGATTTCACCGCTATGAGAGGTTCTACAGAGAACCCTTCTATGGTGAAAGGGTTCCACCCAGAAACCCTCTGGGGGTTCTGTTCACCTATGCATCTTGTAAGGGTGCCAACATGAACCCACCCAGGGGGTTCTACTGAGAACCCTTTTATATTACAAGGGTTTTATGTAGAATTCACCCAGGTGGTTCTAATGAGAACCGCTTTAATATTCCAAGAAATTTTTTCAAGAGCACACTCAAGGTGTTCCACTGAGAACATTTTTATATTACAAGGGTTTTATCTAGAACCTACCCAGGGGGTTCTACTGTGAACCTTTTTGATATTTTAAGAGTTTTGTCAAGAACCCACTCAGAAGGTTCTTTTTTGTTTATGATTTGTTTTATTTTTGTTTTTTGTTTTGGTTGTTTGCTTTTTTTTGGGGTTTTTTTTTTTTTTTTTTGGTGTGTGTGAGGGGGTTTACATGTTTGAAAATTCACCCATTTGTGAAACAGAAAATCATAATGAGAACATCAGTCAGATAGTCAGAACATGGAACAGTTCTTTATGTCCACAGTCAAGCTTCTAGTCTGCACTACTCTACACAGGATGTGCACAGAACGTGTTCATGCTCCTTGCAGACATATTTCTTGCACAGTGAACAGGTCATGCTGGTCGGAATCATTTCGGGTGGGACAAACCTGACACCTGCCAATATTGTCCCCCCCCCCCCCCCCCCAGGTCATGTATCAACTCAAAAGTATCAACTCTGCACCTGCAGATGTGGGGATGTTGGGTCACACATGGGTCACACACAGACGGACAAGTTCTACACAGCTAAAACAGCTTGGGGGCAAATTGACCCCAGAGGAACACCGATGTGTGCAATATGTGTTCAGCACATTGAAAAAATATCATCATGATAATTTTATGCTTAATCAATTGTACCCATCAAATTAGGAAAAGTCATGAAATATGAAGCCAAAAAAGTCAACTATTATCTTTTGAATGATAAACATTGAATGGGGTCAAATTGACCCCAAGGATAATAGGAGGGTTAAAGGTCTTACCTAGAACCTACCCAGGGGGTTCTACTGAGGACCTTTTCAGCATTCAAAGAGTTTTGTCAAGAACACACTCAAGGTGTTCCACTGAGAACCTTTTTATATTCCAGAGTTTTTATCTAGAACCTACCCAGGGGGTTCTACAGAGAACCTTTTTATAAGGGTTTTATCTAGAACCTAGCCAGGGGGTTCTACTGAGAACCTTTTTGTATTATAGTGCAAAAAAGTCTTGACAGGATGTCATCAATCTTTGAAGAACTTTTTCTTCCAAAAAGGGTTCTTTGAATGAAAGAGTTTTTAATGGAGCCCTTAAGTCTTACACAGAACCCTTGACAAACCCTTTCTTTTAAAAAAAGGGTTCTTAGATTTTGTGTATCATTATATCATGATATTTAATAACTGTTGTCTCTTTCTGGTGGTTCCTTAAAGCTCCATTACAGTAAAATGATGTAATTTTCTGAACTTGTCAAAATGTTCTAGATGTTCTAAAGTAAATGTACTCATCATGCAGAAGTATAATCAGATAATTCTAAGTATAAAGTCCTTTGAATTTGTCCTCAAGTAAATCTACTTTATTACATTTTGCCATTGGACAGAAATGAGAATTTTGTGTTATTTCCTTGTCCAGATAGAGTCGTCATTAACTTTACAGACTATCAGTCCCTTCATAGTTAATTTTGTGATTTTCGACTGCATCTGTAAAACTGATTTGTTCCTGTAAATAAAATCCTCTGGTCACAATAAAGAAAAATTTCACAGACTACAGATAAGTATATCTTTAATAATGAACATGATCAAATCTAAGAATGTGACGGTGACCTCTGATACAATGGATATTTAATTCAGGGATGACTTAAAACTTTTTTTTTTTTTGCATAAATTTTCTATATTCCAATACCAGTAATATAACTCTGATTGCTCCACAATCATACTCCCTCTCTTTTCTTTCACTCTTGCATACACACAATACAGCAAGCAATTAAAAATAAAAAAGTCACAAACATATACCATATAGGCTAGTCTCTGGGTTTTCATACACTTGACAATAAATCAGTTAATTATAATGCTACAGTTAAACATTTTGAGGCGATCTCAAGTTAGAAATGCCGGTACATTAAAGCTTACATTTTCTGAGGATGAAGTGGACAGGTTATAGCAATGAAAATGATGAAGAATGTCAAGATTATAATTATGTTAAGAGAGAACAAGAAACAAAAATCTGACAGGCCTGGCTTGAGTTTTAAAAGCAGTACATGCTACATTTCCTCCAGAACTTCATAAACAGAGACCTCTGTTGGAACAGCAGGGAACAGAGGGAAATAAAAGTCACTCTGACAGGGAAATAAGACAGAAATACGGAGGACCATTAGAGCCTGACATAAGAGAAAAATTATTCTGCATTTTGAGAACAGTGTCGAGAATAAAGTTGAAATGTCAAAAATAAAGTCAAAACATTGAGAACAAAGTTGGAAAGTTGAGAATAAAGAAGAAATGTCTAAAACAAAATCAAAACATTCAAAAAGTTGAAATGTCGGGAATAAAGCTGAAATGTTGAAAATAAAGTCAATATGTCAAGAATAAAATTAAAATGTCAAGAACAAAAGTTGAAATATTTTAAATTAAGTTGAAAAAGTTGAGAATAAAGTCGAACCGTCAAGAATAAAGTCAAAATGTCAGTCAAAAATGAAATTGAAATATTGAAAATAAAGTCATAATTTTCAGAATAAAATAAAAATGATGACAATAAAGTTGAAATGTCAAGAATAAAGATGAAATGTTGAGAATGAGGTCAAAAATAAAGTTGAAATGTCAAAAATAGTCAAAATGTTGCACATTAAGTCGAAATGTCAAAAGTAAAGTTGAAATGTTGAGAATAAAGTAAAAATGTTAAGCATTGTCAAAATATTACAAATAATGTCACAAAATGTTCAGAATTAAGTTGCACTGTCATGAATACGGTCAAAATCTTGAGAGAATTAAGTCAAAACGTTGAAAATAAAGTTCAAATGTCGAGAATGAAGTTGAAATATTAACAATAAACTTGACAAAATTGAAATGTTTAAAATAGTCAAAAATAAAGTTGAGAATAAATTCAATTTTGTCAAGAATAAAGTCCAAATGTGCAGAATTAAGTCAAAATGTTGAACATAAAGCCGAAATGTCAAAAACAGTTGACATATCAAGAATTAAATTGAAACGCTGAAAACAGAGTCAAGTTTTTGATAATAAAATGTCGAGGATAAAGTCAAAACATTGAAAATAACTTTGAAATGTTGAGAATAAAGTTGAAACGTCAAGCCTAAAGTAGAAATGTTGAAAATAAAGTCAAAATGTTAAAAATAAAATCGAAATGTCGAGAATATAGTTGAATTACCATTTCAACCTTATTCAACATTATTCTCATAATGCAGAAAAAAAAACTTGCTCCTCTGATTTATTTTTTCTCACAGTAAGATTTCAACTTCATTCCCGACATTTTAACTTGATTCTCAAAATGCAAAATTAAGAAAAAAAAATCGTCCTTCTCCTTTTTACCCCTTAATGTGGCCCTAATACTCCGTCGTACAGAAAGCAAATTTCGTGTTGAAAAACCTGAACTCATACAGTATATTTGTATTTCCATCCTTTAAATAAGAAAGAGAGGGACCACCTTTAAAAGAGCGTTTGATCTCTAGACCTCTTTTCCCTGAATCTCTAGCTGATAATTTTTGAGGTACAATTCTGGAAGAAAAACAAAAAAACAAAACAAAACAAAAAAAAAAACAAAAAAAACAAAAACAAAATGACAAATTTCATTTATACTAGTGCTGAAAAGAAATGTTAAGGCTCCACTCTGGAGAGACAAAATCTCACATATTCTCCACTTTAATGCTAAATTTAAATCAGTTGTAAGCCAGGTGATACATTATTCAAAATATTTTTCTAACATTTATGCTCTCTAACGTCACAACCTTGCACGATTAAGTCTATGCATACAGAAACTTTCAGTGTACACATTCCCCCACCAAAGTAAGACACCCCTCACATTGAAAAAACGGGGCATAATAGAAGTTATTTTTTTCTTCTGATAATATAAAATACAACTGGCCACACACAGATAGCAGACATTTGTCAATAAAGTGTTGTTCACTCGTTAAGATTAACCAATACAAGCACTTAACATTTCTCCAACACACAAACCACAAAGTGAACAGTCACTGAATATCAGCAGCATGTTGTCAAGAGATTTTCAAAAACAGACGTGCAGATAATTCGTTACTTATATTTAGTTAAGAATGCAAGTTCCGGGATAGCGATAGAGTTTTTATAAGGCTAAAAAATACAGAAAAAACAAGAAAATATATATTATTGAAGCGATTCAACTGGTGGAACTAGCTTCATCCCTGCACGCATCTTAAAGACTGGGAACCAGGAGCAACGTGGGTCAAAAGTTTGACATGGGCCGAAGTCAACAAAATTAAATAGAAAAAAATATTAGTTTTCAATTTCTTTATGTCCTTGTGTTTTCTTTTTAAATCTAAATCTCGTCGACAGCCATCTTCTGTTTACTTCTGACGATCCTGGAAAAGACAGGAAATAGGAAAAAATGATCAGAGAGATTAATCAATATCACATTACTCACACATATGATGTTGCATTATTGCCAAAAAAAAAGAAAAAAAAAACAGTCATGAGGCCAGAGGAGAGGGGTAAAATTCAGAGAAAAAATAAGATCAAAGTGGTACATTTACAAGTAAAAACAACTAGGATATTCTCTGAAATCTAAGTGGTAAATTCACAAGAAAAAACATATGAATATTGAATATTTTCTGAGATTAAAGAGAAAATTGCGGATTGTTTTGTAAAAAGAACCACATTGTTTGTTTGGCTCAACATCATCACGCCACAGATGCCGCCACCTGCTGTGTATTATGCATGCAGTGGCGGTTCGAATCAAATTACACTCTGCAATCAGATTTAGCAACAAGAAAATACTTGAGGATTGATTAATTTGACGATTTATCATATTGTGTCCTGCTGTGCCACAAATGATTGACATTATTTTATCAAAACACTGTGATTTTTATATCAGTAAATAAGAAAAAGAGATCCAGAGTAGGGACAGATGATTCAGCATCAATTCAAAGACAGTCACTGTCATTCAGTGGAATTATGTCTCCTTATTATGGCTTTGTTAAATACTCAATTCTGATTGGTCAATTACAGCATTCTATAGTCTGTTTCTATGGACACAGACAGTTTTGATCATAGACTCTGGAGAAACAATACAATCATTTTCAAATTAATATTTTGTGTCACATAAATGTGTGCGAAATATTTTTTCTTGATAAGTAACCATTTCACAATAACTACCTGCTCACTGTAGATTATCCTTTACATAATTTGACCATATTATATCATTGTTTTTCTCTAAATTCACAATTTTAAGCGAATACTTTAATTATAGACAAACAAAATGTCACACTGAAGTCTTTTTACATGTGAAGCATTTTGTCTGATCAGATGCATAAAAGTGGGACAGTTCATTTGCATCAAAGATCAATTACTACACACATGATTTTGCATACATTTGTCAGTGATATTTGGATATATCTCATGATCAGAAAATACTTTACTATTAAATATTCTCATGTCAACCAGCCCTAACCCAGAGAGAGGGAGAGAATTAACACAACTTTACCTGATCGATTCGGGATCGGCTCTGTATTGAGGCAGGCTCATAGCTCTGTTAAAAAACATGCAAAGCCTTATTGAAAAGTCACATCAGAAATATACATGTTTAAACTGTTTATCAGGAAGCTTTGCAGTCATTTCAAATCAATGACAGATGGTTATATGAACAAGTTGGCTCTCATGTGAACCACGATTCAGTGCATTTTGTGGTATGCAGAAGACAGAAGTTCTGTGTCTGTATCAGAGTGTTATTTTAATCATCACAGTCAGACAAGAAGCTCGCCTGGCAGCACCAAAACAAACAGAAAATGCGGATTAGTCTGGAACCTCTCGGTTAATTTTTGGTTTTCAAGGAGTGTTATCAACACCGCAGACCAAAATGTCTCTGGATGCAACTGGACAGACCTACAACCAATCAGAGCAATTAAATGTGTTTTGTAGCGTAGTTGGTAAATGAAACTTTGACCAGATCCTGTATCAACAAAAGCTTTAAGCCAAGAAGTGAAACATAACTTCAATTATCTTCATACGCTCGCTGAATATCTTTAAGTGTCATGTCTTAATGTGTCGTGTGTGTTGAGTCTGAAGGAAATTTCTACCTTTTTCACCACCTCCTCCTCCTCCTGCTTCTTCTCGTAGTGGGAGAAGTCATCAAAGATGGAGGTGGTGTGTTTGTACTGGGCGATGATCTTGAGCACCTGCTTCGCCTTTTCCAGAGGAACCTCTTGAGTGTCACGTGAGTTGGTGACTGGCTTGTTGTCATTGTTCTCCAGGCGGATGTGGCGCAGCTGACTATTTGGCACGTCCTTAACAAACAACCAGTTCACGTCAAACTTGCCCTTCCACTTGTCCTGCGCCCAAACGCCAGCGCTGGTGCCGTAGTCCACGGGCGAGCGCATTTCGGCCACGCCGCAGAAATGGCCGCTGCCGTTGACGCTGAACAACAAGTAGACGGGACCTTTAGCGTTCATTGCTCTGAAGGCTGAGTCCAAACGTTTGTTGCCATGCTCCGTGCTGCACCAGATGGAGTACTTGATGGAGCGGTGGATGTCGTCCTCGGAGTAGCTCTTGATGATGAAGACGCGGCCGTTTTTCAGGTTCCAGTCGAACTCCTTGGGGTTGTAGCTGTGGGCCGCTCGCAGCTTCTCCAGCACCGGGTGGGACTCTGCTCCTGGCTCCAGAGGCACACCACCACCCCCTCCGCCTCCATTACCAACACCACCACCATTAGAGGAGCCGCTGCTGTCCAAGCTTCCACCGCCGTAGCACAAGTTGCGGTTGCGTGGGGCTACCCAGCGGGTCTGAGGTGTTGGGGCGGAGTTGTGGTTCTGGTAGGACTGTGGAGGAGGAGGTGGAGGACCCTGCATGGTCATCTGCTGCACGAGGGACTGGGCAGACTGGAGGGACTGTTGGAGGGGGGGCAGGAGACTGGGAGCGTGGGAGTGAAGCTGGGGCTGGTGCTGTTGGTGGTGGTGGTGATGGTGCGGGGGTAAAGGAGGAGCCATCTTGGTGATAGGCCCTTTATTATCCCACGTATCGATGTCCATGCTGTGTTTGATGGGGGGTGGAGGCAGAGCTCCACCAGCGATGGGCATGCCCGGTTTGTTCTTGGTCTTTTGTTGCTGCAACTTGGCAGGTTTACTCGCAATAGCAGCCCATGACGTAGGTTTCGGAGGGGGCATTCCAATTGGTGTGCCACCGTTCCCTGTGGCAACAGCTGCAGCTACACTGCCACCGCCGCCGATCACAGAGCCTGCACTCTTCACACCCGAGCCACTTCCTGTCACATCCCCACCTATTTTTAGGCCCAGCATGCCCTGCTCCAGGCTGTTCATACCTGGAGCCTTGCTCAGGGTGTCGCTATGGAAACCCGTCTGGCCATCAGGGACTAAGGTGCCTCCCAGAGAGCTGGGTGGGTAGCTGTAACTGCCCCCGTAGGCGGAGCTCTGAGTCTGCTGGCCCTGAGAACCACTGGTGCCCCAGGCTGAGAAGGCCGGGTTCTCTGGGAAAAAGTTAAACCTGTGAGGGTAGATGCTGCTGCTGAGACCCCCCGGCTGCCCGAACACCGTGTCGTGCATGAAGTGATGATCTCCGTTGCTGAGGGGAGCGTAGGGTGTCAGGTAGGGGATGGGTGGGTCGCCTCCTGTAGACCAGGGAGCCTCACTGAGGGGGTAAGGAAACCCGATGGAGGGGGCATAGTAGCTGGACAGGTAGGGGTCTGTCATGGACTGATAGCTGTTACTCTACAAACAGAAACAGAATTAACATCATCTGTTAGAGCAACAAGATGCAGCGATGATAGACCTTTGTCACGGCAGCCATTTTGACATAAAACAGTAGGTAAACACAGGTGTTCTCAATTATATTTGAGGTTCCATTTTATTCAGGTCAAACAGAGTCAGGGTTCTGTTAATATGCATGTTGACTCACTGGAGAGGCTCTACTACACTAAATGGAATGGGACCTTAATTAGTATCATGGGTAAAACCTATGTTTGTCCTAATATTTCATATCAATATGGCTGCTGTGGAAAAAGGCCTACTTAAAAGAAAATTAACCACTTTTCATGTGGATGGACAATCAGTGTTCATGGTAATTGTAGTCAGCTAGACATAAGTTCCTCAGTGTGTGCTATATCGACCTTCACTGCTCCAAAATCACATACTATGTGCACTATCGTTCAACATGCATTTATGTAAATAAACAGTAGCACGTATCTTTTCGGACACACTGCTCAGTGCACATCACACCATAATGTATCTTTAGAGCCTCTTTGCTCTTTAGAGATGCGTAACCGTGGTAACCTGGGCCAACAATTAACTAATTCTAAAAATATACATCTAGCAAAGTGAAACCTTATATTTAAACAGTACTGGCGTTATGCCAGAGCTGCCTTGGTGGCTGTCCGCATTGCATTGTGGGATGTTTATGATGGCATAGTGTCCAGTGCTTGCATACTATAGTATTTCCCTGGAAACAGGATGCACCTTGTGAATTACTGGTTTCATGCATACTAA
Organism: Lutjanus erythropterus; assembly: GCF_056507025.1. NCBI lineage: Eukaryota > Metazoa > Chordata > Actinopteri > Lutjaniformes > Lutjanidae > Lutjanus > Lutjanus erythropterus. Next base: position 9,544,463 of record NC_139322.1, on the reverse strand, counting down.
AAATCTCACACTGTTTTCAGTACTAAATAGCATGTTGGTATGGAATTTCATACAATGCACAAGAAAGCGGAGTTCTCCTCCTGCAAAATCTGTTGTTCTTCCTGCATCCAGTGATGTCACAGTGATGTAAGTGATGTTAAGGAAGAACTATAGGCTGTTTCAGCTTGGATTTCTATTCTCCACTTCTGGGCAGCCGGAGGGTGAGCTACATGAGTATTTTTATTACCTAACATTTATTACCTAATGTTGTTTTGTCACAAATTTTTCCTTTCTGAAAAAAAATGCAGGTTTCTGAGATTTGGATATTGCACTTGGCCACATTATGATTTCAATAATATTGCGATTAATTGTGCAGCCCTAATCCTGGTTCATGCTGGCAGCACTGGTGCAGCTCTGCAAGCAGGAGAACTCAGTTTTCTCAGTCAATATAGCACACACTGAGGAATTTATTGTTTCAACTGACTACATTTACTATCAACACTGACTGAAGTTTCACATAAAAAGTGATGAATTTTCCCTTTAAAGTCAAAATAAAATTATTTTGGTGTCACATTACCTGGTTAGACTGGCTGGTGAGATAAGGCTCAAAGTCATTGTCATGGACTGTATCCTTCTGGTGGAGGGAGCCATTCTGCACTGAAACTGGAAAGGCTGCAAGAAAATCAAACTGTTGTCAAAGCTGGAACATCTGAACAAACAGCATGATGATGCCACCTCTATTGTGAGGCCTAAAATATCTGCATTGAACAGATCTGAGTAACAATTTTCCCGTGATATCACTGAAAACATGCAACTAGAATTTCATCTGCATTATTGCTATGAACTTGTTTCTAGCATCACAGCGATAGACCAGTGTGAAACCCATTACAGCTGGGCTTAAGCTTATGTCTGAGAATTAAAAAAAAATAATAATGTGAATGATGTTTAGTGATTTGAAATAGGTTATCCTGTCTGCCATAGAGTGACGTCTGCTGGATAAATGTAACCTTTTCAGGAGCTGACCTTTTGAAATGTGCAAGGTGTTTTCTATTGATAAGCTCCCAATGATGCATGTTCAATACTGCAAACAGCTACAGTATGAAGCAAACATGTGGATCAAAATATGTAACAATGCATAGCAGTTATTTAATGCTATGTAGATTAAGGTTGTAAAAAGTATCGATAAAACACACAGTACTGATTTTTTACATACCACGTGCTTGAAACAAGACAATCTGTCAATTATACATTCAATAGTATTATAAGAACTAAATCTATCTGAGAAGACATTCATCTGAGTGCACATTTAAAACCCCAGTTCTGTTGAGTCTTTATTGTCCTGCATGAAATTTGGCTTGCAGCAAATCCAGACAGTGTCAAGTGACTTTTTCAGTACCAGCACTGTGTGCAGGTTGTTAACAATAATACTTGAAAAAAATCTTGTTTTGTCTCATTTTTTTCTTGTTGCCATGGTATTGAAAGAGATAAAATATTGTTTTTTATACTAGTATTGTATCAAATTTTAACCTTTTAAGGGCCATCTACACCAAGAACTGTAAGATAAAAATACTGGTTAGACTGGCTGACCAGTAATCCCACCCACTGGACTACTTTTTATTTTTTATACTTTTTTCCACATCTCACAAGCACTTAATTTTATATCATTCAAATTTTTCATGAGTTTGTCAATCTGTTTGTTCCCGATGACTTAATATCTTTTATCATATATCATTTTCCATTTCTATTTTAATTTGTGCTTAATATTTTTAATACCAGTGCACTGGAGTCCTGGGGGAGCCCAGTCAAAAGCACCCAATTCCATCAACGCAGTTTTCATAGATGGAGCTTTTTATTTATTGAGTTCATGTTTGCCATGATTCCTAATATTAAGTATCCCACACTATTAGCAGAGTATCAGGGGGCATTCCATCAGACATTATGAAGGATTCAGTACAGATACCCTTATGTGCTCTGTCTATTTTTGTTTTGCGTGTGTAAATTAACTCTAGCATTCCTAACATTTCATTGGATATCAATGACATAACTAACAATATAAGAAGACAGAATTAAGTTTTAATTTTGCTCTGACTGTTGTTTCTTACATGAGTATATTCTTGGGGTCCCAATGGACCCCAGTCAGTAGTCCTTCCATTCTAAATATGTTGGTAAGATGAGGGTTAAAATTCTGTAATTTGGACAACATTATTGTAGATATTGTCGGAGATTCTCTGTTGACATCTGGGCTATAATACATGAGACATGAGGTATCAGGTGACAGGTATGCACTATGCTTTACAGGGTGCTAAACAGGTCTGTGTTAAACATCTGTAGATACAGGATCATCTGGAGGATTAGGAGACATTTTTCTCTCACCTTTGCTTGCATCTTGTCCTTTCGATGTCTTGGTGGTCACGTTGAAATGAGGAATGCATGTGAAAGGAGAAATAAAGAAAGCTTGCATGGGTCTCCAGTGTTATTGAAAGCATCACACATCATCTTAGGTGCACACTGACACGTTTTAGACGTTTCCTCTGAAAACCTGACAAGCACATACAGTAAATAACAAAGCAGCCAGATCCCAAATCTGATACCCACTGGAAGCTGTGGTCCAGGCCTTTTGGTTACCAGCAGAGACCAGTTTTCTTGCTAACCTCCCCTCTCAGCTGGCTAACTAGCTTGCTGCAGAGTGGGCTGCACACAGCGCACATCTCGCCTCTCGGTGAAGATAAAAACATGGAGCTGTTCTCCTCTCTCCTCCTTACCTGAGGGTCGATACTAGCGGCAGACATCATTCATCCACCAGGTGTTGTGTCAGACTGGAGCCCTGACAAGACGTACAGTGTGTGTGGAGAGAGGCTAATAGCAGCAGCAGCTACAGTCTCCCTGCGTTACTTTGCTAACAGTTAGCACAGTTAGCTTTAGCAGCCGTTAGCCGTTTGGTGTCGGTTCGCTGGTCGTCGCCCTGCTGTCTCTCCGCGCTGTCCTGTCCACATTAATCCACAGACCCCCTCACCGTTACATTAAAATACAACCAGCCTTGGTGGTCCTGATCACTTGCCCCAATGGCAGCTTCATCCGGGCTCTGCGGGGCGGAAATGACGTCGGTGACGTAGGAGACGCGTCCACGGCTACCTAGCAGCAGCAGGAGCAGATTCTAAAAGTGTGACAATAAGGATATTCTTCAAATATCTACTTCTGCCCAAAACAGAAGAAATTCACCACAAAATAATAAATGATTTTTTACCATTCTAATGAATTTTTAAGATTGAGTTATGGGTTTGAGAGTTTTCTGTAATGGTGATACTGAAACAACAGAACATCTTTTTATTTTCATGCACTTACACACAGTTGTTCTGGAAGCAATTTTGGTTTATTTGCCTCTCTTATGTTTGTACATTCATTGCTTAAACAATAAATAAAACAACAAAACAAAAACAACACAAACAAAAAAGTAAGGATATTCACAGAACGTTTCAAAGAAACAAATGTGATATAGTAGCTAAATCTACAAATAAAATACAATTTAAAAAGAAAGAATATTAAAAGCACAAACTGTAAATTAAAACATTTAACTACAGGTTTTAATGGATTGTAAATATAGCTCAAAATCTTTATTTAAAAAAAACAGAACAAATGGGTTTTTGGTCAGACAATCTGCATTTACTTATCTAGAATTTGGCTAGTATAATCAATAAATGTATCATATTTGCCCCTTTCTCTAATTTCTGTCATAATGAAAGAAATCAAACATAATATGTTCATAAAATAATGCTTTTTTGGAACAACAATTCATTATTAAATTTGGAAACATCTTTCTGTGTTTTTATAGAGTACTGACAATGCCAAAAAGATGGGGAATGGTTTCAGACAAAAAGTTAAATTTATATTAATATCAGATTTAAATTTCTTGAGAAATTCTCTGCTGGGTAAAACTTGTGTATAATTTTAAAGGAAACCTATTTAATCTTATTAGTTAGAAAGTATTTGTGAGGCAATGACCAAACATTTACCTGAGGAATATTCTTAGCAAAGTAACTCTGATATGCAACGACGACTTTATGACAACATCACTGTGAAACAGAGTGAATAGTTCTGTTATTATTATTACAGGATGGTGAGAAACTTTTTTTTCCCCATTAAATAAATTTTTTTCAGTTAAATTCTTTAACAGTCAGAGTGCGCCGGGATCTGTAGAACATGTGTTTGACCATTGGGTGGCGCCAAAACACTGTTTAAATGTTTTTATTGACACTGCAGTTTTTTCTTATCTTTATTTGACATCTTCACATAACAAATATATTACAGTTATCTTTGTATTATGTTCATTTGTATGTGTGTGTATATGAAAATATGTGACACCTTGTTGTCCTTCCCTTATTTGCACAGTAGGTAGTTTGTGGAGGATGGGGAATGTACATGTGTGCATACTGATGAAGCATATAGTATGTTTTTGTTTGTTTGTTTGTTTTTTTTACCGTCAGATGTAGTGTGGCCGACCACCGCAAGAAAAGAAAACCACTTTGCATTTATTATGATGATAATACTTGATATGATGACACTATTTAATTTTTGTGTCTTTTATTTTGTAAAAATTAGGGATGTCATCTCAAAACTTGCATTTGAAGGGTTAAAATTCTGTAAATTAATGAATGTTTGGTGATCAGGACTGAAGGTGGTTAAACGATTTAACCAGAAAATTGTGGAAAATAATATGACTGTGTTTATAGCAGTCTTAGAAAGGGGAGATTTCTATCATTGAGGATTCAAGTATATAAAATTTTTAGTCAACTGGGCATGTTGGGGCTTTAGGAGACTTGGATTACACCAGATAAGCAGTATGGAGGCATTTTGTATTTTTATTCTGTTGTTTTTTATGTTTGAAAACTGGTCACCTTTCAATTAAAATATTTGGGAGTCTCTGCAGTGCTGTTCTCCTGTGAAACGCCAAGTGTTTTGTGGACTACAAAAATAAACCTGACCTTCAGTCGGCATGAGGATGAGTAGATAATGACTGAGTTTTCAAAAATTTCAAAAGTTTGAGTTTTGAGTTATTTATTCTAAGCATAATATAAATATTGCTCTAGCCATAAGGTATTTGGTTTATTCATTGTTTTTTCTTTATTCAAAATAAACAATGCCTTTCATTCTTAATATAAAAAAATGTCTGCTTTTTTATTTCTGAATGAACGGTTGAACCTGTCCTCAATTTGAACTGCTATGAACTCAACAGTCAGTTACTTGTAGAGACGTTGAACGTACACTGTCAGTGACGACACTCGGTATGACTCTGTGATTGGCTGGACGGCCTGTAACTCAACCGAACTGCCGGAGCAGGAAGGGGCGGGGCTAAACGCAAGAGGAGGGATATGGTGCTCTCATCATGGCGGGATGCATGAAAATGATAAACGGTTTAATAACTAGAAGTGCTAAATTAACGCTTTTCATGGTGCTGCTGACATGTTTACCTCAACTGTCGCACCAGAGTACGGGTAAGAGGCGGTGTTACGGAGCTGTAACTGAGACTTTGAATGATATAATACGTATTTTGAACGAGTAACATTGCTGAGGCTAACTCATGTTAGCTTGTGTTTGGTCTTTGAAACTGTACAGAAGTTACTTGATGCTGAAACCCTTTTTATTCTCACAGCTCGGTCACTGCGAGCTAGACTCTGATTCTGTCTGGACAAGGGAGTCATTTAATTAAGTTTAACATTTGTTTTGCGGTTGAAGATTTCAGCTGTGTGCAAATATGTAAAACCTTAACGTTACTCAAGTTTATAAGCCCGCCCCGCCCTCAGGTTATTTTTAACCAACCAATTATAAAATCAGTGAGTCACTAAACAGAAACTTTCTGTTTCAGATCTGTGAAGCTCAGTGTGAATGGAACAAACATAGAGTGAAGACAATAATATTTAAATATGTATAATATACGTCTTTCAACAGTAAAAAGATTATAATATATTATTTTTGCCCGTGGTGGTTTTTAAGTAAGGTAATATATTGCCATTTTTTAAGTCTAATTTTAGAAAAAATGTTGCTATATAAAACACACCACCATATGCATAAAGTCTAAGTCAGAAAGATTTAGCCTACATTTATATGCAACTAGTGAAGACGGATGACAACACTGCCATAAATCGTTTATATCATGTAGTATCATGACACCACGATGTTGTTTTGTTTGTTTGTTTGTTTGTTTGTTTGACATACAGTATCAAAAAACATTTTGTGATGCTCATGAGAGTCAACATTTTTTCAGACCCCTGCTATTAATCTGTCTAGATTGAGCTGGTGTGAGTTGCTGAGTTTTGGAGATTTCGGCTGTAAATGTAATATAAACAAGATGGCATTCTATAGATAATCCACAGACTTTGTTGTGAGCAATTTTACGTAGGAAATATTTTCTTTTGATCAAATTCCACCTCCCAAATAGGGCTTAGCAATATGCCTTCTGAAAAAATATATTTAATTACATCACTTTACTATAATGTAGCCTTTAAACTTCACCCTAAAATTCAGTTCATGTCACAGGTTTCTTTTACATATATGTGTCTGTTTTATTAAATCCAGGTAACAAACATCCAGTAACTGATCTCCAGGATGGAGAGACGTACATCCTAACAGGGTCCAACAGGTTCTGTTATACAAATGCCAAAGTGCCGACCTGGAGGCAAACATGGACGAGGATTCAGGTAAGCTACATGAATGGAGCCAAATCCAGAACTGCTTAAATTCATATTTAATGCACTTTATCAATCACAAAATAATTAGATAATGTTCAAGAAAGAGTGCTGTTATCACATTCATCGCACACATATAAGCTTTTACTAATGTTGTCTTGATACCAGAATTTTAAACTTTTATACTCTTGTGGTACTGTAGCAAAAAATAAAGAAAAGGAAAATAGGCTCCTTTTTATTAACAACCTGCACACAGTGCTGGTACAAAAAAAACAAACACTTTTTTTGCTTTTCTAATAATTCTTTATGGTGAAACTCAGTTGATTAGGTCCATAATAACTGCGTATTTCTGACAGGTGAAAGTGTGGAGTTCAAACGTGTTTAAGGTGGATACTGTGGAAGGTGAGGAGGAGCTGCAGGAGCTGGACCGCTTCACTTTCTGGGGCTGGTTTCAGAGCTTGTTACGTGAGCGGCGCAATGAAACCACTATTAACATCAGTCTGTTCAGCAAGAAGACCTGTTTCAAGATCGATCCAGCTGACAAAACTCCGTACACCATCAAGCCCTTTCGTAGTAAGTGGAAAATAATGTAACACAATTGACTTCCTGGTTATTGACAGATATAACATGGCAAACAAAATGTTTTTGTTTCCTTGCAGAGTTTGATATCTATCTGTTTTTGGTGTTCCTCGCTGGAGTGATGTTGTTCCTCTTTGCAGACTCTCTCAGCAGGTAATTCTTCTTACTTGTGTTCAGTTGTTAGGAATCAACGAAATGTATGATATGTTATTAACCATCTTTCACTCTCACATGAAGGAGTCAAGTTTTCTTCTACTCTGCCGGTATGAGCACTGGCATGATCGCCTCTCTCATCATCCTCTTTTTCATTTTGGCGCGCTTTTTGCCAAAGGTAAGGTATTTCATTTCTCCCGATTATCCATAATTTTATAGGTCAAATCACTTTGGTGTCATATTTAATTCTTATACCCTCTGCTTTTTCTGTCCCCACAGAAAAGCCCCTTCTATGTGCTGATTGTTGGCGGCTGGTCATTTTCTGTTTACGCCATCCAGCTTGTCTGCAGGAACATCAACATAATTCTGCGAGAACACTGGCACGTGGCATTAGGTACAGTACAGACCCTTCACTAACATAGACTTTATATAGATATTGACTTTGTGGTTTGGAAACATCAGACAAAACCAAACTGCTGTGGGCTACGTTCACACTGCAGGCAAAGTTGCCCAAATCTGACTTTTTTTGCTTGTATGTGACTCAGATCTGTGTTGTTGTTTTGTTTTTTTTTTGTTTAGAATATGATCAGTAAAAGTCACTCTGAATTTGATCTTTTCAAATCTGATGTTACCCACTTTCATATGTGATCCTAAATTGGATATACATTTAGTTTTTCGCAATGTGACCTCAGTGTGAACAGTCATATCAGAATTCATTTAACTTTCACGTCATTCACTTGCCTGAAGTGTCACACACACTCATCACTCATTTGGAGAGGTGCTGACAAATATAGTAGCCCTTGACATCCAGATTTTTAATTTTTTTTTATTTTTTTGATCAAATCTGTTTCTGTAAAGCCATTCAGGTCATGATCCCACCAGTCCTGGCTCAGACTCTGTATCCACACACACTTTGACTTTGCTCAATAAAAAGCCTTAATTATATTTATAATATAATATTTATAGTAGAATATATATTAATAATATAGTAATTCTTTATAGATGTAATATTTAATCATATCTATATTTGTCAATTTGAGACTTTACACCTGAATCACCGTTTTAACAGGTGTCTGTTTAAGTTCTTAACACAGATTAGTCTCTTCACTATAACACAATCAGGATTAGGAATGGGAATCGAGAACTGTTTCCAAATTGTCTGATCGATCAGAATCATATGCCTCAGAGCTTATTCATTTCTGTTATCGGTGACATCAAATGACATCATACTCATGCATCTACGTCTATGCAACAGGAAAGAGTCATGGAAAGGAAGAAGCAGTCCAAGACGTGGCTACATTTTGCAAAGAAAGATGACAACAGTGCTGTTTGTAATATCTGTAAACTGGTCTTTTCAAGTAAGGGTGGAAATGGTATATCTGTTATCGAGGGTTAATATAAACGGTGGAGCTTTTCCAAACCTGAGTCACGTCAATGTCTTTTTTTCTGCTCTGTTTCTACACTGTGATCATACTCAAGATAATGAAACAGTTGTTGATGCTGAAAACCTGTGGTGGCCTGCTTTTTCCACTCATAACATTGAAAAAGAATCGGACCAGAAAGCAGAATCAGAATTAATAATGGTATAAGTCAATTCCTATCCCTAATCAGGAGTCAGTTCCTCTGTTTTCTGTAGTATTTAATGCTTAATTAATAATGCATGCTCCAGGCTGTATATAGTACACCATCTGCCTCACTTTGAGTCATGTGAATCACCAAGAGCCAAAATAATATGCATATGGTGGGCTGCATGTGTAACACAGATCCACAACTTTTACAGAGACTGTAAATCAATGTTAAAATTAAACACACAAGCTTTATGTTACACAGCTCTCCAGTGGATAAATTCTTTTAAAACACCGTGTAAGTCGTCACTTCTGTGCTCTGTGTTTTTGTCAGGTTATGTAGCAGTGGTGGGTTTCATCAGTTTTGCTGTGTGTTACCGCTACGGCCCTCTGTCGGATCAGAAGACCATCAACATCTTGTCGTGGACGCTGCAGCTGTTAGGACTGCTCCTGGTTTATTTAGGGATTCAAATTCAGCAAGTTGCCTTTGCCATCATCGTGGCAGCTTTGTTCTCAAAAAATCTGGAGTACCCACTCCTTCTGGTAGTCGCTGCGTGGAGGTGAGCATTTACAACACTGACAGAAGGTGGCGTAAGAGTACAGTACTTTAACGAACTGTACGCCCACTTAAAACAGTTTATTGTGTTCCTGTTACCTCATGCAGTGCAACATTGCTCTGTGGTTGTAAACAAGCGTGTCACACATATATTTACAAGAGAATTCTTTGTTTGATTCTACACACAAAGAGTTCATGATCTCCATTATATTTTAAAACATCTGTTCTTTGGAAACGGGGTGGCCACGGGTCTTCAAATGCCCTGAATTCATATTTATTAATAAAATGCCGTAAAATGTATTTAATGGTCATACATTCAGGTGAGAGAAAGTCTTACTTGAATGCTGTTAGCATGGTCTAAAATTCACTCAAAGTGCAAAATGCTTGTACATTTAATCTGGTAAAATCAACAACAGTTACCCTGTTACCGTCTTTGAGGTTTTTGCTATTTGTGTTTGCAAACCTTGTCCCCTGGTGATCACCACAGAGTCAGTCTGCATGGCACGGAGGTAGAGGCAATTTAGCTAACATGCAAACAAACCAGATTCTGTGGGTATACTTTTTCCATAATTTTAACCTTTTTTCCACTGCTTCTGTTTAGTTGTTAATCTTCATTATTTGAGAGGAATGTCTCATTCAAGTCATTGCCCTCATCAGCCTGAACTGGTGATTTGTATCGTGGTCCATTACTTGAACCGCTGAAGCTCAAAGCTTTGATATAACAGTTAAATTCCATTTCCCTTTAGAACCAGTTGCTATTTTCATTTCTTATAATTTGTCTGTCTTCATTGCTGTGTTGTGCAGGAAGATCAGACGGTATATTTACTGGAAGCCGGAGCCACGTCGCCTGTTGACTGAGGAGGAGTATCAGAAGCAGGGAGAGGAGGAGACTCGGCGTGCACTGGAGGAGCTGAGGAAGCAATGTAACAGCCCAGAGTTCAGCCCCTGGAAGACAGTGTCCCGGCTTCAGTCTCCCAAAAGGTGGCTATTGTGATGTTCTTTTCAGAAGTTTGTTATTTGCTAAAACACTTGATGTCTTTAATGAGTGATTTAAGCTCAGTCAGAGATATGTTCTGACAGGAATAGAAAGACTCTTCAGTTACACACGAACTGGCTGATAACTCAGCATTATCATGAAGAGATAATGTTATTGTGATTCACTGCTAGAAAAAGTACTCACCCTCCTGGAAGTTTTTGTGTTTCATTGCCTCACAACATTGAATCCAAAGTTGAGATGACAGATGATGCAGATTTTTGCCACAGTACTGACTTACCAAGAGTTGGACCTTCCAGGTACAGTACAGGTGACTGCAGGTGATCTCCACGTAACTAATCATGTGACCTCAAACACCAAAAGGCTGCACGGTGATTTGTGTGATTTGTGTTTATAATGACTTTAAATTACTTTTTAGAGCTCTGTTTTCACTTTGATATTAAGGGTCTTTTTCTGTTGACGAATATAAAAAAAAACCAAAGTAAATCTACTTTGATTCAATGTTGTAAATCAGAAACGCATCAAAACAGAAAACTGGGGTGAATACTTTTGTATAGACAGTGTATTATATTGTCTTAATTTGTATTCAGATATCACCACTTAAAACAAACAAGAAAAATCACCATGCAGTTTTAAGCTAAGTCATTATTGTTCCAACAATTTTGCATGTTTGCAGGTATTATGAATCATTGTATAAATAATTTTCTAATCATTATTTCTAATCATTATCTTATCCATCAGTACTGTGTGAGTACTGGGGCTTGGCATCAGTACTCAGTACCTGTAATGTATCAATTCAGTTTACCCAGAGCCAAGTAGTATTTAAACTCCTCTAGTCAAACGATAACTGCATTCAATACTTTTGTTACCCAGATCTAGAAAAAAAGGACTATTTATATGATTTGCTTGCAGCCAATCAGTTCAAGTGTTCTTGAAGAAGAACCTTTGAGAAAAGGTATAGAATGAATTACTAGATTGGTATCAGTATCACTTTAAGGGTACTGGTATTATAATTTTTTAAATGATACCCACCCCTCGTGGGTAAGCTCTGTTGATCCCACACGTAAATTACTTTTTGCAAAATAATAAGAAAATATAGGCAGGAAGCAGCGTCTCTGCAGATACAGACCCCACCACACACTTCTAGTGGGTCATAAGTGATGATTGAGAGGTATTATGTTAATAAACCTATACATGTTTATTAAGGAAAATCCTGCACAGTGTACCTTTTTAATAAAGAGGTGTTTATGTAATAACTGATTAACTATCTCTAGGAAGCTACGCAGAATAACTACCAATAAAGTTAGGCACCCCTAAATAACAGTACATGGTTTGCATTAGGGCTGCACGAAATTTTATCAAAATCGAAATATGGCAATTCAATTTTCAAATCGCAGGAGGTGCAGTATTTGTTAAAGGAAAAATATGTGTCAAAAATGTTTCAATTAATGAATTTCATGAGGCAGAGATGTCCTGTACAACAAATCAGATTCTATAGACTTGAAAAAAAACATCTTCATCTGATACAGATTTCTTGGGGAAAAAAACACACCATTCATTATAACAGGCTTATCAATCAGTATAAGGATAATGTTGTAAAAATGAGCATTACTTGTAATATGCAACCTGAACCTGTATACTATATACCACTAGTATTGTTGCTGATATTGTCACTTTAATGCTTTAATGCGCAGGTTTGCAGAGTTCGTTGAAGGGTCCCCTCACTTGATGCCAAATGAGGTGTCGGTTCACATGCAGGAATACGGCTTCGGAGGATCTTTCTTGGAGGATGAACTGTTTGACACAGACGACGAGGAGGAGGACGAAAATGACATTAAGCCTTTGATGAAGCCAGAGTGAGACAACAGTGTTGGAGACATATGGAAACACAAACAGTTGTTACTGCCTTTTAGAAAGGTGGCTGGAGAACGGCTCTCCGTGGCTCCTGCGGGAACTTCTAGACTGACTTCATGTATGACGGCTAGAACAACAAGAGTCTGGACTGTCATTTCGGCCACCAGAGCCACCTCTTGTCCTGGCTTTGAACGAAATATCACAGATGATCGCAGGCAGAGAAGTGTGGTCAGATCTGTTACCAGCAAAGTAAAGTAGTTTCAAAGAATGTGCACTAAAGCCAGATCTCTTCCTTTTTTAGGGGAGCAAAGGCTTCTGTTAAAACAGAGGTTACAAATATGGTGATGGCGACCAGTTGTAGGTCAAAGCAATCGAACTTTTACTGTGTGATGCTACTTTGTGTTGTCTTTAAGTCCTATCTTAGAGCAGGTTTTAGGTTTTAGCTTTCAAAACAGCCTTTAGGCTCTAAAGGAGCTCACCGCTATGGGATCATCAGATTACATGTGCAGAACATCATGTGATGAGTTCTCACCTCTCTGCAGCGGCGTGATGGGTTGATACTGGTAGATGTTATTCTGGCTTTCTGCTCGAGGAGAAAATGTTAAGTCAAATTTGTATGTAAATGTTTTCATTTTAATGCACATAAATCAGTTGAAGTGTCCCAAAGTATTTTGAATAAAAAAAATATATTTGAACTCTGACGCATCTGCATCATTTTATAGGACACATTTGAAGCCAGATATCTGAGGTTTAATTTTTCATAGTCGGTCATTTAGCCTTTATTAAAAAAAGGATTTCTTCAGTAGTGGAAAATAACTAAGTATATTTGCTGAAGTACTGTATCTAAGAAGTTTTAAGTACTTGTCTGTATATCGTGTGATATTGCATCTTCATTTGAGAGACTGTCGCAGAAACTGAGGTTGATGCTGTACAGAAATTACTGTGAATGTTTTTTTCAAAGTGTGATAAAGAAACACGATTAGTAAAATCTGAAGCGGTAATACTAATCGGATTATTGTTTCATCCCTACAGGCACTTCCTCCACACACACAGTGATAGTGACCCAGGTGAAGTGAAGACAACGTGTTACTTGAGGCCAATAGCTGTTTTTTTTTTTTTTTTTTTTACTAACGGCAGCTTCAAACTAAATAAAACAAACAAACAAAATACATCCAGATGGACCCTGTTTCAAAACCGTACTACACAGCTCTCATGTGCAAACACTTTGGGTTTAAGCCAAATGAGAGAGGATAAGAATATTTCAACACCTTCTTCACATTTCCTTTCCAGTGTGAATGTTCTCAAGAATCAAAAGTTGCATTATTATGGTATTATTACATCAGTAGCATAAAATGATGCTAAAATGTCAATAATATCATTTATCACAATTATTTCTGGGACAATCTATCATCCAGCAGAAGGGGGGGAAACCACATTTCAGATTTTATTGCACATTTATTTGACACCCTAACGACTAGCTACTTTGCATATCAGGGTTTTACAAACAAAATGTACGATCAGTATATAAACTATGGTGCATTGTTCTAGGTAAAAATACGTCTGTAGTACAGCTGCTGTATAATAATGTGGAAATACCACACTGACAAGGTCCATTCTGCTGCCTAATGATGACTTTTACTTTTGATACTTGAAAGTACGTTTTGCTGTCAATATTCCTGTACTTCTACTTGAATGAGATTTTCAGTGCAGGACTTAATTTCTCTTGAAGGTGCTGTTACTGTATGAAATGGAACGACACTCACAGAAGCTGCATTTTGCTGCCAAAGTTTAGTTTGAATCTGCATATTTGGGGAATGAATCACTCAAAGTCAGTGTTATGATTGGCATCTCTTGTTTTTCCTCAGTTACCAAGAATCCTAAATGAAACAGCAGGGTACTTTAAGAAACCCCCCGGTCCCCTCCCCGAGTGATTTTTCTTGGTTTTCCTGTGTTTTGCCCCCTTGTTACATCTTTAAATTTTCTGTGAAAATCTGACCCCTCTCTTCTAAGAAGAATCAGGAAGCTCTACCACCTGCAGTGAAGCAGAAATTTCTGACCTTTCTCATATCTGTACTTTAGCCCCCTGACATCTCCTTTCATAGGTTAAAATCAAACAAAGTAATGACTGGCATACGCTGCACCTGCACACCCAAAATCAAAAATACATGTCCTGCTTGCCTCTGGTACTGCTCATTCATTGTTTTGTTGTGAGTTGCTGAGTTTTGGAGATACCGGCCATTAAGATGTTTGCCTTCTCTTGAATATAATGGAAGAAGATGGCACATAGCTTGTGGTGCCCAAAGCACAAAAAAAAAAACCCAAACAAACAAAAAACAACAGCAGTGTCTCTTTCTGGAAATCATGGCCCAGCTACTCAAGATACTTCACTTCACTTTTTGTAAGCAGTTTCATGAAGGAACTATTTTCTGTCTACCAAACTACACCCACCAGCCGTATCACCGTGCAGGAGGAAGTGTGCATCTACTCATGGACGAGAGGCTTGTGACAGTGTAGGACGTCAACATTAATGGAGTAGCCTTTCATCCATGAGTAGAAAGATGCACACTTCCTTCTGCACAGTGGCCAGGGTTTAAAGTTAACTTTTGTCCCTAGTGTCTTGCACCTGTCCTAAATTCCTCTTTAAGCTGTCCCAGACGTAACTGTTCTTTTCATTCTATATCCTAAATATATTTCAATAGCTTTGTTTCAGTAACTTACACCGAATATCTCAATAAAATATTTGAATCGCCCCAGGTGACCACATCAGTTTTCATGATTCTTTTAGTCATCGATTGAGTTACTGTTTGTATTGCACCGTTTCTATTCGGTCAATAAATGCATCACTGCTTAATGCAGTGTGGATGCAAACCTATTTCTGATATGTGGAGTACAGCGGTGGAAAATTTCTGATACTAAACACTTTTTTTTTTTAAATCAAATTAATAAATGTAAGAAATTTATTTATAATGATAAAGTTTGTCTGTTGGCGTAGAATTGTCCCAGACACCATATGTTTGTGTCCCAGGTTATATTTTTATTGTCCCCAGGACATCTTTAGTTTCGAGTGCTGACAGTTGCGGGTGTAGTTTAAGTATGTTTTTTTTGGCACTTTGTGTGAAATTTAGTCCTGTTATATTGGAGAAAAGGCTCAACTCTATGGCTGATATCTTCCAAACTCTACATCTCACACCAAAACAATTTAGATGGATAAGTAACATTACAGGTTAAGAGGAAAAATATGTATATATGAATTTAGGGGGAATTGTCCCTTTAAATATGCACCATACCTAGCATGTCTCATCAAAGTTGAGTTCACATTAAATTAGAAGTGGAAGCAGAACTGGGAAAAAGAAGCTGATGACAAATTTGCTGTTCAAGTGAGATAGGGTTATCGTAAAAGCAGGAAGCTTTCAGTACAAGTTGGGGAGAAAAAAAAATTGTATTCATCCTTTATCTCCCACTCTTCAGTTTCGGTGAGCATATCTGATGACCTTTAGCCCAACTGCCCTCTGCAGCCCACCACCGCCTTCTTTACATTACTGTACCTGTCCACGCAGCCTCTGGAGGCAGGGAACACCCCAATAACAAATGTTGCAAATGATTACACCTGATTACACACCATGGATGAATTTGCATGTTTCCCAGGCTCACGATGGCATGATCACATTCACATGCCGCTGCATTTCCTGTGAATTACTTCCCTAAAACACGCGTCATGAACAGGGAAACCCATCGGCGATGCAAACGTGACCACATCGTATGCGGAAGGGGGGGGAATCCCTTGGATACACGAGTATATTGCCAACGGTGTGACGGCCCCCCTCATGTAAAGTGTCTGGAGTTCCCCACAGCTCACAAACGGGCCCACATCTGATCAATTGATTCTCACAAACCTCCACACAAAAGGATTTTTTTTTTCACTTTTTCAAGTAGACCACAAGCAACAAAAAAAATAAGATAACAGAGGTGGGGGACATGAGTCATATGACTTTACTGCAGCCAGACTTACAGGGACAGATCACCTCAAAATCAAAAATGCATATTTTTCCCCTGGCCAAGTAGTGCTTTTTATCCATCTAGATTTTTTTTTTGGAGATATCAGCTGTAGAGATGTCTAACTTCTCCGTCCCCTCTCCACTGTCTCTCTTTTTTTTTTCTTTTTTTTTTTTACGGTGGGTGCTGTAGCCTTTACAGAAGTAGGATTTCCTGTGCTTAGAAGGAGTTTTTAACTGGTTATGAAACTGTCTCAATTCAGTACTTGTGCCTCTCTATATGACCCGGATAAGCAAAGGAGATCATCTGCTATTTCTATAGTTATTCTTAATGCCTGCCACCGAGTCTTTACAGCCTGCAGACTGGAACAGACTGTTTACATTTTCCCAGGCAAAGTTACATTAGCCAGTTAAAAACAAACATTTTTCTTTGGCGTAATTATATTTTGTAGTTAAGGCGGTGGAAACACCACTGTTTTTGTCCACAGAGGCCTCCAGTGAAATTGCAGAGCTTTGGAGATATCGGCTGTAGAAATGTCATCTTTCAAAGTCAAGTCTTTTATCGATCTTAGTCAAGCAAGTCTCAAGTCCTCAAGTTTGTGACATAAAAGACAAAGACAGTTCACCCCTGTTTATCTAGATTGTTTTGGTGTGAGATGTAGTTTTGGAGATATCAGCCATAGAGTTGTCTGCCTTTTCTCCAATATAACGGGACTAAATTGCACTCAAAGTGCCAAAATAAAGTAAATTTGAAAAATTCGTAGCCAGTGTCTCCTTCCAAAAATCACAACCAGTTTCATGTAGGAACTATCTCCTTTCTGCAGTAGAATCCACCTGAACTATTTTAGAATCTACCAGAAGTATTTTTGTTCCTGCATGAAACTGCTCGCAACAATATCTGAGTTTTTGTGGTACCGGGTCATGATTTTTGGAAAGAGACACTGGTTTTGAATTGTTCAACTGTACTTTTTTTGGTATTTTGAACATCATAAGCTGAGTGTTTTTTGGTTCCACTAAATTAGTGACATCTCTGTGACTGATGTCTCCAAAACTCTGCAACTCGCACCAAAAAATCTAGATGGATAAACAGCACTACAGACCAGAGGGAAAATATCTTAAGACTTGCTTGACTAACACTGGTAAAAGACTTGACTTTGACTTGGTATTCATGACCAGAGATTTGACTGAAACTTCCTCCTGAAGGGGAGCCAGGACCGGTGGCTTAAAAATCGTGATGTAAATTTTTTTGTGTCATACTTCTGTTTTCACTTTCGAGCCCTTTCGAGGTATAAAAGTACATTTTAAATTTCAGAGCCCCGCTCTCCATCGTTGTTCATTTAGGACGCTTGTTACTGATGCCACAAAATGTCAAATATCAGTAAAATATTTAAGGTGTAAACAGGCTGCAACAGCTTTAATTAATGTTGAAAATGAAACTGAACGTTTCAAGATTGATGTCTTTTAACTGATTTTAATGTTAAAACTGGTGTAGATCATCAGAATTTTCGTATGACTTGACTTAGACTTGCTTGTTTCTCACCACATTGACTCAAGACTTGCTGGTGACTTTTAGGAATATTTGGGCTTTTATCGCATTTTTTGGAAGTTGGAACAACAAGGGAAGAAATACGGCTGGCCTTTTTGATTTATTGTAATTTATAGTGACCCTAGTTTGATCACTTATTGACTCTGAAGATTTTATTATCTTCAAACCTAAAAATAAAAAAGTCAAAGGTTTTTTATGCCAAATTATAGCATGAATATTACTTGCGTATGTGTGACTTACTCCCACCTCTTTAACATAACCACCCTGTGTAGGTCTCGCTGCTCATTTTACAGGCAGGAAAAGACGTCCAGCTTTTAGAGCAAACAGTAAATTACATGATTTTGTGTATCATAGCAAAACTGCAGTGTTTATTGTAGGCGTGTAAATGCATGCTGCATGTGAATCCTTCATAGTAAATCAAGAAAAAAAGCATGAAAGAAAATTAAAAGGTGTGAAAGTGAAATTAGAAAATGAACCAAAGTGCTGCAATGAATTCACCAAGAATTCATTCACATTTATGGCAACAACCAGAATCAGTTTTACAGACGTGCAGCCAGTGCAGTTTGTAACAGAAAAGCTACAGAGACGGTGTGATGACATTTTAAAAACAACGAATAAACGTTTCATTTGAAAGCAGTGCAGTTCAAATGTGCTCTTTCTCTTGAAGCCGAGAGCAAAGTGCCTGGCTTTTGATAAACATACATCAGGAATGTCAGTAAAGAAAATAATTACTTTCATGAAACATCAGCAGTGCATTTACGGCTTTTTTTTTTCACGCTGCACGAGGCAGCACAAACTGCAAATTTCATATATTACTCCACACAGTCTGTACAGTTTCAGACAAATCGAACTGGTTCTCTTCTCCTCAACCTTTTAACATAAAATAGTTCAGCAGTAACAGGAAACTACAAGTCCAGTGTTGGTGGTTAAAATCCAGTTTTTCTGTCAGTATTTGTTGATCCCAAATATCCGTACTCCGTGAAACTGAGGCAACTTTGGGAGGAGGACACTGAGGAGGGAGCCCGTGTTGATTAGGAAATGCGTCGGATCGTATTTTGTGTAGAAACTGGCAAGAATATACCTGCAGACAGAAGAGAGTAGTGTCAGTGTAGCAGCAATATGTCACGACCAATATTCATATTTAAATGTTGACACCAGAAAAACATACATGACAAACAGTGAGTCTCAAATACGTGATCAAAAGTGAAAGTATACTCCACAACTGACCCATACAGAACGTCATCTCACAGGTTGAGATTTTATTCTACATTACTTTTGCTCTGCATGATAAAGGTTCAGCCAAGTTTCAGTTTCTGTGACAGCTCTCTAAATTACTGTCCACTTTAAGAAATGCAGCAGAAGATCTTCAATTATTAAAGCAGCCTTAATATTTATCACAAAATCCTCTTTTTTTGTTCCAATAACTGACCCTGTGGAGTTTTCTTACAAACAAAAAACATTTATATTTACATTCAGTGTTACTGAAACACACTGTGTGTATCCTTAATGTCTGAAAATATGGTACTTGTTAAACACAAAATCTGAAAGCTGAATTGTATATATTAATGTTTACTAATGCAGCTCTTCATCCCTGTCTTTTCAGGCACATTGCTGATTGGTGCATTAGGTGGTATTCAGACATAATCAGGCATTGCAGCAGTTAGCTGCAGGGATGCGTGGTGGTGGTGGGAGTGTGAATTTGTGCTTATAGCATAACTGCTGGGAACAATCAGGAAATAACATTTAATTTCTGATTCACAGGCTTTCTCACCACCTGTGCTCTCCTCATGCAGTCTTGACCTTGTAAGACCACAACTGCATGCAGTCTCTCAAACACATGGACAGAAACCAACAGGAGATATTTGTTAATGTTTTGCAGCATAAACTGCAAGCCAAGCAAGATGTCGAAGCTGGATTCATGAAATGAACCAGATGAGGACAAAACCGAAGTCCGCCTGGACAGAGCCTGGTTTCAAAGATATTTCAGGCTGACTGTGGAGCAGTCTGATAGCCGGCTTATGTGACCGGCCACCGCAGCGTGACACTGGGTTGCGTTTCTCCAGAAGTTAACTCCGTTTGAACTTTTCTGCTGGAGGCTGCTGTGTTTTTCTCAGCATCCCTTGTGGTCCTCCTACACACACTACCCCAATTCAAAATGTCTGATGGTTTTGCAGCAAAGCCCGATTCTGTCTGAATGTGACCTTACCCCCCACATGTAGATCAGTGGGATAATGTGAATCCATTGGTTGGACTGTGTATCTCATAAGAAAACTTCTCCACAGAGGGGAGGTTTAAAAGAAGCTCCACAGGTTACCTTTACACAGCCTTTTTTTATCTGTTTCATGCCATACACACCCAGAAATGAGAAATGTTTAGGTATTTAGATATATTATAAGTCAGGGCTTCACCAAAGACACTAGAATTCATCCTCTGTGGACCATGAATGTCTGTACAAAAAATCATGTGAATCCATCCAATAGCTGTCAAGATATTTCACTCTGGACCAAAGCGGTGAGGCGACCAAAGCCGCAAATCTTAGAGCAACAACGCAGGCACGGTTAATAATCTTATTTAGTTTTACTTGCTTGCATTTCTTCAACTGGTGAGGATGCTGACATTTTTCCTGGGATATGCAGCATAGCCATCACTTGCACTTGGCCCTTTTAAAGGATAATTGTTTAAAGTGACAAGAGACAGTGTTTTCAACCAAGTCATGAAGCTAACATTAGCTAGCTACAGGTGACCAAATATACTAGCAACAGTTGTCATTTCCACTGACAAAATCAAAGCTTGCTGGCTTGATATGAGAAGCTAAGTTTTGTTACCCCTGCTATTGTTTAGAAATTTATCAAGAATTTATTGTGATAAATCTGCTGTTATCATTGTAAACCGCACATGAGCCATATGAAAACAGAAAGCAGGTCAGTTAGACTAAAATTGTTCCCAGGTAATCTAAAAAGAAGGTCATAAGATTCCCAGCAGCCTGGACAGGTGAGTCAGAGACACAGACCTATTCCATCTAACTCCCCAAATATTTAAATACATGCTGATTTATCCATCAAAATGAAAGAGAAACTGAAAACTGACCAGCACTGCAGATAACTTCTCACTATAAGCTGCAAACATACTTACAGAACAATTGGTGAGATTGTGAGGAATTTGCGTGACGATGTGAACTGGACGCCGTAGTCCATCTGTTCCCAGTGTGTGAGCAGACGAGCTTTGCCTTGGTCTGGTGTCTCAAAGGGAGTGCCCTTCACTGTGTGTAGAAACAGGTACATCACCTGCACGGGACAAAGCACACAGAAGAGATACACAACTACAATTAGCCACAAAGATGGTTGGGTTTCACTGGATCATTAGCTGTTTAAAGGATCTGCTCCAACTCAGGATTACTCAAACTCTAATTATTAACTCTAACTGAACATATGCTGTTACTCTATTCATTTGCAGGCTTGATTATATTGTAGCGTCATATTTAACAGACAGATGAGAAAGTGTGTTGATTTTGAACTCTTGGAAAAAAGCAGATTTTAAAATAAACTGCTGACAGCGCTGTATGCAGCAGCCAAAACACCTCGCGCAAAATCACCTAAAGCGTTTTAGACAGCGCTTTGTGTTTTAGTCACAATGTGGCTCTCTCTTAGCAAATTGGACACAGCTTATCAAGTGATAACCTGCACACGTAACCATTGATGGGTTGGATTTTAAGTTTGGTATAAACCACTGGAAAACCATTGAGTTGTTTACAGTGCGCTCAGGACGAGCACGAGATAGGCCATGTATAAATATGAACAGATTGTCAACGTGATAGAAACTTTGACTATGAAGTTTGATGTTATTCTAATATTCTATGGTTGTAGACTGAGCCTGTTAACAGTGAAACAGAGACAGACACGCATTATATATGCCTCTATGAAACATCTGTTTTTACTGTGCTGCTGTTCTGTCTCTTGGTGTGGAAAAAAAAATAAGCTCCTGTGACTCATTTTAATAAGAAACTTTGACAAAATAAGGCAAAACCCTCTCAATTTAGTGACTTAAGTGTCTCAAAATAATGATTAAGTATATCAAAATACTCACTTTGTATCTCAAATGATGTGAAACGTTTTCAAAATGACTTATTATGTCAAAATGATGAGTTTTTATCCCCCCAAAAAATGGTGCAGCATCTTAAAATAATGACTTAGTATGTCAAAAATAATGATTTAATATTTTAAAATAATGAGAAACCAAATCCAAAAAACATGAATATCAAGCGTAAGTAGCCTGACCTGTCAGCATCCCCAACAGAGTCTGAAGCATAGAATATTCTATAGTGCAGGTTTTTTAGTTGCCTTGAGCAATACTTTCATCTTTTTGGCCTTTAAGAGTCCTTCAAATTAAATAATCTGAATTAAGACCATAATTTGTGATTAGAGGTCACATGTACACATTGTTTTACTGTAAAGGGGTCACAAGCCAAACAGATTGCGAGCCATTGGTCTAAAACACCAAGAGATATTAAAGACGATCTATTTAACTGACCAGGTTGTGGATGACGTTGGTGAGGGTCCAGACAAGCGGAACAGTGAAGAAGGGAATGCTGAGCAGGACGATGTGCAACACGACGGTCAGCAGCAGGTAGGTGAGCCATATTCCTCTGCTGTTCATCACCCTCGTGTTGGGGTTCACCTCGCTGTGAGCTACGCCCACATTCATCTTTAACACACAGAGAGACAAAAAAATCAAGGAGTTCAGGAGGCTGAAAACAAGAGTCTACCGTTTCAAGAGGCTCCCAAAGACCTCCAGCTTCTCAAGCACGATATTAGAAAGCTGGCTAAATCATAAACCTGAGAGGAGAAAACCTTTTGCTTTTTCAATGTTTAGAGGTTGTTCTGTTCACTTCTTTGAAGGATGTCACGTTAATTAGAAAATACCAACTAAGGCTACAAGTAACAATTCTTTTTATTCAAATGATCTGTTAATTAATAAATTAATAGGTAATTTCTACAAAGTTCTTGGTTTGTCAAAGCACCAACCCAGAGATATTTAATTTTTACCAAGATGTAACACAAAGAAAAACAGAAAATCCTCTCATATGAGAGACGCTTTAATTTGTTTTTGATTGATAAATGTGCGGCTGCAACTAACTAATACATTATCAAATAATCCACTGATTATTATTTTGATTTATCAGTTTATTGTTTGGTCTATAAAATGTCAGACAATGTCTCTTTTTGTTGTTGGTTCAACACTCCAAACCCAAAAGATATTCAGTTTGCTCTCAAAAGCAGCAAAATCATCACAGATTAGAACTTCTTGCAAGTGACTATTTGATGAATCGACTAATCACCGACTGTCAATTATCTCGACGAGAACAATTTCTTAATATACACAAATATACAACACTGATGAACTGTGCCATATTTACTTACATGTCACTTTAAACAACTGTGTAATATTTCTACACTAACCACACGTCATTCAACATCCCAATACACCATCAATACATATGCTAACTATTTTCATATTTGGTTCATCTTTTCAGTTAAATGTCAAACATTTACAGCTTCATCTTGTTTATGCCTTTTATCCATAAGGCAGCTGAAGACATGACAGGAAAAGGTGGGGAGCGGGTGAATGACATGAAGCAAAGGGCCAAAGCTACCAGGCCACAGTGTTTTGTATCTTATCAATTATTAATGATTAATCGATGAATTAATTAATTAGTATTTTCAAATCCGTTATGGAAAATGCACCAAATTTGCAACCCTACTCTGGGCTTCAAGAAATTATGATGTGTCTTTAAAATATTTTTTAGTCAAAATTACTAATCAGTCATGAAAATAATCATTATTATTGCATGGCGTTGCTAAATACTTGATTCTGATTGGTCAGTTACAGCATCCTAAGGTCTGTTGTATCTGTACAGCAGACCATTGCTATGAAGAACGGACCGCTGCTATGGACACAGTTCTGATCAAAGACTCTGGAGGAACAATAAAACCATTGTTAAATCACTGAAATCATTTTAAAATTAATAATTTGTATCAAATTATTTGGCATATAATTATGTGAGAAGCAGGATAAGGTACAGCGAGCTGGTCACTATTGTGAAATAAAGCCATAAAATTATTTTAAAATTAATATTTTGTATAAAATTATGATTTTTTGGGGGGCATATAATTATGTGAGAAGCAGTATAAGGAACAGTGAGCAGGTCGCCATTGTGAAATAAAGCCATAAAATCATTTTATAATTAATATTTTGTGTGCCAAATATTTTTGAGAGGATGATTCAAGCCCTGTATCATCCTGTCGGGATTTACTTCACAATACTGACCTGCTCACTGTACATTATCCCTAACGCGTTAGTTAGTTGCAGCCCTACTTCAGAACAACGCTGAGGAAAAGGCTCCGCCCGTCTAAATTGTTCTGGGTGACTAAACAGGCGCTCCCTCTCACAGGACTCCACACATCATTCAGCTACATCGAGCCGCAACATTCAGTCACTACGGCGCACAAAGCTACGATAAAGCCACAATTACAATCGATTGTGAAACATTTGAAAATAACACGACAGTAACCGTTAACACGATACCCAGACTTATTAACTTCCGGTGACAGTTAACGGTAGATATTAACGTTCGACAGCTAGCTAACAGTTGGGCTGCTATCTACAGGTTAACATGCTAACGTCACCTCAAAGTTATGTCAATCGGGATGTAACGGCTACAGACTTCAAGTTAATAATGAGGGGGGTGAACGCGTCTGTCAAACTGTGATAAATTAGCCTCGCCCGTGCGGCATTTCGAGGTTTAAAACTTTACATTTCAGCGGAGCAAACTTTACCTTCCTGTGTTGTCGTAGCTCACCAGGAAATTCCTTGTTTTTTCTTTAACCCCGCCTTCCTTCGTTAGTTAATGTCTGGGCTGGTTCCTCTGTTGCGGGCAGGCGGCACACATCTGTCAAAACCCCAGCCTGTGTCCTCATCGGCGGCAGGTAAACAGGTGAAGGTGGGGGGGGGGGGCTGCGTGAGATTTCGCAAAGAGCAGCTGTCCTGCAAGAAATTCCCAGGATCCCCGCTAAATGTAACTATTAAATGTCAGCACAGGATACAAAGAGAAGAGTGTGTGCACTTTGCTTTTGAGGTTTCACTCTCCTACCTACTCCTCACCGAACTTTCACTTCAGCTTTATGGCTTGTTTTTAACCTGATATTTGCTTCTCAGCAGTGGTGCAAGAATGCTTTTTATTCTCATGCTTTACTTTGGTAAAATAAGTAGCATACTGCTACCACACTGTGAAATACTCCACTAAAAATAAAAGCCCTGCATAAAAAAATTACCCTTATAAATGTTACAATTAAACTATTTTATATATTAGTACTATATGAATAGTACTGTTGCATGAATATATATGCTGCATTTTACTGCTGTAGATGTTTAAGGTTGAGCTAATTTTAACTATTTTGTATACTGTTGACTAGTTTAATCTGCAGCTATGCATGATAATCTATTAGATCATCATACTACCCTAATTTCAACAAAGATGCGATGCTGTATAAAATGTAAATAAAAACAGACTGCAATTATTTTCAAAAACATTTTGACCTATACTCAGTTGGATACAGTACATAAACAAGATGTTTAATGTTCAATGTGATTAACTTTTTTTTTTGTAAATATAGACTCATTCTGAATTAGATGCCTGCAACAAATTCCAGTCCAGCACCTGAACTCTTACTATGAAGCCATGGTTTTCTAACACGTGCAGGATGTGTCTTGGCACTGTTTTGCTGAAATAAGCAGGGACGCTTCCAAAAAAGACACTGTCTGGATGGCAGCATGTGTTGCATTAATGGGGACTTCACAGATGTGAGTTAGCCATGATGCCACGGGCACTTAAGTTAACTGAACTGAAATTAGCGCTGGTAACAATCTGGATAGTCTTTCCCCTCTTTAGCCTGGTCCATGATTTCCAAAAACAATCTGAAATGTGAACTTTGAGGGCACAGCACACTTTTCCACTTTGCATCAGTCAATCTCAGATGAGCTCAAAGTCAGCACCGTCTCTGAATCTTGTTGATATATGTCCTGCTTTTTGCATGGTAGAGTCTTAACTTACATTTAAAGATGCAGCAACAAACTGTGTTCACTGACAACAGTTTTCCGGCCCATGTAGTATCCTTTGTACAATTATGTGGGTTTTAAGCGCAGTTTTTGATACAGTGCCATCTGAGGGGTCAAAGTTCACAGAATTTCAATGCTGTTTTTTGGCCTCGCCCATTACGTGCAGAGATTTCTCTGGATTCTCTTAATCTTTTCTTTTGGATGGTGAAATTCCTAAATTCTAGGGATGTCCCGATCCAATATTGATATCGGATATCGGTCCGATATCAGCCAAAAAACTAGCATCGGATTTTATCGGACTGCATCTGAAATCTCTGATATAAGCGCTCCTATAAGCAGTCCATTTTCCGCTCCAGCACTTCTATCCATAGGTGACTCTGGTTGCTGACTATTGTTCTCTGTTTGAGTAACATCACTTGATCAAGCCTTTTCTAACATTCCACACTACAAAATAAGTAATAAAAGTATGTATGATTCGTGCTAATATCGTATCGGATCGATATCGGTATCGGCCAGTACTCAACTCTGCAATATCGGTATCGTATCGGAAGTGAAAAAGTTGTATCGGGACATCCCTATCTAAATTCCCTTTACTTTTGTGTTGAGAAATGTTCTTTAACCGTTGGACTGTTTGCCAATGCAGTTTTCCATTAAACAGTGAACCTCATCCCATCCACACTTGAACATAAAATATCTTGTCTTTGTACAGTATTCAACGGAATACAAGTAGAAAAGTATTTGCATATCTTTACATTCTGTTTTTATTTATGTTTTACAGAACATCCCAACTTTTTTTGGAATTGAGATTGTGCTTGAAAAAAGAAAAGCACCACAAACAATATGTCAACAGCCTCAAAGGTCGGCAACCTGTTTGGTTGCTACAAAAGTGGTTTGAAAGCAGTGGTGGAAAGTACTTACTGAATATGTCTGATGATGCTCTGTAAGTAGCCTATTGTCTATGTAGGCAAAAGCAGCTTCCCTCTGTATCACAGAGGGCTCCATTGTTGTTCAAAAACCTATAAAAACACTGTGGTTTATTTTGAGCCCATCTCACGTACACTGTCCCGCTGCAGTAAATACCCACTAAAGCACTAAATCCACAGCTGAAAATAGTCCTGATCAAATCTACTGTTTACTCCAGCTTGAGCAATGTTTGCTAAAAGCCACAGTGCTCAGTTGTTTTAGGAAATTACATTTTTAGATGTAGCCTACGTCCTCTAATTTCATCTGCAGTCCTTGGCAGGTTGATGGTATTGAGGTCAGCCTTATTCATCACGCAGTGTACTCAAGTACAGTTTTGTGTTACTTAATTATTCGGTTTCATGCCACTTTATACATTATATTTGCATTACTAAACTATATTATCAACTAAGTTTAATGAGCATCAGTATTTTGGTTTATATTGTGGTCACATGCTACATATTCTTAAATTAAATTGTGTTTGATTAAATTACCACAAACTAACAGAGTCAAGGCTTCACCGTTATCTTTATTGTGTCCCAAAAGAAATTTGTTGTGCAGGAAGGGTTCACACAATATCAGAACACAAAAGGACAACATCAACAACAACAGTAAATAAATCACATACCTAGTGCAAGAAAATGAAAATTCAAGTACAAATATGCAAGAATTCAAATGTGCAAATGTACCAAGGTAATGCAAGTAATGCTGCCAAAGTGTCAAATGCTATTAAACATATCTGTAGCACTTTGAAAACATAATAAAAGATGCATGGAGGCCTGAAACTGCGACCTGTGGGTGGTCCTGGCAGACCAATATTACCGTAGCCTTCGTTAGGACCTGCCTCTTATACATGAACAAAAACTTGATGTGACTCCACCCTGAGATCTTACTGGTAGTTTTAACAAGACTTCTAAGTCTACTTTTATCGGGCAGTTTTAGGTTCCCAAACCAAGCAGTAATACAGAGGGTTAAAACAGATTCTGAGACGTAAATGAGACTAATCATCTGAATGGAAACATTAAAAGAAAAAAACAATCTTTGCTAGACCTTCTTCGAAGTAGCATCAACGTTGGATTCGAGACTCAGTTTATTATTAAGAACAATACTTAAGTGGTGACTTCCTGAAATCAATGATGCTGTTTTTTGTTTTTGCACATTTAGATGGAGGAAAGACTCACACCAAGCCACAAAGTCATCCATCACGGCCCATGATCCTCTTCATCCCGGTAGGAGCACTTGTTACAACTAATGAGATTTTGGAGGTGACAATAAATACACATTGCATGGAGGGCAGTAGGTGTGGGGTCAGTCACTACGTGTTGGTCTCCACTAACTTTCACAGACAAATATTGCACTTTATACTCCACATTTACTGTATTTATTTGACTGATCTGTAGATGCTCCTTACTCTGCATATACAGATTTATATGCAAACCTCATCATTTGCTAATTCATGAAATAAGAGGAAGGCTGTTACCAGCACGCTGGGCAGTAACAGGAGCAGTGGTGTGGACAGAAATTAAAAAGGAAGTGATGTAATACTACATTACACATGGATTATATGAGCTGGACATCCTGAGGAACTTTGGCCTGCTGAGTCTGTCATTCAGTGACACACTTTTTTATGTGGACATTTTTCCTCTACACTATATATGTATATATTTATGGACTTTGAGTTGAGATCCATTGTCAGCTGTTGTTCTTGTGGTCAATTCCAAGGACGTCAGATTTTCTGAGAAAATAAAACGCCTTTAATAATATTTATATATATCACGATGATGTATCACATTTTCCTTGAAAAGTCAGTGGAGACGGCCAATGGGTCTCTGTTGTTTTTGGCTTATCCACTTTAGGGCTGCAGATATTGTGCATTTTCCTTAACCAGTTGAAGGTACTGACATCTGATTAATCATTTATAATTTATAAGATAGAAAACAATTATTCAGCGTTACAAATCAGGATATGTCATCACACTGGCGCAACAAGGGCAGAACTGCTCTTTTGCTTGATTTGCAACATTGCACAAAATGAGACCGAGATGTTAAAAAGGAAACTTTCACTCGATACTGTAAAAATCTGACCTCTACATTGAATATTAAATTTGTGCAACCCTAACCCTAACCCTCTTTTCAGCCTCAGTGGCTCAAATGCAAAAATAAAAACATCGTACAATTGAACATCACACTTCATAGTCAACAGAAGAAGAATATGGAGCGAGTTTGTTGTTGTGCGTCATTATTGTGGAGCTCACAAACAAAATGATCTTGTTTAAACAGCCTGTGAGCTCAGCTCATCCTAACGTACAATAGGCAGGTTTTTCTGGTATAAAAGTTCAAATACAGCCTCCTCTGATTTCCCTGCTGCAGCAGCTCAAATTTCTCAGAATAAACACCAATGACTCTTTAGGAAACACTGACAGTAAACTCAACAACAGAAATTGATTCTTTAAAATACGGTAAGGGTAACATATTTCAGAGAGGGCAGATGACTACTGCACCGGGAATGAAAACAAAAACACACAGGCTGTTACCGGCACGCCGAGCAGATTCCTGTCCTGTTCACAGGAACATGAGCGCTGTGTTGACAAATTATACAAGGAAGTGATGTAAAGTACACATTACAAATGACCTACATAGATCACATGTGTGGGACGTCCTGAGGAACTTTGGTTTGCTGACTTATTTGTTCATTTAGTTATTCACTGAGACACATTTTCATATGTAATATATATTCATGTATTTCCTTGAGCTTGTTTTATCAGCTGCTGTTTCTACAGCCAACCATCTTTGGTGATATCTCACTTCTTATCTAGTATCATCATCAGGTGAAAATTTCACGTAGTTGGTTATGCAACACAGATATCACTTACCGTAACATATCGACCTTCCTGTTTGCATCATCCTCACACAAACAAACTATGCAAAACTGCCAGGCACATCGCTCTTCATCCTCTCGACTTAATAAACCCTTCTCAGATAGGTCGGCAAAGTTCTTTAAAAGTCAGTTCCTGCACACACTTAACCTCTGCATTGATTTATTTAAAAAGTCTTGAGAAAGTTCTCGGACACTTTTTAAATAAATCATTGCAGAAGTGTGTGCAGGAATTGATTTTCTGGTGGGTTTTCATTCCCTGCATCACAAAAGAGACCAAGCAAGTGGTGTGTGTGTTGCCTTCCCCTCATCTTCTTCAAAGTTCTTTAAATGTCCCAAATCCTGTCCCGTTTGTCTCAAAAATTAACCATTATAGTAAAAGATAATATGAATACCATATAAATCTGTGAAAATATTCTGATCAAATCACTTATGTTGGCTAGAATTCCTGCTTTTATTAAAAACGGTCCTGTTTGTTTTTGCAAAACATGTCAGAGTATTTTTCCATGTGTTTTCATTTGTCTATGAGGTAGTTTAAAAATTTGATAATAAAAAATTAACATTTCTGTTCTGGCCTTTAGCTCATAACATCTCTGTGCTTTGCCCTCTGGTTGACTCTGTAGCACACAACAGACAGTAGATAAGTTGTTTCCCCGTCTTTGTTGTAGCCTCCTTTTGTTTTCTCTTTGGTAGTTTCCATCATATTCTGTCTAAATCTGCATATCTTGTGACTTTGTGGTGATAATTTTCCCTGTTGGGTGTAGGGTTACAAAGACGGTGACAGGTTAAGCCGCACTTGACCCACGTGTGCGCAGTTTGATCGAAGTCAAACACAATCTGGTGAAGCAGGTGAAGCTTTACTTTCTCCTCAGCCACTGAACAAAAGCCAGACTTAGAAAAGCGTCTTCCCTGCAACAAGATTTCAAACTGGAGTGGTTGTTGATTGCTTACAGCCCCTAGAAGTACAGAGAACTAACAGAGAGCTTTACAGTGAAGTTGACCTTTGACCTTTTGGATAGTCACCGGATGCACACTGTGGGTGTAAGTCCTGCCACTGGTTGCTTGCTTTTAGCAGCATCGTGATTTGATCAGGAAATAAGAACAACCTCCTAGTTGCAACCTACGTGCTTAAAATTTTAATGCCAGAGCTCGCCTGCCAACGTGCAAATGTTCCACCAAAACAAGTTCCCCCATGACAGCAGCACCGTCGCTGCATCCTGGGCTCAGAACTGCCTGAGACGTTTGTGATTGGTTTAAAGAAGTGCAAACAAGGCAGGGCATTTTTTTCTATATAGCAAAATGTACATGTGTGAGACTACCTTAGATATAAAATGTCATCACCTCATTGTTTTATCCTATCATATATTTGTGTGTAATTTTGTCAGAATTAGTGTGTGGATTTTTGACTTGTTACCAAAAATGTGTTTAGTGAGATCATGGTGACCTTTGACCTACAAAATCTAATCAGTCCAAGTGGTCGTTGAATTTAGTTTTAATTTGAAGAAATTCCCTCTAGGTGTTCTTGAGACATTTAGGCTGAACAGTCCAGTAGTATTAGAGATTAGCTGCAGGCAAGATGCAGGTCCACTGATCATGCGAACATGCACACACTTACTCACTCAACTCAAGCACGCACACATGAAGCAATCGCATGATCCCATGACGAGGATAATAAAAATATGGGTTATCGTCTCAATATGCGGGACGTGGGACAAGGGATGAAAATGCGGTGCAGTCCTTCTGGTTACACCTTGGTAATATAACCTGTGTTTTCTCCCCTTCCACTATATTCTTATGTTCACACTCTGGACACACAGCCTGTCCTGCGCTCTCTGTTTCTCACAACTCACCCACCTGCCTCCAGACACACCTGGAGAAAATCTGCATGCTACATTCTAACCGGACTGTGAAGAGAAATTTCCCCTTCCTCTTCTTCTTCTTTTTCTTTTTTGTTTGTTTTTATTTTATGACTTCACGCCGGCGCCAGGTACGGTCGAAGGCATTACATTCTCAGGTTGTCCCTCTGTCTCGTTTTTGTGACTGACTCAGTGAACTGTTGACACTCAGAGAGCTTTGTTCTCGGCTGTGGTGGAAACAAAGTCGACCTCTCTGAGTCTGGCCTTCAAATCTGATTCTGTCACCACAGACTCTCTCTCTCGAGGAGCCAAAAAACAGAAATAAACAAAAAAATACTAACAGACCTTCCACCTGTGGAAAGTATGCCTCTTCCTCATCCTCCATCCTTCACTTCATATTCGGCAAACAGCTGACTTGACCTGCCCTGATCTGCCACACGTAAACGTCATCATAAGATAGCCTAACTCTGTCAAAGAGCAACATAGTGACTCAGAGTTACTTGAAATAGTAATTTTAATATAATTACTTATTATATTCTAATAATTTATATCAGTCATTCCCAAAGACTACGTCTTGACCCACAGGTGGGACACAGGAGATTTTATTTGGGTCCCCAAATAAATAAAAGACTATGTAAGAAATTCTGCAGATTACCTGATATAACTTTTAAAAAGCATTGAAAATGTTTATATTGTTTACTGATGACAGGGGAAAAAAATCAGAGCTGGTTAATTCCATCTAAATACACTTATTTTGTCTCATTTATGAAATAGGCTAAAATATTTTGTGTTGTTTTCCTGATAAAAAGAAATGGAGACAATGAGATGGCTTTTTAATCCAGCCAAAAATATTTTTTTTCTAATAACGTGTATGTTTTCAGTAACGAACGTTAAGATAGTAGAAGGTGAGGTGATAAAAAAAATGTCATTAAAAATGGTCAGGAACTTTCATTTATGCAAAAGTGAACTCTACCCAGGATTTATTGATATGACCTGGTGAATGGTGTCGTAATGGTTTACCATTTTTTGAAAAGTGAGACCCCAGGAAAAAAAAGTCAAGGAAACACTGCTTTACAAGGCTTGTTACTGGAAAGAGTAATATGTCTCTGCCCAGCACTGGTCTGGACAGACATGGATTTAAACTGCAACTTGACTGGTTGCTTGTAATTCTTGTTTATTTCTGTATTTATTTTGCCCTTTTTATGCATCTTATTTGATCATATTCTCTTACTTTGTAAGGCAAGCTGGAAAGTATCTTTTTAGGTATTTTCTAATTGAATGATTTCCTCTTTTGCTCTGGGGACCAGACAGATGTACAACTGTTTTACTTTTTTTTTAAAGACAGGATTCCTGCGAGCGGCAAGAGAGTCACCCAGAGAGTAAACTTCCTTGTTGAGCAATCCAGTACCTTTACCGTGAGCTCACTGCTGCTTCCTCTTCCCCTTTGAACGTGACACCTTCCCTTTTTTTTTGCCGTTGACTTACAGCTGGATGAGCATTGCATCATCAGACTGCGAGAGAATTCGAGTGAGCATAATAAACACACTGACTGGGCACAAGTATGCAGGAAGTTGTGCCTCACCAGAGAGCATCAGGAATCTTCTAGGAAAGCACAGCTTCCTCCTTATCTCAGCATATTTGTTTGGCTGTTGATTTGGAAATTCATTCAAAGAAAAGATAAAAGAGCTCAGGTAACTTCCTAACTGTCCTTAATGAGAAAATAGTTATAATAATTACCATAAAAACCACTATGACATAATTTATGAACCACACTACATATGATGATTAAAGTCATATCGTTTATTATGAACTTTGTATTTATTCTGATTACAATTAACACACAAACACACTGATTTAAATAAATATCAATAAATAAATACAATAAATATGATTTGAATAAATATGTTAGATAATAATTCCATTGGAAATACATTGCATGTATAAGCCTACATGAGAGAAAATACTGATGTAGACACATCATCAGCCACCGACGGCTCGACGAGAGACTTTGATCAATGTGATCAAACTGTGGATGATCATACAATTTCGCAGCTGCATGTCAGCGAACAAACGCTGCAGCTCTTCATGCTCTACATGCACGTCTGAGCCGAACCGTCCGCGTGACGAGCCGGATCGCCGAGAGCGAAGACCCGAGCCGTGAGGATGGAGAAGGAGAAGAGCCTGTCCATGATGTAGTGGCACAGCAGAGGCTCCTGCCAGCGAGAAATGGACCAAATCTGTTCATCGCTGATCTCCTGCAGAATCAGAAGAGAGAGGAAAAAAAAAAACATGAATATTTTTGTCCAATTTTAATCTCTCCCCCAAAGATTTGTCTGACTTTTTAAAACTTTTATTTCAGTCGACTGGGCGTACCTTCTGGCGATTCGTCCCTGCCCTTGAATTCACACATCTGGTCATGTCTGTGCGCAGCGTCTGCATCGCCGGCTTCACTGTGCTGACGACCTCTGAACAGCTTTGAAATCCAGAGAGCTTCTCCACTGCAGAGGCGTAGCCTGTCAGGACGTCCAGGATCTTCTCAATGCACGGCTGAGCAACGAGAGAAGAAAAGAAAACTTAGAAACCTCAATCAGGAATTTGATGTTGTAAACAGAAGCTTATTATATTTCTCTTTTGCTTTCATTTGTTTCCACTACCACTGCATATAATTACATTAATATAACATTTATTTATGCAGAAATGTTGTGGAGTCAACTAATCTTTTCCCATTAACATAAATATAAAAGTTTTATTTATTAAACTGAATATTTAAGGTATTTCAGTTCATTTAACTCATCATCAGGAAACACGATCAGCATGCAGTAAGTCCTGGTTGCTTGTTTTTACAATGATTATGAAACATTACAAAGTGTGGTTGAAGTTAGTATTGAATTCAGTCTCTCCTAAAATTCAAGAAATTTTAGAAGTAAAGATTCATTAAGACTTTTTCAAAGTACTAAAATGTAAAAGCAGGTCAGATTTGTTTGTAATGTTTGTCAAATGTTGGTTCAATCTTCAGACATGTTCAGACATGTTATCTCAATTACAACTGAATTAATTTCAAGTTTATTTGACTTGAAAGTTTATTTGTTTTGAATTATTACAAAATTACCTCAACTTGTCCTTTCAAATTCAGTCAACTTAAAATTTTAAGGCATCCCAAATACTAACCTTAAGTTAAAACAAATATTTTATACTCTTACAGTGTAGTATGTATTGTCGGTTTTGTTACTTACCACAGAGTTGTCTTTGAGAGTCTTGGGATCACAGGCATCTTTCTCCTCCATCCAGATCAGACTGGTGGTGAAATTCAAACCTTTGTGTCCAGTTTGTGCCTACAAACCATTTAGAAACAAACATCCTCAGTAAACCGCTGCATCATGTGACATAATAAAGAAATAAATGCTGGCATATACAGAAACATCGAAGTCTATATTCCTAATTATGCCAGTACTGAGGGTTTAAGTGATAATTTAAGTGATAATTTAACAATAATGATATTTTCTTGTGAGCAAAAGCTGCCCAGTCAGCACTTGTCAACTTAAAAATGTTGTTTTATATGTAAAGAGATATATTGCTGGTTCATATGTGCTTAAAGACATGTTAAAAAATGTATTTGTAAAGGTTTTGCATCCATACAGAATACATAATTTGAGTTACACAAATATAATATAACGCTGTTTGGAAAAGGTTATTTCCAATGTTTTAAATATAATATAATATAATATAATATAATATAATATAATATAATATAATATAATAAAACAAGACTTACCATTAATAATGCACTTTTGGCTTTGTGATTAAGATTGATAGAGCTGCTCCCCACATCCCCACATGCATCTTGCAGAACAGCTGGAGCGCAGGATGCAGCCGCGAAGAGCGAGAGAAGAGCCGCAAAAGTGGTGAAATAAGAGTCCATGGTGGGCTGTTGGAGAGTCTGTGAGTCCCTGATGCTGAGCTCTCGGTCAGGCTGTGGGTGATGATGAGTTGCTGTGAGTCCTGCCGCTCCTTTTAAACTCTGAATGAGCCGCACACCGGAGTGGTGAGTCAGCGGGTTTTCCTGATGGGCATCCCTCAGGTGAGTTCACGTCGAGTGCAAATCATCGCGCACACAGGAAGATTCTGCATGGATGTATGAGCAATAATATGAGGTCACAATAATTACATTATATGAGGTTATTATTGATGGACACAAAAAGGAAGAAAAAGACAATGCTTGTCTGTTGTAGTCATAATAAACTGGAACAAAACATTGGATCATTTACGGTTTAATATCGCGCCACTTCCTGCCAGTTTAATTTTAAAGTTTATTTATTTGTTTGTTTATTTGTTTGCTTATTTATTTATTTATTTATTTTTCTGTGCCATCAATAATCTGAGGGGTCGCTTTCAACACATATGGAAGGTCGTTTCCCCCAATGTGATGAAAAAAGAAGATCTTAAGTCATTATAATTCCAAACATAATGAGAAACCTTCTCAAAAATATTGAGTTAATATCTCAGAATAACGAGAAACTCTCAAAATGGTGACTTAGTATCTCAGCATAATGAGAAACTTTAAACTTTATCAAAATTATGTCTCGCAATTCAAGACGATATCAAAATAATGAGAAATTGTATTAAAATAATGAGAAACTTTATTAAAACAAGAAATTTTTATAAAAAATAACGACTTCTTATCTCAAAATGAGATAAGAAGTTTCTCATTGTTGTAAGATATTAATTCATAATTTCGAGAGATTAACTCCGTTGTTTTAGAAGAAATTCTCATAATATGATACTGACTCATTGTTTTGAGATACTATGTCATTTTGAAAAAGGTCTTATTTTCAGACAAGTGTCTCATTATTTCGAGAAACGATTTACAGAACCTTTATTTCTCATCACATTGGCAGAATTGGGTTCATATAAGATACTCAATACTCATATCTGTAATGATTTATCTCCCCAATGTATTACAATTGAGTGAGTAAGAGACAATACTAGTAAAACTGATATACCAATTAGTCTAAATGTGTTTAATCTGGTCTCACATCTATGGCTATGCCGAGGAAGTGAGATTAACCTTTACATTTCAGGGTGATAATGAATCCTCCAACACAGACTGGACAAACTTTCCATCTGTCCACGATCTGCCCCTCTTCTCTACCAGAGAAAAACCTTTGCAATTCAACTGAATTTTTTTTTTCAGAGAAAAATGATAAGGGAAGACACGATATGTTGTGGGGCTTCCTTTATCTTTCCCATTCATGTTCTATATTCTTTATAGTGGTAATAAGTGACTCATTTACCGCATTTAACAGTACTATAAAACAAACAAAGGGTTTGTAATCATTACATTCATTGGACAACTAGAAGCAGAACTATTTGTCATTTATTTATTTCATACATTTAAAACTTTCGCAAAGTTGGAAAGAGTACCCATAGCCCGCTACTACTGCACAGCTTTAACTAATGAAATGGTTTAAAACAAACAAACAAACAAACAAACAAACAAACAAAAAAAAAAAAAAAAAATCAGGGCTGCAACTAACAGTTATTTTCATTATTAATGATTATTTTCTCTATTAATTTAAAGACCTATAAAATGGCAGTAAAGAATAAAAAAATATACTGTTATAGTTTCCAAAAGGCAAAGGTGACATTTTTAAATGTCTTTTTTTGTCTTACCAACTGTCCACAACCTAGACATATTCAGTTTGATATATAAACAGCGAATCCTCTAATTTTGAAATGCTGAAATAAGAGAAGGATTGGTATAAAAACGTCCTAAAAATGATTGATCATTGAAATAATTGCGATTTAATTTTCTAATATTTTTTCTCAAACTAATTATTCAAATGGTGGTGCCTTCAGGAGCCTTTGGGGTGTCCGGAGCTTGGAGCACCAGGTCACTTTGTTCGGTTGGTGATCCAACCTTGCTGAAGATATAAATGGTATTATTTATATGAATAAGTAGAAAATACGATGAATTGCACAGTCAACGAGTCGAGTTAAAAATAAAGGGAATGTTAATGGCGTTGCTGAAATGACTATGAGGATAATAAATTACAAAATCATGCCATGATGTTAGTGGATAATTAATTCAACCACACTTCTAGCCTGAGCAACAACTTTAAAGAGATGTTTTTTTTAAGTGCAGAGAGAAATCATACAGTCATAAGAAAATACTGGCGCTTCAGCGCTGTTCTTGAACGCACCCCGGTTTGTTCCCTGTGTTGTTGTTGTGAATGAAGTGAGCATGGACTCCTGTGCTGTAAATCGTATTTCAAGAATAGGTCAGTGTAACTTTAGATTGATATTTCAAGTCTCACACTTTCTGTAAACCCATCGACACACGCTTTTCAGCACTGCGGATATTTTCGGTGTGGAAACTGACTGCATGTGCAGCCGCAACATTTCTGTGTGGTTCTTGACGCTGCTAACGCTAACTAGCTAAACTGGCTGACTGTTAACGGCAACTAGCTGACCAAATACAGATAATGAGACACAAGACAGTGATGTGAGAGGAGAAACTGTAGCTTAGCATTCTGTACACATTTCAGCTGTTAACAACTTACCTGGGCTTTGGAGGTTTTTGCTAGCACTTAGCTACTTCGTTAGCTTTCGGGGCTAGCTACTGTTAGCCGAGTCAACGCTGTCGGTCGTGTTTAGAAGGGAACCTTTGATTTGAGAAACTCTCGCGATACCTGCGAGCGTTGCCTCTTAATTAAACACATTGTACAGTTTAATTAAAACTGATAATGTAACAGCGCTGTGGTTAATGTCTTGGTAGGTTTAGAGACAAAAACACCTTGTTAGGTTTGGGGGAAACCAGGGTGTTTTATTAAAATGAACACTCGCGAGATCTTTCGCGGGTTTAGGGTTCTCTAGTCGTTACAACCAAGCTAACGTTGAAGTTAGCCTGAAGATATGGGGCGATAACTGAGTTTTTCACAAAAACAAATATGAACATTAGGTGTATTTTATGAGCTGGGGTGGTATTGGTATTCATAGATGCTGTCATTGCTCTGCAGGTTGATTTAGCTGTACCCATGATGAACTTTGACGGTCTCGATCCTGGGATGGGGGAGTACCCACCCAGCCTCCATGGGACTCTGGACGCGGGGATGGAGCCCTCCATGGACCCCCACCTTAACCCCAACTTACTGCAAGGTGTGGAGCTTGACCCAGAGGGGCTGGCCGTGACTGTACCCGAGCCTGTGCATCTCATGGAGGGAATGTATTCAGAGCTGCACAGTGCAGTGTCAGAAGTTGGCATCCCAGTCACTGCAACACATTTTGATCTGCAGGAGGAAATGCTCTGGATGGGAAACCACAGAGTAAGAGCCATTATTAGGATGGGGCATAAATTCTGAAACATGCAGACACATGCATTTTGCAACCATATCATTCCATCTTATTTTTAAAATTATTCTCTTCTCCAAGGGTCACGTTACCTCATTCTTCGGACCTACAATGGGCCGCCATTCCTCTTTCCAAGTACATGCAGCAGATGACATCCGACACATTCAGAGTTTGGAAACAGGTGTCCTGTTCCTTTCCAAAAGTAACCTCAAATGCCACACTCGTGGGGGCCTGGTTATGTTTGATTACCCGTAAGTATCAGAAAAATATTGATGAATGAGTAAAGGAGAAATAAATAAAATGATTTATTCTTTTACTAAATTAATTGGTTAAAGTTCATATTTATTAATAATATATGTGTACGTTCCAGGATGGAGGAAGGAGCGGATATGCATAGTCTCCTCATGACTGATAACAACACCTTGCTTATGGGTGGATTACAAAACTATGTGGTTGAACTTGACTTGACTACTGTTCAAGAAACTCAGAAGGTGAGACATTGGGATTAAGTTTATCATCCACAGGTATCTAGGCATACAGCACGGGACATTGTCACATAATACAAAAGAATAATATAGGCTGGGCATTAAAACAGTAGTGATATGTTTTGGCTTTACATACTTCATTAACAAAAAAAAAAAAAGTTCAATCATATGTTCAATATTTTCACTTAAATTGATTGATTTTAAATCACCATGAAAGTACAGAATGAATGGGCCCTGGCACATGCAAACAACACGTCACATCACTTGATAATGGAGTGTGCTTTTTTTTCCTGTCTATCACAACCTTTACCATCAAAAAATAAATATTTGACCCAAAAAGTAACATAAATTAATTTGGTTTATAGGCTAAACGTTTTCACAACTGGCGAAGGTTAGTGTCACTTTAGGACTACAGTAATGATAAATGAAAATTAAATGTTTTAAAAAAAAAAAAAAGCTGTTTATTTCCGTAAGTTTTTGTCAAAGCCACAGGGAGCCACTGCCATTCTGCCACTGATACAGAAAGTGGTTAAATTCAAAGTAAGGTTATTAAAATCAAAATAAATGAACTCAACCTTTTTTGTGCTGGCCATTTGTAAAATTACATCAGTAAAATGATCAATAATTATCTATATTGACTGAAATAAAACATTTTATTATCATAAATTTTCAGCTCTTGAATAACATATTTAACAGCTTGTGATTAACAGTTTACTTCTGGTCTTGTGTACTTGTCAGTTCACTGTTGAGGTACCTGGAGTAGCAATAATGCGCCAAACCAGCCGTTTCTTCTTCTGTGGGCACACTTCTGGCAAGGTAAGGTTGACTTGATCAAATCAGTCTGTGAAAGATGTTTTTCTGGTTTACAAATACTCACATTCACCCTCCGTTCAAAACAGATAACCCTCCGTGACCTGCGTACCTTCAAGATGGAGCACGAGTTTGACGCATTCTCTGGCAGCCTCTCAGACTTTGACGTTCATGGAAACCTTCTAGCTGCGTGCGGATTCTCCAGTCGAGGTTTGAATGGAATGGCATGCGACCGTTTCCTCATGGTGTACGACCTGCGTATGATGCGAGCTGTGACGCCACTTCAGGTGCATGTGGACCCACTCTTCTTACGCTTCATTCCTACCTACACGTCACGCCTGGCCATCATCTCACAGACAGGTATCAGCCGGGGAATGTGGTGCCTCTGTCATGCGTGTTCTGTAGTCAGTGTGTTTGCAGACTTATTACTCTTTGAGAATGTAGTCAATAAAGGTGCCACAGGACTGAATGTTGTTGTTTTACATTCAAAGCTTCTGTTGAGATTTTCAAATGAAGCTTCATATTTTATGATGTCAACACCCCAAACAGGTTACCCACAATTTTTGCTTGAAAAATGACTGAGACGATTAAACGATTATCAAAATAGTTGGAAACTAGTTTCCTTCCAGTCAACTAATTGATTAATTTACTGATTGCTGCAGCTCTACTTGGAAATAATGTTCCACCTCCTCTCTCTCTTTCCAGGTCAGTGCCAGTTCTGTGAGCCCACTGGTCTCGCCAACGTGGCGGACATTTTCCACGTCAACACCGTCGGCCAGCTGCTCATGAGTTTTGACGTGTCGTCTAGTAAACAAGCCTTGGCCTTCGGGGACTCTGGGGGATGTGTGCACCTTTGGTCTGACGCTCCAGAGGTTTCGTTTAATGACTACTCCCGGGAGACGGAGTTTGCTCTGCCCTGCCTTGTGGACACGCTGCCTCAGCTGGACTGGAACCACGACCTGCTGCCCCTCTCGCTTATCCCCATGCCGCTGACCAGCACAGAGCCGCTGCTGTCAGACTGGCCCACTGCACTGGCTACACCCAGCCCCAGGTAACACACTCACAACGGTTACTTTACCTCAGCTGATTGTGTATGACTGGTCATAGCAACGTTACGTGAAAACAACAACACTAACAAGCATTGTCTGTGTATGTTGTCATAATATATTTTTGTTCCTCTTTACCTTAGAGCTACATTATTGTTCACAAACAAGAAAAAACACACAGATGAGCCATGATTATTTCCCTCAGTATCATGAATATGTGCACTGTAGTTTATTTTGAATCAACTTCACACACACTGTCTTGCTGCTGAAAATACTCAGCAATGTACAGAAATTCACAGCTGAAAATACGTCCTAACAAATACATTATTTACTCCTGTTTGAGTAATATTAGCTGAAAACATCTTCGCGTTTGCCTTTGTTACAAATGAAACTATTTTATTCATGACTTGTTGTGACTTGTCTTATGGTTTACGTCTTTAGGAGGAACAGATGTACTTGGGACTGTGTTCAACAGACAGGATGGGGAAGTTGGAAATTATTGAGAGACAGAGTACCACATTGTTGCTTTTGGTTTTTGCTTTAGATTTGTTGGCAAAGCAGAAATATGGAATATCACCAGTTTCATCTTTTAGCTGATGGAGCGACTTTACATAACGAAACCAAAACTTAAAACTTCCATGTATCCAGGTTGCTGGTTTGGTCTCAACATTGGACACTGGTAGGGACACAACAAAACCACCTAACCCTGGTGCCAGGATGAAGTGACTTAAGGGCTGTTAAAAATTGCAAGGAGGCAGTTTTTTTCATAACATAAAATTAACTGATTTTAAATGCAGTACCCTCAAAAGGCTAAATAACAACAACATGGTGTGTGTCCATGTAGCTTTGTGGAGTACTGGGATGAAGCACTTGTGCAATGAGAGAGATGAACTTCATATGGACACAAGCACAAAGGAGATTATTTAAAAATCAGAGCGCTAAACATTTGAATTTATGAATGATTCTCTGTCAAAATCAGCAGGTGGGCAGAAACAGCCAATAGTGTCTTGT
This sequence comes from Lutjanus erythropterus, assembly GCF_056507025.1. Taxonomy (NCBI): domain Eukaryota; kingdom Metazoa; phylum Chordata; class Actinopteri; order Lutjaniformes; family Lutjanidae; genus Lutjanus; species Lutjanus erythropterus. Next base: position 9,502,064 of record NC_139322.1, on the reverse strand, counting down.
CTCTCTCTTTCTCTCTCATTGCGGTCTGTTATTCTGAAATAAAATTGGTGCTGTTCACTCCAAAGATAATACGAAGGAGTGCGCTCACATTTTGGAAGGAACAATTCTGTTTTCTCAGAACATTGGTATCGACACGTCCCTGCTATCTCTATGCAAACCGGCACCCCGGCATGTATGATCTCACATTATGATCTCATCTTAGTCACAGTGTGGAACTTATTCATTTCTCTTTTCTGCAGTGATGGTCTGCAAACTCTCAGGAAGTGGTGTTAGTGTTTTGTTTATTCATTTTTTTTTTACACTTTATGAGTCACTCACTGAACAATTTGAAACACAATTTTAGCAGCTAGGACTTTACATCACCAATTCATAAAATTTGACTTTATTTTTCTTTTTTTTATGTTAGTGTTTTACTGTCCAGTTTTGGCAAAGTTAGCACATATTTTAATGTGAACTGTTTGTCCCCACAGAGCAGATTTTAAGTTGTTTGAAAAGTGTCTCATTACTCAGTGGGAAACACAGAAGAACAAGCACTTACTCCAGCAAGAGAGATTGATTAGCATGCAACATCACCATCAGATGATGCTTATCCATAAATCTGAACACACTCAGCTGCCAGTTTATTAGGTACCACAGTCCTGCAGTAAATCCCCCCACCCCATCATGAGGATCATAATCCTCAGTTCTGAGTACTTTTTGGTCATTTTGGAGGCTGCAGTGAATGTTTATTGCAATAAAAGTTTTTTCTAACATCCAGTCCACTCTCATTGATATAAATGGGGTGGACAAAATATTAGAAACACCTCTTGATAAGAAGGCTGTTTTAAGGTGAGTGTACTCAATAAACTAGCAACTGAGTTTATGTAACTAACAGCGTTTGGCTAGTCGCTAGTGTTTACATAATTACTGTGATTTAATATATATATATTTTTTTTTATCTAAAACTTCTTCCCAACAGACGGGCTCCTCCTGTGGACCCTGAAATCCTGCGCACAATGAAAACCGTTGGGTTTATTGGTTATGCAGCAAATCCTCGAACCCGCCCACGGAACCAGGCATGTCAAAAACATATAATATACATCTTATATTACTTTGTAACAGCCTGTAGTAGTTAAGGAAAAAAACAAACATTTTTCTGTGTTCAGTAAATGTTCACACATTGATTTCACCAGTCTAAAATGTTTCTGTGTTGGTTTCAGGTCCCTTATAAAATCAAAGACGTGGAGCTGGATTATGACAATTACAACCAGGTCCCTGAGTCGCCAATTGGACGTGATGAAGTGCCACACCTCTACATGGTGCCCAAAAAGTACAGAAAGGTTGGACCACATTTCATTATGGGCTTCTTTTCATAGAATGGTTGATTTTTATCTGACTATAATTTGTTTACTGTTGCTGAGTATGAGAATAAGTTTTGATTGCTGAAATACATTATTAAGACATCTTTTTGCTTGATTAGGTCACAATTAAATACTCAAAACTTGGCCTGGAGGACTTTGACTTTAAACATTACAACAGAACCCTGTTTGCTGGCCTGGAGCCTCACATCCCCAATGCCTATTGTAACTGCATGATCCAGGTAAGAAACTAGAAAGTTTAAATTCATTTTTCATGACATTTAATTTGGTTTTGAAAGATAATATAAGGGCAGAGTAGTTATACTCCTGTTTCTGTGTTGGCACATTAGGTATTATATTTCCTGGAGCCTATCCGGTGTCTAGTGCAGAATCATTTGTGCCAGAAGGAGTTTTGTTTGGCCTGTGAGCTCGGCTTCCTCTTCCACATGCTGGATTTGTCACGAGGAGATCCATGTCAGGTAGCTATTTGTTACGGCTTCTCAGAATAACAATAGGTTGATCCCTGTGTCAACTACACACCACGTGCACCATGTTTCCCAATCCAACCTCTCCCGTCTCCTGCTCTCTAGGCCAGTAACTTCCTCCGAGCATTTCGCACCATCCCTGAAGCCTCGGCGCTGGGTCTGATCCTCGCGGATTCAGACGAGCAGACGGGAAAGGCCAGACTTGGTCGTTTAATCCAAAGCTGGAACCGCTTCATCCTCACCCAGCTCCACCAGGAGACGCAGGAGCAGGAGGGCCCGCAGGCTTATAGGGGAGCCAGCAGCAGGTCAGAGACAGAAATAGATGTCATTGTACCTGTTAGTGTAGTGCCACAGAGTCTTGTGCTTTTCTATTCTAGGTGTATAAGAAACATGTTTCAGAGAGATATAATCACCAATATGTCTGTGTTGTGTTGATGATCCATTTGATACAGTTCTCTGGGTTCCTCTGGTGAGTCTGCCATCGGAAAACTGTTTGGATGTGAAGTTGAGAACAGCAGCCTGTGTCGCTGTGGCAAGGAGACGGTCCGCTCCTCCCTCACGCTGCTCTTCACCATGCATTACCCCGAACAGAACTCTCAAGGTGAGTTTATAGCACTCTGTCATCCTGTCTGTGCATGGATAGTCTGTGTGTAGCTAATAGGAGTCGACCAGTATGTTTTCTTTCTGGGCCAATACAGTAATGAAGGAGACTGATAACTGATATCTGGAACCGTGCAGTAAAAATGGAAATCCTTTGACTCGAAAAAGTGTCAAAATCTCTCCACAGCACTCAGCACTGGAGAAAAATCTAGCTCTATGCATACACATTCTGGTATAGGGGAAAAATTCCCTGCCTTGTTTGCATTTCTTTAAACCAATCATAAATATCTTTGGGCGGTGCTAAGCCCAGGATGCGGTGACAGTGCTGCTGCAAAATACTGTTGAGGGGGACTTTTTGCATCACAGCAAAAGAAAAAGTAACATTAACATGACTTTGTTATTAGCATCTCATGTGATAATTTGCTGTTTTCAGTGTGTAGGTTGCAGCTCTGAGGTTGTACTTTGAAAACTTATACCTAGACTAGATTTATACCCACAGTGTCCAGTGAGTCACACTAAATTAAATGCTGCAAAAAAGAACTTGCCAGCATTATATCAAAAAGTGCAATGAGCTCCCAGCAGCATTTCTGTTAACATGAACTAAAATAAAAAAGTATATAAATTAGTAAAATGAGTAAAACCTAAATTTTATTGGAATTTGAATCCTTCTCTTGAAGTCCCTGCCCTCAATGTGTCCCAATTCAGCAGCAGATTGTGGTGCAGGAAGTTACTCAGCATGCTCTCCATCAAGACAGCTTCTGTTTCTGCTGTGCATGACTGTTATAGAAATTGATCATGAGATTGCGATATTTATTGCACTTTCATCAATATCGACTCCCATCCCTTCGAAACACTGCTCCGCTGCTCCAATCTGCACACTAACCTTCAGTGCTGATTGGCTATTGATCTGTGACCAATCAGAGAATTCTGAGAGGAAGACTGGAGGAAGAGTGGTGACTACAGACAGAGAGAAGTGGCTGTGTAAGAGCCAAAGTAGCACATTTCTAAATCAATTTATTTTATTTGCAGTCAAGTAAAAAATAATTCCAATAATTCTAAAAATGCTGAATATCTGAGCTAAAAATTGGTCGACTCCTGTTACCTACTGTTTCATGTATTTAAAGCCTGACCCTGAAAGAAAAGTCAGCTGGGGCAGATAAAAGTTCTGCATTTGTTGACAATATATTTATTTCTCTTTGACTTGTCAGAAAAAACGATTAAGGAATATGACTTCGCTGAGATCTTGAAGAAAAGCATCTGCCTGGAGCAGAGCACTCAGGCATGGTGTGAAAACTGTGAGAAGTATCAACCTACAGTGAGTTCCAGCGGCCATTCAGTCATATAAGCAGCCAATATTAATGCATTTGTAGTCTGATTCCATCTTATTCTGCATCATGAGAGTGTTTTTTTTTTTTATCACTGTAGGTGCAAACACGAAACATTCGGTGTCTGCCAGATGTTCTGGTCATCAACTGTGAGGTGAACAGTGCGAAAGAGGCTGAATTCTGGAAGGTTCAGGCGGAGGTAAATGACAACTCATTTTGGTTTTATGTCTAACCTTGTGAGTTTCAGATACACATGGAAAATTAATGATGATTTACCTGTTGTTAGTTGTAATTGTTTTTTGGTTTTCTTCACAGTACGCCTTCAATAAGGCCATGCAGAAAGAGGCGATGGAACCTGCAAAACCTAAAGAACCTCCACCACCAATGCCCACTGAGTGGTGCCTGGAGTAAGATCCCTTTTAATGTGAAATAAATAGGGTTACATTGTCAATTATTTCCATGGTCAAGTAATGTTTTTGATTTATTTAATCATTGATAAAACATCAGGAAATGGTAAAATCATAATTTCCCAGATCAAATAATGCCACTTTAAACTTCACTTTCCCCTCACTGTTCTTTTAGCGGGGAGGAGATGTGCAGCATGGAGGGCTTCACCTTCGACACGCGGGCGGAGGATCTACGACACGTTTGGATCCCTCTCACTCTCAAGATGTCCATCAGCAAAAGTCAGGGTCTGGAGATCAGCAGCTGGCCTGAAGGAGAAGAGGTGAGGGAAGAAGATCTTACCACAGATTTCTGAGTGAAAACACTCGACCTTGATTCTTTTACTTTGGCTCGCTAACTGTGTAATTAAATTTTTCTTCGAGCAAGGCTGAACGATTAATTGAAATGTTGAAATTGCAGTGAGGCCAAATGTATTATCCAAATTGCAGAAGCTTCAGTTTTTTGGTAAAGGTGTGATGTGTTGCAACATAAATGAAGCATCACAGTATATTCTCCAGATGAGAGAGAACGTGTTTGTTTGGTGCAGAACACAGCAAAAATCACATCATCATCCTCTTTATATTTTTTGTCATAAAAAAATAAATATATTTGACATTGTGTTTTTAGGTTGTCTGTCTGTCTGTATGTCTGTCCCATTCTTGTAAATGCGATATCTCAAGAACACCTTGATATGATTTAATCAAATGTGGCACAAACATCCATTTTGATACATCCCATTCACGTGAACACAATATCGTAAACGCCTTCAGGGATTTTTATCAGACTTTGTGCAAATGAATACTTGGACTAAAGGACGAACTGATTAGAATATTAATGTCAAAGGTCACTGTCACTGTGACCTCGCAGCCATAACTCAAGATTTCAAGTATGACAAAATTTCACGCAAATGTCGAACAGGATAAAATGATAAGGTGATGACATTTTATATTCAAAAGGTCAACTTAACTGTGAAATCAGAATGTTCAGCTCTTTATCAGTCCTCTGTGCCCCTCTGTAAAAATAGTCTCTAAGTGAAAAGAGCATGTTTATCACTTGAAATTGTTCAGTGGAATCACACATGTACAGTAATTACTTCCATTTTGCCAAAAAAGTACATGTAATACCTTTTACTAAATTCCTTAAAAGTCTTCAGTACACATGTGGAGGCGTGGATACAACTGCAAGCCTGTAATTCTACTTTCACTGGAAATGAAACACAAAATTTACTATTTCCAGCAAAATCGTGATTCATATTGCAATCTCAATATTTGTCCAAATAATCACAATCAGATTTTTTTTTTCATATCGTTCAGCCCTGCTGTGAAGGTTTACATGCATCTAATGACTCGTTACATCATCTCTGATCAGTTAAGCGCTGCTGAAGAGGCGGAGGGCGCCTCTCTCTATGACTTGGTGGTCACGGTGCCTCACGTCCTGGACGCTCGCACAGGTGGAAACCTGGTCGCACACATCAAAGTGGGAGAGACCTACCATCAAAGAAAAGAGGTGACTGAAACTCAAATTAGAAAATACAGTGTGAGAGACACTTCTGCAAATTCAAAGTGTAGTGAAAGTTTTTAACTTGGTCAATCAACAACAACAATTCTGTTTAAAAATTTGACATGTAAAATTATGTTTGTTTCAGGGAGTCACACACCAGCAGTGGTACCTCTTCAATGATTTCTTAATTGAGCCAATTGACAAGGTAAATATTTGACTGTATTTAATTTATGCTAATGAAATGTCATGTTTGCAGCCATGCAAAAGTGATGTTAATGTTTTGTTTGTTAAAGACTGAAGCTGCTCAGTTTGACGTGAGCTGGAAAGTGCCGGCCATTCTGTATTACGCCAAGAGGAACTACCACACCAAATACGACCTCCGCAGTAAGTTTCACACATCAAATCTGGAGATTTTGCTTGAAGGTAAAGTGCGTTCGTTAACCTGCTTGTGCTTTGCTGTCTGTCTCAGTTAAAAATCCCATAGATGCCAGCGTGCTGCTGACGGAGGCCTCGTTGGCTCGGAAGCAGAGGAAGAGTCACGCCACCTTCATCCCCCTGATGGTCAGTGAGATGCCACAGGCTGGTGACTTGGTGGGGCTGGACGCCGAGTTTGTCACACTCAACCAGGTGAGTCTGGATGATGATGATGATGATGCTGCACTACACACTACTTACATGCACTCGGGAAACGGTTGCTCAGCGACTGTCAGTAATCAGATTTCTCCCCCACTACTGGTGGGATTTTGGAAGACTGCTTTTACTGTATCTGTATTAGAAGGTGTTGCTTCCTGATGTTCAGCAGAAACCAGCTAATTTTGATTTCCTGAAGCTAATTTGTGTTACTTTCAGTTGTGGTTTGACTGTGGATTAAATTATTTTTAATACAAGGACACATCGCTCTGTGTTTGATCTCTCCTTTGATCCACCCACTCCACTCTGACTTTCCCATTTGCATTTTAAATGTTGCAGACGCAGCTTTACGTTTTATGAAAAATCCATGAGTTGATATTTGTATTTGTTTCATCTCTTGTTCGTTGCTTGGAAATCGACTAGGTGATGCTGATAAGTTTAGCAATGTGTACATATTAGTAATGCATAACACGGTCACAAACACACAGACGTGCAACAGTTCTCAAAATGTGCAATATTAATAGACTTGGTGTCGGTATTTACTGAGTGCAGATGATCTTTGTTCCTGGAAGTTTGAGTTTGTTGCCTGCTGCGCCTGGACCCCATTTAAGAGTCTACAGTATGATACTGAAACAAATGCTGTTACTGAACTAAATACAAATCATGGTATTTTATGTTGTTTTTTTGTTGCTACTAAAAACACTACTGCTTGAGAGATCATAAGAGGTGCTGCCCTCTAAGTAGCCTCCTACAGTATTTTTAAGAGAGGACAAAAATGTATCTTTTAAAATAGTTTTGTATAATAACTTTTGTTTAGATTGTGATTTTAGTCAGGGGTGGAAATATCTAATTACGAATACTCAAATTACATTTTACTACTTTTTTTGGGGGTATTTGTACTTTTATGAGTAGATTTTCAAGTCTGTACTTTTACTCATTGCACTATGTAATCTACTTAGTTACTTTAAAATCATATTTGATTACTGAGTACAATTTGAATTAATATCCAAACTTTTCATCTGCATTTGAGTATCCATCAGTTTAACCAAATTAGCCAGTTCAAATGTATTCATTGATATTTAATCGATAGACGTTGCAGTAGTTTGCACCTCATTTGACATTGTTTTGTCTGGTGGAGCCGTTTGTTGAATAAGGAAGCTTGAGAGAAAAAAAATGGTAAAACAAAAAAGAAAACAATGAGTGAAAAAAAGGAAAAAAGGGTATCTTATAAATTATTACACAAAATTTGCAACCCTAGTTTGGAGAGGTGACTGTTACATCAGCAGTTGAAAGTAACTAATACTCTGAGTAGTTTTTTGAGACAAATACTTAGTACTTTCAGTGAAGTATGTTTCTAACACCAATTCTTTTACTTGTAATTAAGTAATATTTTAGCAGTGTAACAGCACTTATACTTGAGTACACATTTTGCTCTGTTCACCGCTGATTTTAGTTAACATGTGCAAATCTAATTTTTACAACCTCAGAGCAGACAAAGCCCTGGGGGACCACCTGTGATTTTAGGCGCCCCCCAAAGGGGAGCATGGACCCTAGGTTGGGAAACAGTGGAATACAATGTAAAATTTACTAAACTGAGCCTGTCAGTGTGACTTCTTTCATAACAAAAATACTAACATGAGAGACTGATATTCCAATAAAGAAATATTGGCCTGGATTAGTCCAACTTTAAAGAGCAAAATATAAATAAGGTTTAATTGTTGGGCTGTACTCTGAAACTGTAATCTAAGATCTACGAATGTTTCTATATTGTACGATGTGTTGATGCCAGTCTTAGACTGTTTTATTGTGAAGTCTTGTTGTGATGACAGACTTGAATAAAACTGACTCATGACCGTCTGTGTTTGTGTGTGTGTGTGTGTGTGTGTGTGTGTTTGCAGGAAGAGGCAGAACTTCGCAGCGACGGCACAAAGTCGACCATCAAACCCAGTCAGATGTCTGTGGCCAGGATCACCTGTGTGAGGGGTCAGGGGCCCAACGAGGGGGTGCCCTTCATCGATGACTACATCTCTACTCAGGAGCAGGTGAGCGACTGAAGACTGCAAAACACAAAGATGCCCGAATAACAAAAAATACATCATTACCATTACTTTTAAGTGGAGTTTTGAATGATGTGGAAACAGGATGCACTTGACTAAACTATTGTGCAGATATGACACTTTATTACTGTTATTAGTGTTGATAATACACTCTTACTGATAGAAGGAACCAAGATAATCTGTTTAAAACCCGCTAAGTTCATTCAGTCAGCAGCACATCATTCATGGCAGACAGAAATGAGCACAGTGAGGTTGAGCTGTGCTGTTTTTCATTTGTAGTTCAGTAACCACATGATGCACAAACAGTAGGCATCACAGGAACATTTTCTAATCGTCTTGTCTTATTTTGCTCAGATCATGATGATTGATTGTTCCTTGTCAGTTTAGTTTCTTCGTAGCCAGGTAGAGAACTTTCTGCTGATTTGATGGGGAAGTCTTTATTCATTAGTTACGATGAAAAGTAAAATCAAATACTAACCCTGAAGACTTGCTGTGCTTTTTAACACTTAATCCTGTGAAGCTGCTGCTCATGCGTGTACCTCTAACTCTTCTAAATGTTTGTTCTTCCAGGTCGTCGACTATCTGACACAATATTCTGGCATCAAACCAGGAGACCTGGATGCAAAGATTTCCTCAAAGCATTTGACAACGCTGAAGTCGACTTACTTGAAGCTGCGCTTCCTTATCGACACTGGAGTTCGCTTTGTTGGTCATGGTTTACAGAAGGACTTTCGGGTTATCAATTTATTGGTATGTTATTTCACAACCTTAAGTCAGATTTGCTTTGTAGATGGATATCATAGTTTAACAGTAGATATTACACAAAAGCATCGTAAAGAAACATCTCATTATTGTTTTTAAGGTTCTGAAAGACCAAGTCATCGACACCGTCTACCTGTTTCATTTACCCCGCAAGAGGATGATCTCTCTGAGGTTTCTCGCCTGGTACTTTCTTGGTAAGTTAAAGTGGCTGTGATCAGTATTTTTCTATTTACAACAGATCACATGACATGACTACATTGAATGTGAAAGAGGTCGCTCGTACTGCTGAATCTACAGAGAGTATCACCTGACTGCAGCTTCTTCACCGAACTCTATGAAGCATCTTTCAGATCCGTGACCCACAACTTCAGTGTTTTTTGGCTTTCAGTGGTAAAGCTCTAAAAACCCATTGCACTACCTGCTCATAGGCCTGGACAATAAATCAAATATTAATTTCAATCACAGTTTTGGCTTTCCGCAGTTGACGTTAGCTCTGTTCATAGAAACCTCTGCTGTATATCAAATCAAGCGCCTCCTAAACTAACTGCCAGCTACTCTGCAGCGGCAGCCAGAGAAAAATTTCCTGGATGTCGCAGCTGCAGAGCAGAAGAGTAATGTACAACAGAGAGAAGACGGGCAAAATGAAAACCAAATGCTTGGAGCAGAGGGCAAAGAGCTAGTCCCTCAAAATGGATCATCATCTGTTTTCGAGTATTTTGGGTTTAGTGCAAGTAAGTGATGTTAAGCAAGAACAAATCAAAGCAAAGAGTGCAAGAGACGTATGTCTGTGAAAAAGCTCCATAGACTGCAGTGCGATGAATGCATTAAGGCCAACAAGAATAAAGTTGCTAACATCATGTCACCGAATCCCCGTCCTTGTCTTCAACTTAGACATCCGTAACAGCGACATCATGGTATGAATGTAGCATGTTAAAGTCAAAGGAGTGCTCTGCTGATTAATTTGGGGTTAAAATTTTTTGGACAACTTAATTTATATTTATGCGGTGTGAAAGAATGAATGAATAATCTCAGTATTTGCGGTCATGATAATCATTTTTGCCATAATCGTGTCACCCCACCTGCTCAGCACCGGACAGCTAGCGACAGGCTGGTGAACATGGTGGAGAATTTAGCAGTTAACGCTTTAATATTTCCCTCAGGAGTTGGCAGTGGTGACCAAAAACAGAGCTAAAAGAGAGTGAATATTGGACTCCAGATGAAAGATTAGGTTCCTCTGTGTCTGCTGGATGTTTAAATAAGCAAGTGTAGGCTAAAAAGTTAGCTGTATCAAATTAAAACATGTTAACATGATAATGCTTTGTGTGCAGCTTGTTTTTGCTGCTGCAAAGTGGCAAAAAAAACTGTTACTGCAGGTTAAAGCAGAAAACGATATAACTGACTGCAGCAAAGGTTCAGAGCCAAAGCAAATAAAGCACACACAACTACATGTCTGTTCCAAATAATAAATTAATCACCTGACGTTTATGGCTCAGAATTCTGTGGATATGTGCAGGTGGCGTGAACATCAGTTAGTCAATAAATCACCGAGTTGATTTGCAGGTGCTCTTTGGACATTAGTTTTTATAAATTAGGTCGGTCTGTCCGTTTCTCAAATATCTCCATGAATAATTTAGACATCTGTGTTTTGGCACCAAAGCATTGAGGTGTTAATAATTTTTTAATTTCCAGTATCCAATTTGTAAACTGATGCTCAACGGTTGAAATGCTGCTGCAGGAATCATCGTGACTCGTCATTCCTGATTTTCTTTTTCTTTTTAATCCTCCCAGACCTCAACATCCAGGGGGAAACCCACGACAGCATAGAGGATGCTCGCACCGCTCTGCAGCTGTACAGGAAATACCTGGAGCTGAGTCGTGGAGGCGGGACGGACGAAGTGAGGAAGGTCCTGAAGGGACTCTACGAAAAAGGCCGCCAGCTGGACTGGAAAGTCCCGGATTCAGACACAGGAGATGGTCAAGGTAGCCCAAAAAGTACGACATAACTCTAAATTAGGTGTTAACGAAGGGTCGATGAGTTTAGATGGGAGAGGAGATGAGAAACGGAGTGTGTGCGAGTGGATTGAAAGCACTCTGCTTCCTTCGACAGGTGCTGCTGTGTTTCCCTCTGTGATGGGGCTGTGAGCTGCACCGTGACACGTTCCCACCGGAGAGTTCTGACTGATCACTGCGAGCTCAGTTAGTGTCATATTTTGTACTTATTTGCATTATTTTCTGAATTGTGTACAGTGTTATGGTCTTTGTGGCCTGTACAGCTCAGCTCAGCTCAGAAACATTTTAATCATGTGTCAAAATTTTTTTACTTGAAAGAAAAAGTAAAGAAAAATGTATTTTTTTGCATTTGGAGCCTTTTTTTAATGAAAAACAAAAAAAGTTTTTTGGTGCAAATATTGGTGTAAATAAATAAACGTATCATGAGCGCTAGAATATACCTTGTGTTTAATACCAGGAACTGGGAAACATTAATTACATTTACACATAATCACTGTGGTCTTTCACAGAAGTCTATTCAAATTGGACAGTGAATTAAGTTTCGGTCTGCCTCCCAACTTTCTGTCAGGTGTGAATTTGATATGCGTACTTGGTTTCAACTTTGCCGGACAGGTTTGATAACATTCACTGGAAGATTGGGGCCGCTCCCCAAACATGTAAAGCACAGGCATTTATCTGAAAAAGATTTCCCACAAACCGCAGAACATGAAATGCATTTTTGCATAGATTTATTTAGAAGAATTGAAAATGAAACGAAAACAAGGCGAGGTCTTTGTTATACAAAGAGTTAATCATATCTTCCAACATCTTCACCTGTAATCCAAATAAACAGATACCCAAGTACACCTGTCTGGATTAAAATACAACTGTTTATGTAACTGACAATCTGAAAACAAAAAGCCCCCTGCTCTGAAAATACACGCCTTAGAATCAAGGTTCAGTGGCTGCTTGACTGTCTGCCAGACTCCGTTAACATTTTGCTCAATTTAACTGCTGTAAACATCTTCGCCTTCTACAAGATTGATTTCTTATGACTCATAGAGACTTAATCATTTGGTGAACATTCGGCATTAATTTGAACACTAATTGATGTGAAAAAGGCAAACCAAATACAGACGTTCCAGCCCGGAATGGAAATTTCAAACAAAACCACAGCTGTAGAGAACGGAGTATTTCAATTTGTTAAGTTTCCTTAATCCCCGATGACATATTGTGGTCATTTTATGATCCAGTACAATAAATATATTACACATCTCTGCCTTTTATTATTGGTGCTGTTCCTCAAGTAAAAGATCTGAATACTTCTACCAGCGCTTCCATCAGACCTCCCTCTGAAATAAATCACTTTTTAATGTTTTCTAGGAGTGGTGGTGCCCTCTGCTGGCTGTGCAGGTATTTTGCACAGGGGCATGTTTCACGTTTTAATTGTTCTGATCCAGTTTATCCTCATTTACCGCATTTAAGACACCAGTGTTTACCTTCAAATGTTGCATTTTATTGATGCATTTACTTTCAAATGATTTAGGAGCATTGTTCTGCAAAAGGTTTTCATACATTTAACATATTTAAAACTAAAAGTGAACAGTGACTTGCAGCTTATCGAGTCAAAAGCAGAAAGTGTGTTGAATCACTTACTTTGTTACATGTGTTGACTGTAAAACCTCATTGCCTCTGCTCCAGCTTGTGTCAAAACTACAAAAACCAAACATACACAGTCAGTATTGCAAACTGTTTATTCGTAGTAAATGAAAAGTGTGCAATTCAGTGAGTGGGAGAAAGAGCGGAGAGGAGTGTCGGGGACGGTCGATGTCTTTGGTCCATATTTTGGTGGAGGGGATGTCAATGAATCGGTGGGAGACAAGAAAAGGCACTTGAGTTTACAGTTGTCTCAGAAAGGTTGTGTTGAGAAGAAGAACACAGGGTCTACTGGAAGAATGATGAACTCGATGTTTTAACCTCCATTATGACTAATATGAATATCACATACAAAATGCCCCATGTGAGCACAAAATTATATAGCTACATACAGTATATGTATATACAGTAAGGAATCAGAAAATTAAAAAGGGTGGGGAAGAAGAAAAGGTGAAGTGTTGGATTTATCCCCTTTGGAATTCTTTACAGGCAGAGGAAAAGAAAAGAAAAAGGCAGCAACTTTAAACAGGACGAAATTATTTCTTTGGCGATAACCTAAAATTCCTACGGTTTGGAATGTAAAAAAAAAAAGTGAGTCAAAGTGAGACAAACAAATTCTTAGATGAGAAAACTACTTTCTTTTGATTGAACACGTCCAGCCTCTCTGACACCAGAGACATGCTGGAATAAAAGACGATTTATCTTCTGTCCTGCAGGTTTGATCAGTTCAAACTAACCGAGGAAAATCGTAAAATCTGGTACATTTTCCCCCAAACAGCGTCAGTCAATAAAAATCTCTGTGAAATAACAAAGTCACCACCTCTGAAAGCACTTAAAGGAGTAGTTTGACATTTTAGAAAACACTGCTTAAAACACAGCATAAATGAGACGAACGATTTCCAAGCGTGACACTAACGTGAGCAGCAGGTTAGCTTAGCATAAAGGCTGGAAACAGAGGGAAACTGCTAGCCTGGCTCTGGCCGTGAACCACAAGTGTAAAAGGGACAATTTGGGGGTTGTGTGCGGGACTATTAATTGGCTGTGAGCCAAGCAACCAGCTGCAGTTAAGTTATTGATCGCAGCAAAGAAATATCCTGCCTTCAAATGGAATTCGAGCTCAAGTGTTAAAGTCGTGTCGACGCCGCTGCACCAGCAAAATGGACGCCAAAACTGTCAGCGTGTAGAAACCACAGAGGCTAACAGTTTAACAAGCTAGTAAGCAGGTAACATAACGTCAATGCGGGAAATGCAAAGGCCTGTCGGGAGAAAAATGTTGATATTCCCAACGGGCTCATCTTTTCGTATCATTGAAAAACTCAATACAACTAAAATTATAATATACCAATCAGGGAAAAATAAACTTGCGTGGCCTCCACCATTTCTGAAACTCTTCTTGTGAACACAGTATACACGACCCCATCTGAAGGCAGCAACAGCCAGACACGTGACGGTGTGATTCACTGCATGGGAGAAGGTTTTTGTGGCTGGTTCCACAGAAAAGCTCGGGAATGCAGCTGTGTGATGCTCTTTAACAACAGTGGGGCGGACCAGCAAACGCACATTTGCCAAAACACCCATTTAGTCTTTATCCTTGAAGTCTTTTCTCCAAGGAGAGTGTTCGAGAAGACTTCTCATGAAGCATAAATCTCAACTTTTTGTCTCTTGTCCAAACAAGTTTTCTACTGTGGCATCTTCTTTTCCACATGGGCCGAGCCATGATGGGCTTATTACTGCCACCTGCGGCCAGAAAACACCAGAACTGCAACAATTAGTTGTAACAGCTGCCAGTTATTTTGATTATCATTTAATCTAGTCATTTTTCAAGCAAAAGTCTCCAACATTTCAGGATTTGCTGCTTTTCTTTGTCATTTATGATATTACAATTAAGAGTCTTTGGATTTTGGACTGTTGGTTGGACAAAAGAAACTATTTGCAAATGTCACATTGGGCTCTGGTTGTGATAATGTGATAAACACACAGTCTACATTTTATAGACTAAACAATTAATCAACAAAATAACTGGCAGATTAACAGTTAGTTGCAGCTCTAGAAAATACCCACTACAACCAAAGTTGGTGAAAACTGCGGTTGTAGTGGAAGCTTTTGGCCACAAGAGGCAACAATGAGCCCATTTCACACTCACTTTGACAACCAACATAAAGGTGAGACTTATGCTTTATCTGAAGTGCTTTCAAACTTAAAGAAAGTAATATGTCAAACTACTCCTTTAAATCAAACAGTAACCTATTTATGCGTCACTGCGGCACATATTCTCCAAAGACTGCAAACAAGTTAGCGCTCTTTTTTCCCCCACAATATTCACTAATTTAATTACTGGAGTGAAGTTTTTTTTTTTTTTTTTTTTTTAAATCTCAAATAATAAGAATAATCTCCCTATGGTGAGAAAAATCATGAGGAAACAAAAAGGGGGGGAGAGAGAAAACAATATTTAAATTATTTTTTTTCCAAAGTCTGCTCGAGGGAAGACGACACGTTATGAAGGAGATGCAGCAATAATGTAACAACCAGTTTTATACTACAGCCTCGCAGCTCCACAAACTGTATGTACATAACTACAAGAAGAGAAGAGGTGAAGAATCACCCGGGGTTCCTGTCCCTTAATGAGAGCCCACTGCGAGAAGACGGCGTGAGAACACGCCGCGTGGAAAGGATCAGCAATGAGGTATTCACCAGCTTTTTGTTCACAGGCCGCGGACACTACGATGAGACGTAACCCCAACAACAGCCTTGAAGCGTCTACTTGGCAGCCAATAGAAAACAAAATCTGTGAGATCAATTCAACCTTCCAATGCATTCATCAGTTTGATCAATTTTTACTTTCACAGATGTGAGAAAGTGAGTGTATAAAAAAAAAGGGGAAGAGAAGATCTTGCATCTTATTCTCTCACACATATTTATAAATCGCACGTCTGCAGCTCTACAAGTACCATCTGATTAGAAAGCCGTCATGACGCAGACATCCATGTCTCTAGAAAGGCAAATGTGAAGTCTCTCTGTGACTAAAGGCAAGCGCGTCGTTTAATATGCCATTCACGTGCATATAACAACAAAACACAAAGAACAAACGGTGTGTGGAAGAAAATGCGTCTGAATAAATGTCAAGAATGAATTAGAAAAACAGCATGTCATGGACAGTTTCCTTTGTTGTGACTCTGAATATATTTAACAATATCCTACAAAAAGTAATGAGCCCTCTCTTGTTATAAAATAATGGACAGCAAGCTGAGGACGACGGCACACACGACGATAACCCTGTCGGCCAGTGGGAGGGCGATACATCACTGCCTTAGGCAACAGTTAAAAGGAACAGTTCACGTTTTGGGAAATGGGCAAGTTCACTTTTCTTGCAGAGAGTTAGATGGGAAGTTGGACACCACTCCTGCGTAGGGATGCGCCGATGTTAAAAATTATTTATTTTGTTTCTGATGTTCTTTGGCTGGTGACAACTCTGGTCTGACATAAGAGGGAAAAGGATGCTGTGTTTTTCTAATGAAGACTTCTTTGTTTCCATGGTATCAGCTACTTCTTCTCCAAATCAGCAGCTGGGTACGCCAACTACTGCTGTCTGAGTCTGACTGCAAATAACCCAACACAATATTTAGTGAGCGCTAAATTAATGTGACAAAACAGATAAACATCTGCCACTCCATGCTCACGTGTACAGAAAATATGAAGCTACAACCAGCAGCTGATTAGCTTAGCTCAGTGTAATGGCTAGAAACAAGGGGAACCACCTGGGACACAGCCTTGTGAAACCACAACTTAAAGTTTTTTTCACTTCAGTTTTGCATAAAATAAACAACGGATAGGAAGCTGCTGTTTCGGCCAAGACTGTACTGCCATACTGTGCTCTGACTGACACAATGTTAACCATGTTATTATAGAGGCTTTCTGGCAATTACAAGGATGCATCAAGGCAATGAGTTCTAGCCAAAGTCTCTTTAATCCAGATCTTTTCCTTAACCTAAACATGTAGCTTTATTTTCAGTTTTCAGTTGCAGGTTGGTTAGGTTTAGACAACAATCTGTCAAGTAAGTCTTTAAAAAAGTCAAAGGTGACTTCTGGTTTCACTCAGGACACAAACCCCGGTGTCCTGGGCTGAAGTCTTGTGTTTGACACATTCATCCATCACAGCCTCTTCTCTAAACTTCTCCAGACTGCTGTCATAGATGCAGTATTAGCCTTTGGATTGTACATTGGTCTAGTCAAGACTGGACTCTTAAAAAAGAAAGACAGTACAATGTTTACATTTCTCAACAGATTTCAATTAGTCATTTTAGAGTCATTAGTCTGAATTCACTCCTTTATGTATCCAGAAAAAAGAAGAACATCTGTTTCATGGTTTTGCTCACAGCAAACGACCGCAGGCGTTCCACTACTGCAGTTACAGATACATACAGTCTGTCAAATACACTGCGCTTGACTTCACCACCTGAAAGCGGGCAGTACAGCGTGAAGGAATGAAGGAGGAAAAAAGTATCGAATGCAGTACTATACTGGTGTCTGTATCACTTTAAGGGCACTGGTATTGTAATTATTTAAATGATACTCAGCCCTTGTTTTTTTATATTCAAGGGTTCATGATTTTTGTGGAGTATGTTAGAAAAAAAAGCCTTTTTTTTCTACTCCATGTAGATCACAAACCTGTGAGTATGACATACCTCATGGAAATTCAGTTGAGAAATGTAAACATTTCAGTGCTTTTTATCCAGAAAAACTGCAGCTCCACCATTTGCAAGTGTTTGCTCACAGGCCGGTCTTAACCGGTTTCCACCCACTTCTAGTCTTTATGCTAAGCTAAACTAACCAGGTTCTGATCGTAGCTTCATATTTATCATACAGACATTCGAAGTATGTTGATCTTCGCTTCTTACTCTTGACAAAAAAGTGACTGAGCCATTTCTCAAATGTCAAACTGTTCCTTTAAGAGGGCAACCTCTGCGTTCACAGTCGCTCTCTGACACATTTTAAGTCCTAGCGTTAACAAGTTCCCTACAGTTTGTAGCAGCCATACGAAAAGCTCTGGATTACAGTTTGATATGTTTCTCTTTTTTTTTTTTTTTTCCTTCAACTTGCAAAGATTAACGATAGTCTGTAGTGTTGATTGCATGTCTTCTCTCCTGATGACATAAATTCCCTGTTAATGCTAGAACTATTTTTGCACGTTCGCTACGTTTTCCACGGTGAAGGCATTGAAATGGTTCTGGGCGACAAGAAAATTTAACAAAAAAAAAAAAAAAAAAAAAAAAAGATCTGAGGTGCAAATCAGAGAGCTGACATAAGCCACAGCAGAAATAGAAATAGTACTAAGACTTCAACTTCAATAGTGCACAAATTGTTGCAGGTAATCCTGTCAGTCTCTAACTGCATACTGTAATAACAGAGACTGACAACAGCACAGCGATGAGATGTCTGACAGGGGGCCTAAAGATAGAAGATGTTACTTGAACCAAATGAAAGAGGAAGAGCGATTACAGAACAGTGAGAGCTTTTCAAGTTTGAAGGATGAATGGATTGATGCAGAGAGGTGGCACTACAGCTCAACTGACAGAAATATGTAAACTGGTATTCTATTCTTCATTGAGAGGAGTTAGTAAAGGGTGGGGAGAGTGTGGAGGGGGCGGGGGGAGGTCACGGGGAGGGGAGTGCAAGGGTTAGTGGATGGGTTTGATTGAGAACGGGGCTTTCCAATGTCAAGGGCAGTGCATCCGCGGAGACCTTTGGGGCAGCCCGTTATGAGAGGGTCGGTCTTGGTTGTAGGAGGACGTGGAGGAGCGGGAGGGACCTCTCGAGTTGTTAGAGTGCTGTGAAGAGGGACCAGAAGAGCCGCCGTCGCCCTGGTAGCGGTGGTTGGCACGGCCGGCGTTCCTGTCATGGTAGGAGCCGCCGTTATACCGCTGACCGCCCGAGTGATACCCCTGTCCCTGGAAAGTACGCCTGTTGCCTTGGAAAATCTGAGAGGAGAATTAAGACCGCGTCAATTAGACTGAGACTTACTTATGTTGCTGAAGTAAACAAACGAGCACGTGAATGTGCCGACCTGTTTGTTTGGTGGGGGGCGGGTTTCACTGGGGATGCTTTGGGTCTGGGTGGAAGGAGGAGGAGGAGGAGTCTCCAGCAGGCTCGGGCTGGCGACAGAAGAAGACGTGGAGCTACAACGGGACCGATTTGAGTAGCCTGTACGCGGATGGTAAACTGCAAAAGAAACAACAAGGTAAATCACAAAACATTTACACCTGGTGTTAAAATGAGATCTGTAGTTGAACAGGTTATGGAGGACAAACTGTGATCGGATCTGCCTGAACACATCTGGAGTTGGTCTGGCTCGCACTGTGTTCAGATCTTAGCTAGGTATTAAACATAATCCATGTAAAGTGCTGGCAGCATGATGCAGATATTTGTTTTTAGCCAATATAAAATATGGGTTGTTGTCAAATTCAGAAAGTGAGCAGAGAGAAGGCTGAAAGAGACACAGATAATCTGTACCTTTGAAGCACCAAAAGATGTGTTATTCAACAGAACTGTTTAAAAAATTAAAGAAATAGTTAATTTATAAGAGGGGGTGAATAATTAAGAATCTGTCATAGAGTTTCATAAAGTTTCCTTTAACTCAACAACTCAAACTCTGTGACTCTTAAAGGGAGTCTGGTGCTGATGAGCTTCCACCTCACATTACTCTCATGCAGGTTTTCCTCAACAAGGAAAACAAGAATGCATTAAAACTACC
This sequence comes from Lutjanus erythropterus, assembly GCF_056507025.1. Classification (NCBI taxonomy): domain Eukaryota; kingdom Metazoa; phylum Chordata; class Actinopteri; order Lutjaniformes; family Lutjanidae; genus Lutjanus; species Lutjanus erythropterus. Next base: position 9,482,531 of record NC_139322.1, on the reverse strand, counting down.
AGGTGTTATCTGCATGGCCTATCTGGGTATAGATCCCATTTTAACACCGGGGTGAACGGGGCGTATGTGACTGTCGCTACATTTACAAACCAGCCATTAGAGTAATGATGCCTCACTGGTGATTAGCGTAACGCTACTTCTAAAAACATATCTGACTCAAACTCGCATCAGAATCTGCATTTCGTGCTGCTCTAACACATTCCTTGTCTTCTTTTGAGTTTCTTTTTTGATTCAGAGAAGTGCTAGCCACATGGCCAAAGTGCGTTTGTAATTCTGTTATTTTTCAAACTTCAAGAGGTGTTCTTCACACCATCTGAAACGCTTCAAAACGGATATTGTACAACTTCAGATAGATTGTGTGAGAAGAGTTTAATAAAGGCTCAGTCGCAGTGTGTGACATGCAATGAACTAAGATATTTGTTTCATGGTTTAAAAAGGGACTGAAGCACACCGATTCACCTGCAGCCTTTTAATGCTGCAAAAAAATATGTTTGCACCATTAAAGGCTGCAAATAAATCAGCGTGCTCCAGTCCCCTTTTCCTCCCTTCAAGTCTGCTGTCCTCGATCTGAGAAGCACCTGACTGAACTACATACTTTTGGAAGACACACGGAGAACCTTCTCATCGAAGATATTTGTTATGGCACAGTCCATAGGTGCATTTACTCAGCAAAGTTGACCAGATGAATTAATAATCAGTAATAATCAGTGAAGTTTGATGAATTCTTAATATTTTGTGCTCCCCAGTAGAAGCACTGGCTACCTGGCTGTCTCTGAGACCACATGATGGCAACGTGTTACTTTAAGACAAATTTCTATTTGTACATGTGGATGAGTGGGGCTGAAACACTGCTAATAATAGATAATATTGTGGACAATATTTAGTGTTTGTGCCCACTTGATTTTGAATGATTTTAGATGCCAAAATGAATCACTTGATGCCTGCACAAATGTACATATAACAAATCTAAGTCAGTTTAAAGGTGTTGGGTGCTATTCTGGAGAAAGACTGTTTATATTTGAACTCAACAACCAAACAAATCCTCCTCCAGTGCTCCTCCAGAAGATTTAGTGTCCTTTTCCCTCTCCCTGTCCCTTCTGATCGGCTGGAATAGTGTTGTGTGGCTCAGTCCGAGCCACTTTTTGTTTCCCATTTACAGAGCCAGGGCTGTGTGGAAACTTTTTTTTTTCAGCACACAAACAGAACAGGGAGCTAAAGGACCGTGAGGAGATATTCGCTGAATTTGATAAAAAAACCACCTTGAAGTCACACAGGAAGTAGCATAATAAGCACAAGTTATGTTTTTCTTGATTTACACATCAAAAATGTTCAATGTTTTGAATTCTTCTTCTGTTTGGTGGCTACTGGACCTCTGAGTCTGTTTGTGTTTTTAGCGTTGTCTATAAGTTATTTAAAATGTGTAAAAGTATTCTTTAATGTTGGAGTCTAATTGTAATAATTGGCTTATTACAAGGTTCTTACACCTTTTCCAAAGTCAAATTAAAGCACTTATTTTTCTAAATTGTGGACATCTCAGGCCTGAAACTGCACAGCTGAAGTGTTGGTTATTATTCAGGAATCATAATATAAGGAATTAAAGAAACATTCACTTGAAAACAAATAATGAGGAAGACAAAGCAGATGAACAAATACTGTACCTGATCCAAACGCTGAAATGCTCGTCTTCAGCGGTTCAAGATCAAATGTAAATCTTACAGCTTTCCCAAGGTCCTCGTCATATTTACGCTCACTCACAAAGTGCTGCGGGGGAAAAAAATGAAAGAGACAATCAATTATATTAACCATCAGCAAGCTCCAAAACGCAGCAAGTAAATATATTAGCTGTTCTTTTTCAATTATTATTTCTGCTCTTGTTTTACCTTGGAAAAAAAAAACTTTTTTTAATTTACTTTCAACACCGACTCGACGATTAACACCCACTTTACATTTAGTCAGCGGTGAATTCAGTTGAACCTTCAGAGAAAGAGACAGTCAAGGACACGCAGGAGAACAGCAGCACTGTTAAAGTACCTTGATGTCTGCACGCAGCTCAGTCAACTGCTCCTCAGACATGGACGCCGACTGGTCTGTCAGTCGTCTGAGCTCCTCTGCTCTCTTCTGCCGGGCGTCCAAGATCAACACTGAAACGCAAAAAATGTCATACTTAACAGACATGAGACTAGTGAACACAGTGTTTTATGAAACCGACAAGAACACCTGCGACCGTACACCATGTCCCTCACTGATGCAGAACATAATAAAAATTCTAACAGATTATGTCTAATTAAGGCAGCGGTTCCCAAACTTTTCCTGGCATGCCGCCCCTTCAGACGCTGAGAAAGGGTCGCAACCCTCCACCCTACAATTATAATTAGCAAAGACAGGGGAAGCAACTGATTTAAAAAACAAAAACAAAAAAGAAAGAATTCAAGCTGAATTTTTCAGCATGATAGCATTGGCAAACTCTTGTTTATTTCCTCTACAGAAATCATATTCATTTAACTTTGTTACACTCCATTTCTCTCCTGGTGATCACGGCCTCCTGCAGTCTGGGAACTGCTGCATTATGGGGAAACTCACTATGTAATTAAATATTTTCTGCCAGTAATAAAAGCTCCAACTACCAATTATTTATTTTCTTTACCAATTAATCTGTCAGCTTTTGTCTTGACTAATTGTTTGGTCAGCAAATTGTCCAAAACCCAAAGAAATTCTGTTTACTATCACATCAAATCAGCAAATCCTCACATCTGAGAAGCTGTAATTAAAAAATATTCACTGTTATGCTTGAAAAGTGACATTAATTGTTAATCAAAATATCTGCCACTTATTAGAATTTTATAACTATTAGTTTTCTGTTGATCAAGGACAAATTAATCAGCCAATCATTTCCATGTTATTAATCCTCCCTGCAGTACCAGTAAGTTTCATTTTCCTGTGAGAACTCAGCTGTGCTTTTTTTAAATGACAAGTACAAAGTCCAGCTGAGTCAGCATCTAAAGATAAACGAGGGTCAAAGATAAAAACCCTTTTCAGGCCAAGATACTGTGCATGTGCTCATGTGATGGCAGAGAAGTAACACACCAACCACATTTCTTCACACATTTCAACTCTGTGTTTTGCTCCATTTGGCCTGAACGTCAAACAGCGGAGCATTTGAATCTACACATGAAGATACTCAGTTACTTCGAGAACAGTGTTACAGGTCTTCTCAAAACAAAATGCGTCTCACGTCTGTGCTGCCTGCTGGTGTACAAGAGAAAAGCTGTAGAAATGTAGCGTCTCTGCCCTGCTGTACTGCGTAGACGATCTGTGCAAAATAGAGAATCTATACAGAGGTGTTCACTTTTTTAACCTGAAGAATCAGCACAAACAAACTGTACCACTACTGTTTATACTACACTTAATAAAACTTGTTGATTAACTTATTAGTTGATTGACAGAAAGTCTCTTGCATTTTTTGATGACTGATTCATCACTTGAGTAATTTTTCAAGCAAAAACACCAAAGATTGCCTGATTCTCTCTGTTTTATATGATGTAAACTGAATATTTTTTTGGTTTAGGGTTGATGCTGGAACAAAATAACCAGGGATGCACAATAAATACCAAGCTGAAGAATTATTGCCCCTTAACAGGAAATTGATAACATTTATTATTCCAATAATTGAATTACACCCAATAAATATTGGCTAAAACAATATCTGATTTGACAGATTATGTCAAAGTATCTTAATTTGAATTCTTGGGCAAAATGCTCAAAATCTATTTGTGAAGTTTTTGGTGAACTTAGCTAGAACAAATACATGAACATCTGGAGAGTCAGAACTGTTCTTTGTTTTTGTTGTAGTATGCTGCATAAACTACAGGTTATATTAACTCCTTTTAAAATATAAAAATATGAAATTATCAGTTATCTGTATTGGCCATGAGAAGCAGGTAAATGACGGTTATCTATTGGCTCATAAAAATACATATTGTGCATCCCTACAAATAACACATTTGCAGACAATTTGCAAAACTGTCCCTTGTTCCAGGTTCTCAATTATGAGGATTTACTGATTTCTGTCTTATGTGGCCGTAAACTGATCTGAAGACAACATTTTATGGATATTAGATAAGTACTGGTGATAAATATATATATCATCATTTCATCAACTAAACAATCTTGGAGCAGTTGATTAACTGAGAAAATAATAGGCAGATTAATCAATTATTAAAATAATCGTTAGTTGCAGCTCCACACATTAGTGCCAGCTTCAGCACTGGTACCTTCAGTACTGATCAAAAAGGAACTTAACATCCTGGACAGTACTAAACAACTTTGAGAACATCATTTTTTCTATTTGTACATCAAGATTGAGAGCTGTTTATCAGTTATATCTTATCCTGCAGGAGAACAAAAGGTTATGATGGAAAGCATCGGTTCACACAGGGTCTGAGCACAGAGGGCATCGTATGCCGTACCGACTGTAAAGCCCCCTGAGGCAAATCGTGACTCCTGGCTGTATAAATAAAATCGACTTGACCACAGGAAGCAGATCAGTAGGAGGTAAATTCTGAGGAAACCTGGCTTTTGTAATGTTGAAGAAATACTCAAGTTTCTTCACTTTCCTCTCAATTCCCCACACACCGTGCACAAAGACAGCATTGAGTCTCCCTTGACACCTGACACTATTCACTTTTTCCAGGCCTGGAACACACAACACTCCACACTGAGAGGACAGAAGAAGAGAGAATGGCCTACTTGTACAAATATGCAGTCCTGCTCTGTCATGTTACATACACATAGACACAGTGGTATGCTCTAGGTATACCAGGACCCCTGAGGGCACCACTGCAGTTGTTTGAAGAAACTGGGACTTGCTGTTCCACAACAATCTCTTTTACTACCTCTCCAGAAGTGATTTAGGTCAGATTCTCCGAGCCCTTGAGTCAGGTGATCACATTATGTGAAGAATACTAATAGCTCCCAGGTGGTCTGTGACAAGCAGGCTGTGGTTCAGTCCACATACTTACTGGACTCTGCTTTCACTTTGTCCATTTCTCCCAGTAGAGTCACTTCTCTGTCCATTAAACTAGAAAAAAAGAGAGAAAAGGGAGAAGGGTCATTTTTTTCTGAGAAGATAAGAGGAAATACTGTGATTGCTGACTTTGCACTGAGATTACAAAGCAGTTCTGATAACATTAAACAAAGTGGTGGCAGCAGATTTAATACAGCTGCATCAGTGAATGACAACGCAAAACAGAAGTGCAATACAACTAGTACAACATTTAAACATTCATGTATTAAATAAGTTCTGTTTTGTGTGATATGAGCAGGAACATCCTTCAGTTCTCCCTTATGTCATAGATCTGTGAATGAGTGTCATTATGACATGATACATCACAACCAGTGACCAACAAATAACCACAGAAGACATTCTGTGTTGATTTAGTATTATGGATTTATTTTAAAACATCTCCCGGAAGAAATTAGTGCTAGCATTAGGATTAGTTCTGCTTACTACGGGGATAACCCTCTTCACTTTTCCAGCAGTTGGGAAACAAAAGACGTGACCTTTCTTAGTCTTGAGAAGCTGCAGCGTTTATTAAGTGCAGCAGTGGTTATAGTACAGAGAACCAGGGAAATCCAGCCTTTTTTCAGCTTGGATTTGCCTTTAGTCCTTTCTTAACACATGAAGCCATATCACAAATTGTAATTTGCCTCAGAGGGCTTTACTAGGCCTGGGCAATATCAACATTTTTAGGCTATGCTCCGATATACAATATATATCTCTATATACACACATTTTCTTAAAAAAAGAGATACCGTAAACTCTTAAATTGTGTAAACATATGATAATGTTGCATTGCTGTTGGTTAAACTACCCAATAGTATGTAGACAAAATGAATACATCACATTATTTTCGACCAAACACCTCAATATTGCAATAATATTGTAGGAATGACTATTGGTGCTTTCACAAAATATTATCACAATTAGATTTTTTTTTTTTTATAATTAATCATTAGTACTACACCTTTATCTACTCAGTCAATATATGCAAATAATAGAGCTAGTCTGGTAAGTTGAGCTATATCATGATATCAATATTCATAGCACAACATCGATACCGTGATATCAGACTAGTTATCGACTAAAAGATTTACTGTCCAGACTTTGGCTTTACACAACATCACCGTGAAAATGCTGGATGCAGGAAGAACAAAAGATTTTGCAGTATTTGAACTCTCAGTCAATTTAGGACACACTGAGGAATTTATTGCTTCATTTCACTACATTTACCTTCATCACTGCCTGGACATCCACATAAAAAGTGGTGAATTTTCCCTTTAAGGCCATAGCATACTTAAAACAAGGTGTTTGTTGGATCATCTAACAGATGCACCAATTTCACAGCCAAAAACAGGGTGTCAGACACTGACATTTTTATACGCAGCAATTGGCCAGGTGTGCGGAGGTGAAATAGTGTTCAGGCTTCTCCCTCAGGCTCCATTCTTTACACAACTACATCCGACCCTTCCTGCGTGTTCAAACGAGGTCAGCACCAGCGCGGCAATTAGGAACAGATATAAATCATGGATGTATTAAGAGAACTGGACACTGTGTTCCTGAATGACACCCCTCAGACTTTCATGTTTTTGGCCTATACACCACGTGCACTTGATTGGGGCCAAGCTGGTTGAGAGCAGGTGCATCACAGACTTCCTTTGGTAAAGCCAGCTGCCCGCACACTTGAACAGCTTGAGATAATTTACTGATACAGCTTTTGTTGAGGAATTTTATTGGACCTAATGGAACAAATTCTGATCAAGAGTGATTTCAAGGTATTTGACTGAGAAAAATAGAGAAACGGCTGCTCTACTTTATAATGATTGTGCCTGGGAAAGTGTGTGTAACACAATCCTGCTACCAACTGCGGCCACCACACCAAAATCACCTCAAAGCCCCGCGTTGTTCTGCCTTTAGTCAGCTGGGCGACACATTATGCGACCTAGTTAAAGCATGCTGAGTCGTTTGCTCACAGTCATGATCACTATCTGTCCCCAATGCATCATTAAAAAGCCTCTGAATTTTGTTACACTCATGACAAACTTGGTACCTGTCATTAAATACTATCCATGGCTGATTGAAGATTACTTAGATACTCAAAGCCGATATGGATATGATCTACTTATTTCAAACAGAAAATCCAATAATGCTGCTTGTGTATCTTAGCTGGTGGCTGTTTGCAGGTTACAGGTTTACAGAGCTGAAGTGTTCCACTACTTTAAGTCTTTGGGCCTCATTCACATACAGTGTGTTCACACAATTTTGTGCTTAAACCGTGCAGATGAATATTTTCTCGCCTAAGACCATGCATACGCAAAATTGATGACAGCCTGAGAGTCTAAAAAATGTTGAAACACACCTTTTAATTAAATACAGAGCATATCAAAACCACATTCATTAGGGTTAGGGTAAGCGTCAGGCTTTAATGGTTGATTTATCTTGTTTTTTTTTTCCTTGATTTTTAGGGTTTGATCATAAATGTCATGATTATACGTTGTATTGCATTTTATGAATGTATGGTAAAAAGTTCTTGCTGGATGTCCTCACTTTCACTTTCTTTTCTCATCCTGCTTATGGATATTTTCAATAATTGTGGTGAATCTCTCATCTTGCACTGACAGATCAGGTTCTCCTTGTTCTCCACCTGTTTCCTTATTTTTCTTCTCATCAGGTTCTCCGTTTCCCCCCCCCGTTCCAACTTTAATGTCAAATAATTTCTTTTTCCTAAGACACAGTCTGTTTCTCCAGGGACACTACATGCACCACTGAAGTTATTGTCTTTTCTGCCCTCCTCCTCATATACGGGCAGCACTGCTGTGCGTCCAAGGTACAGACTGAAAAGAGCGAGGCAGCGCTTGGTGCTGGTCGACAGCAGGTGAATCAGAGAAATAAAATGTTAACTTCCTGATTGCTTCCTCATTGTTTCACAGTGGTTATGGTTTAAACAAAAATACACGCCCCCTCACACCGCAGCAACACCTGATTCTGTCTGCATGTTAAGTTACAGTAACTTCAACACTTCTGCCATGATACTTTTCTTTGCAAATATATTTCCTTATATAGAGTAACGGGGGTATCACAGTATGCAGATTGCAGACAGCGGGTACAAGCCTGTCACTTTAGGATGATTCTGATTTACTAACATACACATGGTAGTAAGAACAAACCTGGCCAGTGTACACGTTTCATGAATCAGACAGTTTATGTGGGGATTTATTTTGTGTGCATAGTAAGAACATTTCTACACACATGTTAATGAAACAGGCCCAATATATTTTCTATTTCAGGTTGTCTTCTTCTGTACTGGCTGATAGAAAATGAGCACCTTAAAGATAAAATGTTAATTCAACTACAAGTCGAGGTAAATGGATATCCCTGTCAGTTTTGCATATCGACAGGAAACCATGGTATCATGTTTCACTTTTCAGTTTCAGAATTTCTCAATGAAAAACACAACACATGCCAATAATACTTAGCTAATTAAAAGGATATATTTAAGGAATGCATACAATCAAAATGCAGACTTTACTCTTTAAACAGCAAACCAGTAGGATTTGTCTGCAAATGCACCAGAAAGAAGCAGGATGTCAAATATTGATGTTTTGACTTGGTAATGCGTCCCGAGGAAAATTATGAGAAAAAAATAAGGAAATACATGCAGAAGGCAGGCTCTCAGCAGATATAGACACCACCACACACTTACAGTTGGTAACTGCAAGATCATGTTTGAGTCTATACATTATATTAAAGAAAATTAAAAACAATGTACACATTATACCTTTAAGTGTTTTTCTGAGTCAGACCTGATACGTTGAGGTTTTGTAGTCAAGTAAGACAATCTTCAACCTTCTACAATCAATTAGCGAGTGATCTACTCATCTCTCTGCAAGCATAATCGACAATGACCAAAGAACTATTAATAAAGTGACCTCATCCTGTTGATTTATCATGACTGCGTTGAAACTGGATTTCCCCTTACTTATACTAGTAGCATGACCATCTATGAAGCCTGTCCGCTAACTGCAGAACAAGCTAAGTATTAGTTATATGCAGATAATGATTACAGTATTTCTTATGTTTTGTGTTAAAGGTTTTACTCGTTCTAATACTCCATAACTCTTTAAGTCCACGATGTGATCGTCTCTGTAAAGGTCACCAGAGGTTCAATTTACTCATCAGTCTGTCTTTCCTATTATGCAAAAGCTCCATCCCAGTGTCATCAAGTAGGACAAAGGTAAGAAAAATGTCCTTTGACTCACTGACAGTAAAGCAAAACCTATAAAAACGGAACACCCACCACTTTAGTAAACACACAACATGTACTGTTAGTACTAAGGACCACAAACAGCCTGTTTTGAACAAACTGTTCCAATAACTATGGACCTGAAGGAACTAAACTCAGGAACTAAAAGTCAATTTCACGTGAACCATGAAGGTTAGGAAAATTAGATGGAATGCTGATTAAAGAAATGACAGCAGTGTTTGAAATGATGCATGACGAGGATGTTTTAGTTGAGTGAAATCAGTGAGCGAACTGTCGCTCCCTCGTGATAATATTGATACTAGAGTACAAGTTGTACCTGGTTGAATCCGACCAGTCAGTGATTAACTGTGGAAAACTCTTGACATTTAACCAGCAGGGCTGACTAGTAGTGATTTAGTTTCCACTGGTGGATGTTACTTTTTTTTTTTTTTTTTTACGTCATTCAGACTAATTTAATGTTAATTTAAGATACCTGTAAAACAACTGACCTACTACAAACATATTTTCACATGCAGAAATTACATTTAGACTAAAACTGATTTACTGAGATCTTTAATTTCTACATCATTAAAGATCTCAGTAATTCCTTTTTCACTATTAAGAGTAATGCTTACAGATATCTATAATTGAATTTCAATATATTCCAGCATTTTAGATATGTCCAACATATCAACGAACCAGATTAAAGCAATATCACACGAGAGGGAGTGCTGTTGTACTGAATATAAGCACGGCTGTGATTCAGGTCACAGGCATGAGGCTGCACGACGAGTGCCAAAGATAATCACAGCTGTGCTTGTTAACTTGTTAGTAACTTTGTGTAGCAAAACCACTAACAAATCCATCTGCTGATTGTGACATCTGTTCAAGAAGTGATCGTATAATTGATCTGTATAAGCCATGTACTGTACATGTTTATGCAAATCATTACATAATAATAAAACACATGCACATGAGCATGGATATTTTCTATGATTAACCAGTCAAAAGCTGTTAAAACTGCTGTTCTTGTACACACTCTGTGTACTCTGTTGTATTAAAAAGTGTGTGACAATGATCCCACAGTAATAAGCCCTGAATTATTGCTGTTCAAGACACATCCTGCCTCTTCTCGTCTCCATGGTCTCTATTTGTTAGTCATTTTAATGCTAATTTAACAGTAATTGGAACATCTGTAAAAAGGGGTGTCACGTGTAGTTAAACTGTTGTATAAATGTATGTAAGTCATTGAAGATATCTACGATGACATTTTGACTGGCGGAAATTCCTTTTTTGATATCTAAAATTCAATTCTGAGCGCTTACAAAAGAAACTGTAGATTTCTCAGATATAATTGTTTGCTGTAAGAATACAACTGTCACTAGTTTTAACTGTATTTCAGATTAGCTGTAATTTAGACTAGTTAGAATTTAATTTTAGATATTTCTATTTATAATATATGTATCATTAATATCTTTTTAAGAATTTCTACTAGTCAAAATTACATTATGGATATGTTGGCTTTAATTCTAACAAGTCAAAAAGAAACTAATGATATCTACATCTGCTATTATCACTACTGATTAAATGTTTAAAGAGCTCGTCTTAGCCCTGCACACCCTGCCCTCAAGCTCCTGAGCCATTTAAAAGCAACACCCTGGGAACTATCATACACAAACTAAATTTAGTCCCACAGTATCTCAAAAGGTTCTCGGTCCACAGGGGAAGCTCCCGCAGTGGAAACGCCTGCAGGGTGTTGTTGTTGTTATGCCTCAGTTTTCAACATGCTCAAACATTTTTACCGTCACCAGCAGCAGATTTTAAAAGAAATTAACGTACCAGCTCTGGAGCTCTGCAAATGTCTGCTTCATCCTCTTGATTGAAGAGTCCATCTCCTCCTTGACCACCATCCTGTAGCGAGTCAGTGAGGCGGTGCATCTCTGCAGGTCCTTCACAGAGCGGTCAATGTTGGAAGCTGAGGGGTGGACGTTACACCCAGATTTAGGGTGCATCCATGCCTTGGTTAACAGTTAACAATGCACAATATAATTTGGGAGGTAAGAAGTTGAGGTGACTAACCTATCTTCTTGGATCCTGATGATCCTTGCTCATCAGTGGTGGGTGGTAACGAGGAAGTGGGTGGATGTGAATTTGAGCCGGGCCTGTGTCTGGGCTTGTTGCCTCTGGGACCCTGGTGATTCCTCCCTCCTTGCTGTAAAGCGGGACTTGGAGCGCTACCTTGGCTTTCCGCTTCTGCACCTGTGAGAAGACAGATTACTTTACAGCAAGTAAAGCAAAACTAACTTTACCCAAAACTACCTAAAATAGAGACGAGCCAGAATAGTCAACAAGTCGGTCAACAGCAGTGTATTTGTGTCGACTGTTTTTATAGTCCTCATCAAAAACTCTTGGAGAGAAAAGGGTGTGATAAGATATAATCTGACAATGTGAAAGATTACTCAACATGCAAAGTAACACAGACAAGGCACTGGGCCTTAGTGAAGAACATACTTTTACCAGAAACTTTTTACCTGCTCTAACATGTCATAAATGGTTTGTTTTGACCTGATGAACGCCACCTGTTCATGAGGAAATTTGATCCTTACTATTACTGACATCATCAAATTGCTACAGAAGTCCATGGGCAAATTTTATTCACAAAAGTGTTACCCAACAGTAAAAGCATGAATTTTATACTGCCTGAAATCAGCAGGTGGAAACATAAAAAATGTAGAAGTGTAAGTAGGCATATTTGACGGCCAACACAACTGGAAAATATTATTGCAGAAATACTACTGCAGCTGTCAACAACGTGCTGAAATAAAGAAGAAGTTTGACATGTAGTAAAAACAGTCCATGACTTAGACCGGAAGTGGTCAAGGGGATGTGAAAGTCACAGGAATTGTGAGGAAAGTAGTATTCAGTAGGTGATAGAATGGTGAAAAAAATAGCTCATAGTGCTTCTTCTCTACTGTTCACTTTACCTTCCTCTGGCAGGACATTAATTTCACCTCCTCGAGCGGATCCTCTGCTCATGCCATTGCAATTCAATTATATTGTTTTAAAAGGGTCAGTTTGGATATTCAGTGGAGTTGCATAATAACAGGGAATAACTAACCGATCGAGGCAGCGGTAGACCAGCAACTCCTGTGTTCTGCAAGGTATAACTACTGTTTTCTATAAAGGAGTCTGGTAGCTTTGGAGAAATGATATGACAGCTTATATATCAGCAGTTTCCTGTTGAAAATGGCTGTCTGATGGCAAGCCAATGTGGTGAAAATATTCTTAATTGCATGCTATATACACTTTCATTAATATCGATTTTTTAAGCGGCTAAATTACATTTTGCTGCCGACCCTGTCCACAGCAGCACATTGCTTAGCTTCCATGCTGGGACTTCTGCTGTTTCTCCAAACTGGAGGCATGTCGACCGCCATCTACTGTCTGTACTACACTGACTGTGGATGAACATCTGAAACAACCTAATTTCAAAAAACCTCAACTACCCCTCTAAGTACTAATCTGGCCGTACAAGTGGTCCTTAAGCGAGTACTATCACCACGAAACTTCAACACAATTTCACTCGACCTTTGAGAAGACGGTGATCTATGTTCTGCTCTAAAAATGCATTGCTGAAGCAGTCTCTTCAGTTCGTTTGCTGTAAGCTTTCTACAACACAGCCTAATAGCCAAACTACTCCTGGAATAATTTCTCTATACATGATGATCAGAGCAGACACATCTATAATATCTATGCTGATTGAAGCAGGTAATCCTCACCCAAGCTTGACAACTTCAAAAACACTAACTTCAAACCCCCTCAGTCCGTCCCTCTTTTGCCTTCATCATTCATCAGAGCTGTGATTACCGGTGGTTTCGGATGTAGCGGGTTCAGAGTCCAGCTCGGCTGCATCCAGGGAGGCAGAGTCCAACTGTTCACTCAGAGAATCAAGTGACTCTCCGTCCATTACTGAACCGTTGGCGTGGAAGCCGTTCATCTCGTCTTTGCTCTCCTCAGGCGATACGGCCTCAGGCGGAGCGGGCTCTGCTGAGGCCTCTGGCTGGGGCTTGGGCTTCTTTTTCTTCTTGGGCTGGACATGGAAATATCAATGTCAAACTTCTTTGTTCGAATTCTCTTTGTTCATTATCCCTGTCTGAAACGTTTTGATTTGAGCTACAGCTGTATGACAAATAGTATGACAATATACCCTCCTTTTCCCCAGAGATGGACCCGTTAACTGTGAAACAAGGTGTGAAATTCTTTTTAACTACTTGCCTGTTTGGGCAACAGAGGTGGCATTTTATTTGCCCTGGGCAAGCAGGGCAATCCTTATTTTTGAGCCCTGCATAACTCATCGATTCGTTTCCATAAATGTAATTATGTTGCTGTTAGATTGCTGCTAAACTGCCCTGTTAATATGTGCAGGGTTCCCTCTGTGTGCATGGCAAGTGGGAGCATTTTTCATCGCAGGGAAAATGTTGCTTTTGAAAGGCTAAACACCAACAAATATGGATATAATCAGAATATTGTGTTGGATAAAAACATGTTGTCATCTTTTTTCCAATAAATTTTGACTTTACAGCACTCTGGAGTTATTGGAAATGTCCACTTATGCAACCATCACTGGAATCTAATTCTACAAATAGTGTAGTACTAGTAACATGCAACTGTGCAGAAATACCAGGTTTAAACAGAATGAATAAACATACTCAAAAACTGCACAGAATTCAAATAGAGCTGCAACGACTAGCTGATTTATTGTCAACTATCAACTTAATAGCCAACTATTCTGATTAATCATTTTGAGTTATTTTTTAAGAAAAAATGTCAAATTCTCTTATTTCAGCTCCTTAAATATGAATATGTTCTGGTTTCTTCACTCCTTTCTGACAGTAAACTGAATATCTTTGGTGGACAAAATAAGACACGATAAGATGTCACGCTGGGCTTTGGGAAACAGTGATCCATTTTCCTGACCATTTAATGGACCAAACAACTAATTGGTTAATTGACCAATGTGGATTTGGAATTTGAATGCAACCCTTATGAATGGAGCTTTGAAGGTTCAAACTGTTTGGTGCAGCCCTATAAAGCTTAAATAAAAGTTTTGGAATTCAGATTCAGAAGCCACCTCCCTGTTTTATCCAATAGTGAACACTGCTTTAAAAAGTACAGCAATTATTTTCAATTATATTAAGACTAGGGTGGAAATAAATATGCTTACTCAACAAAGAGACATTCACAACACAGGCTTTCTGGTCCTCACCTTCTTTTTGCCGGTGACATTCCACTCCTTCAGGATCTCAACTGCACTACCTGGAGTATAAATCAAACAATGATGACGAAGGTACACAGTGAAGCATGACAGGCTTAAATTACCCATCCCAATATCTGAATGCCCTGAGGTGCTGTTTAGACACCGCTAAAAAAAGGAACAAAGCCGTGTGACGTACAGGGACAACCTCCTTGTTCTATAATTAAACTTGTGAAACTAAAAGGCATGCAAATGACGCTCTGACTTCTGAATGCAAAGTATGACATGCATGACAAAAAAAAACAAACACAAAACTTCTTGTCAAGGACACGTTTAGCACAAGCAATGGGCGGCTTGCCAGGACAAAAGCTCTGACTCAAAGTATTTGTGGAAGCAAACAGATAAGATGCACTATAATATTGGTTATCTTCAATCTTTTGCTTCATGTGGTGCAATTATCACCATCTTCAAAGCATTATTGTTTTAAAATATGCAATACTACCAGTTTTATGTTGAAGTAACTATTTACAAGGAAGAGCTGAATGGCTATAACTTCCTATGCATGAGCTCAAACACTGACGTCATCATACCTTCTAAGAAAGCTTGAACAGCCTTGTCAACGCAGTTCTCAAAATGCTGCAACACCAGCACAATCTCATTGTTACTTTTGTTGGGGACGACTGCCCTGACGGCACTGATCTGTAAAAGAGAATGAAAGAGGAACAGGTTTAAATATCATCTCAAGATGACTCAACATTTACTGTAAATTCACATTTAAGGTGTGGTAACATTTAAATAACATTTGCCTTAAGGACACAGCAACACTCTACTTCTTATTCATGTTCTACAAATGTGGAAGTGTAAATATATTAAGTCTATTTTTTATTTAACATCAAATAGCACTACAAGTACAAGCAGCTCCAATGCCAGTATTCACAGTTTTAACATTTTTATTTATGTAGCACTGTTTTTGGACAGGTATCTACAACTTATATGAAATTATATTTAAGAGCCACAATATTTTTAGCAGTTTTAGTAGAGAGGCACCGACTGCAATTTTCTTGTCTAAGTCAGACGTGTTTTTAAAGTCTGACCTTCCTATTCTGATTTTTGGCAGATTACAACTGTCTCTTTCTTTATTTCCTTTCTTTGAACCATAACTGCCAGCATACAAACATTTTTCTAACTTTTCTTTAGTAGAAACTTAAGTTGTATGTTTTTTTGACATTTTCTCTGCAAGTGCTTCAGGTTACTTCCAGATCTTTTTAGCGCTCTTTTCTCTCTCTCTCTCTCTCTCCATCTTTTCCCTTTTCTTCTCTTCCCCTTTCTTCCTTAATCTACTCATGTCTCTATTCCTCCTCCTCTTCCTTCCCCAACTCTTCTCTTTATCCTGTTCCTGGAATCTATCGCTCCTCTTAACAAAGACATGCTAGCATGAGCGTGTGACATTACAGTCTGTGTCGCTGTGCGCATGATGTGAACCATCGTGCAGCAGAGTCCTATTGATCAGTGCATCTGTAAGTTTTGGCACTAATGCCTCACTGCCGCTGATGTTCACTGCAACTCAAAAGCTCTGAAGCATGGCAACACCACAAAAATATTTGAATTAGAAACCAAAACTCAAAAAACCTGCAACACTACAGTGAAACTCTGATGTTTCATCTTTCTTTTAGATTTAACAGCTGTGAGACGGTGCAGCTCATCAATGGATTACATAATACATACGTACTTTAGGGCTGTACGATATGGTTAAAAAAATAAAAAACATAGCAATTATTTTGACAGATAATGCGATAGCAACATTATTCAGTTAGTGGTAATGTTCACTTTGCATCACAATTTTTATTTTCACTGAAAGAAAACTATTAAATCATGAGGAATTACTTACTACAGTTACTGCCTCTGTAGTTTCTTCCGTGATTCAAGATTAAACTAATAGAGGAACATTTTCCTTGTTATTGATTTATCTGACTTAAATTTTTAGCCAAACATTTTTTCCCAAATTACTGCCAATTTTAGTTGATTCACCTCAGTTGCATTGTTTGGTATATACCAGGGCAGCAAAATATGTTTTTTTTAAAAATCATATTGCGATTATTTTGTCTGAAATTGCAACTGCAATATGCAATGGGAATGACCATTTTCACATTACAGTTTCATTTTCACTGAAAGAAAACAATTAAAATTGTGATTGTGTGTTTTTTCAACCAAACAAACATGTCTTACATCTGGGGAATGAGATTTGAAGGCCAGTGCATCTCTGCAGCACCACAGTACTTCATTACAATGCTGCTTTGCAACACATTATCAAAAAAATTGCAGCCTCTGCAATTTGTACATTGCACATATATGTGATTTCAATAATATTTTGATTAATTGTGCAGACCTAGTATACTTCAAAGTAATTGTTTCATGGGATTTCAGGTTATCCAACATGTTGAGCTATTGAACATGTCAATAACTGTAAGAGACACTGAAAAATTAACTCATTTAGAAAGAAATAACCTAAGAAGAGTCAAGACTTGCTCGAAACACTGCATTTTTCCTTTAGCGGTATGATAACTGCTGCTCATGCTCTGACAACTTGCCCTCTCATGTTTACTGTTGCCAAAAACCAGCTCACTGGGAAACTGCTGTGCAGAGCCCACAGCTAATGAAACTGAATGTCAAGGCTTAGGAGCCAATCCACCAACACACAGTGGAAATGTTTAACTTCAGAAGCAGATTAGAAGCCCTTGATACTGTCCAAATTTTGTGATTTTACGTTTCAAATTTAACCAGTCTCCTTAAAATCCTGCAGGCTCTCTGTGCCAGCCATGTGCAGCAGCGTCTGTGTATATGTCTTACCTTCTCCTTCATCCTCTCAGCTGTTCCTCCCTGGGACATGACCATTTTAGAGCGAGTGTCAAACACCACCCCAGACGTATCTGGAAAGATGGAACAAACAGCAAACTCTATTGTTTGTTCAGGCCTTGAATCATATTTGCAAGCCACTGTTGAGCATCATTTGCAAAACAAAACAGCCAGCAGACATCTTCACAGAGATTTCCTGGAAAGAGTAGTCAGCTACGTTTATGAATCCCGATCAGGCTACAATGGCCGAATTCTGCTTGTGAAGCCATTTGTCTTCCTTTTAAGTAAGAGGCTGATACTTATCTAAGTGAACAAATCTATTATTACATGTTAACTCATCAAATAGTTTCAAAACTGGTTTGATTGTTTACAGGAGGCATCTCTTGTAGTAAAAACACCACACAGTGAGAAAATGTCGACTCCAGCATCAGTGCACATTGTACTGTGGAGGTGGAAGGACGTGTTGTTTAGGCAGCCACTTCAGTTACCAACACAAGCAGCAAGCACTTGTGAAAAATAGAGAGACAAAAACTCATCACATCTGTGCCTCAACAGTCTGGAATCTGCGTCTGATTTAAAGGAATAAAAAGTAACGAAGTCTTCTGCAAAGACATTCTTGCAAGATGAACAACTTCAGGGTTGCTGTTATCAGACACAGAATAAAACCAGTCCACTCAAGAAGTGTCTTGTGTTAAGATAAAAAATAAATCATTTTCTTTTTAAAATTGATAAACAAAACTCTACAGCTGAGTCTGAAGAGTCGGGGTAAAGTCCAGAGCTAATCTACGGCCATTTAAAGACGAGACAGAAAGACGGGGCCTTGTAAAAGTTGTTTTTCTTTGTGCATGAAAGTAGGTTAATGTCACTGTAAATATCCACAGCATTTCTCTTTCTAACTAGTCGCTGTTAAAGTATTGCCATCTGTTACACTACGCTCACAGTTTATGACTCTGTCCATTAGATTCCATGTGAAAACAATTACGCACAAATTTACTTGTTAAATAATTTTCAACTATGATCTAATCAACTAAATGCTGTAGCCATTAAAGCACAAATGACAACTTGTGTCTGTGTTTGTACACCAAACATATACATTAAAATATTAGTGCTTGTCAATTAATTGATTGGTTGTCAACTATTAAATTAATTGTCAACTATTTTGACAATTGTTTTGAGACATTTTTGAGGGGAAAAAAGTACAAATTCTCGGATTTCAGTTTGTTAAATGTGAATATTTTCTGGTTTCTTTCAGTGCTCTCTGACAGTGAACTGAATATCTTTGGTTTGTGAACAAAACAAGGCATTTGAGGACGTCATCTTGGAATCTGAGAAACAGTGATCAACATTTTTCACAATTTTAGTTAAGGATGTCTCTTTGACAATAAATAACAGCACCTGGGATACAAAGATACAGTGTCTGGAACAATTCTGGGACAGAAGAGAAACATATCTGATAAAATTTTGATGTTGATGTGTCATGGAGTATACTGTGAGCTGCAACAATTAATTGACTAATCAGTTCCTAAGGTTGGGCGATGTCTGCCAAACTGTCATATGATAATGAGGCTGTCATCATTTTTCTGCTACATGCTTCAACAACGAAGCCAAAAATAATTTTAAAAAATAATTTAAATAAACTAAAGTTTAAAAACTAAAATGTTTTTTTTTTTATTTGCTCTTAAATTAAAACACGGTCAGTCACTGGGCAGTAAATAGTGTGATTACATAAGTTGTTTTTTCTTTAGTAAATCAGCTGCAAGGAGCAATGAGGGGGCAGCTTTTAAATCATGATGACACACCATATTAACTGTCAACTATTAATTGTTTTCAGTCTTTTTTAATAAAAAAAATATTCACATTCTCTGATTTCAGCTCCACAAATGTGAAAATTTCCTGGTTTCTTTAGTCCTTCATGACACCGACTCTCTACTCTATGACTCCGAGATTGAATGTCTTTGAGTTGTGGACAAAACAAGACATTTAAGGACATCATCCTGGGTTTTGGAAAACAGTGATGAACATTTTTCATCATTTTCTGACATTTTATGGACCAAATATCTAATCGATTGATGGAACAAAAAGTTGACCGATTACTAAATAATGAAAATAATCATTGGTTACAGCCCTAATATACAGTATATTACTTTGTTAGGTGTTAATGTAATGTAAAATTTGACATGGCACCAGCACAAACTCTACGCTACATCACACACACGTTTACACACTGTTAGGATGTTTAAAATAAAGCTGTTCACTCTGTTCAAAGTGTGGGTATGTATCAGAAATAGGGTTGCAATCGCACTTCACTTTACAGTGATGTGAGTTAAACCTACTGAAACAAAATTGCTCAACTGTATTTCTTATGTAGAAAAGGGAAAAAAGACCTTCAATCTGGGGCAATGACTTTTAAGTCTGGGACAGTCGAAAGCAGAATTTAGGACAGAACACAGAGGAAAAAAAAAGTTCATTTCAAAACCTTGATTTTATGGATCAAATAATAATGTATTCATTGAGAAAATGATCAACAGATTAGTTGATAATTACAATAATCCTTAGTTGTAATACCATAAAATGTAGATTTTGCTCATTTCTTCAATAAACATAATAAAGCAAATACATACCCTTCTGGCTGTTTTTCTTTGCCATGTTGTCACCCAGAAGTATCCAAGAAACGCTTGGTTGTATACTTCCTCAAGACTGTAACAACGCTTCAAATATTTTTAAGCTGGTGTGCAAATATGGGCTCCAAGTGTGGTCACTTTAACTTTGAGTTATTCTTGTTAAAGAAGATGCCAACAAGGCTCCAACTGGCAGGAGGGTCGGAAGAACGAGGTTCAGATCAGGTCTCCACCATTTAGGCAAAGATTCAGGTTTTCTTCTCGTTCCTCCACCAAGCCGATCCAAATCTGCAGAGGGGAAAAAGGAGGGGAAAAAAATCAGCTGCCTTAAAAGAACCAGTGATCGAAAATGGTTTTGCACCGTGATCAAGAACGTAGGAACTGAAAGTCTACATTCAGAGTAACTGCAGCCATGCTATATGAAGCAAAAATGCACAGACATTAAATCTCCACTTTTTAAGATCTGAAAATATGAATACAAATCAGCTGAAACCCATTTCCCCTGGCTATAAAATATGAATGAAAAACAGATTTCAATAAGTTATTGTCTGTCTGGCAGAGCCTTCTCAAAAAAATCTGCAGTTAATATTGTCCTTGGCAGAAACACTGCATTTAGTTTAGAGGAAAAAGTTAGGACTACAGAGAAACACATATTTGAAGGGTATTTCCTTTTTCTCTGTGCTCTGCAGGAGTGGTGGGTGATAATGTTATGAAGTTTACACAAAATATTCATCAAGCCCTGAAATCTTGGGCCCTTTGGATGGGCTGGTGACTGTAAATCCCCGAATTTGACACACTGACAGATGTTTTTAAACAGGCATGATCAAGAACTACCACAAATATTTTGGATTTTCCTGCAGCCAAACTCATAACTGATGGCACAAATTGTTGTTGATGATGTCAGCAGCCTTATTGTAATAAAGACTTTTGACTTTTTAAAGCCTTGAATGAATTAGCACCTCAGTACATCACTGGGGTGCTAATTCCATATTTTGCTCCCAGGTTACCCTCACGCCTTAAATCCAGAGGTCACTGAGTACTTTCTGTTACTGCATTGATGATTTTAAATCTAAACTGAAGGCCTATTTCTTTTTCTTGCTTTTAGTTTAGTCTGTGGTTGCCCCATGGGTTTTTGTCAACTTCTTCAAACTTACATCTAATGTCCTCTCTTACTGCAGTTGTTGCTGTTGCTGGTTTTATGCTACGTCTTTTTCTTTTAACTTCTGATTTGTCATGTCATTGTCTTAGATTTCCTTTTTATTACTGCCTCCATTTTTACTCTTGCCTTCTCTGTTGTATTGCTATGCTGTATAATGTTTGCCTTCTGTGTATTACTGCTGACATTGTGTTATTGTATTTTTCCTTCTATCACCTGTGTTCAGGCAGATATTAGCTCATCTGCCTCAACTGGAAAGCACTTTGGCTCAACAACCTCTTGTTTTTAAAAGTGCAATATAAATAAATAGACTTTGACTATGTGCCAGAAGTGAGGACTTGAGTCACATAACCTTAGACTCAACTTGACAAAACTCAAAAAAGACTGGGAGACGCTGGGGATTCACCTGATACTTTTTAATCTTTTGGTGTGGTGCAAGGTAAGTTATTTTAACAACTGTACCATGAATCAATTCACTTCCACGTGAATAATCTCTTATTAATGCTATTCATTAGAGATGCACCAATTTACATTTTCTTGGCCAATCATGATTTTTTAAAGGGTCTGACCTGCTGATTCAAATTTTTAGTCTAAGAACTATAACTGACAGCAATCACAAACTTTTCTTGTAAACTTAAATTGGATGTTCACAATAAAACACTGACTATTAAATAAATTAATTTTGCTGTAAGAGGCTTTGAAACCAGGAAAAGACAACACTTCTACCACACCACGATATTTAAATCTAAGACAACATCTAGTCTCATATCACGATAGATAGAAAATCGATATATTTCCCAGCCCTTATTCATTTACACTGCTTGTCACTATCAATGAAACTGAATTAGCAACCACGAAACTGATCAGAAGCCACAATATTAATACAGAAAGAAACTGCATATGTTTCACCCCCAAATATGCAACAAAATTATATTTCTGGGCATTTCTTGATCATTCTGTGAATTCAAATTGAGTCTGCAATTAGTTGCTTTAACAAGCATATTAGACATGTTTGTTGTAACATTAAATTAAAAGAAACACCACAACAAAAGAGGAATAAAAAAAACCAAGAAAAAGTAACATTTGCACATCTCTAATACAGTCTGGGTTCGTCTGGAAATGATTCCATCATCCTGCTGAACAATCAATCACTAAAACTGATACCTCCAGCTCTTTTTACAGACTTCTGCCAAATCCGAGCTACTTTAATTACGTCTCTTCCAGTCTTAAAAATGCTTCAACCAGACATTCGACAATCTGGACTTGATTTCATGGCCCAGCTGTTTCCACCCTTTTAGGTTTCTCTTTCTGACCGTGGTCGTTTCTGCAGAAAGGGAAACTTAAAATGTGTACAAACCCACACCCTCCTGATTAGGACTTGGCATGCCACAGTCCTCGTTCCACCACACCTTTGCAGACGTCAAACTCTCACGTAAGCACAATCAACAAGTGACACTGCAGCGGCTGCTCACGCAAAAACTAGGATGCATTATGTTTATCAAGAGGGATGGTGCTTGAATCCTCAAGAGAGCCAGGTGCACTTGTGTTGAGTGATGCAATGAACCCAGAACTGCTAACTCAGCTCTCAAATTGAGGTGACTGAAAGTTTGTTTGAATTGAAGAAGTTAACAAATTGGCAAATTTAAAAGGAGGATATGTGTGACATGTAAGAGGAAACAAAGAGTGGCTGCTGCCACAATAAGAAGCCACACACAGTTTATTTCCCATGAAGCTGCAGGTCAATCGTTCTCACGGAGGTCAAATACAAGTCTGAATTTGATGACTTTTCACTTGACTTGACAAAGTCTAAAAGACTTGGAAATCAGCTTGAACTTCAAAACAAGTGACTCATTCATCTGGACTGGAGCCCTTTGACGTAAAAGGTCCAAGCCCACGTCCAAATTTCAAAGTATGTTATTTGAAAAGTCAATCAATTAATCCCCCCTCATTCCCTGTATTAACCCATGTTAACAAGCCACATACAGTTTCATCTTTAAGATGCACCTTTATTTTGAAATCTCTATGGCATATCTGTGTCACAAAAGTCTGGAAGAGCTCAGTCATAAAATTGCTGAATCATAATTTAGTTGCTTTTAGTGAGTTGACATTAATGTGCCTAAATGTGTTAAATGGACATATGATATTGTCTTATATCGATCACAGAGTCCTAAATTGAATCAAATTCATATCGTGGCAGACTTTGTGATATCAGCAAATGTCATATCATTGTCCAAAGACTCAATATAATACTGAATTGTGATGAAACATGTCATTTTACACCCCTATAAATCACTGCAGTTCTGGTAGAAATATTTTTCATCACCACTCAGGACACAAATTAGCACCAGCCACCAATCAAATGCAAATAAAATATGCAAGTGGCTTAGATTTGCTTCACTCACCAGCCAAAAAAGGAGGACTGTAATTTATTTAATGGTTGGTAAAATTGCCAGTCACTTGCCATTTGGCCAGTGGACAAAAAGTTAATTATGCACCTCGTCACCAGTGGCAAGTAATGTCTTCTCCTGACAGATAAACAGCAGTTATCTGTGTCTCAAGTGTTTGCTGTTAAATATGGAGCACTTCTTAAACCGGGCAGGAAAATGAAATGTTTAAACAGTTGATGTGAAGTTGTAGATGGCTTATCAGACAGAGATCCATGTCATCACTTGCCGCAGTCTGTCTAGCATCTTAGATAACATATTTATTGATGCAACTCGGCTTACTACAAAAGTTAAATTAGCAGCTGTATTTTAATGCAAGATATCTGTAAAAACATAACCAAACGGGCAGGTTTTTCTTACAAAATCGGGATAAAATGATACCTTAGCTTTGGCATCGGTGTCTTCATGACTACTGACCACCAAAGAGCCAACTTGGTGTTAGCTAACGTTCAGTCTGTTGAAGAAACACAATTTCTTGTGAAACCTGACTGTCTAAAATGTTTGCTAAAATCCAACCTTCGCATATTCTGCTAACTTCTAGCGTTCACTGAATGTCACTTGCACGATGGGGTCTCTGGTTCAGTGTTTCATTTCACATATTATGTGGCTGCTGAGGGTCCGGAGGTTACGTTAACGTTAGCTTGCTAACATTACCTAGACTAACTAACGTTATGTGGGCAGCTGTGCAAGGCTCTGCGGTACTGACCGCAATAATTTGCCATTAACGTTAAATTCTCACTGACAACGACTTAATGCAGCACAGTATCAACGCCTTCTTTCTAAACGGACCTTTGAATGCAGCCTTAGCTAACGCGCAGCTAGCAGACTGCCTGGCTTTTATTATTCAATGCTCCGTTGTAAGGCTAGCATCCATTAGCTCCTCCACTAAAACAGCTAAGCTGCTATTAAAGCACTGTTTTTTAGATCGCTGGTTAGTTCACTGTCTTAGCAACGTGACAAAATTCAACACGTACCTAGTGATGGCAAGAAAACTGAACAGTAGATTCTGGAAACAGGTTACCGCAGCTCCTACCGCCAGCCGTCTTTAATGCCAAGTAGTCTGCTGTGGGCAATATTTTCCTACACCAGACTCCTCCGGGGTTGCCAGGTTGGACTCAAAGAACGCCCCTTTTAATAAGTTTCAAGCAGAGCTGACAACGTAAGCGCTTGAGACCATCAACGTAGTCAATCAAAAACCTTCCCTACACCTACAGTATTCTTAATAATATTATTTTCTATAATTATCATGATTGAGTTTTTATACCCGAACCTGACTGATACTGGGTTTTTGGGGTTAATTGTTTTATAGTTAGGGGGTAAAAAAAAAAAAAAAATGGCTGATATTCTTTAAATCGGCGTTTCTCAAACTTTTTTTTCCTGTGGACCCACTTTTTAAAAAAGGCTAACCACTGGGACATTGTACTGCACTCAACTTATATTATCTTGACACTTAATTGAAAGCATATGCAACAACGTGATAAAACGTCAGCTTCTTCATAAATGAGACAAAATAAGTGCGTTTAGACGGAATTAACAGGCTCTTGTTTTCTCCTCTCAAAAGTAAAACAATAGACACATGTTAAATGCTTTATGAAAAGTGTACTGCAAATATATATCAAACATTTTTCAGAATTTCCTCCATAGTCTTTCATTCATTTAGGGGCCCAAATAAAATCTCCTGTGACCCACCTGTGGATATTAAGTGCTCATTCTAAGGCAACAAAAGCACTACAGTTATTATTTTTTTAGGTGGTTATACACAAATGAAAACACATTTGTGAGTATTATATTACATTTCTGCCATATTCTGCATGTAAATGGGCAACATTTTAATGTAATTTTAATTTTAATTACAAAAAAGAATCAAATATACTTTAATTGCTGCATATAAAGCTTAAGAAATAAAAACATTCCAAATTATGTTCTGTAAAAACAGTTTTCATATCCGCATATATCAGACAACAAATATGCCAATACCAATATAGACCATTATCAGGCCAATAATATGGTAGCTGCATATATATATATATATATATATATATATATATATATATCTTTTTTGCATGGGCTTCCTTCTTTTTTAAAATATGATCTTTATCATTTCAGTCTCTGAATACATTCATAAATACGTGCTTCTCAAAAAAATGGTCTATAGAAAGTCAAGTAGTACATACCAAAGAAGAGCACAAAGAACCATTCATGCCATGTAGATATAACAATAACTGATGATTTCTATAAAAGAGGCTTCATCATATAAGCTTAAACATTAGATGAGATAGTGACATCTTTCATTAGAGGACCAAAGTGGCTGAATAAGGTTATCTCTCAAGTTGTTGAGTAAGCTGGTATCTTTACAACCTGGGAGGATTCATGTGCTTGTAGTTGATAGGCATGTAAAAGATAGTGATGTATACCATAAATAAAAGATTAAAAATACTCTAAAATGAACATGTAATCACTGAAGGTGCTTTAGTGGGGTCGAGTCATCAAATTTCCTGTTTTTTGACAAACAAATATAAGGCCAGTTGGCTACAACAATCCACAAAAGATTGCACATGTCTTTCTTGAGTATTTTTAAGATGTTCTTTTGGTGACACACAACAGTTCTAGTTATGTTTATTAATGTGGGTCAGATGAGCAACCACGTCTCCAAGCTCTCTGACTGGAGAAGTGGGACAGAGAATGTAGGCTTAGAGATTTCTTCTTCTGTGTCTCAGTTCCCAGGACAGTCATCTCAGGCTTTTTATGTTGAGTTGCAGGAAACTGTGACATTCACAAGTTCATATCCTCAGTGCAATAGCCAAAATATTCAGTCAGTTCCTGGTATGGGTCACAAAACAAAGAGAATATTATACTGTTAACTATTTTCAGATGTGGTACTTGCCATGATTGATAAAGCCCTGATCATTTCATATGATAGGCCAATAAGATGACACTTCAATTATGTGCACACAGCGAAACTATGTCTGCAATGTGGAGGTTTTGAAGTGAAAAATATGGATGGCAAATTTGCTATTTGCAATGACTGCTCAGTGTTGGTTATGTGAGGAGCCAAATTCCTTCAATACTACAAATTTTATTGCCCATCTCAAGAGCTATCATTCCGATCATTGGGACTAATTTGTGAAAACCAAAGAGAAACCGGAGAAAAATGGCAGCAATAGTTTCCTTATTTTGCCCAGTGAAAGTGTACATTTTGAAAAGCAGTCTACGTCAGTGGGCCATCACAATAACAGCAGGCATAATAATATTTTAGTTCTAGTATAGGAGAGACTTGGCTCTCTGAAATAAGCTGGAAAACATATGTGTATATATTGGCCTAAGCAATCGGCCAAAATGAGTTGTATAAATACAGACATATTGGATATCAGCAAAAATCCAATATCACAAATTCCTGAAAATCAAAATTAATTTTGAAATTAAATTGAAATTAATCTATAAAATAGGTTGTGATGATTACATAGCTGGTGCTGCACCACTTTGTATCACTTACTATCTGCTTTTTACCCATTGTTTTATGCTTTAGTGGTTACAGTTGTTACAGAAGCAAAGTGGATTGCAAAAATATTGTAAAACTATGTATATATATATACACACATATATACATGTACATATATATTATTAATTTACACAGAGCAAACATAACAATAAAAATAGGAACAATACAAAGGGTGAAATATAAAAATCAGAACAGTATACACAATATAAGGAGACTCAGCAGTTCAGTTTACAGCATTGCACAGAGGGAATATTCATATTGCACATAGACTGATGATAATACACCTGATTATCGCACACTGGAATTAAAAGTTACCTTACTGACATATTGATATTGCACACTGAATGATAATACACCGGACTAAAGTATTGATATTAATAATTACAAATTCACCTGTGTGAAATAGTGCACAGTATATAAGTGGCATTGCACCTGGTTATTGTAAGGATTAGATATAATCTGTTTTTATAATTTCTTTATTGTGTTTATGCTATATATACATTGATTTATTAGTTTTGGTCTTTTTCTGTGAGCTCACCAAGGCAAATTCCAGCCAACCATGTTGATATGGCAATAAAGTATTAATTGTGAATTTTGTTTCTATTTACATACATCTCAAAAGCAATCTATTGTGTTACTAGAAATCTGTTGAACATTAATGACATCCACAATACATAATACATACATAAATAATAGAATGGACAAGGTGAAGTTCTATAATATGTCAAAATACAGGGCGATGCTGTCCGTTTTAACAAGTGGTAAAACACCCGCTGAGTTTACAAACCTGGCAACCCATGGTCCACGTCGTCATTTCCGAAGTTGACGAGCAGGTTTCGCTCGGTTTGCTGCCCCGTATCGCCCGGTTACACACACAGCTAAGCGGTCGGAGTTTGCAGGCAGCTGTCCCGCGCGACCGTCTTCAACTCTAACAGCCGTCTGTAGATGTTGCCATGACAGCTCTCACCTCGAGGGAAGCACCGCTTAAAGACGTTTGCTCCTGTGTGGGACCGAAGTGAGCGAGGGGACGTCTGGGTAAATAGTTACCGACCTGCTGAGGGGAGCGGAGCAACACGTTACACCAAAATGGCAACCCCCTATGTGACAGATGAATCTGGTAAGGCTTCTGCATGTGCCAGACCTTTGTCTAACTGAAACAAAACCCTCTCCATTAAGCACAAGCGCGGACAACACTCCCTTTTTTCGTTTTCAGTAATCATTGTTACCAATAACATGTTTTAAAACCCTCTTGATTCAGATAGTTTGTTTAACTTAGCTGCTAGCTAATGCTAATATTAGCCGAAATGGCTAACGTTACTCTCTATTGCTAGCTAGCGTGTAGCTACCGCCGCACCACATTAATTTAGTTATCAATGAGAAAATCGCGTGTGATATCATGTGTACTGCTGCAATCAATGTGGTCCCATGGTTGCTCTCTAACTTAAAAGTTATCACTGTTTTAATTTGCCACATTACCTTATTGTAAAAAGGTGTCAGTTGCTACATTAGCTTGCTAACATTAGCTTAGCTGTAGCTGCTTCATTGTGAGTGGATAGTGAACCAATGTTGTGATGTGTCTGGTGTTGTTACTGAACTGGATATTAATAGACACTATCACAATAGTTTATTCACATCACCTGTTATAGTTAATTATCTGTGTCGAAAATTGGTGTTTTCACGTAACTTTTAGGGTTATTTGTTGTGTAAAAAAAGAAAAAAAACTTGCAAGTAAGTATTGGCATTTATCAGTCATTCACATTAGGGCTAAGCGATTTCGAAAAATATGTAACTTTATTTTCACTAATATTGCAACTGAGATTTGATTTGCGATATTAGAAGGAATATAGTATACATAATTCATAATACATAATTCTCATTTTCATTGGAAACCATATTAAAATTATTATAATGGGAGTTTTGCAGGAATCTGTAGGAAAAAGTTTTCTCAAGTCTACAGAATATTATTTTGTAGGCTAGAAGCTTTCTGCAGCTTGATAACATTTAATTTAAAATGAAATTTTACACCCGTTTTGCCTTAATAATTCTGTCCTTCCTGTGATTTGAAACTTTTAGGAAGCCGAATTTCGATTAACTGTTTTATGTCATAAATATATGTTGTGATAATTTTCTGGAAAATCAATGGAGAAAAGTGTATGGATATAATAACTTGCTGTTAATACCTATTTTATCACTAATCCTGCTAAATAAATGCCTGACAAATCAAGGGTTTATCTTGTCACCCCTTGGAGGGGATGAACCCCCCCCAGTGTTTCCCCTAGTCTATCCTCAGAGCTCACTGCCATGCATGTTTTAGATGTTTCCCTGCTCCAACACACCTGATTCAAATGATCAGCTCGTTATCAGGCTTCAGGCTATCAGGCAGAGGCTTCATGACAAGCTGATCATTTGAATCAGGTGTGTTGGAGCAGGGAAACATCCAAAACATGCAGGGCGGTGGGCCAGGAGGACCAGGATAGAAGAAACACTGCCCCCGGTTGGGAATCGCCAGTCTAATATACTGAGACATATTGAATGGGTAGCTACCACAGCATATATAGTATGAGAACAGATGATTGACATCATGGCATGATGTTTATTGTCATAATGCTCACCCTCACTATGTAAATATATTACAGTTATTTAAAATTCTATGATGCCTACTGTCAGATAATGCTCATAATATATTTGTATATTTCCCAGCTCTAATACACAATGCTTTCTTCCTCTGCCTAAGTGTGTTCTAGGGTTTTAGGCTTTGGATAGCTGCAGTGAGTCAGTGTGAGACTATGTGTGTTTGTATGCTCATAATGAGATAGAAGTAACCACGCACACACACTCTCTGTGAACAGCTTGTCAAACTTGTGATGGGCGGATGAGTCCTCCTGAAGCTTTGCGCCTTTCTTTGTGTTTATGCCAAAAAAAGACTGGAAGCTTTGAGGCTTTAAACTCAACATGCACAGTGACATCTGCTGGTTTTAAAATCTTACAGCAGCTCTTCAAGACTGTGGCCAAAGCACTTCAGCACCTTGCTGATTTTAGTTTAGTTTCAGCCTCATGTGCAATAAAAGTTCAGCAAGCCTGTGTTTTTTTTAATAAATCTCTAATAGTCATGTTCAGAAGTGCTGCAGCAAATAGTCATGTTTGTGGTGTATGCTACAGTAAAATCATTAATAAATATGCTGTCCGAAAAGCCTATGTATAAATTATTTATGTTGACATTAATTATTAATGTGCTGTATCGGTGTTGTCTCAGTCAGATGTCCACTGAGACTCGTGTGTTTAAACTTTTTGGTCGATATTTATGCAACATTTCATTAAGTTACAATATATTGTGATTGGAAAACTCCTGCTTTTATTACCTTGTTTCTTATCAGGTGGGAATGTTCCCGTACTTATGCGTATGTCTTTTAGCTATTTATTCTCCACTTTTCTTATCCCACCAACATGTGTATCACTTTAACAGCTAGTTCAGCTGCAAAACTTTCAAAACTGTCAAACTGAATTGAAGCACTCTCAGAAGCAGCGGTGATGTTTGAAGTTCCTTCACAGCAGTAAAAATGGTATTATCCACCCATCCATCACTAATTCAAACTGAAGAGTGAGATTCAGGTTGACCAGAAATTCCCCATCTTGCTAGCATAATGTTCTAAAATGCCATCACCCCAGTAGGGCTGAACAATTAATCACAGTTTTATTGAAATCACAATAAAGCCTACTTCAATTTTCAGATTGCAGGAGACACAATATTGTGTCAAAATACCATTTTATATTAAATGTTGTGCAGCAGAGATATCCCTGTTTATACATCATATTGTGCAGACTTAAGAACACTTCATTTTTTGGTGCAGATCCCCCCAAAAATCACACCATAATCATTTTAATATGTTTTTCAATGAAAATGAGAATAGGGATGGACCATTTGTCCAGGGTTCAATGTTAGCAGGGTTTTTATTAATTAGCAGGTCAGAAATCTACTTGGCCTAAGTCAATTTTTACTTTTATTTATTAGCAGGCAAATAATAACAGTTAATTTATTTAATTAACCCTAAGCACACAGAGCAACAATAAAAGAGAAGAAAATATTCATGTTAGTAAAAAAAAAATATCAGGACATGAAGATCAGGACTGGAGTCATTTATGTCTCAGTTTGACAAACCTCCAGAGGAATCGAGTGAGCACTGAACTGTTTTCTTTGTCATGGTAACAGTCAAAATCTTCCCACACGATGAATTAAAGGTCAGATTTTCTGGCTTATTCATACAAATATATCACCACTCTCTAAAATGTTGTACCTGTTGCTCTTCAGGGAAATACATTGCTGCCACTCAGCGACCTGATGGAACGTGGAGGAAGCCGAGGCGGGTGAAGGACGGTTATGTCCCCCAGGAAGAAGTACCAGTGTAAGTACAGCAGTTTGCTTTTCCTTGAGTTGTAACACAGAATGCATAAATCATATTCTTATAGCGTGCTGCTCGGATGTTGTATTTTTGTCGCCTGACTCGGAAATTAACAGCACTCAGGCTCCCCTAGACAAAAAGCCAATTGGATTTTGGGTCACTGCAGAAAATAAACTCTGATGAACAAATCTTTTTCTTAAACCTTCATAATAAACACTTTTTTGGAAGCATAAATGCAATCACCAGAAATAAAAATCTAACGCTCAAAGCACCAAAAAAATAAATAAATAATACATTTGAAAAACTCAGCAGTGTCTCATTCCAAACATCATGACGTGGTTGCTCAAAATAATCCACAGACCCTTTTCTGAGCAGTTTCATGTAGGAACTATTTTCTTTCTGCAGTAGAATCTTCCAGAACTACTTTCATACTATTAGGAAGAATGTAATTCCTAGAATAAACTGCTCAGAAGGTCTGTTATTTATCTTGAGTAACCAGGTCATGATTTCTGGAACGAACTGGTGTTGAATTTTTCAGATGTATTTTTTGGCACTTTTAGCACCATGAGCCGAATGCCATTTAGTCCCATTACATTCAAGAGAAGACGGACATCTCTACGGCCAATATCTCTAAAACTCAGGCCAAAACTATCTAGATGGATAAAGAGCACTGCAGGTAGGAGGAAAAATATGTATTTTGGGATGAGGTGTCCCTTAAGACACATAAAAGCTTTAAAATTCGTGAGTGGGATATTTATTGGTGTATTTTATGTTGTGGAAAAAAGTAGGAAAATCTTGTAATCTTGTGTTAACCGCAGACTTTATTTCAGGCATCTAACCAAAAACCCATTGAACTCTTGACAAGGGAACCAGTAGTGCTAAAATGCAAACTAAATTCCAGGTTTTAGGAATTTGATCTCACTCTGTTGTGAAACTAGCAGGTGATTGCAACAAGTTGGGATGCTCCAGTTGATTAGAGTGGACCTGATATTCATCAGAAGTGACGCATATACTTTGAGCAAAGTGAAAAGTAATTTTTCTCTCACTTCAGTCTCATCTTGTGCTTCTGTTTCTTTCTGATTTAGATATGAAAACAAGTATGTGAAGTTTTTCAAGAGCAAACCGGACCTGCCACCCGGCATGAGCCCAGCCGACGCAGCTCCGTCCAAGCAGCAGCAGCAGCAGCAAAAGATCCCCGGCTGCGGGGACGGCGAGGCAGCCGGCCTGTCAAAGTCTGCCAAACGCAACATGAAACGTAAAGAAAAACGAAAACAGCAGCAGAACCAGGGCCAGGATGGGGACGCGGACGTGGACTCGGTGAGCGACGCTGTCGAGAACGTGTCCATTTCGGAGTCTTCGAACAAGACGGCGGCGCCCGCTTCTGTCTCGTCTCCTGACGATTCCTCGGCAGCGGCGGTTGAAAAGACCAAGAAGATGAAAAACCTGAAAAAGAAGCTGCGGCAAGTTGAGGAGTTGCAGCAGAAAGTGGACTCAGGGGAAATAAAGGAGCCAACAAAAGATCAGTTGGAAAAGCTGGGTCGGGCACTCGCCTTACAAGAGGAGTTACAGCAGCTGGAGCGCGAGTCCTGAAGCAATAAAGGAAAAGAGAAGAGTCGGAAAGACTAAAACAAACTACGTACTGAAAGACGGGGAAGGGACCTCTGCAGCTTTGTGATCATGGCATCCATTACACATATTCTACCTATTTGATATTCAGTATGAACTTGGGGAAGTGAACACAGTCTCGGCGCCTTTCAAGCAGAGAGCGACAGGACGTGTACAGACCAGGCGCCGCATCTTCAGAACTGACGAGCCTGTTTTCTAGATTCAGATCTCTAAACAAAGTTATGACTCCTGCTCATAGACTTGTATCGGTCGGGCCGCTCGTTTTATAAATATCTTTTAAAGACATCATTGTGAATTGTTTTGTGCGTGTTTCCATTTTGTACCTCTCATGGCATCATCAGGTATTAACTCACACATGAAATGGAAGAAATTATTTCTGTTTAAGAGAATCTAGTTTGTTGACCTGTCTGCTTTAAGATTTAACAAAGTTTTTCTCAATGATTGGATGACTTCTTGTAGTCACACTAATGTTGAGGCACTGTCTCCACAGTCATTACATGAATTAAAACTACATGCTGCGTAAAATGTTTATCTCATATTGCTTTTTGATATTAAAGAAGTATTCTGAGTAGTAATGGAAATTATTTTGAAAGACAGGATGTAGATTCTTCAAAAAAAAAATTATTTTGGTGTCATTGGATATTTTGAAACAAGTTATACACTTAAATTTATTGTATATTTTTCTTATTGTCAACAACACAAACCAACAAATAACTGACCATAACAACAAGTGTTATCTGTGTAGCTAAAGCCTCATATATCTTATTATTCCTCTGTGCCATGCAGCTCTGTTGTGTCCAAAAACTATTAAAAACACACCAATGAGCCGCACTGACATGTTCCTTTATTATGATGAACATGGACACTGTAGTTACTTTGAGTTGACCCCACCCTCCTGCTACTGTAAGTACTCGCTAGACACCAAAATAGGCAGTAATCTGCATTTGAAAATAGTCCCCATAAATACAACGTTTGCTCCTGTTTTAGGGAATAACAAACTCTTTTTTTAATTAAATAAAATCCTGCATCACCTGTTTTTGAAAGACTTTTTCTCAGTAGGATCAAACTGACAACTAGAAGAAGTCACTGCAGATCTTCACCAAACAACCATAAACAATATTTGGATGTAACCCTTTTGTAATCGCCAAGATTTTGATTAGTAGCTGTAATTTGATTGCATTTTTTCAGCAATCGTAATAGATTTCAGTTACATTTATTATGTAATTTCATTACATGTAGCTAGTTACATAGAATCAGTTCATCTCCAGCACTGTTACTATCCTATTAGACATTTGTATGAAATTCTGTTAAACTTAGTGCATGAATTACTGTGTCAATTTTTTGGACAAAAACACGTTTTGTGAGGTCACAGTGACCTTGACCTCTGACCTTTAACATCCAAAACCTAATACCTTCATCCTTGATTCTTGAGTGGTCATTTGTGCCAAGTTTGAAGGAATTCCCTCATGGCGTTCTGGAGATACTGCGTCAGGCCTGGAGAGGATATTAAGGAAAAATAGAGAATAAAACGAGACGTAACCTTTAACCTTAAAGCAAACAGTGTGATGTTTGCATGACAGCTTTCAGAGTAAAGTAAAATTTCTTGAGTTTCTTGAGTTGAGTTTGTCGGGCAACACTAATGGGGCACTAGCTATTTTTCTTATAATTTTATTACATGGAAGTAGTTACTCTCCAGCACTGTCACGTTCTTATTAGAATTTGTGTGTAAATCTGCCATAATTAGCGTATGAATTTTTAAGGTATGGCCAAAAACATGTTTTGTGAGGTGACAGTGACCTTTGACCTACAAAATCTACATGGTTCATCCTTGAGACGAGCGACCTTTAACTATCTAATCAGTTCATCCTCGAGTCCAAGTGGTCATTTGTGCAAGAAATATCTTCCAAGTGTTTCCTGTGATATCACGTCCACGGCAGGGGATAGACACGAGGTCACAGTGACCTTGACCTTTAACCAGTTTGACCATCAAAATTTCATCAGTCCTTGAGTCCAACTGGAGTCCAAGTTCATTCCAAATTTGAAGAAATTCTCTCAGGGTGTTCTTGAGATATTGCATTCACAGGATGACCTGAAGACATAACGCCTGTGGCCACAGTTGTCACCAGCTTGGAGCCAATAAAAAAAAAGTTTTTCAAGGTTTTTCAAAAAATTGTGACTCACAGAGGTCCTTCAGCACACAGTTATGAATGTGCACCAGAAAAAATAGGCTGATCAATCCAGAAGTATTCGAGATGAGCTGCTAACAGGCCTCAGATCCGTTGGTCATGTGAACACGCACGCATGCTAACAAACCGGAGCAGTGGTAAACCAGCAGCTAGTCTGTTCTGGATCTGGAGAGAGAGGGATATTTAACTTATATAATGGCGGTTTACTGTCTGACAGTGGTGAAAGTGGTGAAGATATTTCCTTTTTTTAGGCGGGCCTTTTTTTAGGTGGCCAAAATACATTTTGCAGCTGACCCTGTCCACAGCAGTACGCTGCTTAGCTTCTGTGCTCCTCTCGACAGTGCCCACACTCCCATCTACTATAGCTAATACACTGCCTATGGATAAAAACCTCATATAACCCTACTTCAAATAATCTGAACTATCCCTTTAATCTAGCAAAGGAGGAAGGAATTATACTACACCTGACAGACAGAACCCAGGGCAGAAAAGCTCCTCTTTGGTTCACAGATGACAGATGCCCTCTGCTGCTGAGATATCAGCATTTTCATATTAAAATTGAACCTGTGGTTAAATTTAGTAACTATAACTGTTTAAAGCCTGTGTGAGCTTAGTCTCTTTGCCATCTGTACGCTCACTTTTTATGAGTTTTATTCCAGTGTTACATCTGAGAAGGAGGCGTTCTTTGTCTCTATTCAGCAGACGAATTGTAGCACTGGTTACATGGGGGCGTCATTGTTTTTCCTTGAATGGGTTTCTACATTGTGAACAATATAATTAGCTGTTGTCTCATGGAGGAGGAAGTGGTTTGTTGTTTTCCTCATCAAGCTGTAACCATGAAGTGAAGAATGTTAAGATTAATGTGGAATATTGTCTCACAGATATAAATCATAAATGAGCAACAGCAGCTGGATTTCTGGTACATCCATCACACCTTAATTAACGTCGTCTGGGAAATAATTTATGTTCAAAGTGCTCCAGTTTAATTAAATATCAAGAAGGTGGACTCTTTTTCACCACAATGACATAACTAGTTTTAAGCCAGCACCTTTAACAGATGGTGGGCAGGTCATCTCCTTTTTTTTTAACAGAGTTAATAATGAATTTATTTGCTTCCTTTGACGTAAACAGAATTACTCGGAAGTTATTCTTAAACGCTTGTAGACAAATGATTCTAAATGATGGTGTAAGAAGGCGTGAACATGCTGTTAGTGTAACTGTGAAATATGTTTTGCTTCATCACATTCCTCATAAAGGTTGTGGCTTTGAGGCACGTCCTGAACAGACACTTGATGGTATAAAAACTGAATCCCTAAACTCAGACGCCAGCTTCAGTTCTGACACAGCGAACCCAGAGGGGCCGATGCACGGAGGATGGATTTAAATGGAGGAACTGCAGCGTTCAGGCATAATTAGAAAGATCCAGAAGTGTTTTTTTTTTTTTTTAATCAGTTGAAAAGGTCAAACTTGCTGAACTTGGGAACTTTTTTTTTTTTTTAAATTTCCTCAAATAATGGAAAGAAATCCAAAGAGGAAAATGGAGCATAGGCTGGAGGTGCTGGTGCTTCTTGTTTTTCTGGCAACAGCTTCATCCGTCAGCCTGAGCAGAGAAGAATTTACAGAAGCGGTGGTAAGAAAATGCAGGAAAGTAAAGATGCTGAGAAGTTTATGCCACAAAAACTCAGATCAATTGCTGTAGTTAAACCACAACTTTGAGTCTATATCCAGTTTTAACATTGTATTGCAACTGGTTTTTTTCCTTTTACAGTTTAAAGCTGTCTAATACACTTGTGATTATGGAATATTATAAATATTATAATAGTTATGCTGCATTTTGGCCAATTTAAAATCTAGATGAAACTGTCCATATAATTTCGTTTTGTTTGAAAAAGAGGAAGATTTGTAAACTGCTACAGGTCATTGTGACAAGGCCTAATCATAATGACAATAATAATTCCTTTATTTATAAATGAATAATGAGCTCTTTTACTTTTATTGTTCACATTATCACTTTTGTCATGATACCAGTATTTTAATCTTTGATTCAGCGCTAGTATTTAACTCACCACAGCAAAAAGAAAAATTAATTAACAGTTTACATTTAATACATGAAACAGTTTACATTAAATTGATTCTTTTCTCTTTTTTTTTTATAGCTTTGGCACTTTTTTTTTTACTATAACTAACAGACATTTTATCATTTTAAACATTATTTATTTATTGGTAAAAAATGAAGATCTGTATTAACATTTTTCTCAAATAACAAAGAGAAGAAAGAAGAAAAGAAAAACAGAGGATCCAAAAGAAAATTGATGCACCATGTGCTTTCTTTCTTTCTTCCCTTCCCATAATAATGGCAATGCAAAAAGGCAAACAAACCCCTCAAAACCCCTGTATTTAAGTTGATTCTTTGCACTTAGAGTACTCTTATGTCATAAAAATGGTGCTATTAATGATCTAAATATGAAAATATTTTTGGATATAAAACAACAGTTGCAAGGCCTTTTTTTTTTGTATTTTTTTCTAATGATGTAGAGGATCTTCTCTGGAGTACAGTATGACGTTAATTCATTGATCCAGTGTCTTTGTGAGGGAAGTATCAACATTTTTGACAACCTTAAAGGTCATTTCTCTCTCTTCAGGCGTATTTAAGGAAATATGGCTATCTGCACATCCCACTGGACAGTAAAGCCCAAAACCATCCACCTGAGGAGATAGCGGAAGCCATGAGGTGACAATATTTCATCAGTTTTAACAGTTTATAAATGTAGCTTAACATGTTTCAG
This sequence comes from Lutjanus erythropterus, assembly GCF_056507025.1. NCBI lineage: Eukaryota > Metazoa > Chordata > Actinopteri > Lutjaniformes > Lutjanidae > Lutjanus > Lutjanus erythropterus. The sequence continues at coordinate 9,444,413 of NC_139322.1, read as the reverse complement.
TCTGTTTTTACCTTTGCGGTACGAATGTTGTGATTTTTTTCGTCTTTTCTTTGTGCGTCAGAATCTTTCAGAGAGTGACAAACCTGCCGGTATCAGGGAGACTAGACTCAGCCACACTGGCGATGATGAACAAACCTCGGTGTGGTTTAGAGGATTCCTTCACTAACAGATCTCTCAAATATCGAGTCATGGGTGGGTGACTACATTCATGTTTACTGCAGTATTGTTTGATAAATGTACGTAAAACTGTCTAATAAAATGTAACTCAGATATTTATTCATTGATCAGGTTACTGGCGTAAGAAGATGCTGACCTACCGCATCTTTAACTACACTCCCGACTTGGGCCTGACAAAGACCCGTCTGGCCATCCAGAGTGCGTTTAAGTACTGGAGCGACGTGTCACCTTTAAGGTTCAAGGAGCTGCAGGGAGGAAGAGCAGACATCAAGATCTCGTTTCACAGGAAAGACAAGACGTGTCCAGTGCCCTTTGATGGACGAGGTCGGAGAATGTTTCTTAAAATAAAAACTAGTAGATTTAAAAACTTGACAATCGCTGGATGTACATTTATACACTTTACATTTATTACTCTGTTGTTTTTTGTCTTGTCTTGTCTCGTCTTGTCTTTTCCTGTTTTATCTTGTCTTGTCTTTTCATGTGTCTTGTTTTATCTTGTTTTATCTTGTCTTGTCTTGTCTTGTCTTGTCTTATGTCTTGTTTTATTTTGCCTTATCTTATCTTGTCTTATCTCATCTTGTCTTTTCTTGTCTTGTCTTGTCTTATCTCATCTTGTCTTGTCTTACCTTGCATCTTGTTTTATCTTGTCTTATCTTGTCTTGTCTTATCTCATCTTGTCTTTTATTGTCTTGTCTTATCTCGTGTCTTGTTTTATCTTATCTTGTCTGGTCTTATCTCTTGTCTTATATTGTCTTGTCTGTCCTGTCTTGTGATGGCGCCTCTGTTTTATGATGCAGTCTAAGAGCCGGGCTGTAACGCTGACACTGGAAACCATGGCTGACGTAAATGAGACGTTCAAGTGTTTGATAACGAGTCTGTCTTTATCTTCAGGTCATGTTTTAGCCCACGCTGACGCCCCTGAATCGGGCATCGTGCATTTTGACAGCGATGAAATGTGGACAGAAGGGAAGAGCACCGGCTCCAACCTGAGGATTGTTGCGGCACACGAGATCGGCCACGCTCTCGGCCTGGGACACTCACAGTACTACAATGCTCTGATGGGACCCGTGTACAATGGATACCGCTCCGACTTCAAACTGCATCCAGATGACATACAGGGGATCCAGGCTATATATGGTAAGATGAGGAAAGAGCTCTCTGAACTCCAATTCACTCGCTTAACTTGCACATAAAACTGTAAGTAACTTTGATCTGGTTCAACTTAAAAATGTGAGTTGACTGGATTTAGGTTAAGTAATCAGTTTAAAAGTCTTATTTGAGTTTGTAAAACCAATTGGTTTAACTTAAACTTGAGTGGTTGAGATATTTACTTGAACCAACAACTGTTTCCTGTTATATTTTCTCAGTTTGAAGGCTCAGTTCATCGTTTCACAGACAGAACTGACAGCTGCAGCTGCTCCTGTTGGAGCTACTTCGTTCCAGCATTGGCACAAAGACAATATATGAAACTGTTCCCAGTGAAATTATTCAGTTTTATGGGCGTAGGAACAGAACTCAATACTAAACCGTCATCATCATGGTTCACACTGTTTTAAGCATTTGAGAAAACATGACTTATCCTGAAATGTATTACAGACACACAGTGTCACACAGTTTCCATCATGTGTGTTTTCTTTAAACTGTGAAAAAGAAAGGTCACACAGTGCATGCTGGGAAATTTGCTAATATGCTGCATTCCAAAAATAAACAACATAATGACTCTCATTGTAATAATGGGCTTTTGTTATGTTATTTGAACACATTTGATTCATTCTATTGAAGATTTTTTTCTTGCAGTGCCCCCATGTCATATGAACATAAAAACACATATTTTTACAACTTTTTTTTTTTTTTTTAGCTCATTCAACTGTCAAAATACACACTAATTTCAGTGTGTGTCTTGTTAATTAATCTTGAAGTAATTAGGCTAAATAGCCTTTAGAAATTTTAGTAAAATTAACTCAAAAATTAAAATTTGTTGACTCAATCTCACAAGGGATGAGGGTTTGTGTCAAGTGAGCGTAAAGGTTTAACGTGTTTTTTTTTTAAACAGTGTGGATTAAAATGTGTCATGGGTGCATTTAGGTCTATTGTATAACACATTGTTATGGTGTTTGTGTGTCTGTGTGGGCTTTAAAGCTATAATGTGGAACATTTCCTCATTAAAATGTCTAAAACTCTAGAACTATTTATATTTTGTTGAGTTGTGTACTTAAATTATCCCAAATTCCAAATTCCAGTGTCCAAATTCTTAATTTATTCAACGTAACAGAGCAGTTCCTGCAAGCCACCTGTTGCTGTAAGTTCCAGGAAAACACAGGATACATCGAATACGTCAGAGAGTGAGGAAAAAAGTCTGTGCACGACTCAACATGATGTGAATAAGAATTAAGTACATTAACTCATCCATGAACATGACTTCTGCCTGAGCCATGTAAGACATATTTTCATCAGCTATGGTGGATGTTTAAGAATGAAGACATCAGCATTCACAACATCATCAAACTACGTATTTTGATAATGTTGTATTATGAGAGACCCCTACAGGCAGAACTTACATACTGTGCTTTTAAAAGTATAATTTACTCAATGTGAAGTGTTGTCCCTTTTCAGGAAAGCCAGCAAAGGCTCCTCCACCCAGAAACCAAAGTCCATTTGTGCCAGGAGGAGCTGTTCCAGATCCTTGCAAAGCCACTCTGGATGCAATAATGTTGGGTAAAAAACACTCTGATGCTGTCAGGCTGCTGTCAGTATACGGAAAAATGGCTCTGGATTTTTGTTTAAAAAAAAAAAAAAAGATATTCAACCAGTAATTTCCACTGGAAGATGTATCTGCATACAGCTATGTTTTCTCCTGCATTGTATCTCTGCAGGTCCTTTCCGTAAGACGTATGTCTTCAGTGGACAGTACGTGTGGACGTTGTCCAGCTCTGGCTACAACACCCCCGTCCTGATCTCTGCACTCTGGAAGGAGCTGCCAGGGAGCCTCAATGCAGCTGTTCACTCTCAGAGGACTGGAAAATCCTATTTTCTGAAAGGTGGATTCATGTCATGATTCTTGTACAGTTCTCACAAGGATATAATGTCCCATACGCTTAAATATATGTAAGTTTTAATAAATGTTTATATCTCTTATCTGAATTGTATAAGTCACTTCAATGTTGAAGTACTGTATTTTTTGAAAATGTTGTCTGTGCTTTTCTCAAGTGAAAATTGTGGGGGTTTTTTCAGTTGTATATACATGGGTAGTTTAAATTGGTATGAAACAACTAGAAAAATAATTAAATATGACAAAATAATTTTGTGGGCCGGATTATAGTAGATTTTGGACATCATGCTGCAGGCTGGAAAGCTGAGGAGCAGGGACCAGGAATTGCCTTCAGTTTAAGACCACTGATATAAGTAATATGTATCAAACCAGATACAGGATCTGTAGTAAATTTGTGTCATATGAAACTGATAATTACTATACATGATAGTGAATCCACATACGTAGGAGATATCCTGAGTAGATATGTCTAATATCAACATTTTATGAGTTGGGCAACCATTGGGGAAACTCAAATCTTGCAAGTATTGTACAAAAGCTTTAGAAGACATATAAGATGTATATGAGACATACAGATACATACACACACACAGACATAAAAAAAAACAATAAAAGTTTTAAGCTTAAAGTTTAAAAATACTTTTCTTCTTTGTCTTCTTCTTTTCCACATGTCCATTCACAGGGGACAAAGTGTGGAGATACACCAACTTCAGACTCGACCACGGCTTCCCCAGACGCTTGTCCAATATCCCTGCAAATATTGACTCAGCCTTGTACTTCGATAAGAACAAAAAGCTTATCTTTTTCAAAGTAAGTGGAAAAAGATAATGTTTGCTCAGAGATGTGTTTTTGGCTGACTATCTCTGTTGTTTTCAGGAAATAATTCACTTGTTATTTCAGGGTTCTGGATACTGGCAGTGGGATGAAATTGGCCCGACGGACTTCAAGTCTTATCCCAGACCCGCCGAGCAGCTCATCCGCGGGTTGCCCAGCAACACTGACGCCGCGCTGACCTGGACAAACGGTCATATATATGTGTTTAAAGGCTCGCAGTACTGGCGTGTAAACCAGCAGCACCAGGCCGTGGAGAAGGCCTACCCTCTGAGCACGGCCGCACACTGGATGCACTGTGACGACTGAGCCAGCAGAGGCCACCAGGGATTCAACACAGACCTGATCCTGCACAAAGAGTCAGTGTAATAACAGAGGGAGAAGCTTATTTATCTGGACCCTAGACATTTTTCTTTTTTTTTTTGTGTCAATATGATATTATTATTTAAAAAATAGCTATTAACATAAATGCAATGTAATAAGACAAACTTTGTGGTGTGTGACTCTGTAATATTAGATGTTGTTATCCACTGATAAGGTATTAACAGTATGGAATAACTCTAATAATCTTAACTGCATCAACAGGAGTTTTTCAGTGCATTTTACATTTTGACTTGTCATAGAAGGAAAAACATTTCGGAGTCAAAGGAGTGCCATGAAAAATAATAAATCTGTAAAAGAATAAAAAAAATCAGTGTGGAAATATAAAGAGGAATAAATAAGATAATACATAAAGGTGGAAATATAAAGCCAAAAAAAATCTAAAAGAATCATTTTATTTAATTTTTCACATTGATTTTTTCATATATATTTAAAAAATCTATTTGTTTTTGTATATTACTCAATGTCTTTTGTATATATTTTTTTAAAATGTCATTTATTTATTTTTTATCCCTTCATTTTTCTTTATTCTTTTCCCTATTGCCTTTGATATTCCTTGAAGAACCAATATGTCAGTCAACAGTAGTCAGTTCCTGCACGTGTAAATCCTAAAGCAGGATTCAGTGTGGAAAAAACAAAAGTAAAAGGAGAATATAGAAAAATAAAGAGGTAAAAATAAATGAATTACATTATATATATGTATATATATACATATGTACAGAATGCAGAAAGAGATATAGTTGTGTATATGCAAAAATAAATAAAAATATTTTTAAACACATAAATAAATATAAACAGAAATAAATGACCAATTTAGTGTGAAAATAAATAAAAATGATTAAAAAAAAATCAATCTTTAATATTTTGTTATTTGTTTTGCTTCACTCTTTTATGTATCCTTTAACATATTTATTCTTTTTCATGGCACTCCAATCACAGCACAGGCGTCAGGCTCTGTTATAACTGTCCCAGTATGTCATGACAGTGTGACACTGAACCAGGACCCTGAAACTGAAGCAGCTACAAGGAATTTAATTATTAAATATTATTATTTACACCTTCCTACTGTGACTTGTCAAAACATCCTTTGTGAAAAGGTCCTTTTTCTACACCTTTGACTCACCCACACACACACGTTTACAGCTATTTCTCGAAGTTAGACCTCCTCTTGTTTACAGACTTCATGTCATTAACATCTGACTCAGTCTCCTGTTAGCTGCACCTGCTAAGTGTGGAACAACTCATCTTTTTTTTAAATTGAAACATACTCTAAAAGCTTTCACGACTGTCAAATCTTGAATAAATATAGGCTCCTGAGCTTGTAAATGTTATATATTCATCTTTGTCTTTTTATGAGAATTTTGCATATTTGACAACATTACATGTACAGAGGAAAAAACAGTTGGGATACCAGTCAAAAGATGCTGTTTTATAGAAAATCATTACTGGTTCACTTCAGATAAGCTGCAGCTTGTTAATAATCGAACATTGTGAATATTATGTCTTGATCAGTTCTTTGCAATTCTTCCCCTGAATTGTTCTTTCTTTTTCTTTACATCCTCATTTCATATGGATTTTAGATAACTGTCATGTGTTATACGTATTGACGGATGTGTACAGTGTACTAATATGTATATTTACTATACATGTTTTACTAAACATGTTTAAATTTTTTTTTTCTTTAACATCTGGCCAGAGACAACAGATGGCAATTAACTAAGGCAATTCCCTTTCAAAGAAACTAATCAAAGCAAATCAATAAATTAGTTTGTGGTTTTCAGTGGCCTCCAGCAGGCGTCTAATCAGCAAGAAGTGAAAACACCTGTGTGTGTGTGTGTGTGTGTGTGTGTGTGTGTGTGTGTGTGTGTGTGTGTGCAGGACCTTCAGAGGATGTTTGCACTTTAAAATGAGACAGATGAAATAACACACTGTCTTAGAAATTAAAAGTTGAATTCATAAACAATAAAACTCAGCATTGATCAGTTCAGTACACTAACTCGGTCTGGTACGACGGCTGATGTTGTACTCGGGGTTGGGAAGTAACAGACTGCGTGTAATCAGGATACAGTAACTATAATCAGCCCAGATTACATTTGAAAAATGTGACACGTGTCCCATGCATCATCCTGTCAGGATTTATTTCACAGTAATGACCTGCTCCCTGCACATTATCCCGTACTTATCACGTGTCACATGTTACATTTGGTTTGACCACTCTGGGCTACTGTAGAAATATGGCAGACTCCAAGGCCTCTGCAGATACCAACGGCTTATTCTAAAGTAACATAAACACAATGATTCTGTGATCACACACAAATGACATACTTATGAATATTATATAATCCATTTTTGGTATATTCTGTAATTATGAATCTTACACACTGGACATTTAATGGACAAAAACAGTTGTTCTATTCCTTGTAAATCAGCGATTTATTGGTTTATTGTCCATCATTTTTCTGATGTATATCCCTGATCTAAGTGCATATGTTGCAAGGAATTAATTGTTTACAACAGTGATACTTGAACTTCAACACAATTACAACCCAAACTGATCTAGACACTCTCTGGAACATGGTATTTGGAGAATAAAAGTTGTGTGAATCAAAACAGGTCAACTGTGAAACACAAAGCGTCTGTGATGCGATGATCGTCAGTCTGATGACCGTTGTTTTATTCTGTGCTGTCATCATTCAGAGGATGATCTCCAAGCGTCTCGAACCTGATGGTTATCTGACAAAGCCGGTTGAAGCGGACTCACGCCAGCAGTCAAAATGGCTGAGTCGTTTCCATTCAAAGGGATGTTCAATGATCAGCGTAGCAGTTATTTTGACGCCGTGCGTTCCCCTCAGACTGTAAAGACCGGGGAGGCAGCAGTCAGAGGCACCATGGAGCCCGTCTCAAAGTCAAAGTCAATTAGAGTGTGTGTGATGGTGCTGACGCTGCTGCTGGAGGAGCCTGTTCCCATCTGGCGCTCCTGAAGGCTCTGGAGATAACTCTGAGAACAGGAGGATAAGACACGTCGTTACTGCACTGACTATCCGCTGTCATTTTATAGAATCACACATCATGAGGCTACTTGCTTATAATGCATCATAATCTGCTTACAGCACTGCATATTTATAGTTATAAGCACTCATAAGTATTCATACTGCTTTATTAACAATGACCTTAACACATTACAGAGAATTTTATAATGACTTACAAGGTCAAGTAGCATAATTGTTGGTCACTCGCTGATATTATAATAATATTTTGCATTAACCCCAGCATTTAAAGTTGGGTTAAGCAGTTTGTTCTTGGCGTCACTGGGCAAAAGTTCTATAATAACCTTTCAGTGTAATGTAATTCAAGTGGTCTGAGAGAAAACTAGACTTGCCGTCCTCCTGTTGGCTCTGTTTTTGGGCTCTATAATATCTATTCCTAGAAGACTTTGGCCAATCACAGGTCAGTAAGATGGCCGATTGTTCAGTCTCATTCCCAAAATGTCATATTTCATGACCAAGGAATAAAAAAATTTCAGTCAACATCATCCTTCTCCAGAGCGCACCTTTAAAGAGTGGTTGAATGCAAATAAAAGACTGATAACAGGATTAATTAATTAGGTTATCTTCATTGTCCCCTCAGGGAAATCTGCTCTGCAGCAAGAGTTTACATTAAAACACACTGTCAACAACAGCAACAACAATAAACACAAAACACGAGATAAAAAAACATACTAGTTCAAGGGATTATAATGCATTATAAATGTATTACAACTTGCAAAAAAGGTCAGCGTGTGACCAGCAATTGATGAACTATTGTGAAACTAGAATATATAATATATATGAATTATAGAATGCTTATGATTATTTTTTTTATAAAATTTTGTGAATACTGCTCATAAATATAATTATACAGTGCTATGAGCAGGTTATAACAGTGTTTTTATCACAGACATGGGCATCAGAGAAAGTCTCATTGTCTAAACCTCATGCTGGATGATAATTTTTTCAGCTTCTAAAAGGCTGACACGCCAGAAAAAGTTTTAATTTGAGGTACTAACTGGTGCCAGGACGTCTCCAGCGTAGCGTTTCAGGGGTGGAGGCCTGCGCCGCCGACGGTGTGTTTGAGGTCTTCTCCTCGGCTCTCTGTATTTGTGCATCTTGACATGTTTCTTCTGTTTTTTGTGTGCAGCTGGGATGGAAAAGAAAAGAAATCCTGAGTATATATCATCACAGAAGGAGGTTTTGAGCTCTGGAGGGGTGTTTGTTTTACCATGATAACAGCCTGAGTTTGAATGCATCGCTGAGTACAGCCTGAATTAAACTCACCTTCTCTGTGTGATACTCCTTTGGCAGTAAACCTCCACTGCACCAACACACCTATCAGACTCATAACAGGCCATATCCCAGTGATGGCCCAGTTAAACCAGCAGAATGGACGTGGGGCCACTTGACAAAGCATGTCATACACCTGATCTGGCAGCACAAACTTCCCCAGCAGATAGTCCACACACAGCATCACAGTGGCTGCTCCAAACACAGATGTGTAGATGACAGTGAACAGTTTCTGCCACTGAAGTGTGAAGACGGCCGTGACAATACTGGCAGCCAGGACGGCACTGAGAGGCACCCACACTGGAGTAAGGCTCTGAAACTGTCCAATAACCACCAGGATGGCGAGGGACAGCAGGGTGCCCAGCTGCAGGCCGCTGAGGAGGAGTCCCATCGTGGACACCAGCATCGTCATCAACCCACAGAGGACACCCACGCCCAGGCCGATCCCCGCTTTTGTCTCTGTCCCCAGCTGAGTGTTTAACGTGGGCTCCTTGTGGTACAACAGGAGAACAGCTGCTGTGCTGTACATGAAGCCAGAGAAGAACATGACCACCTTGAAGCAGCGGTATCCTGAAACGTGGAATAATAACAGGGTTAGACTAGAATGAGGAGGATTTGTCCAGGCTGTTCCTGAACGCACCACAAGACAGTTCATTGTTGAGTCTCATTCAAAGGACATCAGGACATTTTTTGTCCCAAGCACAGCAAAATAACGAGAAAATAAGAAAATATAGGCAGTGGACACCACAAATTCGCAAAAAAGATGTGAAAAAATGAATCTAGAGCCCGTGTTTCATATGGCAATCTTCATTCTAAGTTACAGAAACACAGTGATTCTTATTTTCAGATGATTGTTTACACTAATCAAAACATACTTATGAACATTTTTTATCCATTCCTGCCATTTTCTGCCATTAAATTCCAGCTAATCTTACACACTGGACCTTTACTGTACCATCTATCCATGTATGCAAATCCAATTTTAATTCAAAATACTGAAAAAGTACAAAATACAATCACATGCTCAGCCCTCAGAATAAAACCACTGCAGATTAACACACAAGTTCCGGTGCTTATTAAAAAACACACAGATCACTGAATCATTGCACGTTGTTTTCAAGCATTTCTTTTTTATTTTAACTACAGTACACTTGTGGGCAGCTTTGATAATAATAGCAACATAATTGCTGACTATTTGAACGCACAATGTGCTGAGTGGGGGTTACAATAGTGTTAATTGTAGTTTAATGTTAAATGCTTTCCAGCATTACATTATTACTGTATTTTACTTTATAATTAAACTCATAAGTGATGACTAACTCAAAGAACCACCTTTCAGCTGTTTATGGTGTTTTTATTTGTCACGCTGTGAATGTGATGTCTTTATTGTTTGTTGTCTGCATGAGCTGATATGGTAGAAAATTAGTTTCCCTACAGGGGATTAATAAAGCTGTCTTATCTAATATAATCTCGTTTAAAATGCCAGTTTTGTTGTTTTGACTTGAACTTTGTCGTCGATACAGAAAAAGGAAACTTATCACAATCATCCGTCAAACTCTAGATGACATCATCTATATTTAAAGCATATTCTCTGAATAAAATGATGTATTCCAAGGTCAATACTATGGTTTCACTGGCTTCTTGACTTCAGCCTTTCTGGGTCACATTTCTGACATACATTTTATAAGTAAATTTGTTCCAGAGTTCATGTCCAGCTCCGACAGCTGTCATTAACAGCTTTTATGCGAGTGACATCAGAGCTCACTATCTTCATCTTTTTGGTCGCAATAGAAAAGAAAATACAACTCTGAAACTGCACTTTCTCATGAAATGATTAATCATTTACATTCATAAGATTCCTTACAGGAAATGCTAACAGTCTGTGTGTGAGAGTTACTGGGAACACAGACTTTGGCAGCACATGTGTTTGCATAGTGTCACATGTTTTAGGTCCATAGGACACATTGTTCCTACTCACACTCACAGCATGTGTTTGTTGGATTTTTGTCCACATATTTCATCAGTGAAAACAGAGACAGAAATAAAAGCGATGTTGGACTCTTTATATTGCTTTTTGGTGGTAAATCTCCCTCACAGCATTTAATGCAACATGCAGCTTTGCAAACTGGTGCTACCTGCAAGGTAGAAGATGTTTATGAAAATACAGCAGCCTCACTGTCAGAGCTCAACAAGTGAGACGTCAGACAGCAACAGGTGGCACTTCATTAACGCTGCCTGTGTCAAATTTAGGAACAGGACGACTCAATTTAGGGTTCATTTCGACCAAACAAGAGTTGATGATTGTTGCAGCAGTGCAAAGACAAACCAATATGGTTGTAGTGAGTTTTATTTAGTCTCTGTATATGTAAAGAGTTTGAATGAACCACGTTTTATAATGATAAAATTACTGTTTCTGTAAACAGAGTCTGGTGTTTTGACAAGAACGTTAAATTGCATTAAATTGTTCCTGGTAACAGTACACTTTAATAAAATGGTGTGTCGGGATCTTTTCCGTAATGTTGTCAGACACCTCTGCCACCCAAAGAGGTAGCTGGCTCACAAATCAGATGCAGAATAAATGTTTAGTTACAGCGTTACAAAAGCTTTTTGTTTGAAGCTTAGGCTGCTGTAGTCTAATAATAATAATTGTTCATTCATTCAAGTAGACATTGACCTGTGACCCCAGAGAGCATCATGGGAGATGAGCGATGTAGTAAACAGCAGGCTCATTCGAGATGAGCCAGGCCCATGCAGAATCGATCACTGGCAATCACCGCACAATGCATGCAAGTCAGATTTGTGTCTGACTTGATTGTGACTTGCTGTGACGTAATGCACAGGCGGGCAACAATAATCTCACAAGACTGAGGTGGCCACAGTTTTTAGAGCCAGGCGCCGCAGTTGCTCTCGCCTGGCTGTTGCTCTCGCCTGGCTGTTGCCTGATTGTTTTGACAACAAATCCCACATGTTGCAGAAAATCTGAATTTTATGTGTATTTGTATTACTGGATATATTAGATAATGGGTATAATGGGACAGTAGGGGGGATCTCTCTCCTTCAGCTTCATCAGTGATCAAGAATGCATGCGTCATTTCTTCAGTTATAACTATCTGGACTATACATAGCCAACAGGTGGATCTAACAGGATGTAAATGTTTCTGTCATTTCCTTTATATTCTCTGTAGCCTGCTAGAAACTGTTCGATTTGACTGTAGCGTTTCTGTCACCACCTCCTGCTGCGGCTGCCTGCCCTCGTCTACTCTCCAGGCACAGTTCATTTTGAATCAGCCAAACGCAACTCCTGCAGCTAATGCTAGAATACTTCAAAGACCATGGCCTCTCCTTCTAAAGGAAACTTACAGAGACTTTGAAGTCTAATGAAATAACTGAATCATTTAAGCCTGAGTCATGCTGTCTCGCCCTTTAAGCTGTCAGCTTGCACAGTTAGTCTGTGCCACAAGAAAGTTTAATGTAAAAGTCATTTTTGGGGAAAACTGTGTGGATTCTTGTCTATTGTAGGCTCATTTTGTTTTATTTAATAAGCCTAGGCACTGGGCAATGACTATAACGCTGTGCACACTGTTTTACAAGTCTATATGGAGAATATTGTGTGGTTTTGTGAAGGTGCACATCAGTCTAACCTTCTCCATGTTGTAGAGAAAATTAGATGTGGCACACGTAGTTTTCCCCGATGCACACCCACTTTTTCTTTTTTCTGGCTGCACAAGTGCTTAGAATAACAATTTGAAGCTGTCAAACAAGCTCTTTTAGTGGACGTACTTTGACAGTGCACAATTGGCCATAAGGATGTATTGCAGCCTGATTCACAGCTGATTGTTGCAGCAGCCTTGTGCAATACTGGGCCAATGTCAAAAAAAGGTTGTCCCCATTTGTCATTCAGACACGAAACAGGTTCTGTGATGAAAAATACCGAAGTTAGTCTTTTCTTTTGTGACTTTCTGAAATGATTATTGTTTAATCTCTGTAGAAATTGTTCGTGAAAATACGGCATCGCTGTCAGAACCCACATGAGCTTTTGTCAGGTTTAACAACAGGTGAAATAACTGAGACGTCAGACAGTTCAACAGGTGGCACTTCATTAATGCTTCCTGTGTCAAATTCAGACGCAGGACTTCCCATCTGCCTCCTCCAGCTTTGTGCTCATCCACCCTAAACCCCTGGCAGCCTGCAGACACCTGCCACTGCGGGTTTAAGCCATCAGGTGAGCTCATGAAACATTTAGAGTATGAAGACACCAACAGCAGGGATATGTTAAAATACCTGTACCATAACTTTATATTTAATATTATCTCTGGTGTCACGAATACATACCTAATAAGCAGTAGATGAGGCCGAATGAGAAGCAAGCAGAGCAGACAATAGTTGGGATGACTTCATACTTGATATTAATCTCAGGCGTACATATGTCCACCTCAGCTAAACCAGTTCCTGGCTCCTCAGTAACATACAGAGAAGTGACTGCCATCTTGGAAGATTATTACTTCTGCTGCTGTGTAGTTTGTCTGGATCCGCTTTGCTCATTGAAGGGGGGAAACCAGAGCGTCCTGCATGTGGCGTTCAGGGAAAGAGGAAGCTCCTGAACGAAGAACTTGTACTGAACCGTTTCCTGTTGTGCACCTGCGAAAAGAGGAGAGTGTTTTCAGCTGTGGTGGCAACATAAAGTCAACCCTGGCTTTTTTTTTTTTTCCTGGCAGCTAACATGAGAGTATTAATCATCAAGTGTTATGAACATCCTGGAAAGCAACCCTGCAAAACATTTCTTTAATTCCATGTGAGACATGATTATGCTTTCAGACGCTGTTATTAGAGCCCAACTAATATTACCAGTGGAAATGGGCCTGTCACAGATATATTAGTATTGGCATAGTTTTCCGAGATACAAAAACTTTTTTAGAGATGATATAATTCAGAAAAAATGCTTGAGGTGATTTAGATTTAGCACAATCAGGAACAGAAGCTACACCTCTTGGTTTACAAGTTGCCCCTTAATGAACAGCAGTATTAAAATAGTCAGCAATGAACTAGTGATGATGTTAGCTATTTATTTTATTTTCATTTATTCTTTACTTTCTTTAGTAGCCCTATAAGTTATTTGTTTGAGACAGCACCTGTATTGGTGCACAATCCACATAGAAATTGTTTAAAAATTCACTAAATCAGATGTCTTATCAGTAATCTGTGAATTCTTCCCCAGTATAATTGGTACTGTCAGTGGTCTTGACAATCCCATACTGGTCGGGCTCTAGTTGTTATTTAAGTGTAATACGAGAGGATGTGATTCTTTCCTATGTGCAAAAGAAACCGGGGTTCCCCTACGAGTTTATGGTCTCTCTTTCCTGGTTCTTTTGTTCAAGAACAGGATACAGATGAGGAAATGACCTGGTGGCTCATTGCCATCGTCATACAGGCTCATTGTCCTGAGCATGTGGTTAGATGCTCTGTTTACCGAACAATACAACAAAAACAGCTCACCAATAATACATGATATTCTAACACCAAATGAAGACAGTAAGTGGTGGAAAAGCATGCAAATCTTTTACTTAAGTAAAAGTATATTCAACTCAGGGAAATATGAATGTTTACCATAATGTGCAATATTTTCACTCTGGTGCAATATTATTTAATAACAAACTGTACAATATCTACATTTTAAAACATCATCTTCTTCCTGTTTATATATTGTTTTATTATTGTCTTATTTAATCTTGTTTATATCTCATTCATATCCTGTTTACACCTTGTTTATATCTTGTTTACTCATACATCTTGTTGTCTACTTTTCACTAATATTTTGCTTCTTTTAAAATTGTTGCTTCTGTTTTTATGTGACCCTCTTTTGCTGCTGTAACAATGCAAAATTCCCCGCTGTAGGATTAATAAAAGATTATCTCATTTTATAATGTAGATTGGATTATAATTATTGATGATGCATTTTATTATGTTATAGCTGGAGGTAATCTTAATTACTTTATATGCTGTTAGGTAGCTTGTGGAGATTCCCTGTGGATCAGTGAAGTCTTATCTTGATTTATTTTAACCAATAATACATCATAATTTATTTGTCAGTTATATGATATCATATCATATTGATGTGAATCTGAAATTAACCAGTAACATTATGAAGTAAATGTAGCAGTGGAGCAAAAGTTTGTCTCTTGTAGTGGAATACAGGTATAAAGTAGCAGAAAATGAAGGTACGTAAATTTGAAGCACCTCAAAATTGTTCAATACAAGTATTTAAGTAAATGTACATAATTATTTACTGGTTACAGCTTTGCATCTCTTATGAACTGAAATAAATCAATATAAATAATTAATTTTTTAACTCAAGCAGACTGTAAATCTAACTGTAAAGGCCTCAGTCGTGTTTACATGTTTACATGTTCCTCATGTTGGCTCTGAGTGCAGCTGTCTAGCTACACTGTGTGTTACTGTGAGGACCTTATAAGCCGTTCAGGCAGATCTCACGGTCAGCAAATGGAATTAGAGGAGCTTTAGCAGGTGAGCGATCCTCATGTCTGCTCGTGTCCTCTTGTAAAGGTGATTGTTCAACACAAAAACACTTACACTTTCTAACAGGTGCCCCCTGTTAAAATGAAAATTAAAGCTCCACGGAGGATGAAAAGCTTTTGAAATAACTCCAGTTTTATTGTTTTGATATTTTTTTTCCTGAAATTTTACTTCATGAAAAGTTATTTCTGTAACTTCTGCAATAACTGACAGTATCATCATCAGGATCAGAATCAGGTTTATTGCCAAGTAGGTTTTCACATATGAGGAATTTCATCTTGGTATTTTTGTGCATAAGAATAAACATAGTAAGTAGAAAAATATCACCTACAGGATAAAAGATATATATCATCGATATATAACTGATAAATCTCTGACAAATTAAAGCATAAAATGAAAAAGTAATATTTTAGTGGCCTACCTGGAATGATGCATATCTTCACAGAATAAAGGTGAGCCTTAACAGAAACAAAAAAAAGTATCTTCAGTTGTAGTTTGTCAGATTCCAGTGAACTCAGCACAGAGCGAGCTGTCAGGAGTTTGTCAGGCGTCTGTGTGACCGTGTGTTTCCCTCTGTGAGACTCAGCGTCCGACCCGTGCTCATGTGAACAGCTGACGCCTGACTGAGAGGGAGACCATCTGCTGCCAAGTCCAAGGCCGAGCCAGCTGAGAGCTCAGCTCTCGCTACCCATGATCCTACTGGAGCCTCGACTCTCTGTCATCATCACTTCAGAGATTTATTTCACTCAATGTGCCACCTTTAATTAAGGTTAAAGTGGAGGACCCTGTAACCCCTACAGTTAAATGTCTCTTATTTTGAAACTTTCCTAAAAAGTCTTGTCTTGTTTAAAACTATGTACGTGGTCACATCATGTGGAGTAAAAACTGATGTTTAATATCTAGAAATACTCACAGAGGATTAGATCTAGGAGTCCTTCTAAAAGGCACTAAAAGTTCCCAGGTTTCCTCTTACAAGCTATTCACACATCTGCTGAGAGCAACTCTTAGAGAGGAACAAAGAAAACTCATCAGGAAAGAGAAGTGGAGGTGTTGACCCTGCTGCGATGGATGACATCATGTTTCATGAGTGAACTTCCTTGTTATGTCCACAGTGACTGAGGTCTGACAGATGACATATATAGATATTCATCAATACATAGGAGGGTGGGGAACAAATGAAATTAGTGGATCTCAATAAAACAACCCTTATTTTTAGTAGTTTCTCCTAACTCTGCCAGTTAACAGTTACTTTTAGCCAGGGACTACTCAGATTACTGTAATTACATAGTTTTTTGGGGGGTACTTGTGCTTTTATACATAGATTTCCAAGTCTGTACTTTAACTTGTACTTTAGTATGCATTACTCTATGTAAACTAGTTACTTTTAAAATCATAACTGAGTACTGAGTACAATTTGAATTAATAAAAGCCAATGGGGGTATCTGATCTCAAACAAGCCACTAAAAACCAATTAAAAATGTATTAATTGATACTTAATCAGTAATCTAGAAATGGCAGTAACTGCACCTCATCTGACATTGGTTTGTCTGGCGGAGCCATTTGTTAAATAAAGAAACTTCCCACATTAATGAGCGTATTTCTGTCATCTATCATGTAGATACACCTGCTGTATTTCACCATCTGACTAATGTTTGTTGAGATGTAAGCTAGCTTTGGCCTCAGTCTTTTAGCATTAACATTACATCGTGTAGGCAGCTACATGCACACTTTCACAGGGTTCCTGTTTTAAAACGTGTCAGATGGAAACATTAAAACGTTGGCCGGAGACTTCTCAGCCGACTCAAGGAGTTAGCATTAGTTTAAATGAGTCGCTACACACATGAAATCTGCTTGTGAGTCATTTTAGCCGTAAAGATCCACCTTCGTCAGCTTGAAATGAGAAGCTACTTTTGTTTACATGATTAAGAAATCAACGACCTCGTGTTTCAACAATTACTCCCAATTTCAATGTTAAATCTACCACCATTATCACTGTAAAACTGAATAAATGCAATGCAAGGACGGAGAGTTTGGCAGACGTAGGAACAGTAACTAAGGAGGGCGGGGCTTAGCAGTTGAGTTCAGATTTTCAGCACTTTTTCCACCGCCGCTTTTAGCTGTAGTATGTTTCGTGACTGGTAGCGCTCATGTTTATCAGTCTGACTGCTCTTACGTAGTTGTACCAAAGAGAGTTCAGAGGCAAAACATGTTTTCTTATGACTCACTGCTGCTTTATATAGACAGAGACTTAATTAACCATTTCCTGTGGGGAAACTATAACACCAAATTTATTCAGACAAACAGGGTGACACACTGGATGATGATCTTTTATTTATTCCTTTATAGTTTTCCCTTATAATCACATGTACTTACAGTAAGATTAAGTTGTAAGTCAACGGTAGCCGAGAGGATATTACAGTTTTAAGCAGCAAGCTAAACTCTTATTTATAGACACCTCATTGATATTAAACTGTAAGTCTCCTGCTGTGGTCTGGAGTTCAGGAGTTTATGAGCAGAGTCATACACTACATGTGTTTTCATCAAAGCATGAAGGCTGAATAATGGCACAAACATAACAGCGAATGTCAGGGGGGAAGGAGCAGATTAATAATGACAGCAGAGATCGTCATAACTGCAGGGAGACCGAGCTGCAATAAGGTCGACACGGCCAGTGAAATGGAGCTGTCAGGTTGAATTAAGTTCCTTTTGTGAGAAGCGTAATAAAGACAGTAGCTTGTAGGCCTTGCGTCAGTCAAACATGTCTTGATATTGTCTGCTTCAGTGGATCAAAGCAGAGCGTGCTTTTTAAAAGTCGAGATATCAACTTTGTGAGAAAAGGTGGAGGGATTATTTAATTTATTTTTATTTTAGTCATGCTGGTGGCTGCAGAGATGCCAATATTTTTCTGTCAGTCAGTTCACCACTTTGGTTGAGACCGAAATAAAACATTGCATCACTATTTTATTGGCAGCCGTGACATTCTGACATTCATGCTCCCCAGACAATGAACCCTACTGACCCCTTTGACCTTTTCTCTGGTGGCACCATGACAACGACATTTTTGATTTTCAGTGAATGTCTCACCAACTTCTGTGATGAATTTTGGTACATTAATGTCACCCACAGGACAAATTGTGATGATGTTAGTGATGTGTGAACAGAAAAATAAGGCAATCTACTGAATTCATGCTCACAAAAAGTAAATCTCATCTTATGTTAACTGGTAAAATGCAAGCGTGAAACATCTGTGACATCATCCATTTGGTTTGTGGATGAGTTTTTATGCCTTTGTGCTGTCTGTCCATTCTTATGAATGTGATATCTCATTTTTATGTACTAATTAATGTACAGTATAATCACCTGAAAATACGTTTTAAGATCTGTCGTGTTTTTGTTACCCTAGAATGAGCCATTCATACCTGAAGAGGGCAAGTAGGCTGGACTTGAGTCACATGGTTTGGATTCGAGTCGCACATTTGTTGACTTTAGACTGGACAAAATCAGAAAAGACTTTGGATGGACTGGATTTTAACACCAGTGACTCATGACTTGACTTGGACTTGAGCCTTTTGATTGGAAAATATTTGAAACATTCCGCCAAGCCCAAAGATTAAAATGTGTGTTATTTAAAAAGTGTCAAACAAATCAATAAATTTGCCTTCATTTCCCGATTCATCTAATGTTAATGCCATTCATTCTCAACAAGTCAACACTTAACACCAGATCCACTTTGATCAAACCGGTGCAGCAGCATCGAATAAAGTTGCAGGAGAGAACCATGACTGAGACCATAAACTGTTAGGAAACTGTAGTAAATCAAGTGAGAAGGAGGATCCTGTTCTAATAAAAAATCATCTTAAATAGAGTGTGACTTCTTTCTGCAACCAGTGGCGTCGCCGCCTGCTGGCTGTTAGAAAGAACGCAGGTTTAAGGCACTTCTGCATTGGCTGTAGTGAATGTTACATGCTACTCTAAGAAGGTGAGCATGTTCAGCATTATACCTGTTAAACATCAGCATATTAGCATTATCACTGTGAGGATGTTAACATGCTGATGCGAGCATTTGGCTCAGTCGAGCATCACAAAGCTCACAAGCTTAAATTATTATATTTGCAGCCAAGTGATTGGAATTTTCTTGTGTTGTTTCTCTATTGCACTGAAATTAGTTTCAAATGAAGCAATGTGTCACTTTTCTAATAGAAAATTGTTGATTAATTGAGATCAATCCCAGAATAGCTTCTCTGAACGTGTTATCTACACTTCTCTATTTATCAGAAATCACAAAATAATAAACATTTAGGTGGAGAGAGTATAGTATCGAAAAATCTCATCCTCCAGGGACAAATAAAATATGAATTTACATCGCGCTATTGACAGCCCCATTGCTCCCTGAAATCTCCAAACATATGTTTAATCGATTCACGAGGCCTCTCTGTGTGCGGTTCTTTATGACATTTTTGATTGCAGAGCAGGGAGTATTGATCTCAAACTGACCATTTCACCTACATGAAATGTGTTTTTCACCTGAATGGCTTACAGAGCCATTGAGGGTACGTTATATTGACTCTATGAATAAAAAAGGCTGCTCTGGTCAGAGAGAATAAATTAAGCTGGGTGTCTTAGATGTCTGACCCCAAATATCTGGCATTTAACTGTATGTGCTGAGATGACTCCCCTCTGCTTGTACAAATGATATACTGTACATTGCATGATGCTTTATAGAAAAAATAGACCTATCCTACCCTACAAAGCCAAAATGCTGTAACTAGGCTACTTATTCTGTCAAAAGTTACTTTAAATTTATTAAATATTAATTAGTTTGCTTTCATTATGTATAATCATCTGAAAATGAGAAACACTATGTTTTTGTAACCTTAAAATGAGTCATTTATATCTACAGAGTTCGTGGGTCCTCTTCCCTGGAGGCCACCATGTTGCACCACCATGCTTATACAGTAGCCCAGAATGGACAAATCAAACACTGGCCCCAGATACATCCTTTCACATTTTTGTGTAATTTTTGCAGCCACATTGTGCATGCATTTTGCAGCCACCATGAGTTCTACACACTTGGAAGGGGAGATGAAGTATTGAAAATTTGCAAGCTCTTCGCAAAAAAGATTAAATGCTCAGCATTAAAATAAAGATAACGGTATTCCATTACAGTTATAGAAAAGTAATCAGATTACAGTTAAATTTAGAAAAATGGCATTATTAGCTGGATAACAACTTTGAAATACATTTTAAAATAAAGAACGATGTACCACCATGTGCAGTGCGCACACATTACAACACTTGATGAATATCTGGGAATTTACTTAAAGTTTGAATGTAATGTGTGAATAACATATTTAACAAAGTACATTTAAATGTGCATAATTACTGCTATTAATCTAAATGCGCATTTGTGCATAACAAAGAAAGGAATAACTGGACAAATAATTAATTAACCCTGTGGCTGATATGGTTTCCTCAAGTGTTTCTAAAAGGCAAAGTGCAGTTTTTAGGTTGTTGGCTGTTAATTAGCTGCATCACTGATTTTTGTTGTAAAATAATTTGTCTAATAAGACATAAAATGAAGGTATTGATCCTGTCGATCTGTTACACAGTTGATCCAATAAGCCTAAAAACTCCAAATCCTTTTTGCCTCAACTTGTTTTTCTGTGACTGCTCTTTGTAAAACATTAGGTTATTATCTCCCTATTCATTTTGTCAAAACCCATCAAATCAACAAAACAGTATCACTGCAGGGTGCTGACCACATGAAAAATTTAAATTTTTTGACATTTGTATGAAATGAATTATTATGTGTATGAACAGTTATTGTTGTTGACTGCCTCAGGGTTATACATGGACTGAAAAAAGTAAGAAATTAAAATGTTATGGAAAACCTTACTCATTTTAAGCCAGCATTCTAAATGTTCCTTATTTTCTATGTCAGGTTTTTTTTTTTTTTTTTTAAATGAATCATTTCCAACTGAGCTGTTATTAATGTTCACAGTCTTAATAGAAATACAATACAGGTGTAAATTAATGATCTTTGCAAGAATTACAACACATGCATTTCACATTTTAGACACACTACCTAATTAAATACAGCTTGTTTCTTGTGGTGGTGACACTATCAGTTAGATATATGGATAGTCAGGCTCCTATTTAACACACGAGATGTATGCATGATCATACTGTTACAAGATTATCCATCTGTTAGTCACAGAATTGATTATTCATGGAGCTTTCCCATATTCATCTGCTTCACAATATGCAGGAGAAACATATATGATACTCAGACAGAATTATATGCAGAACACACACCTGACTTTTCTGACCATCCCGGTGTGTTTTAATCAACATGGTTCTTTTACAGATTTGTTAATACCCCACACAGTTAGTTTTTTCTAAGCACTTCATATTTTTTGAAAGACTGTTAATGTAACATCTCAGACAATAATATTGACAGAAAACCAAACATGCAGAGAGGCCTCAGGAAGGTTCAAAGTACACTGATAAACACTAATCAATGTCAAAATGTTTGCTCTGGCTGGAGTGATGATGAAAGCTTTGCACATCGACTGAAGCTTTCATTCACACGTGCTTTATAAAGAGACACGTATTTATCCTATGTCCACATTTATAAATTAATACAAATCTTCTGACATCTTTAAAACATACCATGGCTGGATTACACCATTCTGAATTTAAATATGTATTTGTATTTAATCTATGAAGTGACAACAAACCTTTAGCTCAGAGCAGTGGTGGATGATGCAAGTTGTTCTTTTATGTAAATGACCACTGTGTAAGATTTAGTGGCACCTAGTGGTGAGCTTGCAGATTGCAAACACCTCCTGGTCACCCTCTCCTTCCAAGCGTGCAGGAGAACCTACAGTGGCTGCAAAACCCCCCATCTTTTAACCATCTTCAGAAGTCTGGTTTTCTTTCAAACAGACGAGTCTAGCACATATCATGTACACATAGCTAGTACAGGAAACAGGAAAGGAGAAAGTCAACAGAAGCTCAGCCAGGTACCACACTTGCTCAACTATTATTGGAGTACAGAGCAAATATTATTTGGCATATAATCCCCCGCAACACACCATTTTTACACTTTGGTTTTTGCACACATTAAACAAATGAGATATAATGTGGGTTTTGGGTGCTGGTAGGCAGATTTTGTTGCTGCCAGGCTAGCTGTTTCCAGTCTTTGCGCTAAGCTAAGCTAACTGACTGCTGGCTGTAGCCTAATAACAGAGAGTGGTATCAATCTTTTAACTCTCTGCAATAAAGCAGATAAACATATTTACCAAAATGTTGAACTATTCTGTCAAGGAGATAGTTGAGTAAATGTACTGTACTTTTTAATGTTCCAAAACAGTATAATTCATCACTGAAAATGCCTCCTGTATGTTATTATTATTATTATTATTATTATTATTATTGTTGTTGTTGTTGTTGTTGTTGTTGTTGTTGTTGTTGTTGTTATGAAGAGCAGGGAAGGTTTTGCAACCACATACAATAACTCATTCTGCTCCTGTAAACATGCACAGGCACACACAGCCACACACGTTCTTAACAATCACCTTAATATACAGCACAGTATAAAAGCTGTCTCATAGCAACCTCCCCCTCACCTCCACACTGAAGGAGGGCTCTGATGCTAATAACCCCCTGATTCTAAAGGACTGCACATATGTGAGAGGTTCAGCACAGGATAGGAAAACTCAATACTTGTTTCAATGTATATTTAATGTAACTGCCATATGGGGTATAAGCCTGGATGTTTGATATAGTATTTGCTCATAAGTCATATTTACAGCATGCTGAGGGTTTTATGATGCGCACCATCAATAAATTCAGAGTAATAAACAGGAGGATTTGCTATTCCACTTGTTGGTGAAGAAACTCGGTAAACATGGTAGTAATGTGTTCAGGTTGACAAGAAAGATTGTTTAAAAATGAAGCATTCTTAAAAACATCAGCATTTATACTAAAATAATTCTGATGATCTAATCCCACAATTTAGCATGCAACAAAAAATACTGAATAAATAAATAACAAAGGTGTCTCTTTCAGTCACTAATTACTCATTGGTTTACTCTGTATTGAGCTGTGAACTGAAATTTCATACACTTATAAATCATTTAGTCATTCTGCATCATCTTTCTCAGGTGAAGATTTGCAACAGTAATTTTTGCATCTATAAAATACCAAGATTGTATCATGGGATTGTTGGCAGAGAGTAGTTTGTGTGTACATGTCATTGTTCAGTTGCTGGAATCTTTGAGGGCATTGCACGGTGAATTAATTTTCAAAATTATTATTATTAAATTATATTTTAAAAGTTTAAACTCTGGTATGACTTTTCATCCTGTCTGTACTATATGATAAGTTAATTTGCTGTGTACCAGCTGCAAAATGCAACAGTATGAAATGAGTGTTTTCTTTCTTCTGTTGTGCAGAAGTGGCGTTGCTCGACCACCTGCGACCAGCTTATGTCACCTTAGGGCTCCTATTGGTGGTGCGAATGCAAACAGGAAAAAGTCTTTGAAGGTGTGTGTTCTCAGGGAACTCTCCAGTGAGTGGTTCCCAGAAATGTTTAGTTCAAAAACACCTTATCATCATTTGATTTAGATGACATTTTCATGGTGTGGTTTATACTTGATGTACTAGAATATAACATATAATCAATGGGTGTTCTGGAGTTCCATCTAGTGGAGACAGGAAGTGATAATGTGTCCAAAATGTGAAAATTCAAAGCCTCATCATTCGGTCAGCTTCTGGCAACAAGGCTGTAGCCGCCACTCACCCTGACACTCGTGGGGGTGTGAGGGCTCAATCATTGCTACCTGCAGCTTTAATATACACTTGAATTAAAATATTCTACATGTTTTTGCATAATGTCCCGTAGTTATGGCTTGCACTGTCTAAAGACTACCTGTTTACTACATGTACATGCATGTACACCTGTATATGGATAGGTTGACATTAAGTCTGATCATCAGCACACAGAAGAAAAATCCCAACATCTCTATGCCGGATGCTCTTTATTACCTCAGGTGTATCTGTACAAAACAAAATCATGACCATCCAACAAATATTTGTTGAGATATGTCAGTCTGCACCAAAAGTGGTGGACCGACCTGCAGACCAACACCGACATCCCTGCAGAGCCTCGCCATGATGTGGCTAATAAAAAAGATCTTTTCCAAGAACTGATTACTGTACACTTTGTCCTCTACAGAGGATTCAAGCACTCTAAACCTGTACATTATTAAATATACTCAGACTTTAAATGCTGCTTTAAAAGCATGTCACTTTGTACTTTACAGACAGGAGTTAGACCCAGATGTACCGTGTCATCTAAAGCTCATCTAAGCTTTTTCCATTATAAAACTGAACTTCTCACTTCTTTTTGATTTGTTTCTAGTTAGTCTCACATATCAAGACTGATCTCCAAACTTTGTTTTAGTTCTGTGCCAGCACTGGAGAAAGGATTATTATAATAATAATAATAATAATTATTATTATTATTATTATTGTTATTAGTAGTAGTAGTAGTAGTAATATTATGATATTATTATCATGTGATGGCTTCTGTGTTTGCATGTGTATGAGTGAATGAGTGTGCGTCTGTGTGATCAAAGGCCCTGTATTTTGTCCAGAGCTAATCTTGCATTCTACTGAACCGATCATCCTAATTTCTTTTGTGCAAATTCATGACTGCATGCAACCTTGAAACACCTGTTTATATGGCTTCATGCCACAACAGCTGTGGCCACAGGCGTTTTGTTTTCAGATCAGCTCATTCTTGTGGAAGCAATATCTCAAAGACTCCTTGAGGGAATTTCTTCAAACTTTACACAAATGACCACATGGAATCAGGGATGAACTGATTAGAGTTTGGTTGTCAAAGGTCAAAAGGTCAAGGCAATGGTGACTTCACTAAACACATTTTTAGCACATTTTTTATGACATTTTACATCCAAAAGCTCAAAGGTCAAATAATTCCCTGGAATCACTCATGTATGGTGAGAACTTCCATTTTGCAAAAAACAAACAACCTTTTTAAAAATTCCTTCAAACTTACAGGTCAGTATAGCGATAAGTTCCATATTAAATTAATTTAAAGTCTTCATTACAGACATTATATGAGTCTAGACAGACATGGATGTAAAATGTAACACATCTATGGAGGCAGTAATTCTGGTTTTATGGATACGGGCCCTGATGTGTTCATATGTGTCCAAAGAAAAGCCTGAATGATTGCAGTTCTAAAGGGTCCTTGACTGAAACTACATAATGCAAAGAACAAACATGTAACAACGTATTAATGCACAAGAAATAATAAACAGCCTCCTCATGAAGCGTAATGGGCTTCCTGTAACAGTGCAGAACGCTTTGATGGCCTTTGATTATTTGTGTTGATACTGAGACAACAAGAGTTCTGGACAGATGAATTATTCATTCACACAGAAGAGCAGCTCTTTGTGTTTTCTATTATAAAAAGACATTCAAACATATTATACTAGCTGCTACCTATCTCACTTAGCTGTTAGTCATCATATGATTTATTCATGATCTTTAAATTAATCTCTGTGCGGTGTAGCAGCTTTCTGAGCTTCATCTTTGATGCACAGTCAGAAGTATTTATCAAATAAAGATGATCAGATTATGCTACATTTGCCAATTAGACTGTGCTTTAAGATCAGAGCTGTAAGTTATCAGAAGATCCAAAGATAGAAATTAAATTGAAAAAGTAAAAACTGTCTCTCACTGTTAAGGATGTATCTATCAAAACATCAAAATGTTTTTTTTTTTGTCATTTGCTGTTTTATTTTGTAGTTCTTTACTTCTCTCTTGTTTCTGTTGTCATGACTTGCTGCCTTTGTTCTTTTCCTTTTTTGCTCACTGATTATTGTCACCTGTAACTGAATGCCCTCACCTGTCTCTTAGTTTTTTCAGTGGATTTTTCTCCACTGAATTTTTTGATTATTGCTTTTTCTGGACGTTTTTTTCCCTGCAACACCTTTTAGCCTTAGTTGGACTCCTCTGTAAGATTTTGTTCATTGGCTTTAGTAGTTAAATCTTTTGAACCACCAGCTCAGTATCCCAGTCTGCATTTTGCATCTGATTCTCTGGTTTTCCTGTTCCATTGGTTGACAATTTGCGTCACAGGCCAATATTGTCGGAGGTTTAGCACAAATTGAGTGTCCACAATCTTTAGGATATTGTATGAGTGAAAAGCAGATGAATAAAGAAACCTAATCATACACAAAAATGCATCTCTCTCTCACAGATAATAAACCACACTGTACTGTTTGTATTGTCAAATCTTTTTAGTACAATGTTTGGCAAAAGGCAGCTGAAAATAAGTCATTGATTGTCGCTCTGCACAGTTAATAAATTGTTTCTTTGTTATATGAAGGGGAATACTCTCAGACATCACCTGGCTGGTTATTTTCTGCAGAAGACTGAATAAATCAGCAATCCGACGAGTGACTGTTTAGAACTGCTATTACCAAGAAGAACATGCTGTCAAACAACACAAAATAATTGGCCGACCTGCCACTATTTGTCAAAGTTGTTGCTTTAAAAGAAGTTGCGTCTCCGCAGAAAGAGGCCAGCATTACTTTGAATCATGTCTTTAGCGTCTGGACATTTAGGTTCATGTTACTACCAAATTTGACTCACCAAACGGAGGAAGATCGACTTAAACTGTGAGATTGAAGCCTTAAATCTTTGAAAAAGACTGGGGAAAAGCTTATTATTGTATAAAATGTAGGATTGACCGATGATAAGTCATATAAAACAATAACCAGCGAGCCCGAACAGGCCTTCAGGTACGGCAAAATGTATTCTTCTGTCTGACATACAACAAAACAAGAACCTCCCTCAAAACCAGTATATTATTGATCAAAGTTTTTGCATCAAAGAGCTGAACAGAAAAAATATAAGTGACAGCTGTGGGTGAAAAAGAGCCACTAGCACCATTTTTGCCGTAGGTCCCTCTGTTACTGTGCATTTCTTCCTTCATTGATTCTTTTCTGCAGACCCTCCTCACATCTCTTTTATCATGAAACTCCTTATATGGAGTTTATCAGCCTGCACAATGTCCAGAGGGACTTATAATTGCTTTAAATAATCTCGACGTGACTTGGAATATGGCTCCCACATTAGAAAACACAGACAGGTTTGATTATTGACAGTGACCTCACCCCTCACTGTTGAGGCTGCACTGAACCCAACAGCTTCACATTTTCTCAGTGTCATATGTTTTGGTATTTATTGTAAATCCATCTGTCATTTATTTTGCCTGCTAAGGTGTTGTCTGAAGTGTTTTTATTGTATGGCTTGGTTTACAGTTTGCAACAGGAAACTGGGAAACAAGCAAACACAAATCACACAGGCCAAAACAGGCTAATAAATGCAAATCAAAACAAAAGAAAATTATAAATGTGTCCTTAAATGATCCATCTCTCATCCCTTTTCAGGGCCTGTCCTTATGATGTATGCAAACATGCATTAGAGCAGTTACAATGCTAATTCAGGTTGTGTAAATGTACTTTAAAGCTACATTTACATAATGTTACATAAATAACTTACATAATGCACCAGCAGCACATGCAGATGCTGCAGCTCCTAAAGCTCCTTCAAGCTTTGCTACATTTTTGTTTTAACCCCTTACAGCCATTAGCTCATTTAGTCCTGATTCAGCTTCAGGGTACTGGGAACCAAACTCGGCAAGAAAATCACCTTGGTACCGCAGCCCAGTTCCCTGTTGTCAAACTGACCTCTGCTGGTCTCGGCGGCTGTTTTCTTCCCAGTCCTGCCATGGCTAATATCCAGTCATGGAAAAACAAAATGGAAGAACTGGGACTCATTCGGGCCAAGCAACAGGATATTAGGGACTGTTGTGTCCACATTTTATATCTTGGATCATTGTACTTGATGGGTGGATTGTGTTCCAAACTGACTCTGATGATGCTCGGTGCTCAAAGTTGGTGAACAAATTCTATTTATTATCTGTATACATGTTCTATGAAGGGACTACAACGTTCATTTTGTTGTGCAAGCCTCTGCTGTATAATGAAGCAGTGGTTCTCAAACAGAGGTGTGGGGACATTTCCTTTACAAAAGGCTTCATTAAAGCTTGCATTTACTTTGGAATTAGATTTTTAGCAATTATTAACTATTTACACAAACTATTTCCTTTCCACAAGCAACTTTGTAAGCCATATTCAAGTGCAGGCTAGTTTATTAAGTTTATTTATTAGGCCTATTTTATATTCATGTTATTTATCTTTCAATGCATATTATTTAAAATGATAAGAATCCACATTTTATTTTATGTATACACAAAGAAGAAACACTCTCTCGATGTGTTTATGTTTGGACTATTCTGTGCTCACATGGTGCAAATATTTTTAATGCATGTCTAATATCTTTCAAGTAGGTATGTACTGTCTTGTAAATGTTCCTTGGCTGAGAAAAAATGGAGAACCTTTGCTGTAAAGGAAATGCTAGATGAACACTGTTATGATTTATTTTAATTCAATACACAAAACTCTCATAAATAAAGAAAATGTATACATTTTTTAGGGCTGTAAAATGTTTCGTTAACCCCACAGTCCACAGGAAACTACAAGCATGTTTACAAAATATCTTAAAAACACAATATCAACAACATCTGGCTCAGACATGTACAATATACAGAGTAGGTAAATACGCTGAACAGATTGTGAAAGTGGCTTGTACATGAGTCTCGAGAAGCTGATATGTTGAGATGTGGAGACGTGCAGTAATGTGGCCGACAGCACAAGACGACAGCAATAACAAACAACAAACTTGTTGGCAACAATTAACGTCACAACATTTTTCCCCATAATGCACTTGCTGTCATAGCCTGTTTGTTGCACGTCTCCAGTGGCTAACAAAGACAACTTTATCTTCCGTCTCTGACTTGGCTGATGTTTTGAATTGGAACTAATTTGTTTGTTATCGAAGCTTCAGTGGTTATTACATCCTGTCTGCCAGTCTGGCAGACTGGAGGCCTAATGACACAAAGTTTTCACACATGCAGAGTTTGGAGTCAGAAATAATTTTGGTGGATGGTCTGATGGATTGTTTTTTGGTTAACTGCAAGTAAATCCAGGGACAAAGAGTAAAAGAGGAGGTAGATGATATGAAGAAAATCATTCGTGCTACTACTAAGACTTAAAACACTCGATATTAAAAGCTGTGCACACCCACACAGGTATTTTCAATAACTCTGGCTAATGAGTCTAGTCATTCGAGTTGAAACTGAGCTATTCTGGGAATTACACAATGTCACCCAAGTCTATTGACTAATAACAGTGATCAGGGTGTAAATGGTCCCATGACACCTGGTGTAACAGATCTAACAGGAGAATGAGAGAGCTGTCAGTCTGCACACGCCCACGCAGGTCTGAGAGGAAGTTTAATAAGACAGCTGATGTGAAAACGTCTGTGTAGGTGGACCACGACTGCGTAGAGACTTTGAGGGCGTTTTCGCACCTGCCGTGTTTGATCAGGTTAAAACAGACCGTGGTCCGTTTGCCCATTTAGTGTGGTTCGTTTGGGTTGGTGTGAAAGCTGTCAATCAAACCTTGACGCCAGACTGTGTGGCTCTTCGTTTGTGGTGTGAAAGCAAATTAACCGACCAAAGGATTATAAGATAGAAGGTGAGATTTTAGCACGAGCTCCAAAGGCTAAACTATTAATAAATCCATCTGCTGATTGTGAAATCTGCTCAGGCGGCAATGGCATAATTGATCCAAATAAGACATGTGTAGCCTATATTTATTAAATTAATTTATTAACAGGTGTGCACTTCAATGCAGGCATTTTCCCTGTTTAATGTGTCAAAAGCTGTTGAAACTGCTGTGCTTGTATCCTATTCTGTGTGCTTCGTCAATCCCACCGTAATATATGACAGGCATGACAAAAGTTGGCTGAAAGGCAGATGCACTCTCCCCCGCCTCCCTCTCTTTTTGAACAAGGGAAAACAAAAATCCAGGTGCTTTCTAGTTATTCTTTTCTTCTCTTCACAAAATTTCTACCAACTCAATATATATACGATATAGGGCCAGCAGACGTAGCACTGCGGCACGGTGTCTCTGTGTGGACATGAGACAGCGAGGTGGCCGGCACAGTCAGCAGTGTCCTGTAGGCTACAAGACGTCTCCTTTTTGTCCTGTATCTATAACATGCAGTCATTTGCTAATAATGCTTATAATTGGTTATATCTTTGTGAGCTCTTGAATAAACACATCATAAGCATTAAAGTGCTGCAGAAACCTAGTAGTAGTAGTAGTCAACAGAATTTGGTTTCCCCATGTGGGTCCCAATGATGCACTGATGATGCAGTCACCGAATTGTCCAATCAACAAGTTACCTGTGAGTCTGTAAAACTTCACATTTCCTCCTCTTGGTTTGTTTCTAAAAAGTCAAAGTGAACACAAATTGGACCAGAACAAATAATTCTTTAGGTCAGGACCAAATTAATGGAACTACAGATCTGAAAACACCCTTCATTATGCAGAGTAGGTAGTTAGCTTAGCTGACCTACATTCAAACCATGCTAGCTGTCAATGGAAGGTAGTTAGCTCACCTGCTGACATATTTGACCATAATTCTGTATTAGTTAGCAGTTTTTACAAGTGGCTCTATGAAGCTGTACTTAGACACAGAGATGCTTTAAGCTAAATGCTCATGTCTGAACACTAATAGGCTCACAAAAACAATGCTAGCATGCTGATGTTTAGCAGGTATGACGTTTACCATATTCAGTTTAGCATGTTAGCATGCCAGCATTTGTTAATTGGCACTAAACACAAAGTATAGCTGAGGCAAATGGGAATGTGATTGCTTTTGGAGTAGCCTGACTCGACACCTGCCACTGGACGCATATTTCAGGCCGCCATCTTTGTTTTCAAAGCCCCCTTCTGCTACAGGAAACAACAGCAACCTCCAAGCTAGCAACCTACATGCTGAAAATGACAAATTTGCATTGGGATCGCTAACAAGCGTAAACAAGCTAACAGGTGTTACTTTTTCTTTTGGATTGCTTTGGACATTTTGCAGTCAAGGCTCCCCTCCCAACATGCAAATGTTCCACTAAAATAAGTAACCCCTATCAGAGTGAGGGTTTTTAAAGGAATACTTTAGGGTATAGAGTTTGCTCTGTGTCTGACAATAAGAGTGTACAAAGTACTGATACAGGAAATTAAAAAATAATTCAGAAGTTTTTGTAAGGTTGTATATTTCAATAATAATGTGTGGTAGAAATACAAATAAGCCAGAATGTTTTTTTGTCCTATAGCAGAACAATAATGTATGCCAGACCTTTTTGAGGCATTTCCTAACAAACCAAATTTACACCAAATGTATGAAAAGTTGATAGATCACATTCTTTCTGAGAGGGAAATTAATGTCCAAAACAAATCTGATGGTTATCCTGTCAGGAACAAACTAAAACTCTCTGTTGTTGTCTGTGATTCTAAAAACGTCATGTTGAAATGGGGTAAATGTGTAGATGAGTTCATGGGTAAAAAAGGAAAATATTTAGGCTGTGAGTGTAGAGTATACACTGCAACCTGAGCACTTGATTAGCAAAAGTGCACTTGTTAGCAAGAAACCCATTATGCTGATAATTTGGTCGTTGTTTCACAACACCGTCTCAAGGTAAAGTTATGAATTTACTCCCACAGCATCAGTCACATGTCATATAAAATATCCATGTTTCCCTGCCCTTCATGTTGTTTTTATGAATACTAGAATGATGAGTACAATATTTACAAAAACATTTTGAAGAACCACTCATTTTTATGTCATGGTGATGCACATTATGATGCCATTATGTCTTAAGCCTGGTCTCACATACTGTATTTATAACACTGTCACATTACTGATGCAAAAGTACCACAAATACAACCTGTGTTACATCAAACAAGAAGAATATCTAAAGATTTTAGCATCAGCAAATACTTCTCTAACATTAAAATGAAAGATTTCACAAATGATTTATCTTAGACACCCAGTCTGTCCTAATTTACTAACTTAAAGCCTTTATTAAGAAATGCTGAACGTGCTTGCGTCGTCATCCGTTTCGTTGAACCTCTTGCCAGTTTGGCCGCCCACTTCCTCCTGCTCTGTGACCAGCTCATTGCTCTCATGGGACGAATCCTTGATGACGCTGTAATACATCGGCACGTTGTACTCCACCGCCTTCTCCTTGTGCCGCCAGTTGCACTTGCAGAGCTTTTTGAACGCGACACGAAACTTCTGAGACATGAGGTTGTAAATGATGGGGTTGATGGCACTGTTGGTGTAGATGCACATCCGGCAGAAGAGCAGGAACCACGTGTTGTGGTACGGCGGGTCGATGAAGGAGTTGACCACCACCAGCGTTCGGTAAGGCATCCAGAGCAAGGCGAAGAGGACGACCACCACAGCCAGCATCTTTGTTATCTGTTGATATGGAGAAAGAGACAGATGAGCAAGGAAACAAGGAACAAGAGTGAAGTAAATAACGAGATATAACTCATGTCAGTGTTATGTAACAGGGGATCTCAAAAGGTTTTTTCAATCATGTACACCTTTGAAATATTTTTTCACCTATGACCAGCACAAAACATTTTTAGTAGGAAAAAAACTATACAAAGATTCAGATATTTTTTAAATAAACTTTTAAAATAAACTTTTTAAAAACATCTCATATACCCCCTGCAGTACTCCAAAGTATCCCTAAGGGGTATTAGTACACCCTATTTGAACACTGTGAGGTTGTACCCTTAGACATTTATAAGTTGATGCCACATTGAACACTTTGGGCCATTTCTGTGAAATGTCAATGCTGCTGCATATTGATCTGGTCAAGACAGGCCAGTGAACAAATGCGTTTAAATGAAGGAGCTGCAGTTTTTCGGGATGAAAACCACATAACATTTAAAATTCTCAACCAATTACTGTGAGTCATGTTATGTTCAATGATTTCTTATCTACATGGAGTAGGGAAAAAAAGTGGGTGTCTAAATTACTCCATGTAGATCATGAAGCCATGAGTATTGTTATAATTAAGCGGCGCTTCCTGTGAATAAGCATAGGAGGGAGACATTTAACAGTCATAGGCCTTTGCTCACGCTTTACTCATACGCTGCCCATTCATTGGCTGGACTGGATGGCGGGGATGGTGGTGTGGGGGGTTGGGTTTGTGTGGGTGAACGGGTGATTGGGAGAACTGAAAACACCTGTGGAAGAAGATTTGGAAGCTGGCATCGTGCATCTCCTGTATCACTCTCTCTCTCTCACACACACACACACACACACACACCCACACCCCCCCCCCCCCCCCCCCCCCCACACACACACAGCTTGGGGCAACGGCCATCCCTGAAATCTTTACATAAGATGGATTTACTGTTTTGATCATTTTACACCACAGGGCTGAATAATGAGATGTTAGTTAGTTCTCCTGATGCTACTCACAAAAACTATATGCAGCAAATGGTGAGTAAATAATAAATCATAAAAATAAAACAATTTCATGGTAGAATGCTGAGACTAGAGGTAGAATGGAGGTACAATTTCTAACACCCCTGAAAAAAAGCCTTCACAATTAAAAAACAATAACCTTCAGTAATAAAAAAAAAAATGCCTCTCCAGTATTTGGGAACTTGTATAAATAGGGGGTTTCTGTAATAATAAACCCATAAACAAAATAAAGCCTGCTGGCGTTATCTAAGATCTGCTCTGATGCAGGTAACTTAGCAGGAAGTTTCTTTCATATTAACTCAGACTATACTTTGTTTTTCAGAAAGCTCAAAATCCCTCAAAGCCCAGACTTTCTGGCTGACAATAGCCCATGAAATGAGATAGGTTGATGAAGGATTAGAAAACCCTGTGTGTGCAGTTTCCTCCTCTCTTAAGCTCCACAGAAAGGGCGTCGTCACACCCTGATTGGCCAGAAGGGTAATGCACCAAGCTGCTTTCAATTATTATTTAGGAGTCAGTCCCCACACACTGTGCAACAGGTGTTCTGAATAACTCCCCAATCAACTGAGAGAAGTTTCAACGCTCAGCTAAAATTAATACAGAAAAGGGAAAATGACAGCAAGCACCAAGGAATAGATGACTGAGTGTTGCACTCGTTTGTACACATCTGTTGTGAGAGAAATAGCAGAGTAACGAATGAGAACTTTAGAGAGAAGGTCAAACCCTGCTGCAAACAGATGCCAAATGTCAAATCTCAGAAAGTTGACGGGGTTTCCAAAGCTGTTCAACCATCCAGACAGCACTGATGTATAATAGGAGGTATGTTACCTATCTTAGCATGCTAACATTTCCATTTAGCACTGCACCTGAAGATAATGGAAATGTCATTAGTTTTGCAAATATTTGGTCATGACCCAAGAAAAGTCAGAGGATCGCCAAAGTTATAACAAGTCATCCTGGTCTTGAAGTTCTGAACCTCATGGTAGTGCTTGAAAAAAACAGCCATGACATCACCAAAGTCAGCAGGATTCATCCTCTGGGAATTATGAACATCTGAAAGAGGTAAAACTCCAGCAACACTTGTACAGTAGTATACCAAACATGTTTTCTACTCAAACAACTAAACAGCATTTCTCATACAAAAGCATTTGATCTCTGGCCTTCATCAGAGTCATCAAAACCTCCCTGAAGCCTTTCTGCTTCCCCTGGGTGAAGATGTGCCAGACACCCCTGTTTCTACAGAAGTAGGAACCTAACAACAGTTGTTGTGATATTTCAGTCTGGACAAAAATGGTGGACAAGACATCGCAGTCCCCAGCATGATGAAAAAATTGGAAAATCCTGACTTTGAGGTCTGGCTGAAAAAGATTTCTTCGAGGGGTGGACGGATCAGTACTTCAGTACCTACTAGCTACTCAATCAATTCCTTAAAAATATATACTGTATTAGTAAATAAATACAAAAGGTGGATGGCTGCATCACTTTCAAATGTTTTCAGTACTTTTCTATAATGTTTGTGCCAGCAGCCCTGATATATTTAGCTGGTTCGTGTCAAGTGACTGTGGAAACTTGTGAGACATGAGTGTGTGACAGTCACACACTTCTGCATTGCTTGTTTTTTTTTTGTTTTTTTTACAGTTATTAGGCCAAACATTTACTTGTACTTTTATTTACTTTTCTAATAAATTGGTTTTAAATAGTCAGTATGTATTTCGTGATTTTTTTTTTCTAAAAATTATTTTTCATGACATACCCATTTAAAAATGGACGAATTTCGGTATCTCATTTGGTATAAGGAATATATTCTCCTAATTACTGTCGTTAGCCTCAATACTCTAAACATGTGGTCTCAAACTGCTGGCACATGGGCCACTTCTGGTCCAGTCTCGTCCTCCATCTGGCCCATAACATAATGTCAAAAATGTAATATGATTAATCCCAGGAAATTATTTATTTATTTATTTATTCTAGTTGTTTCATAACAGTTTAAACCAGCATTCAATTCAAAACTATTGTCCTAAAAACACAATTCTGTTGAAGGATTATATGTTGCAAGTACATATCATATTTGAGTAAATTTGTTATCGCATCTTATCTATACTTTCATATTATTGAAATTTTCACAATACTTAAAACATTTATTGTTGTAGTATCATCAGGTGACCAGGTGGTGATGCTGTGATGCAGGTTTAGTGCGCATGAGGAGAAGGTTTTAGACGAGGCTGTGGTAATTAGAAATCAGGAGAAACCTATATCTCTATCAGTTTTTGAACATGTGATTTGAAGATGTACCAGATATATGCACCATAGGAGTGAAATACAGCATCAAGTCGGTTCTGGACCAGGCTGGACTGTAAGTTGGATTACCTGCTGTGATGCTGTGATTTAAATCCTTGTTAAAGTTTCCCTGCCTCATTTAGTATGAATACATTTGGTTTTCACAAGTCAAAACAAGATACTTTTCTGATTAAGTGGCCTAAGAACTTGGAGGATAGTAAAGTGGCCACTACAAGAAATGTTGCACTGTCCTGCAGTACTCAAATATTGAAGTGGCCACCTATGAGAAGACAATACAATCAGTGTCCTCAAGCCCTCTAAACTGTGTGGCAATCTAGCGTTTCCAGTACCTGTTTCCGTGCAGAGACCGACCCCTTGTTGGCCTTGTTGGTGCTGTTGGAGTGACCCTGGTGGACCGACCCTCCTTCAGCCCTGTCGTTCAGATGCGAGGGCAGGGGGCTCATGAACAAAATCCTGGCGATGAGCCCGTACAGCACCGTGGCCACGGTGAGGGGGATCACATAGAACAAAGTGAAGTCCAGGAAATAGATCGGCATGTAGAGGCTCCTGGAGACGCGGTAGCCACAGGTGACCACCACTCCATTGGTGTAGACGGTTTCATCTGTGTCCACCAAGAAGAACCACATGATGCAGTAGAGCGAGGTGAAGATCCAGACGCCAGCTATGATCCTCTTGGCCCGGGAAACAGTGCATATGAACTGCGCCTTTATGGAGTGACAGATAGCGATGTATCGTTCGATGGTGAAGGCAGTGATGGAGCAGGATGACACGTTGATGCCCAGGTACTGAAGGTAAGTTATACACAAGCACCCGGTGTATCCGTATATCCAAAAGGCTACGACATCAGAGATGTTCGGCAGCCCTGCAGCCAGCAGCACGATGAGGTCTGCAGCCGCCAGACTGACGAGGTAACAGTTAGTCGGGGTCACCATGTGTTTAGTGCGCAGCACAACCAGCACCACCATGATGTTCCCGGCAATCCCAACTACGCAAATAAGTATTGTCAAAAATATTGTTATGACCTGTTCTTCAAGAGGGTTTATAGGTATTTCAGTCAGATTTACAACCTGAGTGACATCCTGAAAGATGGTTGTGTTGTTCTCCATCGTGTTCAAGTCCTGTGGCCACAATTCAGTTGATCTCCAGGGGCACAAAACAAGAATCCTGAAGGCAGAAACAATAGTGACAAATGAATGAAATTCACTGGGGAAAGGAGAAGGTTTGAATTATATATTTAACATCTTGAAAAACAACATTCCCCAACATGATTTATAATTTTGTTCTGACTCTCCAGCAGGCAGCTGTTTTCAGTAAAAAAAAAAAAAAAAGCTTTAAAAACTAACTGTACACTACCTGATCAGAAACAAACTGTAGGAGCATTTAGCAGGAGTTTAGGAGTTGGTGGAGACCAAAAACAGCTAAAAGAGAGTTAATATTGGATTTAAATTAATCAGGTAGACAGTGACACATCTACAGATTAATGATAATGTTGCTCTGTAACTGCTGGATGTGCAAAAAGGCAACTGTCTGCTAACAAGTTCACTAGATAAACCAAACTCCATAAGCAAATCAGTCATTTTACCTCACAGAACATGCGAGTTGCTGGTTTGCCGCCTCCCTGATGTGTTAGTTTGTTTGTGTTATTGTGTGATTTTGGTGTTTTAAAAGGATCGTTCAAATTCTCTGAAGTCAAACAATAGCACAAACAAACTCCTCTGTTCTGTAAGGTAAAACTACTGATTTTGCCAATGGAGTTTGGTTGGTTTGGTGGGAGCGATATTTATCTTTAATAACTTCAGTTTCCCGTCAGAAAAGGCTGTCTGACTGCAACATAAAGTGGTGAAAATATTCTAAATGTAGCGTATACTTAAATGGATATTGATTTTTGGGGAGGTGGACCTTGTTTAAGTGGCTAAAATGCATTTTGCTGTTGACCCAGTCCCCAGCTATTCACTGCTCAGCTTCTGCGCTGGTGCTCCTCTCTGCTAATCCTTACTGGGGACATGAGGATTGGCATCTACTGTAGTTAATACACTGACAATTGATAAGTACCATATACAACCCCACTTCAAATAATCTGAACTATCCCTTTAAAGTGCGACTCCATCTGTGTTATTTGCTGTGTTTTTCAAATGGAAACTCCCACTCTGCCGTTTGCAAAAAGCAGTGGTGTAGGTTACAGTCCTGATGCCTTCCCTTCCCTCAACCCTGGGGGTTTATATGCAGCAGTGTTATCATTAGATAGATATGAACTTTCAGTGCCTTTCAGCAGAGTATCTCACATAAAATAATAATAAAAAAATATAGTTTGTTGATGTCGTGAGGTGGCATGGGGTCATGGGAGTTGTTATCTTCCCCTAGCTGATGAAAATCCTCCTCGCATGAGTCAGGCAGAAATCATGTTCATGAACGAGGTAATATTAAAAGTTTAATCCTATTTGCAGGCTTCCTTTCTCACTCTCTAACAACTAGCAACTAGCTAGCAAGAAAGGCGCCATTACCTGGAATAAATGACAGATTTCTGTGAGCACGAACATCGTTGGAAATACTTGGGGCGTAATATAAGTACACAACTCAAGAAATTACAGTCACATATCATAGCTTTAAAAGGTCTTGATATGTCAGTGTTGTGTTCTTATGAATGCTGCCCCCAAGTGGTCAAAAACATCAGTTATTGCAGGTTCAACATATTAATAAAATAACACCACCGAAGCCACCAATGCCAACATTAGAAGTGAAATCAACAATTTCCAATTTTATGAAAAATATAACAAAGTTATGAATATTCCAGTCACACTGTATTTTAGAATAATTTACTTAAACAGGCTAAATTTGAATCTGAAAGAGAAAATTCCTCACTGAGTTCTCCTGCTGCAAAAATCTGTTGCTCTTCCTGCACCTTTGATGTCACAGTGATGTCACTGATTTAAAGATTTAGAGTATTTTTGTCACTTAATGCGACGGTTGGCTTTTGGCCAACAAAGTAATAGCTATAGGTTAGAGAGGTGATACACAGCACTGTGGATGTGGGCATCAGACTCTTGCTGGCACAGCTCCACGAGCAGCAGAACTCAGCTTTCTTGGTCAACATGCACTGAGGAATTTATTGATTAGATTGATAATATTTATCATCAAGACTGACTGAACATCCACATAAAAATGGTAAATTTTTCCCCCTTAATATAGTCCAAGAGAAGGCTGGAATATTAATTTGGTGTAAATAAAAATGAAAATAAAAATAAAAGACCCTCCCCTGGACTCCCAGAAAAGTCACTACTACCCTCATAACAGCAAAAAGCAAAAGAAATACATAACCCTGCCCCCCTTATTACCCCCTATCATTTTATACGTCCTCTGAGCAAAGGAAATGAAACTGCTATAAAACATTCACAGTTGATTTAGGTTAAAAAATAATAATAATAAAAGTGTGTGATAGTAAATAAATATGCACCAAATATTTGTAACAGAAGAAAATGTGCAGCTTACCATCATTTGCAGAAGGCAGGACTCACTCTGACATGGTATCAGCGCTCAGGTGCAACAAACCAAGAAACACAGATGACTACTCCTCCAGAGCCTCTCCAGCCATCCACATCTGTCTCTCTCTCTCTCTCTCTCTCTCTCTCTCTCTCTGTGTGTGTGTTCCTCTGCCTCCTTATTTTCCCAGTGCTCCCCCCTCTCTCTCTTTCACATCACACACTATTATATCCACACTGCCTGAAACACACTGCCTTGAACAGCCACCAACTTAAAAATCAATTCCACCTCCCCATCCAAGCTCAGAATGTCATGTCAGCTGGCCACGGCTGTAACCCTGTAATTACTCACAGAACAGAGGAGGTAGCCTGCAATTCAGCACATTGACACAGCAGCGACTGGACATTGAAATGAAATGGCACTAATTACGAAGTAGACCTTTTTTTTTTTTTTTGCTGCTAGCCGACGTAATTTTCCTGTGTGAAAGGACAAATTAACAGTTTTGGATTCTCTGGGTTTTTGCACAGATGGGGTGACAGAATTCAAATATTTTCATGTCTTTTCAAGGACAGACAGGAAGGCATCATAATATTAAGGGTTTTTGAAGTGGGATTAGGAAGTAGGAAGTAGTAGGAAATTAAACATTGTACTGCTGTGGACAGGGTCAGCAGCAAAACATATTTTAGCCATTTAAAACAAAATCAATATCGCTTTAAGTGTATACAGTATTTAGAATAGTTTATCCAGTCGTTGTGCATGCTTCATACAAACAAATTGCAGCAGAAACTCTCATATTAAGACATCCAAAGTCCAAGTGGGGAAATATATTGAAAAATACTGAAATCTGTAATGCCACAATTTCCCTTTGCTGCTCATGTTTTTGGTTTTTTTTGGTTTTTTTTTTCAAAAAAACAGATTTATTCATGTTTTCCTGTCTGATGTCCACACAAAATGTTCAGTGCTGTCCACAATCAACCAAAAATTGTTTTTTTTTACAGGAGACATGGAGCTGAACACAGTGCAGTGAATGTGCAAAAGGAAATTCTTGACTCTCAGATGCATAAGTGGGTCGAAATGACCAGGTGGATTCATTTTCTTGCAACACCTTTGTAATGAAAAGTTTTTACTCAAAGGTAAACATGTTTAAGTTCATGTCCAGAAATATTTATGTTGATTAGTCCCACTTTGGGGTCACAAATATTTTTAAACAAATATAAAAATGCAATTTTAAGTGAGATTTTAAAGGACAGTTCTCCCCCATATCAAAAATATCCAAAATATCTTTTTATCCATCTAGATTTTTTGGTCTGAGTTGCAGAGTTTTGTATGAATTACTTAATTTCTGCAGCAGAATCTACCAGAAGCTTTCTTTCTACTGGGAGGAAAATAGTTCCTGCATGAAACTGCTCACAGCAAGTTCTGTGGATTACCTTGAGTAACCAGGTCATGGTTTGTGGAAAGAGAAACTGGTTTTGAATTTTTTGAATGTAAATGTTTTTTAGTGCTTTGAGCACCACAAGCTGAATGCTATTATACTGGAGAGAAGGCAGACATCTCCAAAACTCTGCAACTCACACCAAAAAAATCTAGATGGATAAATAGCACTACAGTCCAGGGGGTATTTTAGATTTTGAGATGAACTTTCCCTTTAAATAATTTTATCATTATTTGCATTTACCAGCACATTGATTTTGTTTAGCAGAAGGGCAGACTGATGTACAAAAGAAATCTTCAGGGTGTTTCATTTAAATGGAGGGACTCTGAATCACCTGTTGGAGGGGAGAAGTTGACATTCTACTGGTGTTTCTGTTTCTGTCTGAATTTGGTTGCTTTGGAAAGAGTGATATTTGCCTTATTTGTTTGGCGTTTCTCATCGGAAGGGGCTTTCTGAAGGTAAATCTGTGAAAATATTAAAAAATTATAGCATATTCTTAAACTGATACAGATTTTTTAGGTGGCTAAAATACAGTTTGCTGTTGACTCTGTTCACAGCAGCACATTGCTTAGTTTCCTACACCAGTTCTCCTGCCGCTTCTCCAAACTGGAGGTGTGCCGACCATCATCTACTGTAGTTAATACACTGACTGTGGATGAGTACTTCATACAATCCCATTTTCAAAAAACCTGAAACTATCCCTTTAACATCCTTGCTATTTCTGTGACATCTGAGAAAGTTTTCACAGCTCCTGGCACTTTGTGCGGTAGATGCTGATACTGTTCCTTCTCCCATTCAAATT
The DNA here is from genome assembly GCF_056507025.1 of Lutjanus erythropterus. Taxonomy (NCBI): domain Eukaryota; kingdom Metazoa; phylum Chordata; class Actinopteri; order Lutjaniformes; family Lutjanidae; genus Lutjanus; species Lutjanus erythropterus. Next base: position 9,402,600 of record NC_139322.1, on the reverse strand, counting down.
AAATTTCTCAAAGCTATGAAAACAGATTCTAACAAACCACTTAAAGCCCAGAAAAGCTCTTTAAGCCTCTATCTGCGGACAGGACTGTCAGTATGAATGCTAATGCATGAGCGATGCTTGCATTTTCATAAAAGAATAGTTTTCCTTCTCAGAACATTCAGTCCACCTGGCTTCCTCTAATGAACAGATAACAACTTCATAGAGAGGAGAGAAAGCCTGCAGAACACTTTTTGTCCAGGTAATTACCTGATTGAACTGCTGCATGCTAAGAAGTCTGGTCTATTCTCTGTTTGAACAAAGTACTATAATAATTAGTGCTTGCATGCTTCCTGCCTGCTGGATACAAACATGCTGTTTATTCACACCCACAGACACTTATTTTACTTTCTAGCAGAGATCGATAAGTTTCCAAAGGTAGCAAACACGCTTAGCTGAACTTCATGGAAATAAAATGAAAGATGTCTAGAATATTTCTATTTGAGTAAAATCATCAACATAAACATTCATCCCCCTTTCTGTCTCACATTGTAGAGGGACAGAAGTAAGACCTGCAGTCTATCTCTTTTTAAAATCTGTAACTTTAGTCATCTGTATAATGGTATGACGTTACATATAATTCTTGTAACACTTGTAACCCTTTATCAATCTTTCTTTGATCTTTTTTGATCATGCTTTCTGAATAAATTGAAAATTATCTTTTGAAAAATGTTTTTTTAGGAATGTTAAATGTTAAATGTTTTTGAAGAATGTTACCTGTGAGTTTCTGCTGAGAGAACCTGGAGAAGCCACGGGCGAAACGCGCTGTTTGCTCTTCATAAACTCACAGTAACTCAGTTCAGCGTGCAGTGGTTTATGCTAATGATTTTATTTCAGATGCTCCTGTGGCCGACTGGCACCTGATCCTTGAGACTGGTTGTGCAGAGGGAGTTCTGTTCACATTTCTATTTGAGTCTTGAATTTTAATGTTTCACTCAGTGTTAACATCAAGTTTAGAATCAGAATCAGAATCAGAATGAGGTTAACTGCTGGTGCATAACAATAAACACAGTATAAAAAAATATAAAGACAGATAAAAAGCAAAAGCTACAAGTCAAGAAGCATAAATAGAAAATAGAAAATTGACCATAATACATGGAAAACTAACAGCTAACCAGGTCTGTGGATTATATTGAGTAATCGGGTCATGATTTTTGGAAAAAAAAAACAAAATACAGGTTCTCAATTCAAATGGTTTTTTTTGTGCTGTGGCCAACACAAGCCAAGTGACATTTATTCCCTTTATATTAGAGAGAAGGCAGAGAGCTCCCCGACTGATATCTCCAAAAGGCTGAAATTCACACACACAAAAAAACCCCTAGATGGATAACTTGCACTACAGGTCAGAGGTATTTTAGATTTTGGGGTGAACTGTCCCTTTAAAGCTACTACAAGAGGAAGAAAATTGGATGCTAATTGGGACATATTTATTTACATTTGAACAATAATGAATCAGCTCACTGGGAGCCCAGACTGAGCTGTCACACACATAGGAAGCCTGACACTGACGTGAGAATTCTTAGCAACAGAAAACACATGAATAATTCATTATTTCTGGACCAACAACTGTGTATCATCTTTACACAGGCTGCTGAATTTTGAGACAATCGTGAAGTGGATAAAAAGTCAGGATTAAAAATAGATGATAGAAAGGTATTCTATTATTATTCTGGGATGATGTCTTAAAATAAACTCCCAAAAGCCTCATGGGAGTTTTAAGCAGGAGCAGTCTGATGAAATGGAAAAGACTTTGTCAGAGAACAGAAGTGATTTTTTTTTTTCTTTGTAAGAACACACTGATTAAAATAGGCTGTTGAATTGTTGGATGTGTTCGCATGAAAATGATTCATTTAATCTATTAAAGTTATCTAGGCCAATAAAATATTCAAAAAATTGTAAGATCCAATCTATTGCTCTTCATATCCTGACTGTGTTATTCTCCGCCCTCGTCTGTCCAAAGCACCACAGTGGCATCTAGTGGGGCTAAGGGGTAAAAAATACACAGGTTTACTCATACACACAAGAGGAATAAACACACTGCTCACACAGTAAAGAAAAACATATAGTGAACCATGTGCTCTGTGACCTTTATGTGGAAAAAATTGTTTTGTTCTGACTAACAAACAAGTCCGGTGCAAAGTGGTGGATGCAGTTATGGTGGTTCGTCTGTAAAAACCACATACATCTCCCGTGGATGCCTCAGAGCCCCTGCGAGGCTGGTGTTGAGTGGTCGTACGCTTGCAGAGCAAAAGGTGTTGCAGTGACTCAGACAGGATGCTCTCAGTCTTAAGGTTTTCTTCAGCAAAAACAGAAACTCAGCACAATAGCCCTGAGTGATGTGCCACAAATCTGAGAGAAAACAAGACTTACAGTTACGCAAGCAGCTCTGCGAGGGTGTAATTATGCACAGCAGTGCTTTGGGCTAAACACTCAACATCAGCATGAATACATGCTTCATCACATTCACCATCTTAGTTCAATTTGTTAGCATGGAAACATTTACTGATTATCAATTAAATTTCTGCCAGTGTCATGAACTTTCCCAAAATAACAGACATACTAATACTTATTCTGAGATATTAAGCCATTCTTTTGTGATAGCTATCATTTTGAGGAAGCTTTTCATTATTTTAAGATATGACTAATTCATTATTTTGAGATGAGTCTTTATTTTGAGTTAGTAAGTTGATATTTTTGAGATTTTAAGTCACTTTTTGAGAGGTTCTCTCATTATAACTTCCTACAGGATCTTTTTCCCATCACATCACACTTAGTTTGCATGTGCTTGTTCATAAGCTAAAGGTATTGGATAATGACATTTTGGCCTCGGTGAAAGGCTAAAATAACACCAAAGTTACATGCAATTTTATCCTGAGAGGAACATGAATGTTTGTTCAAAATTTGAAGGCAATCCATCCAAAAGTTGCAGAGACATTTAACTGAAAACTTAAATGTGAAACTCGGGATCAAAAATCAGGGGATCACCAAAGTCAGTAGGCTTAAACCTCTGGGGACTTTGCATGTTTATATATAAAAAAATAGCAATCCATGTAATAGTTGTTGAAATATTTCAGCGTGGACCAAAGTGGTGGACCGACAGACCATCCATAGAGCTACACTGCAAGCCTAGCATGGCTGAAACCACCCTTAGAAAACTTGGGTTAGCATCGCATTGTAAAGTGAAGGTTCATCCGTGGCTAACCTCCACAGAAATAGGCTCTTTATGCTCATTTCTGTTCTGCTTCATTTGTACTTTCTTCTTCAGGTAATCCGTTCTCCTCTCCTCCTGCTCTCTGAAAAAGGATGCGGAGATTTTCCTGCGCAGCCGTCTGGCGTAAACCTCGAGGAAAACCAGAGAGTAGCTCATCACCCACAGACACCCCAGCAGGAGGGTGACTCCTCGGTTTGGAGCTGAGGTGGTCACATCGCAGAGCGACGGCTCGGGGGTGAAGGTCCACTTGTACTCTCTGTGGAAGTTTGTGAGCTCCTGTGTGACACAGCAGTCTGGGATGATACACAAAGCGGACAGGAACGACTCAACCTATCAGGAGAGAAAATACATAAAAATGTGAGGAGCCAAATTCAATAAACAGTTTTGTGTTGGTAAACATTATGACATTTTTTTTTGTGGGCAGCGCTTAGGTGGAGGCAAAATGATTCCCTAAACATGTCAGCTTACACTAGCCAGCAAGTTTTGTTGGGTTGTTTCTTAATAATGGATGAAGAAAATCCAAGTTTTCTTGAATATATATAGATGCCGACTCTCTTGGGTGGAGTTTTTGTTGTTGTTGATGTTTTCATTTTGTTAATTTAATGGTCTTAACTATTTTTGTGGCGTTCAGTAAATTTAGTAAAAGAGAGAATTCAGAAGGTAATATGCTGTGTTTTTCTGTTTAAAGGGATAGTTTACCCCAAAATTAAAATTCAGTCATTGTCTACTCACCCTCACGCTGACTGAAGGTCGGATTTAGTTTGTTAGACAACAGAACACATCTGCAATTTCACAGGAAAACAGAATCTACCACACAATTTAAGTGAGTGCATCAGTGCTGCTTATGTGGTGTAATCTAGGTCTTCTGGCCCCGACACGCCATTCACGCTTGCTCATACACCGTCACACCCCACACGCCCACCTCAGACTGCCTGGCTGCCATGAGAATTTGTTCTTAATGCCTGGTTAAATAAAGGCAAAACAAACAAACAAAAAAAGATAGTATGCACGTGACACCAAGCTAAGGATTTACAGTGAAGATTTAGGCTAAAAACATGGTGTAAATGACAATTTTCAAGTCAACTTGGCATGTCAGGCCTTTTGTTTTTTTTTGTTTTTCTGTCATTTTTTCAGATTGAAAACTGGTCACCATTCACTTATATTGTTTGGGAGATTCTGCAACACTGTTTTCTTGTGAAACTGCAGCGGTGTTCTGTCCACTAAACAAAACAAAACACAACCTTCAATCGGCGTGAGGGTGAAGTAGATAATAACTGAATTTTCATTTTGCACACATCTCGCACACATCTCCAAGCTTATCGTGTTTAACCGTATTTGTCTTAATTTTGTTTTTTTTTTGTATTTTTCGACTGGCAGTGGCAGCTGGTATGTGATAAAACTTCAGTTTTGAACCACACTGGCAGCTAACGACATGGAAAGAAGTAATTTTATCTTGATTATGTGGCTTCTGATCTGTGTTTGCCTCCAGTTTTTCCTTCGTTTTCCCTCCAGCTAATGATGAAAACACGACGTTGACCCATAAAACGTGTGTAAGAGATGGTGAAACAGTTTGTGTGCTGTCTTACCTTGTAATTAATACTTATGCAGGCAGATGTTGGTGGAAAATCCAGTAACCACGGCACAATCACCTGAACTACATGATACACAACATAATCCAGAGCTACGATTAACGTTATTGCAATGAAATATAAAGTTACCACCACCAGTGTTATGAAACAGGAGGTACATTCCTGACTGGTTATTTTGCAGCTTGTGGGATAAGTTTTATTTTTAACTGTCTTTTTGTCGCCAGCATGAGTCTCTTTTTGCAGGAGCTCTTTGGAGATGTACCCATTATCAAACTGAACAGATGTCAGATAAGATTTCAAATAGCGTGCAGACTCAAAGATGAGTAAAGCAACAAAAATGGCAGCGAGGATCCGGTTTGACAGCAGTTGGCAGTGTTTCAGGAGGCTCCTGGCGTGTGAGAAGTTGACCTCTATCTGCCCAATCATCTGAGTAAACCTGCTTTTGACTTCTGACACATCAACATGTGTGAAGTGATCTAACTTCCTCAAGTTGGTGACAATGCTCAAGTCTTCCCTCTTTACTTTGATGGCTTCCTCAACAAGGTCCCGCTTTGCTTCATTCCAAGGTTCAGAGGAGTTTAATAAAGTCTTAGTGAAACCCTCAGCGGTGCACTTAAGGAGGCGTGCGACTGCCCCGACGTTCACTGTGATGTTAGGGACCACGTTCAAAACTAAAATCATAACAGAGGCTGAAATGAGGAGTTTGCGTCCCTGTTTGGTGCAGACGGTGGGAAGGGTCATGGTCAGCACGCAGCGCAGAGGGTGACACAGGAACGACACCAGAAACATGGACACGCTGTAGACGCAGGCGGTCTGAATGGACGCCTCATGGTCGTATTTCAGTGTCTTCGACAGCCAGTGATGAAGCAGGCCGCCAGTGACGATGGCAAGTGTGACACAGAGAGACAGTAGAGTCAGGATGTCTCTGCCAGCAGGTGTAGGTACAGAGTAAACATCCCAGAGATAAAGCAGGACAGATTTCAGAGTCTGTCTGCAAGACCCTGCTCTGTTCCTGAGGGGAAAAAATACAACAGTTTGGGAAATACACTTATTTACTTCCTTGTGAAGAAACAGATGAGAAAATTACAGTTAAACATTTCTCATATCTGTACATTAAAGCTGGGGTATGTAATGTAATTAAGAAACATTCGAGAACAATTAATAAATCACATGCTTCAGCAAAAAAAAAGGGAGAAAAAATACAGCATCTGTGGCTGTGGCAGGCCTCGAATAAGCCAATCATTTCATTCTGGCCAAATTACGTCATTGGATGGTCTAACTTCTTGTCTACTTATGTACCTTCCCAGTAGGGATTCACACGAATCCAAACACACAAGACAATACAAGACAGTTCTGGACAGTACGAGACAATAATATGCAGTATAAAACAAGACAATACTAGACAACAGCAGTTTTTTTTTCTTCTCAATACATGGTGCAGCCTGCGTGCAAAGACGCACACACAGACCTCAACATGACTTTATATCTCCCCTGCCAACTTGCTATTGAGTCTTTCCTATGGTGAAGATATCACACAGCCAAAAGCTTTTCACAAATCTATTCAGCAGTCACTCGTTTTTTCCTGGTACAGCAGCTTCCGTGTCTCTAGCGTCTTAATGAGCACTCAGCACTCTTGTGTGATCTGAACCTGCGCTGTACTCTAGTAAGAGGAACGTGCTGTTCCCAGTGTGACAGTGCCACTTCACAGAAAGAAACACCCTCCACTGCAACAATTTCACACAAAAAACTATTCTAGTACTAGTTCAAACACTAGAAACACCTGGCTATATGTACAATTATCATATTTGTACCATTTTAAGAACTGCGTGATATATGATCAAAAATTCCAAAAACAGCCAAATGTAGGATGATTTTTCCATTTCAATTAACCCACAACAGAACTATTCACATCAGTAACACTGATCATGTCATCACATCAACAGGACACTGATCAAGCAGCTGCTTAAACAGTCACACAGGTAGAAACGGAAAAAGTGACTGTGTAGTGTGCGATGATTAACTTTTTGCAAAGCTGTACAGACTGTTGCTGTCGTGTGCAGATGACGGAGCCTTCCTATATATGATGCACATGGTATAGTTTTTCCATTCAGCGTGGTATACCGCTCATTCAAGGTAACGGAAACACAACAATTCTTATACACTAATGAAAACACACTTATGAGTATTATATTCCATTTCCACCATATTCTTCTACTGGAGCACCCTACATCATACAACTTTGGACAGAGCCAGGCTTCTGCTGGCTTCGTCTTTGCAATGAGCCAAAATCCAAAAATATCTCACTCTTACCTTAAATATTAAGGTGCAGTAATAGTCTATATTTTGTAACAATAAAAACACTAATTCATGTTTTTCTCATGTAACTCTCATCCTCACCACAACATCATACAATTTCCTTAATTTCACAAAATAAAAAACTTACAAATCAATTCTGCAAAAGATAATTTTTCATGTGCAAATGATTACAATAAGAAATTCTGAGTAATTACCTTTTTTTTAAACTTCAGTTCTATGATGTAGTTCCATAACAGATACATGTAAGAAATATGCACTCATATAAACCACTATTGCATCGCCATACCAGGATTAACTGGACAGGAAGATTATTTTAATTTTTTACATCCTATAGAAAATCATTGGACCATTAAAGCCCAATTAACAATAATTTAATATAATAGTTCTTACCTGAGAGGTATAATACTCTCTGTGATTAACTTCATTCTGTCTGACAATATGAGAAACAGGACTGGGAAGTGCTGGAGGACTGGGAAGGTTAAAAGGGGAACTTCTCTGAACAGTCACTGTCATGTTGGTGTTTGTGGATCGCCTACGATTTCCCACGAGGGAAACGAAGAGAACATGAACCATACATATCACAAGATCATATGAAGGGCCGTGTTGTAATTACACACAGTCACACAGTGTGACACCGGCCACACGAACACGAGTGCAGTTTCAGAATGACATAAAATTTGGCAGTTTAATGTAATTCGAGTCACACACTGTGTTAAGTTGACTCCAGTGTGATCACACATATACAGTAGGTTATTTAAATCCTCCTCCACTCAAACTTGACACTAGAAGTCTTTTTTTTTTAACATTCATCCACTGAGGGGGTGAAAGTTTAGTGGTTTGGCTCATTCAATAAACTGTTTCCTGCTGACTGCGTTTTCCTCCAGTTTCTCACACGAATATAAAACTGTTGACTGATGCACATTTTTCCTCTTAAGTAGGCTAACTGAAAGAGAAAAAAAAAAACATTTGCTAATGTTTGTTCTGCCACCAGCACTTGGTTTCAGTTGAACATTATTTTGCTAGTAGCAACCAACTGGCAGACTGAGCTCTACAGCAGTTTAACCAACTGACACATCCACTATGTTGTCAGATCTGTGATACTGGAATAATAAGAATCTTTTATCTACCACCCAGATACCTTTATTGGAGCATTATCTGTGGGTTCTGATTTTATTATAGCAGCTCTGTAATTGTTGCTTTGATATATAGCCTGTAGAAGTTAGTCTTCTATGATCAACTTTCTGCTCCACTGCAAATAAGCCTACTAGAAACAAGCCAAATATTCTTAAATATAGTCAAATTGTCTTGTTTTAAGCAAAAACTGACTAAACTTCTTAAAACGAGCTTACAACTCTTCCTGCGGCCCTTTGCTGCATGTTATTCCCCCGCTCACTCTCCACCTTTCCTGTCTTATCTAAAACAAAGGCATATAATTCCATATTTCAGAATTTTGATGTCTCTAGTACATGTAGAAATGTACAAAGTAGAAAAACAATAAAAAATAAACTTGAGTCATGAGTTGGTTGGTTGGTTTTCAGAAAGCCCTGTAGGCAAACTTTGTACACCATCTATATTTTTGTGAATTCGGTTCCCTAGTTACTGTACTAATTCATTTTACAATACCCATAGTCTCACTACTGTATTACAACTACCATCACTGAATTTGTTGTCCAGTACTGTTTTCACAGTTTCATAATTGCTTACAGTAAAAACGTCAAATGCAAACTGCTGTTTTCATGTTTTATTGTTAGAAGGTATCATGCATGTGCATGTGAGCGACCCGTGGTCCTGGAGCTTGTCCACTTCTTATCTTGAGTACCACTGGACCCATCCGCATATTTTTCGTGCACATTCGAGACTGTATGCCGAAGGACCTCTGTGACTCAGAATTTTTTAAAAACCACAGGCATTATGTTTTTGAGTTATCTTGTGAATGTGATATCTAATGCTTTGAGGGAATTTCTTCAAACTTGGCAAAAAAAAAAAAAAGACCACCTGGAGTCAAGGATGAACTGATTAAACTTTGGTGGTCAAACATCAAAGGTTACGGTAACTGTGACCTCACGTCCGTCCCACTCTTGTGAATATGATATCCTGGGAACAATTTGTTTAAACTTGGTACAAATCGTCCACTTGGACTGATGATGGATGGACGGATGATATGATTAGATATTTGTGGTCAAAGGCCACTGTGACTTCATGTCCGTCCCACAATATCTCAGAAAACACTTGGAGGGAATTTCTTCATATTTCTCACACCCTCTCTCTCCACAACACACACACAATTACACACAAACAGTGTCTTCATCAGCCATGTACAGTGGTTAAAAGGTATTGGGATGATAAGTGGGATTTAATGTATAAGTATTGTTGCAAAATATGTCAAAGACATAAATTAGTTTAGGTTAGAATCTGTGTTGTTGTTTGTGTTGTGCAGACGGGCGGGTACATCCTGTGGTGGTCTGTGGGTGTTGGTCGAGTGTTTCATAGTGTTGCATTTAAACGCCACAGGACCTTTTGCACTGACCCTGTTAACACTCAGTAACCACCACAGTCTTGCACAAGTTACCCATTGTTGTTGGGCCCCGTGACTTCAGACAGTTTACAACAGCAAACAAACATTGTATGGAATTTACAACTGTGTGCTCACTCTGGCTCTGTTTGTACGTGCAGAGGCCAAAATGTGTTAAATATGTGTGAAAGCTGCAGCGGTACAGCTACAGATAATCAAGACCTGAGGACTGAGGTTCACATTTTGTTGTTGGTTTTTATTAAGTATTTTTATTACTGAAACACAATTTAGCAGTTAGCAACTGCAAATATTCTGACAAAAAGCTCCTTCTCTTAACTATGAAGCTGCTATTGTATGTGTGCTCATTACAGGAAATACAGAGACCACATATAACTAAATTAGCACAATAAAAACAATTTATTTCTCATGTAACAGCAGTTATATGAATTTAAATCATTTTATAACAAAATGTACACATTCATTAGTAAAGATTCATACTCTAATGTATAAAAAATTAAGATATTGTTTATGTGCTATGGCTTCAGCAAACATGCACACCATATAATACATAAAACAATTAACATGATCTCGTAGTGATTTTAACCAAAAATATATAATATATATTTTTTGTAGAATAATTCACAGACGTTTCTCTCATTCTTCCAGCAGAGGTCGGCCTAGAGGGATCAATACAGACAGCGCACAGCTCCTCAGAGCTCCGGATGGTGTTGTTGTTGAGGTTAAATGTCTCTCATGTCCAGTTTTAAGAAGACAAAGAGTAAAACAAAGTAGTTCACAACTTGAAGGTAGAATCAGTAGAATTTGTCCAACTGTATGCAAATGCATCAGAACGTCAAATACCATCGTTTTGGGTTGGTGAAACGTCCCGAGCACAGGAAAACAATAAGAAAAAAATAAGGGAACGCAGGCAGAAGGCAGATACAGCCTCAACCACACACTTCTAGTGGGTCAAAAGTAATGATTGAACAAGATTATGTAATTTGAGTCCATACATTGTTTTCTTTAGGAAAATGTTGCTGATTATACCTTTAAAGTGAGCCAAAACTAGCAGTTCACAGCACGAAATTCTGACACTTGAAATGCTAAAAAGACAATCGCATATAATTAAAATAAAATAATTCATCATGACAGATAACAGCTGAAGCTCCCAGAGCATTCTGACATTTTAGTGACACAGAGTAAATATCTACAGACAGACTTTTGTCCCTGTTTAGTGTTAAATCTTTATACAATCTTCTTGATACCTCCTCTACGTTCATGTGGAGATTTGGTGAGTGTTCAGAGCGTGGCATTGAGTGACTGAGCGGGTGAGAACTGCACACCAGTAGCAACAGCAGACTTGTTGATGGGCTGAGCCCATTCTGGATATGTGTTCAGGTTGAACATGGCTATGCCCCACGTGTTCATGGCCAGAGAGACGGAGAGTATGCCCAGGATGTTCATGACAATGCCGGTTCTTACCTGAGGAAACGGGGGCAGAAAACATGAGGAGATGATTGGAATAATATGTTTTAAGTGTAGATGTGAGAATCTTACCATGTCTTTGACCATCAGATGTCCTGATGCAAAAGCGATGGAGTTGGGTGGCGTGGACACTGGCAGCATGAAGGCGTACGAACATCCTATCGTTGCAGGCATCATGAAGTATAGAGGGTTCACTGACGTGTGAATAGCCTTCAGAGACAAAGACAAAACATGAGAGCATGAGATGAAAATAATTCTTCTGCTTTATTCCACAGTTTTCCTCCAATACAGCAAACTTATTTTACATGGACAAGCATTGTTTAAACCCACAAATCTTTATATTCTAGCTGAGATCTAAAGGTGTCCAAAGATACCAAATATGTCCATTTGATGTAGAAACTGTTTGGAAAAGTCCGGGCACTTTTAAACAACACTTGGCAAGTGATTGGATGAACCATCTGTCACGTCTTCAACCAATCAGATCAACTCACCGAACCAAAGCTGGAAAGAGTGAAAACATCTTTTACATCCATAAAAGCCTTCAGTACTGTTCTTTGCTCTTCTATCAATGACAAAATATCCTCCAGTTCTGATCTAACTGATGTTTTCACAGTATCTACACTTATATCTTCAAGAGCTGCCATTGTTTGTTCGAGACGAGTCGTTTCCTTGGACGCTTCTCGCTGTCGACGCACCTAAAACTATGCCTGTATCTGTCAGTAGTCCCTCTGAGGACGCTGATTGGCTCGCACCACCGAAGGTGCGAACACAGATGGAAAGCTTGGAACCTGGCAAGATGGATTCTCACGTGATCGTGTGATGTCTGGCGAATCCAGCGGCCTCACATGGTAATGAAAATGATGCGGTCATAAACCAAAACTGTCTTGAGTTTGACAGCTTGTCTTGAAAAAATGTGATGTTACTTTTTGACATGAAATAAGCTGCACAAGCTAAGAGTCTAGAGCCATGCTAACGGCTCTGCGAGGCTTTTCTGAGGTACAGCAGTGCTTTGAGCTAAATGCTAATGTCTACAGCATGATAACATGTTCATCATGACAATGCTAAAATTGTGACACTTAGTAGGTGTAATGTTTAACACCTTAGTGTGTTAGCATGCTAACTTTTACTATAAAGACAAAGTAAACCCGAGGCTAAGAGTTGAGACACAAATCGGATGACTTTGGACTCAGTTTGACAAAATCAAAAAAGTTTTGCCACTCGACTTGGACTTTAATACCAACAGCTCGCAGTTTCACTTGGACTTGAGCCTTTGAACTGAAAATGGTTTCACACCTTCCCCCAGACCAAAAGAAGTTAATGCTATACATGCTCAGCAAGTCGCAGGAGAGAACCATGAAGATAATTTTGTTCACATACAAAAACTATGCGGTGGTCAACAAAAAAATAATTGCAGAATGCAAAATGTGTGTCAAAAGTTAGAGATGCAGAAACAAAACAATTACATCTGGATGAATTAAAAGCAACATATCTTGACCAAAAGTATGTGCATAACTACATATCACAAGAGGTAAGTGAAAAAAACGTGTTACATGTGTGATATGGGTGAACAGACACTTTAAGGAGAATTTTGTGTCATTATGTTTCAGTAAGTTTGGGAACTCAGGACACTAAACCTCCTTTACATCCTGTAAATGATTCTGAGTGGACACCCTGCAGTATAGGCACCACTGCAAAATACACAGGCTCCTGATAATGATTACTTATAGCAGCAGTTAATGTCCAACAGAACATCTATTGCAAGAGTTTAACAAGCCCACTAAGTCTTTGGATTACATTGAGGACAAGGTCAGCAACAAACCTTGCATCCCTCTCCAGTTCAACAGTTTCCACTGCTTTGTTTTCTCCCAGTTGGGCTACCTGACTGTCATCTTAAACAGTGTGTAAATCTTAAGTGTACTAAAGTTCATTACAGCTACTGTCGTCATGACTGAATGTTAATCAGGCTTTTTTTTTTAGTTTATATCATTCTTCTGAAAATTCATTCTTTGCCCAGAATGGAACAATGGAAACAGGATGCTCCCTGCTGAGCAAAACTCATCAACACAAATAAAACACAGCTAAAAAATATCTGTCCCACTATACATCTTTAAGTCAATGACCATTCTTACCATTTCAGCAATGACGGGTAAAAATATGATAATTGTGGCCGTGTTGCTGGCGAACTCAGTGAAACAGGCCAAGAAACCAGTGATCAACATCACAGCTGCAGCAGGAGGGACCTCTGCCAAAGGCTGGAGGTGGCCTCCGATCCAGGAGGCGAGCCCGGACTCCTGCCAAACGCCACAAGATTGCGGTTAAAGGGTCAAAGAGCAGATCACAGCATAATAAAGCAAAGCAGAGAACAGACCCAAACAGAACACAGCAGAACAGGAGAGAGGAGAGGTACAATTATCACACAGTCATGACTTATAACATGTAAACTTTTACAATTTAGAGTCACAAATCCTGAATTCAGCTGGAAGGAAACTTTAGCAAACACACAAAATCTTAAAGGAATAGTTCGGTGTAGTCTGGTGGTTTATTTAAAGGGAAAATTAGTCACTTTTCATGTGATCATCCAGTCAGTGTTGATAGTAAATGCAGTCAAGTAAAGTAATAAATTTCTTGTGCTATAGCTGAGCTCTCCTGCTGCAAAATCTGTTGTTCCTTCTGCATCCAGTGATGTCACAGTGATGTCAATGGTGTTAAGGAAGAACTACAGTAGCCATGGTGCACGAGTATGCATGAGTATTTTTGTTATCTTGCAAGAAGCTTGCACACAATGCGTCCTGATGCATGTAGGCACTGCCACCACGGCTCAGTGAACAGGAGAACTCACCTTTCTTGGTCAATATAGAAGGTACTAAGGAACTTATTGCATCAATTTACAACATTTACCATCAACACTACATGAAAAGCTCCAAATCTTCCTTTTGTTGTATATCGCAGTTGTGTATTTTTATATTTTATTATAGTGTGTTCTTGTATACATTCTCTCTATTTTATATTCTTCATGTAAAACATTTCAGAAGGTGATCACCACCACTTTATTTTCAGGCAACCAATCATATATTAGATGTGGACTGGTCACCCTGGTAACCAAGAAAATGGAGGATTGTTTGTCTTTCTGCTTTCTTTCTTCTGATGTGTGCTGGACAGACAAAACTCAATTTGCGTGTGCAGGAGTGAGAAAGCGGTATTTACCTTATTTTACTGTTTTCTGCTCACTTTTGGCTGTATAGGAGTCGTGTTAAGCTACTCTTGATGAAAACCAGACATCTCCTGATTTTGCTGCTTCACCATAAAAGCTTTTATGTCAGATGTCAAACAAATAGATCCAGGAAGTCACAGCACCTGGCCCAGAAACAGTCCACCACATAACTCCCCAAAAAACCACAACTTTTCATTTCTACAGTTCTGTTTTCGTCCGGAATAAACAAATAAGATATAAAATTGGATTGGACAGGGTTAGGCTAACTGTTTGCCCTTAGTTCCAGTTTTTATGCTAAGTTAAACTAATCGCCTCCTGACTGTCGCTTCATATTTATCACACAGACATGGGAGTGGTAAGGACCTTACTTTTGGCAAGAAACCAGACCAAGTGCATTTTCCACAACCACTTCATTATGCAGGTCTAACAGTAACTGCAGGACATGAACCAACATATTTACCTCACAAGCTTTAGCCATCGCAAAGCCACCTCCGAGCAGCAGAATAATATTCCAGGGAACAGCGGCCTGGGCTTTCTTCCACGACAAGAGAGGGACATAAGGAGTGTTGGAAGCTGAGGAAAAATATGGAGAAATTCATCAATTCTCTCCATTTTGTACTTTATCCTGCTGATTTTACTGTTTTGGTGAAATAAAGGTAATTTCTCACTTTGATAGGTAGAGAAGAGTTGTGTTCTCTTATCTATTCTAAAATTTGACCTACGACGAAAGGGACAAATGAACCCCATGATTTGCTTTTTTTGGGGGAGGGGGGAGCTTGTGTGCAGTGGTTTATTTGACCAGCTGAACATAATATACTCTCCAACACACGCAAAACACATGCGCACAGTGTGTGTGCATGCTCCCACGCAAAGAAAAAGCCCGAAGTGTGACAGCATAGTTCTGAGAGATTATTCTAATCACAGAAACAGAGAAACTGTAGTTTCAGCTCCTGAGGGGAAATTTGCTCAGACTCTCTAATCTACATTATTAACATTCCTCAGCTGATTTTCAGCTTTTTGCAAAAGCTGCACTAGAGACACAGACTGAATGTCTTTAAATCTTTCACAAATATTTCATTAGCAATATTAAATACTGACTTCTATCCTGATCCACCCTTACATACTTGCTTCCATCAGTCATATCTCTTTGTTAAATCTATGGCCTTTTTCCTTGTTGCAGCGATTTGTTTGACACAAATCTAATAAAACCTGTTTATTTATATCATCACCTAAATAATACTGTCACAGTCGTTAAAATAATTGACTGGATTAGATATGAATCAGAGCACTTTGTTGAGTAAATTAAACGTTAATTCTTGTGTCCTTTAAGAGCTCACTGACCCTGAGGGTCGAACCACCAGCTCAGGGAAGGTTTCTGAGAGGGGAAGAAGAACAGCACGGACACAATGATCACACCAGTGACTGCGTCTGACACGTACCTGCAGAGCAACAAGAGGAAATAATTAACAGAGATGGATCATTGACAGGCATCTCAACGTATAGATTCTGTAATTATTTCCAAACAGGAAGAGGTGTTACAAGAAGAAACTACATTATGCTTTCATCATGTGTGCCTTTCTTACCCTTTTTTAAAAAACACAGACCAGCCAGTGACAAATTTGGGATCTCTTGTGAACAGGAGGACAGCAAACAGTACAAATAAAAAAGAAATCGCCCCCTCTGCAAAACTGAAATTGAGCATGTAAAGTGAAAGTCAGTGAAAGGCTCTGTGATAAAAATGTACTCATTCACCCTGTATTGCATGAGATTTGGAGACATACACGAGTCCTCACTTTAAGGACCCTAGTTTTCTGTAATCTTCCTCTATTAGAGCCTTCGCTCTGGCCTCTGCCTGGGCTCTTTGGTCGTGTCTCTTGAAGCACAATCTGGATAAAATAAGAAGAAAACTGTGAGACACATATTTAAAGAAAAGAAAAACTGGAAAATACTATTACACATTTACAACCCCAATTCCAAAAAAGTTGTGATGCGCAAAAACTTTTCCACCTACACAGAAGTGAATACTTACAAAGACAAGATATTTAATGTTCAAAATGATTAACCTGCTTTTTGTAAATAAAGACTCATTGTGAATTTGATGCCTTGAGTTTTAACAACACCCAGTAAGTGTTTGGGAACTGGGGACACTAATTGATAAAGTTTTGAAATCGAAATTCTTGCTTGATATACGACTTCAAGTGTCCAACAGTTCAGGGTCTCTGTTGTTGTATTTTGTGCTTCATAATGAACCACACATTTTCAGTGACAGTCAGGTCTGGACTGCAGGCAGGTCAGTCAGGTAGATGACCTATTTTATTATGAAGCCACGCTGTTGTAACATGCAGAATGTGTCCTGGCCTCGTCTTGCTGAAGTAAGCAGGATACGTTGCTGTTTTTACCTTTTGGTATTAATGAGGCGTTCACAGATGTGGCAGTTAGTCATGACACCATGGGCACTGACACACCCCTGTACCACAACAGATGTTGACTTTTCAAGTCAGTACTGGTAAAATCTGGAAGGGTTTTTTGATATATGGCTTTCACTTTGCATGGTAGAGTCTTAACCCTTTCATACCCAATCATGATCGTGATACTGTCAACTGTTACCCACCTGTTGGCTTGTCGATACATTTCACACAATGTCACAACTTTTTTGGAATTATTGTTGTACAAAAGCCCAAAAATGGCAATTCTAACTGTAAAGTTAACAGCATTTACCTTTCATCATGACATTTAGCCTTTACAAATATCATTGGTCTACAGTTTTAAGCATAAAGCAAATGTCTGGTGCCGTATTACCGCGTATTCAATCCCCCGTAGAGAAACGCGATCCAAATCCATCCCAAAAACAGGAAGAGAAGCATGAGCGGGAAAGCAAAGGCAAACCAAGAGCCAAAATTGATAAGGTCGCAGTCTGGAAAGTAGCTGTAAAACAAACAAACAAAAAAAAAATTGTCAAACTACTGGAAAATAAAGTTTTCAATGTTTAACTGCTGGCCAAATAAGAAGTCACCTCTTCAGCTGTCCGATCATGATGAGGTTGGGCGCGGTGCCCGTCAACGTGGCGGTCCCTCCGATACTGGCTGCGTAAGGAATACAGATCAAGAACCCTTTCCACACCTTCAGCTGATACTGCGCCTCGGATCGGATCTCCTCAGCTGTCCTTGCGTCACTCTGCTCCATCCCATCCGTCCTTTTGAAGTTTTAAGAGACATTATTACCTTAAATGAACAGTGGATACGTACATGAACTGCAACAGAGTTTGGAGAAAATTAGTTTCATCCAAAGAGTTTAAAATGACATTGTATTAACCAGAAAAACACTTTGACATGACTTTGACAGATTGATACCACTCTCATGTCTGTACGGTAGTGACTCCTGCCTGTGGCTCTTTGCTATGTGTCATCCTCCCACTCTCTTTCCCCTTTTCCTGTCACATCTGCAGCTGTCCCATCTAAGTAAAGGCACAAAAATGCCCCAAAATATATTAAAAAAAACAAAATAAAAAAGTTACAGCCAGTTGCCAGTTAGCTTAGCTTAGCATAAACACTAAAAACAAGGGGAAACAACTAGCCTGGCTCTGTCCAAAGTTAGATTAGTTAGAAGTTAAAATAAATAATTATTTCTCAAATCTCAACTCTTTGTACTCAATTGTCCCATGTCAAGACAGGCAAGTCTCAAGTCCTAAACCAGTGGTTCCCAAACTTCTTCTTCTGGAAGGCCCCCCTTCAGAAGCTGAAAATAGGTTTTAAGTCCTGAACCAGCCATAAAATGTCAGTGAGTGTTAATGTAAGTGAGTTTGCAGACTTGTTGATTTTCAGATTAACTTAGCTGTGAATGTTTAATATTAACCTTGACTAACTTACTGAACTTAAAGCTACTACAAGGAACTTTCAGATTGTGTTGATTTTGGAGGCCCCTGTGTAGTGTTACCACTGTAATAACCACAAAATACAATGTCACAAATAAAATCATCTGAAGAAAATCTGATCCTGCATCTTTCATGCTGGCTAGTGTAACTGTATTTGGGAAAATGTAACCACAGGCTTGTTTAATCTGATTTCAAGGAAAATCCTACCCTGTTACACGCATTAAGAACAACTTCACAGAAATAGCTAATCTTCTCTTGGATGTGTCATTTGTTTATGAAGGTTATGGAGGCATCAGTATTAAACTGAGACTGTTTCATAACCAGAAAAAAAACTCCTTGTGGTAAGTTTAAGTTGGAAGTTGTTGCGTCTCCCTCAGCATACTGCGATTTGTTTTTTGTTGACCAGCTCGAAACTTTTGCACACGAACAAAATTATCTTTATTATCATTTTTTCCCACTGACACTCTGTAATGTAACATTTGTATTCTGACTTTATAAATAATACACTATCAAGTACTTTCAAGTAAATGGCTCACGTCCAAGTAAAGGCACGAGTCACCGGTGTGAAAGTCCAAGTTGATTTGCAAGTCGTTTTTTAATTTGGCTCCCTCAACAGTGCCACATGAGAGAGAGAGGGACTGTTTTCTTTGGCAGGCCGTATTGTGCAGAAGAAGAGCTCTATCAGCTCTGTCATCTGAGGTCATTTCTATACACAAGCTAGTCTGCCTGGACCACTGGTTAAAATAAAAGAGGACTTGATGGACGTTGAGTTACATGTTGTTATTCAACTAAGAGTGTGAAAAGGGACTGCTGACTTCGTCTCTTCAAAGACACTGCAGCATTCAGTTTCTTAAAGAGGCCTCCTCACTGTAGCTTTCATTTGGGTGAGAGGTTACTTTGCAAACAATTTACAACAAGCTGTTTGCATTCAGTCTGTAGCGTGTTACTTTTTAACTGTTCTTTATCTGGTTGTCTTCTCATGTATTTGTTTTATCTCCCCCATAACTACAAGTAGATACTAGTATTTTAAACGTATTATTGTGCTGAACTCAATTCAACTTTTTAATCAATTGATGGCACTAGTTAATAAGTTATATCTCGTTTATTTCCTGGATTTTGTTACCTTCAGACAGAGCTCAGCTGTTTCCAGCTTTTGTGCCAAGCTAACAATCTAGGTATAGCCTTGTTTACCAAACAGTCACGAGATTGGTATTAATCTTCTCATCTGACTTCAATTAATAGACTAAAATGCTGAACTTCCTTTAAACGACACCATCAAAACACCATTTGAGTTAACCGTTTAAGGATGTATATAATTGTGTCAGTGTTTTCTTACCCGTCTATTGACAGTATTTGTTTTTCTGTGGGCACTGAGGGCAGTGAATGCAGCTTCACAGTAGATTGACCTGAAAGAAAGAGCAGCAAAGAGTTTGTGATATGTTCACATGCAAATATGGTATAAACATCAGTAAAATCATGAGTTTTAGCTCTCCGGCAGGTTGAGTGTGTAGGATTTAGGGGCTTCTATTGGCAGATTATGGCAGAAACAGAATATAGTATTCAAAAATATGTTTTCATTAGTGTATAATCACTTGAAATAAGAATTGTGTTTTCATTACCTTATGAGCTGTTTATATCTACAGAGGACACGTGTCCTCATGGGGTCTGGCCGAAGGGCACACACACGTCTCCACGATCACACAACACCTTTCATTTACGTTAAGTATTTTCCCCACACACAGGAGTATGGGTGTTTATGTGTCTCTAAAATTAGTCTCACAAATAACGAATGAGGAATTATTATTATAATTATAAAGCCTAATAAATCTCAACAGTGTGCATGGATTATCAAACTTCAGAGACACTTTCTGATTCAAGTGTGTTTGCAGGATGGAGGAGCGAGGATGGGAGGAGGAACTGAAGAGACAAAGAAGGAGAACAAGAACGAGCGGCTGCAAAGCTGCACCTCAATCCGGCTCAGGTGGGTGTTCAGCCGGACTGAGGTGCAGCTTCACGGCCAGTCTGGGTTGACTCGCCTCTCCTCTCCCCCACTCTTCCCCACTGGGTCCTTCCTCAGGATCTTCTGCATCTTTCTGCATTATGATGACAATAATGATTTACAGAATACAGCATAATTTCAAGGTGCTTCAGTCTAAAACGTAACCAGTTACAAATCTGCATGACATGGTAATGTATTGTAAAACTTTTTGCAGGTAAAATAAACTGTTTACACATGAAGCTGCTTTGGAGGCACCCTGCCGTCTCCATGGAGATCTGTCCCCTCACGGGAAAATCTTTTCTCTTTGTTTCCTCCTGATAAATCTGCCATCATGCTACCGATGCTTGCGCTCCTGGGACACCTGTTTCTTATAGTTGATGACTTTCTGATTGGTTTTTTGTCTTTGAGCTAAAACACACCCATGCATTGATCAGGGCATTTGTTCACAGCTGATAGGCGTATTCCGTTGTGTGTTGTTGGTGCAGGGGGTGGGACAGGGTAGGATACTCCTGCGTCCCTGGCACAAGACGACAAAGGTGGACTTGGATACATCTTGAATAAATTAAATTCATTGCGCCTTGCACTTTAGATCAGCGGAAGATAGGGCCCTCGGCCCTCATCCAGCATCTTTAATCTCTTACCACTGGAATACTGACTAACTTCATATTTGAGGACTCAGTGTATTGGAAAAACTGGACAAAGTTCACACCTTAGATTACATATTACAGGCCCATGAAGACAAGGTTAAAACAATACAACATGTGGTGGTGTATTGTACCAAGGTATGGAAATTTTTGACGACAAACTTAAACTGCCAGTCATTGCCCCATTTTTGGGCATTTGAGGGCAGTGTAAAATGCTGTAAATGCAATATTGACATAGAATGACCTAAAGTTTATTTTTAGTGAGCACACAGCTGCTTATTGACACATACAGCAAACACGGAGCGACATAATCATTCATTTGGAGTCCTGATTCTGGCCACCTGATGAACGTTAGTCCAATATTCACCATGTTTTAGCTATGTTTAGGTCTCCACCATCTCCAGAGAAAAATATCTGACTCTTTCAAAGCTAAATGCTCCACTACATTCAGTAGCTAGCTGAAGGTGCTGGACAGATGGTGTGCAGTGGATTTATCAGGGTTTGTTGCAGCAAACAGTTGCCTGTTGCTTCTGACAGTTTGAAGAGAGCAATGAGAGTCAATGTTAATATTTAAGTTGCCTCCAAACCAAAACAATAAACTGAAGAATGCTAAAAAGCTCTACAACACGGGGGGGGGACTACAGAGTTGATGATGATTCTCTGTCATTACGTCTTTCACATTATGCCAAGTAATTTCATTCGTTGTCAAAACACCAATTTCGAAACAGTTGGGACGTTACGTAAAACCCGAATAAAAACGGAATGCGATGATTTGCAAATCCTTTTCGACCTATATTCAATTATTGAATGCAGTACAAAGACAAGATATTTAATGTTCAAACTGATGAACATTTGCTAAATATACAGTCATTCTGAATTTGATGCCTGCAACCTGTTCCAAAACAGTA
This sequence comes from Lutjanus erythropterus, assembly GCF_056507025.1. NCBI lineage: Eukaryota > Metazoa > Chordata > Actinopteri > Lutjaniformes > Lutjanidae > Lutjanus > Lutjanus erythropterus. Next base: position 9,380,818 of record NC_139322.1, on the reverse strand, counting down.
TGGACAGGCAACAGAGGACTGGGAAAGTTGGAATGCTCAAAAACACCTGATTGGGTAGGAAAGGGGCATCTTCAACAGGCTCAGCTGTCCACACACATGGACCACTTTGTGAAAAATTGCGTGGGCAAATAGTCCAGCAGTTTAAAAACTGCATTTTTAACACACAGTTTCTAGGAATTTAGGAATTTCACCATCTGCCATCTATAATATCCTTAAAAGATTCAGAGACACCAGAAAAATCTCTGCACATAAGAACCAACGAGGAAACCAACTCTGAATACCTGTGACCTTTGACCCTTCAGACAGCGCTGCATTTCAAATCAACATGTTTTTACAAATCTATTACTACATGGACTTGGGAACACTCCAGAAAAAAAACACTGTCGGTAAACACAGTTCATTGTTGTATCTACCATGCAAAGCACAAGCCATATATCAACAACATCCAGAAATGCTGCAGATTTCCGTGTTCCAGATTTTTATTTTTATTTTTTTGGATAATCACAGGCATCGTGTCCTCTGGGCTAAAGAGGAGAACGACAGCCAGTGTCTGTGATGGTATGAGGGTGTGTTATGACTATGACTCATGACTAACTGTCACACCTGTGAAGGCCCAATAAATGCTGAAAGGTACATACAGGTTTTGGAACAACACACACTGCCATCCAGATGACGCCTTTTTCAGAGACACGAGATGATGCCAACACACATTCTGCACATGTTACAACAGTGTGGCTTCATAGCAAAAGGGTTCAGGTACTAGCTGACTTAAATTATTAGTTTGAATATTAAATGTCTTGTCTTTGTGTTGTAATCAACTGAATATAAGTTGAAAAGAATTTGTAAATCATTGTTTTATTTCCTGGGTTTGTAAATTACTGACTAGCAGCTTTACAACGTACCATTTATTATGTCGCCCTCAGGATCGTCTGTGGACTTGCCCTTCTGTTTCAGGGTCTCCAGGTCTCCAAACAGACTCTCCAGGATGGCATTAGCAATAGGGAGCATCATGGCTGTTGTGGCGGTGTTGCTGAGCCACATGGACAGGAAGGACGAGGTCAGCATCATTCCCAGTATGAGCCTAGGAAAATAATTCAATCCATAATCGCAAATCAGCACAAGTAAATCTTTAGAACAGGTCACAAATCTATACTTTTCTTTCATAAAAAAGCCTATATAATTTAGTAAAACAGCAGAGCACTGTAATTTTTGGATGATGTTACCCAAACATGAGTAAAAAGTACATTTCTCGCGGCCTATTTTCAGCCGCAGATTTATACATGGCTCATTGGTGTGTCTTTAAAAGTTTTTGGCAAAGAGATATAGGAGATCAGGCTTTGGCTACACAGATAATACTTATTAGTAGGATCAGTTCTACATGGTTTTGTTCGTTTCATGAACAAACAGACAAACCGAACGGCTTCCTCACCATGCTGGTTTCACTCCGACGATAGTGAGGACCTTCAGGGCTATTCTGCGATGCAGGCCCCACTCCTCGATGGACGAGGCCATCACAAGACCACTGAGGAAGAGAAAATTGGTTTCGAGGAAGTACTGAGGGCATAATTTCTTGGATGGAAGAATTCCCAGTGTTGGGAAGAGGCAGACCGGAAGCATCGCAGTGACAGCCAGAGGAAGGGCCTCTGTGCACCAAAACATAGCCATCAGCACCACCACATAAAGACATTTTCCCTCCTACAAGAAAAAAGGTGTTACAGATCAAAATGGAAGCAAATCAACTACGTAATTGTGTTTCACAAGTGATGGATTACACAGTATGTCTACGGGAATGTCAGTGATGGAGCATTACCTCTAAAAAAAATAAATAATTACTGCATATATGTGTGTGTATGTCAGAGGGACAGAAAAAGCATAAATGTTTGATTTGTGTACATCTGTGTGCATGAAAGGCATGTTTGTGTATTAAATAAAAAAGTAAAATAAACTGCATAAATAATACTGTTCTGTGGCATAAATATAATCACAATTTGTTATTTTAATGGCTGACTTAATATAAACATAATAGATTGAATAATATAATAATAAAAAAAAATCATTACACTCATGTCCACTTTACTAACTATTCAAACTCTATTAAACTTTTATCTAATTCTTCATACTTTAAGCCAGATACTACATTCAAACCTCATAATGTTCCACATCTTTCACACAGGAATGAGTTTTATTCAACTTTTAAATCCCATTCATCCCATTTGGACCCTTTCCCTCTTTACCAACTCTGGGGCATCTTTCTGAAAAGCCACTTCAAATTCTGAAGGCTACCTTAAGTGTTACCTTTAGAACTTGTTTGGACCTCTGTTATATATCTATAAAGAGTAAGACAGTAAAAAAATTCAGGTGAAACCCCTTCATTACTATTCAATGGCATGTTCATGTAACATGGGACAGGTGGTAAGATAAAATGGGACAGTCACTGATGGTTGAAAAGGACACCAAACAATTCAAATTACATGAAGAACAATTATATTCCATGTTTGTTTTTTTTAATTAATTTCTTTTTAAATTTTTTAAATAGTTAAATTATAGGCTATTTAGGAATCTCCTATCACCCTATTTGAAAAAAAAAACAACAACTATAAATTATAACAAATTAGAGCATGAACAAATTTCACTCACTCTGCAAACATTTTTTTTTTAAGTGCTGACATGCATTGGCCAAAACTGAAGCCACATTTGCAAAACTCTTCACAGAGTCCATAAAACATAAACTGTGAACCCTTTTTTCATTGTTTTCACATTTTCCAGAATCCACAAACCACGTGCAAAACGGAACGTCGGCTAATTTTGTGTATTTCTGCAGAAACCATATTGGAACTTAAATTTGGCAGAATATTAACAATAAAATGAAAAATGATTCTAAACACAACTGATTGCAGTTTCAGGTGAAAGAACACCCAGATGTCCCATTTTTACGCAATCTTGGAATGATTCTTTTTGGAAACATCTCTCATGGAAAACAGGTAGGTGGCTAAATAAGAGTGGCAGGATAATAACTTGTGGCCAAATAGTAATTATTGTTTCAGCCCTGGAATTTTAGGAAATTTCTTTGTTTCAACTTTATTTTTTACAAGTTAATTACTAAAGGCAAAGACATGGGAAAAATCAAGGATATTTAAAAATTGAAAATGTGTTTCATTCTATACTGAAATACTGATTTATCATTCAAAACTCAAAGATAAAAGTTCATGCTTTATATAATGCTCCCTGTTGTTGCTCTCTGTTGTTGTTGCTGTTGTTTTTAGGTCAATGTGTTGTTGCTTAAGCAAACTTTATGAGTGAGAACTGTTGCCAGTGTTTTGGTCAAACAAGCCTTCTTTTTGGAGATTTATAAAATGTTTTGGCAGTTTGAGTGAGTTTTGGACAAGAGATTAATTGTTTGGCCACGGTGCATGTTGTTAATGCAGACCATATGAAGAGTTTTGAAAAAGTGGCTTCAGTTTTGACCAATGTTTGTTAGCAACTGAAAACAGAACTCAACTTGACTGGTGAGATGGTAGGTGGGGGTTTAGCCTACTTGGTTTCTCTCTGTCTCTTTGGTATTTGAATGAGATTCTTGAGTGACATCAAAAACTTTGTGGACTTAATAATTAGAAAGAAAGACAGGAAAGTTTGGAAAAACAGGATTGAGTGGTGTGCATTGCCTTAAACCCCCGACCTCTCACCTCAGGATATCTGAATGAAAATGGGTTCTATGGGTACCCAAGATGCACCTCTCTACAGACATGCACACTTTATGCTAATGCTATGCAGTTCTTTTGTTTGTTTGTTTTTTCTTTTTGAAATTGCATAAATTGGGTGGGACTGGAAAGCTGAGACCCCTGTGGATTTCATGACCTACTTTGACCTCTAGGCCAGTTGCAGGTTTATGAAACCTCACAAACAAAATGGAACCTGGGGGCGCGGATGGAAAGATGGATGGCTTTCGTTGGTAATTTGACAATACAGTTTTTTTTTTTTTTTTTTGGAAATTCCAGAACAAAAGTGCTTGCCATCCAATTGCCGAAAAATAGCAATTTGACCCATTAGCTGATAGAGAGACGTGGCAGGGAACCCCCACTTCATATATTGCAACATGCATCATGGCTAATGTTAGCCGCGTTAGCCTTACCCTCTGCACTTTCTCTGGTAGTTTTCGAGGTGGAGTTTATGTCAGAGTCTCTTCTTCATGAAGTTACAAAATAATCCATTGCGGTTTACAAGAGTGTCTGTGTACTTGGGATAATAATTGGCCAATATGTTTCAATAATAAATAGCTAACTAGCTCGCTGGTTAGCTCGTTAGCTCGCTCACATGACTGTACAAGGATTCATAGGTAGCTTTTTTTCAGTGTTGTTAAATTAAATGCTTTTGGGCTTGTTTTGTTTTATTTTTTTTTATAAACAGACTGATCTACCATTACTAATAATTTGTTGGATTCATTCTGTTAGGTGCTTTCAGATATATTTTAAATTCTGGAAAGAAAAAACCTTAAAAAAAAAAAAAAAAAACTTAAAAATGATCTAACAATAATTTGGGGACCTCTTGCAATAACTCTGAGGACCTCCTAGGGGTCCCAAATCACCTGACTTCACCCTCCTCCAGCAATTTCATATATAATTGATTTTTATTTAACTGTTAAAGCCAGCGGTGCAATTTAACATCAGTTTTACAACATCCAGCATTCACACAGCAGTTTCTTCAGATCTTTAGTGGACACGTACATATTTCTTTTACTAAACCATCACAGTTTACTCACGTGCATCACCTGTACCTGCCCTCAACTGTTTCTTATTAAGCATATTACTACTGCTACTACTACACAACATGTCTACATTAGTTTTATTCATTTTACTCATGTCACTACTGTACAGTCTATCTCAGTATGTTTCTATTATATTGCATTGTGATATATTATTGTTGTTGTGTATTGTTTAAAATACACATTATATGGTCATTGCTGGTCCACTGTCATTTGTTGTGACTATGACAAATGAACACGTGAAGTCACACAGCGGTTAAATCACTCACCTTCTCCGGCAGAGTAAAGAGTAAAGGCAGGAACAGCAGCGGAGTGAGCAGGAGGATCAGCTGTTTGTGGACGCACCACAGCTTCTTGGACAACACGGATATTTTCATCTCCTCGGTGAAGTTTTGCTCCGTTTTGCTCAGACTGGCTGAGAAGAGCCAGCTCGGACGCACTTTGAAGCCTCTGGCCGAGTTCAGAGAAGATTAACTACGCGCCTTGCCACAGTTTAACTCCTCGCAGGGCGGTGACAATTAGTCGGGAGATGTTCGGGTAAGTCTGTCAGATTTCCCATCAGCAGGCCTCCCCAAGAGGAGTGATGCATCCAACGGTGGCCAAACTTTTCTGCACCTTTGAGTGCTACGGTGGCCCCGAGAGCTCAACACTGCAGCTCAAGTAAACACAGACAATTATTATTATTTTTTTTTTTTAATCAATTTGTGAACAAAATATTTACAAACCAGGTTGCTAATGCAGAAAACACAAGCAAAAACAGAAATACAAGGCACCATGTTTATTTATACAGCATTTTACAGAACAGGGTTGTACAACAAAATGCTAGTTGTTTTTTTATGCTGTTCACAAAACAAAGAAAAAATAGGGTTAATAAATGAAGGAGTGTGAAGAATTAATTGAGGGGCCTTACTGATAAAACACACTAAAGAAAAAACACAACAAAGACAAATAAAGAGCACCAAGTTGATTCGCATAAGTAAAACACATAACATGAACATAAAATGCTGACATTAAATGTGAATAAATAAGATATATATAAACATTCATTATATAATAAACATTTGCTATGGGTCATATGACAAAACCAAAGGCTAAATTGATGCTAGGGACAGTGGTGCTTTCAGCTAAATGCTACCATCAACATGCTAACATGCTCAAGATGACGATGCGAAAATATCAGGTAAGGCTAACCATGTTCACTGTCTTAGTTTAAGCTATTAGCATGCTAACATTTGCCGATTAGCGGTAAACTAACTGTCACCATAAACTAGTAAAAAGTATTTGGTCAGAGGTCAAAGTAGTTTGACCTGATGATGGTGCTAAATGAAAAGCTAAAGGGGTCATGAAAGTTATAGTTCATTCTCAGGGAGCCGTGAATGTTTGAGCAAACATAGTTTGTCTTTAAACTGTTTGAGTGTCAGACTGTGAAAATAAGTATTTAGAAAGACTACACATCCAGAAGTTGCACAAGTGACGCCAAGACTTTCTCCCTCCAAAAGCTAACATTAGCCACTTAAGCTACGATGCCTGTTTGTTTTTCGTACTGGGATGTATTCTTTGTCTTCGTAGCTGATAAAATGACCAGGAGTCGCTGGATAAAACACTTCAGGTAAAATAACTTTACAAGGGACAGTTCACACAAAACTAAGCTAAACTACAACAAGCCTACCTCAAATCACTACGTCCGCTCTTAAAAATTATCTTTTATATTGACAAACATCATAATTCATGGCACAATTCAAATGGGAACCTTTCTTTTTCTGTAATAAGGTCCCATGAGGCACCCCATGCCTGAAATAAGGTCTGTGGTTAACACAAGCGTAAGAGATTTTCACACTTTGTTGTATGACATGTGACGACCCCTCCTTCCTGCCCCTGTTGCCGCTGCTCTTCTCTCTCTCTCTCTCTTTGCAGGAGGGTTGTTAGAAGGATGGGCTACACCTGGGCTCGGTGTGCTTCCTGCCACAGCCTACAGTCTCTCTCTTCTCCTGCCAGCACCTGCATGCACCCATACCTGCACTACACCACTGATCCTCTGATTTGACTGACTGTTGCTTTGCCTACGTTTTGTGTTAAATAAATTAGGTTCTTCAGCCCTCCACCTCGTGTCTGTCTCTCTGTGTGTTGCAGCTGTTGAGCCAGGCTGTAGCAGACATAAAATCCATAATACTGACATAAATTTCGCAGTTTAAATGAAAACTTTGACCTGCTGGCCATTAGAGAAAAATTCAGAGTCACTTGGATCTATCCTCTTTAGGATATCCTCCACTTAGATCTCATTTTTGAAATATTTTAGTCTGGATCGAAGCAGTGCACCAAACGACCAATATCCATTCACTGAGCCATACGGCATTTAGATCATGCTTGGGCGATGTATCCCATTTTTTGTTTTTATAAACACGTTGTCGACTTAAACATGATAAAGTATTTCCTCCCTCGATCTGGACACAACCTTTGGCCAGAAGTTGCACTGCCCCAATTAACAGAGTTAGGTTTGTCAATGTTCACTGTGTAAGTGCGTAATGTTTCTTTTCTGAGTCATTTATTACCCACTCATCCAGCATTTATGGAACTGTATGTTCATTAAAAACATCTACAAAAAGGCTGGAAAAATCACACTGATATGAATAAAAACCAGTGTACACTGGCAAAACAAGTTTTAAAAAATAATATCACCAAGTCATCAGCCTTTTTTAATTTTTGGTATTCCTTTACATACTTCCTTTACAAACCTTCTAAAACTAAACTAAACCAACAAAGAATGATCTAAAGGCCACATGAAAGATTCAAGAACAGTTCTTCTGTCATTATCTTCCTAGAAGGAACCCACCTGCATTGGTTCTGAAAACTGCAATGCATCTTGGGGGATTTTTTTGGGAATAGTAAGCATATATCAACAGAGTTTGTTAGTTGCTTTTTGTTAGTTGTTACTTTTTCATTAACAAAAATATAGTACTTCTTACTTTTCAAGTTCTTTCTGGAACCTATAAACATGAGTTCTTATAACTTGTAGTAGCGGCATATTAGCAAACTCCCAGCATGCATTGTTTGAGGGTTAAAACTCTCCTGAGACTCTTCTTTTTTACAGTTCGAAGAAAACAGACATGATGAATTAATACAGGTTACAATAAGTCAAAGCACCGTGAACCATGAGAGTTAGTATTATAGTAATTATATCCTTAGGAAAGTTTACTTTTAATCATTACAAAATCTCCTAAACTTATCTTTTCAGATTGAGTCAGCTTAAAAATTTAAGCCATCACAGACACTAACTTTTTTGTTTATTTATACAGTGTAGTTTGTGACTAGGGTAATTGAAAATTATTTTTAAATGCTGCAGGTGATTTTAATAATACATTTGAATGTATTCATTCACATATTCCCAAAAATCATCTTGGAAACTTTTAGAACTTCATTATTGTTGGGCAATATTATCTGTATTTTCACAAACTTCGATTCATGCATTAAAATTGTTTTTTTTACATGCACACAAAATGTTATACACAGGCTGTGAAATTATTTGTAAACATATTTTGACAAGTTCAAAATCTTATTGACTCCAATTTGATTCCATATATTTATTATAATGTATAAGTTTATGGGAATGTCACCACAGGAAACAAAAAAAGGAATCATGAAAGCTACAAATGCGTCCCACTGTTGGAGAGACATTGTTTTAAAATAAAGATCTCTGTCTGTAATTTAACACTCTGAAGACAACGGGAACCTGAGACGGTCAGGAAGAGTTGAAAAGCTGTAAAACCTCAAGGATTTTTAAAGACTCTAGAGTGATTAGGATATTCTTAACCACCTGACCTTTCCTTCCTATCTTTGGGGGCACAACACCAATGCTTAAATATTACTGCACACTCAAGGATGGATTATTTTATCTGCACACATGATGGCTCTGATATCCCACAACACGCTAAAGAAACTGGAAGGATTAAGAGCTTTATTCTGTGGTAAAACACCAAACTGATGGCACATGATGAAAAACAAGGAAAGGGAGGATGATTGCTGATGAAAAAAAAAGTTTAGAGAACATGTTTAAAACGGATGCCTAAAGAGATCCATCACCAGGTCATGGACTCGCTCACAGAGAGGATCCATAGATGCTTCCTGACTGGTGGTTTCATATGATATGAGTTCTGTGGATGGGAGTGAGATGTGCACTGAGCCGCTGGATGAGAGCAGTGACTGTCACCCTGCAGACCATTACATCAGCAAAAACAGGCTGGAGCTGTTCTTAAAGTAAATTTCACCTCACCTCGTCTCAACCGCAGCTTCTCTGTAAAAGTGGAGTAAACAAACATGCAAAGGGGAGGAGCTAGTGCGACTACATGGCAAAACACTATTGAGGACTATTTACATAATTTAGTTTTTTTTTATTTTTATTTTGCTGTGAAAATCATGGAAGCACTGCACTTGGGTGTTATAAGGTTAAGGAAAAAGCGACACCATGAAGAGCCTCCAAAAAACAGCTGACTATCCTCCCACTAGGAGGACTTTTTTTTTTCACAGACTTGTTTACTGAGTGCTTTAAGACATACATATAATAGTAATGATGATGGTAGTCATAACAACCATAATAACAGAAGTAATGGAAATTATGATGATGCTGCTCATGAAACAAAGTACTAAAAATGAAAAGGAAAAAAGAAACATAAAAGTGAGCTAAGATGTAATGATGATAGTACAAAAAGAATAAAATTTAAAAAAAGATTTAAAAAACTAAATAAAGATTAATAAATAATAATGAAAATGATCATAAAATAAATAAATAAATGTGTATAGAAATGGATAATTAAAATTAATGTTTAAAAATAAGTTTTCTAACTGCCGACCATAAACGCTCTGATTGGCCTGTGTGTGTAAGGGCAGGCCAATCAGAGCTTTAGCAGTAGAGACATGAATTTGTATGAAACTGAAACCGTGACTCTATTCAAACATAAGAAGGGAGGTAAATCAATTAATGTATGCTTTTTTATGTTTTTTGTTTCTCCAACTAAGGTTGGAAAACGTTGAAAGAGAATATGATAGGGAGACATTAATTAACTGACATTAATTAAATGAATTAAAGCAGATTAATTAAGTTAAATGATTAATTCATCATACAAAGACAATAAGAACAATTTATTGGTCTCTAATGATTTACACATTACACAATTCACATTATAACACTGTAAATGTGTATAGTTATTCCTCTGGCACACTTCATGATCCATTACTTTCCAAGACCAAATCTCACAGATTTAGATTCTTTAAATTCTGTTTTAACCATTTTGATTCTTTGGAATGAATATTGATGATTCAGTTGATTTCTGATTGTCTGACTGTGCCAGTAGGTGGCAATAAATCCACATTTTTCTCCACTCTGCACCTGCTGAGCTGCTCTCACTGTGACTCCTCGCCTCTCATATGATCTCAAATCAATATTTTCAAAAGGCAGTGATCCATTTAATGCGCCTCCTGCGTTGCTCTGGCGTTGTAAATCAGGAGGAGACCTCAGCAGCAGATGTTCACTCCTCTGTGAGGCCTGGTGGGTTTTGCTCCAGGTCTCTGCAGGGTTAAAGCTGCTGGATTTCTTTGCATCCACAACAGGGGAAGTCAAGATAGACTGAAGGGCATGAATACAACATGCTGACATGCTGGGCGGCACTTTCACTTCTTGAAAACAAGAACTACACTCACCTGAAAACATGACTCAAAAGCTCTGAAACTCTTGAGGGGTTTTGGCCACAATATAGATCTGATAAAGGGTTGTTGAAATAATGTCAAATGTCAGAGTGGTATCATTTTATCTGAGCACTAATATAAGACGGGAACTACACTTGTAGCATGTGGTGGGTGAAAAACAACAAGCTGGGTAAAACAGGTTCTGAGAAATTTTGGAAAAATTCTAAATAAATTTGTCATTCTGGATTCATCAACAGCAGAAACGGTGTAATAATATGGTCTTTATTAGCCATTAAACAAACACAACTATACCCTGATTAGATACCATACAGACATAACACTACATTAATAACAAGTATCCAGCTGTACTTTGTATAAAATTAGGCAAAAACTATAAAAATACTATAATAATATTCTCTATTAGACATATACCTATTTATACACATGCACGAAACAGTACACTAATAAGATGTAACAAGCTGATATCAAACTAGATGAAAACTTTAAATAATACATTGTTTTTAGACATTATTAGAGAGTAATTAGGGACACATTACAACAGAACTGTACTATAAACTGAAGTGTATTATTCACCGTTATTAGACCCTTGTTGGGCTTCATTAGAGGGTAATTAGAGATACATTATAATGTAACTGTACTGTAAACAAGATTTTAATGTTTCCACTTATTAGACCATTATTAGACTTTATTGGACGGTAATTAGGGACATATTATAAGATAACTGTTCTGTAAACTCCAGTGAAATCACATGTCTGCCGCTTTCCCTTTTAAAAATAATAAGTGAACCAGATCCACAAAGTAAAAAAATTATAGAGGTAGAGAAATAATGTCTTACAGTAAAGTTCTGTTGTAATAAGTCCCTGATTACCCTCTAATAAAGTCTAAAAAGGGTCTAATAAATAATAGAATTAGATACAATATATTAATAATAAAATGTAAAGTTAATCATAACAAAATAAAATAAAATTATAAATGATAAAATAATATCTAATAAAGGGTCTAATAAAGGGTCTAATACTGCCTCATAAAGAAAATATGATTGTCTAATTTAATACAAAGCTTGTACGTCTGATTAGTGTGCTGTAAAATAAAGTCCTTTTTAAATAATTTGCTGAAGTTCTTATTTAGACTTTGTTGGTAAATGTTAACATATCAGAAATGAAATCACTGTACAATATAAAAACATTCTGTAAATTCAGTGTTACAGCTGTTATATACAACAGTATTTGCTGTTTACACCAGTTACAGTGTGCAAAAACTGTGCGTGTAGGATGGTTGTTTCCGTTCCTCTGAAAAAAACCTTACATCCTGTCATGTCTGTTTTCTGGTCAGTTGACCTTTTTCATACTAATGAAAAAAAAGGCAACGTGGTGACACACTTTTACAACCACAGGTCACTTCACTGAAAACCACATGAATACCTCTGCAAACAAGTAAATAACAATAAATAAGAAAGGCATCAATAAAAATTGATTGTAATTGTTAATTGGATTTGTCAGTCTGCTTCACCACTTAAACTGCCGCCGTCTTGCAGACCTGTTGCGAACAGCTCGAATGACCTGAATGACGACAAAAAAAAAAAAAAAGGAAAAAAAAAACACACATCAGTACAGTACAAATCAATATGGGGATTTATTCAACTGGAGAGAAGCACTTCTGCTAAGTCTGTGAACATTAAAAAAAAAAAAAAACCCAAATGTGGAGTGGGGCCCGCACTGAGAGGAAATGACATCTCTGCAGCAGGAGTTAGCTCGCCTACACTATCTACAAATACTGTCAGAGCTGTTAGATTCACACACTTAGACAGTATTACTCATCTATAGAATAGATGGTTTTCGCGCTAAATTTTTATAAATTTTAATGAAGCATCTGATCATGTATATCTCCTTTTAAAAAATACACTCCTTGGCCACATACTATTAAATACACCTGCTCAATTTGATGCAATCCAATACAACAGCACATCCGTAAAGGCAGCTTTATTGATTTATAAATTATATGTTTCAAATCGAGGTAGTGGTTAGTGTTGTTGTTGTACTGGACTGCATTATATTGAGCTGTTTCTAATATTCTTCCACCCTCATGTTTGTAAATTTTATAAACGCCTACTAAAAGGATAATTCAGGTTTTTTGAAGCAATGTTGTTGGAGATCCATGGTCAGTCTATCACCTATGATAAATGGCAGTGAGCACGTCTCCACTTTGGAGAAACAGCACCGGTAGGCGGGAAGGTAAGCAATGTCCTGATGTGGACGGGGTCAGCAGTGAAACATATTTTAGCCACAAAAAAAAAAAAAAAAGGTCCATCTGAAGACTTTTCCGACAAGCAATATAAGCAAAATATCACTCGCTCCAAAGCCAACAATTTTACCTCACATAACATGCTGGTCTACCGCTGCCTTCAGCACTTAATTTGTTTGTGTTATTGTGTCACTTCCTGTTTTAATGGGTTGGTCCAGATTTATTGAAGTCACACAACAACGAACAAAGAAACTGATCAAGGCAGTGGTAGACCAACAACTCCTGTCTTCTGTGAGGTAAAATTACTGTTATTACTAAAGGAGTCTTTTGAGAGAGCAACACAATACAATGCGTGATGGCAGTTTCCAGGAAGGTAAAGAGGTGCAAATATTCTAAATATATCGCATACTTAGTCGGTGTACTGTCCTTTTTTTAAGTGTGTAAAATAGATTTTACTGCAGCAGTACATTGTATAAATTACACCGGTACGCCTGCCGCTTCTCCAAACTGTTAGACATCTTTAGTATACTGAATACATGACAAAAGGACTGCATGAGCACAAAACAAACCTGAGTCATTTTCAGTCAATGAGTCAATGTTTAAGATCATGCAGGCACATATTTTTGAGAACGGAATCATTTTCTCCAGCTGTTTGGCAGGTTGAGCACTTGAGATTGCACAGTTTTGTTTTTTAAAGATAATTTTCCAACACATGGGCTGTAATTTTAGTAATTTAACAACATATTTTGATATGATATGATATTTATTATTTTTTTACTGTGCAAAAACCAAATATTGCACAGATATTTAACAGACTGTCAATCAGAAAAATCTGTTTATCATACAAATGTAGTTCACGGTTCCTCTTTCAAGGTCAAAACATTTCCATCACGATTCCTTTTTTCACCTGGCCGCAAATCTAATTCTGCTCATACAATTCTGTAGCTGAAGTAAAGGCTCTTAAATGTTGACTTGAACCATGTCTGAATTTGTTTTGTACTCATTCCATTTGTTTTTAATTTTCAATGTTTGACATGGTTGACCACTTGACTTTCTTAAACATGTGGTTAGTAAAAGAAAGTAATCAGACTTTGAAGGAAGTTCCTTCTGACACTGAAATCTTTCTCTCTTCGCACCTGTCTCTTGTGGTGTTTCTCAAGGTTTGCATATGTGCTCCCACATATAGGTCTATTTTTAGAAAACGATGGTATGCAGCTGTACTTCCCCTTAAAACCAGGTAAAATCCAGATTTTCAGTGTCAAATACAGGATGGCAAAAACCTTTTGTTGCTAAACAGGAGTACACACACAAGTCTTGACTTTAAACTCGTCAAACTTATAGTTTAACCACCATTCTTTTTTAAATGCTATATTTAGAATATTTTCATCGCTTTACTTTGCTGTCAGACAGACTTCTCTAACTAAGTAGAACAGGGGAGTTGCTGCTACAGTTGGTTAGTTTGTTTGTGTTATTGTGTGACTTTGGTGAATCCAAACTAATGCTTAAAAACACAAAAGTCACAAAATATCACAAGCAAAATAAATATTCTAGGCAGCAGTAGACCAGCAATTCTGGTGAAGTAAAAATAATGTTTTTACCAAAGAAGTCTGGTTGCTTTGCAGAGAGTGATGTTTGGCTTATATAAAAGTGGTTTCCCGTCAGAAAAAGCTGTCTGGTGGCGGGGTTAAGTGGTGAAAATATCCTAAATATAGCTCACACCTAAAACTGATATTGATTTTTTTTTTTTAGGTGGCTTTGCTGCAGATCCTGTCCACAGCAGTACATTGCTTTGCTTCCTTCTCAGTACTGTGGGTGTGCCGACCGTCATCTGTAGGTAAAACACTGACTATGGATACGTATTTCCTACAAACCTGCTTTAAAAACCATAAGAACTATCCCTTAGAGTCTTTTGATAAATTCCTCCTCTCCATTCCACATTCCCAAATAATTTCATTTTAATCATTCATCTATAAAGCATTTCAGTCATGTGCTCAATAAAAAAAATGACTTGACATCACCATGTTTACTTCATTTCCTTTAACAAATCCATACAAATAGATTTATTTACCCAAATGCTGATGAGAGATAAAATGACTTTGGCGAGGCCGACCCCCACGTAGACCATGATGCTCCACATGACCGGCAGGTCCTCGACTTGTCTGCGGCAGAACTGGCTGGACTGAGTCGTGTTCATAACGCTTGTCATTGTCGTCGGGTCAGGCTGGGTCACACACACTGCATTAAGACCAAAGAAAAGACAGAAAATGGGAGAAAACAGGTCAGTGAGATATTTCAACCCAGACTATCAGGAATCAATCACAGCAATGACAGTTGTTATCGACGATTAGGGTTGCAACGGTGTGAGATTTTCATGATAGGAACGATCTCAGAAAATATCAAAACATACAGTAATTACAGGCTTAGCTCTGGACTAATCAGAGTCACTGGTTCATAACAGATGAAAAATCAAAAGCACTACTTGATTCATGAAATCAGAATCTCAACAGAAGATACTGGTGTCTAAAAACTGTTGACAGGAAAGAGGCAGAGGACAAATCATCTGACCCAGCTGAGGACTGGGCATAAAGGCCACTGCAGCCTCAGGGCAGATCATTTTTTGCAGAGCAAACTGAGGGGGCGCGGCAGACGTGGCCTTCAAGAAATTCCTGCCCTGGTAACCAGTATACTGCTCCCACTCTATAGATGATTAAAACATATTTCCTACCAGACAATTTCCCAAACTTTCCACCTGAAATAGGAATAATTTTATCATGCAGACATACAGCATTTGCGCGTTGGCAGGAATTTCATTTCTAATGAGTGGCAGTATAGCTGGAAAATTCATAACTGTCGCAGTGGAAAGGAAAATACTGTGTGTATTTCAGGTGATGGATGAAAGTGTGTTTCCTGCTTTTTGATGTGGCTCTGCACATGCTGTGACTGTTGGCAGAAACGAGATCAAACTACAGAAATTTGGGTGAAACCCCTTTTCTCAGATGAATACTTTGGCTGTTAAAGGTTTTGGATAAATACAAAGTAAACTGATCAAGTTGTCAATTCTGACGCATCTTAAAAGCTATACAATCGGACAAACACAATCTTGATTTTTTGAGCGTTTGTCATGTATTTAACTGTACTGTAATATTTAACCAAGTCTGATGTACTGGGTATGTTTTAAACTGTTCAACAGAAATGAAGTCTAATAAAGTTAGAGCTCCCTTCCTTATTTACTGCACCTCAAAGGGAAACTGTGATCTTCGAAAGTGTGAATTTTAATGATATACTCTGTAGACTTCCATATTGAATCCTGAAAGTCTCTAACTCAAATGTGAAGAAAAATCATCTGTTTCACTTGCAGCTGCCACAAATGTCTTGTCACTGCATTATAAATCCAAAAGTTTGAGACGAGATACGTAAAGAACTCGTCGATATAGTTGGACTAACTTAAAAAAAAACAAAAAAAACACTTCAATTGGTAGCAAACAAATAAATTGATTTTTTTCATTTTTTCAGATCAAATTAAGTTAGATGGACACAGTTGCTTTAAGTCAGATGTACTTGATAATCTAAGTGGTTTCAAACCAACAGTTTGCATTAATGCAACCTAAATTTAAGGCAAATCAACATAAAAGTTTCCAATTTTCCAACTCAAGGAGCAGTATTGTAGTTTTGGGTAAAGCAAATAATTAACAACCCAATAGTCTTATTTCAGTAAAAACATATGTTATAGTTAATACAGTTTATTAAATATAATGAATATATTTGCTCATGTTAGCAGGACTTAACGTTAGCCTGAATTAATGAGCTGGTTCTGTTCAGTGAGTTTACAAATAACTTAAACAAAACAATTTAATTAATCTTTTAAATGCAGTTTCTATAATGTTTTGACTATTTACTGGCTTGATTTTAGCTTTTGTTCTCTTAAATGCAGTTTTAATGCTCTCTTAATGTTATTTCTATGCTCCTGTGAGGAACTTTAAATTGCCTTGTGTTTGAATGATTTTATATAAATGAGGTTGACTTGTGTCGCCAGTTCAGGTGGACCAAATTTATACCTAACATAATACATTATTTGATCATAAGATCTAATTTTGTCTCGCAGTAGACTTAACCTTATTTCTGAATCAGTAACTGCAATAAGAAAAATCTGGGAAAGATGTGAATGTCATGACATCAGATGTACAAATACAAAGATAAACCTGACCGGTGTGCTTTTACTGAAATAAGAATAGCAGCTTAAGGGAACAGGATGCAATTTCAAATCCACAAAAGTAAAGTGGCATCACTTAAAGCAGAAATCTGAATACACTTTTTGTAGCTCATCTCAGATGCTCTAACTGTGTCAGTGAAGAATCATATACTCTGCCAAGTGGAAATTAAATTCAGAGCTCACCATCATTAACGATCAGGTTGACTCTACAGTTCTTATTTTTACCCCCTACGTTTGCACTGATGGCACACTCGTAGTTGCCCGAGTCTTCAGGCATCACTCTGGGCAGGAACAGACCGTATTTCTCTCCGAACCTGGCCGGCCGAGTGAAGTTGTAGTCCTGTATGGAATCATCGGATTTACCTCTCCGGATTATGCCGCGTTTTTTCTGGTCGCTGACCTGTCCAAAGTCAAAAAGTCACATTTATAAATCCATATGAAATTAAATGTAAGCTACTGACAGACAAGATGTACTCTAAAACTGAATTCTCAAGCTGTAATGAGTCGTGAAAACTTACAATTTGTTTGGAAGTTGTACTGACTCAAAAAGATTGAGTGCCAGTAAAATTTTCTTTCTTTTGGGTTCAATTTTTGATCAATATAAACTTTACTCAACATGAAATGAACTCAAAAAAAATATGACAACTGATAGCCTCAATTTTTTTGAGCACACAGTGGGAAACTGAGTAGTTATTTTCATTCATGTTTTGCAACATTTATGTCTGAAAGCCTGAAATGTTTCTCTGACCTTGTACCAAGCAACTGAGAGGAAATTCATTTGTTCAATGTCAATATCTTGACACTTCAGCAGCACATCCTGGGTGCAGTTTGCAGTTAATATTGTTGCCAGACTCTGGGTTGCACAATGCATCAACAGCACCTGAGAGAATCAAACCACAGATTCCAGATATTTTCTGTTATATATCACAGCATCAGTGGACTGAACTACCAGTGTTCATCTGGTGGATGAAATAATCAATAAATGTATATAACATAATATGTATATAATTATAGAAAAGTCAGACTGGACCCACCTTAATGAACAAGACCTTCTGAGACATCTTCTGCTTCTTCTGTATTCTGAGTCAGTCACATCTAATGTTTTTCTTTTTCTCACTTCACTTGAAATGGTGTCACAGTTTCCTGTATGGTGGACTAGTTAATCTGAAGGCAGCAGCAGGATCCTTCATGCTTCTTCAATTGTGCCACCGTGTGGCAGTTTGGAGCCATGCATCATTACTGTGTTTGTTCTGTAACTCACATTCATGTAGGGTTTTTTTTTTGTAGGAAAACAACATCTGAGTTTTGGGTCACACCCTCAACATCTGCACCTCGGTTCAGCTCAGATCTTCTTCTTTTTTTAAAATACAGTGAAAAGAGTTTCAGAGGAAAGGAAAAGGACACAGGTAGAGTTCATAATGCATCTACTTCTACATTTTATTTATTTACATATACATGTAAATTAATAAAATAAAGTTGTTACAAGTCCACATGGTTGTATGATCTCTCTTTTCTTAGTATTTATCTCCCTTCTTCTTTTGTAATTAGTTATATATTCCAGTGCAGTTACTAATTACCTGCTACTGTAAACAACATACCGGTAGTCACAAACATAATCCAACTATCACATTATTAGTTGATTACTCTCCATTTCTACAATATGGTGATATTGTTGAGCCTATATAGTGTTTTTGGGGTTGCAACTAATGATCATTCGGCAAATTGAGTTTAAAAATGGCAAAAATGTCCACCCTGGTGAGCCACTTTCTCACAAGAGACCATGATAATGAACTGGCAGCTGAAACTATAATCCCACTATTAACCCCTGTTTTGTAATCTGATTTTTATCTGTACATGTAATGGAATACAGTGACCTTTTTTCACATCCATATTACAGAATCCCATTGCATGTAATCTGTTACTCCCCAAGCCTGGAAATCAAAGAGTGAATGTCATTTTTTCCACTGAACACACAGAGCTGATTATGTTGAAGGGAAGAACGATGGTAGGAGGCTTCCTCTTTGTTTATTTATGGTCATATATATCTTCAAAAGGTGTGTGTCGCCCTTACTAGGACCTTTAAGAATATTCCCAGGGCACGGAAAGGTAAAAGAGGAGTGAGATTTCAGGTCCAGGATTCTTGAGACTAATTGTCCCACTCCTTCCCAAGAGGCCTTAACAAATGGGCGGGACCAAAAGTTACGAGTATGATCTGCTGAAAATGATTCAAAGTCCCTCCAGCTGGGGTGAAGGGACCCACAGTCTTTGGATTTCTGATTTGGAGTAACAAAGAACTGGAGCAGATTTTTTCAACAGAAATTTCTCCAAAACAAAGATTTAGTGGAGGTAGACTGGAGCGGTGTCTATATCTGCACGTAAGCGCGTTCTAATTGTTCACAAGTGCACTGCAAGTTACTCAGACCTTGCACTCAAAATGGCCAAAAAGTTGAATGTGAACGGACATTTGTCACCGTCAATGGTTGCCATCTTGTATACATAGTGGAGGGAGGGGGGGCTACCAAACCTGTTAGCATGGCCACCCAGGTGTCCGAGGAAGCAGCTGTGGTGACTATAGTGGCTGCGGTAAACACCGAAAGTATACAGATTTAAGTCATGCAATTACTTTTATCAATAAGTACCACTATACTATTGTTGGATTTACATCACAAAAATGTTTATTTGGTTAAGTTTGTAAAAATCTGGTGATGCAAACCAAATATAAATCAACATTTTAGTGTGTTTTCAGCCAATAGGAGGAGGCGGGGCCCGTTGATGATGGAGATTATGATGTACTTTTAACCTCCTGAGGTACAGAGGGCAAACAAAAGTACAAGGACTTTCAAGTTGGATGAAATAAAATTGAAAGGAAATGAATAAACACAAACGGTAAATGTTGTCGTGGGTGGCGGTACAGCTCCGCCCGGCTTCAGTTTACCCGCAAAGAAGAATCCTCAGTTTCAGACAGCACTACCCTGTCAAAATTCAGACACAACGCAAGTGAGTGCATAGTGTGCAGTTTGTACTACATGACAGTGTACTGACAGAAGTATCTGAATTGAGACAGCTTGGATTTCCTATATTTGCAGCCATATTTCTTCTGATATTCCCATGTTAGCCTCCTTTTCCCATCGCTACCTCATATAATTGGTTGAATTTTTATTCACTGAGGTAAAGCCCTTGTATAGTTTGCCTGTGACGACTCCAGTCTGTACCAGGTTTACACCGTATATTTAACACAGATAACCTGTTTACACCTGGCATTGACATATGTATGTATTGGGTGATCCAATCACAAGTGGACAGCTCTTAGTGTGTCACACCTGACAATGTGACTGACTTACCTGCTCTATGAAGGTTACAATGTAGAGCAAGTGGGTCACTATAGAGAAATAAACACCAACAGGGTGATGCAAATGCAGGTCTTGAATCAGCAGTCTGTACTTTATACCAGCGGTCTGTACTTCATAACAACGGTCTGCCATTCAGACTCAACAGACCTTAGAATGCTGTAACTGACCATTTAGAAAAAAGTATTTAACAGATGCAATAAATGCAAATAAAGAAGTACATCACTGGGACAAATGGACACAATCTCTACACAAAGAAAGAAATAACATAATGTATAACACCAAATTTACAGACAGTGTTTAACAAAATTTATAATGTTACTCTTAACTTAACAATTCATAAAACTGCACAATTTTTAAGGGACTTTTTACGCGGGCGACAAAGAAGAAACTATTGGTTACTGTTTACTGGATTTGCAGAATTTGACATGTTTAGCCTTAATTAAATGGTCTTCTTTCATGAATTCAATGTAAATGGTGAAACCAGCTGAAATGGTATCAAACAACTGCTAGATGTTGGCAGGTAAGTCAGACTTTTCAACATGGTGTGGCCATGGTCCAGTGATGCCGTGACAAACTGACACATTGGGCCTCGTTCATACGCACAGATTTAAATGGTTTGTGTGAACAATTTTAGGAGCTGAAGCTTTCTGACGAGCAGCTCTGATGAAGCACACTGGCAGGTTAACTTCTCACCTCACTGCACTGATGTACAAGTGTACTCCAGGGTGTGTCGGTACACTGTTACATCACTGCTGGATCTATGAAACAGACAGCGCCAAAGACATTTACATTTCCTGTGTCTGACCCATAAAGTTAGGAAATTAAATGTGGAAAACAATGCAGCTTTTTGGGATTATATAATCAGATTACAAAAAATTAGTTATTATCAGCCCAGATTATGTTTGAAAAATGTGTGATTACATTTTTAAAATATGGCTATTTCTCCTTTCGGGTTTCCAGTTTTGTTAGTGATGACTTAGCAATACTTGTTTTTGGTTTTAATGATGATTTATGAAAAAGGAAGCAAAGTCCACCATGTGACCTTTGATTGACAACCAGTGGCAACAAAAGCTTCCACAAAAGAAACAGCATCCCACATGTTGGAGAATATACACAGTGCACCTGTAGTTTGTGCCAGGACTGTTTTTGTTAGGATGATTTTATTCGATCAAATGTAAATGCTGAACATGCAAAATGTTTACTTTTGTATATTTTGACATGTTTAAAGAGAAAAAAAAGAACATAATTCACATTTTTGTGGCTGCATCTATTATTCTATCACCATTTTTTGCAACATTTTCAATGTTTGATCTTGAAGTAATCCAAACGTTATCTAAAAGTAATAATTTTTTGTAATCAAATGGACTACATTACTAAACTACTATTCCTGGACTAAAAAGCCATGTAATTTGCATTCAGTAACTGACATTTCAAAGTAATCTGACCTAACCCTGCTGCTAAAACGGATGTTACTTAGTTGGTCAGTGATATGTTTCTCCAAGAGACTGGCTGTCTTACATACTGTAGGCTCACATCAGTCACACACACGCGCGCGCACACACACACACACACACACAC
Organism: Lutjanus erythropterus; assembly: GCF_056507025.1. NCBI lineage: Eukaryota > Metazoa > Chordata > Actinopteri > Lutjaniformes > Lutjanidae > Lutjanus > Lutjanus erythropterus. The sequence goes on along the minus strand of NC_139322.1, from coordinate 9,358,983 downwards.
TCTTATGAGTCTGGCTCATCCTGTTGTTTTCATCGGAGGGAACTCCCCATTGTCTCCCTTCAAGCATATTATTTGTATGTGTCGCTCTTGTTGACAAAGGTGGTCGATATATGGTTATTAATAGCAGGCAGGCTTTATGGAAAAGGGAAGAGTGAGGTCTTTGGATTCCACCATCTGCATCAAACAATGCCTCATTCAGCAGCAGCTGGCACAGCGTAGAAATGTACTGATTTTACCACAGATCATCAGTGGAAATGAGGACTGGACACCGGTAACTGCAGCTGTGAGCAGTTTAGATTTATGACGGGGGGTAATCTCAGCATGAGGATAAACAGCGAAGCACGGCACTCTGCAGTTTTGAAATATCTTTCACGTGTTGGTCACTGCAGATGTTCTGATATTGCAGGGTTGCGTTTGGTAAAACACCTTAAACAAGCACAAGGGACATTTACAGTTAAACAAACTATGTGTTATAATAAGGAAATGGCGCGGTTATTAACTTCAATGACAAAAACTGCTGAAGCTGAATCAAAGTTGTGATTCTCTGAAGATTCAATTGTTGGTGTAAATGTGAGCGTGATGTGTGCACGTATGTGTTTGATTCTGTCTATGTGTGCTGCAGTTAAAGGGTGTTGCACGCCACAGTAAATCCCAGAGGTTGTTAGCACGCCCAGCTGCTAGCGTAGGTCTCCATGTTTCTGTCAGCGAGGTTGTTCACTGCACACTCTTTCGCCTCTGATTGAGGAAATCCTCTGACTGTTTGCTCTGTTTGCCGAAATGAAACGTCCCAATGGTTCCGCCATCTCTCCCACAGGCCCCGTACATGGAGACTTTCCCATGAAGACTGTGCATGTTTACTAGGGTCTGACAGATATACGGCTCTTTGATGAACCGTAACAGTACCAATGTGTCAGTGCTGCACAGGCTGATGGATGATATTTTGAGATCATTCTTGCAACTTTTATTGTTGTCAGGAGGAAAATCTGCTAAAATGGTGATTAAAAAACTTGAAAACTCTTTATTGTCTCACAAGCGGAAATTGTTTTTTGCAGCAAGGAAACATAAAAACATAAACCATAAACACAATAAAAACATGATAAGACAATTGAAGATATTAACGGTGCTGGTACTACACATGCGATACAGAATGCAATAAAAGGTTAATGTGATAAAAGCAAAGACGGCAACTATAAGAAAAGGGACATGCTAGAGGAGAACCAAGAGGCAGTTTATGGTATTTTAGAACGAAGAACATTTGTTACACATGGGATGAATCATCTCTGACTCTGAGAGGATGTCGGATTCCTTAAAGAGAGGATGATTCAGATGTCTGACAAAGAAGGCTCACCAATTATTTTACTTGTGTTTCAGCTGAGTCGTGTACAACACATTTAAATATCTGCACCTACAAATCAGTGAGAATGTTCAGGACTGATTCTGTGATGGATTTGTAAAATTACACAATCAGCTCCCAAGGGTATACGGTCATTGTTGCACCACCAGAACAAGGTACTAAGCTAATTAGCTAGTTTTATAGCTCTTTAAAGGGATAGTTCATCCAAAAATGAAACTTCAGTCATTATCTACTGATCCACGTGCCAAATGAAGGGCGGGTTTAGTTTTTTTAGTCCATAAAAAACTGTTGCAGGATCTCTCAAACAATGGAAGTGAATGGTGACCAGTTTTCACACAGAAAAAACAACAGAAAAAACAACAGAAAAAACATATAATGAATGAATGTTTGAAAGCTGGTCATCATTCACTTACACTGTTTAGGAGATTCTGCACCGCTGCTCCTGTGAAACTCCAACAGGGTTTTGTAGACTAAAAAACATGTTGTTCAGTGTGTGCAATGCTATTCTTACAAAGTCAGACCTCCACAGCTATCAGTGCTGTAGAAAGGTCTGACTCAACACATTACCATTCTGCTATAGTGAGAAAAACACACAGACTTTTTTGTATTTCTTTAAACCAGTCACAATCATCATGAGCCGCAAAGAGCATAAAATGCAGCAATGGTTCCCCCACAAAATATTGTCAAGAAGAACTTGTTTTGGTGGAACATTTGAATATTTAAATGGCAAAATCCCCACAAGAGAAAAAATAACAGGTGCTAGCTTGTTTGCTCTCCTACTGTTAGCAACCAGGTGGTAATTTGCCATTTTCTGTCTGTAGGTTGATGTCTCTGAGGTTGTTGTTGTTTCCTGTTGTGATGGGGACTCAGATATGCATGCATGATATTGGATGCCACCTGAAACAGGCAGCCAATGGCAGGCTTAAACCCACAGTCTGCATCTGGTGAGACAGACTAGTGTAATGCTTACTATTGTCGGCATCTTAAGCTGTTTTCACATATGCACTCGGACCTGCACCCCGGGAATAAGGTGGGGACATTATCCACATGTGCTCTTTCACACCTGTAAGCATGCATGAGGAGATTGTCTGTGTCAGATGATTCTACACATGTTGGAAATACTCTGTATGGTTCAGGTGAAGGGCGGCGCCTGCAGAGCGCACAGCAGGATGAGGATCATCCACAATGATGACTGTTTTTGGGTTAAAATAAATACAAACCAAGTCTCAAAACTGACAAACTTGATGGAAGAGGGGAAGAGTGACAGACGTGGAGATCAGCTGACTGCCTGCACAGGACCACACTGATTTTCAGGACACCAACATTCTCTGACTGTGATCGGATGTTTCCACAACATGAATGATGAAGAAAGGCATTTAACCGTGACCTTGAAACATATTGATTGATAGATGTTCTATTCACACATGCAGCTCACCTGGATTTAAGACCAGGGAGCTGGCAGGGTCAAGTTCGGGCCATAAAATGCAGACATTTGTGTTCACACATACAACTCTTCCTGGTAGTGTGCGGATAATTGCAGAGTCACAGTGAATGCGTGAAAGGAGTTTAAGTTTGGTGTGTCAGTAACAACTGCTGCTTTGCAATAAACACAAAATGCAGCTGAGGCTCAGTGGAAGTTCATTTGTTTTGCAGGAACTGGTCATAAACAAAAGTAACGCAAAGAATTAAAAGTTTGACCTGATGATGGTGCGAGGTGGGGAAAGTCAGGGGATCATCCTCCCTGGACCATGAATGTTAAGGCTAAATTTCAAAGTAATACATCTAAAAGTTATTGGGATATTTTGATCTGATCCAAAGTGGTGAACATTGGTAGAATCATGCCGTTAGCGTGGCTCAAACTTTCTGTGCACTTCCTGCTCAGTATAAAACCAAACAAAACAAGTGTATCAGGCAATTATGTGTCAGTGGTGTGTTTACAGCTTGTTTCTGCTGCTTCCAATTGGCAAATTGCTAACTTTTAAAAAAAGAATATATAATATATAATGCACACGTGTCAAACAAACACAGTTACACACGCCTGGGAGGCTGAGCTCTTTTATGGATGTATAATATTGAATATCGCAATAAATATCTCAATGCCGTACCACACTGTGTCGATGTCTACCTTGATATTACATGGTTAATTATTCTATTTTTTTTTCTAAAAAGATTGATACTGACTGCTGCATTGTTTTTGTTTTGCAAATGTACACATATATTTCATACTTTCATTGCCAAAGACAACTCATGCTTTTTCTTTTTGCAGATTGGATCATGGCTACTTTTATTTAAAGAAGGAAAACAGAACAACTTTTAGGTACATGGAAAAACAAATTTTATACAAAAGTGTTGTATACATCAGATTTATTATTTAATAATCAACATTTTTCTTACTTTTTTTAAATTTTGCAATGAATATCAGATTGTGAATGTTTTTTCATATTATTGTAACTGTATTATTGTAACTGTAATTTTTGGTGTCCTTACTAAAAATATATGCTTTGATCTGCTGTTTGATCTGGCTAAAACATTTGTTTGGTATCAGTGAGTACGACTGTAACTGCCTGAAGTGATTCCTGTCTTTGTGAGGCTGCGGAGCTGCATCACTGCCTGTTCAATTGTTTGTTCAAGGAAGCACAAACCCGTCTCAGTCTGTGTATTGCTGGATTCTCACCTCTGCCTCTGGGCTTTGGCAGGCTTCTGACTGCTGGGGGCTTGATTGTCCGAGCCTGCAGCAGAACAGAGCAGCATTACGGCGATCTGTATTGTTCCCTAATTTCTTCTCTGGGATTTCCTCTTGCCAGCTCCCCCCACCCACCCATCCTCTCCACTGTACAGCCCTCCATCATCCTCCCTCTGTCTGAAGGCCCTGCCAAACTCTCTGGCACATGAAAACAATTGTTCTTGTATGTTTGAGGAGACACGACCGTCTCCTCAGACAGGCTTCTCTCCCCCACAGAAGCTCAGCTGACGGCCGGGCAGACAGACTTCCTCCTCCTCCTCCTCCTCCTCCTCCTCCTCCTCCTCCTCCTCCTGGAGGAAAGTGGTCATGTTCAGTAAAATCGGAAGCGAGGTATCTGAGTCCCGAGCCACAAAGTGACTCAGAACCATTAATATCTTTGACATGCAGGTGGAGCGAGGGGCCATCTCCCCAGCCAGCGAGTGTTTGAAACATGCTGAAACAGACTGTGAGAGCAAAAGCTATTAAAATATTACCATGTGCAGGTTTGTTTCTAACAAGAGCTCTCTGGCATGACTACAAAATACTGAAGGTAAGCACCCATCTGGGAATCAGGACCAAGCTCCCAGATGATGCTGAAAAAATGCTTTACATCCTTCCCGTTTCTGGATCATCTATTTTAGCTTTTTTCCCCTCTTTTGGTGAGGCAGGAACAGGGACACGTTTGAGCTGTCAGAGCAGTGATTTGTGTTTAATCTGTAAAGATGTTTTCACGGAGCCGTTGCTCAGCAGGATTCATTAAACCGTGCTTCCTAAATGTGACTGTTTCCCCTTCTGTTGTTTGTTTAGATCAATAACTGTTAGTCAATCAACATGAACAGGCTGAGATGTTACATTATGTCAGTTTCTCTGTCATTTACGCACCAATAATTCTCTCCAAGAACATTAAACCTCATTCTGTATCAAACAGTAAAGCACTGAGCTTCTCAATGGGCAACATAAAGAATGCACATTTTACACGCTCAATATTGTTTTAGGTTGTTTAGGTTCACTCTAAAGTGAACTTTATTGTACAATTGAACTTTATTGAACTTCACTTCTGTAGTGCAGCCATCTGGCATCCAAACCGTGTACACATATCTTCTGAAAAACGTTATAAAATTTGTTGCTGCTATTTTGTCAGCTTTATTTTCAGTGTTAAATCCCACACAATGAAAATCACTGAGTCAAACCATGGAAATATCCCATTACAAGTTTCTGCATTCAGAGCCCTTACTCAAGTAGAAGTATTTAAGTATTATCAGTAAAATGTACTTAAAGCCCACTTCATGCTGTAAAATTTTACTGTACAGTATGTTGGATCTGACTGCTGTAGATGGTTGAGCTCATTTAACTACTTCATATACTGCTGGGTAGTTAATGTATAGAAATGCATCCTGTTCTATAAGATCATCATGTTTGTGGCGTTGCTGTCCTGTGAGAGTGTATCCTCAGAAAGTCAACTTTTCATGAGAAAGACCGTCCTGTTTTCAGCTTTGTAACAACGTAATCTGAAAAGTAACCAGTAACTAAAGCTGTCAGACAAATGCAGTGAAGTGAAAGTACAAAATTTGACTCTGAAATGTGGTGTAGATGTATTAAGTTGCATAAAATAGAAATACTCAAGAAAACTACAAGTACCTCCAATTTTTTCTTAAGTACAGTATTTGAGTAAATGTACTTTAGGTTTAGGTTTAATATGGCACAATGCTGGTTTACCCAGAACCCTTAGATAGAAAATGAGTTTTACCTCAGTGTCAGTGTTATTCTTTATACCACTGTTGTTGGTTTTTGCACAAAATAAAATATAACAAATTTGTTACAGTTTTGAGATAAAACTTGAGCTTCTTCTGTTTAACACTGTGTCAGATACTCATATTTGCAGTGGTAGGAAGTTTTTAATAATTTAAAAATGTAAATATTGATATCATGTTAATAATAAACATATGATAATGTTGTGTAAATCATCCAGTGCCCCTTAAATATCTGAAACATATACTGTATGCTCTTAAATCATTTCTGTTTCTTTCCATAATTGCACTTTATGTATACTTTTGTGCAGTTTTGGTTACACGTAGTTAAAGGTGAATTTGTTATTTTTTTCCCTCCCAAACTCTCCACTGATATTGTGATAATATTGTTAGCATGAATTATTTTGGTCAAGATAATCGTAGTGAAAATCTGTTACTGTTGCAGCCCTTCTGCATATTTTCCATAACACCCCAACAGTAATATTAAAAAATAATACCAAAACTGGGTCAAAACAACCAACTGGGTCCATTTTTAATCCATTAATTTTTATTGTGCAAGACAGAAGTAAGAATGGAAACAAAAGGCATCTCTGTCCCTCTCCCTTTTTTTTAATCTCTTTCTTTTTTGTTTATTTATATAAAGTTAGTGAGTTCAGGCCTCATCCTTCAAAGAGATGACATAATATATCCGAAAAAAGATAATGAAAGACACGTAACAAGTGTTCTGTTATTGTTTCTTTTTCCTATCTTTCTCAGAACAATTAAGCAGAGACAATCAAGGTCATTCTTCGTCTCAGGTCACAGAACTGGCAGGAGGAGGTGGAACTGCTGCCCATTTTCTTTTTTATCTCCGCTGAAATTCTTCCAAACCTCTTCTGGGATTAAAAGATGCGAGGGTCTGAGGAAGAGGAAAAACTCACCAAAGTGAAGCAGTAAAGCTCTACAGTGGTCCCCAGGTGGATCCTCGCCTGTCAGACACGTTAAACAGATCCACACTATATCTGCTGCCTTCGCTTTTCTCCCCCATCTCTTCTTCTGATGCTCTCTGCCATCAATTTGTTACCTGTCATCTTGGAGGGGGGAAAAAGTTTCCTTCCGACTTTGTTAAAAACTCAGTGTTTGGTTCGCTCGCTCACCAGAGAGCTGTACATCTGGGTCCCAGTGCCGGATGATGTCAAGACTGGCGCTGACCCAAGGCCCGTCGCACAGAGAGTTCCTCAGAGAGGTCGGCTGTGCGTTGTTTTCCCTTCCTGTGCCTCCGTGACATCTTCCTGCCTGGGGGAGCCTCAGGGAGCCATTTGAAGAGGCCCTGGCCCCAGAGCATGGAGGACTTAGCACAGCAAATTCCAATTAGCCTGACAGGGCAGGTGGGGGATGTAGAGGAGGGGGTGGCGGAGGGGGGTGAGGGGAGCTCGGACCCCCAGCATGCACCTTTAACCGCCTTAAAATTCACTTTCCATACAGCCTCCTGTGCCACCGGGGAGCCTCCCTCTGTCATCCTGAGGACTGAGTTTGCAGTCTGATTCAAAGCGATGCCAGACAGGAAACTTTGGCTCAGCTGTCTGTGTGTCTGAGCTGCAATCTGCCTGCTGGAGCGATCACTACAGTGTCTTTTTCAGACTGGAGGAGACAGAGAGAGGCCCGCAGAGACTGGGCTGCTTTGGCTTTGCAGCTTTATTTCTAAGCAGTTATGAAATGTTTCTCAGTGAATCGACTCTGTGCTTCAAAGATCATGTTGGAAGAGAATGTAAAAGTAGGAAATTAACTTTCACACTTGATTGTAAGAAAATAAATGAAATACTAACTAGAAAAGGTCACTGATTGGCCTTTTACACCAACATCCAGCGGGCCCTGTTTCAATTCAAGGACCTAACTTTAAACCATTTGGAGCAATTCCTCCAAAAATAAACTTGTTTGGAACCGGAAAAGCTGGCTTCCAGCAGGAACCGAAATATACCACGTTTTCCTTGGGCGTGTCATATTCTACAGGCTGTTGTTCCTTGTGCACCACCCTCCATAAATGACATCCTTCATTACAACGGTTCTGCTCAAAGCTGGTGGAAATTCAGACTGGTTCACTTGCACCAAGATTCCAAGAATACTGAACAGAACTTGATCAAGAACCAGAGCTAATTTGGTGGAGAGGGGCCCTTAATAAAGTGCAGATCTCCACCAGATAACAGATGGTGAGACAACTACTGCAATGACACCACAGCTGCCCGGTGCAACCAGTGGATATTTTAATAGTTTTTTGTATATTATAGTGTACATTTTCTTTAAGATACATAGCATAGTGTAATTGTATTGTAACCAAGTATCCTGTAGAGTATACTGTAGAATTAGGTACATTTTTCAATTTAAACATTGTTATTTATTTAGAAAGTTACAGCCAGGTGGCTTTATAATAACATAATAAATGTAGAAATCTACATTTGTGGAGAAATTTACAAAATCTTAAATGCTAAATTATTTACACTGCTCATCGATTGGAGCCTGCATTTCCCAGTGGAAGTTGTGGTTATCCAGAATGTTAATGTTGTGGCATAGAGCTGATTTGATCGCCTCTAGCAACTGAATTTAATTCCAACAAGTATCCACTATCATGCTCAATCTTTCATGTTAATAATAAATCAAATTTTATTAAAAAGCGGTTCAGAATTAAACGAGTTACAGTTGAGTTTGTAACGAACTCTGCATCTCTCAACCTTGAATTCTCCAATATGGTGACCACACAGACACATGGTGGAGATGGCCGTGAAGCTGACAAAACTGGAATTTACTCATCTCGTATCGTGCCTAAATTTAGTGGATCATAACATATCAGGAATGGAATTAATCTGCAGGCGCTCCGGTTTAAGATGAAACAGAATTTTTCTATGGATGTCAGTCTCTCTGTAGCTGAGCCAGTGGTTCCTATACTTTTTCTGGCATGCCAAATCTTCAGAAGCCGAAAGAAGTCCTTCCACCTACAGTTATCAATCAATAAAAAAGGATCCAAGTCCAATTTTTGTGAAGTAAAGGTCAGCAAGATAGCAACAGCAAACTCTTGTTTGTTTTATTTCCCAATAAATCATAATCATTTAAGTTTGTTTCACTATATATTTCTCCCCTGGTGATCCATGCACCCACTGCAGTGACTCTATGCCCCCCAGGAGGGCCCACCCCCCAGGTTGGGAACCACTGAGGTAAGCTTTGTTTTTAGCCTAGCATTTGTTGATCACTTTTGGCCCCTTCAAGCCAACTAAGAAGAGTGAGAAGTCAGCCATCGATATAAAAAAGAACAGTGATATAGTTAGAGGTGCACACACTCATAGAACTGGACTTAGATCTATACTACTATTTTTTCAAAAAAAAAAAAAAAAAGTACATACAGTGATAAATGTGCACAAAAAGTTAGCTGATGAGTCTAGTAGCTCTGTAGACAGTAGCCCCATTGGTCACACACACATATCAGTCTAGTCATAGTTATAGTAAGAGCCTGAGTATCAAATTCAGGGTGAATCATCAACCTCTGCTGAAACTACTCCACTAATAACACAATAAAATCACACAAAGCCATAAGTTATCTTCAGAATCAACTCCAGCATTATATTGCATCATTTGCCCTGATCACACATCAACAGAGTTTCCCGTCTTGTGCTCCACCGTGACCTCCGACCTCTCACCCCATCTCTCCCTGTCCACTGGGCCCACAGCAGTGATTTATCCCTCTGACATACCAACAGCTGTGTTGGGGGCTCCGAGCAGAGTGTGGGCTACTATTTGCCGTGACTAATCGATAACAGACTTCAAAAAAACGCTAATCGTGAGAGTTGGAAAAAATACACCAGCCACTGACACCAGAAACCTGAAGAACCTTTGCTTTGGCTCCACGTGCTTTACAAACAAAGTCGTGGCAACGTTAGTGGAAACAATGGAAATGTGTGTGCATGCACGTCTGTGTGTGCATGTGAGACAGCTTTCCATAAAGATATTATATGCCACTAGGTTGGTTGTTAAGAAAACAGATATTTTGAAATGGATCTTAAGATAAATACAGTGTAACTGAGTATTTGGGAGTCAAATGGACATTTAAGTTTCTTATTAGAAATTTAACTTGTCAAATGTTCAGAAGAGAGGAGGCCATTTTCCAAGCTGATATATAATAAGAGAACCTTTTTTTTTCTAAAATGCCACACAGCTTAAAACAGAGATGATCTCAAAAGATCTATAGTTCCAGATATAAAGATTATCATTTTTTTCTTTTGTCCATTCCCAGTTATTACCACCGTCTGACATAACACTTCATTTTGTTTGACAGCACTGAAAATAGGGAATCAAAAAAAAAAAATCACTTTTATTTTGATAAAATATATTTTATTTAAAACTTTAAGGCTAAAAAGGACAACAAAAACTCATAAGTTTCAAACAAATGCACTGCATCTCTGAAAGACTTATGCTAAAATTCCTCAGTCAAGTATAAATAGTCTCTTCTTTGGTTCCATCATTTGATCCAGCATGCATGTGTGTGTGTGTGTGTTTGTGTGTGTGTTTGTGTGTGTGCTGTGTAACACCAGCTTCGACTCTTCCCTGAGAAAGTCTTTGAGGGTTTTCAGGTTGCTAAAATCATTCACTGGTCTTCTGTCAGCGTCTCATTCGCAGCGGAGCCAGCCCTCGCATTTTTAAACAGTCTTTGCCATCCTTTATCTGAAAAAAAGAAGAAATGTCTCAGTCATACAAAGATCCAGCAATATTTGATTTAACTGTCACAGATGCATTTTATTTTTATTCCTGGGAAACAAAAATAAAAATGCTTATTTTATACAAATCAACAGCTTGTTTCAGCTTTAATAATTGATGCTGAATAAATTTCCAAATGCAAGAAGAAGCTACTGATTATGTTGTGCATCACAATATGTTTTGTACTGCAGTGAAGTCCTTACAGTAATAAGGCTGTACCTAACTGCAACTAATGATTACTGTCATTGTCGATTAATCTGTCGATCGTCCATAAAACTACAATTAATTGATGAACAAAATAATTGACAATCAGTTTCATAGCTGACTAATCATTGCAGCTATAAACAAGAAAAAAGGAAAAAAAACATCTGTGTCTAACTGTGTGAAGAATTTACAGCGGGTGCCAAGAAATGTGCAGTGCGTAAAAGTGCTTTTTTGTGTGCGTAAAAGTACTTTTTACGCACACACTCAAAAACAAAATAATGTTGTTACACAAAAGTGGCCACGAATAAAAGATAAACAGATGCTGCATTAGTTGAAACCTCAAAAACATGATCAGGACAAAAAAGGAAAACATGTCTGAGCTCGGAGGTGATGGGCCTGTTTCATGTTATCTTGCTACTTTGGTATATTTAGAAATTTCGTTGGTATAAATTTCGGTTGTATTCAATATGCATTAAATTTAAAGCCGTTTCAAACTATGGATATGCAGAGTAAAGCAGCATTTACCCCTTTCCTCTGGTTGCTCAAACAGAAGGTGCAGATGCTACGCGGCTGCTGCGCCCCGCTCTCTCCTTGCGCATGAACCGCTCCGAGGCACGGCTGCTCATCCGCGCCGCCGTCCCCGAGAAGAAGCACGTTGGCCAGATGTGAAATGTAGCTGGATGCAAGTCGAAGAGTTTCGATTTTGGAGAGCTTTCTGTCCACCGGCTCTGTGGGTATGAGAGTCCGGAGAGCTGTGAAGGCGGTGTTGACACTCTGCGTCCTGCCTCTCTCCCTGGCGTTAGCTGCGCTCCTCTGCTTAATCAACCCCCCGGACTCCCCTTGCAGTTTGCGTGAAATCCGTCTGCGTTTTTCGCCGGAGGAGCCGCAGTAACTTTGCTCCGAGCTGCCGTCGCTCTCGCTGCGGTTTTCATCATCATCGGACGTGATGGCGAAGTCTGAATAGATCAAGTGTGTCGCCACAGGCCGCAGCATGGCGAAAGTCATCATGAAAACGTTACAAGACCAGTCCAGTCTCCAAATCCCCTGTCAGATCAGACCGAGAACCAACTCAGGGACTGACACTACATCTCAATACAACACAAAGCCCTGCATAAAATCACTCTTACAAAAAAGACGTTTTTAATAAAGCTGACCGACTTTTCATGAGTCAGTGTGCAGTGGCCTATTTTAGGGATGGACCCTGACTACCTGGTCAGCTGGGCTCTTATAGCAGGATGGGAGGAGCTGCAGCAGCACTCAGTGTTAGAGTAACCTCTCAGGACTCTACTCAACATATAAATCATCATAAACATGCCACATTGTTAAACATCAATCATCAATGCATTATAATTTTACACAAACATGCCACATTGTTAGAGTATTATTATGACAAATTATTGTTATTAATCACAAATGCACAATACATGTTCACATGAATATTACAGTGACACATCAAAATAGAAAGTGAACGTGATATTTTTAATCCCTGGAACAGACAACCTGCAATAATATTAGGGAACATTGGCACTACGTGTTTCTTTTTTTTTTTTTTTTTAATTTTGTCATAATTTTACACACTCTTAAAGAGATTCTACCTCATCTTTTAGAAATAAAATTACTGCAACTATTACAAATTGTAGTATTGCATGACACAATATTCAAAATCTGGCAGAGTCAGAAGTATGTAAGTGTTAGCAGCAACATAAAAGTATTCACCACGCAGAAGACACTCACTGAGTTAAATATTATTGATTATTATATTATTATTACTCAGTCATGATGTGTAAATAGAGTCTTATTGATGTCACTGGTGAAGGTGGAGCTAATATTTAACTACTCTATATAATGCTTGAGAGTTTCATTTATAAAAGTTCATGTCTTTTTTTATAAACTGATCAATAACACTTTATATGAAGGTTGTGTAACACATTATAAGAACACTCATGAGACATTGCATGTGCATATAATAAAGTATTATAAGTGGTGGTGTAATGATTGTAAGTTCAGCATTCTTCATGCTTTATAACTCTTTAGCAAAGTGACAACAATGTTTGAAAGAAGAATCTAATCTTTAGCCAGTTATAAAGACACAGATAATTTCTTAAATATATCATAACAGATTATAATCCAATTCTAAGGTTTTGAAATTTAATAATGTCTTATAAACATCAATAACGCACTATAGCATGACTGTGAGCATTAGGCAGAGTGACAGCACTGGATAAGTTTATTAACAATTAAGTCCTTTTAATTGTGTCATAGTATCATACAGTTGCTAATAAATAAAGTCCTATAAATGCATTTCAATGTATTATGAATGTGCCTAGAATATTGTATGACATTATAAACCTTAATAGAAAGTGATCACATGTTTTGTGTGTAATTTTAATCAGCACAGGAACTTGTCACTATAACTGTCAAATAAAGGTAGTGGAGTAAAAAGAATAATATAGATTTTATGTATAATAATAGTAACAAGATATATAATAATGAATAATAATTTGTTATCAAATCTTTTAATGGCATTTAGGGACTGAAGTTTTGCTTTTCATTATTTCACAGTTTACTATCTGGTCTTAGTCTGACATGTTTATGGTGCTGCCACCCTCTGAGGTTTGTTTTTGTTGCCTGGTAAAACGACGCCAATACATTAAAACCAAAATCAACATCTAAATCAGGAATGTCCAAACTTTACCTTTGGAGAGTCAAAACTGAAACTTACTGGTGGACCACAGGCCAAAAACAAACACCTATTGTATTGTTAAAGCTATAATATGTAACAGCTCCACCTTAAAATGTCTGAAAACACTGGACAAATGTTATATTTATAAGAAGTCAGTGAACAAATGTGACCAAACGTAACATCAATAAAACTTTTATTTTACCTCCTTTCTCCTTTTTATATTGCCTCCTTCAGATAACAACTCCCATGATCCCACACTTCTTAACGATGTCATTAAACTGTATCTTTTGTTACTGTTTTAATGTTAAAGACTCCCAAGTTCCCCCAACTAACTTATATACATATACATACATATATATATATATATATATATATATATATACATATATATATATATATATATATATATATATATATATATATATATATATATATATATATATATATATATACAGATAAATCTGTAATATATTTACTGTAATTAATCAAAAAAATGACCAGGATATGTCATCAGAGATTAAGGAAACATCCTAAATTGAAATACTCAGTTCTCTGACAACAATGCTAAATCTGTGGTGTCCCCCTTTGAAATTTCTATTCCAAACTGGAATAGTTTGCCTGTTTCATGTCCAAGTAGAATTCAAATTAATGCAGATTGTTCACCAAATGTGTAAGTATTTCTTTCTGAGTCAATCAGCAATAATCTTGTAGAAGGTTTAGATGTTTATATCAGTTAAATTGAGCAAAATGTTTCTGGAGTCTGGCAGGCAGTAAGACAGGCAGTCACTGAACTCAAACTCCAGAGTGTGTATTTTCAGAGCAGTGGATTTTTGTTTTCAGGATAATGGGCTTAACTTTACACTGATGGACAACTGACAGTTATAAACAGCTGATTGACTTACTCATCTTTGTTTGTTTTGTGAATTTACAATGTTATGTGTTATGTTATGATACTATTGCTCCATACTGCTTCTTTGTTTTTTTTTTGTTTGTTTGTTTGTTTGTTTTTTTACTAGAAAAGGGTCAAACTGAATCTTATGGCAGGCCAGCTTTAGTTCATGGGTCCTACTTTGAGCAGTCCTGACCTAAATTTAATTGCGCAGGTGTTTGGAGAGCTGGATGTCTATGCAAATTCTGTTTGTCTTGCCATTTCTCAAATTTCCAATGGAAATTGTCAAGTCAAATGTAAGAAGTTCTGTAATTTGAATATCTTTTTCAGGAAGCCCGACTTCATGATCGACCTTGTATCATTACTGCACAGCAACAAGCAGGCTTAGAGTAGTTAGAGTAAATAATCCTGCTGTTATGTCACCTTATTAAGCTTCCATTGGCCCGCACTGCAGGAGAGAGTTAAGTGTGAGTAAATAAACACTGAGCAGATGATCCTGGAATGGCAAAGATTCATTCACTCGCTGCCCCCGAGTGCAAAAAAACAAAGCGGTGGCAAACAGATGACTTAGTCCCACAAAGCCACATCAGCAGCAGACTGCAGTCTCCTGCAGCCACAGCACAGCACATTTGACCACTTCAATGCGTCTCAGCTGCGTCAACAGTCAGACATCAGACACCAAAACTGTCTGCTGCTGGAGCACTGAGGTCTCACAGAGGACATGAACCAAACACAAGAATCTGCAGTGCCAAAGGCTGTTTGAATGTTTCAATTAGCAGAAATAAGGTAATCCCACCAGAGATTTAACTTCATACAGGTTAATTAAAGAAAAATATGAGCCATG
The DNA here is from genome assembly GCF_056507025.1 of Lutjanus erythropterus. NCBI lineage: Eukaryota > Metazoa > Chordata > Actinopteri > Lutjaniformes > Lutjanidae > Lutjanus > Lutjanus erythropterus. The sequence goes on along the minus strand of NC_139322.1, from coordinate 9,343,820 downwards.
AACGAGACATAAACTGATTTTAATTTGTTTTGATATCTGATGATCCAGTAATAACACATTAAAGGTCAACAAACACCCACAACTATCAGAAAACACATCATGTTGCCGCTGTACGGTTAATTACATTTAGCAGCACCCAGAACGACTCACTGTGAATTTAGAGTGGGCATTTGTGGGACGTGCCTATGCAGTACTAGTGTGTGTGTGTGTGTGTGTTTGTGTGTTTGTGTGTGTGCGTGTGTGCATGCGTGTGTGTGTGAGAGAGACATGTTGACTTGGGACTAAAGACAGCAGTTGAAGCGTTCTCAGAACAACTCTCTAATTTCATGGAACTATGAAACGCTGTTTTGCTCGTCCGGAAGAAGCAGATCCGTTTATCCACACTGATGAGGTGACAGCATGTTGGGTTTGCCACCCACCGAGCCCCGTGTTGTTGTGCTTCACAGATCTCTGAGAACAGCAGCTCCGAGCACAGCACAGGAGGGTTTTCTGTGTCTGTGCCGCTGCATGTTTTGCCACTCTGTGGATGATAGTGTCTGTCTGTCGCTCAGTTACTTTACAACGGGGATTGTCATGAAAATTTGTACAGACGTTCTTGGTCCCCAGAGGATGAATACTTAAAACTTTGGTGATTCTCTGACCTTTTCTCTAGTGCCTCTATGAGGCTGACATTTTTGTCTTTTAGTGAACAACTATTGGATGAAGTCCCATGAAATTTGGTAAAGATGTCTGTGGTTTGAAGAGGATAAATTCTTATAACTCTGGCGATACTTGTGCTTTTTCTCCACCAGAAGGTCAAAGTCACTTATATTGTGAAACATCTCAACATCTACTGAATGGATTGGCAGAGACATTCATGGTTCCCACATCTTATGACTTTGGGGATGCTCGGACTTTTGAGTGAGTTTTGAGTGAAATGTCTCGACAGTTATTGGATGAGTTTCCATGAAATGAAATGTCCCTCAGGAGGAATTGTAATCATGTTGGTCATCCCTTGAGTTTTCATCTAGGGCCATGATGAGGACATAATTTTAATTTGTCCAATATTACTTGCAAAACAAACAAAACAAAAAAAAGTACTTTGCATTTAGTGTAGGGTTGCAAATTGTAAGCACTTTCCTTAATTAAACTTTGATAATATTAACAATCAATTAAAAAACATAAAAATTGTTTATACCAAACAATATCAAATGTGTTTTTCTCCCCTCCATCAAACCTAATCTGGCTCATGAAGCATATTAAGATGTAAAAATCATGTCTGTTATATTTCAGATCTTTATTTTATAGTAGAGGGATCAAATTTTATTTGATCAATCAAATTCTTTATGACAGATTAATTGATCATTAATTAAATATTATCACCCCTAGTTTAGTGCTAATTAGTAAATGTTAGCATGCTAACAAACTAACCCAAGATGGTTATACCTACTAAACATCAGTATGTCAGTATTGCCACTGTGAACATGTAATTATAGAAGCAAAACGTAAGATTGAAGTCCAAAGGTCACTGTGAGTCGTCCGTGCATGTAAGTGCACAGCCAATCAGAGTGAGCCCATTTATTTCTGTTGGGAAGCAGTCACTCTGCAGCTCGTACACTTTTCTTCAGCAGGGCTGAGGAGTGGCAGACCAGCCGCCGTTTCACTCACTAATGGGTTTTGTCTTCGTTAAGTCACAGAGACTGGAAATGCATGAAGCAGTTAAGACAGAGAGCAGTGACAGCTCTCTCCAGCTTTGCATCATTCTGCAGGTTTCCTCTGCTGCTGACACATTTGCATAAATGTCAGAGCTAAGAGAACAGATTAATGCCTTCTGACTACATCAATTTAAAGATATTTTATATTTTTCATATTGTCAAACAGTAATCCCATTAAAAGCTAAGAACCAACAATGAATTTATCCTTCTAACAAGAACCACGTCTGTAGCTACAGCAGGATATAGTTTATTCCTCTGTGCCACAGAGCTCCATTGTTGTTCAAAAACTATTAAAAACACATTATTGAGCCACGCCTTTGAACTGGGTGACATATTTCGTCATTACAATGCGCACAACAAATCTGGTTTATTTGGAGCTGAACCCACATACACTTCCTGCTGCGGTAATTACTCACGAAAATGTTAAACCTGTGGTTGAAAGTGGTCCCTGAGCAATCCAGGAGCAGTGACAGTCACAGTGAAAATATTCTAAATATAACTCAAACTGATATTGATTTTTTAGGTGAAATGTTTTAAGTGGTTAAATATGTTTTACTACTACAGCAGTACATTATTTAGCTTCCTACACCGGTGCTCCTGCTGCTTCTACAGACTGGAGGCGTGTCAATCACCATCAACTGTAGGTAAAACACTAAGTACCTCATGCAACCCCACTTCAAGTATTCCAGCCTATCTCTTTAAGGTGCAGGGGTTGTATTGATGACCATTGCAAGTAGACACACAAATTAAGGACTGGGTGCATTACCCACCTCCAAATAGAACAAACAGAAAAACCTGTGTGAAATACAACCTATCGCTATTATACCACATGTATACTTTTGCAAAGCTACACAGAGACGAATGTTAATGCGCAGTGTTTCACAGAGAACACAGTGGTGAGGTCAGAGGGTGGATACGGCATTGCAAATCTGGCACAGATTACACGCCTGCAGCCAGCAGCAGTCTGAGAGAATTCCGGATAGGAAGCTGTGAGAAGCCGTCAGCGACTCAAACACCTAAACCCAAATTCTTTCAAGAGGATTTGGTTGTAAGGCCTCCCCGAGTGGAACAAATGAGTGCTCTGGCTAACCAGGGATCAATTTGTAGCATTATTTTACATGTAGGCAGACTCTACGGGAGAGCAAGAATCACATTTGTAAGGTCTTAGTTTTATTCTGCCACCGGATCTCTTTATAGACTCAGCGGTGATAAAAAAAAAAAAAAGAGAGAGAGAGAGAGAGAGAGAGGAAAAAACTTCATCTATCAGTGTTTATCACCTTTAAAACAATTATACACCCCAGGAGGAATCTGCCATGATAAAAAGAGAGGAATGCAAAAGCAAGCTTGTAAAATTTTAAACTGATTTTAAACAACCTGCAGAACTGTCTGCTTTAATATGGCCACCTTTATATCAACCTGGTTACAATAAAAACGAATGGAGAAAGTAATCTTCTTTTGGAATTAGGTTGTGAACTGCGGGAGAGCTCTTAAAAAGACATGAGCTCCCCTGAAAATATGATCTGTGAAATTTTGGGTGTCTCTAAAATATTGGCAACAAGCTATTTTTGTCATGCATTTCTATTTTTCTGTACCTTCATCTTCATTCATCAAGCATAAAATTAGGCTATTATTGATGTATGATTAATGCATGAGGGGCGCAATATCAGAATAGGCTGTTCTGCTATTTGACAGTTCAGTTAAAGTTGTATATCCATGTCTTATTTATGCAGATAAAGAATATAGTACATCCCTCTGTACCGTACCCTGCTTTTGTTAGCCATATTGTATGACACTGTGATGTTTTAAGATGTGTTCTTTAACTGATTATTAGATATCAGATGTGTTGACAGGATGCAAGTGGGCTTACATGCATGCAGCTATGAATGTTTCTTTGCAACAAGAGTCAGAGTCAGTCCTCAGGAACGTGCAACACCCCCTGCCGCCCCAAAACTTCTGAGCTCCCCAGACACTCAGACCTTTTCAAACCAACGTGGAACCAGCCCCATTCCAGCTCAAGCACCTAATTTAGATCCATTCCGATCATTTCCACCAAAAATAAACTGATTCACAACCAGAAAAGTTGATCCCCAGCTGGAACCAAAAAATAGTAGATTCTCCTTAGGCGCCAAAGTGGGCGTATCACATTCTGCAGGTCGTTGTGGATTGTGCGGTGCCCTCTGTTGGTGACATCCTTGATTACAACAGTCAATAGTCAGGCTGGTTCACTGGATAACCCCACCAGAGCATATTTGGTGGAAAAGGGCTCACTGAGTACGGTTGTGCGCAAAACCAAATAACACCCTATGCAGGTGATGAAATCTGGGCAAAGCTGTGAACATTAAGGTGCTCAGATAAACACTGCAGACAGAGTACCGTGTGCTTGTAGAAGAATGAGTGATTCCTCTGTACCAACAGAGAAATATTTCCACTGTTTACAAGTGCTACCAGGATGACTGATTATGTGTTGCACAAATTTGCTCTCATCAGAAACATAAAGGCCTTTCAGTGGAATTTCAGGGTTCAACTGTGGGCGATTACGATGAATTCATTGTTTGACGTCACCTCACCAGCCAGAAACAAGATAGAACTGATAAAAAAACCAGTTTGTTCACACAAATAATGACTGTGTCTCACATGGATGAGGTGCATTCAACACAACTTTTAATTCCAGTATCCCTGATTCGTGCTGTTACATCGAATGTTTGACACATCTCTTAGCTTCAGAACTTCTAATTATAACAAGACTTCATCAAAACTTGGTATATGGCTGGACGGTGTTGGGTCAGTGTGCAACAATGTGGCCAGTTTGTTGCAGGGAGAATCAGTGTATAAGAGCAATTTTCAAACATCGTATTTACTCCCCTGTTGTCAACGTGCTCTAACATCGCTAACATCGAGTCCACTGATTTCATTTTTGAATTCATTTTTGTCATATTTATTTTGCTTTCTCATTGAGACTGCCACATTTTCTTTCTTTCCCCACAAACAAATGAATTTGTCGACAAAATGATGTACACAGGGTGGTAAATGCCCAAATAATATTCAAAAACAGTCAAGTGGGCAGTGTGAGTTAGTCACCTGCACTTCCGTAATTAAGGCTACACAAATAAATACTGTTTGTTCACTTTTGCAGTTAGTGGATACGTCTACGAAAATAGTATACAGGTATATATTCTCCAGAGAGATACTTGTATTTTATGTGAGTATTTTCATTTTATGCCACTTTACGCTTCTACTTCACCACATCTCTGAGGCAAATATTGTACTTTTTACTTTATTACATTTGCCTGACAGCTTTAGTTACTGCTTACTTTTCAGAGGTCACAGACAACCGCGGGCCGTAAGGCTGCCCTGCTTTTTTGGTCAACCAAAAAAATCAACATAATATCTTACTTGTTTTGTGCAGAAACTACATTATTTGCTGCTCAGAGCCCCACAGTCATCAGAGTGCCTTCAAAATACCATGAAAAAATTTAAATGTCAATACAGTCCTAACTTTTTGCACATAAAGAAAAATTAATTTCAGTATCAGTCAGCTTTGATTTGGCTTTTTCTTCCATCATTAATCATATCTGTTATCTTGGTTAGCAATTTAAAATAGTCTTATTAGATTTGTGTGTTTATTGGTATTATTTTGATAACACTTTTATTTTCTGTAGTGATGTTTCAGGACAGAAACAAAACTGAGCAGAGGATATCAAACACCCTGCTTAGGGCATCAAACAGGCTAATCACCAGATCTCATGACCCAAATGTAATGCAAGAAGTCAAAACAATTGTTAATTTCTCATCACTGAGCAAAACAACAGCAAAAAAGTTTATGAGAATTGACATGGCCCCAATCCATTTGTAAAAAATGGCCACAAACACTTCCTCTTCTTAGCCCTCCAAATCCCCTTGATCTGTTTAAATCCTCAAAGATAAAGCGCACAGAACCACCCATGGAAACCGCTCCCCGAAGCAACAGGTGCAATATTTTTTTTTTCATGCCGGTGTTGCGTGTCAAAAACCCTTTGAGGATACGGTTACTTCCAGACAGTGAACGAGCCACAGGAAGTCTTCTCACACGCGACGATTCAGAGGAGAAATTTAGAGTCCTTTAGGGCCGGTCGGTAAAAGCTGCCCCAGGTCTCCCTTCATTTCCTCGATGGCCACAAAGGGAGACCATCAAGCGGCTCTGAGCTCGCCGCTGATGTCAGAAAGGCCTCGTGTCTGTGCAATGACCTGTGATGTATAGTTATACCTATATTATTCTGCAAACCTACAGTTCCTTCCTCTAAGACAGAGGGGCAAAGGAACTGGCCTGATTCAATAAGCAGGGTCAGACTGAAGGTCAGTACCAACAACAAACAAGGCATTGTGTAATATATTTACTTAAAGGGATAGTTCAGGTTTGAAGAGAGGTTGTACGCGGCACTTATCCATAATCACCGTAGCGCCTGCCGTAAATGGCAGTTGGTACGACCCCAGTTCGGAGAAGCAGCAGGAACACCAGCACGGAGGCAAAGTTGACTTATTGTGCAACTTCTGCGAATCCAATCCCTTGAAAACAAACAGACAAAATACAAAGTTTCTGCAGGTTTCAACAGTTGAATTTAATATATTTTTAAGACCGTTATGAATGCAATTTAAGACCCATTTCACACCCATACTAACAGAAAGTACGTTAATTAACAGGGCACCTACACTTTTTCCAAAGTCAGCTTCAAACATTTTCAAGTTTTTCAAGAATCCTACAGCTGTGGAAGATGACATTTATATAGGCAGACACACTCAAACTGATTAGGCCCTATTTAATTTCGTCATCACATTAAATCAGATGTTTTTGTGCTATCAACCAAGATCATGTTTCCCGATAGGATTCTACGTAAGGGTGATAAAATCAAATGTTTCAAAATGTGTCACCTGTGCCAATATCAAACAATCAGTCATTTATGTTGTTTCTTACTCTAAAAAGTTAATTATTCAGCTTGGAAGTGATCATGAAATAAATGCAGCTGAAATTTTAAGCACTTTCACACACTTTGTCCAAATTCTAAGCACTTTTCAAATCTTGAAAACATCACATTAAAATTCTGTTGTCTTCAAGGATTTCCAGCACCCGAAAGGACCCTGTAATTAACTTCTGATTAATCATCTCCAAGATTAAGTGGTGATTGTGGTGATGAAAGTGGTGGTTTTAAGGTGGTTAAAATTTGTTTTGCTGCTGACTCTGTCCACAGCAGCACATTGTTTAGCTTCCTACACTGATAATCCTGTTGCTTCTCCAAGCTCGGAGCAGGTGAGCCACTGTTGTAATACACTGGCTGGATAAGTACCTCATACAGCCTCATTTCAGAAACTATCCCCTACACCACCAGGTTATTTTTTTTAGACAAATTACTTAATCTGATGGCATTTCAAGGAAGATAAAAAAAAAAAAAAAAAAAAAGGCAGAGGTTTGGGAAGTTCTTTCATATGAATCGACCTGGACTGTGATTCTCATTCCTCCTCTTTCTTTGGTAAAACACAATCTGGAAAGTTACAGGAGGGATCCTTCTCAGAGACGACGAGTAAGAAAGACTGATGATCGGAAGAAGGGGCAGAGTCAGCAACATCTTGCATTTTGACACCAGACGTTGTCAGCATGATGTTCTCATAACACCTGACTTCTACCAACCATCTGGTCTATAGGCTCCTTTCTATCACCTGCTCTTCTAGTGCTGTCTGAAACATCACAATCAAAGTCGACTGTGCATGAGACTTCATAAAGTTCTGATAAAACATAAAATACTGCACTTTATAGTACCATTTCATACAGTCCTGCTTGATTATCAGTGCTTTTACAAGCACTTTGTTCTTCTAGTTGTTGAAATAATGCATATGCATATTCTGCTGCTGCACACAAAGCTGCACCGCACCATTTGATTTCTAAAATTAACGGTAATACTCAGAAATGAAAAGACTGCCTACGGGGACTTTTTGATATAATTTCAGACTAAAATAACTTGACTGTGAGACAACTTGTATTTAAATCTTCCTCAGCGGTCAGTAGGAAGAACTCAGAACGGTACACTTCAAAGAAAGCTTGTTGTACTCGTTCCATGAAAAAAGGGGTACAATAGACTTTGAATTTTAGTGGAAGACATTTTCTCATGTAGCAGTAAGAGAAACACGTGTAAATAATAAAATATACAATGGCTGAATTCAAAGTTAGCTGCTTCACTTACGGGGTCCTTGGAATTGTCCGAAGTCACTCCGTCATTCCCCACTATCGATGCCATGAACTGCACTGTGCTCTTTTTGTTCCATTATGGAATTCTTAAGAGCGCTACTGTATATGTCAGTGTTTCCCAAACTTTTTTCCCTGGAGATCCACTTTTTAAAAATGACAAAGCATCGTAACCCAGTTCAGAATAGGCCTTATCAATAAATTTTGTGAAGCCTTTGTTCATGCATAAATTAACGTTCATGACCATTACTGTGTGCCAAAATTGTTGGTCTGACAATAAAGTTTTTCTATATACCACAAATGTTGCTGGAGTTTTCACCTCTAAGGCTGATTTATGGTTGTACATAGACTCTATGCAGAGATGTTGGGAGCATTTATACTTAGTGAGTCTGCGTTACTCAGTTACACCCCCAAATGCTGACTGGTGATGGAGTTTCTATGAAACTGTGTTGAGTTTCAGTGGTAACTGAAACTGAGCAGTTTATGTTAGATTGAGAGCTAATAAATTCCGAACAGTTACTTCTACTGAAATTACTGCAATGCACAAAAGAGAGAAGATGAAAAAAGAGAGGAGATGAAAAAAGAGGGGAGATTGTGTGCATGACCATTGAGCCAATCAAGGCAGAAGGAGGGTGAATTTTCTGTGCTCGTCTGACAACTGAGAGGAGGAGACAAGGAGGTGGATCATAGTTGTTGCAGCCTGTGTTGCTGCAATGTGCTGTTAGACATGTAAATCTGGCTTACCTCAGTGCTGCCATTAGTTAATATGGTGTGACAACAACAAGGCTACGAACGAGGCAATTCATCTTGAAATTAACACCTCCAAGTTGAGATAAAGGGCCTTTTTCCTGTTCATTCCACTCTGCCAACATGGTGCGAAGGCCACAACATATTGTGCATTCTGGCTCACTATCAGTCACTGCTTGATGAGACACTTGAACATAACGGACACTGTTAATGTTATTTGTGACACCCGTGCTTTTCCTAGTTTAACAATTCAAAATGTCAATCATCCTTGCCATGTAGAGTCACTCACTTGTATTGCCTTCGCCTTTTAAAATGTACACTAAAATAACTGCAGGAAAAGGGTCATTTAAGTTACTTTTTATGTGCAAGTATAACTGGTATTTGAAGGTTACAACTATTAAATAAAGACTCACTTTGTAAAAATGTGTAACTTACAAAAACACACATTTACAAGCACACAAATAACATTTCAATGGTTTCACATGAAAATGTTGTCTTGAACTACAGAGTTATATTTCCCCCTGCTGGTAAATCCTTTGTTCTGCAGTCACAGTCAAAACTCTGTGTGTGAGACACCACAACCAAGTCTCTCAAAAATCAAAAATCTCAAATCCAAAATGCTCCGGTATCACCGCAGATCAGGCGTCGAAGCCCCCAGGTACGTGCTGAGGTCTGAGACGTTTGATTTGATGAGCTTGGCTGGGATGGTCGGCATGTTCAACCTCTGATACGCAGCAAACCTGTGACAGCCTCCAAATGAGTAGTAGTAATTTCCGCCCTCTCTGCCTTTGATCCAGAGCACATCAATGGGAGGAACAACACTGATGTCTGCTGTCTCCTGGAGGGAAAGACAAACTGACAATTAATTCATACAGCAAGTGTGGAGCAGCAGATAATATGCCAGTACTGCAAAAAAGGTACGCTGAACTTTAAATATTAGAGGGAAACTACAGTATGAATGAAACGTTGCTGCAAACATGCTCCTGTAGGAATCTTGTATCATTCTTGAACATTATAGGCAGGGGTGGAGGTAGTGCAAACACCTTTTACTTATTAGAATTAGAAATACCATAAAGGGAAAATACTCCATTAACATTGACATTTGACTCAAGTAAAAATACAGGATTATTACCAACAAAATAATACTTTAAGTATCAAAAGTAAAAGTGATCATTATGCAGAATTTTAACCTTGATGGTGTAATAATACTGTTTGGGTTATCATTACAATGCTGAAACAAGTAGGTGGAGCAAATTTCACTACCACCAACCAAACTCTGTAAATATATTGTATAAAATTGCTGAATGAAAACTCCTTTTTATGTCATTAAAAATATATATTTTCCCATAAATACTGCACAGGAAGATGAGCCGAAGCTCTGCCCTGAATGCACCAGTTTTTATTATTATTTTTATTAAGTGATCCTAGTATTGGGCTGCACAATTAATTGCAATGTTATTGTAACTGCAGTATGCCCAAGTGCAATATCCAAACCGCAGAACCCTGCAATTATTTCACAAAGGAAAAGTTTGTGATAAAATAGCATTACAAAAAAGAGCTGCACAGATGCTCATTACGTACAATACTTACGGCGTAAGAAGATAGTATTAGCCAGATAAACTCACCTCCTTCAAACTGGGCTGAAAGTTTACTCGTATATTTTAAGCTTACCTGTATAAAAGTTTACCCACAATTTAGAGTTACCTGCCCATGTATATACCACCAACCTGAATTTTATGTAATAGTGATTTGACATTTCACATCAGTGTTGTAGGCCAGACTGTATCTTAACGCCACAATCCACCCTTAAAACACACATGATTTTCTTCAGACACTTACAAAACAAAAAGTTACCTTTATTGTGTTCATGAGACTCTGAACTTTCAGTTCATCCAGCTCCGGAGGAAACGGTCTGATGATGACGTTCATCGGGACGTTATGAACCTCCTCGACGTTGTCCGAGTGAATCGACCTGTTGTCGCCGTTTTTAACGTCCGGCGCACCGGACTTACTGGACACTGTCGACATGTTTCTGCGGGGTAAAACCACCAGCTCCACCCGAGGTTTAGTGCCCTGCCACAGGCGAAACATTTACCTGCCCGCTGTAGTGTTTTGTGAGTGTTTCTTTACTTCCGTGTTGCTAGTTTGTTTGTAGAGTGCGTAGTTAAACGAAAGGTTCTCATTGGTCCTCCGCGCTGTCAATCACAAATGTACAACGCCCCCTTTGGAACTTCACCTGGCATTTTTGACGCAAATTAGCTTACTTGTTTTATATAAAGTAAAACAAAATGACGCATTTGTTTTGTTAGCATCCAGAATACATGTCACATTAAGAAACAGAATTAGCTAACCATTTTTTTTTGTCATTTAAGGACAGCTGAAACAAGTTGGGAATGAGCGACCACTTAATATCATCACCTCTCTGGCCACCTGAGGAATGTAAGTTTAATATTTACCCTCTTCTAGTTATGTTTTTGGTCTGTACGAACTCCTGAGGGAAATATATTCTCTTTAGTTGTTAGCTAGCCTACATGTTCCATTATGTTCACTAGCTAACCTAGCTAACTCAACTAGCTGACCTAGCTAGTTAGCCAACTGTGTCTGTGTGTAGACCTTTTTTGCGGCAGCCAATTGATATGAAATAGGGTATTTTATAATGATTTGTATTTTATTGAATTGTCTTCAACAGAAGTAGAAATTCAGCAAAGTACCTAAATGTAAATACTTACTTACTTAGGACAACTAAATACAAACTAAATAAGTGTAAATAAAAAATATGTACACAAGATGAAAAAAAAGGTAATTTTACACACATACACAGACCTATAGATATATACACCTCTAGACACTTACATATATATAATATTGCAGATAGAAATGGCGTGCCATGGGCGATGGTCTCTTCATATCCACCTTATGAAAATGTCTTTTAACCCTATCCATACCCAACCCAACAATGATCAACATTTTTCACCATTTTCTGACATTTTATGGCCCAAACAACCAATCGATCAACTGAGAAAATGATCTACAGATTAAACTTCATTTGCACCCCTACACAGGTGTTACAAATGATACTAATTAAGGTCCTCTTCAATTTAATGTAGTAGAGCAGGCATGTCCAAACTGTTCCATAAAGGCTGCAGGTTTTCATTCCTACCAAGCCGGAGCACACCAGGCTAGACTCATTTAATCAACTGATTTCAGTCTTCAAACAACTGATTAGTCGAATCAGGTGTGCTGTAGACTGGTTGGAACAAAAACCTGCAGCCACACGGCCCTTTATGGAACAGTTTGGACATGCCTGTAGTAGAGCCTTGACTCTGCTTCACCTGAATGGAGAAGAAACTTGATTAGGATTCTTTGTAATGCCTGTGTTTACTAATTAAGGCCAAAATGGCTGGTGTGAAAAAGGTATATTGCATGGATGTAGAGGTTAATGTTAAGTATTACTCTTTATCCAGGATTGCAAAGGCATGACCTACTCTAACCAGCCTCTGATTTAATGCTGCAATAATGATTATTTTCATTATGAAGTAGCCTGTCGATTATTTTCTCAATGAATTGTCAGTTGTTTGGTCCATAAAGTGTTAAAAACAAGGTGAAAAATATTGATCACTGTTTCCTAAAACCCAAGTTGACATCCACAAGTGTCTTGTTTTGTCCACAACTCAAAGATAGTCCGTTTACTGTCATAGAGGAGTAAAGAAATCAGAAAATGTTGTCATGGTTGATCTGAAATAAGGAGATTGAACGATTTTGTCTTTGTGTTTCTTTAATAAGCCTTTGCAAAGGGATCAGCTCACAGAGTCATACAACCAAATGAAAGGAGTCCAAGAGAATGACAGTGAGAGACTGATGATGAGCATTAATTTGACAGTTTATTTAAGCACAGCTTGTCACATAGATCTTCTGCAATTAAAGACAGTTTCACTTCCTGTTTTCTGGTAGTTGCACTCACAAAATAGGTGTCAAGTCATCTCTCACCAAAGACAAAAAACAGAGAGCCTGGTGCAACAGTCATAATAAAATATGCAAAGGGTCATACAGAGTTTAAAGATTATTTCCATCACAGTATTCACGTCTAAGAAGCCAAAATAAAAAAAAAAAAATATATATATATATATATATGTATATATATAAATTATCAAAATAAATGCTGATTAATTTAATTATTGATTATTTGATAAATTGTTGCAGCTCTACTCTGATTTGTTTATTCTGATAATCTTACCCTAACCTGACCTAGTCTCACTCCAGAGGCCTATACCTATCCATCCAAAACAAACTAAACCACTGAGGGCAAAGAGTGAGGGCAGACCACTAAGCAACATTAATAGTGTTTTGTTTGGTACTGAGCCAGAGTGTACATTGGGTTTTTAGAGCTTTTTAGCCAAAAACAGCTGCCTGTAACCCTGAGCTGTTGTTGACACTGGCCTTACTCCCTCAGGGTTTAGAATTTCACACAACCCACTGATGTTTCTGTTAAAATAATAATAATTGCAGAATTAATTATCTTTTCCTCTAAATATGTTGTTTTTTGTTCTGACCTTATTATAGGACCAGTGTATAGGATTTAGTGGCATGTTGCAGTGAGCTTGCTGATTGTAAGTATCTCATCTGAATAGAAACATGGCAGTGCAACAAAGCAGCCTCCGTGGAAGAGGATCCACTCCATTTAAGGTAACAGAAATGTAACAATTCTTATATTCAGGCAGTTATACACTGATGAAAGCATACTTGAATATTATGTTTCATTTCAGCCAAATACTGTCCATAAATCCCCTTAAATCTTACACACTGGACCTTTAAAACCCAATATGTAGAAAAGTATTGATGGGTTAACCCTTCCCTTTGCCACAAACTGGGCTTGAACATTTGACAAAGATGACAAAATATGGAAATCATCATATATTAAGTATTATTATTACACCAAATAAGGAAAGGTTTCGTTTCATTAAGGTTCTGTTCCATTCAGGTCAAACAGAGTCAGGGTGCTGCTAATGTGCATGTTGGCTCACTGGAATGGGTGTAATACACTAAAAGAACTGGGAATTTGATTAGTATCATTGGTACACTTGTGTTTAGGTCCCTTCGACCCAGGTTAGACCTCTAATGAGCAAACTGTCATGACAGAAATCCTCATAGACTTATTTGGGATTTGTGAAGGATGCTACATAAAAGTATTGTCAACAGCAATCAAAGATATGGGACTTGTGAAACTCCTCTGTAACCATGTTTTACCGCTGGAGTCTGTGAGACCTTATGTGTCAGTTCCTGTAGCGGACTTCTGAAACATGTCACCAGAATGATTTTAATAAGAAAATCCTAAAGTATCAAGCTGATAAAACAATGTTATGTGTGCTTTTGAACTGTCAAACAAAGCCTTGAGGTTAACAGGTCCGCTTCTTAGCATGTAAGCAGGCCTGTGTTGTAGGTATTAGCAATTGAGTATTTCATGGCGTGTACATGTAATACCAAACACAAACTTTACCCCTTTTGTAAGATAACTTATTCATTTCGTGGCCAAACTGTTTCTCATTAAAATTCACTCCAGCAATTAGTCATGCAGTTGAAAAGAGCCGCTACAAGCCCAGAATCCTTTGGTGACAATAGTTTTTAATGAGGTCAGTGTTTTGTGTTGTCGACTGTTGCGTGATATAGGCTTCCTCCTTCAAAGTGCACTACTTGGTGATATTCTATTTTTGCAGGCATTTCAAAGAGCCAGCCAGGTTGCTGTGGTTACAAAAAGGACGTCTGGGCCCGCAGCTTTGCACAGGTAAGTGGAAAGCTTCAAAGATCTGTGGCAGTGGAGCGGAAACAGAACTATTGTTGTTTTCTCCAGCCCATAGCCACAGTGTCTTCTAATGAGACAATTAAAAATGATTTCTTGGACAGGAGAGGCAGGCCATTATATTGAATTATTACAAATACTTTGAACTACAATGGAAGCGCCTTTTGTGTTGATTAATTGGTCACACGGGGATCAGTTACAACATGAGGAAGGTCTATATATAGTATGTAATCATTAACAGTCGTTCAGTACATTATATATCCTTGTAGAATAAACCTCAACTGTAATTTAGGTGCTGCAGTGAATGTAATCAACTTTACGCCTTATTGTCAAGTGATAGTTTTTCAGTAGCAGCAACAATCTGTTTATAATTTCCCCAAAAACAGCTCAGCTTTGAAAGCCACTTTACATTTTCTACTTTTTTTCTCTTAAAGAGCTATTTAGCTGACACCAGTATAGAATAAGAACCACTGAAAAACTCCAATTAGACTGTAATATGCTGACATGGATCATGCAGCTGGCTGCATGACTTGCTGTTTCTGTATGAATAACTACAGTATAGTAAATATGTATAGTGACATATCCCCCCTGGGCATTCAGCACTTTATACAATGTCAGATTCAAGTCGCTTCTTTGCTGTCAATCAAAAGCCACTTCATCATGCACCAAAAGAAACCAGCATCACACGAAGAGAAGAGACCCTGTCAGTCAAAGCATATAGACATGTAAATCATCTCCGGTGCTGAGATGTGTTTGGAGTCCCACTACACTCTGCGTGACCCTCTGCTGTCACAGCAGGACTACGTTCTAGTCGCTAACATATCTCAATTACTTAGATTGAGTTAGTCACACAGGTACAGCGGCAGGTCACGGAAGAACAGTTCCCACATAATGATTTGCTGTTAATATTAGATTTCAGTCCCCGTGGGATTGTCACACTTAGAGCAGCTGGAGAAAATTACCTGCCAGCTTTCCGACAGGGAAGTGAGCTATATTTATTTATACCATCTCTCTCTTTTTTTTTTTACACGTTGACATGCTTTTAAAGTGATAATTATTCCGACGGCGATTTTCAGGCTTCAAACTATAGCTTTGTGATAGATGAATGTGTCTGAAATCATGACATGGTTTAGCAACAGTGGATGTTGCTGTGTTTGCGGCTGAATGTGTGACTGATTTGTTCACTGATGTTGATTATTCACTGGTGGCTCTTGCTGCTTAAACCTATGAAATTATTTTCTGCACTATCTCCTTCTAGTACGGCTGCCCAGAACAGGATTTCTGTTTAATGATCTCCCTTGCCTTGAAATACATTTGCTCTCCCAACCTCACCCAGAGAGAGAATAAGTGGTGCTTTGGAGTGATGTTATTTAGAGGTGGATTAAGTTGTAGATGTTCTTTCTATTTACACTTCAGTTCATTAACCTAACACTAAAAAAAGGGCCAGAATAACATTTTCTCACCTGTTCAAGCTTAGATATAGGGGCATCACAATCTCGATATTAAATTGAAATGAGCCAATTTCAGAAATCAAAGTCACGCATTTTATTATTATTTTTTCTATCCACCCCAACGTACGTGCAACATCCAGCACATGTCAGAAGAAAAAACAATACCTCAAAAACGACACAGCAGAACCGGACATTATTTTACACTTGATACCATATAGATCTTTTAAAGAAGGATTTGAAAATGTAAAATGTGACTTGATAGTCTAACAATGGCATACCTATCAGTGCAAAAAATATGTTTAAATCAAAAAATGGAAGCAAAATGAGACCTTAGAATCAAAAATCTAATTGAATTGTGAATTTGGAGAATCATGAAATCTCTACTTAAATATCAACATAGAAAGCCACAGAAAACATTGTTAAAATTATCTTATTTATCTCTAAAACAAATGATAAATACCCCACATCTGTAGTTCATTTGCCATCCTTGTTTCTGCATGTATTGTATATGAAGGGAAGAGAGGAGCTATTTAAGGAGTGCCCTCCTTGACTTTTGCTTGAGTGCTGATGACAAGTTGGATATCTTAGATGCATAAAAATGCGATTTTGACATGACTTCAAAAAGAGAAGCATACGGATGAGGTGGACCCTCTGCCAACAGAGAGACGAGGAAACAGATGGGTTTTACACAAACAGCACAAACATCAAGAACACTGAGTTAAAGAGCTTGGCAGTCTCACTTGATGAAACAGTGAGGAATGGAGGCGCTTTTAATGAGCATCTCTCCTGTGATGCAGAATGTGAAAAGACAAACTGTTAGCTCTTAAAGGGGCAGTTACAGTTGGTTGGCCCTGACTGGTTGAACCAAGTGGTTTTAATAACCTCTTGTTGAGTGACTTTGGGCACTATGCTTGCATTTTGGTTATATCATAAACACCAGAATCGAGATTCATGTTTTTATTTAGAGCAGAATACCTCTTTCACTTGAATTATCCAGCTGAACTGATGTCACTATCATTAACAGAAAATAGCTTCCTGTTGTTGTTGAATTGTTAATGCAGTTGGTGATCAGCCAACAGATGGCGCCAGATGTATGTGAAGGGTCAGAGCGAAGGCCGGCACCAGTTGAAAGAGTGTTGAATCCAGTAATGATTGTTTTTCTAATTATAAAGATTACGTGTAGTCTGCTATGTCAGGCTGTGAGGCACTGAGACACCAGTTGCAACTACAATACCTTTTTGCAGTAGTGAATTCTGAAATGGATAGAGAGCTCCATTAAGAAGGACTGCAACTAATGATTATTTTTATTGATTTAAAGTAGTAAAATAGAGTAAAATATTTGTGGATTGACTAAATGATTCACTGTTTCAGCTCTGCTGTTTTTTTTAGCAATATAGTTCTCTGTGTAGGGTAACAGATCAGAATTTGAATACATTGCAGGGCTGCAACTAACAAATATTTTATCATCATCAACAATCAGTCTCCACTTATTTTAATTGATTAAATGATTAAATGTCAGTTCAGTATGGAAAATGCTAAAATTTTCAGTTAATTATCTAATCGGTTCAAATCTAAAATGACGTGTTGTTTGCTGTGTCATTTATCAGCAACTTAAAAACACCAGTTGCAACTAAAATACAACAACACCTGTTAAAAAATATATACTTTTTTCTCCATATTAATTTTTTACTGTCGTCCTAGTAATTAATACACATAAGCTGTCAGGAAAGAATTTGAATACGTACTGTTTTCATATAAATAGCATGATAATCCAGTGTAGGCTGATAATGTTTCTTTCTCCAGTTTGTTTAACAGCTGTATCTGGTGCTAGAGGTATGTCTGTGCAGTAACCTCACTGCAGCCCCTCACCCCATCAGACAGCAGTTATATTTTCACTCAGACAGTCACTCAGAAGATGATGCCGCTCTCAGGTCGATATCTTTGAAGTGTGAGTGCAGCTCGCTCAATTTTGCAGGTTGTTTTCAATAATTTACCTGATCTGCTTGGAGTGTGTGTGTGTGTCTGTGGAGTGTTGCAGGGATAAAGATTGTCAATTGTATTGATCCTTTTTCAGTATCACGTGTTTAAAATGACACAATATCCTTTAATTATAGGATCAAAAGTACTAATGCTGTATAAAAAATATATATATATATATATATCTTGATTAGTGCTCATTCAAGACTGTCCATTCAAGATCAGTTCAGTTCAGTCTTTACTGTTGTTCCTGAAATTTGAATTGCAGTACAGCAAAACCAGACAGTGTTCAGTGAGTTTCCATACCAGCACAAACGTGCCTATTTCACGCGTCTAGGACTTGTTTTTTCTCTGTGTTATTAAGTATCAAGTATCACTTCCTACTAGTATTATGTCAAAATTTAAAATTCGTCGTATCGTGACAACTCCAGCAGGGATATGTATAAATGTATGACGGGTCACGGTCCTCATACCTGCGTCCCAGTGCTGATCACTCTTTGCCGCTGTTGTTACTCACACAGCACAACCAGGGGTGATGTAATTGGATTGCTTGCATCCCCATTTTATAGTCCATTGCCATGTAATGAAATCAGTTATTTACTTTCATCATAAAATCTGATAAGGGACAACATCTGCCAGGGTAAAGTTTGAGTGAGTACTGCACATGAATGTTGATGTGCAGATCTGCAACATCCTGATCTGCAGCACTGGGAGCTGTTGAGAATCAACACTTGGTTGTAAACTTGTCATTTGACAATTTATTTAGTTTTTTGTTTACCTTCAGCAACATAACTAGCACAGCAGCATGTAACAACAGCAGTGGCAATCACTGTTTTCCCACGCTGAAGAGAGGAAAGTGCAGCAAAGTGTCTTGTTTCTGAGTCCCTGCTCTGCTCTGCTCTGCCTGCTGTCTCATTATACTGCCGCTGTGCTGCTGGAGGACACTGAAGGACAGAAGCGATTGAATTCAAGTGTTGTATATTCCCTGGAAACCAATCAAGAAAAGCCCCAGAATAATAATCCCTGTCCGCTGTCATGATTCATTTTTATTTTGTTCCATATTTTTCTCTGGCTTTTGAGTCACTCAGAAAGACTAGTTCCAGCATAAAATCAATGTTCCATTAAAATTTAATGACCAGGAAAGGCTTAATAGTGGTGGAACAGATGCCTCTGCTTTTGATAACGCCGACATCTCAGGAACTCTTATTCAAAGCTAGATTGGTGTTGTCAGGTCCTCTGACCGCTCCTGCTCTCAGCCGCTGTGCAGAAACAAAAGGATATTGGCATTTTTGTGCCTTGTAGCGGTGAAATTAAAAGTAAGTAAAGTGACAGTAAAGCTCATAAGACTGATCAAACATTGACAGAGGAGGCTACAGCTGATGGCACATTATCGTTAGTCATAACTATAATTACTCACCATGTTAATGTTGACTGAGGGCTACAAACAGATTCCAGAGTCACTATTTTTCTCAGTGTGTTTTTACACAGATATATAGGTGTAAGAAAGATGTAAAAATTTGCATACGGTACATTAAATGACCAGGTTGGCCCATTAAAGTCACGATTCAATTCTTTTTTGTTTTTTGTTTTTGACAACTGTTCAAGATCTATATGGTATCTAGTGTGGTATGAAGATCACTAAGCTACGCTTTATTGTCTTTGAAGTGTTGTTTTTTCAATCCAACACACACAGGACATGGGGGTGGAGAGAAAAAAAAACAGATTCTGGCTTTTAATTCAATTATTGAAATGAAAAGCTTGTTTCGATCGATTTTCGATTTAATATTAACGTTGAGACACCTGTTGTGTGAGTGTGTTAGCACTGCAACAGTAGATTAATCAATTAGTCGATCAAAATAAAATTAGTGGCCAAATATTTTGATAATTCATTAATCATTTCAGTCATTTTTCATGCAAATATAATGTCAAACATTTGCTAGCTTCAGCTTCTGAAAGGACTTGCTGCTTGTTTTATTTATGATAGTGAATAAAGAGTCATCTGGTTTTGGACTGTTGGTTAGACAAACAAAACAATCTGAAATAGGGCTGCAGCTAAAAATGATTTTCATTGTTGATTATTTTCTCGATAAATCAGTTCGTTGTTTGGTCAATAAAATGTCAGAAAATGGTGAAAAATGTTGATCAGTGTTTAATGACATCCTCAAATGTCTTTCTTTGCCCCCAACCCAAAGATATTCAGTAGAGCTGCAACAGTTAATCGATTAATTGATTATCAGTTCAGTATGAAATTAATCTCTCCTTTATTACAGTAAACTGAAATTCTCTGGGTTGTGGTCAAAACAATATATTTGTAGATATAATCTTGGGCTTTGGGAAACTCTAATCAACAATAATCAACAAAAATAATTTACAGATTAATCAATAATTAAAATAATGGTCAATTGCAGCCTTACTATTCAGTTCACTCTCAAAAAAGAGAAAACGAATGAGAAAAGAAATCACATTTAAGAAACTGGAATCAGGATTTTGACCTTTTTTTCTTAAAAACAAAAAAAGATTATTGATTATCAAAATTCATTTAAAAATCAATTCATCAATTAATTCATTAATCATTGCAGTTCTAGCCGTCACTTTGGGCTCTGGGAAGTTGTGATGAGCATTTTTCACAATTTTTTTTGACGTTTTACAGACTGAATGATTCATTGATAAATGATGAAAATAATCAGCAGAATGATCACCAGTGAAAATAATTGTTAGTTGCAGCTTTAGTTTGTGTGTGTATGTGTGTGTGTGTGTGTGTGTGTGTGTGTCCGTCTGTCTGTCTGTCTGTCTGTCTGTCTGTCTGTCTGTCTGTCTGTCTGTCTGTCTGCCTGTCTGTCTGTCTGCCTGCCTGTCTGTGTTGGTGAAAAAACAAAACAAAATACCCCTTTCTCCTTTAATAAAATTAAATTAGACTATTTTAAAATAAATCAGAGTGGACTTGTAGGTTCCTTGTGCTATTGTTTTTATTAACGTTATCATTGCTATTGTTGTCATCATTATTAATTGTAGCAGAACAAGATAAATCAAAACACCCCTCAGCAATCATGGCTTAAGTTTCTTCATACTCAGCTGGAACAG
Source organism: Lutjanus erythropterus (assembly GCF_056507025.1). Taxonomy (NCBI): domain Eukaryota; kingdom Metazoa; phylum Chordata; class Actinopteri; order Lutjaniformes; family Lutjanidae; genus Lutjanus; species Lutjanus erythropterus. The sequence goes on along the minus strand of NC_139322.1, from coordinate 9,322,865 downwards.
AGAGATAGAAAGATACAGAGAAGAGGAGAGACAGAGAGAGTAAAGAAGAAGAAAGTGGAAAATCTTAATCAGTTTTTTTTTCTTTGAGGACCATATGGAAGGTTTCAAGCAGCCAACCATATGTTGAAGGCTTTTGTCATGGAAATCATACTTTTTGGCACTTTTTCATTGCGCAGCCAAGCCGGGCACATAAATAAAAGAAAACAAGAACAGAAAAAAAATCATACAGAACATGATCAAATCTTTGAGGATACACAGAGTTTGAAGTTTTTTTGTTTGTAACTTACAACAGATAGCTTTTTAATCAAGACACTCCCTGATTCACATGGCCACCCAGACTGCAATTGGTACCTGTATTGGTCTTTTTCTTTTAATAAAAAAAAGACAACATGAATAGAAAAAGAGCAATTAAATGTCTACATGCATTGTCATATTATTGCTGTGATGTATTTACAAATATATTTACAAAATCGTCAAAGAGGAACAATGTTTCCCTACATCTAAATTCAGAGGTTTAGAATTAAACTCTGCCTCCTTTTTCTGTAATTAATATTTTCTCTGAGGACGATCTGTAATACTGCCAGTTTCAGATACAAGCCTGCAGTATGTTTCCAATCAGTGTTTTTAATGGTGTCATTGCTTTTATCTGCCTTATTAAAACACAGTCCCCAGGTTTTGGAGATGCGTTTTATCTCTGTCACACAGTAAAATAGTAAACATATAAAAAAGAATCTATAGGAAGTAGTTATATCTGCATTATTTCAATAATACAGCGTCGTGCCAAAGTGTGTGTTCTGCAAGTTAATCAGGAGACAGGTGGTTTGGATGCTCTCATGCAGTGATTCAGCTGTAGCACTTAGACGACCATTGACAGGATGATAGTGGAACAGGGAGGAGAGGACGGATAAACAGAGCAGAAACTCCTCTTTTCTCTCTTTTGTCCACAGTTTTATGTTTTTTTTTCCTTGTTTTTTTTTTTTTTTGTTTTTTAAGGGCGAGCTCAGCATTACTGCGATCGTGTCATCCATTTGGAATATGCAAATAGCTGACAGTGCATTTGCCTGCTGGTGCTTGACCTTCCCCTTGGAGGTCGCTCACCGACTCAATTACGCTCCCTATCTGCAGTCTGTCTGCAAACACCTGTTATCCTCCCACACTCCGCCACCCTCCGCCAATCCCACTTCAGCACATCTCATCCTCGGTGCGTCTGTTTAGAGGCAGTTGGGATGGGATGAGGACGGCTGGTGTAGGGGAAGGGAGGGGACGTGAGGCAGGGACAAATGATGGAGGAGTTTGGAAGTGCACTACAGCGCGTCATTTTATTACGACAATCTTGGAAAACTTTCTCTACCGAGACAGTTCATGTGAAGATGATTTCCATTATATACCTCCAACCTTATGTTGTCTCAAGAGGATCATCTCCTTTGACACCTCAGAGATTTGCTTAACTGTTTGCAACTGTGCTGAATAATTTGGAAGCAGTAATGACTTTGAATTTAACTAAATGCTTTCTTTTGTCAGTTACCTAAATGAGAATTATTGTAATCCTGTTGTGTAATACGAAACCTTCCAGCACTTCAGTCTAATCATACCTGCCCTTCAGCTGCCAGAAGAGATTTTTTTTTTTACCTGGTTGCTTGTTAAAACAAAAAATACTTTTAAAATAATGATAACATTATAGAAGAGCCGCCTTTTCCAGTCTAATTAACACTTGTAGCAGTTTTGGACTTGCTGTATAAAGGATTGAGTGTTGCTCATAGTTACTGCATCACTTTCATTATTGCTTTTGCACCTTTGAAACCTTGGTATAGCTCGATTACACCCACATTATTTGGCTCTCTAATTTTAACAAACAGATAGTGTTACATTTCGTGGCGATGTAAACATCAGCCATTTCTAGGAATTATTTATTGCCTGAGATTTAAAGACAAAAAGGGGCCAAAAATCTCGAGTCACAAGGAGGCGATGGATTTTTTGGAAAACAGCAAGACGGAGAATATTTTAGTGTTTCGGTTTCATTATTTCTTTTTATTGCCCTAAATCGACTGAAAACAGGACAGCTGTGATTGTTACACATGTCAATTGCTGTGTCAGTAAAGTTATTGCCACGAAAAACAAAAGTGATTCTGCATTCATTCGTTTTGAAGTCTCCTAGCACTGGTACTGTACATTGTTCCTCTTTAAAAAACTAAGTCCCATGGACTCTCTACAGTTTTCATGCATATAAACATTTTCTTTGAAGATCAGCAGCATCTTACAAGGTCAATGGATGTTCATTTTTTAAATTATAAACAATAAATAAATACATGATAATTAACAAATAAGCAAGTCTTCAATAAATACACAAAAATAAGGTAAATAAATAAATAGATAAATAGGTAGATAAATAAAGTATTTACATGATAAATAGATGGTATGCATCTAAACCGTGGGCGGAGCTTTGAGCGACATATAAAACAGACAAACAGAATAATTTGACTGTCACTTTGTAACTGAGGGTGTGTGAGTCCATACCTTCACTCTGAGGTAACACTGGCAGAGGGGGAGCACCTCAAACACTGGGTGAAGATTGCTCTTTAAGACGGGACGATGCACCATAAAGGCAGCAGAGTTTATGCAAGCCACCATGGTGGAGGAAGAACAACGAGTTTTCATTGCTATAGACGAGTCAACCGCACATGGCACTTATAACAATAGATCATTTGGTCTGGCTCCCAGTGTTTTTGTCCAAGTCTGTACATCAGGGTGAGACTATGAATTTGATCCGACGGAGTGTGTGGAAACCTGTTCAACAGGCCTGTTTTAAAATCACAGAATTGAATTGAATGACCTATGGCCTATAGCTTATTTAAATTAGCTTTTTTTCTTTGAATACCCACAGTTACAAAGATGCTTTTGATCAACAAGGGATAATAAGCACAAAAAAATAAATTTAGAAAAATCAAATAGAAAAATAACATCCGTTGAATTGAAACATTGGTGTGGAAAAAGGGGTTTTGTCTTTTTACCTTTTAAAATGATCTCCCTTTTTTGCAAATACTGTCATAGTTCACATTTTCATAAAAAGTTCATGTTGGCAGTTGCAAAAGAATTCAATTCTTAGCAAATAAAAAGCAGCATAAAAATACAAGAGGTCATTTTGTCTCTAAAAAACAAAAGAACACTGTTAGTCCTTTTTTATGTTTTTTTTTTCATTTTCTCATTACTATTTGCTATAAAATATCAGGAATCTAAATATTATTACTATTGATATCAATATCATTATAGTCATTGATAAAAATTCACATGCCAGGCCTCATATATAATTGTGTGTGTGTGTGTTTGTGTGTGCACACGTGCGTACATTGTGTGTGTGTGTGCGTGTGTGTGTGTGTGTGTATGCGCATACATGTCTGTGTGTGTGAATGTGTGTGTGTTTACGTGCACCCACATCCGTGCGAGCACGTGTTGCTTACTTGTGTACAACTATCATCTACAGTCTCTATTTGGGGGAAGGTTGTTTGATTGTATGTTTCTGTGGACGATTAGCTACTGTGCGGGGAAAAAATCCAGCATCTTTTGAAATTGTCTTTGCCATAATCATTAGAGTTTCTTCACGTAATCTCAGTGAAAATATTGCTTTCTAAAAAAAGGGAAGAAAAAAGGCATGGAGGGCAGAGTGAACAGGGTTATTGGTTGTGAACCTACAACAGGGGTTCAAAATTTTGCTTCTTGCTCGTGGTTAGTTTTCTGATCCAGAGTCGTCTTCGTCCGCAGAGCCCTTGAAGCAAGCTGACTCATAGTGCTTGTTCAGGTAGGACTTGAGAGCGAAGGTCTTATTGCAGCGCTTGCATCTGTAGTGCTTGAAGGCAGAGTGTGTTTGCATGTGGGCGCGGAGGTTTGAACGGTCAGCAAAGGCTTTGCCACAGTGTGCGCAGGCAAAGGGCTTCTCCCCCGTGTGCGAGCGCATGTGACCTTGGAGGAGCCACGGCCGGCTGAAGGCCTTGCTGCACACGTCGCACTTGTGCTTGAGGTCGTGGGTGAGAATGTGCATGGCCAACGCTGGCATGGACACGTACACTTTGTTACAGGTGGGACACTTGCGGGCCATCTTGCTGTCCAGGCTTCGGTGCGTCTGCTTGTGTCTGCTGAGGTTGGAGGAGGTGGCGTACGTCTTGCCACACTCGTTGCAGGTGTGGCGAGGCGTGCCGGCTCCCCTCTCCTGAGCGTTGGCACTGCTGCTTCTCGAGCCCCCTCCATGACTCTCGCCGTCTCCCTTCCGCCTCGAGCGCCCGTCGGAGATGAAGAAGGCATCCATGGTGTAACCCTCGGCCAGGGCCTCCGATTCACCACTGTAGAAGCCGCTGGCAGTCATGCCAGACTGGGGGCTGTCGGGGTGCTTCAGGTCGGGGTCACAGTACTCCCCTCCACTGCTCACCTGGGTGTAGAGGGGATCCGACACCGGCGAGGCCAGCTTGTGCTCCATCTTCTTCTCCTCCTGGTATACAGATGGTGTGATGTAATCCTGGATGTAGCCTGAGGAAAAGACACACGCAAACACAGTTGGCCAGGGGTTGTGATGGATAAGGACACAGTGACATGCTGGTGATTACGTGATTATCATGTTGGATGATTACCATTCATGAAAATGGTGAAAGAGTGAGTGGTACCACAGAGCTAATTGCATTTTTTTTTCCAGAACTCACAGGTTGTATGCACAATAGTTCAGTGATGCAGGGAAACATGACGCACTCAGCTGCATCAAGGAAGGTTGCAATTTTACAGTGAGGATGAGCACGAGATAATGGCTCATCAAAGATGTCTCCTGTGTGAGAAGATGCTTATTAAAGCCCATCTTAAATAAAGTAGTCTCATTGATTAGACCTCCTATGGTATGTCAGCCCTCTGTGGCTTGGGTCTGTCTCCATGTTTGCTTAATGAATGCTCTGTGAGTGCTGACATTACAAATCAAACAGACAGTGCCATGTTTCAACCCTAAACTAGGCCTGTTATGATATCAGATTTTTACTACACGATTATTGTGGCCAAAAGAATTCATGTTAAAGATATTATTGCAATATCTACATACATTTTGAAAATAATAGGCCTAATATGCTATCAGCCAAATTAAGCTTTGTTTGTTATGTTTTTGTGTCTTTTTTGAGAAATGAATTCCACTCTAAATATGATATTAAATATATTTCGTTTTTAAAATATCAAGGTTATCATCAGTACTAGTATATCGCCAAACACCTATTCTAAAATACCATATACCTTATTTCTCTATAACTTTTGTTTTGGCACTGTATTTCACTGTTTCTTTTGTATTTATATTTTTTAATGTAAGAGCAAAAAAAAAAAGCATCCTAAAACAGGTTGCATTTCTTATTTGAAAATGCTTTCTTGTTTTTTGATGCAAACAAATAGCATTTTTTGGTTTTGGACCAGATTACTTTGTCACATAGCTGCTTACATCCTGGAGGATTTCATGCTACTTCTTCGAGCAGGTTTAAGTTTGTTACAGCAAAGCACAAAGCAATACAAGTGATTTAAATGTTCCCAACTATACAGAACATGATTTCAGAGAGATATATTTTTGTTGCCATCATTCATGTCTTTCCTTTCCCTTTCGAAACAGCCCAGTGCCAGAGGAGCTAAAAGGCTTGCTGGCAGCTAAATGCATCCAAACAGAACTCAATACAGTCCTATGCTGTGAATCTCAGGAGCTTAATAAATACTAAATGCATTTTACCTCCAGGGTTGATATTCTATAGGTCGAACATGAGTGCAAATATAAAATGTGGTGAAATTCTCTTTCCTGAGAGAAATAGTGCATAACTGCAGAAAAAAAGCCACTCCTAAGCACTGTGTGCAGCAAGCGGTGGAAATTAGTTATTGACTGCTTTTTAATGAAATTCAAAGTTTAGAACTGATCAATAGCCTATCATATGTAAAATAGTGCAGCTGTTAGAACAGCCGAGCAATGTAGACGATAGAAATAGTGTGAGGAACAGATCAAGTATCTGCGACACGCAATAATAGTTTACTGAGCACGGTGTGAGTGCTTGAGGCCTGATAATGTTAGACATGGCATCACACACATTGTTTGTGAAGAGGGGTCACCTGTCTGCAGCGGCGAGCACGCTGAAGTGCCTTCAAGAAACAGGCCATTAAGAAATCAGCTGAAGTGCTCTCTCACTACAGCGTCTGCATTCCCAAGGGGTTCTGTTCACACACCCACTTTGTCAAAGACATGACCATGACACCCAGGGACAGGGAAACACCAGGCCTGTGCACACGTTATTATGCTGCACTGCATGGTTTCACTGTTTTAAACCACACAGGTGGTGTTTGTCTGAGAGAGAGCGACACTTCCTTTCAAAAACTAAATTTAAAGACAAGGAAATTAGAGCTGCAAGGATTATTAATTTAAACGATTGGTTGTCAGCTGTTCAATTAGCTATTTATTTGGTTAGAGAATTTTTTTTAGAAGAAAAAGTCAACATTATCTGATTCTAGCTTTTAAATGTGAATATTTTCTGGTTTCTTTAGGTCTCTAAGATAGTAATATGAATTTCTTTGGGTTGTGAACAAAACAAGACATTTGATCACACTGATCACCATTTTCTGACATTTAATAGACCAAAAAACAAATCCGTTAGTTGAAAAAATTCTACAATGAAAATAATGGTTAGTTGTGGCCCTAGAAGAAATACATTTATCTTTTTAAAGACTAAAATCTTATATTTAAATGTGCAAATGCTGTAGCTTAACCAGCTATTCTAGACCACTGCATTTCCACCTGTTTTGTAGTCACACTGTCGTGAACATAGCTGAAGGGCCTCTGCACTACACACAACAACATGGCCTTTAATTTTTAAGATTTTTTCTGTTAAACATACTGTATCAGTGTAAGCAGAGCTGTTTACTATGTTTCAATTACCCAAGGTCAGACACGGAGCTCATCATTTAGGACTCGCGCTGTATCAGCCTTTACAGCTCATAGACTCATTTCTCTAATGCAAAGTAAGCATGTAATTAATGGACCCTCTCAGCCACCCCTCTTTGTTGTTCGACAGACACTCAAGTCAAATGTCTCCACAATGGGTTTGAAAGAAAATCTGCTGGCACGGCAGAAGTGCTGATGTTAGGTATTTCAGGCTGCACGCTGAAATTTCTTTTATTTTGCTCCTTTTTTTTTTCTTTTTGACTCAGCATGAAAAGGATGATTCTTTTGTTCAAATTAAACGCTAGTGTAGTGCCTTATCGTTCTTTTCTTCTATTTAATAGAATGCTTATTTTTCATGGTGTTGAACAATAGATTCAGGAACAATAGAGAGTGACAATAATTATACAAATGGCTTCTTTAATAATAATATCAAATCCCGCAGCAGGAAATCTAAACAACATTCATTACAAGCTTGAAAATATGCCTGATAAATAAATAGAGAGTGCAAGTTTATAGTGTTGTTATTTTTAATTTAGCAAACCATTCCAGTTTCTAAACCGGTCCAGGCATTTTTGTTGATTCCACTAATCCTGATCCATCTAAAATTCACTGAGCCTTGTTATTGCCACGGTTGAATAACAGGTGGGCATCGTCACCACATTTAGCTGTGGACTGTGCAGCCTCTCTCACTGTGGAAACATCCTGACAAATCATAACAAAGACACACATATGGCCTTCTAAACGTGGCCACAAAATGGAAGCGGCGAGCTTAAAGCAGACCATGAAAGTGAAGGTCGCCTCTCAGCTCCGACCGGAGCTCACTGTGGCCGGTCCGTGTGTTGACCACAGTGCAGCTATGTGCCTTTCTTCATGTTTACTGTACAACCCCTCATCACGTGATCTAAGCCTCATTGCTGCCCCAAGCATTTTTGTCTCCTTTTTCTCCTTCCCTTTGCGATCCCTTCAGCCCGGCTCCCCACCTCCCTCCCGGCTCTACTGTACAGTGTGTTGATGTCTCTTGTGGCGACGATAGGCCTGCACGGCTGAAACTCTAACCCCTGCTAGTTTTCGAATGCCCGGAAGGAAGAGAAAGATGTAGTGGAGCGATGGGGGTGGGGAGACTGTGCATGCTCCATTTGGATGGGAAGAGGGGGGCAAGGGAGGATCGGACCGTGATGGGAACTCAAGGACAATAACAGCTAAGGACAAATGTATCATCCGATACTCATCTCTCATATTCATGAATTTTTTAGTTCACATGATGACCAGATATAGTCAGCCCGTGCGTGTTCAGCCGACGCAGGGTTGGTACAGTCATACAAATACGTAACTGGAGCTTCTCCTGATTATACACACGTTTTGTTCCCTATTTACATAAGCTAATCCGTGGCTGTGACCTGAATCGTGTCTGTCCTTCACTGGAGTCAAAAAACAAAAGTCTGGGAGCGGGGGGATGGGGGTGGGGTGCCTCTGGAGGGGATTATTCGGGATATTGATGCGAAAATCAGCTGGCTGCATGTAACATCTCACACTAATTTACACACTACAAGCATGTTATTGGCTGAAGCTAAAGAAAATCTGAGCCGACAGAAAAACAAAAGAGGATGCCATCTGTGCTAAGTGTGGAAACGTCCGGCATGCTGAAATCAGCACCGGAGCTGTCTACAGGCAGGAGTGCTAGCACGGGGCAGACTGGAGGCATGTTAACTCACCATTCTCACTGAGGCGAACCCCAAGGCTGGTCACCGAGTCTGTGATGGAGCGTGCAAAAGTGAACGAGTCGTCCAGGTGGTGATGATGATTAGAGGTGGCCACATTGGACGAAGAGAAATCATCAAGCTTGATCTTCTTCACCAAAAATGAGCGGGGCATGTTTCAATGGATAAAAACACAGAGCTGAGAAAAACGCATGAGAAAAAATAAAAAAGACCCTCTGAGGAAGCACACGAGTGGAGCTGGCTTGACGATAATCCTTCCGGTTAATGTGAAGACAACGGCCAAAAACATAAGATAAGAAAGAAAATGGAAACCAGTGGAGAACAAGGCTGACGGCAATGCTGTGTGATACTCTCTGGCTCCCCCAGCTTCCCCCAGAAAAATAAAAAAATAAAAAATAAAAGCGATCCTGTTCAGCACTGGATAGCTCCTGTGATGCAGCAGGCTTAAGGGACCAGTGAGGAAGAGAAGAGATGGAGACGGACAGAGAGAGGAGGGAGAGAGAGACTGTCAGACTAGCTGAGATCAGCAATCACGCCAGCCTTTATATGGGGCACAGGCAGTGGAAGATCAGGTGGTGCTGCGAAATGGAGCTGCTTAGCTTTAATCCATCAAATGTCCCCGGGGACACACATCAAATTACTACTGAACCGTCTGTGCATTCGCACACAGACAGAGGAGAAAGAACACAGCCAGACCCCCACTGCCCCCACTGCTGCTCCCCCTTCTCCTCCCCTCCCCTCCCTCTTTCACCCCGCTTATGCTCCATGCTCGGAGGAGGAGTAAAAGAGGAGGGCAGACAATGGAGATGTGGATGAGAGCACACTCAGTGTCCTGTCCCCCATTGTTTTCAGATGAAGTGGCACAGTTTATGTTTGCCTTGTACAGGCGCTGCCTCCCTCATGTCATCTCTGTTACCTCAAACAGCCTCAGATCTGAGCATCCCTTCGACACACTGCACTGTACTCACATGCTTAGAGCACACGTACAGTGCAGGAGAGGTTATCTGAGCGTCTGGGAGAGCTGGACCGTTTTTTAAAAGCTGCACTGGATTCCAGCACTGTTGACAAGCAGCAACGGGGAAGTACCAGTGCTGCACTGCTCAGCCCGTCTCTCTCTCTCTCCCTCCCCATTACCGCTGCACAGATGTGTGTCCTGCCATGCGTGGCAGTGAATTATCTGATTAATTAATTACATTTTTTTTGATTAGGGTGAAATCTAGAATTAGATTCATGCTCGCTAAATTGGCCAGATATTCTCTGGTTTGGTTTGTGTTTGTATGCACTCATTAGCTCATTCTATAAATTTTATGCTACATTATACTTTGTATTTTTCATTAGAGCTCAACATTCACAAGACTAAATTAAAATGAAACATTTATACAGAAAAATTAATACAGGTGGTAGTTTCAGAAAGCAACAGTGCAACAGAAATGATGTACCTGTTTGATTCACAGTCAACAGGAAACACTTGTGTCACATCACTTGTTTGATTAATTAATGTCTTCCAGCATTAAATCAACTGAATTAATGACTATTAAAGGAAAAATAACATTTCTTTTTCTGTTAGATGGCACATAATAGCAGTGGAGGCAATGGATGCATCAGGAAATAGTGCAGATCTGTGTTTCTTCGTTTCTGCTTTATTATTATTTTGTTTATGTGGCTGTTGTTTGTAGGGTTGTGTCAGATTTCTTTGAAATGTAGTTAGTTACTGAATACAAATTAGATCAGATTTTTGTTATTAGTAACACAGTCCATTGGATTACAAATACGTAATCTAATCTGAATACTTCTGAATTACTTTTTGATTACTTTAAAATCAAGCATTAAAAATATTGCACCTTATGCTACAAAAATAGACACAGCCATAAAAATTTGAGGCCCACAAATATTCATCTTTTTCTCATCTTAGGGCTGGTATTGTTCAGAAGTGTTTGATATTGGTATTGGTAGTGATACATTGGCCTCCATACTGGTTCCTGAAAAATGTATTTTTCAATTTAATAAAATCCATTTTAACAAAATAAAAAAAATACCCTATAACCACAGCTTGGAGATTTACTCCTAAGGTATCAACATTTGGTATCGAATGACAAGGTGTCTTTCAGTTCTTGATAGTGTTAAAGCAGTTTTGTCTGTGCCATTAAGTTTGGTACCCAGCTCTAAAATATCTCATACCTATTTTGAAAAAAATACAGGTAAAAAATTCAGGCTAAATAGTCAAAAAAAACAAAACAAAAACAAATATTAGTTAAGTTAGCATTAATAAAACTGGCAACCTGAGAGGAGAAACGCACATTGATATACAGGAAATTAATTAAATATATATATATAATCAAGTAATCCTTGACAGTGTAACTATAATCTAATTACACATTTTTTTCAGATATAATCTGCATATTTTACTGATTGTCTTTACTTTATATAATCTGATTACATAGTCCAAATTAAGTATAATCTGTTACTACTACTATGGTTGTATGTTTGAGCAGTAAAGTCGTGGTAAAGTCACCATGATATTTTCCTATCACTGAGAAAATTATTTTTCATTTATTTCTTTTATTAATTGTTTACTTTATAAAGTATCACAAGATAATAAATGTTTTTTTTCTAGAAACCCAAGATAACGTTTCCCATGCATCCAGCACATCAAAACCCCCAAAATATTCAATTTGCAGTCAGATAAAACAGATAAAAATAGCAAATTCTTTTGGGAAACTATACACAAAGTGCATATTTGCTTGAAAATTGTCCTGAACATTTAATCTATTATCAAAATGATTGGTGATTTTATTTTCTGGTGATTGACAAATTAATTAGACTAAACTTTATTCATTTAACACGATTTTTAATTTCAATGGTCAAAATATCTTTTGCACTATACAATAGGTTAAGTAGTGTTGTTTGATAGATAGATGATTCTTCGATATTCATAATAGTTTTGTTTTTCATGAAAAGTCACATTCAGCCTTCAAGGAACATATTTACAAATCATCTTTAGACCACTTGTAGATTCCACTGGAAAAATACAGAAGGTCCCACCACCATTATGCTTGTTTGAAAGGCTCGTCTTATAACTGATTTAATATGTTTTGCGTTTCCACGTTGGTCCCACAGTTGTGCTTGAATGTGGTTCAAGGTGCTGTAGATCTATCCAGACGTTTAGGGGTGCCCCCTTACCTGGGTCGCTCTCAATCATCCCCACCACTAACAGTGACCCTGCAGCTCGGACGCGGCGGGATTCAAGAGGGGAAGGTGTTAAATCAGCGAGGTTAGGATTTATCACACGTATGTGATTGTACATTACAGCCCAAGTTCACAGTGCTGTCACCAAGCCAAGCTTATAGTGCAGAGGCAAGGACAAGAAAGGTCAGGGGGAAGAATCATCGTCTGAAATAATGAGTTTTTTGTTTTTGTGGTGAAATATCTTTTTTAATAAATACTCTCTTATGAGTTATCTTGTGAAGCAATATTTTACACTCTTTAATTACTTAATTGCACCAGTTTTTGGTAAGATACTTTACTTATCCAGCCTCTCACGGTGAACATTAGCGTCTGGTGTTGATGTGTTTTGGTTGTTGCAAAGATCGAAGATTTGTTCATGAGAAGAAAAAACTTGCTGAATTATTCTTCAGACTTTATTCCAAGGAGCAGAGAGGTTAAATGAACAATGAACCTTCCTTGACTCATATTGAGCTTTACCAGCAGCTTCTCAAATCTGAACTACAGCTCACCTCTGGCAGAGGATCTCATTATTCTGCTCTTTGTGCAGCAGCGCACAGACAGTTTACTTCTTTAAAGAATAAACACTCGCATCAGTGTGGCAAGTTTAAGGAGGAAATGTTTAGGTGGTGGTAGCACTGTGCAATAATTCAATTGTAGCCTTTTTCTGTCCTCTATTAAAATGTGTAATGTATGAAATATATATGAAAGTCCAAAATCTGAAGGTATTCATCTTAAACTAACTACATTGACATGCACACTAATTTCCTACTATTATTTTGAATATGACAGTATACCAAATTTGGTATGGGTCACATAAACAGGATATGTTTGTCTACTGTTTGTGCGTTTTCCAATTGAGAAGTGGGATATGCTGATATTATTTGGGTTTTAGTAACAGTCATTGGACAGATATTGGGGTTTTTACCAGTTTGCAACACACAAAATTCAGATGTTTACATTTCCAAAGCAAGTGTGAAATAAAAACAAAATAAAATGTTCATGAACAGCCAACTGGCCAAGGGGTAGAGATGCACGCATAAAAGAAAAGGTCACATTTCTGATTGCAAGGAGAAACACACCTACTTTTGAACATTATTAAAGACTTGGATATCAACAGGTTTTTTGGATATTCTGTGTTACGCTTTTCATATTATATGAATAATATAAACTGTAGGTTTGTAAGTACATTGTTATGCATGTCAGCATGTAAACAGTAATATTAGCTGAATATTAATTTTCATTAGCCACGTTGGTCTTGTTTGGTCTATAAAATGTCAGAAAATGGTGAGAAAGGATCAGTGTTTCCCAAAGCCCAAGATGGCGTCCTCAAGTGTCTTGTTTTGCCCACAGCCCAGAGATATTTAGTTTAGTGTCACTTGAAATGAAACCAGGTTCGCATGTAAGAATTCCGGCTCCTTTTTTTCTTTTTTCTTTTCTTTTTTCTTTCTTCAAGTATTTTTTCTTTAAAAAATTACTTGAACCGGTGAAATGATGATCAAAATAGTTTAAAAGTTGACAGCTAATCAGTTAATCATTGCAGCTGATGGATACATGAACATCCATCATGTTTACAGTCGTGCTAGATTAAATTTTCTGTTCTAAGGTTCAGTTTTCTGCTGAGCAGTAACATAATCTGCAAATGAATGATTGTACCAGCCCATCACATGTTAGTTTCAGTGATAAACTGAAGAATGAGAGCAACAAGTGAGCTACAGGTTAGAGGTGAATTGTGACAAACAAAAGCAAACACTGATTGAAATGTCTCTCAGGTTACTTGTGTCCAGCAGCAGGAAACTCATAGCCAATTGTTTCCTTCTCCTCCTCCTCCTCCTCCTCCTCCTCCTCCACCTCATGCCTGAGCTCCGGTCCACTTATGGCCCCCAGACTCTCTCTGACATGTGGTCACTGCCTCAGGACGTTACCATAGCGACAGACCCCCTCAGGCTGGAGGAATGGTTTTTTACTCTGCAGTGCTGGAGCAGGGAAGGAGGAGGGGGGGCTCAGCTCTGGTCAGATGGGAGGGGGTTGGAAGCTGTGATACAGTCAGCTTCATTAACATCCTGTATGGCCCTCCAGGGTGATGGAGATGACCTGGCCGGCTGAATGAATGAAGTCAATCTAGTTGATTTGTTCCTTTGCGCGGTTCCAGAAGAGACCCACTGACAATTACCCCATCTACAGGAACATTTATTAACTCTATTTACAGACACGAGAAGTCTGTTTAATCATTTAACTTTCAGCTAATTCAAACAGCTGGCACAAAAAAGGAGAATTACCAAACAGAAAATATGACTCTGATGCATTAAACCTGAAACTTAAGCGCCTCATACTTGCTTATATAACGTCACTCTAAGCTTGTTGGGGCTAGGTGAAGAGAAGCTAAGAGTCCATTAAGCATAGCCATCTATAATTCACCTCGCTCTTGCTTACTGGGTCACTTCAATGAGGCTTTTTGAGCTGTTACTGCAGGAGACCGTTGTGCTCTTTAGAAAAACAAGAACTGCTGATGAATAAAATTTTAAAATAGAATATGAACGCACATTAGATGCAACAAGTATTCATTTTAAAATACAATTCTTGTTTATTTTTTTTTCATTTTATGGCAACCAACATGCATGCATTCGGCACAAAAACCCCTTTGAAAACCTTTTTATTTTTAATCAAATATGCTTCAGTGAGGAAGGTCATGAAACCAATATTTAACATTTTACTGTGGATTTCCAGTCAAACATGCAGTCTGAATGGACCTTAACTGCCTCCCCAGCCGCACTGTATCTAATGCTGTTTGGCAGATAGTTCAGTGTATCACTCATGCCCTATTTGGCTTGTGTCTGCCTGTTGTCCTGTATGCATCTCGGAGCGTGTGTGCATTTGTTGTCCATGGGCAACTGTTCAGTAAATAGGGCAATTAAGTGTGAAAAGCAGAAAGGAGCTAGCATGTTCGTATCTCTTTGGTGGGGGAGATAATTTATGCTAATAACATCTCTACCGCTCAAGCTGCCCAAAAATGATAGCAGACCCTTTTGGCTTCAGAAGAATCTTTTCATCCTCTTGGAGGAAAAAAAAAGTGGTTTCTCAACACCTTGCAAATAAGACAGCTGTGTGGCAGTGAATGAATCTCTCTCCCTCTCCCTCCCTGCCTTTCATCTCCAGATGATAATCTTTTCTCCTTCACTGTCTTGTATGGTGCATGTTTGTTCTTCATTTAGCCTGTGGAATACTTGAAACCTAGTTTCCCCTCCGTCTCCCCCCTGTGCTCTCTCTTATAGCCTCACACCCTGCACACAATCTATCATCATTTTTCCTTCAAGAGCCGTCATAGGAAGTCGCTGCATGTGTGAATGTATTACTGTAAATAGTATCCTATGCATGAGTGATGCTTCTTAATAACACTTAAACTCAAGCTCAGTATGCTGTTCATGTGGCATAAATTCCTCTATCATACTGAGGGGCATGGAGGCATTGGGTGGCTGTGGAGAGCAAGGGGCCATGATGGCAGTTCAATAAATAACCTCAGTGAAAGTGGGAGCAATAAACCATATGAAATCTCTACCAGCGACCCACTATCATGCTCAGCAAGGAGCTCTTGTGTCAGCCACTAAGAACAAATGTGTCAGCTTCCAAGGCTCGGATAATTTCTTTTGTGCAGCAGCAAGAAGAAAGCCTGATCAAAATGTGGGTTACAGTTTCAAACATTTGGTCTTAAAGGAATAGTTTGACATTTGGGAAAAAGCGCTAATTCGTTTTTTTTTTTTTTTGTTTTTTTTTCCAAGAGTTAGAGGAGAAGTTTGATACAACTCTTGTGCCTTTGCAGTAAATTTGAAGCTACCACTAGCAGCCAGTTAGCTAAGCTTAGCAGGAAGGCAGGAAACAGGGCACAACAGCTAGGCCCACTCTTTCCAAAGGAAACAAAATCTGTCTTCCAACACCTCTAAAGCTCATTGATTAAGATGTTAAAACTTGTCTTTTTATTTGTATGATAAGCAAAGTGTAAAAATTTGCCACTGAAAGGAAATCAAAAGTATTTCATTTAAATCCTTGTTGAAGCTGAACCCTGTCCCATATTCTGTGACTTTAAACCTGCAATGACTGATCTTTGGCAACTGGCAGGCTGCAAAAACAAATTCTGAACAAAACATTGGCTTATTAATCTTTCAAGTTGATATGGCAAACATGTTGGCAAACAGTTGTTAATTTACACATTTAATTTGTGGAGGAACAGTCATTTGGAGTCGTATTTCTGGCCACCTGATGAATGCAAGTTCAGTAACACTCTCTTTTAGCTCTGTTTTTGGTCTCCACCAACACCTGATGAAATTTTTGGCTCTTTAGCCTAAATGCTCCAATATATTGTCCAGATAGTTGCTGTTTGTTCCTGAGCAGGTAGTGTACAGTGGGTTTTTAGAGCTTTCTCACCAAAAACGGCTGCCTGCTGTGGCTAAAAGTTACACTATGAGAGCAGTGACTGAAACAAAACAGTAAAATCACAGCCAGACCACTTAACAATGAAATGAAACTCGCTATACAGCTGTGTAAATCAGAGGAGAGCTTCAGATTCATGTGATAATTATCTGTGTTTATCACTATGAGCATCCCCTTCCAGATTATCACATTTTTTTCATGATATCATTTAATACGTTGTTATTTCATAAATACAGGTATAGGCAATTCTTATTGTTGTTTTCATGGTAGAACTTACCGCGTGTCCTAACTGCATGCAAGCATCTGACTGTTGCATCGCGTTGTGTCACATTGCATTGCATCATACCACAATTCGTCATATCAGACATTCTCTGTCCACATTAAATCCATAATACAAGCACTTTCATTATGTTGTCAAACAGCGTCCTCTCAGCTGTGTGCTCGAGAGCCGACTGGAGACGTAAGTAAAAGGAGCACTTGCTATCTTCCTATGTATGTACTTTTTAAACAGGTTTTATACTGTGATGCATTTCTTTACTGGAAATGACACATAATATAGCCTACCTTGATAAGTCTGGTGATCTTCCTCTAGCCAGCTGCCACCTTGTTTAGAGTTTTGTAATTGAATTACGATGTGTCGCCTCACTTTAACTTTATGAATCAACTGTTGTGCAGCGCTAACAATGCAGGAATAAATAGAAACAGGTTGTCCAACAATAGTACAGCTCAAAAGAAGAGAACGTTGCGCTGCGTCATTCGTGCAATCAAACTGATTTGGTCAATTGCTTGCATCCTATTCAATCAGGACAGTGTTATTGGTGCTGGCCAAGAAATAGTCCAGTGCAGAATCCCCTGTTACCCTGTTATGTTTGAACTCACTCAGGCAAACTGTTTTCTTCTGTTTTTTTGTCTTTATGCCAAGCTAGCCAACTGCTGGAGGTAGATTTAAACTTAGTGTGCAGGCATGTGAGTGGTATTGATCATCTCATCTAATCTCAGCTTGGCAAGCATTATAACTACGAAATGTCGAACTTTTCCTTCAACTTGAAATGCGTTTGCTGTGTGAGAGGATTTCATCTTCATGGTTCTGTTGTCTGCCAAATGCTATTTTCTATGTCAAAAAGGAGCTATAGTAATTTAACTCACAGCCAAAGACATTCATAAGCGTTTTAGTGTGTTCCTAGTAATGCACTTTAATTTTCTAATGCTGTAATTAAACCTTAACTATAATAGTCATCATCACACCTTGCTCTGATTTATCGAGAAATAATTGTTCAGATAATCTTAGTCTAAATTAATTGGGTTAATTAATCACCACTGTGTCCTCGCCCTCCCTCCCTCAAATAAAGGCGTCGTAGGTCTTTTCACATTATGTTCATCACGAAGGTCAGAGCAGTGGGTAATAGACTGTCGTTTCCAATTTGTACTTCCACGCAAAGGAAGAGCAAATGCATTAGTGAGATGGTATCAGCGTGTTTAAAATTAGACAACAAATGGACAGATTTGCATGCATGCTGCATGGATGGAGCAGCCCTGCAGAAAAATTACTCACTGTTGTGTGCAGCAGCAGCAGCAACAGCAGCAAGAAAACAATTACACACCAGATACTAATTTTCTCTTTGAGGATTCACTACACCTGTTTGCAGCCAAGGGGACAAACAAAGAGACCAGCTCCTGACAGCGCAGGACAGTGGAAAAAATAAAAGAAATCTGCAACTAAACAAATTTTCCACCAGGCAACATCGAAACAGGCATTTTCCTCTTATGTGTTTTTCTTACCAGTGCATGTCAGAGAGAGAGGTGAGATCAATTTCCACAGGATTAGGCTGCCTGGGGAAAATGATTGCTTTTTCTAATACTTAGTAACAATTTTTCAATTTCCTGTGGTCTTTGTTACTCTCAACATTTTTGCAAATGAGCAAAACAGAGGCAAGCGGCGTTGCTGCTCCGCGAACTTCACCTTGGGACCAAGCATCATTTGCATATATATTGAGAGCATACGTTTTTGGTTTATAATAGTCACCATTCTGGGGTGGGGGCGGGGAACCGGGGGCGGCTGGCAGGCATTCTGTCACCTGTTATGAGGCCCTTGTCCATGAACATCCCTGGGAGACGAAAGCAGGCGATAATTACGGTGCTGGGACTAAACTGGTGTTGCTCTCTCCCTTCACACATTGTTTTAAATCTGAAGAGAAAAAGTAAAACAAAGACGGCTGCAGGGCACGTCTTTGTTTCCTGGCTCCCAGAGATTTCCAGGAGGCTACAAAAATTCACAGAAAATGAGATTAATCTATCGGCACAGTGCTGATCCTGTGGTGATTACAGTTTGAGCCTGACACTAATAAATCCACACGTTCCACTCTTTGCACTTTCACAGTGTGCAGGGGCTAACTACATTCAGGCAGATTCACAGGAGATGCACTGCAGATGGTCACATGACAAATGGCTTTATTGCCCCGTTATGGAGATTTGAATCATAATTGAGTGTCTCTACAGTGATGTGTGCACTTGGTATGACTCACAGTGAGTCTTTTGCCAGAGGACAGATGAGCTCTGTTGCTTCTACTTCAATCTGCCGACGCGTATTTAGATTTCACCTCAAATCTTTTTAAACCAGCCTCTGTTCTTTTTGAATATTTGTGCAAGATTTACGTCTAAATAAAGAAGAGATTCACCAGGAGGAACATTTTTAAACCCAGAATGATAAATCCCACTTCAGATTAAACCAAATTTAATTTTCCAAATGTGAAATGTATCAGTTATCAGTTTTATTGGGCATCTAAAGTTGAATAAAGAGTAATGCGACCATGCACGTTTGCACACTGATGCATGTGCACCACGCATCACTGCTTTTGTGTGTGTTGAGCGCTTTTCAAAGGGCATGCTTTTGTGCAGGCACAGATGATGCAGCTGGCAGAAGCATGACTATTGCTGGAAGCACGTCCACGTTGGCACACTTACAGAAAGCCCTGGCTCCTGGGTCACACTTTATATAGGCTACATAAAGGCTGCCTGCCCGTCTGCTGTCTGGCCCATCGATAACGGCTGTGATGCGCACACTTTAAAGTGCGAAGACAATTTGAATCTGTTTGTTTTCTCAAGTCTAGAGATGCAATGATTATTGATTAATTAATTAGTCTATTGACAGAAAATTAATCTGCAGCTATACTTTCAATTAATTGTTTGTTTTTTTCCCAAGCAAAAATGCCAGAAATTACCAGTCTCCAGCATCTCAGTGGTGAGGATTTGTTGCTTTTCTTCATCATATGTGATATTAAACTGAATATCTTATTATTATTATTATTATTATTATTATTATTATTATTATTATTATTATTGGTCTATTGGTCAGACAAATCAAGAAATTTTAAGCCACCATCTTGACCATTAGGAAATTATGAAAAATTGTTATTTTTGTCAGATTATTCGGTAAGCAAAATTATTGTTAGTTGCGGCCCCATTGAAAGGGACATTTCACCTCTAATTCAAAAATACATATTTTTCTGTGGCCTGTAGTGCTATTTATCCATCCGGATCGTTTTGGTGTGAGTTGGCAGAGTTTTGGATATGTCGGCTGTACAGATTTGTGCTTTCTCTCAAACATAATGGAACTAGATGGCACTCAGCTTGTGGTGCTCAAAGTGCCAAAAAATACATTTGGCAAACTCAACAGCAATGTCTCTTTCCAGAAATCGTGCCCCGGTTACTCAAGATAAACCACAGATCTTGTTGTGAGCAGTTGCATGTAGGAGCTGCTTTCTCTCTACTACATCAACAAACCGTATCACCGTGCAATAACAAACGTGCATCTAGTTCGATTATATTTAAGAGAAGGCTATGGCCAATACCTCCAAAACTTGGCAACTCACACCAGAATAATCTATATGGATTAATTCCTGCAGGTACGAAGAAAAAAAATTATTTTTAATGTTGGGTGAACTGTCCCATTAAGTCATTATCAATTATCTCTCGCAAACTGTGGTAGGTTTATCATTTCCCCTGTGTATCTAATCTCCTGTGTGAGGTGTAGAAGTGTTTTTGTTTTAGACAGCAGATAGCATCTCATTTATGTTACAAGATGCAGTTACAAGCCCATCAGTCTCAAAACACTCTGCAAGATAAAAGCACCAGGCACTTATCGTTTACTTCCTTCAAAAGTTCGGTTATGTCGGCTTGTTTTGTAATTCTGAGCTTCTTTTCAATACTCAGCCTAACAAACCAAATTAAACACTGTAATACTGTAACACTGCAACAGGATCAATCATATTTCCCATGTAAAGATAGCTCCATTTATTCTGTAATTGCCTGATAAATTAACCAGCTCAGACACCTGTCAAAACAGCCGACAATCTCTGTGAATCCACCTCCCAACAGGCTCATCTTGGTGGGCTAAGTTGGTAATGACAACTCCCCAAGTCTGTCCCCTCAGGCTGAAGGATGAGAGCGCTATAGACTTCTCTTTTCCCATCCGTCCCTATTAGGATAATGCATCAAATAGACATTTTAATTTGAAGTTCATTTTCTCCTCAAGGCTCTGTAAATGTCTGTGAGCATGCATGCTGGAAGAGATAACCTTTCTTTGCAGCGTGTGATCTTTTTTATTTTTGTGTCCTAATGAAATGTTCACTTATCATTTACTACAGTTTGGCATTGTGCAAGAGTGTAAATTCTGGATATTCCAGTGGCTCTTTTGAAAGGATGGCTCCCGAAAAAAAACAAAAATAATAAATCCTGATGTTCCATTCATGGAGCTCCTCCTCCAGCTTGACTAAAAACAAAACCGCAGATGACTCATTGATTTCCACAAACAAACCAAATTGCCGGGAGTGGTGCACTCCAGTGTGACTCTGAGGAAACCTCATCACTCAGCAGTTATATTGTTGTGCACCCGACGACCTCCTTTTTTGAACCTAGCTAGTGTGACGATAACGTGCGTGAAATGAGCGCCGAGGCCTGCCAGCGGTGCCTGAGCCCTCACAGGGCCCGACACCTGCCTGCGCTCAGCTGTTCCTGCCACGCTTGACCGCATGTGGCTAATAAACAGACCTGTCCTTATCACTGGAACTCCATTAACGGGGGTCGCAGTCACCTGAATCCCTCGCTGGGGCGACAGCAAATTACAAGGCAAATGTAATGGGTTTTGCTATATTGCCACACACTGAGATAGTGAATTACACCAAAGGCCTGATGTTATTACATGTCCCCAGGACGCTGGCTCTGTGTTTTATGATGACTACAGTGAAAACCAGGTCAGTGCTCAAATTGTCATGGTCTTCGCCTCCATTGCTCCAGTTCTATCTATCATGTCCATTCAAAGAGGGAACAAAGGCATGCAGCAGGTCGTGCACTTCACATGTCAGCCAGTGTTGAGCTCTTCAGACAAGTGTCTCAGTCACACAGACATGAAGCTGCTCTCTTCCTTATTATTTGTATAAGGTGACAATTTCTTGAAAGAGATACAGAAGCAAAATGATCAATCACCATGAGAGATCCAGGTGACCTTAAGGCACTCTTGAACATCAGAAGAAATGACAGGAGTGGGAAAGAAAGAGTTTCCCCTGTTGGCCAATAGCAGGCTGTCTTGACAGTGCTGACCTTTGAGGGAGCGGAGAGACGGAGAGTCCAAAATAAAGGAAGTTATCATCGTTTTTTAGCTGTGTTTCACCATTTACTTTTATTAAAAGTCCAGTGTGTAAGATTTAGGTGGACCTGTTGGCAGAATGAAATCTAATATTTGTTCTGTATGTCTTCATTAGTGGACAACCACCTGAATATAAAATTCTTTTTTCATTACTGTAGAATGAACCGTTAATATCTACAGAGGCACAGGTCCTCTTCCACACCACATCCACCATGTTACATTGTGATGTTTCTGCAATAGACCAGAACAATCTTTATATATATATATATATATACTTATTATATGTTTCAGCGTTCTATTGAAATAACAGTAGACCTGGCCAAATGGTACATTGTTTCTAACTGAGGACATTGAAATACAAATTGAGACAATTGAAATGAAACAAAAAAAAAAACAAACTTTTATCCATTGCTTCTCTGATGCAGTATTTCTTTGCACTGTTTCCTGCAGCCGGGAGTTATTAAATGCAGCCTCTCTGTGGTCCACAGTGGAAAAGGGGAACATGTAACAGAAACAGTCAAAGACAAGGGCTTTGGTTTTGATTATTGAGCCCTGTATCTTTTCTCTGGCCATACATCTTCCTCTGCCAGGCCTCCCAGGGGCTTCAGGTCATCCAACACCACAGGCCAGCTCTTGAGAAGGAGGCAGGGACAATGGTACCTTCAGGTCCCTATCCAGGCTCAGGAGATACCACTGGGGCCTCATTGACAAATTGTCCTTGTCTGGCCGCATGAGAGAGTGGGGATTGCGGTAATTGCATATTTCCCTCTAATTGCATTTGTCACATGTGGGGTCTGCTGCTGTGGAGCCAGGTCTGAGGCCCTTCTCAGTGATGTGTTAAACCAAACAGCTGAACTCTCACCTGCACCACAAGAAGGGGATGTGCAAGAAGAGGCCTGCAAAGAGGGCAATAAATTATGCAGTGGCACAAAACATCAGCAGAGCAGCAGTGGAGTCGGGCACAGAGGCTACTGCCAGACGGAGACATGCTGCAGGTCCATTAAAGCCTCGGACATGGTCATGAAGGAGTTGACTCAGTGATGCTGTGTAAGGACAATCAAGGGCTTCGACCAACATGATCACATGACATCAAGTTCATAATACATTTACAGACAGAAAAACAGAGACAGATTCCAGAGAATTTTGTCTTACTTTAATTGTAACTCAGCCACAACTGTTGTCAGTAGAGTTGGGCAACGTGTTTTCCAACTGGCCACCATCAGCCCAGCAGCCAGTGATTTCCCACTGTATATGTTCATGCAGATGTGTTTGTGTGTTTCAGATGGGAGACTTATGTGAGCAGCAAATGTGCTACATTAACTTTGCTATGTGTGTTCTTTACGTCCAATAAATTAACTGAAGAGGTCACTCACTCGAATGCAGATCTCTGCCAGGCAACCTGAAAATAATATCTGGATGTAACCCCTTTGTTACCACTAACATTTTGATGAGTAAGTAGTATTAGCTTAATTTTTCTGTCAGTGAGTGTAACAGATTATAATTACATTTATTTTGTAGTTTAATTACATATGACCACCAAAATCTAATTAGTACATTTTAGTCCAAGTGGACCTTTTAGCCACATTTGTGCCAAGAAGACGTTCCCTAAGGTGTTCCTTTTTTTTTTAAGATTATTTTTTGGGGTTTTTTTTCGCCTTTATTGAGATAGGACAACTGAAGATATGACAGGAAAGGGGTTAGAGAGAGAGGAGATGACATGCAGCAAAGGGGCTGCAGGTGGGAATCGAACCGGCAGCCGCTGCAGAGGACTGACAGCCTCAATACATGGTGCGCACACCCTACCATCTGAGCTATAGGGTCATAAGGTGTTTTTGAGATATGGCATTCACAAGAATAGGACAGAGGTCAAAGTGACTTTGACCTTTGATGACCGACATTTAATCAGTTCATCTTTGACTTGACCAGCTGGTCATTTGTACCAAATTTGAAGAAATCTCTTCAAGGCATTCTTGAGATGGGATGATCAGAAAACAAAATAACAGACAGGTAGTATTTTAATTTCTATTAGCTCCAGACAATGTCTAGGTCCATTGATCACAGACACACACAGAAACAGAAGTGGTTGCATGATTCCCTCCATGCATACTCCTGGCTTAGGTCACAAAACAAACTCACTAAATGTCAAGGAAAGAAATATTCTTACACCCATTTACTTTATAAAACAGAGAAATACAACCATACCATCTTTATTGTGTTTGTTTTGTTAAAGGTAACATCTTCAAACATCTTGTTTTGTCTGATCAACAGATCTTGCATAAATTTTTTATTTTATTTTATTTTGTTCTATTTGACAGGGTTGATACACGAAAGCTTCATTGTATAAAAAAGTAAAATGCAGCCTCTAGTTGTAGGTAATTTGCAGTCCTTGTCCCTGGTTAGGCTTTGAAGGAATAAAATATGAAAAAAGAGAAAAGCAACAAATTCTCACATTTGAGAGGTTGGAACACGAGAATGTTTGGTTTGAAAAATGACCAAAACGATTGTAAAAATAGTCTCAGATAAATTTCCTCTCCATCTACTAAGCGTTTCAGCTCTCATTTTCAGCCGTTTCACATGCTTCAGCCCTGTTCTCCCGCTTCAGCAAAGTTTCATGTGGCGGGTTGAGGAGGGGGCAATAATAACGAGCAGCTCTCATCTTGGCTTCTGGTGCCTCGTGATATGCGGCCAGGCTGCTGCATTATACAGAGGGGTTGTACAACTACATTTTAATCCACTCGTGTTTCTGGCCTGATAAAAGGATTCTCTCCATCTCTTTCTGTTTAATTCACACCATCATCAATCAAATGTGTCCCTGCCCCCCCCCACCCTCCCCTCCTCCTGGGTTTTGGGGGTCTGCAGCAGATAGGTTGGGGGTCCCCCGAGGGGGTTAGGGACATGACGGACTGGTCACAGATGCCACAGAAATTAAAATGCAAGAGTCTGTGCAAGGTGTTACATTTCTCAGACATGCTCATTTGCAGTAATATCTGAGCAACATAAGGAGGCTTATCTGTGATTCCACATACGACTCGCAAGATTATGTGAATATGATTAAAAAACACGCTATTTGGGCGTGCTATCTACATAGTGTGGCTACAAGTGTGGAAGATTCCCTGTGTGGTAGAAACACTGTTTTTGTCTTCCACCATTGTCTGCACATGACAGTCGCCACAGGCTACTTAGTAATGAATATGTGCCTGTAGCATGTGTGCTGTGTGGAGCCTATGAATAGAGTAAATATGCACATCTCTGCACAACAGGTCAGCTTCTGAACACAGATAGAAGAGAATATGATCAACCACAGAATGAGCTCCTGAAACTACAAAGGAATTATGTATAAACAACCGCTCAGTCTGTGACTAAAGTGTCACGCGATGATGTCTGATATCCCAGCAAACCCTTTTTGTCTAAATAAGGCTACAGTTCTGTGTTCTTCATTGTCTTTCATAGATATCCATAAACCTCTGATGGTGGCTCTCTTTATGTGACACATGAATGTACGCTCCTCTGACAGGTAGTACAGGCTGAAACAAAAATAGCGCGTTTGTAAAAAAAAAAAAGCCTATGTTCATGACATTTTTATGAAAGTACAGCATTTTTAGCAGGTTTGTTGATATAACGTGGTTACACTGAGTTACAATATTATTTGATCTCACAGCAGAATATAGTGTAACACTTTAATTTCTTTTAAATGCCAAGCAACAATAAATTCTGAAATTTATTTGTATAGTATCAAAACCAGATATTAAGAAGTGCTTTACAAGGAAAAATGTGACAACAGCAAACTGTAAAAATGTTGATCACTTCATACATACAAATACTGTCCAACATTAAGGATTGCCCAATGGCCTGCAGCCAGTAAAAAGTTATGTTGGGCCAGTAAATATAATCACCCAATTGCCTGATGGGACAGTTTAAAGGGACAGTTCACAATAAAACTCTTACCTGTAGTGCTGTTTATTCATCTAGATTAATTTGGTGTGAGTTGCTGAGATTTGGAGATATATGCCTTCTCTCCAATATAATGGGACTAAATGGCATTCAGTTCGTGGTTTCAAATACATTTGAAAAACTCAACACCAGTGTCTCTTTCCAGAAATTATCACTTGGTTACTTGAGATAATCCACAGGCCTGTTGTGAGGAGTTTTATGTCCAGTAGATTCTACTACAGAAGGAAAACAACTCCTACATGAGTAACCGTGTCATGATTTCTGGAAAGAGACATTGCTGTTGAGTTTTTCAAATGTATATTTTTGGCGCTTTGATCACCATGAGCCATGAGTGCTATTTAGCCTCATTATGTTCAAGAAAAGCCAGAAATATACATTTTTGCTCTATATCTCTTACACTGAGCATCTCACAACAAAAGTATCCAGCTGAGTGACTAGTACTGCAGCTAAGAGGATTTTGATTTGGGGGTGAACTGTCCCTTTAAATATTTTTTTCAGACATTGCTTTGTGAGGGACGTCCTTTGTCCTCACACAAATGTGAGTAGAGCACTGACACAGACTTATTACTTCATAGATTAAATGGGCCCTGAAACAACATACAAGATGAAAATGCAAAAGAACATTGATTGTATCGTGGAGAAAAACATGACTTGGTTGAGAATGATGACTCAATACATTTGATGCATTTTTTGGGGGGGTTTGGTGTAACTACCCAACAAAGTCTGATAAGTCAGGACCATTTTTTTAAAGGTGCAGATGATAATCGGAAACAGTCGAGAAAAGCTGGCAACACTTGCTGTGTGTGGTGGAAGAGAAGGCAACCGAAAACCTGTCACTAAAAGTTTTGTTCGGGCCAGTAGATCAGTAGTTGTTGATGCACTTGCCTGACCAGGCCAGAGGCAAAAAAATGTTATTGTTGGAACCTAATTTGCTTAAATTTTACATACATACATACATAAAACAACCTGCATACACATAAATACATGCACAAACAAATCAGGTTAAAAAAAGGCTTATTGAATATAAATATGTTTTTAGACAGGATATCAATTTTGCAAGTCCATCAGGCAGGTTGTTCCAGAGTCGAGGTACTTTGCCTTTAGTCTTAGACCTTGTCATGGGTACAGCTGACAGGTTTCTCTGTGACATCTTCAGATTGTGCAGGTTGAGAAGGAGACAGACACATAGTCTGCACAGACCAAATCAGTGTGTTGTCGCCTTACAACAGCCGTCACTTCTGGATAGACATCTGGCAGTTGATTTGAATTGTTGAAATATGTAAAATCGGGAAATTTGTCTGTGTCGTCATTTTTAGCTGTACTGTAACTGTAACATTTAAATGTATATAGTTAAAGATGGCGGTCAGACCTGTCTGATGTTTCTGCTGTGCTTATTTTATGCACTGTGTTGCTTTGTTAGCCTCTTTAATAAACCAAATCCACCCAACAGCAACATCTCACCGCTGGTCGGACTAACTGCTAGGTTTGGATAAATTAAAGATGTTATCTTCTTTAGTCTGTGGTCCAACAGGTAAACCTAACATTACTGAAAGCGAGAATGAGATGTATGCACTTTGAAATAACATCCTTAAAAAAGGTTCAATATGTTGCTGCAGTTTCTACTTGCAGGTTATAATCAAAGATGATTTTGACAATATTACATAGATGGTAAAAACCAAGACTGAGGACTTGGTACCATAGGAGTCAAAATTAAAGTTTGAATCAAACCACTCAATCCGCTTTGATAAAGTATGATTTGAGCTGAATGACCCAGTCTTGGTTTCTGAGAACCTGGTGCACCTCTGAAGTCTTCTACATCCTGAATTCGAATTGACTCCATCCATAAAATTACTGACAGTCGATCTTGTTACTGTAGTTCAACACTGAGGGCTTTGCACTGAGGCTACAGGAGCTTACTTTGCCTTTCATATCACGTAAAGGTCTCAGACAGACTTGTACGCTGTCAACATTTTATCTGTGTGAAAGTGATACATCCGCGCTATGTGGCATTTTTGAAAGGACAAAGGATACAAACATGCATGCTGTGGTTATTTAGTTGTACAGGCTGTTTTTCAGCAGGTGGCAGGTTGTTAGAAGAGGAGAAAGTGAACGTCTCGTCTCCCCCTGCTACAATTCTTCTTGAACAGTCCAATTTGAACAAAGGATTAAGTGTCCGTCATTAATCATAGGCTAATCTTGTAGATTTAGGCAAGTGGTTCCCAAAAGTCAATACAGCTATAATTTAATCAGAGAATGTCATCACAGTTTATGGAGCAAAATGGAGAGCTTACAGACAAGGTCTTGAACAATTTGCTTTCAGCTGATCATCTCTGCTCTGTGCACAAAAGGCTGAGTTTGAGGACACGCTGAGGGGTTACAACATTTATATTTTAAATTCAACATGAAATAAATCTGTTTGGAATAAAGGAGATTATGGAAATGTTGCAGTTCAACAATTCCAGACAGTCAAAACTGCTGCTAATTTTGCAGGGTGATGATTTTGCAGGATGATACTGAACTGTTTTTGATTGTTTTACATATTATCTTTAGCATGAAAAGGGATAGTTGGGATTATTTAATGTGTGACTGTACTACTTAGAGTCAGTATATTACCCCCCAGCAATGAACTCCTGTGAACAGGGTCAACTGCAAAATGTATTTCAGCTGCCTAAAGGTCCACTTCAAAAAATCAATATCAGGTTAAGAAAGCTTTTAGAATATTTTCACTGCTTTACTTTGCCTTTTCATACTGGAAACTGCAGTTATATGAGCCAAATATGGCTCTCTCCAAACAAACCGAACTCTTTTGTAAAAATCCCCAGTTTTACCTCACAGAACATGGGAGTTGCTGGTCTACTGCTGCCTCGATCTGTTAATTTGCTCGTATTATTGTGCGATTGCAGTGTTTGAAAAGGTTAGTTTGGATTCCCTGTAGTCACACAATAATACAAATAATAGAAGTTGTGTTGGAGGTAATGGAATTGGGCTTATAAAATGGTGATTTTTATAAAATGGTCTAATTGCGAGTTTAAAAATATTTAAATGTAGCAAACATTTAAAGTGACATTGAATTTTTTAGGTGGATAAAATACATTTTTCTGCTGATGCTGCCTACAGTAGTACATTGCTTAGCTTCCCACACCATTTCTCATGTAAGGAAACCCTTAATCAGTCACTCATTTAATGCACCAAGATTTTTTATATACGTCTATATTTTTATTGTAGAGTTTCTATCAACAGTGCAAAAGACAATTCATCAAACTTAGTATGGCTAAAAATAAAAAGAGATGAAAAGTACAGTATGAGGATGTGGAAGTATTTAATTATGTGCCAACAAATCATTTTGATGCCTTGTAGGCACAACAGTTGCATTGCCATGAACATTAGGTTAGAAAATAAATCATTTGCCTGACTGAATGTGACTCCCAGTATAAACCACACCCTCCTCTGTATCTAATACAGAGACAGATAATTTTGTTGGTACAAATAATGACTCCATGCCTCTATACCTCTATACTCCTGCTGCATTTATTAAGAAGTCTGAAGTCAGGTTATATAAATGTTGTATTATTAATAAATGTCAGTGAACCATACGTTACATTTACTTATACATTAATTTAAACACAAATTAAAGACTTGCGTCATTTATATAAAGAGTCTTAGTCAATTATGGTTAAAAAATCTCAAACAGTGACTTTATATTCTGTCTGTAAAAGACATGCAAGATAAAGTTAGTATGATTCACTAAATGGCTCATGCTCTCTCTCTCAGTGTAACTGCAGCCTCTTTCATAGTTGTAGTTAGTAGTTTGTGGGACAAAAGTATAAATATTTTATCGAGAGTAAATAATTCAACACCTGTGTATTCCTCTGCGGTTCACTACCAGCTCTGATCCAGTCACTTCAAGACATCTTTTGTGGATGGAGAGCCCTTCAGCCTAAATGACACTTGGCCAAATAGCACTTAAGTACATGCTCAATATTTTAACAGGGCCATGCAAGGAAGCTGTGGAGTGGTTGAGCTGTTCCTGTGAAGTAGAACAGGTGGATTGTTTTTCTCTTTTTTTTTCATTTTGGTGTAGCGGCACAAGCATAAAAGCTCAAATTAGTGGCTGTAAAGCTTCTCTGCTCAGGTCTAATAATTGACACAGACATTCTGTATCCTGATTGCTGTGATATAATCACACAAGGGGCTGATTATTACATATTATTATGGACTATAGAAGTCTGTATGTCAGCATTTTAAAGAATAAAGCTGTCAGTATTCTATATTTTTCTTATTGTCAACAAATCCCATGAAGAGACCAAAACCAACAATACGTTAGTCGTCTTCAGTTTCACAACTCTATTTATTTTAAAGTACAAAGTAATGACTTAGAGGTCCAATATATAAGATTTTTAAGGAATTATTGGCAGAATGGGTGCAGGTCCTCTTCTATGTAGTCTGCCATGTTTCTGCAGTAGCCCATAACGGACAAACTGAATGCTGGCTCTAGGGATGGCTCTTGACATTTTTTGCATGTTTTATACACAAGCTATAATACTTTCCTCAAACTTGCGGTCATTATTTACTTATATACCTATATACTATTATTGTTATTATGAGTGCGATGAGAGACGAGGACACAAGACATCAGCCACTGTCTATTCCTGCCTACATGCCCAGCTACAAAGTCTCAAAAGTCAACTTGACAAGTGAGTGAGTGTTGAGGAGTTTCAAGTGTGTAGGGTTGCACAGGGTCGGGCTTACATTCATCACAGCCCCATGCTCGAAGTAGTGTATTTGTACAATCGGAGCAGAAATACCCCCTCACGAGGATGCTTGCTTTCCGCTTGCAGATACCGTACTGTGCACTCACATCACATGCACATACCTGGTTTTTATGAGTTGTATCATGTATTATTTAGGTTTTTTTTCTTTCTAATCATGTTTTGTATATCTGACAGATAAAGCAGAAAACAGAATAAAAATCATCCTCTAATCCATTCATCTTTACTGAAGATGTAATTCTTTGCTATTTGCAGTTTTTTTTAATCTATTTATTTATTTTTGTATAATTCATTAAAGATCAAAGGCAACATGCTCTCTCACTCTGTTCTGAGTCGTCTAAGTAACCTTACCAAAATGCTCAGGATTACAAAATTTCAAACAAAATATACTGTATTAGTAAATTAAGAGGTGTACTTGGGGGCCAAAATCTTTTTGGAGCTCAAGCAAGCACAAAATTATAAAGTATAAAAGTGCACAGAGCAGTGACAATTGTCAGTAACTAAATAACAAAATAAAAATCAATCCATCTATCCAGATCTAAAAATCCAAAAAATATAATAAATAATAAAACACTGAGATGTGCATATATGACATTTGCACAAGGGGCTGCTGTGCTTGGTGGAACTTGTGGGAAGCTTTGATAATTCATCAAACTTGTATATAGATATAGATTGGTTAAATTAAATTAATTGTTGCAATCACAACAAGGAGGGACTGAAATATGTGTTTTTGTCTTTGTCCATAACAGTGCAGCACCGTCATTCTTTTTACCTAATGTCACTAAAATAGGAGTAAATAGTGTATTTGTTGGCGACTATCAGCAGCAGGACAGTTAAAATAGTCTACAGTGTGTGAGTTCATCAGTGCAGGATCACGTCACCCGGTGCAACAGTGTGGCTCACTCATAATTGTTAATAATTTTTGGACAACAATGGAGTAAGATATTTCAGGCTATGTCAGTACTTGTCAGTTGAATCACTTGATTGTTGGTTTTGAGCTTTTCATGGGATTTGTTGACAGTGAAAAAAAAATATTGAACATCTCTCATCATTAATAAAAAACAAGCAGCTGGCAAACAGGTTAAAATATATTTTATAAAATGCACAGGTTACGTCATCCGTTCTTTTTCTGCTTCATTAGCAAATTCTGGTAATCAAATTTACCAAACTGAACCCGGATAACTGTTGAAATGGCCATTGAAGAAGCTCTGATTAACGCACTGTTGATGAGAAAATTAACTTATA
Source organism: Lutjanus erythropterus (assembly GCF_056507025.1). Classification (NCBI taxonomy): domain Eukaryota; kingdom Metazoa; phylum Chordata; class Actinopteri; order Lutjaniformes; family Lutjanidae; genus Lutjanus; species Lutjanus erythropterus. The sequence goes on along the minus strand of NC_139322.1, from coordinate 9,290,966 downwards.
TACACTTCATTATAAACCCGGCAGACCTCAAGGACCCAGACTTTTATGAAGCTGGGACCAGATGTCATCCAGCCACAGCCCCAATTAATCTCCGGGCCTTGTAACACGCCCCTAGAAACAAAAAAAAAAAAAAACCTGATTGGGTGTGGAGGGCAGAGACAGTGAGTAGAAAGCGAGGGTGAGAGATGCTATCCAGGGAGCAGCCGGGCCCTGGCGAGTCTGCAGAGGGTAAGATAAGAGGGGGGCGGCTGCGGCGGAGTCCGGGTCTCAGAGAGGAGGCTGAGGTTATTCATTGCTCTGCCGTGAAAGCTTGAGAAGATTACCCAGAGCCTGGTTGGCAGTGATACAAGGGGGGACAGGCAGAGGGGGCCCCCCTCTCACCCCTTTGTTCCCCATCCATCTGCTTGAATCTCACAATGGCTCATCAGGACCAAGTAGGGTGGAGGGGTGGAGCAGCAGAGGCTTGCAGAATGGGAGGAAGTGAGCGGGCGGGGTGGGGCTGAAGAGGAGGGGGAACCTGCAAGACACTGGGAGGTAATGCGAGGCAGCGTAGGGAGAGTGAAGCTAAGAGGAGGGAGAGATAGCGCAGGACGGCGAATGAATCCTGGAGCACGGTGCTTGTTGAGATTGAATGAATGGTGCTGCAGCTGACAAGCTCTGACAGACTACATTGGGAAAGGCCAGGGAGGCGGGTGTTCACATTGTTATTTTCTGGGAGGTAATGGGCTGGCAGCTCCTCTTCACTCTGAATAATCAGTACTTTGGTTAGACTCAGACACCACTTCAAACCATGATAAATACACCACTCCAAACCCTCGCCACCAAGAGGATAGCATTTGTCTCTAAATGCCTTGACCACCATATTTATCTTGTTGAGGAATGATCAGATGATGAAGGGTGCTTTCTTCCATTACGCAGGTAATTATAGGTGTTTTTACAGGGGAAAAACATCGACGGTGACTTACCTTTACAGCAGGGGGGCTTTAGACTGGTCCCACCGCGCTGATGGTTGTGAGGGATGGTTTTAATGGTGAAATAGATCCAGTTTATTCGTGGCTGCCAGGGAAATGTTTACACACAAATACAGTGAGCGTGTTGTTGTGCATGTTATTGCACTCTCTGCTGCTTTAACATAATTATTTATTCAACATGATAATAATTCACCATAAGCTGCCACTGTAACTGATGACTCACTGCATACATTTCAGAGTGCAGGACTGCTGAAGGCCTTTCTCAGGGAAAGGAGGGCAGTTTTTTTTTTTATTCAAAGTGCAGCAGGTTCTATTAATGGCAGTTCATCATAATGCAAGACTCACTGCTCTTTTTTTCACTGTCACAATCTAACAGTGTTTCTGCATCACAAGAAATGTAAATCTCCTGCTAAATGCTGCCGACTGGAAGCCTGTTGGATAACGTTCAACAGATTCAATCAGAAAAGGATTTACCATTTATGCATCCCATCAAACCAGGTTGTTGCTTCGGTAACCCCTCCAGAAAACCTGACACTTGGGTCAACCCATCTTTTGATTGTTCTCGGTGTAACTAGTTCATGTGTGACTGTATGAACAGCTAGAGGCTATTACACTGCTGAATATGAATAGCAGACCAATTACTTTGGCCCAGATGGAGGTGTGTGCTCCTCAGAGAACACCCCATCCTTGCCTAAAACCCATGCATGTGCACACGCACACAAGAGGCCCTGCGCTCTCTTGGTAGTGACTATAGAGGGGACATGAAAATGGCTAATGAGGTACACAAATGTGAGTTTCAAACTGACATCACACATTGACAACAACAGGGCAGTCACAATAACCATAGTTTTGAAATACCGTGCTATTCACAAGCCAACCACAGGAGATGCAAGCAACTTCAAAACCTGATATGTTCATGTTTTTTCTTTTTTTTCTTGTTTTACACTGCAGTGTTTCAAATGAATGAATCAGTGCTTCTCAAAATTTTGACAATACAAAGATCAGTAATGGTTGAAGCTCATGGGTGGATGGATACAGGCTGTCCATGACCTACCATGTTTATGTTATTTAACTGTTTATTATGTAGGTTATCCTGTTGAACTCTGCGTAAACATGTTGCTAATGTGGCTACTTCAACAGGCTGGGGCAATGTTGGACTGATGTTGTAATATTGACGGACAGCCAGGAGACTCGTTTGAAACCAACTACGTAGCAAGAACATTAGGTTGTAATGCCAGTAGCTTTTGTGAAAGTTTCTACTACAGTACAAGGTATGTTAGCTTTGTTTTCTTGATAGGCATGCCTTGACTGCAATTATATAGGTATGTGTGAAAAAAGACGTGGTTAAACTGCAGGAATTTACTTGCAACATTGTGTAACTATGACGTACGCCCGGCAGCTAGCTTGGTTAGACCATAAAGTTGCCCCAAGGGTGAGATGAAATACACAGATTATGTTATACTTTATATACACTTCATATGCATACAATTAGGCAACTTAGATGAACTAAGGTGCAAAAAATCAACAAAAGAATCACACTTATACCGCATACTGTGCTCATGGGCCAACCTAAATAACCGCAGGGGAAATCTGTAATCATGGCAGCCCTAGACAGCAATTTTGATCAACTGATGCTTTCTAACTGCATTTGACATTTGTGTCAGCATTTTGATCGTGATTGTCATCTAATTGCTTGTGGGTGACAGATGACACTCAAGCAAAAATAGTCATTTTAATGCATCCAAACCTCAGCAGAGATGAGTGCACTGTTTAAGCATTTTCAGCTGACCAAAATTGAGTGAATGGATGTTGCAGTTGAATCCCTCTCCGTCCCAGAGGAGCTTTTACTGGGACGTTCCCAAAAGAATCCTATCTCAAACCGAGCCAGTGTAGCTGGCGCTCACACACACAGTGGACATATGGCCAATCTCCCATCGTCTGCTGTGCTATTTACGGCTCAGTAGCCTGTCATTTGTTTTGCCTCTCAGAAACCAGTATGACACCTGTTTGAATTCTCAATAAAAGGCTTTTTTCATGTCTAGGAGAAGGCTGTTGTCACTTAATCTTTCTCTCCACATCACTAATGATCGGTGCTGTGCTTTTCTCCTGAGATTGACAGTAATGTTTCTGTTTTTGTTGATGTTCTCACAATGACTGTCAAGTCAGCTATCAAAAGTCAAAGAATCAAAGAATTGTTGAGGCGTCCATGTGCATCTGGACATGAATTGAAACTGTGCTCCATTTTGTCTTTACACACTGACAACATACTATAGCGAAAGTCACAGTTTTAGTGGCACTGTAGAGAACTGCTAACTAGGTGGCAGTATCACACGTATGGTCCATTATTTTATCTTCTTGCTACACTACCCACTTAATGTTTGACGCCTAACCCAGCGTGCAATAGGCAAAGGGCAAGGAAACTCCTTAAACAGGTTAAAAAAAATGTTCAGTACTGCAGTTTCTTCTGGTATCAGTTGATATGCACATTGTATAATTATGAAAATGTGTGCATGTCATTTAAATCACAAAATGTATTATTAGATTAGATGTCCTGTTCATTTGATGTGTCATATTAAGCCTGGCTGTGGTAGGCTGGGCTTTGTCCAGGGTTTATGCCGCCTCTTGCCCAGTTTGAGCTGGGATCCACTCCAGCCCCCCTGTGACTCTGCATATGATAAGCAGGTATACATAATGGATGGATGGATAGATGGAAATTTAACATGGTCGGATTAACACAGGCAGTGATGGTTTTCTTGTGGAAAATGATTATATTCTTATTGATTTTATTCATCACAGGAAAAATGGAAATTATGCCAGTTCTAAGGTTGTTGCATACGTAGCAGCAAAATTGCTCATTCTTGAGGTCATAGTGAAACAGAAGTAAGAGTGTTTTTATTTTTTATGTATTTCTGAGAGAAACAGAATATACAGGTGAGGTTTACTCATACAAAAGAGATTAGAGCATTACCAAGCACTTTCTGTATTGTAAACAAACACACACTTCTGACCTGTGGTATTGCTCTGCTAGCTATGAAGAAGCTAACGGTCAGATGCAGTTTATATATATAGGTGAGTTTCAAAATTGATTGCAGAAGTTTCATCAAAAATATTTAAATAGGGGTAGAAATGAGAGGCGTTTTGATCCACTGTGGTGGGCACTGAAGCTTGGGGCGTGGGCGCAGGTGGAGCCGCCGCAGGGGCAGATCTTGGTGTTGATAGCAATAATCAAATGAGAACTTTTGATCTTAAGAGATTGGCGAACACCATTCAGAAGGGTGGAGCGATGGCCTTCACTGCCCCTGGCCAATTGAAAGAGGAGGAAGAAATTTATTTGTATAGTGCTTTTCACAGACATGGGTCACAGAGTGCTTTACAACATTAAATATCACATACAAAGGAGAAATCAGAAAAGTAAAAGAGCCCACAGAATCAGCAGACCATGAGAGTGCAGGCACAGTTAAGGTGCTACGGACTCAAAAGCTCGATCACTATGGATCTTAAGGCAAGTACGTGGGACAGACAGTAAATTTAGGTTATTAGACCTGACAGTGCCGGATCTGATTGTGTAATGCTCTGTAAATGAGAGTGGGAATTTTAAACTGTATCCTAAAATGATGTGAGGAGAAAAGTGCATTACAGTAATCAATGTGAGATGAGATGAAGGCATGTATAAATATTTGTAGTTCAGCTGTTGAAACAGCAGATTTCAGTTTACCAGTGTGGTGATGCAAACGATCCAAAAGATGCTGGCTTCTTTTCTTTGTGAAGGGCAGGCCACCCTGGAATGGTTTTGGATGCCCTGGAAAGTGTCATGATTCCAGTGGTGTCCAGTGAGCTCTTGCTAGCCTTTGAAAATCTGGGGGAGAAGCTGTAAATCTGGTGCCAGGCCAAACTCGTATGCCTCTGAGGTAAACAGCCTCTGGCGTATCAGATCAAGGTAGCTTTAGAATGAAAGACCATGAATGATCAGCCTTCTCTCTTACAAACAGTCCCCTCATACAAAACTGGCATAACTGTTCCTCCTTATGGGGAAAAACAGTGTGAATCAGTTTATTCTCATTGTGAATTGGGGCCGGATTTGGCCCATCGGCTGCAAGTTGAGTATCACTGCTTTAAAGGCTGGGTCGGTCAAGCTGGGGTGCAAAACAGGGCTGGTTTTGATGCATAAATACACAAGAGGACTCTTTGACATAAGCTAAGATATAACTGAACAATTAAGATAGGATTAGAACTTGAAATATTCGTATGTCCCTGTGTCTGTAATCTGTTTGTTTTTTTAGTCCCAAAACTCAAAAAGCATTTATATGCCATCATGTTGTGTTAAATAGAATACAGCCGTGTAATTCCTGCAGATTTGAGGAATCTGTAATGGCTTTAATGACAGTAAGCACATAATCAATATCAGTATACACATTTTCAGAATTTTAATTTAAGATAACTACAGTATGTATTTGTTGTTGCTGTACAACAAGACCACCTTGAGGTTGTGTCTGCTGTGTTTCTTTCTGGGAATTTGAGGCTTTTAGCAACAATCAAAGGTCAAAAACCTTTACAGTATTTTTAGACTTAGCATTTTAAAGTCCTGGCATTGTGGAGCATTTATACCTCCATCATGGGAAATAAAACACTTTATAATTTCCTTGGAAATGTATTTTTAGTTGAGTTTATATCCTTGTGAGGACTGCTTAATTTGAATAAAACTTGCAGGGAATATAATTTATCAGCTAAGTATAAATATTTGATAGAAAAATGTAGAAACTGTCTTTTTGGCTCTGACCTCAGTATTTGTAAAATACTGCATACAGCCTGCATGCAACCCTGTACAGATGTGAACAGTTCTGTGCTGTGACAGTACGCACAGGTTTAATGGACTCACAGCAGGTTGTGTATGTAATATTTTTTCTGTGACACTCGCTGAGTTGGGTTTCAACTGACCTGAAATACATCGATCCAGTGTGATAAGCTCATGACTACGGGCTGAAGAAATGAATCATCTTTAACCTCACGCCTGATCAATAACAGGAAAACTGACTTCACAGTTTCGCTTTCTGTTTGTGATGATCTTTTTCTTCATTAATTTGACAGCAAGTCTTCACGCTGAGATCAAAGGTTGTTTCTGGAGCAAAACAGATGTTTGCTCAGAGCTCTGTGGGCCATAGGAGGCAAATGCACTGGGCCCAGGGGGCTTGTGTGCCCTGGATGTGGAATCATCTTTTGTAACTGTGCTGAAATGCCGTTCCTCCTCCACTGGCTATGAATACAGGAGACAGCCTCAGGCACGATGCACCCAACAGAAAGAAAGAAAGGACAAAATATACTGTGAAGTAAAGAATGGTGTTAGAAATTAGGGTGAAATGATGAGTTTGACGTGCACAAAAAGGTGTGAAAAAAATTGAATATCTTGATGATTATTTGCTGTTTACTGCATGTGCAGATCATACAGACTAAGAGTCTACGACTATGCTAGCAGGTCTGGGGGCTATACACAGGCACGGTAGGGCTTTGAGCTAAACGCTAACATCACCATGTTAGCATGCTTAAAGTGACAATTCTAACATGCTGATGTTTAGTTGGCTTAACGTTTACCTTTAGTGTTAGCATGCTAACAGCTGGTGCTTATATAAGCATGTTCTGATGTGATCACGTTAATCAGACAGTGGCAAGCAAGTCAGGGGAAATTGGCTTGGTTCATGAGGAGGTGTATTATTTATCACAGATAAATAGCCTTAACTGTACACAAACTGCAGTGCTACATTCACAACTTTAATGTTACGGCTAACATCATACACACCGTCACACACGATCTCTGCTCTCTCTCGACTACACACTTGGTAATGTTAGGTGTACAATCTACAAACTGAGTTATTCGTTGAAAGAGTTTGCTACTTCTAAAAACCCAATTTAGTTTAAAAAACATCTTAAAAATATGTCTAAGAAATTCTGAGTTCCAGCAGGGTGTCACCCAGGCTTGGTCCAGGTTAGGGAACGATTGTAGTTATGGGTAAAGGAAACCAACATTGACTGTTGGTAGAAAATTAGAAACAAACTGTAGTCTCCTGTGTTTATTTTAATTGATTTTTATTTATTTAAGTGCCCTTCTCCATATGGTGCCCAGCCTTTATGAGCTTACAAGACACTAAGCAAGAACAACAGCCAGGATGGCCATTAATAACAATTTCACAATTTTTTTAAAAAAAGGGAAAGATTCAAAACAATCAATTTCCATGACAGAAACATCTTATTATGTTGGATGCTCTATCTTAATTATCAGGCTTTTTCTACAAGACAAAGGTCTCCTCATTAAAGAGCCAACGCAACATATCACCTTCAGACAGCCAAAATAAATCAGGATTTTTCAGCTGTTTTTTTTTTCAAACAGATGGTTCTTTAAATCACTATGTACGGGGCAGTGAAACAGGAAATGAAATTCATCCTCAACAACACCAAGCTCACAAAGAACACCCTCTTCAGGGATACCTTTATGTCTGTCGACCTGAGTTGCCAGTGGTAGGGCACCAGTTCTTAACTGGTCACACTGGGACCTCTGTCCTCTCTTCAAATTAAAAGTTACGTAAGGTTCTATGTGGAAATCTTCTTTGATTTGAATGTAGTTTCTGAGCTGTGTTTAAGTCCAACGTTTTGTTGGCCCATCCATCCCTCTACCTCTACAGACTTTTTCACTCTGTCCATCCAGTAGTTGTTGAGATTTGTCACACAGACCACTCACTTTGCGATGGCACCAATCCATTCACGTACTTTGCAGGATAAGTGCTGGTGGCACTGGAGGAAAGGTCAGTGGGTGACCGAGTCAGTGAGAATTATCCTCTGGGGACCATGAATGTCCTTATAAAAATTCAGTAAATTTAATAGAAATATTTCAGTTTGGTTCCAAGGATTGGATTGATCGCTACCATTGCTAACAAGTGCAGTGACAACCAACAAACTATCTTGACCTGGAGAACTTTCTGGGAGCCTGATGATGAGTATAGTTCCATACTGAGCAAAGCTTCCTCTCCTCCTCTGTTTCCTTTGCACTTGGACGATCATGTGGCCACCAGCACAGCAGACATACTGTAGCATCATTACCTGTTATGGAAGGAACAGGATGCAACGCTCAGGTTTAGAGTGTCACCCTCAGGCCACAGAGTGCTGAGTCAGTCATCACTGACAAGGTCTCCTCGCCCTGCTTTCACCCTGACAGCTGAATTATTCATTAAAGGAGAGGAAAGCACAGGGGACCCTGCTAATTTCTCAATGGGATTGTTGGCTGTCCTCACAGTAGGCCGTCCAGTGAAAAGACAAGCTCGGAGGGTCGGTTTGAAATGATCTGTGAGTGTTTTACTCAATATATTTATGAAATGGACATCACCCGCTATCCACACAATTAAAAGGGCTCTCAGTGACTCATTGACTTGTGGCAGAGCGGACAGATCTTGTGTTTCCTGAACTGATACGGCATTAGCTGCTTTCAAGGACACTGAACGGTGATGTGTGGGAGTCTGAATCAGACCCTCGCAGATTTATTGAGTGCACTCACACCATCGGATACATCCAGCAGCGGCTCGAGTTGTTTTAAAGGTTGGGGACTTTGCCAGTTGTCGTCATCAAAGAGAGTGTCTCCATGTTCGTGTCCTTTCATAACGGGCACCGCGCCAGTGAGGCATGCAGAGGTTAACTTAGCATATGACATTCTCTCCAGCACTGAATCCCCATAATAAACTAAATCATGTTAAAGAGAGAGCACACAGGGAGAGGGCACCAGTCTGAACATGACACGTTCCTGTTTTTCATCTGCAGCCCTTCCACTTACGGAGCAGCAGTGCAGGCATTAGAGAGATCAATAATCTGTATGAGATAATGAAATAAATCATTAAAGCTTAAAAACCCCAACAGGTTACTACCGAACAACAGGCAAGTCCTTTGATACCAATTAAAAAGAAATACAAAATCCAAATGTCACACACAAGTACACCACAAATTAAATAGTTCCTTAATCACAACAAACAGGGCAGAAAAGCAACATATGCTTCTTTTCCATTATCGGTCAATTATTTATCAGTTTCTTATACGTTCTACACATCATATATGACTAGATTCAACACAGAACAACCCTGAATCAAGTTACATACAGCACATCCATCAGAAAGGTTCAATATTTACAAGGTCAGTGGTATCAAAAATCATATTCCCATGAGCTCTTTGGAGACAGATCTTCTTCACTGTGATGCACAGCCCAGATACATTATCGCTCAGTGTTTCCCCTATAGGTTTACTGATTTGTGGGAGCACATTGGTTGAGCGTTCTCACCAATGTTGCCAGATTCAGGTTGGATGCGGTTTAAAAATGCAGACTGGCCTGAATTTCAAACATTTGTAGAAACACGTGTCCATCTTTGGTTTTAAACAGTTTCGGTCTGCATTAATAAATCCCTCTTGTTGAGAAGCTTTTATAGCAGATATAATAACGTAACAAGTTGCTGTCAAATCAAGCAATGTTATGTTCACTTAATTTTAGGCCAATCACACATCACGTTGCATCAAAGAACACTTGCAGTGATTGGCTGCAAAGAAATAACATACAATAGTTGTTCTTTAATCTATATCTTGATACAAAGAGGACTGATTTCAGTTCTCGTTTGACAACAACAAAGTTTCCATGCACTTGGTACTTGGTGATTTCGGTCGATTTAGGTATCGACCAAGGTATTCTTTTGTCTGTCTGGAGCCTGTCCCTCTGTGATGTAATTTACTCAACCGTAAATTACTGCCGAAAGCAATAAAGACTTTCAAGCTGACCTGAAGTGAAACGAGTCTGCATAAATTAGGTAAATAACATGAATCAAATCGTTTGATTCTTTCGTGGGGGGCGAGGGGGGCAAGACAATGGTAGAGGGCCTGTCAAACTCACCCAGTAAAGGAGAAGTTTTGGCTTTTACCCTTGAGATAATGTGTTAAAACACTAAGTATTACTTAGTACTAAAGTATTCAAGTGCAAGTATTTAAAAGTGTGTACCTTGTGTTGTGACCTTTTACACTTGTAAAGCTGTTGTCCATTACTTTCTTGCTTTTTATGTCTTTGGCTTGTTTGCTCTTTGTTCTTACTTCCCAAAGACCCTTTTGTTACCTTTTCTGTAGTCCTGCAGTTTTGGTAGTATATTTTTACTGTGTAGTACTGCACACCATAATTACTTATATTTAAATATCAGGAAGAACCACAACAAAATAATACTGTTAATTACAGGCTGTGAAAAGTATTACTAAATTTGCTTGACTAATAAATGATGTATAAAGGAAAGGGTAGTGTACTTCTGTTTAAACCTGTATGGACTAATAATTTTCACATATCTTCTTTGGTCATGTTGGAAACCTGTTCCAAATGTCCATGTGGCCAAAGGACAGTTTGAAAATGCCTGCTGTTAAAATATCTGGATAACACCACATATTTTTAGACCATCATTCCTGGAAGCCCTTCATAATTTTGCACTCAGTTGTTTCCATGAAAAATGTCAGAAATAATTGTGTCAAGACTGAAAAAGAGAACTTGAGAGAGGAGTTCAAACTCTGCTTACTTTCTCACCTTCTCAGGCAGAGGAAAAATAATTATTTTGACAGACATTATGACTGCGATATGAGTAAGGATTTTAGTGGGAAAGGTAATTGTTGCATTTCATTGAAAGTAAATTTAAAAATGACGAAGATGTGATTTTTGCTTGGGTCTGTACGAGGGTTGGGAGATATGAAAATATTTTCCAACCAATGATTGCCAATATAATCACTCATTTGCGTACAGTGGCTCTCACTCTGCAGACCATTAAATTAGCAAAATAAAATGACAAGAATTGCCCCACCAAAACAACTGCCAATGGACTCTGGAGAATATGATCTGTAGAACCACAGTGCGTCATTTAAAAAGTTATCAAAATGTTATGTTGCCAAAAAGTTGCAGCTCCCGATTTGGATATTGCTCCTGGCCAGTAGTGATTTCAATAGTCTTAGATTTCAATAACTGCAGTACTGAAAGTAAAATAACAGTACCATTGTCCTCAGAGGTGTGCATGTGCATAAATTATGAGCTACGGATGCTTTTTCACTTCTCCCGCCTCCTCTCATTGTCATCATGTTTCATGCTGAGCAATCGACAGGCCGAGTGCTTTGTGACAGAACGCAGTTTAAAATCTCCTGTATGCAAGGACGTTAAGTCTGCCTGTCATGATCATTTACCCTGCATTGCTTTTCTCATTGAATTTCACTGAAATAAGACACTTCGGGTAAAAAGTCCAGGCATTTCCACTCACAAACACACACGTACACACTCAGGAGTATTTAGCGCTGAAGGCATTCTACACCGCCATCAAAAGCTTTTCCTAATGTACTCAGAGAAGATAAGATAACAGCGGTAGAGTGCAGACTCAGCAGGAAATAAATATCTGTTGTTATGTTAGAAAACCATCATCTTTTTGTCCTTTTCACCGCAGATTTCCTCACTTCATGTATATCTTTACATCTGGTTATAGGGAAGATAAAGGGCATAATGTGCTCCATTCATTAGAATGTATAGGCCTTTATTGTCCCCCCCCCCCCCCTCCAGCTCGCTAATGCCACCTCTGTTTGTACTAATTACACACCATGCATCTTGCCACATTTGTTAGTCACCTCTTTCTCCTTTAAATATCAGTTTCATGCTTACAGAGAGAATGAGAGAGCTACACCTCTGGGAGCAGCATGGTGTCAACAGGCGCAAAACCACAAATCACATATTTTCTGCAACCGCCCACTCCCGACATGCACGTGCACACAGATAGATGCCGACCTGTGCACAAGCACACTCACCCATAGCCACACATCCTTGCAGCAACAGATGGACGGCCTTGAGGCAGAGCCTGAGAGACTTGTGTGAGGATAGAGCTGCCAATTGATTGCTAAGATCAGGTGTGCGTCTACACAAAGGCACCTCCTGCTCTTTTCAAGTATCGTGGTTATACTAGCCCGAGGACAAATGGAGACACAAAACAACAGTGGCATCTGTGGCAGGTAATGATCCCTTCACCAAAAATCTGGATAATGACATACCTCGACCATTTGTTGCAGTTAAAATCACTGTTGCTCATTCTGAGCTCCACGTGTGTCCTCCAGCAACATGTGCCGGAGCTGTGAGAGCTGCGTGGTCGAGTTACAGCCATAGATCAGCAGTCAGCCAGTGCTGGAGTGGAGCCAGCGAGAGCAGGGCCGGATGAAACGGTGTCAGCTTTTATCTGCTGCTGATCCAACCTGCATCCATAAATCGGGCTGCACACATCGCATAAGGTCAAAGGTGGATTAGAGCGCACTGCAGCAGATAATGAGCATGTTACTGTTTTTATCAACTGCTTAGGCACATTTTCTGAACCAAAACACAGCAAACACCACATCATTTTATACTAATATTGTTATACTATCATTTGTGCTGCAGATGGCCGTCACTCACTCACATTTAAAAAGCATCTTTCTTTTCTTTTTTTTTTTTTTTTTTTTTTTTTTTTACAAAATTCAACAAGTGGGTCAGAAATCTACTTGCCCCAAGACAATCTTTTACTTACCCCTGTACAAATTGTTTTATTAGCGGTTATTAAAAAACAACAAAGACTAAATTTAATTGTTATGTTCAATGTAGGGCTGCAATTTCCATTAAATATCCATCCCAGTTTTTCAAAGTCCAAGATGATGTCTAATTTTTCTAAAACCCTGAGGGAGGAGACCAAAAACAGAGCTAAAAGAAAGTGGAAAGTGGAATAATGGACTCAGGAGACACTTAAACTGTCTCTTCAAATCATTTCTAATTGAGACATACATACTTAGATCTAATAATAAAGTTTACAGCTGCAACAGCTGGTCAGTTAATCAGTTAGTTGATGGAAAGAACATTAATTGCCAAGTAATAATCAATTAGCATAAATATTTCTGTCCTTTTCAAGCAAAAATGTCAAAACATTTCTTGGTTCCAGCTTCATCAATGTGTTGTTTTTCTTTGTAATTTATATAAATGAATGAAGTAAATGAAGAGTCTTCAGGATTTGGACTGATGAAAAAGATGCAATTTGAAGTTCTGAGAAATTTTGGTGAGCTTTTTGTTTTGTTTTGTTTTTTTCATATTTATAGCGTGAACAATTAAGTGATAAATCTTGAAAATAATCTGAAGATTGATCAATAATAAAATTAATCACATTTAAAAGTTAAATATCCTCTACAGGTTCACTAATGTGAAGCTTGTACTAGAAAATTACATTTTCAATACAACAAATTAATGTAAATGAGGAGCCATTTAGAAGTATAAATGTTCTCCAGCACCTCCACACTCACTGGCTATCCAGGATTCAAACACTCACCATCTCATCAGATTTTTGCTGTAATAACACACAAAACAAATCATTTTGCACAAGAAGTCTTGGTTTATTGGAAGACATTTGACTATTGTCTGAAAGCAATAAAAATGCATAAATGATTGCGAGAAAAATTAACTGTACATTTGAGAAGGTTTTGAGAATTTTTATTAGAACTGTGTGCCAAAGCAACTGAGGTCTGCTGTAAGTGCAGGAGTTATGTTACCTGCCATATCTGCTTGAAACAGGAAGGTTTGAATGGTAGTCCCACTGTACCGAGATAAGAAAGCACGAGACAAACAAAAACACATCACCACAACATCCCCTGAATGATCTGTTCGCTAAAAGCTCGACTGACATGTTGAAATACAATCTCCACCTGGCTGCGAGTGATCCCATGTCATGTTTCCCCACAATGCCACTGTGGCGTGGCTCAGACGAGCACCCCGCCACCTCTGGATTCAAACATCAACCAACAGGGTCTCCCCTTGATCCCCTCTCCTCTCCTCTTGCTTTAGTAAACACGATAATAGCAGTGCTGTGTTCGTGTGGGCTCCATGTTAACACTGTGGCTGTCAAAGGCCATCATGCCCCTTCAAAGGATGATGGCTCTCTAAAGTGGGCTCTCTCTGTAGCAGCCATTTTCCACTTGACTGGCCCCACACACGAGGGGGACTGGTAGCCCCTAGCAGCTGGGCTAGACTGGTCACTGGGGGTGGGGAGAAGGAGATGAATGGGCTGGATGTAAGGGGAGGGGGCTAATAGCAAGAAGGGAAGGGCGTCTATATGCATCAAGAGGTGTGTTTACCATTTTGTCCTAAAATATGCCCTTTATTTTACCCTCCAAAATACTCCTGATAATGTAGCTGCTGCTCAGGTGTATGTAGTCTAATATGCATATTATTATCAGTTTAACAGCACCAACAGATTAAACATATGCTGTGTAAACACCTTGATCAGAGTAAACGGCCCCAAACTGTTTGAACTTTAAATTGGTCGCATAGGGGTAGTAAATATCTTTTCATAATTCGATGAAAGGAAAAACTTTTCCATGTAAACAATGAACCTGATTACTTTGTGGCTGCATTCTTTCTCTCTGTGCGTCCATCTTGATATAAATGTGTTGGGATGTGCGTTTCTCCACTTCACAAAAAAAGAAGGCAACTTCCAAGTTGAACTGGACCTCTGCAGAGAGTTTGTTTTTGATGCAAACTTAAATAATTGAACATCAATAGGAAAAAACAGATAACAACCTATTCAGACAAGTTTACAAAAAATGAATGAAGCTGAGACAGTGTTGAACAAATTAAAGGCTGCTAGAAAACTTTGAAAGCCGCTTATTGAAAGGCTAAATCCAAAAACAATTTTTAAAAAAAGTAGATTCAACTTCACCAACCTTCCATTTGATGAAAACATGGACAGAGTAATAGAAAATGTTGCTGACCATGGCATGGATGTCGGTTTTGAGGATGAATCATGTGTTGGTGAGACTTGTATTTTATTTTTGAGTTAAAGGATATTTACTGAATAGTTACTGGCTCCATGTCAAAGTACCAGCAGAAAGTGTTATATCAGCCCCCAAACTCAAATGACATAAGAGTTGAGTGGTGAAAAGGCGGATTTTTGGTGACAACGCGTGTGTGGATTTTACTCCGTTGGACTTCTTTCTCCAGTGCCAGTAACTGTTAAAGTTCAATGATAGATCAGTACCAGCTGGTGCGAGCATGTTGCTAATGCGGCTATTCCCACAGGCTGGGGTGATGTTGAATTAATGTTTTAATATTGACGGACAGTCAAGAGAAACTGTTTGAACGGATGCTGTAAATGTGTTTTCATGTTTTTTGTGGAAATTTGTACTGCAGCATCAGCTGCATTAGCGGTGACTGGTGATGTACTTGATAAACATATCCTGAAGGTAGAATTAACAAATAAATGGTCAAACTATGAATTAATTTGCTTGGCAACGTTGCATAACTTCGATTAGCATCGATGTAGATTACCAGGTAGAGTGCTCTCATTGCATTGTGGCTGATTTAATTAATCTAGAGATAATATGAAGTTTTTTTCCCCATCAACCAATCAATTGATGGAATAATAGGTAAAATTTCAGATGATCAAGATTTCCTTTGGTTGATTACAGGTCTAGTTTTCTGAAAGCTTACAGATACGGACGAAACCGAGCAGTACCACCAGAAATCGTGGGGGGGGGGGGGGGCAAGACCACAGGACACGGCAAAGACGTTTTAAAGTGTTGGTAATGACATTTGTTGTCAGTTTCTCTCATTGGTAAAATTAGTGAAAATAATTCTCCATTCACATGTTGCGCTGTATTTAATGGTCGCACAGATCACCACTGTCCACGACGCTGCCTCTGCTTTTGCCTCTTTCTCAGAGGGTATATTATTAAATCCTCCTGCAGCATCACCATGTTTCTTGTTCTTCTTCTTTGGGGTAACTTTTGACATCCTTCCCAACATAAAGGATGGTTACATCATTTAAAATGGATGTATCTATTTTCGTAAATGAAGGGGGCATAAATGAGGCTTTAGTTTACCGTACAACGCAGCCTAGCAAACTTACTTTTGGCCAGAGCTGAACTTTAGCCACAGCTGCTCTGATTAAATGTGCCGGCACATGTAAACACCTGACTGATTGGATCACATTGCATGTAAATGTTTGACCTGAAAACTCTCAAAATTCTTTCAGTTAAAATTTAAACAGTGTGCGGTGTAACCTGAGTTAGTTGTTACTTTTCATCAAATACCTTACTTATAGCTCCACTCACCGGCATTAGCATAAAGCATTGTTTTGCATGTCAGCTGAAATATTTTGCTGTTTGGCAGAACCTCTGCACTCCTTGATGAGAACCAGACTGCCAATATCTCGTCAGGAACTGGGAACAAAAGCCCACTGAGATGTTACGATATGAATGATAATTCAGTGAGTGTCTGTTTGCTCGGCCGTATGGGCTTTGTGTCAACACTCCGGGTCCAGCCAGGTCTCACTCGGGACAGGGAGAGCAGGATGCATTTTCATAAATCATTTTTTGACACCACATCAAGGTTATGTGGTTGGCCGTCTGTAGCCTGTAAATTGCCTTTGCATTGACAATGCAAAGGAGCTCCGCTGGGATTTAAGTAGTTTAGTACCTATTTATGGCTGGGAAATTAGGATGACCTCTTCCAAACTGTGATAATGTTGCCTTCAGTATAAACCAAATCACCAAAGAATGAAATCTGATTTGTTTGTAATTTCCAGGTTTGGATGAGTGTGGAAAAAAGAAAAGAGAGAATGGAAAAATATTTGTTTCAGGACGATTGCCCCTATCCTGTTTTCTAAAATAAAAAAATAGAAATTCTAAAAATAAAGTGATCAAACAAGCAGAGTTTATTTCATTGTGTTTAAAGCAAGCAGAAAGCTCAGCCAAAATATCAATGTGTGACAGAGTGCAGGCCAGACAGCTCTTATGCAGTGTCTTATAATTGTACCAAAGCCAGACATTGCAACCAGATATAGGCAATATCTTTGAATTATATATATAATAATGTTGCACAGTTTTAGCACTGAGGCTCAAATAAAAAGCTGTGTCTTGTCTGGGTTTGTGTAAACTGATTTGCGTGAGCTACGGCATGAGTTTGAAAGAAAATGTGGCAATATCTTTGAATTGCATATATACATAGCATCACAAATAACCAGTTATGAGATTTATATTAAGCTTGTGTGAACATGTAGACGTTATGCAGTGATGTAGTTATCAGAAAGGTATGTAGACAGTCTTCCGTCTCTGTTTTTGTTTCTTATTATGAAAGAAAAGAAAAATATGGGCAAACAGTAATACAATATTATATTTTCAGTATTTTAAGGGAGGATAATATGAGCATAGGTAGCACCGGTTAGTTTACTTCGTCTTTGGGCTGTTGAGATATTTGACAGTGGAATATTGTCCAACTTTCTGCGTAGGAGTGTGAATGGTCACAATGGGTAAATGCCAGTTTTCCAAGGGCTGGCTTGGCAATCCCAAATATGAAGCCTGTTTGGCTGAGGATTCCAAATGGGGAAAGAAAACTAGATGCAAACTTTGTGTAAAATCATTTGATATCTCCAACATATGGAGTCACAATCTTCTGGCAGTTATTTTGCAACACGATAGCACACATTCAAAATGTATCATACATGTTAACTGTTAGATTTTAATATGGTTTATTTACATAATGAACATCAGGAATTTTGAAGTCAAAAATGTCTAGGAACCCTGACAAAAAATGACTTGTCATATTAAAAAAATCATATTGTGATTATTTTTTCAGATGTTGCGAATGTGATATGATTTGCAATTAGTGAGAATGATCATTTGTGCATCAAAGTTCAGTTTTACTGAAAATTACAACTAAAATCATGATGATGTGACGAACAAACACTATTTCTTACAGTGCATCTCTGCAGCACTACAGTACTTCATTATAATGCTCTATTTTCACTTTTTTTTCTTTGATCAAAAAATTGCAGCTTCTATGATTTAGATATTGCACTGGGCCATAATGTGATTTCGATAATATTTTGCTTACTTCTGCAGCTCTACTGGAAATGTAAACCATTTATGTAGAGGCTACATGCATACAAACAAGCTAGCTTTTGTTACCCGCTGATGGTGCACTGGCTGTATCCTACCCACAGAGTGGAGGTAATAATTAGCTCACTACAGCAGGGTAACAAGTTAGCACCCCCGTCCTGCTGTGCAGCTCTGTAATTGGTCCCCTCATGTGGCACAGTCGGGCCCCAGAACAAAGGGTTCCCAGAGGGGGAATCTATGCTGACCCATGCTGAACCCAGCACAACAATGACAGGCAGGAAGCATTTACATATGCTGACAGACTTGTCTCTTCCTAGGGTGGAGTGCTAGGCACTTCATTAAAGCAACATCAATACCTGCTGATAGAAAACGAGGAGTGGGCCCATGTGCATCACTGTCTGCTCCGAGACACTATAGTGAAATGACATCGGGCTGTCACATCCAATTTCAAATAAATGGACAGCGTTTATTAAATGGTGTATGTGTGTGTGTGTGTGTGTGTGTGTGTGTGGAAATTGATGGGAGAGATGCTGTCTGAGCTGTGCCTGTCTGTGGATCGTCTGCATGCATCAGCAATCGGTTTACCCACAAGCTGTTCACCTGAACATCAGCTGCCAAAATCTGTCGGCCTGCGGCTTCACCCAAGCAGATTTACACACTTTCTGAGCAGTGTTTTATTTTTGTCAAGGAAAAGAAAAACAGTCTACCTTCCTCTTGTGTTGGCGTGCTTTTACATTGTGTCAAATGTTAAAGGAATAGTTCGAATTATTTGATATAGGGTTGTATGAGCCGTTTAAAAAAATCAATATCAGTTTAAGTGTATGCTATGCTTAGAATATTTTCACCACTTTACCTTGCCGTCAGACAGCCTTTTCCAACGGGAAAAAGCCGTTATATAAGCCAGCCAAAGCAACCAAACTCCATAGATAAAATCAGTAATTTTACCTCGCAAGACACAGGAGTTGCTGCTTCAATCAGTTTGTTTGTTTGTGTTACTGTATGACTTTGAGGAATCCAAACTAAACTTTTAAAGTCTTAGAGTCTGGTTGACTTCAAGAGAGCAATATTTGGAATATATAACAGCTGCTTCCCGTCAGAAAAGGCTGTTAGGCGGAAAAGTAAAGTGGTGAAAATATTCTATACATAGCGTACACTAAACAGGGTTTCTACATAGTATGGAAAAGTATTGAAGTTGATTTCAGTAATTACCACATGTGGAAAATATGGAGACAAAAAAACAGTATGGGGAAATGTAGAGTATATTAGAGTACATTTTCCTGATTTTTTTCAGATTTTTTTCTGATTTATAAAAGACCAAAAATATGGGGAGAACAACAATATAATTTTATTTATTCAATATGGAAAAGTAAATAGGTAAAAGGCATAGGTATAGGTATAGGTGGCACCAGTTAGTTTACTTCTTCTTTGTGCAGAAATGTCATCGAACTTTCTTCATAGGAGTGTGGACTGAACAGCCATGATATAAAGCTCGGCTGGCTCAGGGTGTTTACAGTTGGATGAAACCTATTTATGTACATAATAAACATCTAGTTATTTATACTCAGATGTCAGATGCGATCTGAAAAATTACCCATAAGTCTGGAAATATGAGTCTGAAAAAGTATGGAATATTGAAATGGGGAAAAAAAGTGTAGGAACCCTGACTACAACTGATGTTTATATTTTAGGTGGACTTTTTGTTTGGTAGCTAAAATACTTTTTGTTACCGACTCTGTCCCATGAGATTCTGTGCTGGCTCTCCTCTGCCTCTCCGAACTGGGGGCGTGCCAAGCAGCAGCTACTGTAGCTAATACACTGACTATCGATAAGTACCTAATACAGCCCCACTTAAAATAATCCGAACTATCGCTTTAACATGCTGCTCAGTGAACCCTGCGTTAGAGCCTCAGAGCGAGAAGATTGTGCAAAGTCAGACACACAGGTGACATATCTGTCGATTCAGCAGTAGTGCAGGTGGGTTCATTCATTCATTGCATCACGGTGCTGTGAATTCACTCTCTTATCCAGTTAAAGGAAGGGTAAATCCTCCTTCCATTTGACACGCTGCTCATTTAGCTGAGAGGCACAGTGGTTGGCTGCAGGGAGGGGAGCTGTGGGGGAGCTGTGGTGGTGGTTGTGGCGAGGGGGGGTGGGGTGGGGGTGGGCTCTTTGGGAGGTGTCGTCCTGAGCAGATGGACCTCTCAGTGGCGTAGTAAGTGGAGTCTTCACATGGCAGAGGAGACTGCAGGATCTCACAGGACCGGGACACAGCATCCAGGTGGCCACAGCCCCTCCTGACCAGCTGGAGGAGCGATGGGACCATCTGACACTCGCAGGAAAATGATACACTTTTCTTTGCTGCTTTTGTTTTGTCCCGACACAAAAGCCCTGAGCCAATCAAGGAATTTAGCTAATGAAGCTTAGAGAAAATCCTTTTGATTACATCAAAAACACTCAAGGTCACAACATGAGAGCAGCATTTACACACTATCTTCAGGTGAACGCTCCAAGTTTAGGAGCGTGCTTGAATTTTTTAGTTAAAGACAAAAACAATAAATCTGATGTATTGTTTGAGGTGATTAAGATTTCATTCAAACCCATCCTTCAAATCTGCATCAACAACCGACTGCAGCGATTTCTCTGCAGCTTACACAATACTGCAATGTAGATTCAACAAATCCAAGTGAGAAAGTCCCATCTGTGCTTCTCCTCCACTGATCCTGGGCCCTGGAGGCTACATAGGGCTAATTGTGGCCCCATTTTCCCTTCCTTATCTTTTTGTTTTTACTCAGTGTCGGGGTCAGGGAAGCTCCCAAGTGACCAGCGGCAGGAGCAACAGCCATCGGCCCCCGCTGAGCATCAGTAATTAGAGCCCTCCTCCTCCTCCCCCCACCTCCTCCTCCTCCTCCAGGCCGGGGAACCTCTCGCTCTCCTTCTGAAGGGCAAGGGGGCAGCGAGGAGGAACAGCTGCTGATGGGAAACCACTCTGCGTTTTCCCATGGATGACCAGCGTCCCTGCGTCCTCCTCAGAGGATGTGCAGCAGCATCTTTGATAGGGATGATGGGACATGGAACCAGACGTATTATAGGATCATGTCTGTCTGGTTTCTCATGGCTGTTTATCTTTCTTCTCATCTTTCTTTTTGTTAGTTATCACCATTTCCATGACGAATTCAGTCTGCAGTCTTCATCACATGAGCAATAAATTATAATGAGTGGGCAAAGACATTAGCCAATGGCCTGTGATTAATACAGCATTTAGAGCTGGTGACAAAATTTTAGGTACACCCTGTAGGAAAAGTAGTCAGATCCTTTGGCAGAATATGGCAGTATGTTTTCATCAGTGTATAATCACCTGAAAATAAGAATCGTTGTGTTTTTGTTACCTTAGATTGAGTGGTTTATATTTTCTTCTGCATTTTGAGTGAGTTTTGCGGCCTGAAAAATGTCTTTTTATCCCATTTAGATCACATTCATGGACATATTGTGCACCTATTTAACAATATATGCCAAACAATTAGAAAAAAATCTATTTCTTTGAAGTCTTATATTGAAATCCAATCATCCAATCATGTTTTTATTTTGTCATGTTAGCATTACGAAAGCTGAGATTAATTTATTAGCTGGTATGTCTGGTTATGATACACCCACTTCAACGTTCAAATCATATTCCTCTCAACTTTATGTCCTGACTGCCTCCTGTTTCACTGAGAAATACAGTACGTCTTAATACACAACCTAGATGCTCTCAAAATGCATCTGGACTTTAAGTCAAATACCAATGAAACAATATAAATTTGCTCCATTAAAGGTCCCGCAGTCAGAATTAGCCAAGTACTATCACCAAAATATATTTAAGGTAAAAAATAATTGTTCTGCAGAAAAATGTCACCTTTTGTTTCTCATTTTTGCTATTTTTGTTGTTGATTTTCTTTTTTTTTTTTTTGGGGGGGGGGGTATAATTTTACTTCTTTGGGACTTGAAAATTTATTCAAATGAAATCATGTGACATGTTTAGAGGATACATTTATTTAGGTGTTATCAACAGCTCATAGACAACTGAAACATGGCAAAGGGCCCAAACCAGACACCGTTTGTAGGCAATCACAAGCCGAATGATCGGAAATCAAAGTTTGACTTTAATGTGTGTTATATTTTATAAGATCAGCTTTTTTTCCTATGTAAAATTTAATCTGTAAAGTAACTAATAACTACACTTGTCAATTAAATGTAGTGGAGCAATACGTAAAATATTTCCCCCTGAAATGTCGCAGAGTAGAAGTGTCACGTAAAAATGAAAATACTCAAGTGCAAGCGCCTCAAGTTCAACATGAACTGAGCCATTCGAGCATTACAGAGTTAATATTTACTGCAGAAATTATGTTCCTTACTTTCTGTATAATAAGAACAATAATCTTTATTTATGGAGCACTTTTCTAAACCCACGTTACAAAGTGTGTTATATGAAACTATTTTTCACACCACCTAGACATCATTACATCCCACTGATTGTTTCTGAACTGGAGCTGATAGGATAATACTGTGGCTTTCTGTGTCCTGACTGTCTCTCTGTCATATTAACTGCAATAAAATGCATCAACACCCTCTTTTTTTATTAGCTTTTCATTTTATACATGCATGTTTTAAATTTAAATGGAAACATCCCATATAATAGGTGTATAAATGTCAGCATGTGCAAAATCAAATTTATCTCCT
Source organism: Lutjanus erythropterus (assembly GCF_056507025.1). Lineage (NCBI taxonomy): Eukaryota > Metazoa > Chordata > Actinopteri > Lutjaniformes > Lutjanidae > Lutjanus > Lutjanus erythropterus. The sequence continues at coordinate 9,268,353 of NC_139322.1, read as the reverse complement.
TTATTTTTTCATTTACACAGTGAAAATGTATTTCATGGGCCAGGATTTGTGGCCACTGGGCGCCTGCAGAATGTTGAATGGCAGGTTTTAATATATAGAGGTGTGCTTGCGCCATCTAGTGGGCAAGAAACTGTATGAGAATGAAGAAAAGAGCTGAATCCCAGTGTTGAACTTCTTACATTTAATAGTCAAACAAGTAAATGGCTTTTACCATCATAGTATATTAAACGACTTTGGCATAAACACTGATAAAGATAAGTGCAAACATGATAAAATCACAAAGCTGCAAAGGAAAAAAAAAAGGAAAATATCATTTTAACAAAAATGCTAAAGGATGGCAGACTCTCAGTCCTACAGAAGAATCTAAGAGGAATAGTTCTACATTTTGGAAAATACACTTACTCACTTCCTTGGCCAGAGTTAGAAGAGAAGATTGACACTCATTGACAACATTAACACTCATGTCTGTGGGTTGAATATGAAGCTAGAGCAAGCAGCCAGCTAGCTTAGCAGAAAGACTGGAAACAGGGAGAAACAGCATGCTTTGTCCAAAGTAAACAAAAATCTGCCAATTAACATGTTTTATTTTGTTTGTGTGATCTGTATAAAAATCAAAATGTAAAAATGTCATTTCAGCCATGCTGTCCACCAAGAAATGGATGAGCACAAAACCACAGGTGTGATGAGGCAGATTTTTTTTTACCTGCGGACAGCTAGGCTAGCAGTTTTCCCCTGCCCCCAGACTCTGGGCTGAGCTAAGCTAATTGACTCCCACATTTAACACCTTACAGGTTTTTTTTTTCCCCCAAAGACTGTTTCACCTAGTCCCACCCTACTGCGCTTTGATTGGCTAGTACTCGTTGCCTCCTACCCACTATTTCAAAGCAAACCTTGATCTTTTTGTAAACCCACTCAAACAGTTTTGGTGCCCAAAGCTAACCAAAAGGAAACTGAAAACTGGAGATAATTGCAAAATTCAAAGTAATAAGTGTAATAAGTCTAAAAATAAAAAGTAAACAGGCACTTTTGGTTTGACACAGGACATGTATCCCAGTTTCCTGGGTGAAAGTCTTGTGTTTGATCCCTTCATCCACCACAACGTCATTAGGACATGAGTATTAGCCAATAATCACAGTGCAGTGGGGCGGGGACTACTGGTGTTTATCTTTTCATCTGACTCATATTTCCCAGAATGTTGAATGATTCCTTTAACTGAGGAGCTCCAGCTTCCTCAGATCTCAGATCGACTGTCATAAAGGACATTTTGTGTTGCAAAAGTCCCCAGACTTAAACAGTTTGTAGATATTAACCAGCGGGAACATGGTGACCGAGCCGACTAGCGAGCCCATCTGTGCTGCTGCTCCACACCAGACAAGCGCGTTGTGACTCCGGTCTCTCAGGATGACACCCACCATGACTTTGACATAAGTCAGCGTCCCGGTGAAGAAAAGCCACGAGAGCACCTGTGAGGGCAGAAGAACAAAGTGGACACAGCACTTAATTCGAATGATAATCTGGGAAATGTTTAACATTTGTGTTTGGAAAACTAATTTGGATTTTATGCATCATGATTTTTTGATACCTCAGCTACACTCAGTGTTATGAGAGCACACAGCAGGGTTGCTCAATACTTTTGTAAAGGAGTTGAACTTTGCCACATGCATTTCCCTGATAAAGCAGCTGAGGAATGTTTTCTGTTGTTTCTGCTGGTTTCTTAAGTCTCTTACATGTCATGGTCTCTTACGTGTTTCACTTACAATGAGCATTTGTCCCACCACAGATCCTTGAAGCAATGGACATGGACTCAGGGCTGCCATGGCCATGTTATAACTGCCAAATCCTGTCCCCAGCGCCATCAGCACGCCAAGAAAGACCAGTGACCTTAACACAAAGAGGTGTGTTAACAGCTACAGTTTATATATTTCTAAGAATCCAATTAAAGATAAAAGACAGCCTCTCTTTCAAGTTGGTAGTCTGACTTTTATTATCCCACATAAGCTCATTTATCTGAGTGATATAGTTAAAGGACAGGTTCACAGTTTTTCAAGTCTGTCTTAGGTGACCATATGAACACTGAAATAAAGTTCTGCTTGTTGTAATCATTCCTCCTCCAGGCCATTAAATAAATTTCTAAAGAGCTACAGTGTCATGGGAGACAGTACCCACACTCCCCACCCTGTCAAAATACATTCCAGTTTACCTGAAGTTAATTTAAGACTTCAGTAGTCTGAATTAGACAAAGAAAATGAATATCTTACTAAGTGACAGTCTTATCGGTGTGTAGTTCCCTCCTCTTACTCTCTGCGTCCTTCCTGAGCTGCAGTGAAGTGACAGACACTCACCTGATTTCATTCACTCAAACTGCTAAATTCTTACATATAGAGAGCTGAAGTCATGATGTCACTTCCTGTCTAGCCTTTGTTCCACTAGCTTCTGTTGCTTGACACAGTCTCTTTCATCGGTCGTCGCTTTGGAAAAGCATTAAGAGGGGCTTTCTCGGTGGCCAGTATGAACAGTAGAACTTATTTAAGGAAGTACAACTTGTTTCATATGTGCTCCTGACTATTGTGTGCCCATCCTTTCATGTAAAATTTAAATCTATCCAGCCACAGTTTGTACCTGTTTTGGAAGAACATTGAGATGGTACAGGCCACTGGGTTGGCCACTGAGGACAGAGCAGCAGAGAGGTGATAGGCCAGGTTCCCGTAGGGCATACAGGAGTACGTCTGCACGGAGGGCAGCAGGCCATTGGTTGCAGCATTAACCCACACCACCATAAAGTAGATGAAGGTCAGCTGGTACACGGTGTGTTTTGGGCCTGCCAGCGGAGGCCTGCTCTGTGCTGCCCTCTCACCCTGGCATTTCACAGCCTCTCCATCAGTCTCTGCTCCGGGGTTGTCCAGGCCAGAGCTGACAGATGCCGCGGTGTCCGGCACAAGGTTTTCTGTGGACAGCTCATATGTCCGAGGAAGCCTGTTGAGCGCAACGAAAGCAGCCAGGCTGATGCACATCATGGCTGCGAGGAAGAAGAAAAACACCTCTGTGGAGAAGTTGGGAGGAAGATAAATTGTTTTTAGTGACCACACGTCCGAGCCTGTGTGGTTTCCTGCGGTCTCGGAGGAGTTCACACATTTGGCCATGCCCACACCTTGTGCTAGAGCGACCACGCCAGGAATGAACCCACTCAGCCCTTCTCCAATGAAGTACGTGGTGATGTATTTTGCTGGAAGCTGCATCATGAAAGGCAGGAAAGTAACTGAGGAGGTGCAGTCCACCAGAGAGAGGAAGAAGGTGATGATGAAGAAGGCAGTGCTGTGCGACGCCCCGGCCACTATTGTCGTCTTGTCCCAGAAGAAGGCGAGCAGGATGCAGGAGAGGATGCCGATGGAGAGGATGGAGTAAATGACAATTTGCTCTTTAAGGCGGCCCGGGCACAGTTTGTGCATGAGGGTGACCAGCAGAGGACCTAGGTTGGCCAGCTGGATGATGACTGTCAGATAAGATGGGAGTTCCCAGCCCTCCGGGAGAGTGTTGACGATTAGTGGCAGCTCCACCCACAGACCGTTCACCGCCACCCAAGAGCCCAGGCCGAAAGCACAGGCCAGCACGTGGACGAGCAGAGCCATACTGCAATCTGATCAGTCTAAAGAAGAAGATGAAGAAGAAAGCGTCTCCCCAAATGGTTCCACTGCTGCTGTGTGTCACACCTGGACCAAAAAGTCACAAACGTTAAACTTGGCCATATACATTGTTCCAAAATAAGACAGAGTTAAGTTATATTTTTATTAAAAGAGTTAATTAGCATTAATTGAAGTCACCTATGATCAGCTAATCAATAAGATGGTACAGTTATTCCAAATCTTTATCTGATGGTGTTGTCATGGATGTTGGAAAGACACAGAATTTTGGTCTGTTGATTCAATAATTCCTCTTTCTCAGATCACATGAATCAGATAGAGTCAGTTATTAAAACTTGTGCTCAGAACCAGTGGTGGAGGAAGTACTCATATCCTCTTTGAAAGCACCGGTACAACAATCTAAAAATATTCAGTTGCAAGTAAAAATCCTGTTTTTAAATTCTAACTCAAAGGTAGCATAAAAACAGTTTGTCAGCTTCTGTTTTCAAATGTTTGAGTCAAATACAGACTTTTTGGGTTGGTAAAGCGTCCTGAGCGCTGAGCATAAGAGGGTACGGGCAGAGGGCGGGGTTTTTTTGCGGATGCAGTTGCCATCACGCTTCTGGTGGGTCGTGGCTGATGATTGAGAACGATTAAATAATCCTACAGAGTTTAAGCAAAAGTGCTATAGGAAAAATGTAGTATTTTAACAAACGTAAAAGTTCACATTATGCAGGAAAAATGCCCCATGTGATGTTACATTATCAAATATCATATTGATTAATTACTGTTATATTTGCATTCATGTCTGAGCAACAGCTGGTGGAGGTAAAGCTAACTTTAACTACTTCATAGTTTTTCAATCTTTAGCAATGCATCATATTACTGTTATCAGAGATAAACTTCTCTTTCAAAATAATAGCTTGATTGACTTTTATTATCCCACATAAACTAATTTATCTGAGTGACAGTGATACCGTTGCTTAATCATTCATCCTCCTGGCTATTAAATGATAATTTTCTTCAGCTTCAATATAAGAAATGAAGGACAAAATCCACACTCATTCCTAATTTATCTCACGTTAATATGAGACTTCGGCAGTCTGAATTAGTCAAATAAAGTAAATATCTTACAAAGTTACAGTCAATGTAAAGTTCCCTCTTTTTGCTGTCCTGGACTGTGCCTCCATCCTGAACTGCAGTCGAGGGACAGTAAAGGAGAACAAAAACCCTGGATAAGATACTCCCCTGATTTTATTCACTCAAACTGTCAAAGCCAGTACATGTAGAGGGGTCAAGACCACAACTGTGGGGACATCATTAAAGTGCCTGTGTATTTATTTATTTGTTATTTGTTAACATACACACATATAGTATATATATATATATATATATATGACAGTAAAATAGGTGAATGAAGAGGAATCTTTATTTATTTTCTGTGGGTGTTTTTATAAGAATGTGGAGTTCCTATAGCTCTGGTTTCTACATTTTATCGAGACTCATGCAGTGTGGGCCTCACACTGGTCTGGTTCTGGTCTTGACTTGGTCTCAGCCCCTGAAAGTCTTGGTTTAGATATTTTAGACTGGTCTGCAGCGTTTGACTAGTCTTAATTTTGCTCATAGATTAATCTATTGCAAGTTAGACCATTTCACAAAAATAAAAACTAACTAAAAAAAAAAAATTTAGACACCTTACCCCCAGGCTGATGTTACCATGGGAACGATCACAAACTGATCACTAGGACCCAACAAAAAGAGGAAAACATGGCTCATAAGTTGTGGTTTGTTAACACTGCTATGGTGAGATTAACACTGTTTACTGTCGCAGCAATTTTTTTCCATATCAGATGGGGTTTTTTTTGCATGGTTACACTCTTCACTAAACTTTCCATGTAAAAAGTCCTTACAACTGTTAAATTCCTTTAAAGACACATATTTTCTGCTGGGGTATTTGAAGTCGAGCAGTCGGCCATGTTTTATTTTTTAATTTTGAAAAAAAGGTCTTAATTCAGATTCATTGTGCCATAGTCCTACTTAAGATAGTCAAAAACTAGACTGCTTTGTGCAGCAGATGAATTTAGATGTCCATCTGAAGTCTGACTATCTGTTATATGTAAGCCATAGTCAAAGTCTATCCCTATGAAACTGACACCTGGTCTAAGTTGTTACTTGGCCTCAGTTTAAGTGTCTTAACTACAACACAGATGATCATATTCAGCATTTTGCGTGCAATCTTCAAAGTAAGTAGTAACTATCTGTCAAATAAATGTAGTGGTGTAAAAATATTTTCCTGTAAGACGGTGTCAAGCTGGAATATAAGGTAGCGTAAAGTGGAAGATCAAGTGTCTCAAAATTGCTTTTAAGAATAGTACTGTGGAGGAACTTTCCAGTGATTCCTTCACTGTAGACAAAAAAACACCCCAGGGTGTCGCTGGCAAAGGCAGCAAAGATCTCCGATACCTGATAAATGTTGGATGAGGCCAGTTGAGTTTATTAGTCATTATCAGTCAACAACCTAATGTGCATTAATGTAACAAAGAGAGTCGAGGGCAAATGTCTTTTTCCATAGATAAAGCGGGTGTGAAATCAGTGTCATTTCAGTTCACACACACAGTACACTGCTTGTGTTTCAAGCAGCTGATGCAATTTTCACATCCCTTTCACACGTTGTGGAACAATCCAACAAACCACATGGGCCTGTGCGCTCTGTCTGCTGGCACGTGTGTCACTTCCATGCTGATCTCATGATGATGGATAAAATGCGTCAGAAAATGAGCTGTGTAAACACTCACATGACAATCCACGCTGGTTCGAGAAAGGTTTCTTAGAAAAACACTAGTACACCTTTACTGGGGCTAATGAAAAGACAGCATGGTCTTAGTTCAGATTCTCTTGTTTTAGAGGAACAGAAAATACAGTGTTTACCAAACGCACACAGCTGACACAGCAAGCAAAAAATCTGCTTTTTAGACATGAAAATGTACTCACAAGTGTCTTCAGTCCCTGGAGGCCTTGAGAACGACTTCCTGTCATCTTACATAGAGGTTAGTGACAGACCTCCTTTGGCTGTTCTTACATACACACACTGATGGGAATCACATGGCTGCTGGGTAGGTCAGAGTCCACTCCAGCCAATGATCAGCTCCACTGGATAACAGAGGCCGGTGTCTTTATCCACTGAGCCGTCTTTATATTGCACACACCTTTTAATTAGGTCAGGTCAGTGCTGAACCACTGCGAGGTGCCCTTGACATTTCTGCTCACCTACATTTGCGTGGTCAGCCAGAAAAAAAACAGAATGTGCTGCAGTAGTTGTTTCTGGCTGTCTGGACCTGCACCGCCCCCTGCTGGCCTCAGGTGGATGATACAGCTTGTGTAATATGGCACATAATTCATACACATAGGGCAGTGAGTAGGATGTAAGCCCACAACTTCTGCCTCTTGTTAAAGGTTCTATATATATGATTTTTAACATGAATATAGCAGCTAACATGAATGAAAATATAAATATATCACACTCCTCGGTGTGTGATATAATCCAAGCCTCCCTGTTCTTTGTTTTGACAGGCAGCCTGGGCACTGTGCATGTTGCTAGTGCATGTGAGCTACGAGCGGATAAAGGACTTCAGCTTGGCTCAGCGCAGTCTTTTCTTCTCCTCGATGTTTAAGTAACTTGATAATGTTAATGCTACGTATCTGTTTTCAGTACTGACTGGCAAGAGTGGGCATGATTGCTTGGTGATTTTAGGGGCCTCCAGGGGGTTGCCAGAGAGGCAAAATGAATTATCATTATGTGTATTATTATGGGTCCAAGCAGTGTTGCTGGCTGCAGACTGCTGTTGTTTTTGTTCTGATTATTGTTTCTTTCTCTGTTCTTTTTTTGTCATTTTTCTCCTCTAAAAGCAAAAACCACAAGATGAAACAACAAATATGACACTCATTGACCTCAAGGTGATGCTGTAACACTTAAGTTTATGTTTTCACAGTTATCTTGAAAACGGCTCATTGTAGACTCAGATTTCTTTGTAATTGCTCAGTTCATCTGCACCTTTTCTCAATCAGTCCTCTGCTGTAAAAATGTCAACTGTTACGACTTTTAACAAAATCCCATTTGACTGTTGGGCCAGTCATCCTGAAAATGAGTCATCATCTACAGACTCTGCGGATACAAATACTCACAAGTCTGCCTGGACTCTGTTCACTGCCACTTGCGGATATATTTATAAAATACAAATTATCATAACATATTAAGTCTTATTTGCCATGTCCATGTTGACCTGGACTGCCAACAGCCCAGTTAAAATCTCAGCTGCAAAAAATAAAAAAAAAACTCCTGGACAAGTAAAACTCCCAAGTATGATTCAGTACACATAAACTATGGATTTGCTGCTGCACATAAAAGAAGTGTCACAGATGTGTTGTCTGCTTTGAGACCCTCTCAAATGAGTGTTTAAAACCAGCTAAACTACATCACTTGAAACTTGAAAGTGCCCAGCAGAAGCTAAAAAAACAGTCAACTTCAGGCCTTGGCATGGAAACGTTTGTGAATCACTGTCTTAAATAATCTAAATCTTAAAATTAACTGTTTCATTTAGATTTATTCACAGAAATGAGTGAAATGTTAAGATACATGTAGGCCGACTATTCATGCAGCCCTTGGAATCAAGCCCCTCCTGTGATGGTTTTGGGAACCAGAGACTTATATGTAGATTGGGCGGTGAGTGGGAGGGTTGGTTGCAAAATGATTCCAAGGAAGTAGCCACTTCTTCATTCCTTTTCAGTAAAACGACATGTAAAACCCACAACATCTGTCTCTTGTTAAGTGGGTGAACTGAGCTGAACTGATTAATATAAAGACAGATTAATGTTATCAGTGCATTACCTGTGCTTTTCCAGCTGTGTAGAAATGTCATAAAAATCTAACATGATTGCAAACCTTCTTCGCATGATGATCTAGAGCTCTTTGTGCTCATTATCTGGTTCAGACAGGTATTAATGTCTCCATGCTCTTGTGCTTGCCTCACAACTAGATTAACTTCTTAGTTCAGCTTTTGACTTTAATTTTGCTTGAGGCTCAAGGCGTTTTAGATAAACATTTGGTTTTTCCTCCCCTCCTGTGTTTTTTTTTAATACCGCCTGACTAGTTTTCTTGCCTGTGGACTTGTACAAGTCTAAGTAAACCTTAAATAAGACTTACACGTGTGTACAGGAAGGTGTTCTTGCTGTAATGTCAGCACATCAGAGACATTTATCACTGCAATAAATACTGATGTTTATGTGCCTCTTATCAAAATCAAATTCTGAAGTTATTTACGAAGATCAAGAACAAGGCAATAAAGTGAGGACATATAGATATGCAAAAAATGCATATATCTACACATAAATCCCTACAAATAAAACATACACAGTATATGCATGAACATGCACAAAGGCATACAGACACACAACCTCATAAACATGATGTTTGCCTGATAAAAAATAATTAAAAGAAAGTCTTAGTTGTATGATAAAAGTGAGTTTTCAACTTACATAAAAGAGGATACCGATTTTGCAAGTCTGAGATTCTTGTCAGGTCAGTCCACCGTAGAGACTGAAAAAAAAGCTCCGTCCTTTTATGGTGAAGAAGACTCACTGGAAGCAAACAAAACACAATTCATCGCCTCTGCCACCTCTCACTTGTCCTTGTCGCTGTGTCAAGACTCAAAAAGTAACAATTTTTGTGACTTTGTGCCGAGAAAAGTCCGTGGTGATCTGTGTTAGACGTCTGGCTGATGCATTTTATAAAGACTGGAGTCTGTGAATTGAATTAGTAATTGAATGGTTTATAAGAGCATGTGTATGATGAATTTGGTATCTGGAAAACAAATTCTAGTAATATTCCTCAAATGGAAAAAAGTAAGACTCGATTACTTTGCTAATACATAGAAGCTGAGCCTGAATTCAAACATAACAAAGTCTCCGACAGGAGGCTTGAGACCAAGTGATGACTCGATTTGTAGATGTTAAGTTGGAAATTTGTTCCTCACATCGAATCTTATGTCTGTTAAGCAGTCACTTAAGGTGGAAATGCCGGTGAGATTGTCAGGCTTTACTGGTATATACATTTGTGTATCATCTGCATAAATGTAGAATGGAGTGTCATGCCTGTGAATGATGTGACAGTACACTGAGAACAGGATTGGCCCCAGGACGGACCACTGGGGCACTCCAAAGTTTACAAAGAAGGGATATGAAACAAGCTGTGGGTTCCAAAATCAATACTATTTAGTATTACCAAAAAAAGTACTAAGTATGTCCCAGTATATAGTATGCCACAAGCCAGCATGCTTTTCTGGCTGTTCTGACCCACAATCCTTTGTGACGAGTGTATGAGCAAAACAACTTCTGTTCTATAAGTAGGAGGTAACTCGTCCCAGATGGGATCATTCCTGTTTCCAGGGACTTGTTCTCCAGATTTATATGGGACATAATGGGAACATGAAAAAAGATCCTGTGTTTCCCAGTTCTACATGCAGTATGTGCTCTACCAGGGTCCCATGTTTCCCAGCTCTGTAGCACATAATGGGTTAGGGTTAAGGGTTATTATAGAACATAGGACATCAACTGTACAACCTCCTCTGAATACTGTCTTTATGCTGCATTACACTTTATGGGTTGCATTCTAATTAATGCAAACATATTATGTGTTAGTTAAAATTTGTTCAAACTTGACTTTTTGAAAAAGTGACTATTCATCACCCTAATAAGTCCCGTCTTAGTCCTGTGATTTTATTGAGAACCCAACAGAAACTTTTCAGAAAGTTGGCTACTTCTCAGGGCTTCTAGTAAGACACTGTCTCTTGATCAGTAGAGGATAATTTACAGTTTGGTTTGTAGTTGTTGAGGTTGGATAGATCAGCTAGAAATAACATCAAATAAAAAGCAGAAAACTGAGAAGCAAGATGTCCACAGGACTTGATGAGAATTTGAGTTGAGAGTGTGTCTTTAAAGGGAATAGTTGACCCAAAAATGAAAATTCAGTCGTTATCTACTCATCTCATGCCAATTGAAGGTCAGGTTTTGTTTTTTAGTCCACAAAATACTGCTGCAGAATCTCCCACAAGTCAACTTGGCATGTCGGGGCTTCAGGAGACTTGGATTATGCTAGACAAGCAGTATTTGGTCTTTTCCATTTGAAAGCTGGTCACTATTCACTCCAGTGGTGTTTTGTGGACTAAAAAATTAAACCCGACCTTCAATTGGCATGAGGGTTAGTAGATAATGACTGAATTTTCATTTTTGGGTGAACTATCCCTTTAAGTTGATTTGCGAACAGCTTCAACTGAGACAGAGGAACATGATTAAGTCGGGGGACATTGATAACAGTCATGGGAACAGTGATCTTAATCTAACTGCACTAACCTTATTTAAAAAGCTGAAATATTTAGGACACTCATCACTGGAGGCCTCATAATTATTAAAACTGAAGCTTTTAAAAGATTATCGACAATAGTTAAGACATAGTGAAATTTAAAATACATTTTCAAAGTTCTGACCCTCTTATCTCATTCTCTAAATATGCCCCCCCCCCCAAATTATTCTGTATTTTTATAACATAACACCTTTCTTCATGTAAAATGTAAAAATGGTTTTGAAGTTGGGGTACTGAATATCATATTCAGGTGGTAATCTTGTACACAAACCTCACGGCTAAAATTTCAAAGTGTGTTTCAAGTGTGTTACCAACCAGCAGAAACTGTGCCAGTATGTGCTTAACTGGGAGAAAAAGCACAACAGTAACACTTAAACATTTTGGGAAGTATGCCCATTCACTTCAATACAGAGTTATGAGAGGATCTAACTCCAATAATGATCTATTTCTTGGCTGGGCAAGTCACCGTGGACACATTAAACATCCTAGAACAAGCTAATTAGAGAGCTTTATTTTATTTTCAGTCTTTAAGCTAAGCTAAGCCAACCACATGCTGCCTTTAGCTTCATAATTTGTTGAAAGACATTATAGTGATTTCTATCTTGTCATTTAACTCTGTGAATAAACACATTTCCCAAAATGCTGAACTATACATTTAAACAATCTGTAAAAGTGCCTGCATTATGCTTCTGCTGAATCTGCTCAGGTCATTCAAGGACAGAGGTCATGCAAATAAACACTGCACAGGAGACAACTCAACTGTTGTAATGTAACCTGTCATGACCGGAAACCGGTGAGCACTAACATGCAGTGATCTACAACGACACAAATGCATGAAAAGCATGAATTAAGATTTATGAAAGAAGTGGAGAAAAGTAAAAGAAAACTGTCACATGAAGTAGCAAAAACAGTTTCACAAGTCAGACTCCTCTGACGTTACACAGGACCAAAAGAGGTAGCTGATTTCACTTCTATTTTCAAGCATGGTTGAAACTGGAACTTCTACAGACCAACAGTAGATTTGCATACTATGCTACTATGCATACTAAGATCAGATATAGTGGTATACATACTGTACACAATGTTCACTTTATACATAAAGGGGAAAAAAAGCCATGTTTGAGTGTGGTGGCCACCTGCTGAGCTGCAGCCATGCATTTACTACAGGACTGCTTGGGGGAAAAAAAATATGTGCACGCCCATGTCAACACACACACTGAAGAAAATATTTCATCAGACATCTGGCCACATGACAGGACCTCACATTACTTGCCAAGTTAAATGTGTTTTAGGTGTTGAGCATTATATGTACACCTTGAAAGAAGACGATCTTGTAACTAACAGCAACCACACGTTTCAGTCAGCTATGTCAAGAGGCTGTTTTCAACGTTACAAAAAGGCAACACACAAAGTGGTACACTCAATAAGATTATTTATGTTATTGTACAATCTGCATTTTTTAACAAATAATAATAAAAAAAGATTAGTAACATGTACAGTATTCGAATGATCAGATCTGGTGTGGACTGAGTCCACCCAGAGCTCCAGTGATGGGAGAGGGAGGGGGAGGGGCCAGTGCCTGGAATGACTCTCATCAACACTCAATAAGTGTGTGTGTGTGTGTGTGTGTGTGTGTGTGTGTGTGTGCGTGCATGTATGCATGTATCTGTTGTAGTATACTAAGACTTCTGTTGTGTGTGTATTCAGATTTACTGTATGTGTATGTATGTATATGTTATTGTATACTTGTGTGTGTGGTGTGTGTGTTCAGCCAAGGTTTCAGCAGGAGGTGGAATGTCACATGGCACAGAATGGAGGATAAAGGGATGAAAGCAAAACAGAAGAACTGGGGGGAGGAAGGGGAGAAAAAGATGGAGGCAAAAGTAGCAGGGGGGCTCAGTTGGTGTAGATCTGGCCCTCTGGTGGCTGAGGAAGCTTCATGTTCTCCTTGCAGGTCATGAGCCGTCGCAGCTCCAGCAGCACCATCTGGATACTGTAGGAGTTCTGCCACTTGGCCAGTGCAGTCACCGCATGCGTGTCGACCTGCAGGACAGAGAACAAGTAAGGATGGATGTGATGTTACGCGCTACAAAGCTCATAAACCCTGACATGTACGTTTGCTTTTGAGGACAATTTAGTCCACAAAAATTGTCTCCTATTTTAACTTACAGACTGGGTTGCACCAACAAAAGACTCATTTAATCTATGGTTAGTTTGAATAATAATTTAGGAAAACTACATTTAAAATAAGTAAATGCAGATTTAGGCAGAGCTCTGCTGCGTTTAGAGTTAATCAATATGGAGATGCTTGCTTTCCCAAACTAAAATTCATTTGATTGCTGTTGTGACTTAGTAAGTAGTTTTGGATGCTCTGTATTCCTTGACAAAAGTTGCACTGTTTGCTAGCTGAACAAAAAAACAAAGAAACAAACACTGGATTTTTTGTAAGCTGTTAAAAAAAAAAAAGTTAAAAAAGAAGTTGCAGTGTAACTACCTAAAAATAAGTTTAAAACATTGCATTGTTTGCTACATTTAAAAAAATGTAAATGTTGCACTGTTTGTGAAGGCAAAAAAGTTACTGTGTTTGCTCACTAGATAGATATAAAGATAACAAAACATTGCACTGTTTGCTACCTTGCTAAAAACATACTAATGATGGCTCGGCAGAAGCTCTAATTTCTCCTCCTTTGAGGAAAAACCTTTGGTCGAATTATCAAACTGAGTTGAGTCTGTCCTTTAACTTTCTGTAAAGAACTTGATTTTTTTTTTTTTTTGTCAATCCATCTTAAAAAGCAGCTATCAGCTAACTTGAACCTCGTCGAGTGTAGATTTAAAGTTTATACTGGATCACATTTTAAATTGGGAGTTTTAATTGGTGTTGGATTTTAAGATATTTTATGACATGGTGGGATCACACAGGATTTCCTTCATGTTCTTGAGTTTACACACTAGCTTTTCTTTGAGTCCAAACCCGAGATGGATTTTTCTCATTCTCAAACTGACTGACTGCTTTTTTAAATCTACTCTTATTTTTTGAAGAATATATTTATTGAATTTTTCAAAATGAACAAAATGTCCCAATTTTTTTAAAAGAGTTCTGTAGTTTCCCCTTGGTAACATAAATCTACACGTATCTACTTTTGTGTAAGTCAGCCCATTCTAACATCAACTAGGAAAATAGAGAACAATAAATGGTTGGGCGTTGACTGCATTTAAACAACTGATGAGAGCTCAACCTCTCACAAAGAAGTTAAGAAAAAAGTGCACGTCATCATGTTGGCCTTGCATCATCTTCTCTGTGCTGCTAAACTAAGAACAACAGACACACCACAGTTGTAGTGGAACCCATCTAAAACCACTTCCTTTAGGTGGATCCGGTACAAGTTCTTGGTCTGTATCAAAGTTAGGAAAGGATGTCATATGAAATTGGTTTAGGTTGTTTCGTTCAGCTACGTCATTGACAACAAGCCTCCTTCATGCATGGCTGTACTTTATTTAGTAAATTTTCTTGGGGACCCACTCAAATGACCACCTGTAGGTCCTTCACTGCATTGAAAATCTATCAACATCATTGGACCACATACAATGTATTACTCTCTTGTGTCAAAATTAAACAATGGTTGCACTAGCTGTCATATGACTGAAGTACATACTGAAAATAGGAACTTGCTATACACATAATAGTAAATAATGTATAATGTTAATCCTCTTCAACATAAGCTATTTATTCTGGGTTTGGTCAAACTGATATTAAAAAAATATACAAGAGCCAAATCCTTTCTCTAAATGTGTTCAATAGTGAGGTGAAAACAGGATCAAGAGCATTACAATCTATTTCAAAAGACTGCTGACAGCTGATGCATCCACACATTTGGTTAATCAAACTAGCAAAACAACAATGGGTTCAGAAGATTTACATACCACACCGCTGGAGGTGTGCACGCCATTCAAGTTTATCTTTGTCACAAATCTGACATACGGTGGTAACTCTGGGTACTCTGGCCCACATTCGACCTTCAGATTGTACATCCTGTTTTCATAGCTCGTCTGTAGAAGAGAGAAGAAGGGAGAGGTCAGTGAGTAGCACAGTGAACATCAACAGACAACACAAAGTGTTCAGCGTGCTCAACAACAACATCCATAGGAGAAAATACCCCAAATTCTGGTTATGACTTAAAAATTAACTAGCCTAAATTATATGCTTTTCCAAATTATATGCTTGGTACTACCATTTCAAATTATAATTATCATAAAAACCATGTTTGATTACCACCCTTTTGAAAAACCTATGGTAAATACACTGTTCAACATCAACCAAAGTCAGTAACAGTCTCCCAGACACGGGCCCAGCACACAAGGTGGGTTTGTTTTGCATCAGTGAAACAACGACATCACAACGAACATGATGCCATTTCAAGTCATTGAGATGAGTTCGATATAAAACTCTGTGAATTTGTGATTTCCGTCGTAGCTTAGCACCCTTTTCTCCCATTCTTCACAGGGTCAGTGACATGATAAGAGTTACACCTGCTCCTTTCAGAGAGACAAGACAAACACCTCTCCGACCTTAGCTGTCGTTACAACACCATCAGGTCGTTCGCTTGTTTATCTGAAAGGAGAAGACAGCCGCATCTACTGTCAAGAAGAAAGACAGTATGTCTGTAAAGAATTAGTGGAGGCCTCTGAAGGACTCCAGGCCTTTGTATGACACCTAAAATTGGAAAATTCCCTAAAAAATCCAGTTTGTGTATCAGTAATTAATAAACATTTTCAGCACATTTTAACACCACCACACTAATACTGATAACCGTGATAATTTTGGTCACAATAATAGTAATATGAAATTTTCATGCCATTTTATCTGTAGTAAATGTATTGGTTTAAATTCTGGGAGAACACAAATCAGCAGAGGTGACTGTGGTCTCACATACATTTATGTCCACAGTCCTCTGTAAAGGTCCTTGAGGCACTGAGATGTCTGATAGTTGTACATTACAGATGCATACTGAGGTGGACCTAGCCCCCAAAGGTAGTCAAGCAAACTAAAAAAAAACAGATTTTGAAATAGTAGCTTACCAGCATACAGTAAGGTCATTTTTACATTTTTCAGAACTTTGATTTTCGAAAAGGATTTATTAGTGAGAGGAGCTTTAATGGTGTGCTGCCTGTTGCTTTCTGTCATTCTATGATATTTAATCACCACAAAGGAGTTTTATTATGCTGCTGCCTAAAATACACTTTCACAAATAATGTAACATGATTCATTATACGCCAAAGCCTTTGCAAATGCCTTTACATTTTTCTTGCATTCACATAGATTCAGGCAGATGGTGGACGGCAGACGGACAACACCTTTTGGACAGCACAGAAAAAACAAACAAGCAGTCTGACGGAATGGCAGGATGGCAAAATGACTTGTGTATGTTGCTATGGTGATGTCATATTGTTTACAAGGGATGAAATAAGATATATAAAATTATTTTGTGTATTATTTTGTCTAATTATTCTAGTCACGGATGACACTAAAAAAATATATTATTCTGTTTGGTTTCTCTGCTGACTTCACTTAAATTTAGCGCCAGGCTGCAACTAACTTTTAGATTCATTACTGATTAATCTGCAGATTATTTTCAGAAAGTAATCATCTGGTCAATAACATTTCAAGAGATTGCAAAAAATGGTCATAAGAATTTCACAGAGTCCAAAGTGACATCTTCACATTGCATCTTTTGTCCAACCAACAGTCCAACATCTGAAGACTCTTCATTTACCATCATAAATGATGAAGAAAATCAACAAGTTCTTGCATTTATGAAGCTGGAACCAGCAAATGTTTTTTTGAAATGACTGAAAATATTAATTGATGATCAAAATAGTTGGCAACTAATTGTCTAACTGTTAATCAAGTCGCTGCAGCTGTATTTCACTGTCCTGCTTTCGTCCATCTGCATGGATCCATGTGAATGCAGCATTAGTTTACTTGGCTGATGTATTCATTCACTGCAGTGTACAAATAGAGCAAAAGTCAGTGGTTCTGTGTCTTTTCATCACACGTAGCTCCTGCATGTGAAACTAACAGAAACCTGACAACTTTTGGTTATATGAGTCTTTTGACCTCTTCACATTTTAATGCTTAATGCCCCGACCTTATTGAAGTGTTTTAAAAAAACACAGGGCTGCACTCACCCTTGGAGGGCCGAGGATCACCCCCCTCCATCGTGTTAAGGTCATGTCATCATCATCCTCCAGACCCCAGCTCACTGTTCCATCTCCCACACCTTTCTGACCTTCCTCCAGCTCCTCCAGGAGCCGGAAATTGCGAGGAACTTTAACGCCTGTTTGTGGAGAGACACACCAAGGCCAGACTGTTATGCTGACACATGCACACTTGCAACACACTAAGTATACTCAGGTACCACCGAGCTTACTACAGTCTCAGTGTGCGAGAGCCTCAGACAGAGCGATGACTTGCAGTTATAAAGGTGTGACTCATTCAGACACACACACCCAACGTGACGGGAAAATAAACACCTCCGCTGACCAGCTTTCATCATCCTTTTGATGATAGATGTTCCTTCGTGTCCCCTCATTTAGCATCTGGCTTCGACAATGCTGCATCATTTGGCCTCTGCAGTGAGATGTGGTGGTGCTGCACCGTCAACTGAGCCATGCAAACAAACAGAGACACGCTGACAGCTGGTGCAGCAGTTTAGCTCAGCTCATCTCCGGAGCCCTTAATTTAAACTCATGTTCTCTTCATTAGCTGCGACTCGGTGTCTCAGAAAACACACTGTCATTGTTGACGGTCTGAGATTAACCATGCAAGAAGGCTGCACGTTAATGCACCAGCGTCCATTGATAACTGGTGAACCGTTTGTGACATCAGTCTTTAGAGCCTGCTAACAATTTTATGTCGCAAATACGCTAATAACGTTACATTAGCTGTTCGTTAGAGTTAACGGTGCTTTGATTCACTAAGGTCCGCGCTAGACACTATTATTAGCAAGTAAAATTACGTTAAGAAGCGACAGCTAACAACACGACTGGTGTAAAACGCTTCCACGGCTAACAGACGGTATGCATTTCTTTATTCGAGCCATACAGCATCCCGTTACCCTCCCATCTAACTTAACTCACGTTAGCTTAACGGTAGCTCATAGCATCGCTTCCGATTCATTCTTTCCTAGCGTTAAAGCCCCATGTCTGCGTTAGCTTCTATCTTTTCACACAACAGTTCCGTCTGTAGATACGCAACCTCGTTATGAAACATGACAGCTACATCATGAAATTTAATTTAGCCGATTATTCAACGACCGCTTCTCGTGGTGATTTATTTCTCTAGAACATTTACCTGATGAGGCGGCGACCGCCATCTTGTCGCTACACAGCGGGAGCGCGCACGTAGTTTTGCCATTGTGCGCAACGGTGAGTGCGTGCGCGAGGAACGCAGAGCGCCGCTTCCTTTGTTGAGCTGACTGAACTGTTTGACAGGGAGCGATATTAAATTACGTGGCTACTGAAAAGCGGAATTGAAAGAGCGCTGGACAGCTGTTTAGTATAGTCACAAACCAGCTGTGTGAAAAAGAAAGACACCTCATGTTCAAAGTGTTTTGTTTTATTTAACAGACGCAAAGAGTACTTAATAAATAAGCATAGGACGTGACATGACATGTAAATGTGTGTCAAGTACAGGCTTGGGGAGTAATGGATTACATGTAACCAAATTACATAATCAGGATTTTTTTTTTTTTTTTTTAAAAAGGTAGCTATTCCATTACAGTTACAGAAAAAAACATGGAATCAGATTACAGTTACATTTAGTAAAAATTGGTATTATTTACTAGGATTGCAATTTTAAAAGTTTGAAGTTTGAAATATGGGTAGTAACACTTAAAGTACATTTAAAGGGATAGTTTATGGATAGTCCTCATGCCGTGAACTATCCCTTTAAGTGAGGGGTAATGTACAGTGAGCAGATCAGTATTGTATTGTGTTAGGTACATTCAGGAGCCTACTATGTCGTGGTATGTCTACAATAACCCAGAACACTGGCTCCCAGAGGTGGGGGACTTACTTACAAAAAACATATGATGTATATATGTCATATGAGAAGCACCATAGATGGATGAGTTCAGGGTTCAGGGTGTCATTTTCATTTCAGAGCCGTTCAGAGCTGTACTATACTTTTTAGAGCACCACTTTCCATTGTTGTTCATTTAGGAGGCTTGCTACTGATTGCCTCAAAATGTAAAATATCAGTAAGATTTTTGAGATATCAACAGGCTGCAACAATTCTTGTTAATACTGAAAATAACACTCAACCTTTCATGAATTTGTTGTTTAACTGATTTAAATATATATATGTATATACATATACATATACATATATATATATATATATATATACACATACATACATACATACATATATATATGTTCAATTGAATCATTTTGGTCTTAATGTGATGAGGTATTGCAGCTCTATATAGATACCTCACGAAAACATGATTCTAAGTACTTTATTATCTCATATCTATATGTTAAGTGTTCACTGGCAGAAATTTATTCCTTTTCTAACTTGCTTTGTTGCTATCGGATGTGTGCCACCTTGTGTAATCCTATGCATTGTGGGTAATTAAGATTGCAACTCTGTCATGGATTTTATGTTTTTGCCCATACATCAAAAGGAGGAAGTACACAAGAGTTCAGTATGTCTAATGCTGAAACAGGTTTAATAATACTTGGCCAGTGAGAATGAAGAAATAATCAGTACATGCTCTGTCCTGATGTCTCCTTCCTTTCAGTCCTCCTGGATAGTCTTTAAACATTCACATGTAAGGTCATGATGCCCAGCATGTTGCCTAAAGATTGAAAAATTCCCTAAAAGACTCTGTATAAATGAGAAGCAGTCTGAGGAAGAGCTTACAGCTCGAAAAGTCACGCTAATAAATTTTCATACAGGAGTTTTGGGGGTTTTTTTGGTGTGCAGATCTTGTCTTTTCCTTTTATACAATATCTTAAAACCCATGATGAAAGAAAGACATTTACCAGAGAAAACAGGTAGTGTAATTATCAACTGTTTATTTAGTTTATTTATAAATACAGTTTAATATTTACATTGTAAGTCTCCCAAATTGAAGACAACAAAAAGGCATCAAGGCATTATTCTGATATCTAAAACTCCATCACCACCAGCATACATAACCAACTACAACATCCATATGGGTCTTCTTGCCTCAGAAGGAGTGAGAGGCAAGCGAAGGGCAATTTAAAGTCAAAGTCAATAAATTGTGTTCCCATATCGCTGGTAAGATTTACAGTAAATCAATCGGGGAGAGGATAAGGCAATTCAATAAAAAGTCCAAGGATCATTATTACAAAAGTGATTTCAACACAGCATGTCAAACATACCAACAACAACTGCCCACACCACTTACCAACAAGTTCATTTGCTTTCACAAAAATGTTTCCAGTGGGAAAATATTTAGCTTACCACACATCGTCACAAAATACCTTTCAAATCCACTGATGAAAGCCCATTGTCTCTAAGCAGAAAAACCAAACACAGCTTAATCACAAATTCTACCTCAATAACAAGAGGCCGATGAACTGTACTCATATATGGCTACAATAGAAAAATCATTCGGCTTCTTTGGCCAACAGAATCTGATGTAAATGAACGATTTAAACAAATTTTTATCTACTTTATAATGTTCCTAACTTCACTAATGGAGGGATTATTTTTTTCCACAAATTCATATTAAACTACTTTGATCACTCTAACCACAATCCTGAGATCATCTGGAGAATAAGAGTTAAGAATAAGTCGATGCACGTTAGATCAATGCTCGCAACCAGACTCAACTAGGACAGCCATAAATAGCAATTATAACAGGTCCGTCTCCACGCAAAGATTATTATGGTATAGGTTCCTCATGAGCTCATCTTTAAAGGGTGTCAGTTTTGTTAATCTCCAAAATAAATATGGCATGTCATCTCTAGTATTTTAACCGTTATCCTTGTTCCATTTTGCAGTATCAGAAAAACGCACAACAACCCTAAAAACTGTCATTACTTTTATATTATCACAAAAAGCAATTTACTGAAGCGCCGAAACATCCACTAGAGCCAACGCCAAAAGTTCCTGTTTGGAAAATAAGTTTAAATGTGTCTGCTGGCTGCAGTTAACGGATTCAAATGAATATTTTGCCTAATACTGATCAAAAAGAACTACAGGAGTAGCACCGCTAACGCAGGCCTTTAAGGAACAGTTCAGATTATTTGAAGTGGGGTTGTGTGGGACACTTATCCACTGTCAGTGTGTTACCTACAGCAGAAAGGAGTACTGCTGTGGACGGGGTCAGCAGAAACACATTTTAGCCACATTAAAAAATGTTATCTGTTATTAATATTTTTACAGTTTTACTTTGCATCAGGCAGCCTGTTTAGAATAGAAAATCGGCATTATATAAGCCAAATATCACTCTTTTAAAAGCTACCAGACTCCTTTGGCAAAAACAATCATTTAACCTCACAGAACACAGGAGCTGCTGATCTTCTGCTGCCTCGATTGGTTAGTTAGTTAGTGTTATTGTGTGACTTCTGTGTTTTAAAAGGTTAGTTCAGATTCACCGAAGTCACACCATAATGCGAACAAAATACTTTATCAAAGCAGCGGTAAACCAGCAAGTCCTGTGTTCTGTGAGAAAAAATGACTGGTTTTGCCAGTGGAGTCTTGTTGGTTTGGACAAAGCGATATTTGGCTTATATAACTTCAGAAGAGGCTGTCGACAGCAAGGTAAAGCAGTGAAAATATTCTAAATATAGTGTACACTCTGAAAAAAATGCTTTTTTTTTGTGGTAAGTTGCATTTTTTAGGTGTCTAAAGTACATATTGCTGCCAACCCTGTCCACAGCAGCACACTGCTTAGCTTACCACACTGGTGGATTAATACCTCATACAACAATCAGAACTATCCCTTTAAACTTTGATGCAGTGACACATAAAGGCATCCATTTACCAGCATATATTACACTACCTAGCGCACACAATACTCCTATTCACAATACTCTACAAGCACTACGCAATCTGCAGTGTACTGCTGCTGTTGACCTATGGTGAATCATTTTATATAATCAAGTATGAAGGATTCAAAAAGTGGAATATTATATAATATAAAACAGAATTTTGGCTTAAAAATTAACTATTACTATCATTAAATTGTCTACTTTGCTTATAACACCAGAAACTTAATAATTCAGCCTTTAACCTGGTCAACCCACCCCAGGATTTCCTTGGAATGAAGATAACATTTTGGTAATTCAAACCTGGAAAGCAGCACAATTAATTTCATCTGGAGCGAGCACAATCCTCCCCAGTCAGTGTCTGCTTTATGCAAACTCAAAGGAAAGCTGGTGACCCAGTGTATTGCTTGCACAAGCCGACATGCTGTATGCATGCACGCATTCTTACGTCTGTGTAAGTGACATCTTAATTAGTAAAAGTAATTTTTGTCATGCAGTTTATTAAGTAGCTAAATTTTTGAGCTCCAGTTTAGCAAATGTGTGTAAACAACTAGAAAAAGAAAGGCATTTTAACCTAATCAGATGAGTTAAGACGTATAGTTAAGGGCCTCTTATTAAACTGCATAGTTATTAGCTGTACAATACATTTACAAAGGACTGACTAAAGCGTTAAAAAACTCTCGACCGATTCGTTAATTACATAATCTCATCTATAGGAGTGAACAAATTCCTGGATCGTCACCCATCACCAAAGCCCTTGTAACATCACCAAGTCTGTTTGTCACGGATACCAAGACGGTACACGGTGGCAACATAACTCACAGGGAATGTTACGCTCTGAAACCGACTGTTCCTTCTCATAATACAAAAGAACAGCAAAGTGTGGGGAGTGAAAACAATGTTACATACAGTTGGCACATAGTAAGAGTATCTGTGTCTGATTAACTGAGACACAAATCCCAGAAAGACAGAACTGACATTGCAACAACAAAGAGAAGTGCTGCAAACAAAACAACAGGAAAAAAGACACAACTACTGCATCTGTGGTGTGTAAGGCAGCTTGACAAAACTGCGCGTTCCTCTTTCTTTACAAAACTATCCGTTTACAAGGGACACTGACTACAGTTACACACATTTCAATGTGATTTTGTCAGATCAAATTACTCATCTTTTGCGTTTTCATGATCACAAAATATCCAAATGGTCGTTCAAATGGCCAGATAACATCCAGAAAAAACTCATTTCAATCAGAAAAGCAGTTTAGGATCTGACAATAATATGAACATTTTAGTTTTTTATTTGGTTTTTTTTGGTTAATTTACTTTAAAACCCATTCTCTGAACTGTCAGACCTGCGTCTCCATGGAGAAGTGCTGCAGGGATGACATATTTTGTAGGCCAACCCATAAATTAGCATTGCTAATTTAGCTACCTGTTAGCAACCGCCTTTTTTAAAGACATGTAATAGCTTCAAAATTCAAGTGTTTTATGTCAAAATGTGAAAATATCTTAGCTTGTGTTAACCACAGACCTTATTTCAGACATCTAGCCAAAAATCCATCCAAAAGACGCATCGACGAGGGCAAATATGCAAACTAATTTCCAGGCTTTAGTCAAGGAAACTAAAAAAGAAGGAAGGGACATTACATCACTAAAGAACATTGCATGGCGCAGGCTTTAGTGTCAGTTCTACTGAAGTTTACGGGAGATACCACATCATTTCTTTCATCTTTTACAGGCATTTCTTCAAAGGTCAGGCAACACAGGGTTTTAGTGTGCTTCTCCTATAGGTTTCAGTAGAGCTGGGACCAAATTCTGCCACCAAGTGGAGCAAAGAATGTTATTTTTTGGTTTCCTTGGTTTTAGGACTCATTCCTGACTGAATGAGTCCGATTCTGCATCCTGGTGGGAAGATGTTGGCTGGCCCTGATTCTTCCACTGTAACTGTAGTCATTGTCTCAAACTGACAAATCCATGACTAAACTATTCAATATGGCTGCGTCTTGATTTGTAGCAAGTTACTAGAAACAACAATGGGCATTAATTAGTAGTGAAAAAAATCAGATTCATGAATTCTTTGAAAAAAATAGTTTCAAAAGTGTGCAGCTGAACCCATATGTGCAAGAATTCAACAAATGTAACAGTAATTCACTAATTTGTTCTTTAGCTATCGACTTGGTAAAGCATCCAAAAAACTTACATCACCCCATCTCTACTACTTACCATGGCCTTAATTCAGTTTTATTACTTACACATCAAGCAGACCCTTGAAAAGGTGGAGATGCAAAGACTGATCCAGAGAAAAAAAAGCAGTTCTAAATATAATTCGATTTATCGGCTCTCCAAACAAACAGTTGTGCCTCTGGAGAAGAAAAAAAGTGAGTGTTCACTCTTTCAAGTATTCTTTCTTGGGATTGTTTGAACTTTCTGACGTGAGGGGAATCGTTTAATCTCCATGGAAAGCGGCTGCAAATTCTCTATCTGACCAAACCCTCTTAGCAAGAAGCATTTGTAAATCACCTCAAAATCAGTGATGAGTTGTGTGCGACATACGAAGAGTTAAGGATATATTGCAATTTGAAATGATGATCTCCGTGAGTGAGTAATGAAAAAAAAAAATCCATCAACAGAGCCCTCCTCTTGAAAAACAGACAAAATGTGCAAGACTTAAAGCTATGGCATCAGAAACTGTTTGTTAGTTTGTCTTCCTATGGATTACAGTTTAAGTGAGGCAAAAAAGGGGGTTGAGCTGGACGGAACCAGCGTCTTCTGAGGTAGGGTGCAGTTAGCCTGCGGCTTTACTTGACTTTCTGAGCCCATTTCAGGTCGTCCGCCCTGGGCTTCTCTCCCGTCACTCCCTGGATAAGATCCTCCAGGTTCCTCCAGAAACCCAGCTTCTCCAGGGGGTAGTTCAGCCAACCTGGAGAGAAAAAGCTCAGTGACAAATCTGCCTGACTCTAATCTCAAAAAATACACAAGTTCATCTTCAAAATACTATGTACTGATCAGTGTTGATTTGGTTGCCTAATACTTTTTCTAAGTTTTCGTCAACCACATTTTTTCAATGACTAAAACAAAACAATAAAACTAATTTAAGATCACAAAACTATGAAGAAATCTGTTAAAACTTTTGTCAACAATTAAAACACAAGATGAAAAAGTTAGGGAGGTTATAACCGCGCAGTTGGATAGTAGTAATCTACACAGGAAGTCATCTAGCGTGCACGGAAAGAGAAGTACAGACGTATGGACAATTTCATAATTGATGTCAGATGCTTTGTAAACTATGCAGAGCAAAAAATTAAAGGTAAAAACACAACAAACGACAGGTGACATTTGCAGACAAGTCATCTCAAAATTCATGCAAAGGTAAACACACTTAAAGGACAAATAAAGTAAAGTAAATGGTATATTAAATAGGTTAAATCCCTTTTTAAACACTACAGGCTGCAGGCTTCTTGGACACTGAACAGGAACACGAGACGAGCGCAACATTATACTCTGACACCGACAAGCAGGGACCAGTCCTCCACTGGGAGTTGATCAGCTGTTTATAACTGTCAATTGTCTGTCGATCTAAAGCTAAGCCCATTATACCCAAAACAAAAGCCCACTGCTCTAAAAATACACACTCTGGAGTTGGGAGTTCAGTGTCAGTGTCTCACTGCCAGCCAGACTCCATTCACATACTGCTAAATTTAACTGTTACGAACATCTACTCCTTCTAAAAGATTATTAATGATTTTTTTATGACTCATAAGCAGAGACAAACTCATTTGGCAAACATTCAGCATTATTTTGAACTCTAATAAACATGAAACAGGCAAACTAAAACAGTTATTCTGCCCTGGAATGGAAATTTCAAAAGAGAACATGCTGGCTTTGTTGTCAGAGAAGCCAGTATTTCAGCATGTTTCTCTAATGTCTCATGACATGTCATGGTCATTTTATGATTTAATACAGTAAACATATATTAAATGTTTCTCATTTAAATGTTTTTGTTTTTCAAGCTAATGTTATTTTATCAGCTAACCTGAGCTATGTGTTGTCGCTAAACTTGAAATATAATATAAGCTAAAAGAAACCACCGCTGTCCTGCGCTGATTAGAGAAGTGACTGACCGCGAGTTGTAAATTACATCACCGATTGACATGCTAAAGATAAGGAGTTTAAGTTTGACTGTCTTCAAATGGAAACGGACATGTAAAAAAGAACACGTTTGAAGAAATGTAGTATACGCCATGTTAACAGGTGTTTTACTCCAGGTGTATAAAGTATTTTAGTCAAATCTACTGTTGATTCACTCAACTGAAAAGCCTCTACAACGAATAATGTCAGAAAGCCAATCACCAGCATTATTAGATCCTGGTAAAACTTAAATTACTTACTCAATACCCGGCTTTACTGGTGCAGAATCAACAATTCCCACGAGGAAATAAAGACAAACCTGTAGTGATGCAGAAGTACGTCTCATGAGGGGAGACGTGGTGGACGCGGTGGTGCTTGCGGGGCAGGATGATGTGGCAGTCCTGTAGGAACACCACCCAGCGAGGCAGGCCGAAATACGTGTGCGACCACTTGTGAATCTGGTTGGTGAGGGTCACAAAGATGGCCAGTGCAAACAAGTAGCAGTACCACGGGTAGATACGGTAAATCTCCGCTGCAGAAAGGAAACGGAAGCAAAATGAGACGGGAAGCTTAGAAAATGAGACGGCGTTTTCATGTGGAGGAAAATGTCAGGCTCGGTTTGCTGATACAAAACTTACCGGGGGAGAGGGTGAGGAAGTTGAAGGCCATGTTTGCTAGAGGGACGATGGTCAGCATGCAGTTGTCACCATTGGTCTCAATGAAATCGTGACGGGTAATGGCTGTGGGGTCGATGTGGTGCTCTCTAAATGGTCGTATAAAGGCCTGCGGGACAGATCACACAGTCAAACGGGGTGTAAAACAAGAAATAACACACACTGTAAATGCAATAAAATATTCCTTTCTAAAGCAGATTGTTTTGAGTACAAACAAGGGATAACAGTTTGGGAGAAAATAGATACACTACCTTTCCAAAGATGGGTAGATCCACTGATCCCCACGTATCAGCCCCCCAGTGAACAAGTCCAGACGCAAAGTCTGCTGTGAGTATTCCTGCCACTGAAAAATGAGTGTGAGGACAGCACAGAAAAAAGGATGAGAGAACAACCAACACTTGTTTGGACTGCAACTCTGAAAACAAAACAACAGAACGGACGACAACACACCATCAGAACATTATATAATTTTTCGTTCAGTACTTACCGATACTCAATGGGATGTACCACATATGTCCCAGATGGAAATTGGCAAGTAGGTGAATGAAGTTGAAGGCCATGAGAGAGAAGCAGAAGACAACACTTATCCACTCTTGACATCTTTTGCCTTAAAAAAAAGAAAAACACAAGCAGACAGATAAGCAGTTATTAAAAGAGTGGATTTGGACACTTTAAAAGGACAGTTCAGATTATTTGAAGCAGCCTTGTATGAGGTTCTTATCCATAGTCAATGTATTTTCTACAGTAGATGGCGATCGACACGCCCCCTGTTTGAAGAGGCAGAGAGGAGTACCAGCACAGAAGGATCAGCAGCAAAAAACAATTTAGCCACCTAAAAAAAATGGTCCATCTAAAAGAAAATCTATATCAGTTTAAGTGTATGCAATATTTGGTATATTTTCACAGCGCTGCCTTGCCATCAGACAACCTTTTCCAACTCTAAACTGCTTTTCTATTCACCAAATATTACTTTCTCACGCAACTCGACTCCACTACAGTCATTTTACTTCGCAGCGCACAGGAGTTACTAGTCTACCGCTGCCTCGACCTTTTGTCTGTTTGCGTTATTGTGTGTCTTTGGTGAATCTAAACTAACCTTTGAAAACACCTTAGTCACACAATAACACAAACAAGCTAAATGACAGAGGCAGAGGCAGATGAGCAACTCCTGTGTTGTGTGGGGTAAAATGACTGATTTTGTCTATGGAGCTTTGTTGGTTGGGAGAGAGCAATATTTGGCTTGTATGACGGCAGTTTCCTGTTGGAAAAAGATGTCTGATGACAAAGTAAAGTGGTGAAAATATTCTAAATGTAATGTTCCCCTAAACTGATATTAATTTTTTTTAGATGGGTCTTTTTTAAATGGCTAAAATACATTTTGCTGCCGACCCTGTTCACAGCATTACCTCATGTGGCTTCCTACACCTGGATTCCTGCTGCATCTCTCATAGATAAGTATCTCATAAAACCCCACTTTAAATAATCCTAACTATCCCTTTAAACTGATAAGATTATCAGTTATACTATGTCTCCAGTCCACAACACTTGAACTTCATGTGATGTCACATAACCCAAACTAAAATGTCCAAAGGTTAGTACTAAACTAGCCAGCGTAATTCATTATCAGATGCTTCTTCACATCAGTGACAGTCAAGGAAGCATTCCTATGCACTTTGCTTGTTACATGACTGGAGAGCAGCTGGGCCTGAAATACCTGTCCACATCTTACATCTCAAAGAAAGCTACAATCCTAATGGCTAAAAAAAAACCCTCTGGCAAGGCGAGAAGTATGATCAAAGCTGTCAGGTTCAGATCCTAGTAAGCTCTACAACTGATATGAGGAGCAAGTATTTGTACAGTGGGCGTGAAGGCCTTTTACTTTGTACGTGCAAGTTCAAAAAGCATGAAATATGGTGGTGGTGGGGGGAGACTGGCAGAGGCACAGCCCAAGATCTCCAAACTATGTGGATCATTAGTTTTCGGGCAATGCATTGCTCTGTGAGTTGCAGTCTATGGGGCTGACTGAGCAACAACACTGTTATGAAAGGTCACAGCAGCTCCATGGCCAAACGAGGCTTCAATCTGAGCCTAAAGCAGAAGCAGTGGGTTCTTCTAACCCCTGCCTGATGCTCGAAATGTCAAAGGACAACAGCGACTCAAAAACAAATGCAACCAATCTCACATGATTCCTATTGTGCAACAACAAAAGTCTGACTGTGACCAACGCACAACTGTCGCTCATTGTTCGGTGTCATTTATTTGAGCAGTTAAAGATTAACCGGTGTTCTTGCTTGTAAATTTGGTAGTTTTTTCTCCAGTTTGTTACTTGGTAACTACGCTATGTAACGCCTGTCGTTATGTCACGCCACTCATGGACACTTGAACCGGGAGGCGAACGAGCCCGCAAGACGGAGCCGCTGCGGGGATCGACTCACCTGGTGAGTATAAATTGGCCAGTTCTCGGGCACCGGCGTGTTGTGGGCCCCATCTGGCCGCGCCCCGGCCCGGTCCCTGCGGCTCTGGGTTCTGTGTTTCCGCTCCACAGCCGTCCTCGTTAACCATTCTCGCCATTTCTCCGCTGTGGGCCCAGCCCCTTCAATCTCTCTACTCACAGCCAGGAACCAACGGAATCATCAACTTCTCAGCCCACAGACATCGTAGCGTTTTACACCAATCGAGTGCAGGTCGTTGAGCGCACCAGCCAATCGGCGAGCGTGGAAGCGTTCCACAGACAGCCGAGCGACCAATGGGGGACAGCGAGGGGAAAGACCGCATTTCCTGACCCCACCCGTCCTGTCTGGTGCCCGCTCTGCTCTCAGCCCTACTGCTGGGTGTACAGTAGATGGAGCTCTCTGTGTGTACATGAGATTAAGCACGTTAAACCCGGAGAAGGTGTTATAGCGACATCTGTCACCCGTCAGACTGTGTGATACTACAGCTTCAGCTGTGGAAAAGGCCGACAGATTGACAACATACAGTCAGGTGAGGTATTAACGGCTTAACAGCACATCTTACGTAAAAGTGAAATTATGTCACTTTATGAGAATAAAAAACACACACACCCTACAAATTTAAAAGCTGAATTCATAACCATTAAAATGTTCCCCTGTTCAATTAATTAGAGTCAGGGGTTTCCCTGCTACAGCTTCCATTGGTCTGATATGACTTGTTGGAAATGGTGGCTAATGTTAGCCAATGTTAGCTAACTTTAGCTTAATGTTGCTTTTTAACTGACAATACTGAGTAAGTTCTCTGACCTTATGATTCTCCTGCCCTTCTGTTAATATTATAATAGATACATTTAAGCATTTCCATTATTCTTTATATTAACTGGCACTTGTTGCAACAGTTGCTGTTCAGTAAAAGTTGAGTTGGATTGCTTCAAGTAAAATTAGCAATAGACCTTTTTCAGAGCAGCCATTTTGACATTAAACAGTAGGGTAACCACAGGTGTGACCAGTGATACTAATTATGTTCCAATTAATTCAAGTCAAACAGAGTCAGACTCTTGCTGTTGTGTATGTTGGCTCACTAGAGATGCTTTGCTACATTAAATGGAATGAGACTTTAATTATTACCACTGGTAACACCTGTGGCCTACTATTTCATATCAGTATGGCTGCCGTAACAAAGGTCAGTTCTCTGACCTTGTGATTATCCTCTGCTGTCACTTGTTGCCATAGTTGCTGTTGTTCAGCCAAAGTTGATGATTGTGTTGAGAAAAAATAATGCATTGATGTAATGCAACTCCACTAAAAATAGGCTGAAGTTCCTAAATTGATCATTTTACTTAAATAAAAGTACATAAGTATTATCAGCAAAATGTAAACAAAAATACCAGAAGTGAAAGTTAGTTAGGCAGAATGGCCCTGATCAGAAAATGATATTAGATACTGAATACTGTGTTATTTGTCAGTATACATGTTACCCTGTGAGCAGCATTTTAATGTTGGGACTCCTACATTTGAATTTAAATTCAATTTAAAAATATCGAATTAAAATACTACAACATTTCAAATGAATATACTTAAACTATGAGATCGCTGAAATGGAAACTAAACTCAGTTTAGTCTTTCCTGCAATATTCTTGTTTATCAGCCTGCTATGTAGTCACCTTCATGCACGTAGCACACATACATCATGCACGATTAGTCACAAGCCAAAAAAGACAAACTGTCATGGCAAGATAGTAAGCAGAGGTAGCAGAGACTGAAAGTGAAATGTACGTGTTTGTGTGTGTGAGGGGCTGCCCCTTGTGGCGTATGAGGCCTGTGTGGAAGAGTTTAAGAGCTAGTTCAAGTGCTACCCCTTTGTGCAATATGACTGACAATTCAACCATAAACAATCTTCTTATTAGAAATAAACCTGCCTCCTCCGTGAATTGTCTGTAGCTGAGTAGGGTAGGCCTGCTACTGTTTTTATCATCAGTCATAATAGTTGTACTTGGAGAGCATATTATTTTCTGAGATGGTGCACCGTGTGAAGTTTGAGAAACGCTGTTGTAACTGGTCAAGATGAGAATGATATCATGATAAATAAAGTTAAAAGTAGAGTCAGTAAGATTTGTCCTAGCTGTGTGTAAATGCATCAGGACGTCACAAACCAATGTTTTGGGTCGGCGACATGTCCCAAGCACAGCAAAACAATGAGAAAAAAAAAGGAAATACAGGCACGACCGCATACCTCAAGTAGGTCATACGTGACGATTGAAAGAGACTACGTAGTATGAGTCTCTGCGTTGTTTTTTTAGGAAAATGTTGCAGATTATACCTTTAAATATAATAGAAATCAAAATATAGTTGAGTAAAATAATTTGAAAACATTTAAAAAGTATATAGTAAAGCAAACATGCAATGAAAATACTAAAGTACTACGATTGTCAAAATTGTATGAAGGTACAGTCTGCTCAGTCAGCTGTCTCTCATTCAGTCACCTGGCTTTTATTTCATAAGCTGATATTTTCATCTGCAAAGTGACCAGTAACTATAGCTGTCAAATAAATGTAGTGGAATAAAAGTGGAATGGTGTACAACTCCAATTTCAAAATTCTTGGGATGTTGTAAAACAGAATGTGATAACTTCCTAATCCTTTTTGATACAAACTCAGTTAAAAACAGCACAAAGACAATATATTAAATGTTTTACCTCATCAGCTTCGTTGATTTTTGTCAGTATATGCTTCTTATGAATTTGATGTCAGCAACATGACTCAAACAATGAGACAAGGGTAATGCAAGACTGTGAAAGTTCTATAATACTCAAAAACACTTGTTTGGAACATTACACAGTTAAACAGGTTAATTGGTAGCACATGATAGTATCATGATTGAATATGAAAGGGGCATCTGTGAATGATTCAGTTGTTCAAAAGCAAGGAAGGGGCGAGGCTCACCGCTTTATGAAACACAGGATTGTATAAGGGATATTACTACACAGGCTCGGGAACACTTAAGAAAGCTTCTGTCAGACAACACATTTAATTTGCAAGTTATTGCGTTGTCCTTTTGTATGTCTTACACAGCATCACATCTTTTTTGGGATTGTATTATTTCCCCTGAGATGGAGTGGAGTATGCCTATTAAGCTGTAAATTGGAAATACTCAAGTAAAGTAGACTATATTTTACTGAAGTACAAACCTTGAGAAAACATACTTAGTTAATGTCCACCTCTCAACAGACATAATAGCAGCCAGCAGTTTGTTCAACATCTAACAAGTCTGACCCTACAGTAACTAAATACTATATTGTTTCACTGTTCACTGTGCATATCTGCATTAAATACATTTAACTTTATTACTGTGGTATTTATGCATTACTTGAGTATTTCTATTTTATGCCACTTTATACTGGTACTCTGCTCAACTTGTTAAGTAATAATTGTACTTTTTAATCCACTGCATTTGTTTTATTTTTTACATATAAATCATTAGAAGTAGTTTTAAGGTCACCCCTAATCTGACGTTGGAAGGTTCAGAAGCTGTTTGACCAGCCACGAAGTATACTGGCTCCTTCAAGTATCAAGGCATCAGTAATAATAAAACAATAATACAATATACAGTATACTCTGACAGTGTGAAAGGGACCATTCTGCATGATGAGTACTTATCCTTTATAGGACTTATACTTGCAATGAACTGTATATTTACATTATACTATTCAGGTTGGGACATTAGGACCAAATGCTGATAAAATATGAAAGTAGTTGTTAGATTTCAGACACTAAATGATTATTTACTATTGAGAACTCTGTAATGTAGCTTATTTATAGACATTCCTGCAGTTCACCACAAGATGGCAGTAAGCACTCACGTTAAATCCTGATCACAATTGTGCTGCACAGTATAATTAGTGGTGAGAATCAAGTTATGAAGGGACTGTGTGCATTTATGCTCATTTGACCCGCTGAGTGAGCATGTGTATATGATAATAAGACCTGGTTTGGCACTTGAAACAAGTCACTGTGTCCAGTCAATTGGATATTTTAATATTCTGAGACTGAAACTATACCTCATGAGACATTTATGGGAAACCTCTTGGACTTTGAACACACTGCACGATTTCAGACATAAGCCAGCCTGACTAGATGTCTCATGACACTCACCCTGACCCTCATACAGTGTTGGAGTGGATGCATCATCTTGTACAGTTTCACCACAACATCAACACAGACTGCTTTAACCCAGTCTGTGAAGGTTGTTAGGAAATGGAGTCTGTCTGGATGTGTGTTGTCAGCAGCCAGTTATTGTAATAACTGCCGATAATGTAATAATTTCCCAATGTAATGTAATGTATGTAATGTAAAAGTCAATTATGTAATAACTGGCCAATAATGTAATAATATTTCTGAACCAATGACATAACTTTTTGTGCCTAATATAGTAAGTTATTATATTTTTAGCTTGGTTAAACAAAGTCATCAATAATTGTAGCCAGTAATGTAATAATATGTTTCAGTTTTATTTATCATAAAGAGTCAGACATCAGTAACACTTAACCCTTACTGTTGTTTCTTTAAAATGGCTGCTCAAAAACCTGACCCTTAGATGTTTTCTTTTTGTTTTTTGTCTTTGAGCAGGTATGTGAAAGAATCAACTGTAACGGTAAGTGTCGTGGAAGTGTGACACTTTATAGCCTCTTTTTCTAATGAAACAAACAAAATGAGCCACTGCCAAGACTCTTTGCACGTAAAACAATTAGAGTTGAATGATTCTGAAAAAAATATCTTCTTGCAGTTATGTTTACTTGACATAAATATCCTCTTTCTTGTTGTTTTCTTAAGTCTGTATAATTTGATATGTAGGCCAGAACATCACTGCAGCACTATAACAGTTGATTTAAAAAAGGTATTTTGACACATATTTAGTTTACTTTATCAGTATTAGGCCCTCTGTTTTTTCAGAATTGCAGCTGGCCATATTGCAATTTGATTAAATTTCTATCACTTGTTCAACCCTAATCAATATATCACAATACTGTCTTTTTGAAAATCGATACAGTATCACAAAACTTAATATCACGATACTCAGTTGTATCAATATTTTCTTACATCCCTAATAAACACAGTAGATTATTACATTATTGGCTCCAATTATTAAAGTTTGTCATTTTTTTTAACCCAGCTAATAATGTAATTAACACTTGATAATATAATAACTTATTACATTGCAAAAAGTTATTACTTTAATGGAACTTTGCTTGGCCAGTTTTTGCATTATGGACTATAATTAGATTAAGAAGGGGAAAAACTATTACACTAATGATGGTTATCTGCAACATGTCTCCAGGGCCTCTTTTATACGCGTATTCTTATGAAACGATGACACATGAACTTATAAAATGGTTGCCTCTCAGTGGAATTTTTCCATTATAGTCAAGCTGATGAGACGTGACACTGACTGTAGAGGGCGTGAATGTTCATGCTGTCATGCAATGCTGGTTAGAAGTATTCACCTCATTTTGTTTATGGCAGATGTTGCTCGGCACTCTGGACCAAGCAACTAGAGTTTGTGTGTGCTTTAACTTTTTATTTCTGTTTTAGTTCCTTTTAGGACAAATGAATAAAAACCACTAAGGTTGCATTTCCTCTCTTTATGCTGCTGCTGCAGGCCAAAGTCTTAGCCATAAGTAACTTTCACCAAAGCCACACAAAAACATGGATTAAGTTCGTTTTTTGTGTCCGAAGACGAACAGTTGAATGCGGGAAAGCAGCACAGGTTGTCCTGTTGGCTCCGTCCTCGTCACGTCACACACACCTGCCCAGCTAAACCCCGCCCCTCGGTCTTTAATAAAACCCCCGGAGACAGGAAGACCTGTCAATTCCTCTCCGTCTGTCCATACACACAGCCTCTTCAAAGTAGTTTCACTGCATGTGGTCACAGGCAGTGAGTCGAGGGGGTTTAAACTCATTACAAAAACATTCAGACACTTGAGCCATTTCACAACTGAGGCAGCTGAACCAAAACCACCGTGGGCGTCTCATCTCAGCCCTCCATGCTCCTGCAATCCGGCGGGTGTTAAGATCCATGGAAGTGGCCGGATTCTACGACGAGGGCAGCTTTGCTATCCACGGTCGAGACAGCATTATCAGTCCCGTCAGCGGCGGCTCTTACTGGAGGCTGGGTGACTCGATGACGGAGTTGGGAATTGAGGAGCGGGAGAGAGCGATAGACTTCAGTGTTTACCTGGACTCAGCCCTGCACTGCCCGCAGCAGCAGCAGCATCAGCAGGGGGACGTTTTCTCTGACTTCCTGGCGGAGAACAAGATCAAGAGAGTTGCAGCTCTTCACAACTACAAGAACTACTCGCTGCTGAACGAGCTGGAGACGAGTCAGTGCGACAACTTGAGGGACCCCAGGGAGCCCCCCTACGCGCTGGGTTACACCGAGCTGCAGGAGACCCGTGTGGATAGTGTGCTCAGTCCTGAACTGAGCCGCTACAGAGCTGCTGCTGCTGCTGTTGAGAGAGAAGACAGTCAGGAAGACGCAAAGATGGAGAACGGGTCGTCTGGCTTTGACATGAGGTCCTACCTTCACTACCAGTCCACCAGCGGCAGTCTTGGGAACATCTCCACCGCGTCCTCGACCTGCTCCAGCCCGCCTGGCACACCTGCCCCGTCAGGTAAAAGCAGGTCACCGTCGCACGGGGGCAAAATGTCCAGCGGGAAGGCGAAGAAACGCCTGGACAAGGACAGTGAAGAGTACAGGGTGAGGCGGGAGAGGAACAACCTCGCCGTGAGGAAGAGCAGGGACAAGGCAAAAATGCGCAACTTGGAGACTCAACATAAAGTGCTGGAACTGGCTGCGGAGAACGATCGTTTACAAAAGCGCGTGGAGCAGCTGTCCAGAGAGCTGGCCACCCTGCGCAACCTGCTCTCCGCCACCGGACAGTGTTGAAAGACCTCCGCACGGATCTCTGGGCCGCTTGTCTAATCATTGATGGACTTTTTCAGAGCAAACTGAGCAGCAAGTGTTGAAAACGGTACGCTTCACAGGTGAAGACAGTGACCACCAGTTTACAAGGACAGTTTGAATGGGACTGAAGGAGTGGGTGCATGGATTGCGCAATCATTCTCGATTCTCTTCACATGTCACCGTAGCTTTATTCTCAGATGTAATGTTGTGTATGCAGTATTTCTGTGCAGGTTTTACATACATGCGAGTGAATTTCTACCTTTTGTGTATCTGGAGCAATGGTTGTCAAGGGAAGAGTTGTGCTGCAGTGAAATGATGCAACTCTTTGTAATAGTATTGGCAATGAATGAAATAAGTCTAATTATTTAATATTAAAAGGGGAAATGCTTTAATTGTACTTGATATTTTATTGAATTAAACAGATTTATACTTTGTTTAAACAATTTCACTCGTAATTTCTTCTTTTCTGTCCTTTTGAAGCAGCTGTAGGCGCAGACAGACAGACATGCTTGCTTTAAATATTCACACTCATGATAGTCAGACAGCGTATGACGATGTATGTCAGCTACAACACATTGCAGGTAAAAATAAGGCAAATTTGCCTCTTTAAATTCAGGCTAATATGCTAAAATTGAAAGAGATGTCAACATACTGCAGGAATTTGATGTTTCTTTAGTTGTCACCAGTGGCAGTGACATTTTAATAATGCCCTGGTTCACCATTATCACATCTCATTTTCATTTATGGTTTTTCACAGAGGAGAAAATGGCATTCAGTGGTTTGAGCAACACAGTTGTGCGATGATAGAAACCTCCACTGTTACTCAATCGAGAATTTAAAATGAGGACTGATATTTCAATTAGTCTTTCTCTATTTACATTAGGGCTGCAGCTAACAATTATTTTTATTATAATCTGTCAAATATTTTCTCTACTAATTGATTGTTTGGTCTATAAAATATCAGAAAATGGTGAAAAATGTTCGAATCACTGTTTCCTTAAGCTCAAGATGACTTCCTCAATCGTCTTGTTCTGTCCACAACCCAAAGATATTCAGTTTATTTTTGTAGACGAGAAAAGAAACCAGAAAATATTCACATTTAAGTGGCTGGAATTTTATCAGAATAGTTGGCATTTAATTTAAGAGTTGATAATTAATCAGTTATTCACTGCAGCTTGAAGCAATTCTTTGGAATCATTTGATTTATGACCGACCAGTCTCTTGACACTATTATTGGGTAACTCTTAATGCTATTGGCATTCCTCTGTTTGCTCATTGATTTGACATGCAAGTCCTCAGATCCTGAAATACATCCAACCAATTTCTACTGAAACGATACTGCTTAGAGCAGCACAAAAAAAGGGGAAAAAAAGAGACTCTGTCACACTGCACGTAGCACAGAAATGTTAGCTTTATCTTTAGCACACGGCTCTGTCAATAGTCTGCTGGGTCCACTGGCCCGGAGAGGGGTTCAAGGTTGCATTGAAAATTAATCAGCAACTAACCTCCTCACACCACCTCTGGTCTCGCTTCGACAGCCAAGACCTGGCTGGGCTGGGAGCGAGTGCTTGAGAGATACGAATATAATCCTGAGCAAACGTCGTGAAGTGGAAAGCAGAAAATGTAGAAGTTAAAAATGGGAGTGACACCAGCCATGATAGATAAGTTGACAATTGGTTTGCAGTGGAATTTACCCAGCCCTGAGACTGCATTTCACTGTGTGCACAATATGAAACGTATCTGTCATGAGCAAAGCAAACCCCAGACAGAGAGGATAAAGAAAGAGGCATGGTGGGATTTATATGTGATCCATGACATTTCAGGGTGGGGATTGTTTTCCAACTCTCACTTCAAACAGCAGAGAAAAGGAAAAAACACCTCTGTTAGTTTTTCAACAGCGGACATATTTACTATATTTGTCCTGATATGTTGCATTATATCATCTAAATAAAGAATAAAAACTGTGCTGTTGCTGTTTTGTGTGGTGGGACATGACATTTTGAATATGGATATTTCAACACACTCAATGATGGAACAGTTTAGCTTTTAACTCTTGTGCAATATCCTCCCTTTCCAACACATCATCACTTGAAGAATGCTACACCCACTTTCAAATAAGACATTGTTATCCCCCATGTACAAGACAATAGCAGTAAGTACTTGTGGCCTGGC
Organism: Lutjanus erythropterus; assembly: GCF_056507025.1. Lineage (NCBI taxonomy): Eukaryota > Metazoa > Chordata > Actinopteri > Lutjaniformes > Lutjanidae > Lutjanus > Lutjanus erythropterus. The sequence continues at coordinate 9,229,914 of NC_139322.1, read as the reverse complement.
TTTAAGCCTTACAGTGCAAGTAAAACCGGTAATTTTTAACAGATTAAATAAACATTTTAGCAGTAGTAGAAGAAGTATTCTGATTCTTTACTAAAAGCTACTACAAAGAGTTTTTAACTGGTTATGAAAGTCTCTATTTAAACTGCTGATGCCTCCATATGAACTACAGAAGATAACAAGACTATCTGTTTAATAATTTTATTTTTGACGTTATAGTTTGTGGTTATTACACTGGAAAAGCCTCTGCTTTTGTCCACAGGGGCCTCCAAAATCAACAAAATATCAAAAGTTCCTTCTGTTTGCTTTAAGTTAAAGTACTACCACACTGTGAAAATACTCCACTACAAGTAAGTCCTGTAAGTATTATGTATGTAAGTATTATCATCAAAATGTACTTAAAATATCAAAAGTAAAAGTACTCCTAATGCAGAAAAATGGTCCCTGTCAGTGTTTGACAGTCATATCCAGAGGTGGCAAAAATATACACATTCTACTCGTGTAAAAGCACAGATACTTGTGTAAAAAGACTTTGGCAAAAGTACTGATTCAACTTCTTAACTCAAATAAAAGTGAAAAAGTACGCGCTCTGTCATTTACTCAAAGTATAAAAGTAAAAAGTAGCCCTCTGAACTTCTATCAGCTGTTTGTGTCCAAAGTCAACTGAACCTCACCTTTTTTTTTTCCATGGCCAAGTCTTCTTCTTCTTCTTCTTTTTTTTTTTTTCAAGGACTGAGCGATATGGCTTATCTTGAGATTTTTAGGCAAAGCTGCAATATACAATATATATCTCGATATACATATCACCCCCCCCCCCCCAAAATAAACTGTAAATCCTCAAATTGTATAAACATGTAGTGTTCTTATGATGCGGTGTTGTAGATTAAATTATTAAATGAATGATTAAATATTTTTGATAAATGATCATCAGTAATGTGGATATAATGACTAAGTAGGTAAAGGAAAATAATAGAACGGCTGTAACAGTTTGATAAGTTCAGAAAATTTAATCACTGTACTGTAGTGCAGCCTTTAAAACCAGGAAAATACACTTTACAGGTTATATCACATATAATTATACCCGAAATCTAAGGTGATATCTAGTCTAAAATCACACCATCAATATAATATTGATAAATTGCCCAGCCCTAATATGCACTGATGGATATACTAAGAAATCATCTTTTTTATATGTGTTAATATCCATCTGAGCTGAAATCTGTTTTGATGTTGGGAAGGCGTCTTACCATGAAGCAAAATAATTAATAATTAATAATAATAATGAATAATTCCCCTTAAATGCATTACAAGTAAAGTAACGAGCCTGTTTTGGGAATGTAAGGAGTAAAAAGTACAGATATTTGTGTGAAAATGTACAGAGTGAAAGGAAAATGTGGTCAGAAAAATAAATACTCAAGCACAGACACCTGAAAACTCCACCGAAGTACTGTAACATAAGTATTTCTGCCTTGTTACTTCCCACCACTGATTATATCTAGTGTTTTTGGATTAATATTACTACTGCATTTAAGTGTGTGTTGCACTTTATGGCTGTAAATGTTTTTAAGTTGAGCTAATTTAACTACTTTATAAACTGTTGGATAGTTTCATCTACAGCGATACATCGTACTCTATAAAATCATCACGTTTGTAGCATCACTGTCCTGTGAGAACCACATATCTCCAAAAAGTCAAGTTTTCATAGTATCAGAAAAACAGCCCTGTTATTATCTTCTTGTGACTGTTCGTTTTCCAGTTAATCCAAGAGGCAGGGTGGCTACGGGCTTTTCAAAATGTCTTAAAATCACATATACTACTAAAAGGCCTCAAAAAGTATTAAGCGGGTTTAAAGTCTGTTTGGGAAGATCATAAATATTTATTTATTCACTGCTGTAATCGTAGTCTACAAGGGCCTAATTTCACTCCAAGTGCCAAGACTTGATTCGTAATGCCTCTGTTATCCTGTTATCCTGTTACAGTCTCTTAGGTCTTTGCTAATAAGCATATTTGATCAAATGTTCTTTAATCCAACCAGCTATTGCAACATTTGTTGTGTATTTTTATTGCAAAAGAGTATTAACATATAACCTGCTGATTCATGTAGACACCAGGAGAGGGTTTTTAATAGTTTATGTAGCTTAAGAAGTAGGACAATTTTCTCAACCCATAAAGGAACACTTAATCCTTCAGTTTGTCACAAACATTCACATTCAAACTCACCAAATCTGGAGATACATGTTTTTCACTGGACAGGAAGGGAATGAAAACTTGTAATCTGAAAAGTAACTAGTAACTAAAGCTGTCAGACAAATGTAAAAAGTACAGTATTTGCCTCTGAGATGTAGTGGAGTGGAAGTTTTAATCTCAAGAATACTCAAGAAAAGTACAAGTGACTTGAATTGGTACTCAAGTACAGTACTTGAGTAAATGTACTTAGTTACATTCCACTGAATTTAAGATATAATTAACACAACCACAGGAACTTTGTGTCACATAACGTGTTAATAGTTTAACCTCCAGCACTGTGTTGTTGTAACTGCTTGAGCACAGATCCGGCTGCGTCTCGCTGCTCTCGCTGTAGCTGTCAGTGTTTGGCACAGACTCATTCAAACATTCTAGGCATTCTTTCTTCGATGACCCCTCGTTTCCTAATGGAGCCCCACGCAGTCGTTCCCTGGTCCTGGCGCACATGCTGACAGGAGAGAGGGAAATTCCCACACAGGATGACCTCTTTTCTCGAGAGTTTAGCCCAGCCCCCTCTCCACATTTTACCGTCAATGGGCAGTGTCTGTCCGTAAACTCCTGGTTGCATCACAGCCCCTCCTCAGGCCAACTGGCCTCCTAAAAACTCCTCCGATAAAGCAACACAAACACACGCGCGTGCGCACACACACACACACTCACACGCAGACTCCACCTGTCACTCGAATGTCCACTCTGTACCGGTTGTTGTGAAATTGAAGGATTTTTTATTTTATCTGTGAGTCATGTTAGTATGTTTTTGACACTTAGAAGTAGTTATTCGTTCCTCAAAACACTTTTTTGCAGTGTTGTGTCAGATTGTGTTTCCCAAATTAATCATAAAGTGGAGTGATGAAAACTCAACCATCTATAATTTAACACTTTTAATTATTTAATTTGACTTCAGTCCAGATTTTATGGCTGAAAAAATAGAATAGGTTAAGAATACTAAACTTGCTTTGCTAAGGGGCCACAGAATTATACATACTACATAATACTGTTATTTATCAGATGAAATGAATAAACATTACAAGGCCCCTAACTTATCTTTCTTTAACTTGGTGCAAGGTTTGACAGATAAATCAGATATTTTACTGCTTTCAGCAACTGCAAAAGAATTTTAGTTGTAAATCCTTTGGTTACATTTGAAAAAGTTTATAAAACGTTGAACAGCTGGAACCTCTTCCATCATGCAGTCACTAAATGATGGAATGATCCATAAACATAAACTGTTCCAGGGACAGAATTAATAGCATATTTAAGCTCTTTAAGTACAAAATACGTATTTCTTCAAAACTCCACAAGCTGAGTGTCACTGGATTAGACTTTTATTATATCTCCACAGTACGAAGAGATGTGGCATGCTCAAATTAATGTATAATAATCATTTTAGCCATTATTTAAGCAACAAATGTCAAATATTTGCAGTTTCCAGCTTCTCAAATATGAGGATTTTATTATTTTCTTATGTCTTTGCAAGACATGACAGTAAAGTAAATATCTTAAAATTTTTGAATGTTATTAACACAAAACACAACACTGAAAGATCTTGGTCTGTGTGACATTATAACAGGCATGTTTGACTTTTTTTCTGACATTTTGTAGAAAAAATAATTAATCAGTGATGACAATAATCATTAGCTGCAACCCTAATTTTATGGTACTTTGTAATAAAAGATATTTTGAACCTTCAGCTGTTGTATGTTTAATAAAAACAATGTTGCATCATAACATCTAAACTATTGACCTTTTCATAACACAAACTACAAAATGCAAATATATCACAATAATAACAAAGGAATGACTGTTTTCTGGTATTTTTTTTAAATATGCAGCAAAAAACTCCTTTGGACATAAATTATCAATGTGTTTAAATGGCTGATGATATTCAATATTTCGTTTGCAGTGACTAAATCCCCTAAAAAGACCAAAAGTACCAGTGTGTTGTCTCGTCCATCTCTTAGTTCCCTACCTTGTCTTTTGAACTCAACCCCACACTTATCAGTTCCTACTGAAGACATTACTCTTTACACACAAATACATACTTTCATTTTTTTTTTTTTTTAAAGAGGGATCAGAAATTTCCTAAAATAGCCGGGCACTGCGGTTTTTAACAGGTTTCACAGGAATAAATAGTGCAATCTCACATTTCACATTCACATCCAGTACACATTTGGTGCATCGGTGAGTATTTACTGCAACAGGATCGTGTATATGGGGTTAAATCAAGATAAAATGTGTGACTGGAGCTCCAGGCCACAGGAGAATGTCAGACCTCGGCTACACAGACAGGAGGATCAAGTCATTGCTTGTTTTGGTGTTTTTATGGTATTGTGACAATAAGAAATATATTCTTTATAGATCATCTGTTTCTGAAACCCACCACTCTCAGTTAGTTTCTATTTCATCTCCCACACACACAGATCTCTTTTTCTGTTTGTCATTCTACATCCACCTGATCAGAGTTAAGGTTTGGAGTACCTCAAAGCAATATTCTGGGTCCCATTTTGTTTTCTATTTATATGTCTGTTGCCTTTAGTTGGCTATTTGGCAACCCGGTGATCACCCTTACTAAAATGCTTTATTATCTTGTAATTGATAGCAGACCAGGAGTTAACATCAATTCTGGAAAGTATTTTGAAAAACACGTTGGTAGGGGTTGTGATGTTTTTTCCATCGTAGGATCCGTCCTCTTTGGATTTGTGAAAGTTGTTCATAAATGTCATTGTCTTGTTTCATATGTATATAGACTGATTCATAACCAGAGCTAAAAGTAATGATCATGTGACCCCCAGTAGAGAGAACTTGCATTGACTTGAATAGTTTAGGACACTCAGATATTGAAATGATTTGTGTAGAAATATGCGAGCATGAGGCTGTTGCTCATTATTGTTGTAGTGTGGCACCAGACAGTTTTGAAGATTTTTAAAGCAATAGATATTTGACCAACGTAAACCTAACAAACGGCGATCAAGATGTGTGAAACACTCTATAAAAAGTATCCACAATTAAAACGGATATTTATAAAAGTGATTTTCTAAGTATTGGCGATTTTAACTCTGTGATTTCGTGTGTTTTATGACAGTTCCTCCTCTAAGTGAAAGGGACACCGGATATCCGGGACTCTGTAACGGGAAGCCAGGGCGCTTCAGATACGGTAAGTGGACCAGAACATTATCTCTCCTGAAGTGCACCAAGATTTCGACATCTTTGTTCACTTCTGCTATTTTGCTGGTATGACTGTGAAAACACAAAACTGACGTGCAGAAGTGACTTGCGGTCACTACTAAGCAAGTATCACTGCCCATGTCTTGTGTAACACCAGGCCATCCTTGCAAAATGCGTGTTAGCTTAATAATTAGAGCAACATTTGTGTGTGAGAAGAGGTCATATCAAGACGCTCGGTGTGTGAACGTTCAATTGATGTGTTGTGCAGAGTGATTAACAAGTGTTTCCTTTCTGCACAGAACACTGTAATGATGTATCATTAATAAATCCATTTTTACATCAAAATGTGAATGAAGCCTGATAAAACTTTTCTTTCAGCTTGGTTTAGAGTTGCCAGATCTGTGTGACAAAACCAACCACACAGCAGTTCAAAACCAGCCGAACAGCCAATAAATCCAGCCCAAAAACCAGCCAGATACCAGACCTCAAAATATGCCCCTGCCAAACCACAAACTGCTTTTACAGTCCAACAGAATTGCTACCATTTTAAATAAATTGTAATATATACAAAGTAACACCATAAAGGTTTAGTATGCCAGCATAAAGTACATTTCCCTAAACAGCACTTTTGGCCTTGTGTTATTAGATACAGTATATTATAAAAGAAATGCAGCTCTGTGAATGTTTAGACCAATTTACTGACGCACAAACTAACCTGCTGCTTTGTCTTTTCACCCTCTCTACCCTTTTCCCTCTTCTCCTCCTGTCCGCATGTGTGTAGGATCTGGGCTTAAATAAATAATTTCAATTAAAATATTGATTTCTAGATTTTATTCATGTAATTTGCATGCAGAATAGGTCACCCCGCAGGGTAGACAAAAAAATTCAACCTGCGGCAGCACTTTAAAAAAGTCACCCAGTTCCACAGGAAAACTGAGGACCTGGCAACCCTGATGATTTTGGAATTTGACAGGAAAATTGTTATTTTACGCTGTATGAAAAATGTTTAGTGTCTTTTGAGTGGTTTAGCTGCCTCTATTAAAATAAATATATTATTATTATTATTGCTATTATTATTAGTTCTAGTAGCAGCAGTAGTAATAATGATGATGATGATGATGATGATGATGATGATGATAAGATTCCAGAAATTCCAACATTGTTTTAAAAAAAAGAGATAAATTGCTACACAAGTGCTGAAGGGCCTCTGAGGATGATACCCTAGAATAGATTCAGATTTGAAAAATTTATTCAGCGCACACCATTTTCAAAGTGACACCTGCTCTTACAAAATGTTAAATTGGACCAAATCATGATTATTTTCAACAGTAGTATGTATTTCCTGATAAAAGAAAGCAGTGGTAAAGGACATACTCACATCATTTACTTAAAAGTAGAAATACTACAATACTACTTGGTAGTACTTGGTAGAAAATCATGCATTTAACTTTAACTTTATAAAGGCCCATAAATATAATCATTGTATAATTGAATTCATTTTATACTTTCATTAATACATATCTTTTATTGTTGTAATGTTGCAAAATAATGCATCAAATTTTACAAGCTGGTCATTTGATTTTTATGTAATAAAATGAGATGTAACTCTGGATGTCAATTAAACGCAGCTAAGTACAAAAATATATTTCGTACTATGATAAATTGTAGCATAAAATGTTCATTGGCTAAAAGAATAAATAAATACAGCAATACAGCACAAGAAAAATTGCACTGTTGCTCAGCTGTAAAATTCCCATCATTGAACAAAAGACGACATTTAATCCTCTTTATTCAGACACATTAAATAATGGATTGGTAACATTTTCCCATAGTCACTACAGAATTGTGGTCACTTCAGTCTTTCGGTCATTGTGGGTTGCCTCACATTAATCATTCACAGTCAACAAATCCCATCTGAACAGATATGAGCTCACCGGGTTGATTTAACACTGATACACTGCTATCATACTGGCTCCTCCACACAGATATGCAGACCTCACTTATTTCTAATGCAGTTTAGCATTGCAGGACTTCATAAGGAGGAAGATGTCCGACGAGGCTTTCAAGGTGCTGAAGTTCCTATCAATATAGAAAGTTGAGCCCACTGCACTATTCCTCAAAGCTCTCCGCTAGAACTTTCCTAGATTACCAGACACTCTGACACACTGCTCAATCAGGCAAAGATCCTGTTTTATTTTGACAGCAGGGCGTCCAAAAGTCTGAATTTTATGGAAGTGAAAATCTGTCCATTCAAGAAACTTTGCCACCAATTGTGCAAACAAAAGGCATGGGAAGGGCATTTACTGTAAGCTGTTCCTATAAATTACATCATGGGGGTGGTGATCAAACTTGCTCTGTGAGAACATTTAAATATTATCTGATAGCAGCAGGTGAATCATTTGTCTAGGGCTGCAAATAACAATTATTTTCATTTTCGATTCATCCGTTGATCATTTCCTTTATTAATCATTAGTTGTTTTTTTTTTTTGCTGAAATGCTGAAAAATGTCAGAAAATAGTGAAAAATATAAATCTGTGTTTGCCAAAACCCACGATGACAGCCTCATGACATCAGTTTACTGTTATAGTGGACTAAAGAAACCAGAAAATATTCACATTTCAGAAGCTGAAATCAGAGAATATGGACATGTTTTCTTTACAAATGACTCAAAATGTTTAATTAATTATCAAAATAGTTGATAATAGAGATCGTTTAAAGGCACAGTTAACCCCAAAATCAAAAATATATATTTTCTCCTTGCCTGTGGTGCTGTTTATCCATGCATTTTGTTGTTGTTGTTGTTGTTGTTATTGTCAGTTGCAGAGTTTTGGAGATTTCGGCCATAGAAATGTCTGACTTCTTTTCAATAAAATTGGACTAAATGGCACAAGTCCTGTGTTGCTCCAAGCGCCAAAAAAAACCCCAAATACATTTGAAAAAATGAACACCAGCATCTCTTTCCCAAGATTGTGACCCAGTTACTCAAGATTATCACAGACCTTGTTGTGAGCAGTTGCATCCTATCAGAGGGAAAGTAGTTCTGGTACATTCTACTGTAGAAAGTAAGCAGTTCCAACATGAAACTGCTCACAACGAGGTCTGTGGATTATTATGAGCAAAAGGGGTCATGATTTTTGGAAAGACACTAAGAGACACTGTTTTTCAGTTTTTCAAATGTATTTTTTGGTCCTTGGAGCAACGCAGGACTTGTGCCATTTAGTCCCATTATATGTGAGGAAAGGCAGAATTCTCTACAGCAAAATCTCCAAAACTTGGCAACTCACACCAAAAAATTATAGATGGATAAATAACACTGAAGGCCAGAGGAAGAATCTGTATTTTTGATTTTGGGGTGAAATGAATATGGCGTGAACTGTCCCTTTAATATAGGGACTATGTTATAGAACTAATCCATAAATGGGTTATATCCATGCCTTAAATCCCAATTCAAACAAAAGGCCCCACCTTAAAGGGGCAATAAAAACAGTGTCTCACATATTTAAGAGAAGAGAGATGTGAATTTAGATAGAATGATAGGAAGATAAAACTGAGGGAAGATCTTGTGACTGCATGTCAGACAGCCTGAAGGAAAATATTTTTAAAAATGAAACAACACTTTTTTTTGTTGAGGAGCTGCTCCAAAGTAAATCTGTTAAATGTAAAGTAAATTCTCAGCTGTACACTCATGAAATCACAGACACCAGCTTGGTGTAGTACTAGAAGTCATGTGTGGGCTTTGACATGTACAGATTACTCAACAGGAAGCAGGGCGTGTTGTCGATGGTGGCAGCTATGAAAACACTCACCACCCACACCAGCTCAACAATGTGACCATCCTCACGTTTACCGCTTCTTACCTTTCACCTCTTTTCCAAAAGTTGTTGGCACAAACACAAAATCATTAACACGTATGTGTTGCATCAGGAAATCATACTGACAATCACACATCAGAAGCAACCAACCAAGTGTCATCTTTTTCCATGGCTACTGTGAAGAAAACATCAACAATAACGCAAAAGAACACGGTGGTAACATCTGTGGTTAGGCAGGCAGGTCAGCAAGCTTTGTTTACATGTGGACCATATGTCCTCGACGTCATCAGTTCTTGTTGCGTTCAGTAGAGGAAGGATGCGGGGAGCTTTGAAACACACCAAGGGGGGAAGCACCAGCTTCAACCTCTTGTATTTACGCTGTGACCTACATGCGTGAACTTAGCCTATGACAGTCGAGGTACTATATGTCACACTGTTGAACGGTTGGTCCTCAACAGCAGCAGCCAGGGGGGACAGGAACAGGAAGGAAGCTTACGGGTGAATGTCTCAGTAGACGTAACCAAAGACATCAGCCTCTGACTGAGACGCTGCAGTTTAGTGACAACAACACACTGTTTTTACATAAGTGTTAAAAACAGTCCTGTTGCTTGGTCAGAAAAGGAAATTATGTTCTAGAGACAAAACAATATGCTGACATGTTTAAGTCAGGAGTAAAGAGTGGGCTGATACCAGTGAAGATGTGCTCAGATCCTTTACTTTACCACAATGTTAAAATACAAAATAAAAGTTGAAGTCCTGCTTTCAGAACCATAACTAAGTACAGATGTAGTACGAGAAAAAGGTATTTCATTTAACAAAAGTAAAATGATCTTGCTGAAAAATTTCCACTGACTAATATATTATTAGATTGTAAACACTGATGCATTAATGCTTACTGTTGTAGCTGCTTTAGGTGGAAATACTTTTACCAGAGTTACATACAGTTAGGTAGTTTATTCCAGTGGTTCCCAAGCTAAGGGTCGGGCCCCTCCAAAGGGTCACAAGATAAATCTGAGGGGTTATGCAATGATTAATGGAAGAGGAAAGAAGAAGAAACAAAGTTTAGCCATACAGATTTGTATTATTTTAGACTTCTCCAATGTTTGCTTCTTAAACATATTAAATACTTTAACTGCTTTGGTAGTGACGGGCAGGTCGACGCACAACCCACAGGTCAGACAAGTTCAGTAGCCAAGTTACTAGAAAATATCTGGCTAACAGATCAAAAAGTGCCCAAGAGCTGTTACAAGTAAAACTGGCCATACACTGTACGATATTAGAGATGTTGTTGAATTCAAGCTCCTACCATACGAGTAAATTGTCTGTGTTCTAAAGCCAAAGCTCATTATTTATGTTCTCACACCGTACGGTCCAGTGGTCAAGCCACGACCTGCGTGCTCACACTGTACATGTGAAAAAGAAAACAAAAGGGTCCATTGGCCCCTGTGGACTCTGGGAAACATTCATTAATTTTTTTTTTGCTATTTTTTGACATTTTATAGACCAACAACTATTAGTAGAGATAATAATCGACCAAATGATTGACTATGAAAATAATCATCAGTTGCACCCCTGGTATCCAGTGAGTGTGCTTTCAGCTCAGCTGGTTGAGGATCAAAGCCAATCTAAACTGGTTAAATCCTGGACTCCATTCTTCTTCTACAGTGCAGCCAAACAGTCGGCTTAAAAAGACAGTATAGACTTACACACGTAGGCTACTATTTTGTTAAAATTCACCGCTAAGATGTGAAGGATGCATTGTTTGTGTGTGTATGTGTGTTTGTAAGAGAGAAACAGAGATTTGGAGTTACTGTGTTTAATTAAGGGTTACTTGTTTTGCTGCTATTCAACAATAAAGAACACCATTTAAAACAATTCATATGTTTATTTCAGTATTTATCTTCCGACTACTGTGGGCACTGGGCGGGAGAGAAACAGGGCACGCTGACAGCTTCTTGGCGCACCCAGTAACAGCTACAGTCCCTTGGAGAGGACCGCTGCACTCAGTCCTGACAATTGTGCTACGATAATGCATAAAGTCGGCAATTTGCTGGTTCGGGTGATTTTTTTAATGCGTATTTTTGCAGATTCGGCCCTGCAGATTGGCTCCCATAACTGATCGGGCCGGTGCAGGTACTGACAAATCCCTGACCAGCATCACTACTCTTTCAGCCTTGATCAATTACTTTAGTTAAACTATCTGAGAAGTTCAGACAGATAATCTCTCTTTGATGAAACTGCTAACAACAAGAGGCCCCAGCTTTTTAATTAGGGGCCATAAGCCAAAAAAGTTGGGAATCACTAACTATTTAATAGTTAGTAAAGAGTTAAACAAGGGGGTCCACTCGATCCATCCACTATCCAGTAGCAACTTGTTAGATTAGCTTAGCTGAAAGACTGTGAACAGTGAGAAACCCGTCTACCAGCACCTTTAAAGCTCACTAATTAACATGTTACCTCTCCCACAAAAAACAAATACCACAGATATGAGAGTGTGAGTTTTCTCAACCCACTCTCAGCACAACAGAGAGGAGCACCAGCAGCAAAAAGCATTTTAGCCACTTAGAAAATGGTTCACCTAAATTAAGTCCAAATCAGTTTAAGTGTGCTCTATATTTAGAATATTTTTTCTCACTTTACCTTGCCGTCAGACAGTCTTTTCTGGTGGGATACCACAGTTATATGAGCCAAATATCTTTGTCTCCAAACTCCATGGAAGAAATCAGTCATGAAACCTCAAAGAACCTGGGAGTTTCTGTTTTACTGCTGCCTTGATCTGTTAGTTTGTTTTTGTTAGGGTGTGACTTGTGTGTTTTAAAAGGTCAATTCATATTCACCAAAGTTTCTTTGGTTGGATCTTTTTTAAGTGGGTAAAATAGCTTTTCTTGCTGTTTCCAGTCTTGACATGAGGGTCATATTTATTTTCATATCATATATCTGTCACAGTATTCTTATGTAATGTAAGCTGTCAGGTAAATATAATGGCGTAAAAAGTACAATAACCACCTCTGAAATGTAGTGGAGTAAAGTCACATGAAATGGAAACACAACAACTAAATTGCATCTAACTCAAAACTTTACTTCAGAACAGCTCTTGAGTTGATCTGCTGAGCTATTTTTCACCCTTGGCCGATACTGAAGACTCATTCACTCCCCTGGCTTTTTGAAGTTTTGAAATGATAAGGGCATGAAGAAACATGGTACACCTGACAGTGTGCTCACTTCCTGGTATCAAGCTTCTATTGTACAGTACTGGTGTGTGTGGTGACTCAGGCTTTGCAGAGTCATGCTTGGAAAGATCCGACACCCCTCGCATTCAGGAATTTCCTGATCCCTGCTCGGCTCCCTGCGAAAATGATCTGCAGGCTACAAAGGAGACTTACAGTCAAAGATCGTCCCACCCACCCGCACAGCTGGCCAGCTATTGGGAAGTTCCAGGTTAATAACTAAACTGAGGACACATGCTGAAAGAGTCACCGAGGCAGTCCAGATATCCTTTTTGGTCGATCATGAGTGTGGAGTCAGCATTGTCCACAATTAGGCTGAGTAAGGAGGCACTGTAGGACAACACAGAGTGCACTTTTGACATTTGTTCCAGTCGCTTTTTTTCAGACCTAAAGGCTTGAATCCTCACCAAAATAACAAACATTAGAATGTATAGTCTTTGTAGATGACACAGATAGATAAGACAGACATTCAAAATGGTGTTTCACTCATTTATTATTAGAAAAGTAGCAAAATGACAGGATCCTTCACCTCAGACAGCATGAGTCATGACAACACAGACAACATCAGACAATCTATTGTTTCAAAAGACACAATCGTGGCTTTAAGAACACTTCCGGTCGCTGGTCACCTTGATTGTAGTTTTCCTACTGCAGAAGAGAGCAGCCTGTTCCATCATGCCTGTTTTCACAGTTTGACGTCAGCACTAGCGTGGTGGTTGGGAGTGCTATTACTCACACTGTTTAAGTTGCATTCCTGTACACATCGTACCATGTCCCTGCCTCTGATTTCCCAAACAGGAAGTCCTAGCCAAGGCTGTTGCCAAATCATCTGTACTACACCGCTGTGGTGGAATTTACTCAAGCAACGCATGTGTCTCAAGACATGTTCTGCCTTTCTTCAGCGTTCACTCGCCATCTTTATTGTGGTCTTTCACTACAACAAACCTAAACTTCTTTTGGCTGTGTTTAGTTGAACAGTCTGGAGATTAATTATAACATTTTGTGCATCTGTGTATTAAAAGGAACTGGGTGTGCTTTCACAACAAACTGTTGAGAAACAATTTTGTATTTGTAATGCCTGCGGTGAGAATGCCCGGAATAGAATTTGAAGTCCAGTTTTGGCAGATAAAGAACTTTGTCATGTTTGTCTGAATAAAATAAGAGGCGCCCAGCATCACTGTCCTCGTAAAAACCGAAGGCACCGTGTGTTCTGCCAGTAGAGGATCACCTCCAACTCCAGGTCACTGTAAATAAAAGGACAATGAATGAGCAAACCCAAGTGACACAGAAAACACGAAAAAGTGTGCTTCACTAAAAGCCAAGGTTTCATATTCACAGAAAAAAGTGGTCAGGGCCCGGTGAGTTTCACGGTCCCACAGAGCCACCTAGTGGTGTTTCTTAAACACTTCATACAGCCTCTGAAAGCAGGAAATTACTAATCATAGTGTTAAATAGATTTATTGCAACATAATAAAAGAAACCCTTAATATGTAAACAATAGCTTCATTAATCCTCAATAAATCATTTACTTATGTTTCAGAAATAATTTACAAACTGTCAATAGGAACTTCTTTTACAGTGTGAAAAAGAAAAGTGAAAAGTTTTAGTAACGAATAAAGTGATCCGATCACAAACAGGTCAATGAAAACGATGATGTAAAAACAACAAAACAAAACAAAATGCTGCAGCAGCACACATTTGAAGTAAGGATGTTAATGATTAATCATTAATCGATTAATTGCCATTAAGAATTTAACAAATTAAAAGTGTATTCATGGATAATTAATCAATAGTTATGGCAGTAATTGCACCGCATCTGACATTGTTTTGTCTGGTGGGGCCATTTGTCGAATAAAGAAACTTAAATTTAGGCTTAAAATGACGAGAAATGGCAAAGAAACGAAAATAAGGAGGAAAAAAACATGTTTAGTATCCTATAAATTATCAATAATTAATGGATTAGTAGCGTTTTCAATTATTGGTTAGGGAAAACGTACAACTTTGCAACCCTAGTCTAAAGAGGTGACTGTGATGGTTAAAAGTAACTAATACTCTTTGTAGTTTGTACTTTTACTTAAGTATGTTTTTAACATCAGTACTCTTACTTGTAATTAAGTAATATTTTAGCAATGTAACAGTACCTGTACTTGAGCACAGATTTTCAGTACTCTTTCCACCACTGTTGGCTACTTATTTCTACTGAAGAGCTGCTCACAAAGAATCAAAATTTTATTAACAGATTATTAAAGGGACATTTCACCCCAAAATCAAAAGTACACAGTTCTCTTCTTACCTGTAGTGCTGTTTATTCATCTAGATCAGGGGTGTCACTCTCAGTTTCATCAGCGTTCTGGTTGCCCTCAGTGGGCTGATTGTAAATGAAAGACTAGAGATACATATAAGTGAATGATAGGAAGATAGAATCTAAAAAGTTTCAGATTGTTTCAGTTTGGGTAGCCAACAAGAAAAGTTTCAAATTGAAAATGTATATTTACTTACTAAATACAACTACTTGATGAGAGTGCCACTGATGGAAACAACAATATGATACTGAGATGCTTTCTAGTATATACTGACATCTAGTGGCCACCTTAAGTGCTCAGATAACAAAATTGTAATTTAATGTATGGACACTGTACTTTCTCAACACAGTTTAAAATGGTATTGCATAAATTATATTGTTTGCAAGCTCATGCAGGCCAAGTAAAATGAGGTGCAGGACTGGATTTGGCCCACGGGCCTTGAGTTTGACATATGTGATCAGGACAATCTTGGTGTGAGTTCCTTCTCTCCAATATAATGGGACAAGATGGTTCCTGGCTTATGGTGCTCAAAGCTCATAAACAATGCATTTGAAAAAAAGTCAACAATAATTACTTTTTCCAGAAATCTTGACCCAGTTACTCAAGATAATCCACAGACCTTGTGAGCAGTTTAATTTAGGAACCGTTTAATTTCTACTGAACAGAAGGAAGCATGTATTTACCGATGGAAGAGGACACCATTAATGTTTACATCTCCTGCTGTCTCAAACACGGATCTTTTGAGCAGACGCACGCTTCCTTGTACACTGTGGTAAGGTGCACGTTTGGCAGGGAGAAAATAGTTCCTACATCAAACTGCTCACAACACACTTTGAAACAGGATTTTTCACAATCTGGCAACCAGATATTTTCAGCAAATTGATATCTTATAACTGATCTATAAAGAATTAGTATATGGCTTACTAACAATTAATAAAGCCAACTTGTAGGCCACTTAAAAAGGTGCCTTCTTAGAAAATGGCACCAATATTTCTGTGCAGCATTTCATTGATTAATGCCTTGAAAGTTATTACTTGATATCATTTAAACTACAAGACCCCATTGGTAAATCTTTACACTGTCTGCCAGCTAGTAAGAGAGTTAAGTTTTGCTGCTGGTTTATAAAGCAGAAATATAGCCTCCAATATAACCCTGGTCAGTCTGAAGCTGGTAGAGGCTCAAAGTCAGACTTTGAATCTGCTTTTAGCTGCAGACAAAGAGAACAACTTCATGTTGATTTTAGTAACTGCTCCCAAACTTTAATCTTAATTAAAAACTCAGCTGCTCCCGTGCCTTTGATTGATTAATTTCTCTGCTGCAGTTTAATTTTCATTATTGAATTTGGGGCCTTTCATTAATTGCACTGTAACTTAACTGTAACGGCATATCTGGTCTAATATTTTGATTCTCTCATAATGGTCTCTTCCACTTGATTTTATTTTGCATATTTCTGTGTTAAATGTTGCGTAATCCACTTCCCCACTTTATGTAAAGCACTTAAAAGTGTCTCTCGTCTGCATTGGGCAGAACACCACATAGTTTTTGTACCATATGACACTTTAAAGTGTCAGTAAACTTTTTTTAAACTCCTGTCACTCACACCAGACTGATGTAACTGTGCCTACAGCTCATTAGTGGCTTATTCTGACATCTAAGGGAATGCCATTACAATTCATGTTTTGATTCATGCAGTTTGTGACGATGAAGCAGCGTCATTAAACGTGACACGATCACTATAATATCTCTTATTAAAAGCAACGTGCGATGACAAAGTGAGGAAAAGTCACTTCAATATCTGCTCCTTCAGGTCACAGAAAAATAAACCCAGACATTTGGAAACACAGAAATGACTGCAGCCACCTTCATGCAGCTGCCTAGAGGCTTGGTGGACAAATCAGCCTTTTTCTGTTCATATTATGACCAAACAATGAGATAAAAACACAGTGATGTGTGACCTTTTATTACCATAGTCATTGTTCAGAAGTAAGACTGAGAATGAGGTTATACTGTAAATGTAAATCTGTTCTACAAACCAGAACAAATCGACAGTAGACTTTTTTTTATTTAAAAAGGAAAACAAATGTAAATAAAAAAATACATGTTTTTGAGCTCAGCATACATATAGAAAAACAGGAAAATCTGGTGCAATGGCTGCACAGGTGCTGAGACTTAATCCCTTGCTAAAGCAAAACAAAAAAAAAAAGTCAGCACACTGTAGACTGAAACCTGATTTGAAAAAAATATATATTTAATAAGAGTGTGTCCTCCTTGCAGAGGACATTTATACATTCTAAAGAAAGGTACAGCTGTCGGACTCAAGTACTGAACTTTGTCGAGTCACAAAAGGTAAACTGAACGCTAGCAGCTTAGCTAATCTCTTCGTAGGACAAACCTGTTGATTCACAAATGCAGCATGCTAAAAAATAACGTAATCATACAAAAACAATATTGCCAGCTCAGGGCCACGCCATGATACAACGGATCATCACTACAGTGTATTGTTTTCATCCCTGTGCTGGTGTTCGATTTTTGGTTTGTTCAAAATCCCTGGTTCCCTGTTCAAACTCAGAGTTTGATAAAGTAAAGGGTGACACGTTATTATTATTAAGTATTTGTATTGCTGGCGAAAGGAGTTGGGTGTTCGCTACTTTGCGTCTCATTGAGCTGGCATTCTTGTGCGTGACTCCACTAAACACACACGGAGCCAGTTTACACCTGGTATTAACACGTGTCCTGGGTGATCTGATCACAAGTGGACAGATCTAAGTACAGGTGTGAATGTACCAAAAAAAAAAGTATTGTGGGCGCATTTAGATCAGATCCAAGGTGGTCTGGGCCACATATGATCCTATTCTTTCCATAGTGTGTAGGCTAAGGTGTCCTGGCCCACACTGAAGGACCGCCTACTCAACTAACATCCCGTAAGGACATCATTTGGTTTACTGTAATGCCAATGACATGTTCAAGCTGCAACGTGCCAAGATAAACAGGAAGTGTTTGTAAACACAAAACCCGCAACATTCCCAGGCTCCCTTAAAAAAAAAATCTTGGAATTTTTGAGAGTTGAGGAGAGTGAGGATAAACTTTGCATAATGTCTACAGCAAATTTTTAATCATTATTCCCTTCGGTTAAATTCAGCATTAAGTACGATACACACTCAGGCAGTGCATATTACCTGGCAATATTTTTAGCAGTAGGTCAGGGTTATGCAGCATTTACTATCAAAAACCTATCCATCTGGAGCTGCAACTAAAATTAACAATTAACTAAATTCTATATTTCCCTCCACTTTTCTTTTTTTGGATTTGAAATCCAGAGGTAGCCAAAACAGACTCAAAACTGGCGTCAGCTAAATTTAGAGGAAATAGTGCCGAGTTGTGGACATAGACACATTTCAGTTGATTAAATATTTTTCTAAAAATGTATTCGCTATAAAGACTACACCAAGTGGAGAATATAAGAATCTATCCAGGCCTACAACAATGATGAATGCATATTAAAATGTAAAAAAAAAAAAAAAAAAAAAAAGAAGTGTCCATAAATAGCTGCACTTGGGTCCTGATTTCACCATTTACACTAAATTTATGAAAGAAGGCAACACTTCAGTGATGGTAAACATGTTCAATTTTACAAATAGAGTAAACAGTAACGGACACAGGATACTTCTTGTTGTCCATGGAAAAAGTCTCCAGACTTCCTTACATAATCTCCCAATTTTGTGAGTTGTTGTGTTAGAATAAACCTTATCAACTTTGTGAAACACAGTCTGTGACAAATTCTTAATTATTTGTGTATTCTTGTAAATTTGGCAAATGCTATGCATTAAATTGTTTAGTCTTTGCAAAAAGAAATGATGTAGCTAGGTGTTCATTTGTCTATAGAGTGTCTGAACTGACATACTTGGACTGATCAGTCCACTTGTGGATCACCCAAAACGTATGTTAATGCCAGACATAAACAGGCTCATCATTTTACAACATGTATCAGTGGCATTCAGGTTATGTTGCACATTCTCTAGGCATTAAAAGCCTCCACGTATTTTATCCACTGTGAAAAAGTTCTCCCAAACAGTAACTAAGCAAAATCCAGGTATTATAACCTTATAAAATATCAACATTTTTTAAATTTCAATTTGAGAATGCCAGGTGAATGGAGAATGAGACATGCCACCGCATCTCTGCACCATTTTGTTAAAAAAAAAAAAAAAAAAAAAAAAAAATCTATGTCACTCTTGAGCCACCAGGGAGCGAAACTGCAGAGGGAATCAGTGACCAGGAGGCAACCCAGTCTACATCTCACATTTGACTCACTGTAAATGTTATATTAATATTTCTCACGGAGTCGATTTAACTCAAGCATCAGTAGAAAGCTCCACTAACTACCACTCGCGCAATTGTACATACACAAACACACGGAAACACACGCGCACAACCTGTATGCACTCGACTAGCATGCCTCCTGCAGCCATACACAGGCCACCGGTGAGGACAGATAACAATTCAATGCCCGCCCCAGCATGCATCTCTTATCTAGTGGGCACAGTGCTGCTTCCCTCTTACTTTCACATATTTCACCTTACTGTTGGGTTTAATATTGACTGATAACAAAAGAACAAAAGACTTTATAAAGTGTCTCCCTTACTGGCATATTTTCAGACAGGCTGGTCAAAACATCTGGCTCTTTGTGTAAGCAGAAGATCGATGAGGTGGGGAAAAAAAAAAGTGAAATCCCAACGGACTCTTTAGTAAAGGATGAAATGGAAGAACGCACACACATTTGGTAAATAAGAGAGGAGACACATGTAAAATGGGCTGACAGGCCATTCATCCTGGTTCACAGAACAGGGGTGCTAAAACAAACCCTTCTCCTCTACAGACCGCGCCTCGTCTGTTGAGTCTGCGTTTAAGTCGGCACACGTATTTGGGATGTGACACCTGAAAAACTGAGGCCCTGAGCATCCAAGATGACATATTGAAAGAACATTTGGGTGGGTAATAAGGATTGGCAGCCAACCCCTCACACTGCATTTGTAAAATAAATGAGTGAACCTGAATCTGCTGAAGTCCAAATAATCCGCTCACTCGCAGAGTAAACCCAGAGTCAAAGCAGGCTGATTGGCCGGCCGAGTCCACTTTGCAACATCAGTGGAGAGACAGGGAGGAACAAAGAGGAGGAGGAAGGACAGACATCAGTGGAAATAGGCTCGATAACAGACATAAGCACTGAGAGCCAGCGCCGTGCACAGGCACACGTTGGCAAGTAGAGGGGACCAGGTCCCCGGCACAGGAGAGCTTTCCTTTGGCTGCTCCGCTGCCTCGGGCAGCTCCTGCTCCTCCGTCTCCTGCTGCTGCTGCTGCTGCTGGGATTTGGTTGGAGCTCTGGAGGTATGGTCTTGGGTTCCTGTGTAGCCATCGAGCTGATTGGCACCATCAGGAGGAGGCTGGGGGGCAGCAACGCTCCTCTGTCGCAGCTCCGTCTCTTGTGAGGATCTGAATGAGGAAAGAGTGGAGTCAGGGTTTAATGTTAATATTGTTTTTCACTTCAGTGAGTCAGAAATACTTGCTTGGAGTCAATTTGACCAACTGTTTTCTTTATCAGCATTTAAAAAGTTACAACAAAGACCTAATGTTAAGAAAATGATGAATAATGTCCATCACAGTTTTTCAGTGTTCAAGCTCGTGTCCTTAAAGGTCAGTCCAAAACCCAAAGATATTCAATTAAAAGATATAAAACAAAGAAAAGCAGGAAATCTCCATATTTGAGAAGCTTGAATTACTTGAATGATTAATCAAAAAATCACATAGTTTATGTTTTTTATTACTTGCACAGTCAGGCAAGTGAGTAGCTAGATTTACTAGTTCGACATGGCATTTTACTTTCCCCAGGCAAGCTGGCAATCCTCACTGCTGAGCCCTCAGAGTAGATCTTTAATCTCCCCAAAGGGCAATTTGGTTTTTATTAGATGGACACAACAGTTGAGATGTTACAGCTTGTTAGCCTACAGTCACTTTCTGTTTACATTGATTACTTCTGATTGGATACAATCCAATACAGATGTATCCTAGCAACCGATCTACACATGACTAAAATCTTTACTATCCAAGTTAAAATGGTGCAACCTGATTTAGCTAATTGCTAGTTTGAAACTAGATGAGAGTTTATGGCTGAACTCTATAACGTTACTAGCAGTGTGTCACTTAAACTGTTTGGGCGTGGTTTCCACTCCATTTTTTTTTTTTTTACTTTGGCACATTGATTACACCGACTTCTAATGTCAACAGCTCTGTGTAGCAGATAAACAAAACACCATGTACCAAAAGACAAAATAAACACACTTTTCACATGGCTTGTAGCGGTCGAATCCAAACAAAAGGTTCTGTTGTGTTTCTGCAAACACTTAAAAGCTGTGATGAAACTGCTGCTTGATTATCTGCTGACAGAAATGCAACGTCATACCTGCTGCCTCGATTCAATGAACCAAGCGGCGTGTCGGCACGGCCAAATGACAGTATGAGAGATAATCAGAGTCAAAATCTTTCAAAAACATTATTTGGATTATTACCCCAGACTGTGGGTCAGCATCTGCTGGATGATCTCATCATTTTCGGGAAAGAAGGATGGCTCAACTTTGCAGTTGTGTGGGTCTCTGGGAGGAGGAAGAGGAGGAGGGGGGGTGAACTCCGGAGGATCGTCTTCCTCGTTTGAGAGCTCCTTCCATGACTCCTTGAGGAAAAAACAAAATCTTTTTGAGTATTTGCAAAATACTTCTCTAACATGCGTTTTTTTCCCCTTACAGAAGAAGACACACTTGTGCCTTAAGGACAAAGAGCAGAATAGAGAGGAAGGACTTGCCTGCAGAGACGTATCTCCCTTGATGTATTTGGCACCTTCAATGACAGCGAGGTAGGAGAAACGAAGCTGATCTGCTGTCTGAATCAGGCCCATCCGATAGCGCCGCATCTCCAGTAGCACATCACGAATCCGCACTGAAGACGGGTCTTTACGCATGGACATCTAAATATAACAGTAAATAAAAGTCTTGAGCTTTAAGGGCTCGATAAATAATAATATAGATATATTAATAAAATTAATATATTAATAATAATTAATTTTAGCTTCTAAATAAAACTGTAAAAGAGCTGCTGAGTTGTACAGCAGTGTCAGATAACTTCCTGTACAATGTCAAGTCTGGAAACGGCATGATTTCTCAGTAACAGCCAGAGCTCTGTACAAACCAGTAAGAGGCAGGTGTCCACAAGACAAAATGTCCCAGAGCGTCCGATGCCAGCGCTGCAGTGCACCACCACTGGCCCCTGGTCCGAATTCAGACAACCCGACTCTCGCACTTTGAACAGGAAGTTAAGGAAGGACGCAGGAGACTCTGGTACCCCAAAGTCAGGCCAGGTAGTGTAGTGAAAATGTAAAATCTCACGAGTCTCTTGAGTCTGAAAAACAAAAAGAAGAGGACTCAGAATTAAAATGCTGCATCCCTAAACTGAAAACCATGTCTGCCTTTACACAGGGGTGGACAGTAATAAAATACATTTACTTGAGTGCTGTACTTAAAATTACTACAAGGAGCTTTCATGTTGTGTTCATTTTGGAGGTCCCTGTGGACAAAAATGGTTTCTACAGTAGAAACCACAAAATATAACAACAAAAGCAAAATTATCCAAATAAAAATAGCTTCTTTTTAACATTCTTCTCACTCTAACTTTAGCTGGGAAAATGTAAACAGTAGTAGATTTAATTTGGTTTGGTTTTGGAACTTGTGACTTTTACTCCACTGCATTTGAAAGCCAAACATTGTATTATTGACTCCACTAGATTTCTATGAAGGTTCACGTTACTCGTTACTTTAAAGCATATCTTTGAAGTCAGCAGATTTTCTTTTCTTTTCTATAATGCAATAAGCCGTACACTGTGATCATCACACTCCTATGCTGCGCTACATGTAAACTACTCCTACGCTACGTTTAACATGATGAGGTTGGGTAATGAAATGTGTCGGCAGTACAGCACCAGTCCCTATGCGAGTGGCACCTACAGGAAAGAATTACAATGCAGATTACAGTGCCTCGTTTCAGTGCCACACACCTGAGCTGTCGATTAAAACAGTTACCCTCTGGTGTGGACATTAGAGACGCTTTACCAAACGTGCCAAGTTAACATTACAGCTGCACTCTCTCTATATGACTCAAGCAGTCAGGTTCAGGCTTTCTTTAGAAATGAAAAAAGACGTTCTTTAATATATTCAACCATCATTCTGTGCTTCTCTTTTGCAGAAGTATCATTTCAGGCACTGTACCATTTACAACAGAGCACCCATGACCATTTCTGAACTCCATGTTTGAGATGAAATGAGTAAAGATTCATATCATTTTTAAATGTTTGCTCTGTTTACCGTACTTTCTTCAGTTCCTGTTTTTAATAAGTGCCGTTCTTATTTTAGAAGTTTGTCAAGTACAAAGTCATTGCTGTGAGTGTGTGGGTGATGGGGAAGGATATTGTTTTATTGCGTGATGCACTTTGTGTTGCATTCTGTTTGTAGGAAAAGTGCAATATAAATAAAGTTTGATTGATTCATTGATTCATCACTATGCACAAAAATTCACATGAGAAAGCATCTCAAGGCATGTAAACCTATTTCATTCTTACTAATCATTTTAAACAAAGTTGTCTGTGCTTGTTGTAGTTGCATTTTTTATGCTATGGTTAGTTAAATTAATTTTTAAGATTTTTTGTTTGTTTGTTTGTTTGTTTTTTACATAGATTTACCGGCCAAGTTGTCATATCAGGACGAGGTTCTGTGGATTTACTGTTGACACGTTTCTTGTGGTTCCTGTAGCTAACAAAAATACTACTAACTACACAGAATATAGTGCTTTCAAAAATATGCTTAAATCTTGTCAAATAAACACAATACAATTATTAGGGATGAGTACCAAAGCCCAGTATTAAATTGGCCCCAGGCTAAAATATTAGTTAAGAAAATGTACATTTGAAATATTTTTAAAACCAAGTACTTCAGGCTGAGTAAAGAGTCTCTTACTATCACTGAGTGGATAGAAATAATTCAGGAGATTTATGCTATGGAGCAATTGACTTGAAAAATATTAAAAATGCAGGTCCTATTTGAATCTGAAGTGATTTCTTTATATATATATATATATATAGTCTGTTTGGGGAATTTTATCTTACTTTCTTCTGTACCAACAGAACAGATTTCTTTAGTTATATATGAATGGGAGACAAATCAAAGTCATCGATAACAAAGACTTCTAGGATCTCAAAGGACAATCGTGGACATAAAGGCTGTTACCACAATATTAACCAGATCCATTTCATTTTTATTTTACATGATGTTAGGCAGGTCACATTATCTATTATCTATAATGACCATGTATGTTGTCCCCTGGTCTGTCTGCTGTGGTTTGGTCAAAAAATAATGAAAGTTTGAAAAAGCAAGTACTTTAAAGCTCCTACAAGCCCCCCTGTGGACAAAAGCAGTATTGTTTCCACCACAATAACCACAAAATATGATGTCAAAAATAAAATTATCTGAATAAAAATCTCCTCCTGCTTCTTTGTGATTGTCAAACGTCCTGCTCAGTGTGACTCTGGCTGGGAAAATGTTAACATGGGATTATTTAATCTCATTTCAAGAAGATTCCAACCCATTAAGCCATTAAGAAAAATTATACAGAAATAGCCGATCTTCTCACTGATGGTCTTATTAATTTATGTAGGTCATATAAAGACATCAATATTAAATTAAGGCTAAATTATTAATGTACTTTAAAAGCAAGCACTTCAGTACTTTAACTCAAGTAAAAAAATGACTGAACAACTTTCACTTTTATTGGAGAAATATTTGGCCAAGAATCTATGTTGCAACTAAAGCAATGTAGTCATGTACTTGGTCCACCTCTGCTTTTACACACACGCTCTGGAGATAAAATACTTACAGACAGGTTTTCCAGCTCCAGCTGACGGACTGTGTAGTACGATTTGATGTCTTCTGAGACAAGGGTAAGCTTGAAATTGGTATCTTCGAAGATAGCATCTTTCTCCTCTCGCTGAGGCCAATATTGGGCACATTTGACCTACAGGTTGCACACAGCACAGCAGAAAGGGAAAAGCAGTGAGTTTGCTGGAGCAAACGAGACATACTGAGACTGTCACACATGAATAAAGAAAGACACCACTGCTTACAGATCCTTTCTCTATGACTCGGTTCAGCATCACGACACCGCGGGTCCTCTGCTCCCACACCATCTCCCAAAAGTGGCCACATGTATTTGGAAGGGGTCCCTGGAAAAGAATGACGGCTGTGTTAGAAGAGTGGTTTTTATTCTTAAGACTACTAAAAAAGAACAGTGCATCTATTTAAAGATCTCGCCAAGGCATTTGATATTGTTGATCTTAAAACTAAAGACCACTTTAGAAGAGACTATATTGAATCTTCAGTCTTCTGTCTTAAAATTAAAGCCTGATGCGCATCAGATTATCAAATTCAGCTGTATATTTTGTTCAAAGTCCTTTCTCTTCTTTTATTTAATCACTAAAATCTCTCAGCATGCAGTGTCCTCTTACTGTCCAACTGCCAAAATCCAGATGAAAGATGACAACAGCTGATAACAACGTTGATGCACTCGTCTGAGTCACTCGCAGCAACGAGCAGCGAGTGATGTGTGCACTTTTTACTCGCCCTGCATTTCAACCTCTCAGGCTACATAGAAATTAGCTTGAGAGGAAGACTGCAGGCAACTTCAAAGCACTTTCACCTTTGTCTGCATATTTCTCGTGTCAAAAACCTTTTTTTAATTTATGTTTTAATATTCTCCTAAAGAGATGCTGCAAATGCACATCAACAAAAGATGAGACAGTAAAGCACAGTGTTTTTTCTAGTAAAGGTGGAAATACATAACTTCATTTAAAGCCCGATATTTAGCATTTATAGACAGTAAACAAAACATTTAATAAACGGTTTATAACACACTATAATCGAAGTGTATGAAGCTATACGGACATTCAGTAATGTTTCAATGTCCAGGTCCCATAATTTCATGGCAAATAGTTGTAATTACCAAGTAATATATTTAAAAATTACCCACAAATTTCATGTTTACTCATGTGATACTTAGCAAGTACCGTTTTCATGTAGTGGGTGGTAACTACAAAGCTACCTATGTAAATGAAATCAACGCTTGCAAATTATCACTTAGCTATTATGAAATCTGGGGGTAAATTTCAAAACCGAGTGTGAAATAGAAGACAAAAGAAAAATGTACATAAACAGAAGAACTGTGAT
The DNA here is from genome assembly GCF_056507025.1 of Lutjanus erythropterus. Taxonomy (NCBI): domain Eukaryota; kingdom Metazoa; phylum Chordata; class Actinopteri; order Lutjaniformes; family Lutjanidae; genus Lutjanus; species Lutjanus erythropterus. Next base: position 9,203,851 of record NC_139322.1, on the reverse strand, counting down.
TTTGCTAGCAATATATAGGCCTATATATATATATATATACACAGTCAACTTAAAATAAAATTGGAAAAAAAGGACAAAATGTAGATTTGTGTTTAAATGAACTAATACAAATACAGTCAGACCTGCGCTGTGTGTGAATCTAAATGTGTGAGCACCCATAGGTTCCTACAGGGGGAATTATAGTCCTGAACAAACACATTAACAAATATTTATATCTGCTTACAGCTACATTATGATATTTTATAAACTCTATTAAATGTTTACTCACACTGTTGCCAGTTTATTAGAGACACCTACCTTAAACTAATGCAGTCTAATACAAGAGTCCCGTGATAAATTCTGCCTTAATGTTTTAGCTGAAACGCTTTTAGAGGGATGTTGATTTAACTTTACGATCATTATGGAGGATGTAGTTTGTGGTGCTGTTCAACTGCACTGCCTATTGTTTCTATTATTTTGTCCACCCCATATTTATCAGTGAGCTCAGGCTATGTATATTAATGTTTATTTATTTTTGGAAAAACCTCTGACTTCATTGTGGAGTCTTCCCATGTATGTCATAGCCTCCACCTCCGCCCACTTCTTTCCTAATGACACAATTATAAATATTGTTTTTGCAGAGGAGGATTATCACCGTCTGTCCTGCAACACTCCCAAAGGCACATCCTAAATCTTCTCTGTGCTTACCTGAGTGAGAATATATTTCCTCTGTGCCTCTTCTGCTGTTATTAGGCTGGCATTAATGTAGTCATTCGTGCCCAGCTGCAGACATATTCTGCTGTGGTCAACTGAGGGGAAGAAAAGACAGAATCGTGAAAATATGCCTTTATGTTGATAATATGTCACAACCCTCGAGGGAGTATAAATGCAGTTCTCAGACCAGCGCAGCTGCTGCAAACATGTGACAAGTGTGTCTTTGATCAAAACACAGGTGTTAAGACTGAGATGGATAATGTCAACTACTCTTCTTGCTATTCAGTGAGAGAACATTTCAGTTAAACAGTAAACAGCATGTACAAGTTTCAGGTTACTGATTTTCACATCTTGTTAGGAGTGGGTTACAAACACGCTTGATGGCATATACAGTAAGTATTTGCAAGCTGGTTTGCACAATTTGCATAGCTTATTCAGTGTGAAAAGAAGGAAACCACATAAAGTTCAGCTGTTGGATTGTGACGTTACGGAAAAAACATTTTATTGAATAATAATTCATTAGAAAACCCTGAAATAACATCTACGTCAAATAGTTATTCTTGCCTGAAAAGATATGTCAGTGGTCAAATGCAGTGACATCAAAGAAGGAATATTTATTGCAACAATGAAATTTATCCTATGTTGCACTTTTTAGACGGTGTTTGCAAAGTGCTTTAAATAATACAATGTATGGTACATGGTGAGAAAATAAAAGGGGGTTCAAAATACATACAACATGTATAAAATTAAAATGAAAATGTCATTATAAGCTACTCTAATATGTACTAGATGCTTCTGTAGATCAACTCTAACTTTTTAACAGGATTTTGTATGCGTTGAGTCGTACTGTTTACACTGTTTTAAAGCTCCAGTGTGTCGGATTTACAGGCAAAATGTGGGCAAAATAGAATTACGTTTTCATTAGTGTAGAATCACCTGAAAGTATTAATCGTTCTTCAGTATTTTCGTTACCATAGAATGAGCTGTTTATATTTAGAGAGAGACGTGGGGCCTCTCCCACCGTGTTTTCTGCAGTAGCCTAAACGGACGAACCAAACACCAGCTCTAGAGATGGTATTTCACATTTTGCATGAGTTTCACAACCACCCTCGGTTCTCCTACAATCTTGGAAGGGGTGGCAGAAGCAAAGTCTTTGCAATCTGCAAGTTCACAGTTAGATGACTGTTAATCCAACACACTGGTCCTTTAAAGTTGTTGGGACAAATTGTCGTGTCTCTCTTTTCCCAGACTTTCATTGCAACTTTACTATGCACGAGGGCTGCAGTGGTATACCGGTTACACTGTAAACAGGAGGTATGAACATTTGCTTATCCACAGCAGAGGGTCTCAAATTTTCCTCAGTCGAAGACCGCTTGATATATAGAGTATACCGGGGACACCTTCATGTACCTGTAACTCGACATGGAATATTTTTTTTACACTTCTATGTGGTCATGTGAGAGAACACAACAAGAGAAATTCATTAGAAAGATATTAGATATGTAACAATATTTCTAGCATGTCAACACACAATACCCATGTGAAGACAGATGGTTTCCACCATTAATGGGTGACATGTGGGTGATGTGTTACAGATTGTTAGATAGGACATAATCTATGAACTGGGCCTATTTTAGATACAAACATTTGTTGAGTAAAAAAGCCTTTTGAGAATGAAATACTTTTATATATTTTACTTTAAATGAACGAATCTGAAAGCTTTTCACACACACCCTTGCAGAGTGTTATGGACCCCTGTGGGTTCCCAGACCCCTGTTTGAGAACCACTGATCTACAGTATTGAATTCTAGCATATTAGTGTTATTAAGAATATATTCTAGTTTATATAAAGTTTTGTGTTTGTCAGGACATAATATTTTGTGAACTTATAATAAAGAGTTTGTTCAATATGCACGATATGGTAAAAAAGTCTTTATTTCATTATTTTGACTGAAACTGCAATATAAGATACAATTAATGGGAATTATATATATTTTTTTCATTTTTACTGACAAAAAAAAGCTATTAAAGTCATGATATTATTACATTTGCTGAGGTCTGTATCAAACAAACATGCTGTCTTTTATCTGGAGCAGCCGTTCCCAAACACTGGTGGGTCACAGGACATTTTCTCAGGGTCCCCAGATAAATAAAAGGCTATGGAGGAAATTCTGCAAATTTAAGATTTAAAATGTGTGTACTGATTTACCGATGAGAGGGGGAAACAAGAGCCTTTTAATTCCACCTAAATGCACTTATTTTGTCTCATTTATGAAGTCAGCTAAAAAAAAATTCCTGACAAGAGGAAATAAAAACAATGAGACTTCCTGTTATCTCGGTTATTTGTCATGTCTAAAGTTTTAACATGTGTATAAGTTTGTGTTTTCAATAAAGCATCAAGACAATATATGATGATTGAGAAATGACAGTAAAAATGTAAAGGAATCTTAACTTATGCACAGACAAAATTTATTGATAAGGCTTGGGTTGTGATGGTTTGTAATTTTTAAACAGTAGGTCCCCAGCAAAAAAAAAAAAAGTTTGGAAAACACTGATGTGGAGATCAACAAGATTTTTAGACCAGGGTATCTGTGCAGCACTACAGTACTTCAAAATAATTCTGTTTTCTCATACATTTTTCCTGCTTCAAAAGAATCGCAATTTGGTTTGGGTTTGGATATTGCACTTGGCCATATTGTGATTTTCATAATATTTGGATTAATTGTGCAGCCGTACTGTATACCATGTACTACACCCTAAGTACATATGCAGTAACATGTTTGCTGCTCTTGAAAAGAGGACACAAGTATGAGTATGAAGTGGCAACCTTTATAACCTCACTCTGTCCACAGTGATGCAATACTCTGCCTATTGTGTAATAATGACATTGTGCTATTTCATATAACTATTACAATGCTTGTACCTGAGGTTTTATTTAGATTAGGATTTATAGAACATTCAACTGTGGAGGACTCAATTTCTCACTGCTGTTACTTTAAAGGGACAGTTCACCCCAAAATCAAAACGTTTTTTTTTTTCCTCTGGCCTGTAGGGGTTTATACACATCTAGAACAAAGTAGTTCCTACATGAAACTGCACACGACGTCTGATGTTGAGTAACAGGGTCATCATTTCTGGAAAGAGGCATTGCTTCTGAGTTTTTAAAATGTTTTTTTTTTTTTTTGTCCCTTTCAGAATCAAAAGCCAAGTGCTGTCTAGTTTTATTATCTTTGAGAGAAGGCAGATATCTCCAAAACTCAGAAACTCACGGCAAAACAATCTACATCTATAAACAGACTAGAGATTTTGATGTGAACTGTCCCTTAAAAAAATCATGATGTTTGAGTAACTTTAAATATTTAAAGACTGTTCTGTCCAGACAGGCTACAAAAATCAGCAACTTACATGGGCTAACATCTCTGTAACGATTCCGATTCTTGTTTTCGGGTAATTTGGCAACCTTGCAGGGGAGTTCACACGACTGCTGACGAATCTCCTGTGACAGATTAAAAAAAAAGAAATAGTATTATGTTAACATTACATTTATGTCACATCAAAAGTCTGACGCAATATCAATATTGCAGCCTTTTAAATTATGCTTTAAACCAGAATATAAGCACATATGAAGGATCTTGAAAGGAGTTGTTCCTTCCCATCTTAAATTCTGTTGAAAAGAAATATGTGAAGTTCGCTTACTGCAGATGTTGTGCGACAACTCCCTAAAAGTGTCTTATTCATGTGAATGTGTGGGAGGTGAACACATCTGAATAAAAAACAGCTGATTCACACTGAGCTGTAATTAATGGAAATTTTGAACAAACCATTAAAACAAGCAGACTGAAGGCTGGAATATTAATGACGACTTGAAAAAAATCTCCTTTATTAAATAACAAATCTGATTTGTACAGCATTTTTTTTTTTCTTCAAATAAAATTTGTTTTTCCTGGTAAAGGGATAGTTCAGATTATTTCATGCAGGGCTGTATGAGCTAGAACTGATGTGCACAGGGTCAACAGCAAAATGTATTTCAGCCATTTAAAAAAAGATCTGCATCAGTTACGCTAGATTTAGAACATTTCACCCAACCAGTGGAGTCTTTTCTGACAGGAAACTGCTGTTATATAAGCCAAATGAGTACCAAACTTCAGTAGTTTTATGGGACCAGCCATATTGTTTCAGTACTAGAGAGAATAAAACAAACTTTGTCATGTGATACCAAATTTCGATACCTTAGGCATGAATCTCCAAGTAGTGGTTTATTTTTTATGTAGTAAAACTGCTTGGAGTGGAAAAATGCTGAGGTGCTGAAACATAAAACTAAAGAACTGAAACAGACAACTTTAAGTTCAACCACATTGTGGTAAATAGGTTTAGATTTTTCCTTGAAATAGCTTTGAGTCAGTAAAACGAAGCTGAAAATGAAACTAAAGATTTGTACCATAATGTATTTTTGAACCAGGCCTAAATATTGTTCTCTCCAAACCAACCAAACTCCATATTCAACATCAGCAATTTTACATGGCAGAACGTGGAAGTTGCTGGTCTACTGCTGTGTCAATGGGTTAAGCAATGCTAAAGTGGTGACCTTTTAAGTGTCTAAAATATGTTTTGTTGTGGACCCTGTCCACAGCAGTTCACTGCTCAGCTTCTGTGCTGGTGCTCCTCTTTGCTTTTCTTAAGTGGTGGCATGCAGACTTACTGTAGGTCATACACTGGCAATCAATAAGTACCTCATACAATCCCAAAACAAATAACCCGAATTATCCCTTTAATTTAGTGCTTCCTCTATCCTTCCTTCTCAACTAAAAGAAAAGAAAAAATAGCTAGCCATGACTTAAGCATGCGCTAAAATTTGTCATGAATTGTCTTTGACAGTGAATGTTTGAATTGTGTATGTAAAACTGCAAAGCCAAACAATGCAGCAGTTTGTAGTGGCCCTTTCATAAAATAAAATAATTAATTATGTAATATCAAAGCAGCTATTGTCACAGTCGGTATGGTACTGAGTCATTTTTTTATTGTGACATTGCAATATTCAATGTATTGTTACGTCCGTAATGGACAATCCATTAAAATGAAGTGATGGAGAACTGATATGTTTTTGTCAAAAGCACCCGCAAGAAGAAATGGCAATGGAAACTAGGATTAACAATTTGACCTAGGGATGTAATGAAACTAAAAACTCAAGATTACTCCCACAATGAAAGGTCTATGATACAATATTTCTCAAAATATTTAAAAACCAAGGCAAATAACGGCTTCAAAAAACATCCTTCATTACTGTAAATAATAAATCTGTTTACAGCAAATTTTTTGTTCTTTTAAAATCTGACTTCCTTTTAACTTAAAGTGCCTCTGCTTTCCTTGTTTAATAACATAAAAGTAGCCAGCCATGACCTAATTTGCAAAAACCTGGCATGAGTTGAAAGTGACAACAGAAACCAAAATTTACAATTTGTACTAGGGATATAACTATACGAAACTATAAAGAAACTGGAGGTAAGACAACACCACAAATTAAAAAAAAAAAGTCTAAGATAAAAATATGGAAAAATTATAATTTGGAAAACCAGCCATTACCTTATTTGCAGAAATTTGGCATGAACTGTCTTTGGAAATTAATGCTTGAATTATGTATGCACACTTACAAAACAGAAAACAGTCAGTAGTAGTCCTTTATTAAAAAAATAAATAAATAAAAATAGTAAAACAAAATGGTGCAATATGTAATACAGTAGATATCGTCACAGTCCGGTTTGGTATGGAGACAATTTTAGCTCTGATATCACGATATTCGATATATTGTTACATCTTTAAGTGGTACAGACACAGTGTGACAGTCGGTGCTGGGATGTGCTGCTGCTGTGAGACCCGGACAGACACATCAATCATCGGACTGGTCCAAGCAGGCGGAACACGGACAAAACTAAGGACGAACAGGGCTGATAATAACTACAGAAATGATTCAGACTGTTCATTATCTGTAATTTGGCCTAAAAAAAAAAGTGTCAGCTTCACCAACGGTCCACTTCCACCTTGATTTGCCAAGAGGTCCTACCTGATAAACGGCGCCCCATCTCCCGGTTTCATCGATTTCCCGAAACTCGGCTTCCATTGCTGACAGTCCAGCTGCCACTCCTTCTCCTTCTACTTCTTCTTCTTCTTCTTCCTCCCCAGATGTGGACGCCCGCAGGTCCCCGGTGATTAAACAGTTTGTAGTGTAACAGTGTCCCGCGGTAGCTGACAACTGTTCCTCCACTATTCAGTATTTCTCAGTACGGCGGCTTAGATTACCGTGCTGGTTACCTCTCTCGGCCTGGTTAGCGGAAACACGCCGCTGGCTCCTCCTCCTCCTCCTACACGGTGTAGCTGCCGCTGCTGCTGCCTTCCTCCGGCGGCTAAAAAAGACCAAAATCGTGCTTTTTAAAGAGATAATATCCAGCCACGGGTTTTCTGGGTATGACGCGGGATTTATCGGTCCTTGTCAGAGCAGGATATGCAACTTTGCTTGTATGAGACAGTCACTTTACCTTTCCTACGGCAGCTGTAGAGGCAAACCGGCGGGGACGCGCGGAAGGCATCTTTTTATTTTTTTTCTTTAAACTTTATTTAGAACAATACCGCACATACAGGGAACACTGTTTTTCATTTCTTAAAACAATATAAACAGAAGGATAATTTAATGATAGACAAAAAGTAGACAAAAAAATAAAGTGATGATATTTGTACATAATAAGAATATGCGTACTTAAAGGGAAAATTAGGTACTTTTCATGTGGATGTCCAGTCATTGTTGATGGTAAATGTATTCAACTGAAGCAATAAATTCCCATGTGTGCTTTACTTGGGATGTTAATGATCAGCCATTAATCAGTTATTCAACATTAAACATTTAACCAATTAAAACTGAATTAATCAATATTTAATCACTGGTCTAGACAGTAATTTGTTTTATATCTCTAATTATTACTTGATTTATAATTTTTTATTATTTTCAATTATTAGTTTAGGAAGATGTGCAGAATTTACAACTGTATGCTATACATTATTGACATATAAAGACAGACAACATGACAGCTCCCCAAAGGGGAAGCATCTTGATCTGCCCCTGGTGACTGGCTGCAGTATAGGTCATAAATCACACCCCCTCCATGTCAACAGATGGGACATGAGCCAAATGAAAACAAGTACACATTAAAATCATTTTCCTCAAAGATGTTTTTTTTGTCATATTTTGTAGTTGTTATCATGCTGATGTGTGTTCAAGTGTTTGTTTTTCTGATAAGTTTAGTTTTAAAAAGTGATGTGATGCTAAAAAGAGGGGTTCTACTTATTAAGGCTTGACAGTATGGAGACAAAGCAACACCCATGGGATGGCAGTTTACCATGACTGACTAATTACTTAATAATTAGTTGGACTTTATTGAAGCATAGCCTGTTGTCATAGTGTGAGGGACAGAAAGCAAGCAGCAGACTAGTGACAGTGCTGCTGGCTTGTTACAGATAGGATATGGACCAAACTAAAAACATTACACATCAAATACATTTTTTCCAAAGATGGTTTCTGTCATTTTATCAGAGTACTGAAAATCTCAAGTACAAGTACTGTTAGAATTACTGAAATATTACTCAACAACAAGTAAAACTACTGGTGCAGTTATGGTCAAGTAAAAGAACAAAGCGTTCCCATGAAAAACTATTCATTATTAAGAGTATTAATAACTCTTTAACCATTGATTTTTAAAGTATTATCAACAACATGATGTCATTTATCATATCAGATATTTCTTTGGAGAGGTTATCTCAGAATTTGGTGTGTGTCAAATGGTGTGACATTTTCCATTGTGATACATAGCCCAGAGGTTTTCAGAGTGAGAGGTGGGCATCCCCTGGTTGGTTCCTAACAGTTTCAAGGGAAGTTCAGTGAATGGAAATGAAAATATTACATTAGTTCATTATATTATAAATATTATATTAGTTATTACAATCGCAATCAAGGGGAGAATAGAATAGCTTTTGTGTGTGATTTGGTTAAAAAGAGATATCAGAGATTCAGTATGGGAATTTTGTTGTTTTCCCCACTTTCCCATAGTCAGAAACTCATAAATACCTTCCAAAAGTTTTTTAAATGTATTTGATTCAGATAGAATTGTAATGTGATTCCACATGAATAGCCGCGAAGGGCATCTTATTTGTGGAACACTATGGTGGTAACCCTAGATTCGCGAAAGTCTCGCGAGATCTTTACACGTTGTTTATTCATTTTCCACCTTGTAAAAATTCTTCAGGTTGCATAATGCGAAAAGGCTGTGGTTAAGATCTGCTTATGTATAGAGCCAAAAACACAGTTGGTTCTACTTAGAAAAAGCTCATGGTTTGGGTCAAAATAATTACTCTCGCGAGATCATTCTCATCTAGACGCGACCAACGCAGCGCACCCGCGCTGCTGGAGCGCGCACGTATTCTCACGTAATGGTCTGTGTTTACGTCCAATCTGTGGAGTCTCTGCTGCTGTGACCTGCTGCAGTTTAGTCAACGAGATATTCCAGCTGGGTAAAACTCGTGTCGGGGATGAGATATGAAATTGTTTTGAATTGTCAGACGTATATGTCGTCAGTGAGGCCGCGGACAGTGTGACCTATCAGAGGTCATGATGGATTAGATGTAGTTCAGTGGCTTTTTCCACACAGTGTGACTGACAGCAAGAACTGGGACAAGGGACTTTGGTGCTACTAACGTTAGCTAGCGACGCAACTTAGCTAAACGTTTTGAATCAGCCTTACCGCTGCGACAGGTATTATGTAAATTCTTGACAAGTTCTTCTGTGTGTGTCGCTTCATGTGTTGTCTTCCTCTGGCCACCAGCTCACTTTATATGGCTGTGTTTTCCTAGTTGTTGTCTGGCGTTGGCGTTAGCCCTCAGCTGTCGTTGGCTGCTGCTTGCTAATGTGTAGCTATAGTTATTGCCTCCCAGTGGTGGAAAAAGTATTCAAATCTTTTAACGGTAAGTTGCATTAGCAACACCACTGTGCACGATTACTCAATTAAATGTAAAATACCTACATTCAAAATATCACCGAGTAACACTCAAGTATTAGCAGTACATATATGTATCTATCAAAATTCAAAGTCCTTTCACTGAAGAGAGGACTCTGTCTGGCCATTTTATTAGTTTACTACATGTTTTGCATGAAAAATCTCAATCTGTTGGCTACAGCTATCAGACAAATGAAGTAAATTACTGAATAGCACAATATTTACCTCTTAAATGCAGAAATCTCACAAATTTGGACATACTCAAGTATCAACACCTCTAAACACTACTGATGGACAGTAACACAGTCTTTAAGGGACAGATCACCACAAAATTAAAAACATATTTTCCCACTTGCCTTTAGTGCCATCCATTCATCTCAATTGTTTTGGAGATATTGGTTGTAGAGATGTCTGCCTGCTCCTGAATATAATGGAACTAGAAGACACTCTGCCTGTGATGCTCAAAGCTCCAAAAATACTTTTGAAAGCCTCAGCAGTGGGAGTGTCATGATTCTCAAAATCTGTGATTCGATTTCACTTTCAATTTCAAGGCCATGATTCACTTTTAATTTTCAATTTAGGTATATTTTTCAGCACCAATGGCTTTGTCAATGTTAGACAATATTGTCTTGATGTGTAAAGATCAACAAATCATTTTTATACCCTGCTCACATTTTCAAATTCCTGTTTAAAAAGATAGGCTATATGGTATCAAGTCTAATATAACGGGCTGTAACCTATGCTGTCATATTTGAAGTGTTGTTTTTTTTCTCTGGACACCGCAAATATGGAATCCTGGGGAGAAAGACAAAAATATTAAGAGAATTTCTGTGGAACTATTTTCTTTCCTTCTATTCATGGATGAGATGTTACCGGTCAACCAGGAGGACGGTATTAATGTTTACATTTTGTCTAGTTTCTCTGGGCACGTGCCAGACACCGCAAATACAGAATCCTGGGGTGAAAGACAAAAATATTAAGACAATTTCTGTGGAACTATTTTCTTTCCACTGAACCTCATGACAAAACAGGAACCATGCTTCTACTCATGGATGAGACATTACAGGTCAACCAGGAGGATGATATTAATGTTTACATTTTGTCTCGCTTCTGAATAGATGCACTCTTCCTACTGCACAGTCATACAATTGGTGGACAGTAGAAAGAAAATGGTTGCTACATTACACTGCAGCAACAAGGTCTGTGGATTATTTTGAGTAACCAGGTCATGATTTCTGGAAAGAGACATTGGTTTGAGTTTTTCAAATGTATTTTTTGACACTTTGAGCACCACAAGCAGAGTGCCATCTAATGTCATTATATTAGAGAGAAGGCAGATGATATCTCCAGAGCTCAGCAACTCACACCAAAACAGTTCAGATGGATAAATAGCACTACAGGAAAGGGTAAATATATCTTGTTTTGATTTTGGCGTGAACTGTCCCTTTAATATACCTAACATCTTTGTTTCTCTGTGCTTTCTAACTAACATCAAATATGCTTTTATTCTGTCACTGTGCAGCACAAATCTTATGTTGGAATCTCACACATGTTACACACCCATTTAACTCACAAACACTCAAACAGTTATAACTCATATAGAATATGTTGCATGTACAAATGATGTAGTGAACGGTGAATTGTCTATCTGTTTTAGATTCCTTGAGTAGTTTGAGATCCTTGAGAGATTCTCAAGGCAGCATGGCTCCCAAAGACATCATGACCAACTCTCATGCCAAGTCCATCCTCAATGCGATGAACTCACTTCGCAAGAGCAACACACTCTGCGACATCACTCTGAGAGTGGAGAACACAGATTTTCCAGCTCATCGGATTGTCTTGGCTGCCTGCAGTGACTACTTTTGTGCCATGTTCACCAGTGAGGTAATGCTAGAAATGTTTTGAGTACACAATGCTGACAAAGAAGCACACTGAATTTTTACTATTTTTCAGTTCTGTAAAGCATTTGACATATGTCTCGATAAACATAGGAGAATAACAGAAAAAGATGCTATGGTTACATTTCTGAATATGATATTTTAGCTCTTTAGAGTCTCTAAGGAAGTATTTTACTGAACAAGGTGCAGTTGACAAGACAATTATGAGAATTGCTACAGGATAAAACTCAATGCTGTAACTAATCCGTCAATGATATGTGTCTTGTTACACCTGATAGCGTCTGTTCTTGTTTCTGTGCAGCTTGCAGAGAAGGGGAAATCTTTTGTCGACATTCAGGGGCTCACTGCAGCGACTATGGAGATCCTGTTGGACTTTGTCTACACAGAGACGGTGTTAGTCACTGTGGAGAACGTCCAAGAACTGCTCCCTGCAGCGTGTCTGCTGCAGCTCAAAGGTACGTTTAGGAGTGCCTGCTGTCCCTTTATTTTAAAGATGTGTGCTTAAGCCAGCTGATATTGTTGTTAGTCTGTGTAGAGGGCATCTGCAGAAAAAAATCCTTAAATTTCCTTAAAAAAGACTTTAGACAGTATTAAAATGTCATAAATTTAATTTATAAAAGTTTTAAATCTCTTCTCTTGCCTGCAGTAGGCAGTAAAGTTAGTTTTAAGACGTTTTCGTATCTGGTTACAGGCTGTTGCAGACATGTGCCTCATGCAAGAACAACTCGTACAAAAAGATTCCTTACTAAGTGGTTTGTACGAGTGGTTTAAGCAAACTTTTTGCATTCACCAATTTTCTGGTATTTTTAATTTTCACTAAGAAACAAGAATAATGTACAGGTGGTCCAGACCTGTTGTAGGAAAAATAAATTTCACTTCATAATTATGTTGACATTGTCCTGTTTGGCTGCAATTCAAATGACAATACAATTCTAACTTTACACATAAAGCATCAATAATTTAATTTGTTACAGTCAGGCGTGTCAGCCATATCTTCATATGTAGATTTATGAAGTCACTGTCAAGGAAAAGCTCCTCTGTTGTGCAGTATCATCTATCATGGCACATATTCTGTCATCCAGCTCCATGACAGAAACTTCCCCTGACCCCCTCCTCCTGTTGCAGTCATCAATCACCTTGCCGTCGCATGATGTCTTTTTAAGTCATTTTCACATCGAACCATTTCTTCTTTATCTCAGTGACAGTACAACCCACAGTTAACACACAGCTGGCACTGTTAAAATAATAAGCTTTCCTTCATGGATCTCTGTAAGCAGAACTTCAATCTCCGAACTTGTAAAGTTCCTCTTTTTTTTCTTTGATGCCATTTTCGTGAATGAACACTTCCTGATATATGGAACAAGTTCATTTGTACAGCACATTTTTTAACAACAGGGCAATTCAAAGTGCTCTACATAAAACATAAAGTGCACCAAGAGCTTCAAGACAAAATGTAAAAGGAACAGAAATATTTCAACACAATTAAAAGAGTTAAATAGTCAATAGAAGTAAGGAAAGTATAAGTTACAGTGTAGTTTAAGATTTATAAAAATACAAAAATGTTCTTGCATGAGGTCCATTATTCAGCTATAAACTCTAAGTGGGATTGTTGTGACAGCAGATTGTGTGTTGTGGATCCTGCATCATCAGATCCGCCGTAAACACTGTCACTGCTGCTAGCTACAGTAGCTGGGGAGCTCATCGCCAAATGTCAAGTATCAATTTTAGCCAAATCTTTAGTGAACTTCAATAAATTAATCATTTGAAATAGGTAAGCGGCATTAAATGAATGTAAGGATTAACCTGAGTCGGAGTCACATTAATTTAATCAATCATATCATCAGGAGTTGTTGTCAAATACTCCCGAAAAAATGTGATGCATTATGTTGCATTACAAGTGGTATTTAACAGGTCTTAAAAGGTCTTGAATATAATGTGGTGAACCCTGTAGAAACCTCGAGGCACCACTCTTCAAATGAAATGGTTTCAGAGTTGTTGAGTCATGTCTGTCATGATCTGTCTGAATTTGAATGATGCGTGTGTGTTTATACAATTTTAACTTTTGTCTTCCTCAGGGGTGAAAAGAGCGTGTTGTGACTTTTTAGAGAGTCAGCTCGATCCCTCCAACTGTCTGGGTATTCGTGACTTCGCCGAAACTCACAATTGCCTCGACCTGATGCAGGCCGCCGAGCTCTTTTCCCAGAAGCATTTCTCCGAGGTGGTTCAGCATGAGGAGTTCATGCTGCTCAGCCAGACAGAAGTCGAAAAGCTTATAAAATGTGACGAAATCCAGGTAGGAAGACCGGATGCCATGAGGTTTTTTACTTTTTGATGTTATTATCAGGTTTAGTTGAAGTTTCAGTGAATCCAGAGGAGATTTTTCTTCAAATAATTATATTTTTGAGGTTATATTTTGTGGTTATTACAGTGGAAATACTACCGCTTTTGTCCACAGGGGTTTCCAAAATCCTCAAAATATGGAAGTTCCTTGTTATTTGAAATACCTGAACTCATGATAACACATCTGTTCCCTGATATATCTATGTGTTATCTATGTATGATGTACCTATAATATTTCATTTTGGTGCCTGAAAAGCAACGTGACTAAAACAATGTAGTGTTAACTGAGTTTGACTTTCACAGCTTTCTTATTGTCTTTCACCTGAGTGGGAAAAGAGAAAAACAAGTACCAGCCTGCTGTAATCTCAGTCAGTCACCCCCCTCCTCCAGTCCCACTCACTTTTGCGGATCGGGCTGACAAAGAAATTGCAGAGAAGAAAACCTGATTTAAGTTGGCCTTTGTGCTCAGGAAATTCCTGTTCCCGACCACATGCCTTGCTTTGTGAAAACACAGTTATTATCACACAATGATTTATAGATCATCAATTCTCTCAAATGGCTCTTCCTGTCATTTTTGTTGTCTTTAAAATAAAACCAGACCATACATGTAAATCACAGTCACGCATAATTTGCCCTCAGTAAAACTTTTCTCTTCATGTCATCTTTCTCATGTGAGGATTTTATAGTGAGAATTTATAGCTTTCTTTCTACCTACAGCAGACTGCGTTGTTGCATATTGTGTGTTTTTGATTACAAGTATAATTGCAATTGCTGAACAATTAATGATAAACATTATAGATGGACAGTGTAGCTGGTGCAACTAATAAATATTGTGCAACACGTTTAACTGCAGTTTTCAGCTAACTGTTCAGTTATTAAAGGGCTAGTTTGGATTTTCTGAAGTGAGGTTGTATGAGGTACTGATCCATAGTCTGCCCCCATTCTGGAGAAGCAGAGAGGAGTTTCAGTGGTGGAGGAAGCTCAGAATTTATTTGCTATGGACATGACAGCACCATGACATGTTTCAGTCATCTAAAAGAATCAACAGACTGTTTAAGTTTAAGAGTCAGTATAAATGTGCGCTATATTTAAAATATTTTCATCACTTAACCTTGCAATCAGACAGCATTTTCTGATGGGAAACCAGTGGTTTATAAGCTAAATAATGCTTTCTCCATAATTACCAGTGTCCATTGGCAAAAGCAGTAAATTGAGTTGCAGGTCTACTTCTGCCTCACTTGTTTAGTTTTCTGTGTTGTTGTGTGACTTTATTCTTTTAAAGAGTTAGTTAGGGTCACTGACATAGATAAAGATGGACAACATGGCAGCTGCCCAAAAGGGAAACCAAAACATCTCGATCACCTGGCTGTAGTTTTAAAGCCCAACCCCTCCACACTATCAGATAGGACTTGGGCCAAACTAAACCATCAAAGTACACAAATATATTTCTCCCACAGTTGGTTTCTGTCATGTTAGGAAACTGTTATCATTCTTGTTAGTTTGTCATGATTTCCCACAATTTGATATGACTTTAGATTCTAAGGTCACGATTCAATTCAGGTTGTTGATTTAAACATTTTTTTTTTGTTTTTCTGTTTTTTGCGCCGCCTGTTCTACCATCAAGTCTTGATTTGTAAGGATCAACAGATTATTGGTTTTCTGCCTTGACAACTGTTGGCATTTTTAAATTCCTCTTTAAAAACTCTATCAAGTGTGATATGACAGTCGATAAGCTACGCTTTGTCATTTTTAAAGTGTTTTCTTTGGACACACCGCAAATACGCGGGGGTGGAGAGAAAAAAAAATACTGAGAATCACAGATTCTGCCTTTCACTTGGATTACTTAAACTGAAAGCTCATTTTGATATATATATTTTTTAATTTTGAAACTGTGACACCTGTAACTCTGACATATGTTAATTTTTCTGATAAGTGTTGTTTTAATTAGTTATTCGATGCTATGAGAAGGCTGATTCACGTCTTGACTGACAGCTGAGCCCTGTTCGCCATTGAGTTGGCCAGCTGTGTGGGCAAGTGTTGGATATTTTGGCTTTATTTTTGTACAGTGAGAGGAAGAGGAGGCGTGTCATCCATTTTTAATTCACAGTCAATTGGTCGGATTCACAAAAGTCACCACAAAACACTAACAGATCGAGGCAGCTCCTGTGTTCTGTGAGGGGATATTACTGTTTTTGCCAAAGGAGTCTGGTTGGTTTGAAAAGAGCAATATTTGGCTCGTACAACGGTGGTTTCCCATCCCAGAAAAAGCCGTCTGACGGCAATGAAAAGAGGTGAACATAATCCAAATATAGCATACAGTTAAAATGACAGAAATTTATTTTAGTTGGTCCTTCTTTTTGACGTGTCTAAAATGCGTTTTGCTTCTGACACTGTCCACAGGAGTACATTGCTTAGCTTCCTACACCGGTACTCCTGCTGCTCACTGGGGGCGTGGTGACCGCTATTTACTGCAGCTCATACACTGATGGATCTGTATCTCACACAACCCCACTGAAACAGTCCTCTCAATATGTGGATTTACTGTCTTCTCACTGTGCATGCTGTCTGTATGTAGGTGGACTCAGAGGAGCCTGTATTTGAAGCCGTGTTGAACTGGGTGAAACACAACCGAAAAGAGCGAGAGCCCTACCTGCCAGACATGCTCGAGTTTGTCCGAATGCCGCTCCTGACCCCCCGTTACATTACAGATGTCATTGATGCTGAGGTGAGCCAGACGACACACACACACACACAGCAGGTTGTTGTGTAATCATACGCCAAAGCTTCCAGTGAAGGATTGTGTGTTGAAGTATTTATCACCATAATTAAGCGAGTTTTGACACGTTTTAGCCCCTCATTCGGTGTAGCCTGCCATGTCGAGACCTCGTCGACGAAGCCAAGAAATTCCACTTACGACCGGAGCTGAGGAGTGAGATGCAGGGCCCTCGCACACAAGCTAGATTAGGTAGGAATCCTGTTTTTTAATTGCAATTTAGGTATATGCATGTCTCCTATATACCTACTTTATAATCCACACACACAGTAAAAGTGATTTTTGGGTCTTTTCAGGTGCCAAAGAAGTCCTGTTGGTTATAGGTGGATTCGGCAGCCAACAGTCACCGATAGACATAGTTGAAAAATATGATCCAAAAACACAAGAATGGAGCTTCCTTCCTGTACGTATTAAATATTTTAGAGAGAACCCTATAATTTTTTTTTTCTAAGTAGCTTCAGCTGATACAGACATGTATGTCCTTGACAGAACATTGCACGGAAAAGGCGTTATGTCGCCACTGTGTCCCTCCACGATCGAGTTTATGTGATCGGAGGCTACGACGGTCGCTCGAGGCTCAGCTCAGTGGAGTGCCTGGACTACACAGCGGACGAGGACGGTGTTTGGTACACCGTCGCCACCATGAATGTGCGCCGCGGCCTCGCTGGAGCCACAACACTCGGAGGTGAGCGTGCCAAATGGCTCCTGCCTTTGTTGGTATTTCCTTTCTTCCCTAGAAATCCCCTGTGAATGGTTTTGTTGTTTCTCAGAAAGGCACACAGTAACAATACAGTGGTGTTTTTTTCAGTCTAGTTAAATCTGATCTGGTTCTCGACAGACATGATCTATGTTGCCGGTGGCTTCGATGGAAGCCGACGTCATACCAGCATGGAGCGATATGACCCAAACATCGACCAGTGGAGCATGCTGGGAGATATGCAAACAGCCAGAGAGGGAGCTGGTCTGGTGGTGGCAAGTGGACTTATATACTGTCTAGGTATGAACAGTCTTTACTTCTCAGTTTTTAATAACTTTGACACACATGATGTTCTTATTGGGGCTGCAACTTATGCTTATTTTTCCTCATCAGTTAATCACTGTCTGGAAAAGGTCAAAAAATATAATTTCCCAGAGCCTGATGTGGCATATTCAAATCCAAAGACATTCAGAAGAAAAGCAGAAAATCTAAACATTTGAAAAGCTGGACACGGCAACAGTCATCATTCAATCAATGACGTTAAGTTAAGTTTTTCAAAGTCCAAGGTCGAGGATGGTGACCTAAAAATCCAAAGATATTCAGTTCAGTAGGATAATAAATGAAGAAAAGTGTGAAAACAACTTTAAATTTTAAACTGCCATTTTTGCCTGAAAAATTACTTTGCAAATTAATCAATTATCAAATTAGTTTACTAATTTAACTTAACTTTAATTCTCTTACCATTGACTAATTGACTAAGTGATTATTGTATTGACCCAAATGTAACACCAACACGATTTTCGAAAGAAATTTTGAAGAAACAACACTTTCACATTAGTCCTGTTGGGGAAGTTTCCTGGAGATAAATTGGAGGAGACGAGAGGCCTCATCTCTAAACTCTGTTTTATTGTACAAGTGAAACATGAAATGAAACCATTAATGTGAACATAAATCCCACATTTGAGTAGAAGTCAAATACCTTCTCTCCTGTCAGGCTCTTAAAGCTGTCATTTTAAGCACGACAAGCACGTGTTTTCACTTTAGTTAAACAGTTAAACAAAAGGTTACAGAAGCCTTAAGAAACTCCTGTAGTTTTAACTGGACTAAAAAAAAATACTTTGAGGGTTTGAGGGTTGACTGACTCTCAAAGACGCACTATAAACAGGCTTGAAGACGCTTGCTAGCCTGGCAGCAGTAAGGCTGTAGAAAACCTATAAAGCAACACTCTCTGTAAGACCGCTAAGCTTCACAAAAGGAATATCTGATGTTTTGATTACTTGTCAAGCCTTAATACAATCCCACTTTTTATAGCGCAGTTTCCAAAGAAAGATATTGTATTGTGCTCGGGCAAAAGTGGTCACTGACTCATTTCAGCTCAGCTAAACTTGTCTAGAGTTGCAGCCAGCAGTTATTTATTTCTCAGTTAATTTGTTAATCATTTGGTTTATTAAATGTCAGAAAATAATGGAAAATACCCAACACAGTTTTTCCCTAAGATTTAAGATCATAACTTCACTTCACTCTTAAGACAAAGAATAACATGCAGATCCAACAAATGAGAAACATTTATGCTTGGAAAATGACTCAAATGATTGATGGATCAAAACAGATTTTTCTGTCAATCAATTAATGGACTTATTGTTGAAGCTCTACATGTGTAATTTCCCTGATATTTCCTCACAGGCGGATATGATGGACTAAATATCTTGAATTCAGTGGAGCGGTATGACCCTCACACAGGCCACTGGACAAGTGTTACACCCATGGCCACCAAGAGGTCAGGTAGGTAAGAAAACAGGATGAAGTGAAGTATTCAAGCTAACTGTGAGCGTTTCTGTTCATCTGAGAGTTTTATTCTCCTGTTTTCAGGGGCCGGCGTTGCTTTACTCAATGACCACATCTACGTGGTTGGAGGCTTTGATGGTGTTTCACACCTCGACTCGGTTGAGGTCTACAACATCAGAACGGACTATTGGACCACTGTGGCCAATATGACAACGCCTCGGTGTTACGTGGGAGCCACAGTTCTCCGAGGACGTCTCTATGCCATTGCAGGGTAAGAAAGGGTGTCTCACCTCCCTCTTTCAAACCACGCAGAGTCGTCCAGCAAAAAACAGTTGAACCAGGCTCTAATTTTGCTGCAACATGACACCGCACACCTCATTTCCACTGTTACTGTCTAATCTAAATCAAGTGATTACTGTTTCCTTCTAGAGCAGTAAAATCCTTTTGTTGTAGTATTATAAACGTCTGTTCTGTGTTTTGGTGTCTGATAAACCTTGTTGTGTTCATGACTAGTTTTTGCTCATTTTTTTCTTCCATCTCTCGTTCTCAACTCCTCTCTTCTCCCAGCTTGTGTTTCCTCCTGTGGTCTGCTCTTATTGGCTGTAGTTTGTTGCATGGCTCGCCAGTCTGTCCCCAACACGACTAGATATTAAACCTGCTTGGTATCCTTTGGGCGTCTGTGAGGCCCTGGCGTGATCTCAGATCATGTCTTTTGAATATTTCACAAACAATGAGTGAACGCCTCTGATCTCTGGGATTTTGTTGGCAATCTCAAAAAAACGTGTGGAGTGGAAAATCAGGGCTTCAATACTGCAGTGGGAATCTGTCATTAGGAGTGACCATAATGACCATTTTAATTGAAATTACAATATGACCCACTGCAATTTTCAAATCGCAGGAGGCGCAGTATTTGTCAAAGGCAAAATGTGTTTCAAAATAGTTTTAAACTTAACATTGTTGTGGTCCAAAGATATCCTGACCATATTCCACAGACTTGAGAAAACATCTTTTCTGTTACAGATCCACGCAAAAATCACACCATAATCGTTTTTCAATGAAAATTAGAATAATGATGTAATGTGATCATTCCCTCTAGTATCACAAATTATATCGCAGTTGCAACATCAGTCAAAATAATTGCAATTAAAAATCAGCTCTAAATCAAAACTTGTTTCAATTTTCATGCAAGCGCCTTAAGAGAGGCTGAAAAATCCTGTATGTGTTTAATGATGTTAATTTAGCTTTTTCTGTTGTTATCAGAAAAGTTATCAAGTTTATCTGGATGATTATAATTGTGGCACATCGCTGGCGACTGATTGTGAGTCACCGCAGTGTTTTTGTTAGTGGGTCATTGAAACTCTGCCGGTTAAGATGAACCTTATCTCTCCATGTTACACAACACAAAGAATTAACTTTTGATAGTTCAGTCGGTACAGCAGTCTCCTGCAGTTCAGCAGTCCAGTTGAGCAGAGCTGATTGTTGTGGTTAAAATTCTCAGTTCCTCTGTGTTTGTCTCACATCTCTCCAGATATGACGGGAACTCCCTCCTCAGCAGTATTGAATGTTACGACCCGGTTATCGACTCCTGGGAGGTTGTCACTTCGATGGCGACGCAGCGGTGCGACGCCGGCGTCTGCGTTCTACGAGAAAAGTGATTTCTTTTTTTTTTGTTTTTTGTTTTTTTGTTTTTTGTTTTTTTGCCAAGAACAAGAACCACAAGAGGAAAAGCAGACGGGAGGACAGGCAGCTAGACTTTGCTAAAATGCCACTAAAACAGAACCACAAAGGGAGATGTTTGTTCGCCAGTATGCAAATAGGTACTCTGAAAAGAATGAGTGCAGCAGTTTGGGCCGCCTCCTCGACTGGATGGTCAACCCTCCGACACTCGGACCGCGCAACAGAGATTCAGCTTCGCCGTGGTAGACTTCACCTCAAAAGAGGCCTCCAAGGAGCCCATCACCACTTGCATGATTCTCTTCGGTGGTACTTGTTGCTGTCGTTACCTGTGAGATTATTTTTTCAGTTTGTCTTCAAAGTGCAATATATTTCTACTCATCATAAGAAAACATTTAAAGACGGGGTTGAGTCAGACTCCGTTTGCTGCTATATGCCTTATGACTTTGGCCTACATCAAACAGTGAGCATCCATGTTGCCTCCCATTTGACTTTGATGATAGTTACAGTACATTGGCTTATTATCAAGTGTACTCATTTGGCATTTGCAAGGTCATTAATGGGTCAGTAATTCAACCCTTTTTGTAATTCTTCCTGTAAACAGTGCTTTTAGATTCAAATCACTTTAATACGAAAGGTTTATTACTTATTGTTGCTCTGAGAATATATATTTAGAGATAAATATTGTTTTAGAAAATGACTGAATTGTACCAGTTTACTTTAATTATTTTGTCCCTCTATTTGGCACAGTTGAAACATCACCAAGTAGTAAGTATGAGGTGCATGTGATTTGTTTTTCTTCCTCAGCTTATACATCTGGACGTGTACGTGTAGGACACAAAGTCATGACATCACTGTTGCCTGGGAAGTGAATAAACACACCGAGAACTGACACGTTCTGTCTGCGGTGCATCTTTTCAGTCAGTTGTCTTGTGATGCAGAGAGACCAAACGCACTCACTTCCTCACGTCACCGGCTGAGTCAGTGGGTAGAAAAGTCGTCATTCGCGTCCACAGAGCGAGTGGAGAATCATCCGAGCAATCGAAGCAGTTTAATGTCTCAAATTCATCAAACTGGACGGGATAGACTTACTACGACTTGATGGGTCCCATTTGAATGTGAACAGTAAAAACTGAATATCAGCATGCAATCAGATTACTCAATTTACTGTCCAACCTGCCAACAATATTTTTTCCATTTGAGGAAGCAGGAGCATTTTGTGATGACTGTATTAGTCATACTAGTGTCGTGGTTCAGACTGAAGAATCTCAACAATGATTTGATGAATTACCACGAAGTTCACGTTCTCCAGAATGTGAATCCAACTGAATCTGCTGATCCTCTGACTTTTCCTCTAGCATCATCATGATGTTGACATTGATGGTTTTGAGTAAAATGTCTAAATTTTGGGTTGATTCCTGTGAAATTTAGTACAAACATCCATTTCCTAAGAAGCCAAGAGAATTTTTTTTTTTTAACGCCGTTATATCAAGATCACAAGTTAATGATTTTGTTACCACAAGATGACAACAACCAAAAATTATTTTGTACATTTAAACTTGTATAGCAACTTTCAAAACATAGTTACAAAGTAGAATAAAAACAGAATCCAGTGAAATACCGCAGAAGAAGATTATTAAAGAAGAACATACAAGTAAGAATTAAGTATCTGGTAAGATATAAAAAACATTTTCTTGTGATAAAGGCAAAAATCACGAGGGCACTATAAATTTATTCTTTAATAAAAGCCAAACAAACAGATCTGTGCATCTCAGTTCTACATCTCAGGGTTCATTTATCTTGAGAAAACAAAAGGCCGGTTACACAAGATAATTTATCAGGAGAAAATGACTTTTGATTTCTTGAGACCACGGGAAGAGAAAACGAGTGTCTGGTTGATTTGATAACGCCTGATTTCAGCCTTTAAGATTACTGTCATGACTGAACGAAGGATTAACAACTGAACAGTAAGTTAGTAATCCTTGATCTAACATTTTCATCTTAAATCACTTGCTACACTTCTCAAACCACCACCTATACATGCTGGTATGACGCTGATCTCTGATAAACATAAAAATAAATTAATATTCAAAGTTATAAGAGGAAACAACCTTTTGTTTTCTCATGATAACATGTTGATTATTTTGAGATTACACAGCTTGCTTTCTCAAGATAACAAGCCATTACAATGTCATCTTGTGATAATGGCATTAAAAAATGATGAAGTGCAAGCAGAGGGCCGCCCTGGTAGCTCAGTTAGAGCGTCTGCTCTGCTTACTGAGGCTGTGAGCTGTTTGCAGCAGACCTGCTTCATTTCCAGTTTACTTCCCTTCCCTGCCTGTCATCCTCTCTCTCTCTCTCTGCCCCCTTTCCTGCCATATCTTCAGCTGTACTATTAGTACCAGTGCAACCACGTAAAAATGCTGCACGACAGGTAAAAGTCTACAAAGTTCTACTAAAATTCTACTTAGTGTACATAAGTATACAGTATCAGCAACGAACTGGTTAATATCATTTTCTTCTACTTCACATTTCCACTCCACAGTTCACAGGGGGATATTTACTCCATTACATTTATTTGATAACTTAAAGTATAACATTTTCTGATTCAGATTAATAATACAAAATATAATTGTTTAAATATAAATTATTATGATACATTTTTATGGATAAAAGACTAAATTGATACTTAAAACTTTCAATTTTAAAAGGTATGTACATATGAATGCATTAATAATTATAATTCAGTCGTACAATATATATTATTCTGAAATGAAACATTCTGCATAATGAGTTCTTTTACTTTAAAGCCCTTTAAACTTTCATATTTTATTGATTTTGGAGGCCCCTGTGGACAAAAGCAGTAGTGTTTCCTCCACCAAAACCACAAAAATACAACATCAAAAGTAAAATGATCTAAACACAAATCTCCTCCTCCTTTATTTTAGCTGGCAAACATATTCATCACCCTGAGTTTGTCTGGCAAAATGTAAACACGGACTAATTTCACTGAGAATTCAGAACAACTACAGAAATGGTCTCGTTTGCTCATATAGAACAGTCATTCCCAAACACTGGGTCGGGACCCACAGGTGCGTTGCAGGAGATTTTATTTGGGTCGCCAAATAAATAAAATGATAATGCAAGAAATGTAGTAGTATCTTAATTGTATTTATATAATTCAGTTGTCTAAAATGTTCTTTATTGTTTTCCAGATGAAACCAATGAGATGTCCTGTTAACTCAGTCTAAATGCATTAACTTCTCAGTTATAAAATATTCAACATGTGTATATGTTTGCAATAACATGCATCAAGATTAGGGCTGCAAATCATATATTGCAGATCAATCTGTCCATTATATTCAAGATCGATTGATCAGTTGTGGCTGTCAGTTTAAAAATGGGTCAAACAGATGGTACGCCCGTGTGCTCCATCTGTTTTCACGTGTTTGGACCTATTTTTCAACAGTGATCAATCTGGCAATAATTTTTCCACTAATCAATTAGTTGTTTGATCCATAAAATGTCAGAAAATATCGATCGTGTTCCTTGTTTTGTCCACAACTCAAAGATATTCGGTTTACCATCAAAGAAGAATTAAAAAAAATCAGAAAATATTCACAGTTAAGAAGCTGAAATCAGAAAATTTTGAATTTTTTTCCTTCAAAAATGACTCAAACTGATTAACTGTCTTTGAAAATAGTTGCTGTTGAATTTAATAATTGATTACCCGTTGCAGCTTTAATCAATATAATATAACATGATGCGGAAATGGAAGTTGAAATGGTGAGGAGCGTTCATTCATGCAGAATTTATTACTAAGGTCTGTTGTGCAGTGGGTTGTGATGGTTTGTCATTCTTCAAAAGTGAGTCCCCAGGAAAACAAAAGTTTGGGAAACACTGATACAGAAGCATCAATAATAAATCAAAACAGTTTCATAACCACTTAAAAATTCCTTGTAATGGCTTTAATTTTGAATGCAGGACTTTAACTTGTAACAGAGTAATTCTACACTGTGGTATTTCTACTTAAACGTAGTACTTATTCCACCACTGCCAGTGATGCAATGCTGAATTGAGTCATACGAATAGATATGAATTAAAATGTGACAGATGACTGATCTAATGTGTCTAATTGTCTCTTGTGCATGCCAGTAACAAGAAAAAAAAGTGACTAAAACAACATTTTGAGTGAGGAAACACATCTCTCCCTCCCTCCCTCCCTCTGTCACTCCCTCCCTTCATCTATCTATCTTGAATAAGCTCCGTCAGGCAGACACATCGGTGAGTCTGTCTGCAGATATAAAGAGCTTGTGGGTGTGGGTGGGACGGAGCAGAAGAGTCTACCTGTCCCAGAACACAGCAGAGGAGCTACACGTCTGTCTGGAGCCGTCCTGACAGATAAACTCACAGTATCCTGCACCAAAATCAACTAACTATATCATCTGGAGCAACATGGTAAGATCTTTACAACTTATTAAAAGACAGGAGCTTATCCGGAAAAAGTTTGATATTTGGTGGAATGATTCAGTAAATTATATATCTTACTTTTTTTTCAGAATTTTCCACCAGATTCTGGCAGAATTATCTTCAAGTTAAGATCTGATTTTCACCCAAAACTCTCCAAAACTGTCTGCATGCACACTGCATGTAATTTAAATTAAAAAATGCAGTTGCATGTGTTAACATACATGTAGATGCAACGCTGTGAAAGCTTGAATAATGTCTCCATACTCTTCTTTGCACTTTAAGTTTTTTATGAGTTCATAATCTTTGACAGATTGAGACAAACAAGAGGAGCTCAAATCTTCATCCTCTGAATTTTAGTCTGGCACTTGGAAAAAAAACGTAAAAAAGCCTGTTTTGTGTGAATATTGAAGTTTTTGTATGTATTTTTTAATCAGTTTTCATATTCCAGACTTTGCCTGTGTCTTCCAAATGTCACTCATCAGCAAAAAATCATCTTGGGGGATGTTCCTCCCCGAAGCCAGAGAAAACAAAACCTGAAATTCTCAACATGTCGAAACACGACTGCGGGAAGCATTAGAAAATGCAACAGTTCAGTGTTGGAATAAGCCTCTCCTGATTTTGACATTGTTTACACTCAACAACTGGAAAAGCACTGCACAAATACAATGACTATTACAGCCAATTATATCAGACATGTCAGTAATGCACACCGAGCTGAAAGAAAGATCAAAATAAGTCCAACTTCATAAACAACTGAACATTTAACAGTGAAATTGAATCATGGTTGAAATGTCTATACCACTGACTTTAAAGCAAATTAAAATATTTTATTTTGAAAACCATTTGTCTGGATTTCTCTGTTTAAACTCCCCTCTTTAAAAAGCCCAGTAGGTAATTTCAGCTTTTAACAGAACTTTAATTTTAGCCGCCTTAGACGTGCACCTCTATAAATAATAATGTAATAGAAAAATAGAAAAATAATATAAAATAGAATAAAAAAAAATTCAACAACTAACAGATTGATTTTCATAACATTTATGATCCCAGAGAATTATTCTGTCTTTGGTGATTCACTGACTTTCCCTCTAGCACCACCAGCAGGTTAACATTTTTGCCTTTTAGTAAAATGTCTATACAGCTATCAGATGGACAATCATGAAGTTTACAGTAGTGCATTTATTAATGCAGCAAATATAATAAATCAGAATCACTTGATGATCTCTTAACTTTTCCTCTGGCGCTACCATCAGGTCAAAATCTGAGTTTGTCAGTTAATTTGGTTTATGACCAAATACCTGCAAAACTAGACTAATACCAGTCTCATCACCTTTAGCTGTAGCTTCAGACTTTTTAGCAAATAAGAAGCAATTATTAGCATCCAAAACACCAAACAAAGATGTTTCACATTAACATCATACCTATTTATCATCTGCATATTAGGATTTGGCTCAAAGCACTGCTGTGTCTAAATACACACAGAGACACTGACATGGCTGTAGACTCTTACGCACCATTTACACCTGGTATTAAAATCCGATCTGCATCTGGACAAGTCATCCAGATTGTTATATGAATTGTGTTTACACCCTCCTAAGACCTGAACACAGTACAAGTCAGACTACCTCCAGATGTGGTCGGACAGATCTGGTTCACATACTGATCGTGAAGAATTTAAACCTTGCATTAACATGTGTTTTTCTCCTCGTCTGGATGACTTTTCCAGATACAGACTGCATTTTAATACTGGTTATAAATGGGATGTTAGTCTAATTTGAATATTGGACACCTGCATTTTCCATTTTTGTGAACTTTATGAACCCTAAAAACAAGCACATAAAAAAAACCTCAAGAATTTGAAGTTGCACAACTTTAAATCACCAACAGAAAATTCAAACCATTTTATCCAGTATCTCTGATAAACATCGGTTGCTTTTTAAATTCACATCCTAGTGGCCTTACTTTGCTTTATATAGGTGTATTTTTTGGACTAACAGTCAAGATCTACACATCCATGACCTTTATTTGCAACATCAGTTTAAAATTTCAGTATTAAAGCTCCACTATCTGAAAGGTAAATCAGATTTACAGGGATTTATTGGCAGAATGTGGCAGAAAGTGAATATAATTGGATGTATTTATGATTGGATGGCAAAAATACATTCATCCTTTTCAGGTCTATATTTGCAGTAAACGCCTGTGTTTGGAACCCATTCATGCTTTTGAGAGTTTGTTTTTCTTTGTACTTTATGACAGACATCTCAACTCCCATCTGTATTGTTTTTGTTTTCTGTTCAGAGAGAGTGCATCTCTATCCATGTAGGTCAGGCAGGTGTGCAGACAGGAAACGCCTGCTGGGAGCTCTTCTGCCTCGAGCACGGCGTCGGTCCCGACGGCGTCTTCCTGGAGAACCCCACAGAACCCAACTCTCGCGAAGACCCATTCAACACCTTCTTCAACACTGGGAGCTCTGGGCGCCATGTTCCCAGAGCCATATATGTGGACCTGGAGCCCACAGTGGTTGGTAAGTAGACCTGCATGCGTGTTAATTTTTACCCTCCTTATCTCTATTTTTATTACCATTCCTGTCATCCTATTAAGTGTGGTCGTGTGCGTCTAGTGTGAGTGCATCTCCATCCACACGCTTCACGCAGGTAACTGCTGATGGGAGCGCTGGTATCCAAGCAACAAGTGCAGCGGTGACTCCTTTACCTTTCATTCATTGCTGGCTAACATTTACAGAAGTGGATTATGTAAATAGCAAGTTGTGCAGTGGATTGATTTTAGCCAGGAAAAATCCTTTATTCCAGTGTGTCACTATAGTTGCTTAAAACCTCAAGGACAAAAGGGACTTTTTCTGCATTTTTCACAATCAGAACTGCTCATCCCAGCTCACACTGAAGCTACATCACTAGAAGTGGTTTTTATTTAAACTTACTGCGATATATTTCCACTGAAGCGCTGTACCTACAGCCGACAAAATGTAGTAGAAGGTTATATAACTCAACAAGTAATACTTCTAGTTAGATCATTGAAATGAAGTGTAGAATTTTTTCCTCCAATTTGTTAAAATAATTTAAAATTAATTTGATTTCCTCTTCTATTAATCTTTCTGCTATTCTTTTATATATTCGGTTAGATTTTTGACTTGTCTAATAACCTTTTACCACATGTTGTCAATTGTCCTACAGTAAATATTAGACAAGACTCCATTTTTATAACTTCATCATTTTATATGGCAAAATTCTAGATATAGTGTGCATCATTTTAGTTTCATTTTTAGTTTATATCTGTGGAAATCAACCAGTTTTGACAAAGAAAACATTAGTTAGTCCTGACTTTGCCATCGAACCACTAACACGTCAATATGATTGGAAAAGTTAAAGATAACACGACAGTGAAGCTGATAAACTAAACTCCTGGACGTGTGTGTTTTAGTAGAAAACACCCACATTTGGCAGTCTGGTCTGTAAAATTTCAAGTTATACTAAATTGCAGTTGATCTTATTGACCTTCCTGAATGAAATCTTTCTTTTCAGATGAAGTCAGAGTTGGAAAGTACAGAGAGCTTTTCCACCCTGAGCAGCTGATCTCTGGAAAGGAAGACGCGGCCAACAACTACGCACGAGGTCATTACACTGTTGGGAAAGAAATCATCGATGGGGTCATGGAGCGTATTCGTAAAATGGTCAGTAATGATGATAAAACCTGATTGGGAAATAACCAGTTTTGTTTTTAGGAAGAATTTCATTGAGTTCGCAGCGGTTTTTATATGAATAACTATTATTGTGCAATTTCCAGAAAGGAAGACAAAGAAAAGCATTGTCATTGCTTTTGTTTTGATACTTTCTTGGCTCAAGGTTTTTTTTTTCAAGTGGGAATAATAGAGTTGACACATAAACTATCTGCCTTGTATTTGTATCATGAAATAGTTTGTGGGAAATACAGTCATTCCTTTCTTGCAGAGAGTTAGATGAGCAGATGCAAAACTCTCATATCTGAGAGCAGGAAGTCACTGTTCAGCTCTTCAGCTTTTGTACAGATTAAACAAACAAGATAATATGCATTATTTAGTGAACTTAACTGGTGGGTGGATTTTGTTACCTTTGTATTGATCCAGGCTCGCAGCTCCCCTCTCGTCTTTGTGCTAGGATAAGCTAACAGGCTGCTCGCTGTAGCCTCGTATTTATTGATCTTTTGAAGTGGGGTTGTATGTAGTACTTAGTTATAGTCTGTTTATTACCTGCAGCAGATGGCGGTCGCCACGCCCCCGGTTTAGAGAAGCAGCAGAAGAGCCGGTGGAGCAAGCTAATGGCTGGTTCACACCACATGCTTTTGAGCAGTGCGTCTGCGTGGCGTTACCTGGTGGTTTTTATTTTGGCGCCCATATTAACAGGTTAGAGCCTCATCTCGCCTACGCATGTTTCTTAGCATGTTACTTGATCAGTGCATCTGTGTGGCGTTACCTGTTGGTTTTTATTTTGGCGCCCTCATCGCGCCTACACATGTTCCTTAACAAAAATACGCAATGAAAAAGGCCTACTGACAGTCATATTCACATTATATCAGCAACATGACACTTTCATTACAGTTTTAATGTCTAATATGGCAGACATGAAAAAAAAAATCAGGCAAAGGGCAGTGCACTTTCTTTTATTTTGTCTCTTCTATCTTTCTCACTCCCTCTCTGTCCCCTCCTCTCTCTGAACGGGGGGGAAATCACTGATTTCCTTGTGTTTACAGCTCTTTTCCTCTCTGAAAACTGTAGGAAGATAGGGCTTTCAGCAGCCGCACTCCAACAGAAATGCTGCCCGTGTGAACACCACAGACGTGCAAACAGTTCAGCTAGGTAGCAGTGACGCACGGGTACATGCATGTGGTGTGAACCAATATCAGTATCAGTTTAAGTGTACAGCATATTTAGAATATTTTCACTGCTGTACCTGCCATCTTTTCGATGGAAAACTGCAGTAATGTAAGCCAAAGATATCTCTCTCCAAAGCCACCAGACTCCTTTGGCAAAATCTTTACCCCACAAAACACAGGAGTTTCTGGTGTGCTGCTGGCTTCATCTCTTACTATGTTTGTGTTATTCTGTGACTTAAGCGTTTTAAAGGGTTAGTTTGGATGAATTGTTCTGTGAATCCAGACTAACCCTTTAAAGCACTGATGAGCAACTTTTGTGTTCTGCAAGGTAAAATTATTGTTGTTGCGAGTGAGTTTGGTTGGTTTGGAGAGAGCGATATTTGGGTGGTAGAAGGCTGGTTTCTGGTCAGAAATGGCAGTCCGCAAGAAAGAGAAATGCAAGAAAGTCAAAATGTCAAACTATCCCTTTATCAGAGGCTGTTCTGTCCTTCTGTTGTTCTCATCAGACCGATCAGTGCACAGGCCTGCAGGGGTTCCTGGTCTTTCACAGCTTTGGAGGTGGAACCGGCTCCGGCTTCACCTCTCTGCTGATGGAGCGTCTGTCTGTCGACTACGGGAAGAAGTCCAAGCTGGAGTTCTCCATCTACCCAGCTCCCCACGTGTCCACGGCTGTGGTGGAGCCCTACAACGCCATCCTGACCACCCACACCACCTTAGAGCACTCTGACTGCGCCTTCATGGTGGACAACGAGGCCATCTACGACATCTGCCGCCGCAACATGGACATCGAGAGTCCTGGTTACATCAACCTCAACAGATTGATTGGTCAGATCGTCTCTTCTATCACGGCCTCCCTCCGCTTTGATGGCGCCCTCAATGTCGATCTGATGGAGTTCCAGACCAACCTGGTCCCATTTCCACGTATCCACTTCCCACTGGTCACCTACTCGCCCATCATCTCTGCGGAGAAGGCGTACCACGAGCAGCTGACCGTGGCAGAGATCACGAGCGCCTGCTTCGAGCCGGCCAATCAGATGGTCAAGTGTGATCCTCGTCACGGCAGGTATATGGCGTGCTGCATGCTGTACCGAGGTGACGTCGTCCCGAAGGACGTGAACGCTGCCATCGCAAACATAAAGACCAGACGCTCCATTCAGTTTGTCGACTGGTGCCCCACCGGCTTCAAGGTGAGAAACATTATGAAGGTAACCTGTTGATTCCACAAGAGCTGCGACGATTAATCAATGAATAAACTCATCATCAACTGTATTGATAATTGATTAATTGCTTTTGGGTAATTTTTAAAGAAATTATATCCAAATTCCATAAACTGAATGTCTTTGGGTTGTGGATAAAACAAGACCTTTGAGGACGTCATCTTGAGTTTAGAGAAAAAGTGATCCACATTTTTCAAAATTTTCTCACATTTTACGGACCAAACAACTGATTGATTAATCAAGGGATTAATTGATAATGAAAATAATCTTTAGTTGCACCCCTAGACTCCACTGAGCATGTAGCGCTCCAGCAGAGGTGGCGTGGCTGTAATGCAACACAGACGTGTCCAGTGGAATCAAGCTTCAGATATGTTATATCAGTGGTTCTTATTTGCATTTTCCAACATGAGAGTGCAAACTTAACTATATGAGGGATGGATGGACTTTACATCACATTGTCTGCACCAGTATTTTTCCTTAGAATAGATGCATCCACATGAGTTCTCACACACACACACAAGCAAAAAAAACTTTGATGTTTGTAAGCCTTTTTGGGCAAGATACTACACTGACCCCACATCTTAGTGTATTTTTGTTGTTGGACATTAATTAGTCCATCTTGTCACTGGTCAGAATGCAAATTTACCAACAGTCAGGTAAAAGTCTGTAGGGAAATCTAATGTCAGTCACAGATGTAGCCGAACCAGGACAAGGAACCAGAATCTAAGTGAATCTTTGTAAATTGATTATCACAAAAAATAAAAAGCCATCTGAGGGTTTAATCTTGGGGTTAATGCAAAGATTAGGTTTATAAACAGCTTTTTAGGTTATGGCTTTGCTAGTTTATCCAGAAAGTTGCGAGATGACCCAATGCAAGCTGACAAGAATGCACACAACACTCCCAGACAAAATAATAAGGTTTTAAGGAGTCCCACACAGAAAGGTGAGAATCTGTCTGATCGTTATCTTTGTCTCAACAGGTTGGCATTAATTACCAACCTCCAACTGCAGTTCCTGGCGGAGACCTGGCCAAAGTCCAGAGAGCCGTGTGCATGCTGAGCAACACCACCGCCATCGCCGAGGCCTGGTCTCGCCTTGACCACAAGTTCGACCTCATGTACGCTAAGCGAGCATTCGTCCACTGGTACGTGGGTGAAGGCATGGAGGAGGGAGAGTTCGCAGAGGCCCGAGAGGACCTGGCCTGCCTCGAAAAGGATTACGAGGAGTTGGGTCAAATGACCGCCGATCTCGAAGATGACGAAGAAGAATACTGAACCTAGTCGGGCCTCGAGCGGTGACGGCTGCACAGCGATGATTTCATCCTGTACTGAGTCGATATTGATTTGTTCTGCATATCTTCTAAGGTAGAGTTTAACCACATCAATGATCTTTCTTGGTGACATGTTTTTATAACGACGGCTTTAAGTTGTGTCTGAATTCTGCTGTGAAATAAAGTTTGTCTTGGTATATTCCAGAGGTGGGATCAAGTCATTGTTTTGCAAGTCACAATTAAGTCTCAAGTCTCTCTACTTAAGTTCCAAGTCAAGTCCCAAATCAAGACAGCCAAGTTCCGAGTTAAGTCCCAAGTCCTAAACCTTGAGTTTAAAGAGCATACAAAATACCAGAACTCACTGATAAATAGTTTACTTGTTTATTCTGGAAAAAAAAAAAAAAACATAAATGCATTTTAGCTTTAAGCCATCATCAGCATGATGGAGAACAGCAGAACTTGCAATTTGAAAACAGGTGTATGTATACTGTATGCTCTTAAATGATTTATTTTTCTTTCTGTTCTTGCTTTGCCCCCTTTCTCTCCCACCCACACACACGCAAGCGCACACATCTTTTCACCATTCATTGAGTGAAACTGCACATTTTCTTTACCTCTTTACACTTATATTTTGCATGTAATTCATTTACCATAACAGAGACAAAACACACAATAAAACTTTAACTTTAAAAACTTTGTGTCTTGGCTTCCTTAAAATTTTAAGTTAACTGAACTTGAAATGACAAGTTGAGTTAATTCTGTAAAGATTCTAAACAAATGAAGTTTTTCTAGTCAACTAAACTTCAGATTAATTCAGTTGTACTTGAGAAAACATGTTCAGTAAGCTGAACATTTTAAGTTGAACTAAAAACTCTTCAGTCACACTGATGAACATTTCAAACAAATTTGATTTTCTTTTACATTTTCTCAGTTTGTAAAGTCAGTGCTTCATTTCACATTGAAGAATTTACAGCTGCAGCTGCTCCTGTTGTATCTACTTTATTCCTGCATCGGCACAAAGGGTAAAATTTGTTGATTCATTAAATGTATCAGAGGGTAGAGACTGAATTTAATACTAATCTTTATCATGGTTCAGTGTTTTCATTATTGTTAAAACAAGTAACTGTGACATTCCTTTAAGTGCATTAGAGACACAAAGCAAGTCTCCATCATATATATTTTCTTCAAACTATAAAAAGGGAGGTCTCAGGTGAGTTTTAACTCCCACACAATGCATGCTGGGAAGTTGGCTAACATACTGATGATGTTTTATTAGAAACTTAACTTAATGAGTTGATTTTCCAGGTCTTTGAGTTAGTAGAACTTGTGTTTATAAGTTCTGGAAATAATTATCAGGAATTGTAAGTTTAATTAACTTGTAAAAAACTAAACTTGTATATTTATGTTGATTTAATGAGAAAATACCAGTTGATTCCATTAAGTTCCTGTATGAGTTTTTATAGTGTATCATGACAACACAGCCCTTACACATGAATTCAACAATAATGATCCAATAAAATTACATTTACAAGGCTCATTCTGCATAATAAATGCTTTCATTTTGTTACATTCTGTGGCTAAACTTTCTGTAATTTAACTAAAGTAACAGTTGGGATGCAGGACTTTTACACACCAATGAACTAAGATGATGAGCTCACATTAGCCTCAGTACAACTTTCTCTCTAAAACTGTGGTGGTTAGTCGACATGAAGTGCTTTTACTATCCTGAACTGCATCCAACAGCCCTCTGACCAGGTTTTTTGCATTGAAGCTGCTGATTGTGTTGCAGCAGATATTACAAAACGTCGATGAGGATCATCCACTGATCCAACTGCACAGACAGGCTATTTAAACAATGAGTCCCGGTAGTCGTGAAGGTGTCACCTGAACATATTCATCCGCGGAAGTGTAAACATAAGGCAGTCTACAAAGAAGACGATTGTTTTATGGATTAACTTGATGAAACAATGCGAGAACTTGCTTATAATATTATTCGCTATTATATGCAATGTGTGGTTGTGCAGTAATGAGAGTGGAAAATGTCCAAAATCTTGAGACTTGATGATGTCTCACCATGATTTTAGGCTGCAGCCTGTGGAGTACACATCATCATAATCGTCTATCCACGATCCTGCTTTAATTGACCTACACGTTTGTGTATTTATGTAACAGCAAAATTAATAGGTTGTCATCAACTGAGAGATTCAGGAGCTCATCAGTCCTGTTTGTGCAGACTCCTGACTGAAGGCAGACTTTAGATTTGTGATATAAAATATTAGATTTTAACTCAGATTATTGTAAAATTAGTTTTATTTAAAAGCCCTAGTCTCTTTTAAAACGTGTGGTCTATTCATTAGCTATTGATGTTTCATTGTAATAGCAAAATAGTTAAGTGTTTGTATTGACAATTGTCTTTATGAACTTGTGATAATGCTGAAAGGTCAGTAAACTAAACTATGTTTAAGCCTTTGAATAATGTTGTTTAGGTTTTATAAATCCATTGCCATTATAATAAAGCCTAATTCAGACTTTTTAATAGTAGCCTCAGGGCTAATTATTTTATTAGTTCATCAGTTTCAGATCCTTATCTTGGTTGCAGCCTGCATTTTTTGCATCATTGAGGCCCAAACTCTCATGAAGTCAGCTGTAAACTAGTTTAAATGCAGGTCCATACTGTGTATTTATTTAAGTTTGAGGCTATGAGAAGATTCAGAATTGAAATGTAACAATATGATGCCTTTATTTTTTCTCTCTCTCTATTGCAGAATACAGATTTAACAAGCATGGTACCTATCCTCCAAGAAAGCTGCAGCTAAAGACCGAGTAAATACAATTAAACTTAAAATTAACAGCACAATAAGTACATTAAATCAGTAAAATAAAGTACAATACAAATTGAACTATAAATCATAGAAAGAAAAATACATCAAAGCATCAAAACATTAAGAAAATAAAATGTGAAATAGCTCCAGCTCATCCTCTGTCTGGAAATATGATTGTTTTATTTTCTCCCCCTCTTTCTCTCTCTTTATGGCAGAATCCAAATTTAACAAGCATGGTAACTTCCAAGAAAAATGCACTTTAAGACTGAGCAAATGCAAAAAAGATTAAAATTAATAAGTACACGGGGTCCAACATTAACTTTTTTGTCCACCGGCCAAATGGCTGGTGAATTTTACCAGCCACATTAGATTACCATTGTTTTCTTTGGCTGGTGGAAATTTATCAACACTTGGCTGGTGCAAATTATGGTCCTTGCAAGTACAAGTAGAAAAAAACAGATAATAATAAGGAAAAACAAAAGTATTAAAAAATAAATACAATGCGAAATAGATCCAGTTCAACTTCTGTCTGGGAATATGGTGCCTTTATATAACATGGTGTCCAATAAAAAAAAACTATTAGCAACATATTTATTCCACCATATCACTGACAAAAATATGAACCATGTTTAGTTGTAGTTACTGATTAAAAAGTGGATGGAACACCAAACATTGTGTAAACTGAAAAATCACACACGCATTAATAAGACCTGCGTGGTGTCTAGTTTTTTGGGCGGACGTGCTCACTGCCTTGGAACATTCTCCTCACTGTGCATGGATGTGTGTGTGTGAGTTATGTTTGTGTGTGTATGTGTGTAAGCTGCCTCCTCTCGTGTTGATGACGACTGACTGCCACCGAGTCTGACGGTGAACAAACGGGATTTTAAGAAAATAAAATTAAACACTCCAGGACGATACTTTTCTTTTAAACACCCGGTGACCTGTCCTGTCCGAGCTCC
Source organism: Lutjanus erythropterus (assembly GCF_056507025.1). Lineage (NCBI taxonomy): Eukaryota > Metazoa > Chordata > Actinopteri > Lutjaniformes > Lutjanidae > Lutjanus > Lutjanus erythropterus. The sequence continues at coordinate 9,167,355 of NC_139322.1, read as the reverse complement.
CGCCGGGTCGGTCCGAAACGATGAGCCACCCTCGGCCGGACGAGTTCAAGCCTCCTCCGGAGTGCCCGGTCTTCGAGCCCAGCTGGGAAGAATTCAAAGATCCGTTTGCGTTCATCAATAAGATCCGTCCCATCGCCGAAAAAACTGGCATTTGCAAAGTGCGGCCGCCCCCGGTGAGTGTGATAAACGGTGATTAAACGTTACACCGACATGGATGCTGAATTAGTCCACCGTTAAGAAGGCTGTAGATGGACCGAGCGCTGGGGATTTAAAGGGACTGTTCAACATGGCGGATATACGGCTGTGTTCATTCTTTGTGCTGCCACAGCTAGCCAGGCTCGTGTCTAGAAGGGAACCCTTAATTTGCGAAACTCTCGCGAGATTTGCCACTTCATCGTGCATCTTGTACAAATTAATTGTATTTCACAATGTGACAACACTCTAGTTAGGATTTGTGTAGCTTTAGGAACATAAACAATTGGTTAGGGTCCTGGTAAAATTATGATTTAGGTTAAAATAATAATTCTCGCGAGATCTTTGACAGGTATAGAGTTCCCTTCTAGACACGACTGTGGCTAGCTTTCGTTTGTGGTTTATTTCACGTCGTAACCCTGCTGTTTTGGTCGAATTTTAGTTAATTAGCACCAATATGCGTGTGTCAGTGTATTGAAAGTATATTTTAGTCGTGCCTCACCGTGTGTCAACAAAGCCTCTGCTCCGGTCATTGAGCCACTTTGCTAGCAGGCTAACGCTAGCTAGCAGCTCAGCAACCAACCTGTCATAATTTAGTAGCACGGCTTTGACATAGGTGGCTATGCGGAAGCCATTCGGCTGCGTAACATTAAAAGATGATGATATAATCATAAGATAGACATTGATGCTTACACTTGTCCTTCATTTTTGTCCTTAAATGTCCTAAAAGTCCTGCAGTTGGTGTTAATTATGGATTATTTGTTGAAGAGCATCATTATGCAGTTGGGTCACTCAGTGTACTTGAGTCTGTGTGATCCATCACTTCACGGTCAGCTGGCAGTTTGTAATGAATTATGTGAAGAAGTGTGTGTTTGATTCATGGCTCAGGCTAAATTAAGGTTCCTTTTATGGTTGAGTGTCAAAGGAATTGCTCCATAAATGGGACAAGAACCACACTGGGTTATTTAATGACAAAGAAGACCACTAATATTGTTATATAACAAGTTGAGACATTTGAAGTTGTGGTTAGACCCGCCATGTTACACAACATTACAATTGCATTGCACTTAAATATAATTTAAGTTTCTTGAAGATGAGCCACTGTTCATGTATGAGCCTGTGTGGTAGGGTGTTGTCCTCCATGTTGGCTTTGTGGTAAGCTGGGCTGGTGAGTGAGTCTTCCATCTGGCCATTTTGTGTGCCAGTGGGGGATGTTGGCTACTGACTTAAAACAAGAACTTGGGTCTCTGTTTGTTTCATAGGTTATTGTTATTGTGTATGCTAGACTGTGTGTAGTATTGACACAAATATTGATTGGTGTTGTGAGTTAAAAGCTGAAAAGGATCACTGTGTTCTTTCAGTATCAACAGACCTCGCTTTTCTTCCAAATATGATTTGTTTAAAAGCCTCGAATTTTGCAGTTTTTTGCCTGTTTTATTTGCCTAATTTCAGTTTAGTCAATTCATCATGGGCAAATAATAGGAACATTTCTAAATTCTGGGCTTATGCTTTGAAAAACTGCTGTCACAAAGGGGGCAGCCTGAAAAGACAAAAAATACACTGAAATACAAGATGTATAAATGCAAAAAAGAAAATCCTAAAAACTGCCAACTATATAAAAATCCAGGCTGCATTTTAGAATGACTTCCATGCGTCATAATTTGCATTTTTGTTGCTGTTTAGGGTTGGCAGCCTCCATTTGCTTGTGATGTTGACAAGCTTCACTTTGTTCCTCGGATCCAGAGGCTCAATGAGCTCGAGGTGAGTTTATTAGTCCAGTTACACCAGGAAGTAATTTACTATATGTATGTTTACTCTAAAAGTGTGCTTTTATGTTTATTTTGTTTAAGGAGGGACATTGCACATTAATTAACATGAGCACTTAATTCACAAAGGCCCATTTCAATCTCTGGCAAGTTGATGACTTATGAAAAACTTTCAAAGAAAACATACAAAAGCACAAAAAGACATAACCATATAACATAGAGACAATTAAAGTAAAGATTCTGTACAAAAGCACATAACAATTTCCCCCCAGGGATCAATAAAGTATGTCTGATTCTGAAGTATATAGACAAATACACAAATAGCAAAACAATGACATAACCAATACTCTAGATTTAATTACATGTTTTTACCTCGTTAATGTCATTGCAAGACCAATTCGGGCTACAGTGATAATAGCAAAGACCAGTAGTGTCATTAATGCCTTGTGATAGTGTTATGTAACAAATGATAAATTGCAAATGAAGACTGGAAAATTACACTGCATAATTGTTACTTAATCCAAATATTTATGGAATGAAAGTGAAAGTGCATGTGTTTATCTGCCTATTTTTAACAACAGGATGCACTACATTGTGTTCTTGGATTCATATTAGCCTGTTCAGATTATTTTCCCCAGTTGCCTCTCCTTGTCAGAGATGATTTCCTTGAATTTAAATGATCTGTAGCTGATTGTTATCTTCTATTGTATTTTGTCCCAGGCACAGACCAGAGTCAAGCTCAACTTCTTGGACCAGATTGCCAAATTTTGGGACTTGCAGGGATGTGCCCTGAAGATTCCTCATGTGGAGCGGAAGATTTTGGATTTATATAAGCTAAATAAGGTTGATAATTGACGTCACTGCACAGTATTTTTAGATGTATTTTAAAATTCAAATAAATAACTCCATTAATCATTAATGTAACTCGCTGTCGTTGCAGCTGGTAGCAGATGAGGGTGGATTTGACATTGTCTGTCGGGACAGGCGATGGACCAAGATTGCACTACAAATGGGCTTCGCTCCTGGCAAAGCCGTCGGCTCACACCTGCGAGGACATTATGAGAGAATACTTTATCCCTACAATCTGTTTCAGAATGGAGCAAACCTGCTGGTGAGTTTGACTCATGCATCATTTTGACAGCATGTCTGTCAAAAGTGTGTCATACAGGCAACAGTGCGTGGCTTATCTGTAAACCAATTCCTAATAATGTTTATCCATACTGTTTATTACAATAAATTATTGAATGTTACAGTTAAAGTAAAATTACACATTTCTTATGCTAATATGGATTATATAAAGACAATAAAATTAAATGGAAACAAATACATTATTAGGATATGCATGTTCTGCTACAGCTTGTATCTATGTTTTACATTGTATTTTATTTAAAGATGAAAGTTTTTTTTTTTTTTACAGTATTCTTCTGTTTTTATTTATTTATTTATTTTGTAGAAGTTGTATCTGTCTGGCTAATATACCGAGAGTCAAGTCTGGTGTCTTGTCATGTCATTTAATAACTTCTGCACTCTAATATTCCATAACATGCTGTAAGAGAGCATATTGGTTCTGTGTGACCTGTTGGACGGGTCACTCTAAATTGTTTAATTACCCAAGCTCTCTCTTACCTCAGGCACCAGAGCCAGCTTCCAAACTGATGCGTTTGGAGGCTGATCCTGTACTTGAAAAGGTATGTTTGTGTCATGTTTAGAAGCCACTCAGCCTCACAATTAACAAAATGCATGTTTATCTGTGGCTCAATAGTATACTGTGTTTTCAGCTTATTGTTGTAATAGTCGCAGGCACAGTAATATGAATTTAAACCTTCGTAGAATAGTCATGAGCTGGTTTTATAGCATAAAGATCACCTCAAACAAGTGATCCTCACCTCTACTACTCGATCTGTATTCGGTTCAGATTATTTTAAGTAGGGTTGGGGAAGCAGAGAGGAGCACCAGTACGGTAGCTAAACAGTGTTGTATTTGTGACCTTGTCCACAGCACTACATTGCTTAGCTTCCATGCACGCACTCCTCCCAGCTTCTCCCAACTGGGGGCATGGCCGACCACCATCTGCTGGAGCTATGGATATGTACTTCATACAATCCCACTTCAAATAATCTCAACTATCCCTTTGACGTGTATCTTGGAAAAAGTCTAAAACACAATTCTTTGATTTCTCTGATGGGTAGCGGTCAGCACTTAATTGCCAACTATGTATCAGTTTAAATATTGTAGTAGATTTTTCTCTTCTGTCCTTCCAAAATGCTACAGTAACTAATTAAATGGCCGACTCACGTGCAACTCCTGAAAGTCTGATATTCAACAACTGTACACTTTTTGTTCTCTGATTTGGCATGTTCCTCCTTTCTTTCTGTTCTCCCTGTTTGGGGTGATAAACTGTCACTAACCACATCCTTCTTATGGCCTCGTTTGCCCTCTGGATGTTCAAAGTGAAACTATGTTGATATCTAATGCTGTCTTTGATAGAGTGGCCCTGCCCTTTAATCACGTTTGGTAGCTGCTGATACTTCCTAGTTGTTACATAGAGAGTGCTGCACAGGGATGATGTATTTTTGTTGACCAACCCAGAAGTTAATGTTGCTCTGGTTCCTGCCACAAAAAGGTCAATGGGCGTTTTTCTTTGGCCAAATGCAGAAAATAAGGTCTGTGGCAAACAAAAGTTTATAATACCTATAGGCTTTATTTAGCAAGATAATCTTAACCACACTAAGTGACTAGTGCTCGGTGTGATGACGTCCTCAAAAACCCCTATATTCTCGTTAAGCCACTTGTGAGCAGCTTCCTTTTTAAGACACGTGAAAGCTTCAGAATTCACCAGTGTGGTATTTAGTGACATATTCAATGTAAATGTTCTTGTCAGAATGTCAGAAATCTACTTACCCCTGTACAAAGTGTTTTATTTATTATCTGTTCTCAGATAACAAAGATTAAAATTAATTTCATGTTTAAGGCTTCAGCTTGTATAAAATGTCCTAAAATAGTGAAAAATGTCCATCCAAAGTCCAAGGTGATGTTTTTAAATGTCTTTTCAGCCCAAAATCCAAAGATATTCAGTTTAATATGCACATACATGAAAAAAATCAGGAATTCTCCATATTTGGGAAGCTAAAAATAGCATTTCTGCTATTTTTGCATGAAAAATTACCTACAATGAAGCCATTATCAAAATGGTTTTAATTTATTAATTACAGGCATCTAATAGAAATCCCAGTGACTTAAAGATGAGGGAACTAAATTCTGTGTTTTAGGTCTATGCAGTACCCTATTTCCATATTCTACTACAGCTAGTAAACTGTTATAAAGTTAAAATCGTATGAGGAAATCCCCTTTAAACTGTAGGCTGTGGTACACTCACACTTTAGACGCGCTTTAGACACCGAGAGTATTTATATTTGAGCATACAGGTATTTCCAGTCAGGTACACAAATGTTTTTTTAATAGCTGTGAGCTGTGGTTTAACCATCATACTTCCTATTTCCTCCAGTGCGTTCAGAAGCTAGCCCAGCCATTGGAGAGTCCAACAAGCATGGAGAGCGTGGACACCAAGGAGCCCAAGCTGCAGGAGCAGGTTCAGAAGCAACAGACGCTGGACACTTGCCCCACTGCACGCAGAGCCAAACGCATGAGGTCTGAGGTGGGTGTTATTGAAGAGCGCAACACACACCTGACTAAAACTGTTCTAAAAACGAGCAGTACCAACTTAATTCTTCAAAATTCTCCACATATTTCCACAGCCCCATCATGATTTTGAGTAGTTTTAAGTTTCTTGAAGTTTCATGTCTCTACATGTGTCTGTAGGCCGTCTGTGTGAAGATTGAACCATGTGAGCCCGGTGAGAGCAAGCCGAACCTGAGGCGGAGGATGGGCTCTTTTGTTGCCAAGCAAGAACCAGGTCAGGCTACACATAGTTACATTAATGACAAGAACGTATTCACCTTGACACCAGAACCTTAATGATTTAACATTTGTAATGTTTTTAAGACACTATAATGTAGCAGAAATGTTTTCGTTACTGGCACGTCACGATAACTACTTTTCTTGGATGATATATTGTTCCAGAAATAATTGCAATAAATGATATTATTGTCATTTTAAGACTATTTTATGCCACTGATATAATGATAATATAATAGCACAATAACACTCTTTCAAAGAGCAATGAACTCATAATTTCTAAGAATATTCAGACATTGGAATTTAGATGTAAAAAAATATATTAAATAAATAAATAAAATAACAAAACAATAAATAAAATGGACTCTGGCACTATTAAACAAAATTACACCTGAATAAATAGTAAACATTTGGCACAGGGATATAGTGTGTCACTGTGAGTGACATCCTTATGTAAATGGGAAACATCAATGATCAACTAAAATGATCAAGGTCATGTCCATATGTCCTCTGATAAGACGATAACGTAATAATCATGACAGGCCTATCTGTGGGCACCCATAAGTGTATAAAAAGATAGAGAAGGACAACATAGTAAAACACAAGTTTAAAAATATGAAATGTCTCCTTAGTAGAAGTTGAAATTGTTGACAAGTACTGTACATTCATAAACACAAAAAAAAATGTTCCTAGCCACATACAACTGTATTGTAGTGTGTTATAAACCATTCATTAAATGTTTTGCTTATTGCTTATAAATGGTAAATTAGGAGAGTCAAGTGTGTTTACTGTAAAAGTTCTTGTTCATCAGTACATTAAATTAGTAATGTTTTCTTTTGTCTTGCAGAAAAAGAGATTCCCATTCCAGTGAAACAGGAACCAGTTGAAATTAAGGAACCAATAATTGAAGCAGACAAATCCAAGTCCCGGTACAAGAAGTTCATCCCCCCAATTCCTCCGAGTCCAGTAAGTAGAAATGTCTTTGGATGAAATGTACATGCACAGGATATCACAGTCCCTGATCAAAAATTAATAAGCTCGTCAGTTTAATGCATCAGCAGAAGTATGAGATCAGCTTCAGTCGCTTAATATTAAACATTCATCATAGTTCATAATAATGTAGCACAGTGACAGACGTTTTATCGAGGAGACAGGCGAATATAACGCAGATCTGTCTGTCAGTGTTAGCAGACTCTGGTCCACACTGAAGAACAGTACAGTTAAAATTAAAATTCCTAATCAAAATGGCCTATTTTCTTAAAGGAGATGGTAGTCAGTACTTTTCTAGTTTAAAGAAACAGCAAGAGTATCAGTGTAAGAAGCTAAGCAATGAACTGCTGTGGATCAGCTGCAACATGTATTTTAGCCAAAAAAAAAATCAATATCAGATTAAATGCACACTATATGTAGAATATTTTCACCACTTTACCTTGCTGTTAGACAGCCTTTCTGGAAGGAGATCACTGTTATATAAGCTAAATATCACTCTCTCCAAAGCAACCCAACTCCTTTGGCACAAACTGTAATATTACTTTGCAGAACCCAGGAGTTGCTGGTCTACTGCTGTCTCAGTCAGCTTGTTTGTTTGTGTTAATGTGTGAATGTATTATTTTTAAAGTGTTAGTCCTGATTCTCCAAGTCACACAATGAAATGACCACCCTCAACGAAGCCTTAGACTATATCCTTTAAAATCTGTTTTACTTGCATTTTGGAACTCTTTATATATGTAATTAGTTTGGTGTGAGTCGATAACCAGCTCTGCATTGAAAAAGAGTGTTGTACAGAAAGTTTGTGTTATATTTCAGTCCTGTCTTGAAGCTGCTTATGTCAGTAGTTGCAGCTCTGATAGAGATTCATCACACACCTCTTCTTTTGTTCTCCAGGTGGATCTGGTTGTGTGTTTGGTGTGTGGCAGTGGCGGAGAAGAGGACCGTCTGTTGCTGTGTGACGGCTGTGACGACAGCTACCACACCTTCTGCCTGATCCCTCCTCTGCACGACGTCCCCAAAGGAGACTGGAGGTGCCCCAAGTGTTTGGCTCAGGTGAGGATAAACTGCAAAGTCTGATTAACGCGGTGCAAATTGACTCTTGACTATTGAGCCGAGTAAGCTATCGAAACAACAAGTCTGTCTTCTACTCAGTGCTTTTTTCTTTTTCTGTTTTTTTTTTTTTACATCTTACCCATAGGAATGCAACAAACCTCAGGAGGCGTTTGGCTTTGAACAAGCATACAGAGATTACTCCCTGCGTGCATTTGGGCAAATGGCTGATGCATTCAAATCCGATTACTTCAACATGCCAGTTCATGTAAGTAGACGAGGTTTCAGAATACATCTGTGAGCCTCTCCTGCTTTGAGTATTTTAACTGTGAATGTCTCCTGTCACGTATTTGTTTCAGATGGTACCCACAGAGCTGGTGGAGAAGGAGTTCTGGCGTTTGGTGGGAGCCATCGAGGAGGACGTCACTGTAGAATATGGAGCAGATATCGCCTCAAAGGAGTTTGGGAGTGGATTCCCTATTCCAAATGGAAAATTTAAGGTTTCCCCAGCTGATGAGGTACGTCTGTCAATCAAACACCCCAAAAGCTTAAGGGAAGCATCTGTGGAATCAAAATGTGGCTGGGGTATCCGCAGGCCTTGTTTTTGTGCCTAATTGCAGGCTATCACAATCAAATTTTTCTCATAATAGCTAAATTAATATTTCACTAAAAACTGATAAGTTTTTATCATTTTTAGTTGATTAATCCATCCATAATTGAATTTATATTATTCAGAATTTTTGTTAAAATCTGCTGGGAGCTATTACAAAATGTGATAATAATAGATAATTCTAAGCCATATCCAGGGTTTTTTTTCCCTGCATAGAGGAATTTTTGGCACCTCTGAAGGAGATTTAAGTCAGTGCCAAGGGAAAAATTACCAGCACCAAAATGATATGAATTTCAATGATTTGAAAATAAAAATAGCAACTCACATTCTCTCCAAATGTGTTTAATATCAAACAGCTTTTCAACAAGCAGAACAGAAACTTAAATACGTCTTTGACTCGCAGCAGTTAACTCCCCTGTCATCCACAGCGGCTATATTTTACACATGCAGCTGGTGCTGGATAAGCCATCCAGTCTGCATTGCTGTGAAACTAACACTTATGGGATCTGAGTAACCATCCAGAATCAGACTGCCTCAGATTCTCCCAGTGGTTTTAACAGCAGTATTTTAAGGAGAAATATGTAATATGTAATTAATCGCGAATTTTGTTAAATGTTCACCAAATTATTTAGTGCCTGGCAGTGGGTGGTGCCATGCACCTATAACACTGATTTGTAGTCCCCAGCAAAACCAAAACTCTTCCAGTGTTGTAATAAAATTATTTTTTTGAACCAGTTTTGCTAATTGGGGTTTCATTCACCCAAGCATAATAGACATTTTTGTTATCAAATGGTCAGAAATAACAGAAATAAAGTCAAATAAGGTAACACAGACTCACTACCTTTATTGTACACAGACTGGGTTACTGGGTGATGGCTGCACAACAGGATGTATGATCATTTTGAGCCAGAAAAAAACTTGCATATCATCTGTTTAATGGTATGATCATTAAACAGGTATTAAATTGCGTTCTGTTTGGTTTTATAGGTCTTAAAAAGTTGCATTTAATTTGGTGAACTCTGCAGAATCCCTGTGTGGCATCTGTCTTAATGCAGAAATAAGTGGTATGAATAATATATTGCACAGTAACTCCCACATTATTAAACTCTGTATGTCTTCTGTCTTGCAGAAGTACCTCAAGTGTGGCTGGAACCTGAACAACCTGGCGATGATGAACCCCTCTGTGCTGACTCACGTGACAGCTGACATCTGTGGCATGACGCTGCCGTGGCTTTATGTTGGCATGTGCTTCTCCTCTTTCTGCTGGCACATTGAGGATCACTGGAGCTACTCCATCAATTACCTGCACTGGTACTTAAGAGGAAAAGTGTTACTAAATCTCTGCTACCTTGAGATTGTTAATGGTGGCTTGTGTTGGTCAGCATCAGATCTATGCTTGGTTTTTGTTTAATTTCAACTTAAATCCCATGTTTATCTTTTTCACCATAAGGGGGGAACCCAAAACCTGGTACGGAGCTCCTGGTTTTGCTGCAGAACAGCTAGAGGAGGTGATGAGGAAACTGGCACCGGAGTTGTTTGAGTCTCAGCCTGACCTGCTGCACCAGCTGGTCACCATCATGAACCCCAACACCCTGATGGCCCACGGAGTCCCCGTATGTATTCATGTAGCTTCATTCACATGCGCTGATGCTGTCTATCTATAATCTGCAGTAATGCACAGCTGAATGAGCAGCTGGTCGTTCTAACAGGGACATAAATCATCTTCTTTCGTCTCCGCTGTCCTTCAGATTTACAGAACAAACCAGTGTGCTGGTGAGTTTGTCATCACATTTCCTAGAGCCTACCACAGTGGCTTCAATCAGGGCTTTAACTTCGCGGAGGCGGTCAACTTCTGCACTGTGGACTGGGTATGTAACCTAATGCATCTGGTTCTTTGTAAAAATTAATCAAAATACTTCTTCATACATAATTGCATGAAATGACAGCCCCTATAAAAGACGGACAACTAATTTTCAATTGTTCATTCATCTTTAATTAATGATTTTTCAACTGTGCTGCACAAAGAAACAGTAACTGATTTAAGTGGTAGTCAACCAGTGCACAAGTACTGGTACGAGTTTTTTTTTAGTGGTTAATGCATCAGTATTTAGATGAGCTGTTTTGCTATCACAGAAACCAAAAATTATTAACATTTGCGAACCTGGAGCCAGATAAATTTAAATTTAAAAGAAGAATCAATTATCCAAATTTATGCAGATTAATTTTCTGTGAATGTCATGCATTATCCACTCATCCTGTGACACCGTGTTTTTTTTGGTGATTTGACACAACGTGAACTGTCCTTACAAGCTTTCTGTTTCTTTTCTTTCTATCACTTCAGATACCTCTTGGCAGACGTTGCGTTGACCACTATCGTATGCTGCACCGGTACAATGTGTTCTCCCACGATGAGATGGTTTGCAACATGGCCTCGAAAGCAGACACACTCGACGTGGTCCTGGCATCAGCTGTCCACAAGGACATTGTCGCCATGATTCGAGAAGAGCAGACACTGAGAGATACAGTGAAGAAATTGGTAAGATAATCCTTGTTACATTTTTAGCAAATTATATTAAATCATGTGTAGATATTCTCTGCTATCTTGCACCTGGCCTAAACAGGCCTGGACAGGATTTGCATACACCTACATTTCTGCAAAATTAAGTTTCATATCTGTGTGAAAACATGCAATAATGTGTGTGCTGAGAACATTTCCTTTCTTTACAACATGCAAAGGGTAACTTCAGTATTTTTCAACTCAAAACAACAGAGAAAGTCTGATCTCATCTCAGTTTAGGATGACATGTTGTATTTTTGGTGTTACAGAAACATCCTGTCCTGGGATAGGACTGTAGCTATTTCAGGACTGTCCTAACTAAAGAATTTCCTAAGTTAGAAATCTGAAATTAGCTTGGCATAGACCCTGTCCTGTCCTAAATTCAAAACAACTGCCCAAAATTGCAGCACCACTATTGTTAGGCCTGTATGGTGACAAAAAAGAAGATGAGGAACAACATTAACACCAAAATATCATGATTGAAAGGCTAAAACTGCATGATGAGGCTTGAAATTTCCTGGATCACATTTTAAATGGTATATATCGACTGCCAAGATGATTAATTTGGTATTTGGTCGATGTGCTGCGTCTGTTCAAATCCTTATCCTGGGCCAGTGATTTGCAAGAAACCTTCTCAAAAGGCAGGGTTTCTTCTCCTCTACAACCCAATTAATTCCTCCCAGCTCATTAAAACTAAAACTGAACGTCTGTCTTTCCTTGGCCCTTTGCAAGTTAGGTTGCCAGTGAAGTGAGACAGCTGTTGTCAAGGATGCAGACAGTCTTGTCTGCATTCTTAACACATAAGGCAACAGCAACTGCTGATTGAAGAATCAAGTTTATAGCTCTGGTTAGTTTTTTTTATTATAATCAATAATAATAACAGTCTATATCTACTGTTGAGAAAATGCTGTTTCAACAACCTGGAAAAGTGTTTGAGTTGTTTATATGATGCAATGGGTGGCATGTTTCCTACGAATACACAGAGGATTAATGGTGTGTAGGAGAACGCATTGTCACTGACGATGAGGCATGGGAGGATGTTTGGAGTCATGCCAGAAAGATATCCATCTGTACCCAGACAAAAGCAATGCAGTTTAAAATTTTACAGCGAGTGCATATATTCCCTCACCGCAGGCATTCTGTTGACCCCTAACTTTCTCCTCTCAAATGTAAAACCCAGGGAGGTACCTTAACCCACTGACGTGTCATAAATTACAGAAGCATTCATCTGAAACATTGTGTGAAATGGAAAAAAAAAAATTGATAAAGATTTAGAAATGGATCCAGTGTCTTTGATCTTAGGCCTCTCAAGAGAAATAAAACTGCTGTAGCCAGCAAAAGGTTATGTAACATTATTACATTTGCTGCTAGAAAAGATATAGGTCTATTAGTGAAGTGGACAAGAGATGAGGGCCCTTCTGTTAACGGTTTGTGTAAAGTTATATTTGAGTTGGTGTTCTACACGCCAGAGTAGATCAGTTCTACAAAGTCTGGCAGCCCTGTCTGAATTATATTGGAGCTGATTTCTCCTCCATTATTTTACAAGGAGTCTTCTGAACGTGAACTCTTATATTCTGTGATTATCCTGCAACATGGACTATTTCTCGAAACCTTCAATGTATTTTTGTTGATCAGTGCCAGGGTTTTTTGTTTGTATGTTTACGTTTGGATTAATACTGCTTATATGTTTGTTGGCATTTGTGTGTGTAGCTGTGGCAAATAAGAAAGCCCAATAAATATATTGCAAAAAACAAAAACAAATCTGAGCTTGTCAGTGGCAAAACAAGCACTTTAAGTGGGCGTACTGTAATGATGTGCAGTTGTCCATAGGGATTACACTGAAGCCAGTTTGACAGCTGATGGCTGCAGTGGTCTCACACAATACTGGGTTTCAGAAATAGTTGTTCACACTAGTCAGTTAGACATAAAAACATGGGAAGGTTGAAAAATACCCAAGTTACCCTTGAAACACAGTTTAACACAGTATAAAGCGTCTACTCAAGCAAAAGCTCAACATGCTGCACTCTGCTTGATTTGCTTTTAACACCTTTGTTGTTGTTCACGCCTTCAGGGGGTAGTGCATTGCAAGGAGGCAAAATATGATCACCTCCAGGATGATGAGCGGCAGTGTGCCAAGTGCAGAACCACCTGCTACCTGTCTGCCATCACCTGTCCCTGCAGCCCAGGAGTGCTCGTCTGTCTGTACCACATCAGTGACCTCTGCTCCTGCCCCATCACCAACTACGCACTGAAGTGAGTCCCTCTGGAGCTGATTCAGACAGCATAAACAGACTTTGTTTACAGGAGAGCAGAGTACACAGTATCTGTGAGATTTATGAATGTAATTAATAATTTATGTCTGTAAAGATATATTCTATCACGGAATATTCTGGACCTCCCGAAGCAGATTTGTATGTCTTGTTATTACAGTGTACCTCCATAAATTCAGACTTGTGTTTGCTCCTGCAGTTACAGATACACACTGGACGACCTGTACCCCATGATGAATGCTGTGAAGCAGCGAGCTGAGCTGTATGATGATTGGGCCTCCCTCGTGACAGAGACTCTAGAGGCTAAGCTGGAGAAGAAGAAAGGTAAACAGCAAGAGCAAATGAGAAAACAAAGCATTAAAGGGCCATAGCAGTAGTTTAATTCAAATAAACACGATCAGCAAAACATTGTAGCTGGTAGGGATCAACAGCTTTGTCAGCTATACTTTGTACTTACAAGAAAGTGTTGAAAGTGGGTCAACTTTTCATCCACTTCACTCCAGAATATCGCAGTCATTGCAGCAAAAACAGTTGATGTGGATTACGTAGTTAGAGGTCTTTTGATTCCAGAGATGGATGGTCTGATTGATCCCACAGTGCAGCAACAGTGTCCCCTCTTCTTTCCCCTTTCCTGCCTCACTAAATTATATGCAGGTCCTTCGAGCCGTGAAGTCAGCAAATTAATTTTCATAGACCATTCAATACAACTAATTAACAAATTTAGCTTTTAAGAGATCCCTGTCTGATAATTGTTTGTCTTTTCAAACATAATAGCTTATCAGCAATGATGTGTGGCATCTCAGTGGCGAAACACACGAATGCACCGCCAGGAAGGATTCACAGATCACTCCACTGAACACAATTTAAAGCCAAGACAGGTTATGAATTTTAGAAGCATTTTTTGTTGTATGGGCTGTCACAGGCCTGTAATAAGGCCATCCAATCATTTCATTCAGCCCGTGTCACACACTTTTTAATGGATCTAATGAACTGACAGAGTACAGGGACTAGGATACAAGCACAGCCATTATAACAGCTTTTAATCAAGGAAAATAACTGCAATGACATGCATACGTGTTGCCACGATTGCCAAGTGATTTGCAGATGCACAGATCAATTATAAAATCTCTTTCTGAAAAGATTTCATGATCAGTAGATGGATTTATTAGTAGTTTAGCTTTTGAAATCACGTCACATATCATAAAATCCAGCAGTTGCTTCATTTGCTTTCATAACACAGGTTGATTTCCCTAGAGTACAAAAATGAACTGAAAACAATGGGCTGCTGGAAGGAAAGGAAAACACGTTTAAAAATTGCACCTGCAAGAATTCAGACATAGTTGTTGTAATGTAAGTTATATGCACATGTGCAAGTAACTCTTCCAAAACAACACAATCACTGTGGCCAAAAAAAGGAGAAAAACAAGTAGACTCAATGTTTTCTGTTATTTAAACTGTGAATGTTTGGTTTTGTGTCAGACAGACTGATTAACCGGATGTTGTCTCCTCCTCAGGCCTGCCAGTGTTCCGCTCCCTTCTCGCTGAGTCGGAGACCAGGCATTTCCCCGACAACGACCTGCTGCGTCGGCTACGTCTGGTCACACAAGATGCAGAGAAATGTGCCTCGGTGGCACAACAGCTATTAAATGGCAAGAGGCAAACCAGGTAGGATTAACACACTCTACTGCATCAGGTTTATAGACTAGCCGTCTTCACTTTTCCTTCAGGTAAGAATATTAGTTCCTTAATGGGGTTCAGTTCTTTAATTCATTGGACTCTCTCCCTCCCAGGTATCGGTGTGGAAATGGGAAATCATGCAGCCAGCTGACTGTGGAGGAGCTGAGTTCATTTGTGAGGCAGCTGTACAACCTCTCCTGCAGTCTCCCTCAAGCACCCCTGTTGAAGGTAAGCTGCAGTGGAGAAACACATCCTGTCATTTTAACACACAGAGAAATAACATTCATTTAAATTCAAGCAGGGCAGACACTGTGCATTTTTATTAATCCTGCACGCTGTGTTGGCTCACACACTGTTTTAATCAGCCTTTCTGCTCAGCAAGAACCTGTGATTTTTTCTTTTTGGTCTCCAATAAAGAAGAAGTGAGCACCCTCAACAATGCTGGAAAAAAAAACAGAGAAAAACAGTGTTAGTTTGTGAAATTCTACTGTGAACAAAGAGTAAGAAGAAAAAAATATGGACCCACATGGTGGGAAGTTCTGCTGCAAAGTTCAGTTCAGAGTCTGAGTCAAGACTTCAGTTTTAGTAATGTGAATTATTACTTTAATAATATTTGAAACAAGCTCGCTACAGTTCATAACAGACCCTTTGACAGCAGTCATGAGGGAAATCAGACCGTGGAATTGCTCAAACTTTTAGACAGCTGACGTAAATGTTCTGACATTACAGAAATCCAGCTGTTCCCTGAGAGTCAGAGCGTTGATTGTGCGTGGAATTATTCGGGTGTTGTGACCCCCTCGAACTGAAAGTCGAATGACAACCGATCTGAGTAAAATTTGGCCTAATATCTAGAAGTAGTCAAAGACGACCAATTTAAGGTTAAGCTCTGCCTCACAGGGCCGATACACAAAGAGAGAATTGGGAACAACTTTTATTTTGCAAGATATTCACTTAATTTAGCAAAGTCAGACTGCTGAAGATTCACAGTACTTCTATAGATTGAAAAAAAAAAAAGCTTTGATATTAAAATATTATTTTTAATCAAATGTCTACTTTTTCTTACCTTTTTACTTCTGTGTGTATATAGACAATTCTTTTGTTTATGGACATTTTTGTTTTGTTTTTTATTTTACATCTGCTTTGACAAGGTAAACATGTATTTCCTATGCAAATAAATCTCCAGAACTCCCTAAAGATGGTATTATTTCAGGGGCCGTGGCTCACCTCCTCATCACTTACTTTGTTAAAGTAGAAAAACCATAACCTAAAAAGTTACTTATCAACCTAATCTTTGCTTTGTCAGGATTTAACTTTCAGGGGACTTTTAACTGGATGATGTGTTTTTTTGTGATCATTCATTTACGAAGATCCACTTAGATTTTGACTCCTTGTACTGCTGGCACGGCTGCAACCATGACTAACAATTTGATTTTCAAATGACTTTCACCTGACTGTAGATTAATTCTCAAATTGACCATCACAACATTATCCTGGAAAATATAACCAAATCAGGGCCGCAGTGGTGAATACAGAGGTAGCTAAACTGTTCCTTATTCCCCCTCATCGATTGATACAATTGATTTGAATATAGGTGAGTAAACCCTGAGCCTCATCTCAAAGAGGTGTATAAACTGAGTTTGTTTGGCTTTATTCACCTCTATACCCCTGATCTAAATAGAAACAATTACTTTAATGTTGCTTAATGTTCATATGGACACCTGCCTGTCATCTTTAGACAGACTAAAAAAATTATGAACCTTGTCTTTACTCTGTACAATCTCTGCTTGGCTTAAGTTATAACGAATGTGGCTTCGGTTAACAGAAATTTGGTATGCAAAGCATTAATTATATTGCATTGATGTCTTTCTTCAGGAGCTCTTGAATCGCATTGAAGACTTCCAGCAGCACAGCGAGAAGGTCCTCGCAGATGAAGTTCCCAGTGTCGCTGAGATCCAGAGCCTTTTGGACATCAGCTTCGACTTTGACGTGGAGCTGCCTGAGCTGCCCCGCCTCAGAGTGAGGCTGGAGCAGGCACGCTGGCTGGAGGGGGTGCAGCAGGCCAGTGCTCAACCCGCCAACCTGACGCTAGAGACCATGAGGAGGCTTATTGACCAGGGAGTCGGCCTGGCACCTCATCCGTCTGTGGAGAAAGCCATGGCTCGCCTGCAGGAGCTGCTCACCGTGTCTGAGCACTGGGAGGACAAAGCGAGCAGTCTCCTCAAAGCCAGGTGAGGGCAGCACTGACTGACCATGAAGCCACAGACTAGGAAAAAAGAATACATCCAAAACATCAACAAGATGTTGTGATAGGTTGTCATGCTCTGTCAACAGTGGCTTTAATCCAAAACATTTCTGTGTTTTGTATCCTAGCTGTAACTTTGCACTGATTGTGAGTGAATACTGTAATATTACATCAGTGCTCCTGATTTTGCTTCATTTTAATTACAGCTAGTGCAAAATGCTGCTGCTAGAATACCAACAAAAGATCAACAAAAAGTGAGCATCACATTTAGTTCTGCCCTCATTCCATTGGTACTCAGTGCTGTTTAGTATTAACTGTCACAAGTGCTTCTCAAAGGCTTTAATGGCATGGCTGTCAGGAATGTGCATCTCTTCTCTCCATCGTCAGAAAAAACTAATTTCAATTTGGGGCTTAAATTTCTAAATTTTTCTGAAGTGTTATGTCCCTTCACCATGCTTAGTTTACTGCAGCTTTGAATTTTGTGTGTCACGGTGCTAAAAATATTGTTTAATTGTATTTTCAAGTGTTTTATATGGAGTTCTAAAAGTGCCATAAAACCAGATAAATCTCCAAAAGAATAAGAAAATAAATCTGGAAATATAAGGAGGAATAAATAAGTAAATACAAATGTGGAAATAAGGGATTTTTTTATTTGTACTGTACTATATTTACTTCTCTTTCTATTTTTATCGTCTCATTCTTTTGCAAATTTATTGTTTTTATGGAACTCCTATAACTCCATGGTTTCAGACAAGTTCCTTTTTATGCAGACTCTTAAAAGTAACTGTAGGCTTTAAATCACACTATAAAATCTGTGTGTGCAGGATGTTTTAAATATTTTTTAAGTGTAGGTTGGACAAACAATTCCAGAGAGCTTCCTGTGAAGATGTAGGATGAAACTGCCATGACAGTTCTTGTTGGAGAGTTACTGTGTCCAAGTTTATTATCTGCAGTACATCTTTTGTGTTTTGCTGCCCACCACAGACCCCCACACTCCATAGAGACTCTTAGTGCTGCTGCTGAGAAGGCATCTGGCATCCCTGCTTACCTCCCAAACTGTCTTCTACTGAAAGACACCATCAGAAAAGCCAGAGAGTGGCTCCAAGAAGCCGAGGAGCTTCAGGTTGGGGCGCGCCAGATATTTCATGACTTACTCTCTGTGTGGGTTGATTTGAGTCCGATTGTAACTCTGAATTAACGTGCTGTTTTTTAGGCCAGTGGCGGCATGCCGATGATGGACAGCCTCTCTGACATGGTGCTGCGAGGACAAGCCATCCAAGTCCACCTGGAGCCGTTAGACAGGCTTGAATCTTTAATGGTCGAAGTGCAAGAATGGAAAGAATCGGCAGCTACAACTTTCCTTCAGAAAGACTCGACCCTCACCTTACTGGAGGTAAAATCACACAAGTTATTTCACATGAATAATGAAAGCATGAGGTCATTAAAATCAGCTCACTTACTCCTGATGTCCACTGGATCTAATTTCATTACGGCCCCTTTTGGTTTTTATCATCCACTGGAAATGTTTCAGAGGCGCAGCATCTGTTCTTCAGCTGTCACATCTCGAATACCAACATTTTTCATGTTTTAAAAAAAATATTGAATACACATTTGCAGCTCATTTTGGATGTAGTAAATGCTTTATGGCTGTGCTGTAGAAAGAAAACATTTCTTTCTCTGTGATCAATCATTTTAAATGTCAATAAGCTGTCATAGCCTAACAAAACCTCTATTTATGACATTTTGTTTGACGATGTCATGATAATAAAGTAGGATTTGGTCTGCAGTGCAGCAGCTTGGAAGTGACTGCCTGCTTAATGTGTAGCCATGACTAAATCATTGTTTCTTTCTTTCTAACTTGTTCCTTTGTCTAACAACAGAAACAGAAAAATATGTAACTGGGAGCCAGAAAGTCATGAGTTCTGTGTCAAAACAAGGTATCATAGAGAACAGGAGGGGACAAGATGCAATTTTAAAGAGACCCTCTCTTTTCCTTATTTTTCTTCCTCTCACTCACTAATTAAAAACGTAGAGAAAAGTTCTAGGCTTATGTTTTCGGACGAATTAAACATTCAGTCATCATTATCGATAAATACAGGCATTTATGTACATTTCCAAATTATTTTCATGCTTCAGAGACGTAAGCTGCTCTGGCAGAAATCGACCGTAACTTCGGCAAACCTTTATAACATTTAATCAGTAGCAGTAATAGCAATTGTACATACCAGTTGTAGATATTATGTCATAGTTGAATTTCAGATGTCTTAATTATAATCGTAACTAATGCAAATTATGGTTGTCATATTAAGAATTATATTGAAGATGTATACCGTTCCTTGTTCCTTGAAATGCAATCGTAAATACCTGTAATATCTAGTTAAAATGGAATTGTTGATGTCTATAATTAGATTAAAGATATCTGTAAATCAGAAAATATGTAATTTGTGCTTGTCAAAATACACTGTAACATGTCAAAATTGTTTTACAGATATCTTAAATTAACATTTTAACATGTCAACATCAACATGTCAACATCAAAATGTAACTAAATAAATCGCTACTAGTTAGCCCTACTAATTAAATGTCAAAACAGCCTGCCATATTATAATGAAAGAGGAGCAAAAATAGAGCCAGTGGACATTGGTCTTTACTCCGCGGGGCCTGCTAATGCAAAAGTCTGACAGTCATTTTGTTCATCACAGGTCCTGTGTCCAAGATGTGAAGTTGGGACTGTCGGTTCTCCAAAGAGGAAGGCCAAGAAAGGGAAGGAATCACCTAAAAATAACAAAAAGAAATCACCAAGACTCAACACTCTGAGTGATGTGGAAAAAGCGCTTTCAGAGACCAAGGATTCTACCTCTGCAGTAAGTGTTTTAATTATTTTTTGCTTACAAGGGTAAATATGTAGTGGACTGTTGTAGTCGATGGGATTAATAAACTCTCCCTATGAGCAGATGTTCTGACTCTGGTCTGTGTTTTATTCACCAGATGGCAACTCTGGAGGAGCTGCGGCTGAGGGAGATGGAGACTTTCTCTAATCTCAGGGCAGCAAACGAGTCAAAGCTCCTTCCCACAGCAGACTGCATGGACCTGAGGGTGTGTGTCTGTCAGAAGGCGCCCATGGGTGCGATGCTACAGTGTGAACTCTGCAGGGACGCCTTCCACAGCGTGTGCGTCAGAGACCCGTCAGACTCCTGCGAAACACAGCCGTGGCTCTGTCCTCAGTGCCAGCGATCAGAAAAGCCCCCGCTGAACAAAGTCCTCCCTCTGCTCGCGTCTCTGCGGCACATAGGGGTGCGCCTGCCGGAGGGCGACGCTCTGCACTATCTGGTTGAGAGGACAGTAAACTGGCAGCAGCGAGCACAGCAGATCTCACAGTCGTGTAACCTGCCAGAACTGGAAGAGAGACCAGGAACTCCTCCCACCTTAACATGCTGGGCATCAGGCAGCCATGATGCTCAAAACAACACTCAGGTCACTCTCCATCTCCTTGTGTCACCGTTTGTAGCAGTTAAAAAAAGTATTATGTACAAATGCTAAGTGTGGGATTTGATGTTGTTGATACAGGCTCCTTGTTTGACTCCAGAGTGGAATAGGACAAGCCATGCTCAGACCGTCTTCTACACCGAGCAGAGATGCATCCCACTGCAGGGTCAGTGTCATCTTATTCTAAACTGCAGCCTGTTCAGACCTGCTACTGACATGTTTCTTTGGTAATCCGATCACCAGATGAGTCTCAAGTAACCACCAATGATCGGATCTCACTTCCCCGCTCTAATGTATATGCAAATGAACACCAAGGCCATTTTGTCGGTTGAATGTCCATTACTGCCCATTTGGCTGTTCAAGACGGAGACAGAGACAGAGCGCAACAAGTCATACTCTGAAAACCACACCCACTGGAGGAGGAAATGATCTGCGCCACAGTATGCAACCAAAGTGCCTATAGATACATAAAAACATTGGATTTCAGTGAACCAAATGATCATTTTAGCATCCAAAGTTTACCAGAGAGGAAAAGTTACATTTATAAACTCATTATTGCCTCTATAGCTCTGTGTTCCTTCTCCTTACCTCACTTTTTTGAAGAAATGATCTCACTCAAAGGCCAGAAATATTTACAACTCTTTGATTAAATCACCAGTTAAGATCATCATTTAACCAAACAGAAATCAAAATCAGTTATCTCCAATCCTAGCAACATAATGTTATGTGTCAGGATCCCATTCATCCTGCTCGTGCCTCGCATCTGTATTATATCTTGTTTTGCCCTCTTTTTCAGTTTGGCAGTTTATAACAAAGGAACACTTCATACATCTATTAGATGAGACAGGTGTGTTAGAGAGAGGCGAGTAGTCCAAAAAGTTACTAAAGGACTCCTGCATACTGCCTGACTTGCAATATATCATTTATTTCTGACATTTCGGTACTAGACCTTCATCAGGCAGAACCTTTTATGTTGCAAGTTAGACAGTGTGCGGGTGTTTTTTGGCAACTAGTTCAGCAGTTTATAAAAACTTAATTTGGGGTTCTTTCCCCTAGTGGTAGTGTATCCCACCACACATCAGCTTTGAGACATTTTTTCTGTTGTTTGCTAGCAGACGGAAAGTGACATGAGTCACCTTCATGCAATAAGATTTTCAACTCACATGTGGGTGCTCTGTCTCTTTTCAACAATTTTTTTCCTTGTTCTTCAGTTTAGCATCACACTAAATTCCCCCTTTTTATTTATTACCTGCTCTGTCAGCAGCCTGGCAGAGACACTCCATGGTGTGACTGGATGTTATAACTGAACTATGAGCAGGTCGCACACTTTTACTCCTTCTGACTGTGTGAAAATCTGATGTTTTCACATCACAGATGCCAAAGAAAGCCATTCGTGACAGAGTCAGAGAAAGTTAAAGCACGTCTCTCCATGTCACTTTTCTGCTCTGTATGTAAATGAACAAACAGGAATCACTGATCACTGCTCTATGGCCAGGCCTTCTTGTAAATTCAGCTTAAGTTATACATCAAGTTATTTCTGTCCCTGCATTAATGGCTACTACTGTTGTTGACAAATTAGGAATTTGTCAGTTTTCTTAAGTAGTACAATAGCGTGATTTTTTTTTTTTACTTACTAGTGTGATTACAAAACATCCACTGCAGGTAAGAGATCCCAAACACATAATTTGCAGTACAGTGAACCAGATGATAACCTTCCAGGATTTTAGTTAAGTAGGCTGTCTTTCACTGCAAAGAGAATGAGGTCTCATGAGATGGGATCTCAGATTCTTGTGGAGAACATTCACACCTGTGCTTAAAGCTGTCCACTCATGATTGGATCACCCAGGATGCGTGTTAATAACAGGACTGAACAGAACTGTTTCTGTACATGAAACATGAGTTGCAGGCATGTATTGTAGATTATTATTATTGTTTATGATGTGGGTGTTTTTCTGTGTGACAGGCCTGAGTCGGGATCTGGAGGAGCTGATGGTGGAGGGGCTCCTGCTGCAGGCGTCTCTGCCGGAGGTCCAGAGCCTCTACCACGTCTTATTGGACAGAGCCAACAGCCAGCACACAAACAGATGCATGTCGCCACCACAGGACGAGTCCACAGACTGTGACAAACACATGCAGTTTAACTCTCAGGGAAACAATCTGCCACTGAACCAGGTACAAACTCTTACCACCAAATAAACCGATTAAAGCACTCCTCAGAACCGCCCCTATCAGTTTTAATTGGTGCCGTTTCTATTTTCAGGATGGCATCAGTGGTGTAGCTATGACTGGCTCGGAAAAGAAAGCAAAGCGTCATCTGGAGAGGGACGGCTTGGACGCAGAGCGCAGGGGGAAGGACAAGAAGCACTCTCACAAAAGACAGAAGATGAATAAAAAGAACCTGCAGCGCAGGGCAGCCTCGACCTCATCCTCTCCGCGCTCTGATTTCTCTCAGTCTGACGACTCTGATGAGGAAATGGCCGTGTGTCCGGCAGAGAGGTGTCAGCTGCCAGAAGGAGATGAGGTGAGAGAAAAAACCTGTGAAATACAGCCTCTGCCAGTTTACCATGCACTTCAGGGAGCCATTATGTAAAAATAGGGTATATATAAGTATCCAGTAACAAAATTAATTGAGTTTAGCAGCTGAGAAAGACTTCTACATTAAATTTAGGACTCAAATATAAAAGGAAAATGAGTTGGCACTACAAATCACCACCTGCACCATCCCCATTGTTTAAGTTTCAAGGAATGCAGTTAAAAGATGACTGGATAGATATGATGAAGATTATATGATTCTTGAGCAGTGTGAGTTCATCAAATCAAGTGGATATCTTCCAGAATTTCAGTCTTTTCGGTATAAAATTCCCTCTTTCTGTTTCTCTGGATTGTGTCTCCTTGCTGAGCTGCAGCGGAGGGATCCGAACAAACAAAGTAAGTAAATAATAATGATAAACTTTATTTCTGTAGCGCCTTTCAAAAAAGTGCTTCACAAAATAAAATACCGTACAAAATAAGTGTGAAAGATAGTGAATCATAGAGGAATAAAACCACACATTTTAAAGGAAAATCATACACAGGAAATGCATCACAACAGATTTCTAGAAGTGGTCAAACAAATAGAGGGAATTTCATACAAAGACTTCTACCATAAAGACATTTAACTTTGGAAGAAAACCACTTAATTTAACTTTCAACACTAATGCACAGGATGAATGATTAAAACCTGTCTCAGTGTACATATGCATGTGAGTAATGGTTCATTTTTGTATTATTTTATATATATTTTTTCTTATTTTTTAAGTCATATCTTTAAGAACAAGAAAACTGAGAAGTTCTAAATCCAAACAATTAGATTGGATCAGATTTGATTAGATGTCCTTTTTTGTCCACAAAGGGAAGTTCATTCCACTCAGGTCAGCACCATAGAAACAGAAAAGACAATGAATAGAAAGAACTCGAGTGCACTGATTTTATTATTCAAAGTGGCTATAATCAGTATTTTTTATTAACAATGGATCACATGACTACTTGTATATGAAAGCCGACTTCATTGTTTTGGTTCACTCTCAGCAAAAAAAAAAAAACTCTAAAAATTCACTGGACACTACCTGCTCAGCTCGTAGTGGACAGCTAAAGAGCCGGGTATTTCCCTGGTGGAGACCAAAAACGGGGCAGAAAGAGAGTCGATGTGGACTCGAGTTCATCAGGTGAACAGAAACACGACTCCAGTTAAATGATAAAGCAAATCTGCAAGTGCTGGATGTATTAATAAGCAGCTGTTTGCTAATAAGTTTGCCGTTCAACTGAAAAAGTGGTGACATGTCAGTGTTTTGTATACGGTTGGTTTCTGCTTCCCCCAAGTGGCCAGAAAACCAGTTGTAGCAGGTTTAATGTTAAATGTTAAAAAAAAGCAGTGACGTGGGTTACAGAGCTGATGCCTCAGCCGTGGGGGGTTTTATGCGTAGGAGTGCCGTCACGCTGAAACCTACATCGGATCTTGTGGAAAAATGTTTTTAGAAGGGCTTAGGAAAATAATATTTTGATCCTTAAACAAACACACTTCAAATGTGAATTGTTCAGATTTGAAAACTTGAGGAACGTTACTGGGGAGCTACAGAATTATATATAAAAATAAAAAAATAATCGATCTGCCCTTTTAAATCCACAACTGAATCTGTGTTTTCCCGCAGGTGGATTGGGTCCAGTGTGACGGCAGCTGTAACCAGTGGTTCCACCAGGTCTGCGTCGGCGTCACGGCCGAGATGGCGGAGAAGGAGGACTACATTTGTGTCAGGTGTACACTGAACGAGGGACGCGTGAGAAAATGAAGAGATTTTTTTTCTGAAGGAGTCGTCAGTCCGTTTGTTGGAGCCACCCGTCTGGATGTGTCACTGATCCTGTACCCCCAGCCCCCACCCCCGTCCCGTCTGTCCGACCCTTTTGTAACAACGGTGCTATCTCCTCTTTGACTTGTTGTCCAGAACTATAATGTTTAGTTATTTTTTTGTATTTTTACATATATATATTATATATATTTCTTTCTTCTTATGACTTGTTTGTGGTTGTCTAAATGAAAAAAAAAAAAAAAAAAGAAAAAACACAGGACGTGAAGTGTGCTGCATGGGATTCCATTACATCGGCGCAAAAGGAGTCTTACAACGTGATGCACCCGTACAGAGGGTTAATCGAGGGTTAATATTATCTTCTTCTCTGGAACCTCCTTGCATGTTAAACCAGAGCTAAGGGGACAGAAGTCGAGGTTTTCATCCACTACCCCCCCCCCCCCCCCCCCCCCAGAAAATTACTATTACGATTTGTTTCTTTGAAATCCAGTGTTGTACATGCATCTTAATATAATTATTCCCTTTTTTGTAGAATAGGTTTATTTATCTGAGCAATAATTTTTGTCTGAATTGACTTAAATGGCTTGATCTCCGCTGAGTTGTGTTGGTGCTTTAGCGATGATGGTGTGATGTACAGAAAGCTACACAGAAGGGAGGATTACAGCTGGAGGGTGGCGACGACACGTGTCACCCCCGGCGTGTAACCCGGCAGAGGATGCTGTGGGGAGGACCTGGGGTAGCTGAAGATGTTACAAGTTTATATTGTGGAATAAAGCCCTTTTGTTCTATGGAGAAGTCTCGTCCTTTCACTTGATCATGGAAGAAGAAATAAACCACTAGATGTCCTCGCAAACATCAGTTAAAAGACAAAACCATTCACACGAACAGATAATGAGACAACAGGCCCCTGAGCACCACATATAAAAGTCCGCCCCCTCCTTGATAGGAGTACCACCCACATTGAAAGAGACGGTGTCTCTCTGTAGTCATTTTCTCTCTTTTTGTGATAAGTTTGTCTCTTTTTGTAGTTTTTGTGTCCCGTTGTCGTCATTTTTTTTGTCTCCCGTTGGTAGTTTTATGTCTGTCTGACTTTGTGTCTCTTGGTTGTTTTGCCTTTTTGTGGTAACTTTGTCTCTCTGTAGTCATTTTGTCTCTTTGAGGTAGGTATGTCTCTCCTTGTAGTCATTTTTGTCTCCTATAGGTAGATTAACATCTTTTTGTGGTACCTTTGTCTCTCTGTAGTCGGTTTGTGTCTTATCCATAGTTTAGTGTCTTTATGTGTCTCTTTTGGTAGTTTTCTGTCTCTTTGTGTCAACTTTTTGTCCCTTTGTAGTACATTTGTCTCAGTAATAATTTTGTGTCACTCTTGGTAGTTTTATGTCTCTTTATGTTACCTTTGTCTCTCTGTAGTCTTTTTTTGTTTCTGCTTTTTGTCGTTTTATGTCCATTTGTGTGACGTGCCTCTCTGTAGTCATTTTGTTTCTCTTTGTAGTAGTTTTCTGTCTCCTTTTGGTAGTTTTATGTCTTTTTTAAAATATATTTTTGGTGGCTTTAATACACCTTCATTCAGGGAGAGAACGGGGGGAGGACAGACACCAAAGGGCCGCAGTCAGGAGTCAAACCCACTGTCGCTGCAGAGGACTTGTAGCTTCAGCACACGGGTTAAAAGCTCCACCAACCGAGCTACCTGGCCACCAGATTTATGTCTCTTTGGTTGGTTTTGTGTCTCCTTTGATAGTTTTATGTCTCCTTTAAGTAGTTTTATGTTTCTCTGCAGTACCTTTGTGTCTCTTAACTCATTTTATTGTGGTAAATTCTGTGTCTCCCTTTGGTAGTTTTATGTCTCTCTGTAGTCATTGTGTCTCTTTGCAGTCGTATGTTAAAAGTCACCTCAAACAGACGTTCTGGCCTCGAGGTCTGTGCTCAGTAAACCATCCCTGACCAGTCTGAGTTTAACACACTCCTCCTCATATCTCGTGTATATTTGCCCCCATTATGTCCAGTGTCTTCATTTGTAATTTTAACTAAGTGCTGACCATAAAGGTGAGATATCATTACCTTGCAGAAACTTTGAATTCTTCCTGTGGGTGTTACTAGATTGACAGCATCCACAGACTAATGTGAAGCAATAATATTAAAAACCGCTCAGGCAAAACATAATTTTACTAAAGCAGTTTGAGGCTTTGAGGTCAGTGTGATGGATGATCTCCCTCAGCTTTTCACAAGTGGATTTCACAGCGTACTTAACAAGAATTAATTACTTTACACAGTCAGCAAAAGAGGCCTTTAAACGCCAATTTGTTCACTCAACTTAAAAGTTTATTGGGAACGGCTTGCACCCACAACTTTCAATGCACCGTAAATCATTTTCAGCTGGAAGTTAGGTTGAATCATTAGATGATGATGATTAAAGTCTTATTAGAGTTTTATGAAAAAAACAGTAAATTTAACTTAACTTGAGAAAAGAAATTAGTTTTATCAATTTGTTCAAGCATAAAGACGATCTGTAAAACTGCTTCCAGTGAATTTATAAAATTTTAAGTTTAAGTGCACAGGGACTAAATTCAATACCAATCTTCATGTTGGTTCAAAGTGTTTTTTAACTAGAAAACAAGCAACCGTGAGTTATATTAAAATGTATTACAGACGTGTGAAGTTTCCATCATATATGTTTTTTTCAAACTAAAAAAAAAAGAAACTTCTCAGAGTTTTAACTCTTGCAAAATGCATGCTGGGAAGCCTGCTAATATGCTGCACCTTCACGCTAAATATAAACATTGATTTCACTATTTTTTACTTAATTGTGTGCACAAGAAAATAATTCAGTACAACGCAGGAAATTGCAGCAGTTTAGGTTAAGAAAGCAAAACATTATTGTGTTCAGCGTAACCTTTCAATCAATCAGACAGACGTTGTTTGTATCGTATTTTCCATTCAAACAAAATGTAACACAAAGTGCTTCATTCAGTAAAACAATAATCCACCCACACACACCAAACGCAATGACTGTGCAGTTAAATTAAGCACTAAAATAAGAACAGAACTCATTAAAAACAAACACAAGGTAAAAAAATTAAGTAGAAAGATGAGGTAAATAAATTAAAATCACTAAAAACTCCAAACAGTAGATGAAAAGGAGGGGTCAAGAGCACAAGATGAAATGATAAGATACAAAAAGAGAGGATGTTCATTCAAATGAGTACAACCAAAAATAAAAGGTTAAGTGTCTAAACAATGCAGAAAACAAAATAAATGAGTTAATTATACTAAATCGATGACACTGGGCGAGAGGCGGGGTTCACCCTGGACATGTCACCAGTTCATCACAGTACTGACACATAAAGACAGACGACCGTTCACTCTCACATTCACACCTACAGGCAATTTAGAGTTACCAGTTAACTTATTAACCTGTATGTCTTTGGACTGTGTGAGGAAGCCGGAGAACCCGGCGAGAACCCACTCAGACACGAGGAGAACATGCAAACTTCACACAGAAAGGCAGTAGTAGTAGTAGTAGTAGTAACCACTGCACCACCCTTTATTATTATTATTGTTTCATTAAACAGTGAATTGACTACATGTCATATGAACATAAAAAAAGGGAGTAATTTTTTAGTTGTGCACAATGTATGTGTTCTTAATTGGTCTTAAACTAATTACTCAGGCCATATCAGCTTTATACGTTTCAGTAAAATGAACTTAAAGATCTAAATTTGTTGACTAGACATTAAAAATATGTGAATCTTTCAAGGGATGAGTGTTTGTGTCATGTGAACATAAAGTTTTGATGTATTTTGACAGTTGTGGACATTTGTGTGAACTCTCCACTTAATTTTTTTGTCATGGATGAATTGGGGTCACACATTTGTTTACACTATATTAATACAGAATTCAAATTAAAATAAAAATAAGTATCTATGCTTCAAAAGCTAAAGCTCAACATGTTTTTATCACGTTTTATAAGACTTCAGTCAGTCTGAAAAGCTCCACATTGTGCAGTAAACCATCGTCCTGCTCTTCTAAACTGAATGTAAGGATGGAGAGGAGGCCAACAACAGCCGGCGCTGCCAGGAGGAGATCCATTAGTGTGTGACCATAAAGCTTCTATGACAGGTGTGAAAAATACATCCCATAAGCCACACCGGCTGCATCCTTCAGGCCGCCTGTTATCGAGCAGCAGTGTCGGCCGCTGAGAGCTGAAGAGCCGAAGAATAAACGATTATCGGCTGCAGCAGCTTGATTTTTGAAGAATTATTTCTCTGATGTGTCCATTTTCAATCGATAAGTAAAAGCCTCACCAGGCCTGTTCATGAGGCTACAGAGTTGAGACAAATAATCCTCATTATCTTATTGTTCTTGTTCACATGTGCAGATCAGATGCAACTGATGACACAGTCCTCTCCCACAAACACTCCTCCATCCAGAATATTTTAAAGTCCAGAAGCCACTATAACCTAATTACTTTGTCCACTTAACAACACATACATTGGGCCTTGTGCATGAATTATTCGTGCACAGATTTAGAAGTTTTGTGACATTCATCAATACTTTCATATTTCCGTATTTACAAAATGCCCCAGACCACAAACGCCAGCTCGTTTAATGACTCATTTTATGAAAACCCACAAGAAAAATATTATACAACTATTTGTTAACATAATAATGTTAAATGTTTGCACTTAAAGGTGATTAAATTAGCAAGACAAATTCCTCAAAACCTGACTGCTGTTCTGGAGCCTCAGGTAAGAATCCCACATAGAATTTTTATATTTTTCCTCTTACTGTTTTGTTTATGAACAAATATAAGAGAAATGTAGACATGTATGTACATAAAACTCAGCGTTTTCCCGTGTTTTTACCAACTGATAATTTTCTTGCAGACAGTTTAATAAAAATGAGTCAAAGCATTGTTTATTTTAGAGTTTGCACAGTTTGGCGTGCAAGCTGTTGACAATAAACTTTACAGGTAGACTCAGTTGGTTTAAGATGTTTGGAAACGCACCAGAAAAATAGTTTATTATTGTGTCTCATTTCCATTAGTAAAACAAAATAATGATAAATACAGGCAGAGGGCAGAGGACAGGGTCTCTGCAGATACAGACACAACCATGTTATCCTGGGGTGATAAGTGATTAGTAAAAGGGATTATGTTTATATTAAAATTTTGCCTACTATAAGATCAGTGAGCACACTGGTGTTTACAGCGAGTGTTCAGATTTCAGGAGCTGAAAAAGACGCTTAGCACAGAAAACAATGTTTATCTGAGATTAAAGTAAATAAATTCCTTCAACAGATGAAGGTTTTTATGTTTCATCCGAACAGCCTGCAAATATAAACCATGGCATTTACAGAATGTTACAGTGATGTAATGATGATTATTTCACAGCCACAGCAGTGATTATTCAAGTGTTTTTTTTTTTTTTCTCGATAGTTAACTGAAATGACGTGAGTCACACAGTGCATACATTTCCTTCATGTGGCGTCTTTGTGTTCAGGGGAAATGTTCTCGTCCAACGGCAGAGAGTGAAACTCAGGGAATGAGAACAGCTCATGTGGTTTCGAATGTGAAGACAAATTAAATTCCTTTACAGGAAGCTGCTGCCAAACCACAGACAGCCTTTTAGAGGACTGGATATACAAAGACTGTTCAACAACAGTCTTGTATATCTCCTCCAGTATACTGTATCATTACTCTGCAGCAGCTTCAGTGCACTGACTCATACAACATATTCAGGTTTAAAAGTGATTTTTCATTTCCATTTCAGCAACATCGTCCACCTGCAGTGTGTCTTTGGTGAAGCATAAAGCGAACATGAATTTTTTTTTTATGCCGTCTAGCCTGTAAGACTCTTAATCGACTTCTCACTGAGGGGGGAGCCAAAAAACCAGCAGAGCGAGAAGAGGAAGCCAAAATATGACAAACACAGAGGAAGTGTGACTGCTGAGACGCCTTAAAAACACTGCCACACACTAAATGCTGACTCCAGCGGTTTGACTGCACAGTAAACGTCGTGCCAGTAAAAATATGACCTAAATAACAATCACAAAGGAGAACGATACTGAAGCAGAGAGGTATAAAAAGAAGTATAACATAAAAACAAAAAGGCCTTCTTTGAAGCACAGATGTAGATATATAACCTTTATTTAATCAGGTGAATCCCACTGATTTAGAATCTCATTTTCAAGAGAGACCTGAACGTACATGAAGTAAAAAACTTAAAAATAAACTCAATAAATAAAACAACATTTTGATAAAATCAGTGGTGGAAAGAGTACTGAAAATCTGTACTCATGTATAAGTAGTGTTACATTACTAAAATATTACTCAATTACAGTTAATTACATTAATACTTAAGTAAAAGTACAAAGTATTGATCTAAAAAACTACTAGTAATAGTATTAATTACTTTTTAACCATTGATATTTAATACATGATCAGTAGCAGAAGTTCAGTCAAAGTTGTTTCTTCTTCTCTGTCCTGCTCTGTGCTCACAGTCACATCTGCAAAAATAGGGTTTCAAATGTTGTGCATTTTCTTTAACCAGTAGCTGAAAATGCTAACAAGTGATTAATCATTAATAACTCATGAGATACAAAACATGTTTTTGTTATTTTTTTCTCGTTTTCATTTTTTTTTTGTTTTTTTTTGTTTTATGTTGTTTTTTCTCATTTAAAGTTTAAGTTTCCTTAGTCAACAACATCAGATGAGGTGCAATCACTGCCATTTATCCATGAATACATTTTTAATTGGTTAAAATTTAAATGGCGATTAATCAATTAATGATTAATCATTAACATCCTAACTCCAAACCTGCATACTTACAGTAAGTATGAGTAGAAGTACAGACTTGAAAATCTACTCATAAAAAAATAAAAGTACCCCAAAAAACAACTTAATTACAGTAACATGAGTATTTGTAATTAGTTACTTTCACCACTGGATTAAACAGTACATCAAGGCATTTAGAAACACATAAATATGCTAAATTAACACAAAACATTCAACCAACAAAAGAACATAAAAACATAAAACTTCATCACTTAAAACAATCGGACCCT
Organism: Lutjanus erythropterus; assembly: GCF_056507025.1. Classification (NCBI taxonomy): domain Eukaryota; kingdom Metazoa; phylum Chordata; class Actinopteri; order Lutjaniformes; family Lutjanidae; genus Lutjanus; species Lutjanus erythropterus. The sequence continues at coordinate 9,135,198 of NC_139322.1, read as the reverse complement.
GTTGTAAGAAAATTTAAAATGTTATTTCTAAATTGTTGGAAACTAATAAGACAATAATAAGTCAATTTTTAAAGTACACTGAGGATTATTCTTCGTGCTGAGAGGATTGAATTCAAAAGCTGTCTTTCCAAATTCTGAATTGCCTTTAAACTGAGTTTGGTGATTGTTGACTGATGTGACCAGGAGACATGAAATATAAGATGGAACTTCACCAGTAAGGCCTTTGTAGATAAATAAATACCTGAGAGAGAGGACCAACCAACCTTCACATAGTAAAAATTAATGATGGCTGAATTCCATTTAGCTGCTTCAGGTTCAGTGTCCTGGTGTTGTTTAAGCTGAGTTACTGTCACGCTGTCGTGGCTAACTGGGACACTTGAATGGAACAGAGCCATTGTTCATGTTATTAGTAACACATGTGCTTTTCCAGCTGTGAAAACATCCTTTTAATTTTGTGAAAAACAAAGACAGAAAAGGAGGAATCATGGGGATGCAGGGGAATTAAAAATGACCCGGAGTCTCTCAGACTCACAGTCACTTTGACCAAGATCACATAAGAGACTAAAGGTGGTTGATCTTGGTGTGTTTCTACTCCTCAAATATCAGATCTTTCCATTACAGATGTCTGTTGTTCCCATTTTGCCAAATAAAGCAGGTTGGCAAACAGAGTGGAGGGAGAAACTACGGGGATTACAGGAGTTGGACTCCTTTCAAACAGCATAACAAAAGCTTCGATCTAATGAAACTGATATTATATCATTATTTTAATGGAGAGTATAAAATATTAAATGACATGAATTGGCTGGCTTTTCATCATTACTCACTGTGAATAAAAATAAGCGAATTAAAACTGGATCTGAAATATCTCGTTACTGTTTGGTTGTAATTTGTTGACTCTTGGATGTGAGGCGTCTCCAGCTGATAACTAAAACATTTTTAGAGCCAAAGTTCTCCAAATTGCCAAAATCGCCAAATTGTGCAGCCCTAATTTGCAGCGGTGAAAAAAGTACTCAGATGCTTTACTTTAGTAGAATAGAAATATCATAGTCTGAAAGTACCTCATGACAAGTAAAAGTGTTGCATTCGAAGACAGAATCAGTTTAAACAATAAACATAGCAAGAAGAAAAATATAGAGAAAGATAACAAGCAAATACTGCAAGTCAAGAAGCATAAATAGAAAAAAGAAAAAGTTATAACAACTATGGCAGAAGCATTATGAATATAAATATGTGTGAGTCAAACATTAGTCAGTTATGTTGTGGTTATTATGATAGAAACACTACCTTTTTTGTCCGGAGGAGCCTCCAAAATCAACATAGTTTTAAGTAAAAGTACAAAAGTATCATCAGCAAAATGTACTTTCTATGCATATAAACACCTTCCTTTCAGAGTATTATGAATTAGGCCTACAATCCTAATGTGTAGCAAACTTTAGGTCCTTTATACACTGTTCATTAACTCAATAATAAAGTGCTGCATCATGTTCTGCATGTAAAATAGTAATCTGAAGTATTAAAAATAGACAACTTATAAAATAAAGCTGTCAGATAAATGTGGAGTAAAAAGTGCAATATTTCTCTTTGAAGTATAATGAAGGAGAAGTACAAAATAGCATAAAATGAAAATACTCAATTAAAGTAAGTAGTAAATAAAGTACCTCAGAATTGTACCATCAACACATCCACATAAAATAAGGTGAATTTTCCCTTTAAATACAGTACTTGAGTACTTAGTTACTCCCCACCACTGTTTATTTGACAAGTTAAAGCTCAGTCACTAATGTTGTGCTGAACTGATCAGTGAGAATAAATATGCATGTCTGTGTCTCTTTTCAAGGTAGTCTGTCGTTTCCATGGCAACACGTCACAGGGTCTGCTTGTGGGATGAGCAATGTGCAAACCGCTGAAACAGATACTATTTATATTTCTATTTACTCTACTCAAATATCATTTTAATGCGGCCATTTATGACCTCCATATCTGTAGTTTATGGCGATGACTTTTGTTTGTTTTAAACGAGGGCAGGAACATTTTGTCAGACTGACACGGCAACACTGTCCCCATACAGCACACAGTACATCAAATGATATTTGCATCACCGGTCAGATGATGCTGCGCAGCCTCTCGTCAGTCATGAACTCCATATTTAGCCTGTGTAATGAGGAAGATATGCAGTAAGAGTAACTCAGCTAATCCGTTCGGTCACTGGGCTGCGACCCGCTGGTGTCTTTCATGTGGGTCTTTGTTGTGCCAACAGTAACAGAGACACAATGACACAGAAAGTATGTAAACATGATGTGGAAGATCAGCTGAGGGAAATATTTACCAATAATGTGACACACCTACATCATTTAAATGTGTCAGGATCAAAAGCAAAAGCTGGCTAAGCAACCAAGCAGAGCAAACTTTACTCAGCTTGTAGTATAACAGTCACATGTTCTGAGAGTATAATAAAATCAGGACTAAAGGCCTTCTTAGCACCCTCTCAGCCCCAGAGAAAGCTCTCACACTGGAACAATCCTGGCATATTCCAAAGTGGTTTAACCCCCGAGTAGCCTAGGCTTTGCTGGCCCTGCAGTGGAGTAGGGTTAGCCCCTAAAAACAAGATTTTAGACCCAGGTCTAAAAGATGTAAGTGCAAAGCAGGCTAAAGGCTGTTAAACAGTAGTCAAGAACTTTCTACAATGTTTACATCAGTCGCTGCTCCGATGGACATTTATCCCTGGGCTAGTAGAAGTGCAGTGTGAATCATGTATCGCTGGGCTGAGGTTAACCCTGGGTTAACAATGTGTGTGTGTGTGTGAAAAGGGGCTAATCTATCTCAGGGTCAACTCTTAGGTTTGGGCTGAATGTGCAGTGTAAAAAACATATAACAGTCTCAGCCATGCTAACAGCTCTGTGAGGCCGTATGTTGACACAGAGGAGGTTTGAGCTAAATGCTAACGTACTAAAATGCTCACAGTGACAGCAGGAATAATGTTTGCCATGTTCACCATCTTAGTTTAACGTGAGCACGCTAACATTGATAATTAGCACTAAACATAAAGTACAGCTGATGTTAATGGGACTGTCATTAGCTTTGCAGGTTTTTGATTGATATGATCGATAAAACAATTTGATTCGATTGATATACCAAAGTATTGGACACATTAAAAAATTGACTTGATGTGACCTGGTAGCTCAGTTGGTGGAGTGTTTACGCCATGCGCCGCGGCCGCGGGTTTGACTCCCACCTGCGGCACTTTGCTGCATGTTGTTGTTCTCCTTTATGCATCCATTGAAATGAACCTGTTCAAATCCATTCAGAGGGAACATGAATGTTGTACAGATAAAGTTCAGACAGCTCAAAATTAAAAGGCAGTTTACTGCAATACATTTTTTAGTTTTGAATCAAAATAAAACTCTTACGTTTTCAAATAAACTAAAAAAAAAAGTTTTCCAACTTACAATCTTGAAACTTGAAGTTGATCACAGTGAGCTGTGAACCTTATTTGTCGTTAATAAGTTAAGTCAAATATTCAAGTTTATCTCAAGAAGAAAAGTAAATCGTCTCAACAAAAGATTAGTAAAATAGCAGTAGAATAAATCTGTTGAAGTAAGTTGCCATGAAATGATGATTTTTCTCAACTTTTTCATATGAATGGTTCTCAAGACATTTCACTCAAACATGTCCATGTCAACCACTTCATAGTGGTGCTCAAACAAAGTCAAGAGACCATCAGAGATACAATTAATGGCACAAAAACCATGAAATATCTGGACAAAATTTTATTTAAGTCCATCCAGGACATGTTGAGATAGTTGCTGGACAAATGAAAACTTTGACCTGCTGGTGGTTCTATGGAAAACGTCAGGGGATCATCAAAATCAGCAGGGTTCAACCTCTGGTGAAGATGAATGTCCACACAAACCTTGGACATTTCCAGTCTGGTCCAACAGACAGACATTGCCAAAAGTCCAAAAATACAGTGGACACATTGGTGTTTTGTTTCATCAGTAAACCAGCTGCGACTGCAGACAAAGTGTGCTTAAAGTTCCTGAATGCTCAGAGCTGAAAAGCAGACTCACTTTTCTGAGGCGTCTAAAATCACACAAAAACTTCCTGCGTCTCCGACCTCGAGGGCCCTGAAATGACTGAATTACAGATATTATTATTTTTCTTCAACTGTTTACACATGAACCTCTCAGGTGAGTAAACTGAAAGAGAAAGGCAATATCTATGGTGACTCAACGCTCCCTCTGCATTCTGTTGCTTATCAGAAACTGCGATCAACAAAACATTGGCAAGACAGATGTGTAATGACTTCAACACCACAGCGAGCGCAGCCAGATTATCACATCAGCTCTGTGTCCACTGAATACTGGCAGGCACTCAGTCTGCTCAGCGGCACCATGTGATATTAAAGTTAAACATGGAGCCGCTGCCTTATCAGATCACTGGTTCAGACGGACACAGTTCATATTTCATCTTAAGACCGAGGCTAAAACAAAAGGTTGTGTGAGCCATCCAGCGATGACAGATTAATATCATGTCATTTTAATTAATTTTCACCTAAAAGCACAAATAAACTGGAACAGAACTCAGATTGATATGCTCAGCAACAGATATCTGACCAAAACGAAAAAAAAAAGAGAGATCAGTTTTAACATTGTTCAGATATCAGAACAACAACCATACAGTCTGGTTGTGTTACAGACTGAAAACAAAAAATCCCACCCCACTTCAAATCTAAAATGCCAAAGTGAACAAACAGGAACTTTTAAGTCACATGGGGTGCATCAAAGCTCTTGTTATTGGATTCGACTTCAAACTTCACCTCAAAATCTACCTGCCAAACATCCGCTCTCAGCGCAGCTGTGCTACTTTTCATAATCAAGTTAGTTTTCTCTCTGCTGCGTGTTTACTTCTTCTTGGAGTGTTTGAACATCAAATGCATTCTTTGAGCTGTTATGAGAGAGAATCCAGCCTCCTGAACAACAACATGAAGTATAAATCTTAAATGCCATCGTCTGTAATGGTAATTGTGAAAATTTGATATCTTTATATCTTTAAACTGAACTGGCAGCAATAGAAGTATTAAACAGCCCACTGGAACAATACTAAGTAAAAAAGTGTGCCTTTAAAATATTATATGAGTTGCTACAAGCGCTGGGTATCAGTAATCAATACCTTTAAGGTATTGATTGAAATAACTCAGTCCCAAGGTGTATTGAAACTTCTCCAGTCAAACAATAGCTCCATCTGATCCTTTTGGGACCCAGATATAGAAAAAAAAAAGACTATTTATGTGTTTTTTCTTGCAGCCAATCACCATGAGAACCTTTGAAAAAAGGTATAAAATGAATCACTCCATTGGTCTCGGTATCACTGAAAGGTACCGGTTCTGGTACTGATACCGTAATTTTTCAGCCCGAGCTATCAGTGGTGTGGACTCAAGTCATGAATTTGATAACTTTCGACTTGACTTTACAAAATCAAACAAGACTTGCAACTCGACCTGGACTTCAACCCCAATGACTCGTGACTTTACTTGGACCTGAGCCGTTTGATTTGAAAATACTCGACACCTTAAGCGTGAATCCACAAATCAATTAATGTCCTTTCATTTCCTAAATTGACGAATTTTAATGCCGTTCATTCCAAGCAAGTCAGCACTTCATTCCCAGATCCACTTGGTCTGAACCAGTCTGACAGCATCCAATCAAGCTGCGGGAAACAAAAACACGAAGAACTAAGAAAGCTAAGAAAAAGATACCAAAGATAATTTTGTTTGCATACAAAAACTACAAGCTGGTCAAGTTGCACACAGAACAGAAGGCAAAGCTCTGTTGTTAAACTGACATTACATTTGGTGAGGAGCACATTATGACTTGTTTAGGACATGAAACTGGTTAGTAGCATACAGCCACACAGTGAAAGTGCCCGGATGGATGCCCCTGTGGTAGATAAAGCATGATAAAATACCCTACAGCAGTGATGGCCTCCAGGAAGTGCCAGAAAAATTTCCAAAAAATTTAACTGAGTCGGATTATTGTGCATATTATAAAATACCAGTGGAAAACTCTTATAGGCATTATATAACAGACATTTGTATATTTATCGCATGAATATAAAGTAATGAAACATACACACTGAAAATGCAGTACAGCTATTTTTCAAATTACTGTACAAACTTTATTACTATACTATGTATAATTCCAATATATTGTAATACAGTACTGTATACAAAATATAATTTATGGACGCTTGCCATAAGCTTTGAGAAAAATACTTTTTTCATAGAGAAAATGACTTTTTCTGTCAGGATTTCAATGTCCATGCAGCAGCAACCCCTCACAGAAAGCTGCAGTCAGATGGGTTATCGTGATGCAAAGGAAAAGTAAAAAAAAAAAAAAAAAAAAAGATGTTGTTGTTGTTGATGTTGTGCTGGCCAAATAAAACTTGCAAGTATGATGCAGCATACATATAGTATAGATTTACACACACATAAGAGCGGTTTGCAGACAGTAGAAAGAAAGCAGTTCCTCAATGAAACTCCTCACATGGAGGTCTATGGATTACGTTGAGTAACCAGATCATGATTTCTGCTTCCGCTTCTACACTACAAGCTGAGTGTCATGTACTTCTATTATAGTGGAGAGAAGTCAGGCATCTCTGTAGCAGATATCTCCAGTACTCAGCAACTCACACCACAACAATAAATACCACTACAGGCTGGAGAAAAAAAATATGTATTTTTGATTTTGGGTTGCATTGTCCCTTTAACAGCCACTGCTGTGCCTCACTTTATTCATCTTACTAATGGGGTGTACTGTATTTTTTCTGAGGACAACTTGAAAACAATAGAAGACATTATGCACCACTGTTGACAGCTGTACTGGAAACACTTTAAGTAGAGAATATTTAAATGATATCTTAACCTGGATAGCTGTGATAGGCTGATCCTGCTCCAATCAATAGCTGCTGTCCCTCCCGACCCTTCCGTACATTCAGCCAGTGTGATTTAGCGCACACATAGCGGAACACGGTAAGTGTCTTCCAGAGCTTTACCCCTGTGTAAAATTACTAAATTAATAGCTAATTATCCAGCTTGTGTTTTCATTAGTTTAACGACTAGTCCCTAAACGGTGGGTCGTCTCCGGTGAGACACTAAAATTACTTCTGGCTCCACTGTAGCGAAATAATTCTTGTGAGCCAAATAGCTTAGCGTACAAGCTAACCTAGGTGATGGGTTGAGTAGCTAACGTCAGCTAATGACTAACTAACGAGTTGTCGATACAAACACGATTTGTGTTTCAAGTAATTTAATATCCGATTGTATCTCACTTGCGGTCAGATATTTAGTAGTTTATCGCTAAATAAAACCCAATTAGCGTTTCAAAGCTCAAACGTTAGCAAGAGGACATACAAAACGAGATTTGAGAGTTCAGCCTAATGCTAACTGGCTAACTAACTTATTAGCCCCTACTGTTAGCTAGCTACACAGTTAGGTTAAGTGGTAGGCAACTTAAAATTGGGTTTAATGTTTGTCACACAAGAACTAATGTTAAACTGCTACCTCAAGCTGTTTTTATCTGCCAAACCAGCGTTTGTTTTAAGACAGTGTTTGTGCTGCACAAATCGCCGTGTTTTCTCCAGGCTAACACCCAATACCGTAAGCTAGCATTCACCAAATGTTGCTAGCCGAATGCTAACATTGGAGTTGTTTAAGCCCAGTCGTAGCGTTAAACAAGCGACTTTTTGGTATCGGCAGCGACTTCTCAAACTTAACATTAAATTCACATTTGAGTAATGTTAACTCGTTAATACTGATCATTTTAAACTGTGAACAGTCACAGTCTGTTGGTCTGGGAAACTAATAGCCACACCCTTCCTTTCGAAACCAACTACGCTACAAGTTGTCACGAAAGTAAGTTCATTTTAACGCAGTGATTCCCAAACTTTTTTACTGGGGACCCGCTTTTTAAAAAATGCCAAACCATCGCGACCCTCTTTACAATAATCTTTATCAATAAATGTTGAGAAGAGTTAATTTGTGCATAATATTCCTGGTCATTTTTACTGATCCCATGATCTTATGTTGTCTCGAAATAGACTAGTTGCACAGCAGACATTTTGACATGTATCAAAAAACTCTCAGGTGTATCAATGATCGTTGCATGCCACTTAGAGGAAGTCCTTTTATTGTGAGTGCTGGTTTACTGTTACTGGGATACTTTATGGACCTGCGCTGTAAATACTGTTATTAAGTCCACCTGTGTTTTTCCTGCTCTGACAAGTCAAAATGTCTGCTGTGCAATCAGTCCATTTGTCTGAGTTAACAGGCCATGTCATGTTTTAATTTTTATTTCCTCACATCAGGAAAATATACACATTTTAAGTCCTTTATGAAAAGGTGCACAGCTGATAAAGATCTTCAATTTCCCAGTATCCCAGTCTGTGGGAATGACTGTTTGAATGTACTGTGTCACATGCCAGTATGTACCTATGTTGGCTTAACTTAACTTTACATGGTGAACTTGTAAAAAGTTGCGTCAAAGGACGTCATCCTGACTTGTGTTTGTGTTGTGCTGACTTTAAATCCATTTGCCCCCTTCTGGGTCTGACACATGGGGATCTTCTGTATGTCAAATTGGACTGGGGAGTTGCCTAGCAAACCATAATTTCAAAAAAAAAATGTCATCAATGTTGAAAACAAACATTTTCTTTTTATATTGGTGGTGTGTTGACCTGCAACAGGTGTGTCAAGTGAATAAAACAACTTTGTTTGTTATATAACATGTGACAGCTCACCTCCTGACTTCCATAAAGTAGACTCACACAGCAGCACTTAAATTGGCAACAGACAGTCATCCCTCTAAAGCATCATCAACACACTGTGATAGTGCAAACTGCACAGCAGATGATTTCAATCATTCTTCTAATTGCCTGTCTATCCAATGGCCTATCTTCCTTTCTAAGGAGATAAGCAGCATTTTTTGTTTTGTAGCAAATGACTCCTGTTTTCATCTAGGCTGGTAAGATAGTGCTGATCTAAGGGTCAGTATTTATCAGCACTTTTTAATGACCTGTTTTTAATAAAGATCAGGAGAAAAAAGGTTGAATTTAACCACTTTATTTTTCAAGCCAGTCTTAGACTTTTAAAGAAATGCCATACTGGCAAGCTGACCTGTCCTTTTTATTATTAATATTGTCCTCACTGTCTGCACACATTTACTCTTTCCATGCTGTTTTTGTTGTGTTGTCACATGTTGATGGTGCAACACACTTATAAAATGATTGACTGTATTCATATCACCCAAGTGTGTAAAGATAGGTTATTTATGAGCCAGGGCATATTTGTTATGTGCTTTCATGGTGGTATACATTGGATTAAAGTAAAACTATTAAACATTTTGCTTTTTGCTTTTTTCTTGTCACTGTTAATAAATTGTCTATTACCAATGCACATACTTATTGCATAATTGCTCAGGCATATGTAAACCTGTGAATATTTTGTTTATTTTAGGGCCATTTCCCTGTCTAAACAGTTTGGTGTAGCCCATATTTCTGGCTCCCGACCCCCAGCACCTGCCCGCCGACATCAGTGTACCTGAGGATCTGCCGGCACCCCCTCCTCCCCAGATGTAGAGGGAGTTGTCATCTGCAGCAGCCGTGTACACAGTAGGTTCAGTTGTTTTCACGGCATGAATGTGTTTTTTTGTGCAAGGCTTTTGTTCACATTTTCTTCCTTATCATAAACGTGGGATTAAGTATTTATTAGCTGTAAGTATTGCGACCTCCCAACAAGGAGGAACTCTCATCAGCAAAGCCAGCAAAAATTCATGAGTAGGATTGGTGAAGGTTGTCAGCTCAAGTGCTTTGATACTTGAAATGTTTGAGTCCGGGCTCATATCTAATCAGAGGGAGGCTTAGGTAGCTTATCTGATGTCACAGCTTCCAAGAAAGTTTTGTGACACCCACATAAATTTACATTTTAAACACAGAATGATTTGCCTTTACACACATTTTTAGGCTAACAGATGCATCGGGCTCACATTGGCGTCACCCTTAGGTGGACCCCCCTCACCCCGGTAATGATTTCAGTGGCAGTGGTCATGTATGCACCCTCTGATCTCCATTTTCTGTTTGTATGGTGTACTTGAGTAGAGGAGGGTCATTACAATGGCTCTTTGTAGAGTGCCTCGTGTGCCTGTCTCACACTGTGGGTTTCTGGTGGTGCTTCATACGTCGTAGTTAGAATTGCAAATGCCAGTCGAGTGTGACAGAGTGGTTTTTGTATTGTTTGTCTCAATGTTTGACAAACGTCCGACAGACCTAGTATGATTAGTAGATTCAAAGAGGTTCTTAAATGAGATTTTACTTTGCATCACCCCCTCTTTGACATTTGTACATCAAATGAAGATTGCATTTGCATTTCAGAATGACATTTAAAACACAGCTCCTTGAAAGAGCCATGTGTGCCTCTACACGTTTTTTGAACAGTTTGGTTATGTGATTATTGGCTAAGATGACGTTTTATGAGATGTTTTTTGTGCTGCCACTCATTTACACTAAACTTCATCTTAAAACTGGAATTCATTTTATAATTAGATGAAATTCAAGATGAAAATTCTTTACTTTCTTTACTCTGTTCTTTCACATCCACATTCTGTCAGACCTGAATGCAGATGTGAAACCTCTCAAGTTTTCTCTGAAATAATCTGAAATATTTATATCATGTGAACCCAAGAGTGACGGGCTTGATTATCAGTGTGACATGGCGATTCCCAGCGTTCGGTCACACATTTTCAACTTTCATCGGACATAAAAACAACAAAATTACATACAATTATGGTGGAAAACGACACTACAGAAGACAATCCTTTATTGCTCAGTGATGCAGTCATTATTAGTATGACTTTTTATTCACTGAGCGATCCTTGAATGATTACAGATTGTTTAAAGAAAAATGTCTGCATCCTAAACATTTCCATTCCTGCCTCAGTTCTTCTGCCTGCCAGCATTTTCTAGGTCACATACACTGTCTAAACTGTGTCAGGCTGATGGAGTTGGTGATAGGTCATTCTCCGTGGCCTTTCTCCTCCGTATTGTAATGAGACAAAGTTATTTGTGGCACTGGACCTTTTACCTACTCACTGCACTGTCATTTTCAGAATCGTTTGCACTTTTCTGAGTGCATAGGTCCACATCGCAATTTATGGGTCATATGTTGCTTTTTACCGTGAAGGCACTTAATTATTCTTTGATGTCAGCGCTACAACAGAGTAAAGCACTGGTCTGAATTTCTGGAGTTAAAGAACCCGTCTATAGTTTCCTTCAGCTCCTCTTGATTTCTTTCTTTGTTTCTTTGTTTCTCTTTTTTTTTTTTTTTAAGGCAACGCCCCTATTGTCATGACAGCTGAACTCCCATGGTAGTGGGTGGGAAAGAGAGCTCATTTTTTTGGCAGACGAACCACGTTTTAATCTGCTGATGTCAGCAGTGATACTGTATAGACAGGGTGTTCACACTGACATCAGCTCTGTCAATAGCTTCACTGCTTCAGTTAATTTACATTGTAATAGACAAAAGTTTTTTTATTACAAATAGAATGAGTTGCTGTTATGTTGACGGTCAAAAAGCAACAAACAGGCTGCAACAAACAGTCGATTTCGTGATAAACCACACTAAAATTCCTGACAGTTTCAAATTTTAATTATCTTCATAACCGTATTTGAGTATCATGCTTTGAAAAACTCTCAGAAAACGTAGTCCAGCATCAACCAAAGTTAGCAATAGTCTTTCACACAAATGCAAAGCAGCAACCTCGCTTCTTTTGCATCAGTGAAAACACTGACATCACAAATCATTGAGAGGTTTTCTATGTAAAAGTTGTAACAATATTGCGATTAAAATAACCATGATCATTTTGGTCACTATAATCGTGATGTAAAAAATTTTAATACCATTTCATCTCTATAATTATTTTTATTCTAAATTAATCTGTCAGTTATTTTCACAAACTGTTAACTTCTTTTGGCCAGCCAATAGTTCAAAACCAAAAGACTTAGAAAAGAAAGCTCATAAATATCATAAGTAAGAAGAAAAACAGCAAATTATTACATTTAAGATGCTGTAACAAGCAGTTGTATGAATGCTTGAAAAATGACTGGAACAATTGATCGATTATCAAAAAACTGTAGTTGGCAACTAATTTTCCTTTAATCAACTAATTGATGCAGCTCTTGGAAGATTTTACAATAAGATTTAAAGGAAAATTTGTTGTAATAGATGTACTTTGGATATGACATGAAATACTTCCAATCAGTCAAGATTAAATTATCCTCAGTTTCATTTAGCTTTTGTTAAGTTTAATGTGTGAGACACTGAAAGACAAATACAACCACAACAAAAAGACATTATAGTTAAAGACAGACATCAAACAGCAGAGTGCTCCACAACAACGTCACCAGGAATAAAGAACATTGTCCTTGGAACAGGTTATTACGGATTAAGTTAAAGCTTGTTCAGCTCACCAGGCCTTTTTTTTTTCTGTAGCTGAAAGTGACACAAAGATCCTCTGTCTCACTTTCTCATTCTTTCTCTGTCCTCTCACAGACCCTTGTGCTGTCCAGTGAAGTTGCCCACCATGCGCGAGTACAAGCTAGTGGTGCTGGGATCAGGAGGTGTGGGAAAATCAGCACTGGTGAGTGATGGCTGCTGCCACGGGTGGGACTCAGCAGCACGGACAACCGAGCTTATATGTTCATTACAGTTTTACAGTCTAATATTTTATTGACATTCTTATTATGAAATTTGCAATAAATTAGAATGATGATGGATCAGATGGATTCTTAGCGCTACAAAAACTGTGTTGTGGTACATGGCTTTATTCTGTGGATCAAAGTGTTTAGAGTTGCAATGTTTCAAGAGGCCTCAATAAATAAAATAAGGATTAGGAGGCAAGAATAAGCCTGAGTTGTTCATCTAGAATCTACACTAAGTATATTTTATATGTGGGGAAAAACGGATCACACTGAAGACTTAAGTCTTAATAGTTTCCTTTGCTTCATGTGTCCATTTCAGACAGTCCAATTTGTGCAAGGCATTTTTGTGGAGAAGTATGACCCCACAATAGAAGACTCCTACAGAAAGGTGAGCTCACAAACGCACTTGTTGCACCTTATTTGACCTCCAGAATTTGTCAAAACAACTCAATGATTCGAGTGAATGTGAACATTTTGTTTGTTTTTCTCCAACAGCAAGTCGAGGTCGATGGACAGCAGTGTATGCTTGAAATCCTAGACACGGCTGGAACAGTAAGTCAAGTCAGAGTATCAGATGGACAGGTTTCACAAGATGAATGCAAACAAGCTGCTGATGGCTTTCCCCCTCTGTTGTTGTTTCTATAGGAACAGTTCACAGCTATGAGGGACCTGTACATGAAGAATGGCCAAGGTTTTGCTCTGGTGTACTCCATCACAGCGCAGTCAACATTTAACGACCTACAGGACCTCCGGGAACAGATCCTGCGAGTAAAGGACACTGAGGATGTGAGTGTTATACTCTCTTAAAATGTAAAAAAAAAGGTTTCTCTTTCCTAATTTACACTTTGTGTTATTTAGGGCTCAGATACTGAATATTAGATTATTAGATGTTTACAGTAAAAATAAAAAATCTTGGTGTCAGCTTTTTGAATAAACACAAAACTTTCTTGAAATGCCTTTAAGCATATGTTTAATTAAGATCGTCATTGTTTCATCAATTGACCAGGCAAATAATCTATTTTTCCTTATGCTATAATCAGTGAAGTGATTTTTCTTGTAACAGTAATTGTAGAGGAGGAAATCTGAAACATGGCAACATGGTAGTATCACATTAAAATACTACTGTTCTCTTTGGCAGTTGTATATTATGTCATGCATTAATTCATTTATATATGTCAGATTTTTTTTATTTGATTTTTTCATATTGTCACTGTCCTGTGTAAACCATATATCTCCAAAAGAAGTGGGCATCCAACCAATGATTATTATCACTATTGAATAATTTACAGACTATTTTCAGATTCTTTGTTTGGTTGTTAAGACATGAGAAAGCAGGGAAAAAAAATCCTGTCACTGTATGTCCTGTTTTGCCAGAAATATTCAATTTTCTGAAATGCAAAATAAAGAAAAGCAAGTAAATTCTCACATTTGAAATGCTGAAACCATCAAATGCAGTTTTTCTTGAACAATTACCTGAGCAATTACTTGCAGGTTCATTTTCTGCTGTTTAATTGGGGGGGAAAAAGTCGGTTTCAGCTTTTTAACAATGCATTTTTAAGATGGAGTCTCATATAGTTTATTTATCTTCAAATGTGGGAAAGGAAAACTTGTTTATTTGTCACTAACAAACAAAAGAGGAACAAGCACTGGACCCACCGATACCCAGACATGTTCACAGACACAAGTGAGTGCACTTGATATGCATCAAAAGCACACACATCTACATACAGACATGTAAATAATGTATGAAGGAGACGTGTATACATCTATACCAACCCACACAACTGCCTGAAAAAGAAATATGACCCAAGTATAAAATATGAATGTTAAGTCATAAATATAGAATGCAAACAAGATGATATAGATGAGGGGAAAAAAACGTATGAAGATATACACAGTTTTCATCACACGAAAAAAAAACATTCACACTGATACATAGAGTATAAACATATTTTTGTTAATTGTTGTGAAATTACATATTTTTTCTACATAACCCACGTTAATAATTTTCCTCAGTCTGTGGAGATTTTCTTTTCTGTGATAACCTTTGGTGTTTCTCTGTATCATCTGCCTGTGTCGCCTCTCAGGCTCATCACTCTCTCATTAAAGTCAGCTCTGTGGGAGACGGGGCAGAGCAAAGGGGGGCAGGAACTTAGTGACAGGATGGAAATGTCAGAGCTGCTGTTCGATGCTATCTGCCTCTGTCAGTCTTGGTCTCTTCATCTCTTAATTTAGAGAGGGGATATACAACATGCTGAGTGTGGGCTTTATTTATTCATAGCAGGTTGCTTGCTTCGGTATGTAATTCATGGTTAAGGTCTCGCTAAATTATTTTGCAGTTGAATATGTGCATCTGCCATATCATAAACCAGTACTAGTTGATGAAAACATTGCATTAAAAATGCTGTGCAAAGTAAAATATATCTTTGCAATGTCAAACCGTTAATCAAACTTTGACATATGTGTTGATCAATCAGGTTCCCATGATCCTGGTGGGAAACAAATGTGACCTGGAGGACGAGCGTGTGGTTGGCAAGGAGCAGGGTCAGAACCTGGCCCGTCAGTGGAACAACTGTGCCTTTTTAGAGACTTCAGCTAAATCAAAGATCAATGTTAATGAGGTGGGTATGACTGTTATACCACATGCTGCATGTATGACATATACTGATGATCATTTTAAAAAGAAAACATTTTGAAATGTTTAGGGCTGCAACTAATGATTATTTTCATTGTTGATTAGTTTTTTTTTGGTTTATTAAATGTCAGAAAACAGTGCAAATGTCCACAATTTGTCCACAATCCAGAGATATTTAGTTAACTGTCAAATGAGTAAAGAAGCCAGAAAATATTCAAATTGAAGAAGCTGGAATCAAAGAATTTGGATGTTTCTCCACCAGTAGCAGCTGGCAACTAATCAGTTAATCATTGCAGCTCTAAAAATATTGACCTTCTCGAGCTGCAACTCGATTATTTTCTTGATTAATTGCTTGGTCTGTAAAATGTCAGAAAATAGTGAGAATCACAATTTCTTTAAGGCCAAGATGAAAAAATCTTTAAAGATATTCTCTTTACTATCAAATAAGCACAGGAAAACCAGAAAATTGTTCACATTTTAGGTTCTAGAAACAAAAGAATTTTGGCATTTTCTCCTAAAAAATTACTTAATTAATTAATCCACTGCAAGGTTCGCAAAAATCTTGAAAGTTTGGAAAACGCTTAATTTTTACCATTATATATCATATGAGCAGCTGGTAAAATAGATAAAGTGACAACATGCATTCATTGCTGTAGGTATAAATTCTAGAAACAATTTAGATTTGATGATAAATTCTAGAGAGTTTGGTTTAGGTACCATGAAAATGCTTGAATTTTTACTCTAAAAAGCAGTACAAACGCTGCAACTGTTGTTGCAGGTTCATGGCCTTCTCATACACTTTTGCTTCAGCAGAACCAAAAAATGCATAGTGTGTGTGTGTATTGATGAGATAATGTGTTTCCTAAGTGACTTTGTTGTATGTTAAGAGCTACAAGCCTCCATATTTCCCATAATATCTTCCTCTTCTATCTTACGCAGAAAAAAAAAATCATTGACTTTTCACTGTAAGAGATTTGTTCTGTGTTCTTTGCTGAAGCGAAACGTTGAAACGGTCGAACTTCCTCTGTTGCAGATTTTCTATGATCTGGTGCGACAGATCAACAGAAAAACGCCGATGGAAAAGAAGAAGACAAAAAAGAAGTCAAGTTGCACACTGCTCTAAAATGCCCTCCCACAGTAGCTCCAGGCCAGGTGAGTGGGTGTTGAAACAAATTTATTCCAGACTTGTGCAGGGCTCCCGCTGCTCACTGAGCTCTGAATTGTCACTGAATGTTTGGAGGTTTATTTCAGTAATTATTAAAGCAAGCATGTGTTGTGCTGCAGTAACAGGATAAACTCAGTTAATGGATGTGGAAAGCGTCAGTGATGTCTTTTCAGACAAGGATGAGTCATAAAGCAGCTCTGCAAGTTTAACAGTTAATCTTTTTTTTTTGGGAGGGAGGGCGAAGCCAAAATTCGTAAAACAAGACAAATTTAGGACTTCTCTTTATAATTTGAACAAAGACTCTTCAAAATGTTTTATGTAAAAGATGGAAACCTGTCATGAATGTTGTGGCTCCACCTGCTGTTGGAGCATTGTAACTGTATTTATCAATAATCACAAATAGTGCACTGCATTAATATACTAGACTATACTAAGAATGACCAGCCACTGTTTCCCAAAGCACGCCATAGTGTTCTTGTTTGCGTCTCTAGCTTTCTGAATGTAAAATAGTCTTCTCAGTCTGGTTTTAAAAGACTTGAAGGTTAGTTGAGAGATGTAGGTGTTTCAGAAGAGAGTTTTATTTACCGTGATAATTTGAAAGGCCTTCTTAATGCACCTCGTGGGCATCTTTCAAAGTGTCAGTCTTTTTAGCACCAAAATCCTTCTTTGTGTTACCTTTCCCCCACAGCAGTTCATCAAGGAAACACTGTCCAGGTAAACACAAAATGGAATTTTTGTACTAAGAAAACTGGCAAACTGTTGAAACTTTGCAATATATCCATTGTTAGCATAGAGCAGGAACTGTGGGTGGGTCCCCCAGATAAGTAGTTCATTAAAAATGGATTTTTGATGGCCATTATCAATAGGAGGTAGGATTACAACAAGTAAAAACAATTCCAGCGTTCATATGGGGTCTTGCCAATTGTTTTGCTACCAAAAACATGCAAACTTATCCTTTCAGTGTATCATTTGTATCAAGGAGATACAATATGCAAAGATACTGATATATATTATTATATGGTGTCTTTAAACTTTTGTTGTATCACTTGCGGATGTTCTTGGTGTCTAATTTCCTTGTCGACTAAACAACAATTTTAATTTAGACTAGTCTAACAGTGAGGAAACACTCAAGCAGTTATAACTGACCACGGTTTATTACTTGATCATGTAAAATATTGGCTGAAAAAATATTATGTGAATTAAGAGTAATTTGAAGCCATTAATCAAATTCTATGATAGCCAGATCATATTTTAAATGCCACTGTAATGTGCTGTGCTTTGCACCTTGCAATATGAACATTGCACATTATCTTACGAAAACAATGCACAAAATGCTTTGCCTTGTCAGACTGAGAAGGATCACAGTGTCTGGCAGTAAATGACATTGTTCACCTGGAGCTGATGTTAGCTACTAGCCTGCCACACAGTGTGGCTAATGTTAGCAGTGCTAGCAGTAGCAGCCTCCTTTGCTTGCAGGTTAATGTCTGTGTCTGTACTGAATGTGGTTCCACATTTCTCTAGTTTATTCTGACACAGCCTACATTCATCCTTTTTTTTCAGTTTCTAGATCAAAACACTGCTAAACAGTGCTGGTTTTACAAGCTGTTATCTGTCCCACTTTGCTGATAACAACATCAGGGCCATCAGGGCATTCGCACTGGACAAGAGGGGCTGCTGTCTGCTGGAGCTGCAGCCCCAGCTACTGACAGGCAGATGCATAATAACTTCAAGGCAACCATTAACTGGCATTGTACATTAATAAAATATTGATAAATAGTTTAACAAACTAATATTTCTGGTGCTGACTAGCAAGGGTGGTGATGTTTAATCATACAGTCAACTAATCGTGCACATCCTTATGATCACTGCATTATTACCAGAGAAGGTGTGATACGTTCAGTGAGGTTGTTCAAACTACTTGTTACCACTGATGGTTTATTCTGAACACCGCGAAGTGAATTAAAGTCATGTTAATAGTATTCATTATCTCACTGAGAAACTCCCAAAACAGATTCAGTCTCTAAAGCAGGAGTCTCAAACTACTGGTCCATGTTATATGTGTATATATATATATATATATATATATATATATATGATGTTAATAATACATTTATGTGGATTTAGTTTGCTTAACTTACCATCTAAAAATCCATCATGCTCAAACTTAAATATTGTGCGCCCATGAAGGAAGAAGTACACAGCCCACAACATGACTCAGTTATGCAACTGCTACTTCTTTTTATTTAAACTCTTTTCACACAGAGAACTGTTTGCAGCATTTTTGATTGGTCAGCACCATTCAAATATTCAAAATGAATTTTATGTAAATTGAATGAATTGCACTTAACCTATTTTGCTTTTTTCTTCGTTGCTATTAAAATAACTCAGCTGACGTGACGACACTGCTGCTGACAGGTCTTACTCGTGTTCAAGCTACTGTTTACGTAACACATGCTGCTCATGTGTGTTACTCATGACACAACTCTCGTCACGGCACGCCCCTCAAAGTCAGTCATCAGTTTAGTCATTTATTTTAGGCTCATAGGTTGTGCTGGTTTATACTGTTTTTCCCCCCCTCAAGTGACACAGCATGGCCAGTGGCTCTATTACCTGTATGCCTTGATAATTAAAAGTTAAAGTTAAAGTAACTTGGTTAGTTCACAATCTAGTGATTCACTTGAAAACTCAACCATTTTTCTCCTTGCCTTTATTAGAAGTAGTTCATTCAGAATTTGATAATTGGCTGAAATTAAATATTTTGATTAATTTTTCAGCTATATCGTCTAGGGGAATGGTTCTGGATTGATTTATCACTTCGGTGTTCAACGATCCAATATGATTGATGCAAAGTGAATATATTGATCTGTATCATCATCTTTAAGATACGCCTTTACTTTGAAATTCCCAAGGCATGACTGTGTCACCAGTGTCTTGAAGAGTTCAGTCAAAAAAATCGGCAAATCATTATTTTGTAATTGTATTGTGGCAGACTTTGCAATATCAGCGAATACTGTATTGTTGTCCAAAGAATTTATGTATCGTATCATGATGAAACTTGTGATTTACACCCCTCTCTCTAGCTCCTCTTTCTCTGCAAACAGCTCGTGTTCTACAGTAGGTTTAATATGTACTGACATAATTTTTTTTCTTTTTCTTGCAGAAACTTGTAATGATTAACTGTTTCCCAGTGGATCGTGCCAGCATTCCAAGTCCTCTCCAGAGCATTTTGAAAAAGGCTGACAGAGATACTTCACCACTCGCAAAATGGCAGGAGACGGCACATATTCTCAAGATACTCTTCTCTGCTTTTTAATGGCAAAGAAATCCACCTTTTTTTGTATTGTCAGCCTGATGACAACTCTGTTCTTGTTTTAAGTTCTTTTTTTTTTCTTCTCCAAGGTGTCTTTCTTTTTGGAAATATCAGTGTAAAAGAAGAGACCGTGGGTTTCAATCCATATATGGGAACTAAAATGTTTTATTAAAAGTAACATCAATCTTTGGCATATTGTGACAATACGTTTGCAAAAGAAAACATGTGAAATGTCGGCCTTCTCATACATTTCTGCACTAACGGTGTCAACAAAGATGCATCATTGTCCATAAGTTACTCGCTCCTACTTACAAGGATGTGTATTGACGAGATAACATCTTTCCTAAGTGACTTTGTTTTATATTGAAAGCTGCAAGCCTTCCATATTTCCCATAATATATTCTACTTCCATTTTTGCATAATAAAGCTAAGGAAATTAGTATTTTATAGACTGATGGGGAAAATGGTGTGTTCTGATTTGTGTCTTGAGGCTGAAAATATATTGTACTAAACCAACTCTAATATTGCTGTCACAGATGATTTTCCAGCTTTTATGAATGATTAAATTTTAGTACATTTTCATTATTTTTGGTCTTGTTTTTTCTTTATTGAAACTGGTGTTAAATGTCATTGGTTTGTTGTTAAATGCTAATGGTTTTATCAGTCGTGTTTTCTCCACAGCAGAAAATAGGCTAAAGCTGGTAATGCATTAGTGAAGTTCTGGTTTGTCAGGGCACATTAGCGACTGGATCGATACCTCCAAGAAAGCCCCTACAAGCTGAAAGTGTAACTAAAGTGTTTCCTGTTGGCAGAAGTGACAGCCTAAGCCCGAGTCACCAGAGTTTTAGGAATTGAGTCAGCTGACCCGCAGTGAGGGAGGGAAGGAGCAGAGAAAAGAGGAACTGCAGGCTGAGGTGGAGGCAGCAAAAACAGAATAGAAACTGTGATCGGATGGTGGACTCGCACACCTCAGTATGATGGTGAGAGACAAATAACACTTCAAATGTAAAGTTTTACACCAGTAATGGTGTGAATCTTACATGTACAGACCCTATCTGCCTTTGAACTTGCAACGTAATTTAATTTTTTTTACTTAAAGGCCCAGTAAGTGAAAATTTACAGGGATTTATTGGCAGTATGTGGCAGGAATGGAATATAGTTTCCTTCCTTTTATATTCATCAGAGAAAATAATAATAGTGTTTTTGTTACTTTAGAATGAGCAGTTTATATCTACAGTCTTTAAAGTACAATTTCAATTACAAGTTCACTTATAAAGCACGTCTGTAGATCAAATGTCAGAGTTTTATATTATACCTCTAATCCACTGTTTATGATAGCTGTAACTACTTTACAGATTAAAGGAAAAATTCACCATATGTCAAGTGGATGTTCAGACAATATTGATGGTGATGTTGTCAATTGAAGCAACAGATTCTTCAGTGTGTGCTATGTTGACCAAAGAAACCTGAGTACTTCTGTTCATAGAGCCTTGCCAGCAGTGCCTACATGTCCCAGGATGCATTGCACGCAAGCCTCTGGCATCCACGCCCATGTTGCCATTTAGCACCACCCCATCTTATAGCTATTACTTTTGTGGCTGAAGTAGCCTGTAGTTCTTCCTGAACATCAGCTACAGTACTAGAAATACTGTGACATCACTGGATGCAGGAAGAACAGCAGATTTTGCAGCAGGAGAACTCGGTACAGCACAAAGTGAGGAGCTTATTGCTTAAATTTACCATCAACACTGACTGGACATCTACACACAAAGTGACAAAATTCCCCTTTAATATAATACAGAACAATTTAGTAGTTCCTTAACTTTTTTCCTGTGACCCCTTAGGAAAAAAGTGTCAGGGTCTCTTGTCATGTTTCAGATGTATTTGAGTTGTTTGCGGTTCCACCAAAGAGATTTTCCCTCTAAATGTCTCAAGTAGTTTCATGTTTCATTTTCCTGCCTCAGTAACCATCTTACTACCTCTAAGACTGTCAGGGAGAACCATTTAACTTTATCGTTTATAATTTATTATAAACTAAACTCCTCAGCAGTGTATAAAGTCATTAAAACGAACTCTGCCTTACCAGCTCCAACATGTATCAACAATTACAATCCAGAAATATAATATGTATTATTCTGAAATGTACCATTCTGCATAATTAGTTAGTTTTACTTTTGGCACTCTCAAGTATATTTTAATGCAAATGGTTTTTACTTCTACTTAATTAAAAATTTAAATGTACGATTTTTACTTGAACCAGACTAATTTCTGCACTCTGGTACTGGCAAACTGCTACTGACACATTTACACTGATACAGTATTATCTAATGATCTAATAATATATCTGTCACAGAGGAAATTCTCTGCAGAACAAGCACTTTTGATAACCTACTTAGTAGATTTTTCTGATAATGCTTATATATTTTTACTTAAGTGGGACATTGACTGGACTTTGAATGGATAATAATTATAATGATGTTTATTTATAATGTTTGCACTTTTCTAAAAACAAGTTTACAAAGCCCTTTACATACAAATAAAGTATCAAAAAAATGTATAAAATACCACCACCACCACCACCGCTACTACTACTACTACTACTACTACTACTGATATTATCATTAATAATAATAATAATAATAATATAATAATAATAATAGCAAAAATAGTAAAGCAGTAAAGGATCTGAGTTTTTCTTCCATCACTGGCTGTTGATTGATGATTTCTGGTTCTGAGTTACTAAATGGATCCATGCTGTCAGGTCACAGTGTGGCGCTGATACCTGTGCAGGAGTCTAAACGATAATAATCAAACATTTTAACCCTTTATTGATGCAGAGAAAACTTCTTTCCTGAATGCATCACATCAGACCTGCAGCTTTTATGTCGTCTCAATTAAAATCCCATCTCTGTACATGATCACCGCTGATTGATGACCGGTGACTCCCTCATCTCTGTCTCACCTACCCCGGCCCTCCTCCTCTTCTTCCTCCTCCTCCTCCTCCTCCTCCTCCCTGCCTCCTCTCCCCTCCCTCTCTCCCACACGCATGCATATAGACCGACAGGCTACGCGACCCCCCTCCCCCCCTTCCATCATTTTCCCATCTCTTACTCACTCTCTTCCCTACAACAAACATGGCCGCGAAATCTGACGGTGCACCCGTCTCTCTACGAAACGAAATCCCACCCGAGTGTCCCTCCAGGTCGGACCCGCGGCCTCCCCAGCGCCGCCCCGCCGAGCAGCGCTACTCCCTCCCGGACTGCTGCTGGACGCTCTGCGCCCTTTTGGTCTTCTTCTCGGACGGGGCCTCAGACCTGTGGCTGGCCGCGGACTACTACCTAAGGAGGTACTACTGGTGCTTTGCACTGACTCTGGTCTTTGTGATAGTCCCGTCCGTGGTCGTGCAAGTGCTCAGCTTCCGATGGTTCGCTTACGATTTCTCGGAGACCGTCGAGAGCGGCACGGCTGCGGCCGCCGTGGTGGCGGCGTCGGGAGCGGAGGAGAGCGACTTCAGCACCAAGGACAGCGGCGAGCGGGAGCGGGGCGCTGGCCGCACCGCCGCGGCCGGGGTGCTGCCAGGGCCGGGCACCGGGGGAGGAGCCCGGGGCTGCTGCAGAGTCTTCATGTGGCTCTTCCAGGCCATCATTCACATCTTTCAGCTGGCACAGGTCTGGAGGTAAGTGAACACTCATAATCTGAGAGGAAGAGGGGGAAACTACACATTCAGCTTCTGCCTTTGTGTGTGTGTGTGTGTGTGTGTGTGTGCACATGCAGCCTCCACAGCCCAGCATCACTCCCTCCAGCTAAACGCTTATGAAACCCAATCATTCAGGGAGGACTGAGCCCAAAATGCCAGAATGTCTTTTTGTATTGTTTCTCCCCAGCTTGTAAAGGCAGAATCAGACTCCACCCACTCCCCCCACAGCCCCCTGACGCGCTTTTAGGTCAATCATCTCCAGGGAAAATCATCAACTCATCCACACCAATCGCCTTATATAGAAACATAAAAAAAAAAATCCCTTTTGTCGTATGGGGGTTTGGGCTGGAAGAAGAAAACTGAATAGTCATAAATGTCATGAGAGTTGCTTCCTATTTGCAGTGATGTGTGTGTGTGTGTGTGTGTGTGTGCCCGCCTCCCTCACACTGTCTAGTGTATTTTCAGCTCTTATAGCTCCAGGCTGCTTCTCTTTATGTTTGTGAAAAATCCATATTCTCAAATCTCCTGGCAGGTTCTTTTTTTTTTTTTTTTTTTTTTTTTTTTTTTAGACTGTAAGTTTGTTTCTCTCCACTGAACCCAAACATGTTTAATTAGCAGGCGTGCTCGGAGACTAAAAACAAACCCATGTACACTTTGGCATTACTCTCACTCGGATGGTTGTAGGTCTGTAGGTCAGCTGCTCAGTCAGTGATGGTGAGGCAGTGCTTCAAGCCTCCAGTGCCCTGATAGGTTTTGACAGGCTTGAACTGCTGCCAGTCAGAGGGAGGCATTCAGCTGAACTGAGGTGGGAGGAGGGTTAAAACGTGATCACATTCAAAGAGAAGTTGTGTTTTATGAACTCACTGGGGTGTTACAGAAAGACAAATTATGTGTAATGATGAAATAAGCTGCAAATCAGCTGTTTGATTTATCTGCAGGCTTCTGTCTGTGGTCTCCTCTCTTCCTGCCTCTTTAGACAGCCCTATGGGTAATATATATTGATTCCTTATTTCCTCCTGGAGACTCTCAGACTTCTATGTGTGAGTGTGTCCAGGAGCACATTAAAACATTGTGGCGGCACAGAATTACCGGTAATGCCATTAAAGCTGTTGTGTGTGTGTGTATGTGTGTGTGTGTGTGTGTGTGTGTGTGTGTGTGTGTGTGTGTGTGTGTGCCTCCATTCAGACCAGCGTGTCTGCACATTAAGAGGATTACCGCTGTGTGTTTCACCCTCGGCTGTTAACTCAGGAATGATCCGTCACTGATACACAGTTAGGCAGGTGAACCGGGATCAATTTGGGCCGGCTACCAGAATTAAATGTCAGCGCACGAGAGATGTGATGTGGGGTTATGTTACAGTGTGTGTGTGTGTGTGTGTGTGTGTTTCCTCCTCCTGTGAGTCTTTGACCCTCATTACTGCACGTATTCTCCATTTTCTCAGTGTGTTACATCCCAGGGCACACTTTGTGTAGCAGGAACCAGGACAAAAAAGGGTTACACATACTCCCCCGTGGTTCACTGGGCTTGTTGACATAGGGCTCTTCTGACCCTTCTCCCCGAGGCAATTACTGAGACATTTATAGCTTCAGTCCTCCGTGGCAACCACCAGCCTTTTTCAAACACTTAGGTGCCATGTAATGACAAAGGTAATCATTTACACATTGCATATTTGCATGCTACAAAATAGGCATCACCACATTAGTGCAGAAATGTGTTTGCACGGCACGTGTTTACAAAACGATGTGTGCAGGGGTGGAAGTAACTAATTACAGCTACTCACATTACTTTAATTAAGCCATTTTCTGGGTGCTGAAGTCTGTAATTTTACTTGCACTTAAGTGTGCATTACATTGTGTGATCTACATTCAACAAAAATGCAACACTGATTTTTGCTCACATTTTCATGAGTTGAAGCAACAGATCTAAGACTAAAGTTAATTTCTTTCAAATTTTGTTCAAATATTTGTTAAATTCATGTTAATTACAGGGTTCCTTCGCTGTATGGAAAAGTATGGAATTAGATTTGAGCAATTTCCAAGTCTGGATAAGTATGGCAAAAGGAAACGAGAGTATGGAAAAATATTTGCCTTTCCAGATGCATCCCTCTGTCTGATGTTTATGATCTAAATGATGAATGACAGAATGAATGAATCATGTTTACTTACACTGCACTTTTTACAGCAGAGCAATCTCTAAGACATATTTGCAAACACACACTAGAGCGATCGATGCTGGAAGGTAACAGGCCTATTTCATATGAGAAAAATGTCCTGCAACAGTTTGCACTTT
This sequence comes from Lutjanus erythropterus, assembly GCF_056507025.1. NCBI lineage: Eukaryota > Metazoa > Chordata > Actinopteri > Lutjaniformes > Lutjanidae > Lutjanus > Lutjanus erythropterus. The sequence continues at coordinate 9,109,355 of NC_139322.1, read as the reverse complement.
TTGCCATTGACCAGTTATGCAAACTAATGTAAGATGTCTGAAATAATGTTTTAAGGATTCTTCATTACAAAAGTTCTGATCAGTCGGGAATTAGTGTGGTTATTTACAAACTGCGTGGGCCAAAACACACAAGAATAGTAATTCTCCTTTACAATAATTCAGTACATGTTTACAATCGGATGAACAGACTCCCTAAAACATGCAATAATTAAGATCACTGTACATGATGGAATAGTGACATCTGAATGTGCCAGCAGCCAGTGAATTCGACGCTTCCCCACTGACTGGCTACTCCATATTCTTGCGGAAAGTCCTGTTTATGAGTTACGCAGTGATGACTTATCAGGAGAGCAAATAGACTATCTTCTCTGCAAGTTTCCATGGGCACATTGAAAAAAAACAAAGCTGCACAGATGCCATGACAATTTTATTTCAACTCTTTATATTCTTCATTAATATTCAATATGATAACGGAAAATAATTAAGGTTATTGGTAGCACCCATTAGATTACTTCCTCTTTTGGCAGAGATGTTTGTCAGTGGAACGTCGTTCAACTTTCTGCGTAGGACGGAACAGCTAAAGTGGGTAAATGCAAGTTTTCCGATGGCTGGCTTGACAATCCCAAATATGAAGCTTGGTTTGTGTAGGACTCCAACAATCTGGAATTTTGAGATGGAAAATGTGCAGGAATGCTGAAGTGAGCGCCTCTCCTTCATAAAGTAAATCCGTTCACCTGACAAGTGTGGCATATAGAGATGCTGACATTTAAGGCACTGAAGTATTTCTATTTATAGCTGTTTCATATAGAGCTACAGACTCACATTTTTCCCAGGAGGGCACAGTCATGATCCGCCCTACTCTGACTCTTATTGGCTTATCCTGGTATTCTTACTCTAACCCTAACCAATCACTCAATCACTCATGCCTAAACTTAACCAACCCAACCAATGATGGCAATGAGTACTAGCCAGTCAGAGGCAGAGCAGGGCGGGTAATGACTTTGTAGACAAAACAAGACATTTGAGGGCGTCGTCTTGACTTTGGGAAACACTGATCAACATTTTCCACTGTGTTCTTGACTTTAATGGGCTGAACAACTAATCGAATAATCAAGAAAATTATTGACATCTTAATGAAAATAGAGTCTGAATCTACTTAGTTACTTTTGTAATTAAGCACTGGTAGGCCTACAATATGAATTCATATCCAAACTTTTCATCTGAATATTTGTAGCCAATAAGGTTTCTGATTGTGAACGGTCCAATGAAAACCCTGACGACAACTTTCACCTGTTTCATTTGAATTCCTGCAGTTGATAATGCACTAAACATCAGCCATTTAAACGTATCTAACACTCTGAGCAGGTTTTGAACTTTAGTATTTTGTAACAGCAGTAGTTTTACTTGTAGTTGAGTACAGATTTTCAGTTATACAAGGTCATTATAGAACACATTGAGACGGGGGGTGGGACTACATATCAGTAAAGCTCAAGAGTTCAACAAGGGATTTATAGCGAGCTCTTTTTTTCCCTCTAACCTTCAATCTGAAGATTAGATGGAGAGCCTTTATTCGGATGTCTTTTCTCTTCTCAGCCCCTCATATTCAGCTTTACCACAGCCCTCTGACTGATTTTATTTGAAGAGAGATTGCAGACGAGCTCTACATTCACCCCTCGGATGCCTGTACTAAAATTAAAACCACAGAGCTGCTTAGTTCAGTTTCAGTCTAATCTAATCCTGGAGGAGCAAGCAACCAGCTTTTTGGCAAGAACTACTGACAGCTCCCAGAGTTTGGAATAATGAGTTATGACTTCTGAGAGTCTGTGTTTGATGTCCAAAAGTTTTTGAAGCACAGTATTAAGCTCTCAAATTCTGTTCAATCTCTCCTTTTTTCCCCCACAACAAAACTTAAAGGGATAATTCAGGTTATTTGAAGTGGGGTTGCATGAGGTACTTATCCATAGTCAGTGTATTAACTACAGTAGATAGTCTTCACTCTTCCAGTTTGAAGAAGCAGCACAAGAAAATTGTAGGAAGCTAAACAATGAGCTGCTGTTGACAGAGTCTGCAGCAAAACGTGTTTTAGCCACCTAACAATCGATATTAGTTGAAGTGTATGCTGTTTCACTGCTTTAACTTTCTGTCAGACAGATAGGAAACCACTGTTATGTGAGATAAATATCGCTCTCTGCAAACCAACCAGACTCCATTAGCAAAATCATAAATTTTACCTTGGAGAACACGGGCATTGCTGGTCTGTCGCATTGGTTGGTTGGTTTGTGTTATTGTGTGACGTCGGTGTGTTCAAAGGTTAGTTTGAATTCACAGAGGTCCCATAATAACACAAACAAGCTAAACAACAGAGGCAGCGGTAGACCAGAAACATCTGTGGTATCTTTGGTAAAATTACTGCTTTTGCCAAAGGAGTTTGGTTGAGCAAGAGAGCAATATTTGCCTTGCATAACATTGGTTTCCCGCTGGAAAAAACAGTCACACATGGTAAAGTGGTGAAAACATTATAGCATATACTTAAAATGATACTGTTTTTTAAATGTGGATAAAAGACATTTTGTCACAGCAGTGTATTGCTTAGCGTCCTACACCGATACTCATGGAGCTTCTCCAAACTGGGAGCATACCAACTGCCATCTACTGTAGCTAACTGACTATTGATAAGCACCTCATACAGTCTCATTTCAAATAATCCAAACTATCCCTTTAATGCACTGATGAACTTGTGTTTACCTTTTGATACACAGGTACGTCCATGCTCTGTATTTGGGCGTGCAGAGCCGCTGGCACAGAGACCCAGAGCGGCGTCACTACTACTGGCGCATGATGTTTGAGAGCGCGGACATCAGCATGCTGCGTCTGCTCGAGTCCTTCCTGAAGAGCGCCCCTCAGCTGGTACTGCAGCTCAGCATCATGATCCACGCCCGTCAGGTGCTGCCCCTTCAGGGTGAGTGCCCCAAAATGACCAATCCACATCAGCTAGTCACACATCTGCAGCCCACGCCGGCTGAGCATGATGAGTCACTTGTGCTCGCCTCAATCAGGCCACCACAGAGCAGGGAAGTGTGTGTTCTTGCTGCACTCTTCGAAACAAGGGTGTTAACTAGAACCATAAAAGGTTCTTTGGCGTTCAGTCTTTCAGAGAGTTCTGCCTAGAACTCAACATAAAGACCCATACCTAGAACCACCTGTGAAAGGTTTCACCCAGAACCCCATGTGAGAGGTTTTACAGATAACCCTTCTCTGGTGTAATGGTTCCTGGTCCTGGGTAGAACCTCAACCCTTCAGGGAAAACCCTGTAGGAGCCCTTGTTTTCAAGAGTGTGTACTAAATGGTGAGACAGAAACCTCAGAGCCATTTCCATCCTTCTCCTGCTCACTCTCTCCTCCCTCTGTCTCCTCAGGGCTTTCGGCTTCTGCCTCGCTGATATCCCTTGCCTGGATGATCTCCTCCTATCAGAAAGTCCTGCGGGACTCCCGTGACGATAAGCTACCCATGACCTACAAGGCCGTCATAGTTCAGATTCTGTGGCACCTGTTCACCATCGGGGCCCGCACTCTGGCCTTCGCCCTCTTCGCCTCCGTGTTCCAGCTTTACTTCGGCATCTTCATCGTGGCCCACTGGTGCATCATGACGTTCTGGATCATCCAAGGCGAGACGGACTTCTGCATGTCCAAATGGGAGGAGATCATCTACAACATGATGGTGGGCATCGTGTATGTGTTCTGCTGGTTCAGCGTGAGGGAGGGGCGCACTCGCTGCAGGATGCTGATCTACAGCCTGACTGTGTTCCTCGAGAATGTGGCGCTCACCACCGCCTGGTACCTGTACCGGGGCTCTCGTACCTCAGACTTCTACGCCGTCATCATGGTGTGCGTGGTGGCCAGCAGCTACGCTCTGGGCACCTTCTTCATGTTTGTGTACTACTGTCTGCTGCACCCCGACGGCCCCGTCTCAGGGTGGGGTTACATTGTGGAGAAGGAGGTGCCGGTGGAGTCGCTGGCCTCCCCAGCCTCCAGCCACCCTCCTGACCTGGTGAGCAGCCCCCCCAGGACCCTTCAGAGAACTAAAGGGTCTGACAGAGAGCAAGGGCCGGGGGTGGACGGAGACGTGTTTCAGGTACGACCACCTCGGGGAGCTCAGGCCCCGGTGACCCACCTCACACCCAGGACTGAGGGGCCCGTCATCCGAATAGACCTCCCCAGGAAGAAGTACCCCGCCTGGGACGCTCACTTCATCGACCGCCGGCTGCGTAAAACCATCCTGGTGCTTGAAAGCGCCGCGCCAGTCACGCCAAGGATTCAGTACCGCTGTCTGGGCACACCCAAAGAAGTGATGGAGTACGAGACCACCGTGTGATGTGCTGAAGGTGCTGTGACTCAGCTCGCTGCCGTGTGGTGCGGACAACCTGCCTTAAATAAAAATGGCAGGTGGATGACTCTCACTGAGCAGTCTGTTTCAGCTCCACGCCTACTGGAACGCTCTCTGGACTGTCAGGCGGTGGAGGCAAACAGGCGGAGAAAGGGACGGAGTGTGGTGTCTTTATTTTTTAAAAAAGGCAAAGTGCTGTGATGTTGTCTAATGATGGTGCATATTTCGGTTTCTGTATCATTTCTCAGGTCAGGGCGTGGTACAGGAAGAGGTCGACGCTAGCAGCGACTTAGAGAGAAGCACAGGTAGGCAGAGAAGTGGAGCTGTACGGTTATCAATCAGAGGCAGGAAGTCCTCCTCAGTGACGGTGCTTCAGCACATCCTCTAAAGGCGGTCGACAACAGAGACGAGCCTTCAACATGCATGATTATTTATGGCAGCTATAGAACTGAAACATCACTTGACAAGACAGAAGAGTGAGCAGGAGAGGAGAGGGTTAACTCGCACTGTAATTTTAAACAGTCTACAATAAAAACGACACAGGCACTGATCATCATAATCATGATTTTCCATAGCTATTCACTCATGTTGAAGGAGTCTCTGAGGATGCTGCTTCAAATCTGAAGGGCGGTTCAAAAGCAACATTTGAGTTGAATGTAAAAAACAGTTGAAAATGTGATTATTTGTGACGAGGCTTCGAGCATTTTCATGCTGTTCGTGGGATTTACAACATTCCTGTGGTACTATATTTGTTTTTTGAGGTAAGCTAGAACAAAAAAAAAAAGAGATTTGTGTGTGTTTACAAGCAATCTGTTGTTTTTGGGACATGCCATCACTACTATTCCAACAAGATGCACCTTCATTCAGAATGTGTATGTACTGAACAATAGTTACATTATGATTTCCATTTCCATTTACAGGATGTATTCTACTGATAGGACTCAACAGTTGTATTTTCGTACTGCATCCATCCACCTTACACAGCAAAGGAAACAGGACAGATGTTAATTTCTATGTAAATTAAACTGTACAATGAAGAGGGACAGCACTGTCTGTAATTGTACTGTATCCATACTTTGTTGTCTGAAAAATGTTTAAAAAAAAAAAAAAATGCTGCAGGCTCCAGACTCCGAACAGAATAGCTTTGATATTATTGATGGTACAGGCATGTGGTACTTTTGGTAACACTTCATTGTACAGGTCCATTATGTACTTATAATATCCTCAAAACTTTACTTAAAATAAGTAATTATTATTATTATTATCATTATTATTATAATTGTTAATTTAAAACAGAGACAGTGTTTGATGAGTCTGGTTTATTGTCAGTTTTAAAATCAGTTGTTGCTTTCCAGAGGAAAGAATAATTGATATAAAACAAAACAGCGATGAACAGTGAATCATTAACATCCCTAATTTAAATCCCCCAAAATATTTATTCATCATACAATAATTATTGGAAATTGTATTCTTTTTATGTGTTGAATTAGCCCTTCCTAAGTCCTGCCCCTTTCAGTTTAAACTTGCTAGCTAATCTACATCAATTATTAGTTAGCTAGTTACATCTGATAGCTAATATTAGCTGAATGCTAGCTAACTTGGAAGCTAATCTACACCACCTGCTAGCTAACTAGTTAGTTCTGGTAGATAATATTAGCAAAAGGCTAGTTAACTTGCAAGCTAATCAACATCACTCGTTACCTAACTAGTTACATCTAATAGCTAATATTAGCAAAACCCTAGCTAACTAGCAAGCTAATCTATAAAATGTTGCTTTTGCAGGTCCCCCAGCAACATATTTTAATAATTGTCAAAATCTGGTTTCATTTTCAACATCGCTGTCTGTATTTTAATTAAAATTCATTCTGAATTACAAAGTTCTTTCCAGGAACCTTCTTGGGAAATTAAGAATGTATGGACCTGTAAAATAAAGCGTTACTCTTTCATTTATCAGGGTTGTTTTTCTATATAGTAGTCTCAAGAGGCAAATTTCTAAACCGTGTGTGTGTCTGTGCGTGTTTGCGTGTCTGTGTGTGTGAGCTCACATACCAGCATGTGTATGGGTGTATGTGGGAACGGGAGGGGGAGGAGTCCTGCCATGTGCATTTAAGTTAATTTGGAATTGTGTCACTGAGATATGACAGTTTTGTTGTAAACACTGTCCAGTCAGCTCATTTTTCCCAGATGACACTGAAACAAACGAATAGCCCACAGAGCACCTGTACCACCCCAAAGCCGGAGCGGGGCTTAAATTATGGTGCTAGCAGTTTAAATCCATCACGTAACAACCACACGGTGAACCATAAAATGGGCTTGTTGTGGCAGGAGTTGGGCGAGGCTGTACCTCAAACACAAACACAAAGCTAGAATCAAAAAGCCTTAAACTGGTCATGCCAGACTGTTGCTGTTCAGAGCAAGAAAAAAAAGATTAACAAGAAGGTGAAGACAATTTCATTATGTTGTTGTTGCTAAAATAAAGAGCAATGTGTTTACCTGACTTCTGCTATTAGTGCCTTTTTTTTTTTTTTTTTACACAGGAACAAGACACTTTAAAACACAGAGCCAGTCAAAACTCTTATTTTTAATTTCTTTAACATGGAAGTTTTTGTTGGCAGCTGGTCAGACTGACCCATATGCATTTACTCTGCACAGAAATTGCACTTTCTAATCCTTGAAGTTATTTCACTCACGTAATCCAGGCTATATACAGTATACTGTGGACCACATCTCAACTATCAACTGTATTAAATATTACCACCCAGGTGCATCAATTTACATTTTAATTTTCTAAAATTTAAATCTCTGAATCTATCCGATATTACCAAATTGATTCTTTTAATTGATTTAAGTAACAGTTATATTTTGTTTACAATTATGTCGAGGAGTGTATACTAACATAATCAAGTTAGCCTCTCTTTTAGCTAGCATAAGCTAACCGTAGCTAGGTAGCTAACATTATCTAAGTAGTATTAATTTTTGTCAGGTAGGCTAGGCTATATACAGTATACTGTGCACCACATATCAACTTTCAGTTGTCTTAAGCATTACCACTGAGGTACGCCAATTTACATTTAATTTTATTTAAATCTCAGAATCTGTCTCATATTACCAAATTGATTCTTTTAATTGATTTAAGTAACATTTACATTTTGCTTACAATTATGTTAAGGAGCGTATGCTAACATAATCATGTCAGCCTTTCTTTTAGGTTGCATAAGTTAACATTAGCTAGTTAGCTAACATTAACCGAGAAGTAACTGTTTAGCTGAACTACCAAGGTAGCTACTCATGATACTCCTAAGATAGATAGATTTAATTCTTTTTTAATTGGTTTAAGATTTAATTTAAAGATTTAATTCTTCAGTTCTAATTTTATTTATTTAGTTAGTTTTTAAAAAAAAATGCAATCAAATTTAGTCTTTCAAGATATTTATAAAGTAATTAAATATATCTGCATAAAAGACATTTGCAAGATAGATAGATAGATAGATAGATAGATAGATAGATAGATAGATAGATAGATAGATAGACTTCAAAGGAGGCAGATTGTTCTGATTGGATTGAGGCTAAATCCCATCTCTATGTTACAGTGGATCAGTGGATTAGTGGCTCTGAACTTGTCACCACTCCACAGAGGTCAGTGACCTCTCAACGATGAACCTTTTCTCAAACACACTCTTTGGCAGGTTCTTATCATTGTAATTCTCCACAACTGTGAAGGAAGAAGAATTCAGTCTTTCCATCAGTCTGTTCTATTGATCACTTCCACTCCGGAGATGGAAAAGCTTTCACGCTTCAGTTTCTGTCTCTCGGAGAAATAGACTTAAGCTTCGTGTTTGCAAGTCAATGGAGTGTGAAACCAAAATGAAAATCCTGTGCAAACTGTTCCATTAAGTCCTACTGCTGCAGTGAAATGAGAGAACAAGCAGCTGAGCTGTTTGCTGGAGCTCGTCTTTGATCTCGCAATCACAGTTTCACATTCCTCCAACTTGTTCACAAATGCTAAATAGATGCCTGGCAAAATTTTCTCAGAAGGAAAACACTCTGATGTGACAACATTTTGGATACCACAGACTTGTATGAATCTTTCTCAAATTCAACAGGAAGACACTTAAATTGGGCTGTTAGAACCTGTACCAAATGGGAAAGGATTGGTGGACAACTGCATTATTACCAAATAGACAGCGTGAACATCAGGTAAAGGAAGTGTTCACAACCCCATACCTATTCTCTTTAACTGATCTAAAAGTGGTTAATCATTTAGGCTATTAAAGGGATAGTTCAACCCAAAATCAAACATACATTTTTCCACTTACCTGTAGTGCTTTTTATCTGTCTAGATTAGATGGGCAAAATACGGCCAGGGGGCCTGATGTGGCGCACTGAGAGGTTTCATGCAGTCCGCAAGGCCATCACGGAAATACTAAAAATGAAAAATCTGGCAAAGACAGTCAATAGCTTTTTTTTTTTTTTTTTTTAACCATTAAACCATTTTCAGACCTTTATTCTGAAAGGGGTCAGTGCTGTGTTCATTGGTAATGATAATGAACTATATCTATTATATTAACTCACTCATTGCTGTTGGGTGTCCATGTTAATATTGATTTGTGGGTAAACGTTCAGTTTAACAATCAATAAAGACATCAGCAAAACTACTGTATACACCATTTATAGTGAATTTTCAGCTTTTAACCCTTATTTAGAAGGTAGGAATTAGATTTTTTAAATTTTTTTTACTGTCTCGTATAACCATGTTTTTACTTTGGAAAAAAACCCCAAACCAATCGGTTTATTCTGCTCAGACGTATATTGATCAACTATCTGACTGAATTGGTCAATCTGTTGATTTTCTTTCTTTGTCTGCAGTGCACCTCCCACTATTGTACTACACCCAATCATCTACGAGCAACAAGAATATATTTTCATAATATATCTCTTAACCAATCACCTACGAGTATTTATATAGTTTCGCTCATATAATTACTTTACAGCCAATCAGCATGTAGAAGAGGCGGGGCTAAGGCACTGGTTACAGTCTATCGTTGCCTTTGCCTCCGACGGCCACATTTCAAACTAGAATGGCGACCGCTGTCTGCGGTCTGCAGTCTACCGGTAAAACAGCGAAGACTCACCGAGAGTACCGGAGGAAAACGAAGGATTCAAAAAGGAGGCAGGCGGCTCTATTTTTCCTTAATAATATCTCACTCGACGGACGGCCCCAATGTCAGCTTAACGATGGAAATACCGACCAAAAAGCCGCCGACGAGCACCGACTCAGTGACAGAGACGGCGTCGCAGCGGTCGTGCCCCTGCCTGCGGATAGCCAGGGACCGGTCGCCCAGGTGACAGAACCCGCTCCGTCCGGTAGCGGCTCGTCCTCCAGTTTTCCAGGGGTGCTCAGTCCAGGCCGACCTTCTTTGGTAATGTCTCCGGGACCTGCCGGGACAACTGCCGTGGGAGCCAACGAGGTATTTTTGGAGGGTGGCAGTGCGGCAGAGACGCTAACCCCGGACACCCCCATGTCTCCTGCGCCCACCGGACACCAGCCCTGCTCCCGTGTCAGGTCCACACCCGCCGCCCTGAGCCCGGTCCCCGCCGGTAATTCTCTGGATTCACGACAGAGGTGAGCATATTAAGTGGTTGGTGTCTCGCCATGGGCCTTTAAACAGGCTACAGGCATAAAATGAAACCAGCAGCAGGTATGATGCGAAGGATTCACTTTCGTTCTCATCTGTTATTAGTAATGTTCCAGCATTTTCTGTGGTATCACCTAATACTGGGAACTCCTAACTTTTTTCATGTTAAGAATCCCCCGCAATAGATGCACAGATTAGCCCACAGGAACATATTTTGTCTTATGAATAATTTATTTTTAGGTTAGAAGATTATAGAATAATCAAAATGGCCATCCTTATTTCTTCATATGTAGTTCCAACTTCCAAAAAATGTGTTAAAAGTTCTACTCCTACATTTGCTGGGAAACCCCTACGACCAAGTCCACATGATAAAGGATGTAACAGGTTAAGTGTAAATAGTACGAATGTATAAATGGAAGATTTGTTTTTATGTCTCTAACTAATGATTATTTTCATTGACAAGTTGCTTGATCAGTTGAGTATTTGAAAAAAAAAAATGGTGATCACTGTTTCCCAAAGTCAAAGATGACATCCTCAAATGTTTTGTTTTGTCCACAACACAAAGATATTCAGTTTAGTGTCACAAAGGCATAAATACACCCTTGGTTTACACCGTAAGGTTGATCCACTGTTTTCACATCATCTCATGTCAAACACTGTTGCTTGTTGTCCTGTACTATTAGGGTCCTGGATTCAAATTCAAAGTCACTTATCCGCTTTAAAGTCAAATCTAACTCTTGTATAACTTGTCAGATTTGTGAGATGTTATTTGGAGAAAGTACCTACATAAAACATGTTCTACTTGTAAAAGTAGGGTTGGATTTGATGCTGTACTATGGTTTTACCACCAAATCTCTGATGTAAAGAGATTTACATTTCTGTGTCCAGATTACAGAGTGAGCCCTGTCATGTGAAGGCCCTTTGTTTGGGTGATGTATTACCAGCATTAATGAAGTGGTCTCTTGTGTCTTTATCTCCCCTCAGGTTGAGGAATGTCTCTGGTTCTCCTGGACCCAAGGTGCCAAAGAAAGTCCACTTCATCAAGAGTATGAGGCAGTATGATACCAGGGGATGTAGGTGAGTCTCCAAAAGACATTTATATACGTATGCAAATATATTTACATACTATATACAGTACAACAGCAGATTAACTCGTGAGGAATTCTTATACACTAAGTTTCCTGTCAGAGAAATGCATAAAACAAAGGCTTTTTTATTTGGACTCTGACGGAGGCCTTTAGCTCACAAGCAGTGTTCGACTTCTCCTGCTAGTATTGTAATAAGCAGCTTAGCTCTGGCAGAGAGACTTAGTTTGGACTGCAGAGAAATAACAGCAGCACAGCTGCTGAGTGGTGAGTGTTACAGTGAATTTAATCACCCTTGGAAGCTTTGCAAAAGCCAAAAGAGGTGCAGTGTGGAAATATAACACCCTATTGCAGCAACAGTATGGTTACCCCAAAGAAAGAGAGGACAGAAGTATCACACTGCTGGCTGTTTGTTCTGCTGGGTGACCAGTGTCAGAAAACAAGTGTGTCGCAATGTGCTTGTTTGGGTTTATTTTCTGTAATATTCTGTTTGTAGGCACTGAAACAAACATGTCATATAGTTTTTTTTGTTTTGTTTTTGCCACCAGCCAAACTGTGTTTTGACTCCCATTTTTACATTTCACTTTATCAACATTTCATGCCCACATACTAGGGCTGGGCAATATGGCCAAAATCAAGTATCACAATAGTTTTGACCAAATACCTCGATATTGTAACATTATTGTTAGGATTGAATTTTCTCTAAAAGTGTAGCTTTATTTGATCGGGCTAGTCATTAAGAAAAAAATATGTTTTGCAATGGCAATGACTGTAGAGTGTTTGCATCGACATCATGGTTTGATCAGTAACCTGGATGCCCGGTGATTTCGGAGATACTGTGACGTAAACAGCAGAATGTATTACATGCTGTAAATTTAATTCAAGTTGACTGCAGTTCAGGAAAACGTGTGAAAGCTGCTTAAACTTGTTCAGCAGGAAAGGGCACTGCATTTTGAGAAACTTAAGTTAAACAATCGTGAAGATCCACGTTCCTCTGGGAATAACAACAGAGCCATTTTGCCCTTTATTTGCCAGAAAAAATCGAGAAAAGAGGCGAGTACAGATGCGTTGTCTACGGTCAGTACCGCCAACACGGCAGACCTCCAGATCGATGGCCCGCTGTGAAAACCCTACTGGTGCTTTCACAAAATATTAACACAATGAGACTTCCTATAAATAATTGTCGTCATGTGAATATAATGATAACTTCTCTTTATTGTAATGCACTAAAGACTTTCAAAACAGGAAAAGATAACATTCATGTCGTATCACAATGTACAATCTTAGACAATATCTAGTCTCATATGACGATATTGATATCGACATATTTGCCCAGCCCTCTCACATACATGATAATGTGTCATGTGTTTTCTGCTGGTGTGTGCAAGACACTGATGTAGCAATCCTAGATTGCCCCACAGGCCTGAATATCTGTTTCAGTTTTAGTTCATATTACTTACTAAGCTGGGGTAAAATTGTCCCAGTTATATAACTAAGCTAAGTGTTGTGATATTGTCCCCTGTAAGAGACGTAATCTCTCTCCTGGAGACCCAGTGACTGCTGACTGTATGGCATTGATTGGTGTTTTGTGAGGAGTTGGAGCCTCTGGTATGTGTGTGTGTAGTGTTCTTAGTTGCCAAAAGCACTCTTGTGCTCGGTGGTTGTGGTAGACTGTGAGTGGTTTGTTCACATTTTTGTCAGAACAATAGAGTCAGTGAGTGTCCAATGTGTTTATTGGTTGCTAGTCCCTGGTTTTAGCCAGTCCAGCTCCTGAGCCCCAGTTTGTGCCTCTCATGTATTAACATTACCTTTGAGTCCCAGAGCTAAACATCTGAAAAAAATACACGCTCCCCAATGTGAACCCTAACCCTAACCCTAAGTGTTTAAAGGGCTTAGTGCTGTTCTGAAAGTATTTATTTTATTTACTTAATAACCACCTGGGTGCAAAATATTCTGTCTAGTGTAGAGCTGCAATGATTAGTCGATTAATCGATCACAGTGTAAAGGCACAGTGTGTAAGATATTATGAGACACAGAAAAATCTTTTTTATTGTTCAGCTACAGAATATCTTTTTTTAATCCAGATGGTTATGAGTCTTTCAGGAGTCTGGAAATACCTGCAGCAGCAGCAGCAGCAGCAGCAGCAGCAATAAATGTTATTAAACATAAACATTTTCAAAGATTTGCTGTTATCAACAATGGTTTTATTATCGATTGATCTGCTGGTTATTTTCTCAATTTATTGATTAATTGTTTGGTTACTTTGTCAGACAGTAGCGAAAATTTTTTCCAGTGTCCAAGGTGACACGTTCAGCCTTGTTTTGTCAGACCTGTAGTTCATAGCCTAAAGATACTTCATTAATTATTGTAGAAGACTATGAAAACCAGAAAGCGTGTAGGAGAACTGGTGGCGGCAGTGAAACTCGGGTCCTTTAAGACTTTTGAAGACCTGCAGACAGTGTGTAGGATTTAACGGCATCTAGTGGTGAGGTTGCAGATTGCACACTTTGCACGGCCCTTCCCTTCCAAATGTGTAGGAGAATTTATAGCCGCCGCATGTAAAATGTGAACGGCCGTATCTAGAGCCAATGACTGGTTTGTCTGTTCTAGAAACATGGCGGACTCCATGAAAGAGGAACTGTGTCCTCTGTCGATATAAACTGCTCATTCTAAGTTAATGAAAACACAACAATTCTTAATTTCAGATGATTATACACAATGAAAACACAGTTCTGAATATTATATTCCACCTGTCATCTTTCAACTGGATCTTTTTAGAAGATGGCATTTACCATTGATTGACTATCAGGATAGTTTCCAATTAATTTTCTGTCAATCAATGCATCATTCAGCTCTGTTTATCTCTGTGACTCCAGTATGATGGTATGAGAGGCTCAGACTGGAGCTCGTCCAGCTCTCAGGTTTCCCTCCTCCCGCTTAGGAGCTTTAGATTGTCGTTGATAGCTATTTGGCTTCAGTAGTGATGCAGATCAGCATAGAAGTGGCTCTGTGACTGATTTAGCTGTCACTGCAGCTCCAGCACCGGTGAACATCGTGTGTACAGTAGCTGTTGAGTAGCTGTGACTGTAGTTGTTGCTTGTAGACTGACACACCATCTGTTTTGTCTGCCTGTACTTGCTGTGTCCTGCAGGATCGTGCTGATTTGTGCCAAGCGGTCGCTATATGCTGCTTTCTCAGTGCTGCCCTATGGAGAGAGTGCTCACCTCAGGTACAAAGCAAGCACCATCCCAAGCAGAGAGCACCCACCCCTCGCTTTTACGTTTCCATCATCCTTCTGTCTGATACATCATCATCATTCTCAGGATAGGGCAATGAGTGTGTGTGTGTGCGCGCGCATCGTGTGGAGGAAATGACACAAATGTGACTCTTTCTGAACAGTGATGCTAAGCTGGAGGCTCAGAGACAGAGGCTGTCTTCTGTGGTGGCTGCTGACCTGCTTCCTTCCCTTGAGGGAGTGGAGCTGGGGTCCTATGGCAAGGTAAATGTCCATCAGATATATAGTGTTATGATGAGAAACAGAACTAATCCAATTACTCAGATCCATCTGCTCGATTTGTCTCATTTTGCCTCCTCAGACGGTGTCATACGCTCAGTTCCTTTATCCAACCAATGCCTTGGTGAGACCGAAGAGCAGCGGTGTTACAGAGAACTCCACAGCTCAGACCCCCCAGTCACGTTTCCGTGGCAACGGGCAGAGAAACTTCACCCCTGCTCGTCTGAACAACACTGTGGCACAGGAACCATGTAAGGCTCGAGTTTAGGCTGATATACACATACCTGCTTCCTCACTGTTTCGCTGACCTCAGATTTTATGACACACACACACACTGTTTTTTTTTCAGGTGTGGAGGAAGTGACAGAGTACGATCCTAACTTGCTCAGTGACCCCCAGTGGCCCTGTGGAAGACACAAGAGGGTTCTGATATTTGCATCATATGTGGTGAGTTTGTACTTTTCATTACTGCATTTTTAGATATTTGGGGTACAGTCAGCCTTCTCCTGTAAGCTAATTTAATTAAATAACACGGTTTCTTTAATCAGGGTCAGGGATTATAGTAACTTGGTTTCTCCTGGTGGATTTTTTTCTGGTGAATGCAGGTTTCTAATCAGCTTTAAAAAGCCTCCAGAGAGGGAAAGTAACAGCAGAGCAAGTGAATGATTGTAGCAGTGCATCTTTGTATTTGAAATAATTCCACTCAAATTGTAACTTAAGCTGAAACTACTATCTTAAAGTCTTAAAACGCATTTAATTCAGTTTCCTTCAAAAAAAGTTGTTAAAAAGTCTTAAATGTTTTCTCTTGCCTGTAGTTAGGAATGCCAGGTTGACAACAACTGTTACTTATTAAACTGGACATTTAACAATAAAATATTTGAGCGATGACACTATCTGTGACTTCAGAGCGCTTTGTTTTATCTGTAATGTTAAATCTTTAGATCTTCCCCTTACCTTTGAGTCAAAGGAATTAACCCCAACAGCTGTAGCTGATGTCCACAGACGACGGTTGTCCATAGTTGTAAAGTAAATCCTATGTTGAGTTCACACCTGTTGTAATGTTAGCTCCTTGTCAAGGCTAGCTTTGTTTAGCCGAGTTTGATTCAGCTTTGACAAATTAGCACCGGCTAACGCCTTCATGGTTATCTATTGAACAACATAAATGCTCACTTTCATGACTGCCCACGACACCCTTGCAGTGGCTTTCAGACTGTATAATCGCATCCAGTTGTCAACCTGTTTGAATTGTGACCTCTGCGACACTGCTGCTGCTGCTGTACAGACACACACTTTGAGTTTATAATTCTATAATCTGTCGTCTGATTAAGTATTGATAATAGTGGCGGTGGTGAACCGTGTAATACTGGCAAAACCTACTACTGCACCAAGCCTAGTTGTAGGTAGTAATGTTGATTATGTTCTTGTTTTTGATTACAGACTGTCAGCAGACTATAACACACTTCACACTAAACTAAAAGTGGGATTGTTTCACCGGTGGATTGTGCGTGTAGGAGGCAGTTCAATCCTTTTTTATGGCATTTCAGTCAGCACGTATTGCCCATAATGGGCAGTTTTTGCTAAAATTGTAATCATTTCTCATCATTGTGAATCCATCCATCCAGTTTATGGTGCTTATCCAGGTCGTGGTAATTTAATTAATTACAGCAGTAGAAATTATTGTTACATACTGCGGGGAAGCAGTGAAAAATGTGCTATAATAAATAATTCTAGGCACCCTGGCTGTTTTTTCACCACACTTTCATTAGGCTTATGATTCTGGTATTAAATTGAATTCTATGCGGTATTAAAATGCCTTTAGGGTCTTAAATTTAATTCAGTGAACCCTGCAGAAACCCTGAACTAACACAAAGTCCAGAAATCTAAATAAGTTGGTTTCCACCACTTAAAATTTGACTGTTAAATTCAGACACTTGAGTGGTGAGAGGGAAAACTCTGCTCTGACACACATACCAAAAAACATGCAAAGTTTTCTGATATATGTAATAAAGTGAAGCAGTTTTCCACTTCTGAACCTTCAGCCCCATAAGAGAGTAAAATACATCCATTCTGTCACATGATTTTGTTGCTGCTGAGCAAATCATGTGACAAGAGTAAAGCTTTATTGTTGCTATAATTCATGAGGCGCCTCCTTTTCTGACATGCTGGTTTGTTTTTCATCTCTGCAGACAACTGTCATTGAGTACGTGAAACCGTCTGACCTGAAGAAGGACATGAATGAGACTTTTAGGGAGAAGTTTCCTCACATCAAGCTCACTCTGAGCAAGATAAGAAGGTACAGATATATTATATTTCCCCTTCAAATTGTCCTCTACAGAAACTTTTAAAGATTGAGTGTTGTTGTGTTCACACACATTTCTCTGTGGGTTTTAATCTGATTCAAAGAACTCACACACTGCAGCGTTTTCTTAGAAAACTGATCAGTAACTATGGCCCCCCTCCACCCCCTTCCTCTCCTCTAGCCTGAAGAGGGAAATGCGGGCCGTGAGCGAGGAGTTTGGTCTGCAGCCGGTCACCACAGCGATGGCTTTTGTTTACTTCGAGAAGCTGGTGCTGCAGGGTCGCCTCAACAAACAGAACAGGAAGCTGGTGGCAGCGGCATGCGTGCTGCTGGCTGCAAAGATCAGCAGCGATCTGAGGAAGCCAGAAGTCAAACAGCTCATTGATGTGAGTAAAGTTTCCACAGAAACAGATACTCAGGGTAGAAATGTAAAGCAAAGCAAGTCAGGTAATGCTTGTGTGAATAAATGAAGGTAAACAAAGAGTGGAAAAACCTGTAACACATGTAATACCCAACTTACTGTTTACTAAACGTGATTCTTTCAACACCTCATATTATTAGGATTGGAAACGGTAAACACACTCTTAATCATACAGTGCCAGGAAAGGCTTCATAGATAAAAGTTAAATTATTTAAACTGCTTACAGAGTGGTAACAGGTCCTGGAAAAAAAATCTGGATTCACATTTACTAATAACAGGCCTTAAAAAGTATTAAATTGTTTTAACTTCTGTTTCAGAAGCGGTTAAAGGAGAAATCTGTAATATATTTACTGTCATAAATCCTCAAATGTCCACGATATATTATCAGATATCGAGGAAACTTAAGTTGAAATTTGTTTCTATGACAACAATGCATGACCAATTTATTTAAAATCCCTATACGCACTGATAAACACAGTTCTTTGCCTTATTTATAATTTTGAACTTACTCAGGTGAATATGTCTATAGTCTATAATTTAATTTATAGATTTAAAATTGGCCTTGAATTTAATTAAACAGTAGCATTAAAAAGTCTTACATTTAACTTGCTGATACATGTAGACACCCTGTGCTTAATGTTGAGGAATCTTCAAAATGCCGCGCACTGATTGGCTGAGACCTGCAGCTCCTCTGATTTAACCACGCGCCTAAATTTTCGTTGAACATTGATCATATGTGTACGCCATGTATAAAGAGGAGAGTGTGTGCCTACAGTTGAGGATACTAGTTGATGTAGTCACACCTGTGGTTACCACGAAAATTCAGTTTAATAGAAGAGTCCCTCCCATAAGGTCCCATGGTGGTCCACCAGAAGAGGAGGGACTTTGCCACTGGTGTATTTGTTTACAGTGCAGTCAAACTCATAATGTTTTAAAGTCCAACTGAAATTTAAATTGCATGTTCGTCTTTTACAGCATATTAAGTGTATTTGATCTATAAATTATCTGCCTTAGAAAAAAAATTGAAAAGAAAATGGAGAAATTTATATTTTTCATGACGGTGCCTCAAATCTCTACATTAATTTCACAGTATACGGCTCCAGCATCAGTCTGTCGACAGAAACCTCATTTCAATACAGAAAATAAAACCTTACATAAAGCAGTAACGTCAGCATTATATCATAAGCAGAGCAGACGGTCACACTGAGCCAGACAGCAACCTGCTACACAACACAGGAGCCACAGACTCCGAACAAAAACCCACATGAGCTTTCCTGTAAGTCTCTTTCTTATCTGACTTAGAAACATGAACACATATCTCGTCCTGCCACCAAACAAACACTCACCGGAGAAAAGTGCACTGCTAACGTCAGTTTATAGGCTAGATTGTTAATTATCTGCTTGGCTGCAGCACATTAAACAGAAAGTAAAAGTACCTGCAAATGTCACATCAGTCTGCTTAGATTCTGCTGTGGTCTTTACTCTTCTATACGTCCAACACGTCTGTTCATTACATGCAGAGTTAAGTGCAGGTCTGCTTATTTTGACTCTTGCTTTTATTACCAGTCTAAAAAAAGAGCACTTCTAGAATTTTCCAAAAGACCTTCTTCCTTTTAATAATAAAACCAATTATTAACAATACAGCGGAAAAATGTTGACATTAATTTTTTGACTGCAAAACAGGATTACTAAATGTGATTTCAGTTGGACTTAAATAAAGAAATTAGTTAATGATTGGCCTTTCTGCCAGGTGTGCAAGCTTCTCACCTGTGGCTGTTTCACAATAAGAGCCAACATTTTTTGCTGCTGAATGCTTTTAATGTGAACTGACACTCACAGGAAATGTTCAGTTTGCATTAGCAGTAACCTAAAGCATTATAAAGAGGAGAAGTATAGAAATAGGAACAATATAAATTGGAAATATAAAAATAGGAACAGTATACACAATATAAGGAAACTCAGCAGTTGAATTTACACCATTGCACAGAGGAAATATTCAGGTTGCACATAGAATAATGATAATGAACCTGATTATTGCACACTGAAATTGACAGTTCACCTGTGTGAAGTATTGCACAGCATGAAGTGACATAAATTGGTGTACAGTGTAGTGCAAACCGGTTGTCATTTTTCAGTGAGTATGTGTTTTACTGTACAATTGGTGTACAGCAGTAGTTTGTTGTAGTTTGGGTTGCAGCAAAACCTTTTTCTTACCAGGAGGAGAAACGTATTTCCTGTAATAAATGATGAAATGACCACGATATGTCATCAGAGATTAAGGAAACGTGTTTAGTTGAAATAGTCGCTTCTCTGACATCAACGCTAATGGTTAAATTGAGCTATATGCTAATGGAGAAAGTAGGCAGTCACTTAACTCCATCTCCAGAGTGTGTATTTTCAGAGCAGCAGGCTTTTCTTTTCAGGATAACAGGCGTAACTTTACCCTGACAGACAATTGACAGTTATAAACAGTTGATCAGCTCGCAGAGGAGGACTCGTTGTCACATTATAATGTTGCACTCGTCTTGCAGTGAGCTGATTTGAGCTTCGTCAAATCTGGGGAGAAGGGGGCGAGAGGAAATGACTCACTTCAACCATACATTGTATATTAAATAGATTTTCAACCTGTTTTGTATGCTCTAATCACTACTAATCATTAATCAAACAGTAAACAGAGAAACACCATGAAACATAACTCTCATCAACACTTCAGTATTTCAGTGTTTATGTTAATCTGCATCTCTTAACATTTTTAAACTCTAACCACGTCAAAACGTGTCTCCCCCTCAAACCCTTTTCTCCCCGTGGACGAGCAGAAGCTGGAGGAGCGTTTCCGTATCAACAGACGGGAGCTGATTCCTCTGGAGTTCCCGGTGCTGGTTGCCTTGGAGATGGGACTTTACCTCCCCGAGAGCAAGGTCATGCCGCACTACCGCAGGCTGGTGCAGCAAGGTTAGACTGGATACGGCGGTGTCTGACACTCCGGTGGTTTCATTAAAAAACATCAGCAAATGTGTGTGTATGAATCAGAACTGACTGTGTGTGTGTGTGTGTGTGTGTGTGTGTGTGTGTGTGTGTGTGTGTGTGTGTTGGATCGACCAGTTAATAAGCTGTGGTGTTTGAAACAAATAATTCTGGTACTATTTATTTTCTGTCAGTTGTGACTCGAGTCACTCTGTATATGAAGAATAACTAGTTTACACTCGTCGGCATGTGCGTCTCCCTGAATGTCTTTTTAAGCGTTTGTACGTGTGATGTTCGGATGTTGATCCAGTCATGAGCTCTACGTTAGAGATGTTCCAATGAGCACGTTAATTGTGCTTTTATTTTGGTTTCTCGTGACCCATTTTTCCTAGTATTCTTTCTCTCTCTATTTAAATGAAATGTACGCTGTGATGTTTGTGTTTGTGGAAAACTCTTCCTCCTGCACCTTTTATCGTTACTATACACAGCCTGTATAGTATTTATTATGAACTACAAAGAACCATACTGTTGATTTTTTGCGAATGCCTTTTGAACCCACTGTGACATTGAATCGTTTTTAGCCATTAGACTGAAACATGATACTGTAGATTGTGGGTGGAAAACGTGATTTTTAGTTTTAGTCTATTATTAGAGAAGGAAGTGGCCTTTAATTTAATACTTGTACTGTACGTCCTACAATAATCCATCCAAATTCATGTATGTATTTTTTTTCTTGAACAGAAAGAAAATATTAGTTCCCACTTTAGTCTTGTGGCAGCTGTGTTCAGACAGGACTGTGGAGGCGTATTATTTATAGTGTTTTTTTGGTTTTTTTTATGTTTCATGTCGTTACCCAGGGATATGTTTCTGTAAAATGCACTGGAATTTCTTCCTCGATAGTCCGGCTAGTCGTCTTCGTATTTTTCAGTTCTCAGGAATTTTACTTTCTCGTATCTTTGAATGGCTCAAACTCTAACCCAAAGAGACGTTTGTTACTGTAGCTTATCATTGACATCGCATGTGCTCCATTATAAAATCAGTGGAAAGTAACTGATCGTAGTGCTGTGATGGAACAGGAAATCCAACCATTGTGACTCTTTAAAGGGATAGTTCGGATTATTTGAGGTGTGGTTGTACGAGGTATTTTTCTATAGTCAGTTTATTACCTACAGTAGATGGCAGTACTTACCTCCTGATTCGATACCATCACGATACTTGGGTGTTGATTCAATATGCATTGTGATTCTTAAGTATTGCGGTTAGACAATGTGATTTATTGTAGTTTTTCTTTGCTGTTTATTTTTTTAAGATTGTTTTTTGGGTATGTTTGCCTTTATTTGATAGGGTCAGCTGAAGATATGACAGGAAAGGGGGTAGAGGGGGGGGGGGTGGGGGTGGGGGGGGGGGTGACACACAGCAAATGGGCCGCTGCAGAGGACCGACAGCCTTAGTAAATAGGGCACACACTCTACTGACTGAGCTACAGGGCACCCCTTTGTTTGCTTTTTTTAACAACTGACTGCGTGAAAAAGTTTAATTATACACCAGACTGTATGAGTCATACTTCCAAAAACAACTCACATCACATAAATAAAATGTGTTTGAAGTAAACAGCTACATTTAGCTCTTCCTGCTCAGCAAGATAGTGCTTGAAAATATAATAATAAGATGACATCTATTCCCATCATGTGTGTTTGCTAACAGACTAAGCGCTAGTTAATTACATCGATACTGGAATCATTAAAAAAAAAAAAAGAATCAATACCTAAGAGAATCAATTTTTTTCTGCCACTCTGTGAAACTAAGCAAAGCACTTTGTTTGCACTATATTTAGAATATTTTCACCGCTTTACCTTGCTGCCACACAGCCTTTTCCAAAGCCTAACTACTGTTGTGTAAGCCAAATACCGCGCTCTCGACACCAGCCAGACTCCACTGGCAGAATCAGTCATTTTACCTCGCTGAACACCAGAGTTGCTGGTCCACTTAGAGCCCGTTGAGAGCCATCCTCCTCACCAGCATAAATCGGGGCACTCAACATCAGCAGCAGTGAAGCTAGGACTCAGGGGATGTCAAAGAAATACCAGAGCAGCGGGACTTTATACCACTGGAAACCAACAGCAACCTTTTAAAACACCAAAGTTACACAAACTAACAAACTGAGGCAGCTGTAGACGAGTAACTCCTGTGTTCTGTGAGGTAAAATTACTGTTCCTGTCAAAGGAGTCTGGTGACGTTAAAATATCTGGCTTATATAACAGCAGTTTCCTGTCATAAAAGGCTGTCTGATGGCAAGGTGAAGTGGTGAAAATATTCTAAATATAGCTGGGGACAAGTCAACCGCCATCTACTGTAGGTAAAACACTGACTATCTCTAAGTATCTCATGCAACACTGCTTGAAAAATGTTGAATTTAACCCTTCAAGTATGTTAAATGATGTACGAGTTGCTCCTATAAGTGCCAGACAGTATTAACCTGACTGCAGTACTTTCTGTGCGGTAACTCTTCTGATTTGGAGGACATTAGGTGTACAAGTGTGGAGGGGGGTAAAAAAAAAGTGCCTGAAACTACAGTGGCAGTGAAATGGTTAACCATCTTAACATAAGTGATATTTAGCGTTGACATTTCCGAAGTCTTGCTGCTGTCGAGATCTTTTTAAATGTTGAGGTCGTTCTCGTCTGGGAAAGATAATCACAAACCTTTTAGAGTCGTGGACGTGACGGTGATTCAGTTTATTGTCTGTGTCTGCGGTGGTGAAAAACATGTTATAATAAACGTCCAATAGATTCTGTGTGACTGTATGGTTGTTGTCAAATGGGTGAATATTCATTGTTTTCATACTATAAAATGAATGTTTTTGAAATATATTTTCAGACACTGAAAAGAGTGTTTTGTGTTTTTTTTTTTTTTTCAATAATCAATTTATAGTGTGTATGAAGCTGTTTTCATCTCTTCAGAGTGGTGTGGGTACTAAAAGTCTACAGCGGGTGAAGTTCACAAAACCCTCTGGAAAATAAACACAACGTCTGAGTGAGTTTCTCATCATTTTACTGTTCCCTTGTGTTTGCACAGACTGACTAGTAGCTGACATGCAGGTAGAATATACTGTATGTTCATTCAGTTAACTCAGTAGATATTAATTCAACACACTGTTGGAGGATGAACACAGCATCATCAGCAAGGTCTTAGTGACAGTTTCTACTATATTAACCATGATCTTTATCCTTAATAGTTACAAAACAGAAGAAGCAGCTAAATAAATACGTTAAATAATAATAATTACGTTAAGAGTTCTCAGTCCAAACTCATGTCCTCATCGTCGTCTTTCTTGTCTTTGGAGTCTCCGTCCTGGTCTGACTTTGTCTCCGTTTCCATGGCTTTGGCAAAAGCTTCCACATCTGCAGTGGTAGAAATGTCAGGAAATTAGGGCTGCAAATAATTCTTATTTTCATTATCAATTACTCTGCAAATCAAATTGCAAAAGTCATCTCTCAAAACTCATTTATACCATCTGGCTTTTTTTTTAATTAATTATTTTGTTACTTCATCTGTTCTCTTATATGTACTTTTATCTATTATTTTATCAACACTTTTAGCTGTTTTTTTATTAATTATCCCTCTTTGTAAAGCACTTTGCAATGGTAGTTTTGAAAGGTACTATATAAATATTTACTATAAAATATTAGCCCAAGAGAGCAGGATGATTGCACCCATTTAAGTTTTTTTTATTTTTAAATATAAACTGTCAGAAATAGTAAAAAATGCGGATTAAAATTTCTCAGAATGGGAGTTTACACAGTCATATGTGTTGTTTTGTCCAACGAACAGTTCAAAACAGCAAACTTACTTATCTGAATGTCTGAAAGCCCAGACTTTTTTGTCATTTGCTTGAAAAATGACAATTAAGCAATTACCAGAACTGTTGCTGATTCATTTCCATCATCTGACTAATTGTTTTAGCTCTGACTCAACAGACCTGCAGAATTTACTCACTTAAACAAAAGCCTGAACCTCAAATCTCATTCTTATTGTCACGTAAAAAAAAAAAAAAAAAAATTAAAGTAGAAACAGACAACTTTTCAAATCTCCCTCTAGTGTTTCCAAGTGGTATTACTGTTTATGCCACTGATGCAGAGAAAACACCTGTACACAACAATCATCACTGGATCACTGTTTGAGAAATGATCAACATTATGTTGGAAATGAGCGAGAAGAAAGAAGCATGGTCAGTGAAGAGGTAAATCGAAAGCTGTTGTTGTTGTGATGATGTGTTTGAGTGACTTTTGTCTAAATAAGTAACTACAGCAGTGGTTTGCATCAGGGTGGAGAGGAGAGTAAAGTTAAATGACAAAATTAAGAGAAAAAGCGTGCGATTAATTAATTAATTTAGTCTATAATAGAGACACTGGAAAAGTAGAGCTTGGTGGCAGACAGATTTTTCATAGTGAACCAGTCTTAACATGGATATCCATTACACAGAGTAATCAACATTTACTTCAAAAAGTTGTCTATTTACATTTTAATTCAAACTTAGGGCAATTTTTTTCAAACTTGAGTTGTATTTCAAAATATTCACTAAATGTAAAAGTCTCATCAGCAAAATGTAGTTAAATTATCAAAAGTGAAAGTACTGATTATGCAGTAAAATGGACTCCAACAGTGCTGTACTACTGCAAAAATTACCCCTGGTGCATTAGTGTTTAAGCTTAGTGTTAAATGCTTTGCAGAGTCGAGGAGGCGGCTCATATCACCCTGTACTGTTAGATACTTTAATCTCTATCAGTGCATCAAGTTTTCTAAGATCACCCAGTGCCAATCAAAAGTTTGAGCACATCTTCTCATTCATTTCTACATTGCTAATTATATATTGGAGACATCAAAACTATGAAATATGGAATTGTGTAGTCTGTAAAAATGCTTTTTAAGAATCTAAAATATAATACAACATAATATACTCACAGTCTTCTGCTCTATCAATTAAAGATTTGATACCATCATTGTTATTCAATCTTTGATTGTAAGTGCAGAAGAGAGTGAGTCTTTTTGCTCTTTGACATTTTAGATTCTTCAGAGTAGCCACTTTTTGTTTTGATTACAGCTTTGCACACTGTTGATCTGAACCATTTCATATAAATGAAATAAAGAAAAAACACTGAATGAGAAGTGTGTCCCAACTTTGGACTTTCGACAAACATCAGTCTTCAACGTGTGACCAGTAACTATGGCTGTAATAGAAATGAAGTGGAGTAAAAAGTAGAATATGTCCCTTTGACCCCTGATGAAGCAGACATATTAAGTAGCATCATCTAGAAATACTCAGGTAAAGTAAAAGTACCTCAAAACTCTACTTATGTACAGTATTTGAGTTAATGTACTTGCACTAATAAGAAGTAATGTCATTGTTTGCAGTTTTCTCAGTGAATTACAGCCTCCGGTGTCAACACAAAAATTCAACAGAGTTTTCTAGCAAAGAAACAAACAGTTACAGAGTCTCTGCTTGATGTGGGCAAAACACTGACCTCCTTTGTTTGCCGCGTCGACAGCCTCTGCAGGCAAGCCAAACTGGTTCATTAGAGGCCCTAACTGCCCGGACGCCAGAGCGCTGCTGAACATGCTCATAGCCTGCAGAGAGACAATAAATACCACGAATCAGGACAAATACCACAGCAAGATGCTAAATACCAACAGAAGAAAGCCTCATAATGACCAGAATAGAGAGCAACTAATTTCACAGGCGGCCTCTGTGCCCAAGGACAGAAAAATGTTGAATGTCAGACTCAGAAATAAGAGCCAAGAGTGGTTTGTGTATTTATCAGATGGACCGCCTTCAAGTGTGTACACAGGCAACAAATAAGAGGATGGAAACATTATGACTGTTTGACCTGCATCTCCAAAAACACTTAAAAAGAAATCCAAGACTGATACTGAGTGGCAAATGAGGAAACAACTTTTTCACACTGAATTTGAATGTAAAATTATCCCCAACTATGGAAGAAATCGCCAGTTTTTGTATTTCCGCACGATGCTGAGAGACAAACTGAGGGCAACGGACGTGTACCTGCTGAAACTGAGGCGAGCTGAGCGTGTTGTGGAGCTCCTCTGTGCTCTGCGGCAGGGACTCTCCAGAGGGCAGATAGGGCATCAACCTCTGCTGCACCTCAGGGTTTGCCAGGATGGGGGCCATGATCTCAGGCGTCAGGACGCTGGCGAGGTCCACTGCAGGTAACAAAACACCAACACGTAGTCTGAGGACATGTCCTCCATATTTTATTACCTACACTCGTGAAATCACTACTGTAAGGGTTATACAATACTCTTGTCCAGTCTTTATCTAGGTGATTAGGGATTATACCCTTTAAATGAATTTTATTTACGGCTGCGAGTAATGACTATTTTCATTATCAATAAATCTGTTGATCATTTTCTTCATTAACTGGTTTGTTGTTTCGTCCATAAAATGTCAGAAAATGGTGAAAAATGTTGATCACTGTTTCCAAAAGCCTAAGATGACGTCCTCAAATGTCTTGTTTTGTCCACAACCCAAAGATATTCAGTTTACCGTCAGAGAGAAGTAAAGAAATCAGAAAATACTGACACTGGAGAAGCTGAAATCAGAGACTTTGGACATGATTTCTTTTTAAAAAAAAAAAGATGAATTGATTTTCAAAATAGTTTTCAATTAATTTGATATAATTAAATAAACTGACTAATCATTGCAGCTCTACTTTCAGTGTTGTCTTGGAGGTTTTTCTGGAGTGACTGAACAGTTCACTGTTACTGGTGCATTCAACTGCAGTAGGAAATCTTAACACTCAAGCTATGGAGAATTCACAAACATATATCCTAATGCTAAAAACCAACTGGCTCAACTTGTGTGTTTCCACACAAACACTCAAGCTGCAACTAATTATTACTGTCACTTCTGATTAACTGGATGATTCTTTTCTTGATTAATCTATTTGTCGATAAATTGTGAGAAATGCCCACAAGAGCCCACCAGCGTAAAATCAAAGTTCATGTCCAAAACTCAAAGATGATCAGTTCACTATCGTACAACAAATCTAAGCAACACATCTTCACATTTGAGAAGCTGACACTTCAGGATCGTTTGAAAAATGCCCAAAATGATTAATCAATATCTTGTCAATTGATTAACTGACTGACTGTTGCAGCTCTAACAGACACACACACACACACACACACACACACACACACACACACACACACACACACACACACACACACACACGCTGGTGCAGTTGCCAGGATCTCCATAGCAACCAGTCAGTAAAGCCCCAACAACCACCTGTTGACAACGTAGCAACTGCCAGCAGCGCCACATCAATCACCAAACAGAAAAATAAACAACTCAGCAGATAAGTAGGTAGGCAGGTAATTTAACTGGTTAGCTGCCATTTTAAACAAACAACCACTGATTTTGGTCAGCGGAAACAATCTGTAACCACAACAGTGACATATTTTGTGGAATGCACTGGGTGAAGAAATCAAACAAAGTAAAAATATCAGAAATAATTAAAAGGAATGTAAAGCAAGCTAAGGGTGGTACTGTTGTCATCTTTAAATGTTTGAAATAAATAAAATCAGATATTATCACCTCTTAAGATAATAAGGCAAATTTGTTTGCAAACTTTTGACTATTTACACATCCAGCAGACGTTATCATTAATTAAAGAGTCAGTCACATCTGACCTGATCAATGCAACTCCGCTCTCAGTCCTCTATTTTTAATCTCCGCCAACTCCTCAGAAAAATATCGGGCTTTTTATCAGCTAATGGTTCCACTTTTCCTCACCAGCTGTGTCTTTCTGCCGTTTGCTGTTAGACAGGTAATGAGTTTTCAGGACTTTTTTTTTTTTTTTTTTGCTGAAAACAGCTGCCATCTGTCACCCCCCCAAAAATGACACTGGTGGGAATAAAAAAACACAGTAAAGCGCAGGTCATAAAACAACCATTAGAGCTGCACGTCATTATAAAGCTTCACTGCACTGAGAAAAGCTGCAGAGTCGGGTGATAAATCTGTAGTTTACGGCAGCTTTAACATCTTTGATATCACCTATAACACCACTAATTAATAATAATAAAATAATTTTGCACATTCTTCATTTCTTTCATCTTTAAGCCTTTTTTTTTACTCTTTACTACTCCTTCATTTATTGTAGTTTTAAATGTGAATCTGTAGGTAAGGTGAAGATGATACACAGTATCAATGAAGCAGGAGGGAGAGTTGTGCTTGATGAACTGTAGTTCAGTAAAATTAAATTATAATAGCTACAGATTATCGTACTTATAGGGTTTCCTGCTTCTGCAACAAACTGAATATATTAAGTTTAAATTACACAGTATTGCAGAGTCTGATGCCTTCACAGTGCTAATTATTTGCTGCATAATGAGCTGAAATTGCACTAATTAGGCCTAATTATGTATTTTCCCTCTGGTGGATATTTAGGTTTTTGTCTTATCTCAGTTTAAAGGGGCGTAGTGTTCAGTCTGCCTGAAGCGACGTCCGTTCCTCACCTCCCTGACCGCTGGCGGGCACGTTCATGGTGGCCAGGATGCTCTGCAGGTCCCTCAGCTGGATGGGCTGCGTGGGGTTGGCTGCGCCCGTCGCCAGAGAGGACACGGCGGGGGTGGAGGGGGTGGTGGCCGTCGGGGAGGCTGCTGAGGTGGCGGAGGGAGTGATGGGAGTGGTGGGCACCTGGGAGGAGCCGAGACGACTGGCAGCAGAGGTAGAGGTGGGGGTGACGGCTGTGGACGGACTGAGAGAGGAGACAGGAAAAACCTTTTGTCAGTCATGAGATACAAAATGTTATGTTGTGATTTGTATTGATTTTTTTTCTAGTTGTACCCATTTTCATTTAACCTTCATAATCTACTTCTGCTTCAGTTATTTCCTTCTTTTCAAGATGAACTCAATGTGTTCATTACAGGAGGTTGTAGAGACCAACAGCGATGGTATTAAAGCCATAAAACAAACCAGAGAACAAGTTATTCCAGTTGCTAAAAATCTGTAGTGTTTCCACTAGGGCTGCACGATTTGGTAAAAAGTCATACTGCAATTATTTATGAAATTGTGATTGTGATGTGTGCTGCTGTTAGTGGAAATGATCAGTTTTGCATTACAGTTTTCATGTTCACTAAAAAACAAACAAAAACTATTACAATCATGATGATGTGATATTTATTGAGGTCTGTGCCAAACAAACATGTTTTCTTTTATCTGGAGAATAAGATTTTCAGGCCAGTTCATCTCTGCAGCACTACAGTAACTCATTAAAATGCAGTTTTCTTATAGATTTTTCCTTTTTCAAAAACTGCGATTTGGTCCTGCGATTTGGATATTGCACTTGACCATATTGCAAATTTATTGCAATTGCAATTAATTGTGCAGCCCTAGTTTCCACCATCACAACCACAAATAAACATTAAAAAAATGAAGAATCTAAATAAAAATCTTCTCCTGATTCTTTTTAACTGGCAAACACTGTAACTTTGCCTGGGAAAACGTAAACACCGGCTTGCTTCATCTGATTTACAGGAGAATCCAACCTGGTGGCAGCCATTAAGTATAACTATACAGAAATAATTAATCTTCTCACAGATGGTCTCGTTTGCTGATGTAGGTCAAATGGAGGCTTCAGTATTAAATTGAGCCTGTTTCATAACCAGTTAAAAACTCCTTGTGGTCGCTTTAAAATGAAAACTCACCCACTCAGCTGTCTTCTCTCGGCTGAAATCATCCGATACGTGGACCTTTTACTAAGATTTTTTTTTTTTGTCAAACTGCTCTTTCCAAAGTCAGTAATTAAATTTCAGACTAAGGATTTTTCCCAAAGTGGCTGTTAAACACTGTAATAAAACGGTGAGTCAATAAAGATGCTCCTGATCTTTGATTATAATGTACTGACACTAAAATGTTGTTTACTGTTCCTCTCTCAGGCGGCTCATTCGGTTGCTCTTCTACCTCCAGTCTGTCTTCACTGCCCCTCATATGTCTGTGCAACATTACATCTCATTTGTTTGGCGATTTACCAACTATTATGAAAACATTATGCCATCAAAGAACCAGGTAGGTAAAAAAATACAAGGTACACAGCGACAGACAGGAAGTGTTTGGTGAGGTGGATGTTTAACAGGAATAAGACACCTTGTGGAGGAGTTACTGGCTGCAGGAACGCTGCTGCTGCTGCTCCCCAGGAGGTTGGCCAAGCCTGGACCTGCCAGAGCCCCGAGACCACCTGATATTCAGAGAAAAACACCCACCGTTATTTTCCTGAAAGCATGCAACTATTTTTACAAAGATATTCCAGTCTGTTGTCTGATTAGCGCATTCTCACACTGTCAGATCGGCAGATTGAGGACTTATTTAAGAAGGTACGTACCGATCCCCCCCAGTCCAGTTGGTCCAATAAGCTGCATGAGCTGGTTGTGGCTCATGTTTCCCAGAAGGCTCTGCAGGCCGCCCTCCCCTTCGCATGAGAAAAGAACAACCAGAATCAGAATGAGATTCAGCTTTGAGATGTTTTTCTGGCAGAATATTTCAGGATCTTGCAGAGGGAAACAAGCAGGGCATTTGAGGTGAGCATCTGTTACCTCCCAGAGCAGACAGGTCGTGTCCTCCGCTGCCGCCGCTGCCAAGAGCGCCCGGCATGGGAGGGTTGTTGAGATACTCATTCACTTTACGGCAGTTCTCCTCATCCTTGTCTGTCTTTGGCTCCTGAGATCAGGAGAAACAGAACAGAGGTTTCATCTAGCTCATGTTTGCCAACCATAGACTGTATAATTAATAGTGGACGGAGCCACTGAAGATTTTGGATGACAGGGAGGATCTGTATAGGTACGTCTCTGGCCTGATTGGATCTGACTGAGAACCTGTGGACACGTGGTGGTAGTAACTTCTCAATCAAAGGTATCTGCACCCTAAAGCATTCCCTGCTTTATTTTCTATTTTACTGAAAAAGGGACCTAATTTATAAAATGAACATCATGCATCATGTTTGAAAACAATCTGAAACTGCCAATCAAGACCATAATCTCATTAGGAAAATGTTTACTAAGAAGTAGGGTTATTATAAAGATAAATATAATCTGATTTCTCTTTGCGACCAGTGGAATCACCCCCTGCTGGTCATTAGAAAGAATGCTGGTTTAAGGCACTTCCACTTTGGCTTCACTTTTCAGACCCTGAAGCTCCGTCTACTTCTTACACTGTCTATGTTATGACTCATGGGCAATGAATTTCTGAAAAAGAAACTGTTTATACACAAATCATATAAGTTAATTTTACTACATTGAGCAACGATGCAATTTTGTGTTAACAATAAATGGTCTTGTCTTCTTTCTGCAGAGGTGATCACTCCCATGTTGATTTGATTTTAAAGCTCTTGTAAAGCAACAATGAATGTCTTGCCTGCCTCAGAAACATGTGTTTTTAGCTATCCAGCTAAATGTGATACTATGAAGTATTAAGTTTATAAAATTAGATTTTGAAAACATGGAAAAAAATGAGCAGTTTTCTTTGCTCTGAAACGCTGGGGGCATGTCTGATCCGCTGTCTCAGTGTCAAACACCACTACGACCCGAAAACATGATGGGTAGGTTTGTAGTCATCCAGCTGCATACCTGCATCCAGAAGAAGAGTCTTTTGGATCCAGCTTTGAACTTCAACACATAAACTCGTCCAGTGGTGCACTGGTTCACCCGCTTGAACTCGCAGTCATCAGGGAAGATGATCAGGTCCTGAGGCAGGATACAAAGTGGGTTCATATTAAATATTAAACAGTCAAACACAGGTGAAGCCAATATTACATTCAGACAGCGTCACCCACATCATCCACGTTCCCGGTGGTCCGGTCCTTCCAGCAGAAGTGGATCAGGGAGTCGTCGGTCTGCTGGATGTAGACCTGACCTTTGCGCTTGTCAGGGGTCACCGTGCTGCCCTTCATGGTCATCTTACCAGCTCGAAACTCCACCAGGTACTTGCTGGAGGAGCCGCGGGACCCAGACACCATGCTGGGGAATAAAGCTCCAGAGGCCATGATGAAGAGGAGGACAGACTGCTGCAGGGACAGACAAGAGGAGGAACGCCTCATAAACAGAAACACATGGACTCTGACTGAAAAAAAAAAAAAAAAAAAACAAGCTGTGGGAAGAAAATAAGAGCAGCTTTGGTCCCAGATATCAGACTGATGGAGAGATGAGGTTGTCTTTTTCCTGCTGAGTCACTGCACTCTGCTAATGGACATGTTATCCAGCAGTAGAATAATTTAAAACATATTTTTAATTGTAGATGTTTTTCCATTCATTCTATACATGTTTCTAGCCTATTAGCCTAATTAATGAATAGCTATTATTTTTATTGTCTTCTTGGGATAATAAGGATCATCTAGACTGACACCAAAATTACAAATTGACTAGCTATATAATATGATAAAGAAGCAGATATGAAACGGATAAGTGGACTGGAACAAAACTGATCCCAGTGCTCCCATAATAAAGCAGCTACTGGAGCAGCCACAGTAGCCACAGATGACTCTGCATCCTGTGACGAGCTGCGTATTTTCAGCTCACTGTGGTCACGACTGAGCGACACTTTAACAGTTTAAACACACGAACTAAACGCACACCTGGTTTCTGAGTTAATAAGACAAAATATATCAGAAAAATAAGATGTTTATACTCACATTTGCTCACTGGAATATCGCCCAGCCGGAGAGCAGTCAAACACACTGAGGATGATCGTGATTGGTTGGCTGCCGGCGGTGTTTCGCTGTGATTGGCCGAACCGCGTGTCAATAATGAGGGCTTTAAACACTGCGCATGTTCGGTAGAGACAGCACAACACAGCCTGTTTGGTTTATTGAACTGAAACTGAACCATTTTCAGTGCTTTTTAAATAGATATGGATCAGATAACGTTGCGGATATTTATTACAATTATTGCTCATTTCTAATTAGGCATTTTTTATAAAGGATTTTATGTAACTAATGACGTTATTAACGGTTAATACATAAGGTATGCTGTAGATGAGTTAAGAGTCACCAATAGTAAAAACTTTGTCTAGATCGTGAAAAATCCCTGTGACTGATTGGATTGTGTGACCACTTATCTTCCGGAAAATGTCTGAAAACAACATAATAAGCATTTATTCATGATAACTAACATTTATACCAGCATTATTACACTTCAAGTATAATCACATTACCCACTCAATATTCATTCCTTTACACTATTTATATTTGTTTACAATTTACAGAAACACTTGACTTGAATATAGACATTGTATGTTCTTGGGAACTGTTGTTTTTTTGGCTATATATACACACAGTTTCATCCACTTGTACGAACATAATAGTTCTGTTTATTTTTATCTGTCTTTATTCAAGTTTGTTTTTGTCATTAATATTTTTTGGATGTTTTTAATTTTGTGTTTAATTCAGTTTAGTTTCTACAGTGAGTTTGCTCATTTCGATTTAGTTAGTTTTCTAACTACACAATATAATTTCTGTTTGTTTGTTTTTTTCTAAAGTCTACTTTTTATTTTTATTTCAGTTAACTAAAATGTTTTGTCCACACCTAGTTTTAGTTTTCAGTTTAGCCTGACTGACTAAAAACCTTGATTAAACCTTAACCTTAAATTCTTGGAGCATTAATAGCAACTTAAAACAGATGTCAAATTCCCTGTGGGTTAGCATGCTGACAATTGGTAATAATCACTAAACACTTTGAGGTACAGTTGAGGGCAGTAGGCAGTTGAAGGGGGATGAAGGGTGATGACATCCTCCCTATTAGCAAAATGGCAAAAGAAAAATCTGCCACCCGTCTCTCCAACCCCTCGCCACAGAGAGAGTGTGTGGCAGAGTGGTTGTTTAGTTGAATATATAGTGCAGTCTGACTCATTGATATTTTATCTGAATGAGATTTGTGACAGTTAGAATCTACAGCTAATCTATGGCCTCGACCATGACTCTGAAATATCAGCAGCCAAACTGTGCTGTGTGTTGATAAATCCACGGAGCTGTCTGTGGTACTGAAGTGGTACAGTACAGTAATCTGCACTTTTTTCTCTCAGTCCTATCATGGATTAATAATATTCTCTATTGCAGCCCAAATACTATATTGAGTATTATGACATGGCTCTGTTAAATATTCGATCCTTGCTTTAATTTACAGGGAAACACAGGTGCATGCAGCAAAAGGACAGGACCAATACTCTACCAAGTGAACTACCAGGCCACCCCTGAGGATCATGTTAATATCATTAGTTTTACAGGTATTTGGCCTTAGAAATACCCCTAGAAATGAAGGAATATGCACCATGTAAGCAAAAAAAAAAAAATCAGCTGAAATAATAAAAAAAATATAAGACTACAAGATCTGGTAATAAAGCAGGAGCCAGTTTATAGTCTGACTCATGTCAGTGGATATTGTGCTTCCATGGAGTGTATTCCCATATTCCCAAACAAAATTAGAATTAATTAAATTTCCACAAACCAACCATGAAACCCATGTTGGTCTGGGGACCTGAGGCAGCTGCCTGCTTTGCCCAGTTGATAATGCAGCCTCGATATAGAAATATATTTTGACTCATCAGTTTTGGGCTGCATCACAGTTCATTTTTACAGCAGCGACCATATGGTTTCTTTTGAATAACTTTCCAAAGAGGTAAAGAAAGAATGTAAACCTGGGTCAAAGCAGAAACTCCCCTCACAGAGACTGTTGCAAAAGACCTCCTGCACAGTGTCTAACCTGCAATATAACATTTCTTTTCAACATTTCAGAGTTAGACCTTTATCTCACAGTGTGCAGGTGTCCTTTTGCAATACACCTGTCTCATCTGATAGATGTACAAAGTAGTCCTTTGTTCCTTGGAGAGAATGTGAAATGTTCCTTCACACGTTATTTTCTTGGAATTTAATGTGTGAAAGTGCAGGATGGATAGATACATAATTTCAAGGGGTCATTCTGATAATTATTTATGTTTAGGACTATTGACGTACATGTATAAATGATGAAATTATCATGATTGCTATGATTTCTTGTGGAACTGTGATTAATTTATAATTCAGTGTTTGACTTAATGTATGTATTCAATTTTTAACTTAATGAGATAAGCTGTTATGTTTGTTGTGTTTGTGTTTATATTAGAGTTATCACAACACCACAATTTTAAAATTTGACAATACTAGTATTAAAAAACGATGATCAATACCTCTTTCGATACACAGCAAAAAGAAAAACATCCCAGGCATACAAAAAAGGATAATTTTTTCTCTTTTTTTATATTAATAACTTGGTTTTTTTATGCTTCAAGCCAAACATCAGGCCAGGAAGACTCAGAACTCAGACTTGAATGAACACCTGAATATTAGTTTTATATTGTTTTTAAAAATGTGGTATTGAAAAAGTATTTAAGTATTGATACTTTTGACAAGTTTAGTTTATAGTTTGTTTAAATGTGTACAAATGTATGTGTCATAGATCCAAATAGCCAATGCTTACACGCTGTTGCTAATGGGGATCCCAATAAAGTAAAAGTATGAAGATTTTCACAAGATAGTAGTCAGAAAAATGTATTTTACAGTGCAGCAAAAACATGTGTTTTTCTTTCCTATCATACAAAATCATCTTATGAGTCCTTAGCTGAGCACCACTGGTCTAAATAACACACACTGGCAGGGCTGATAGTTTCAATAGTCCTTAATTTATTTCTCAAATATGCCATGTATGCATATGGTTGTGTGTGGATAACAGTATGAAGAGAAAGAACAAAAACATGTCCGAACATAAGATGTAAACATTCTCAAATAGATGCTAGACAAAACGAGAGGGTAGAGCGTATGAGATCAGAGGAACCATCAGAGCAAACCTGCACCTCTGAGTGTGTGCAGGCCTCACAAAGTGCTTTGAATTCAGAGGAAAGTTGAGAGCAGCGGCGAGGGGGGCGGGGGGGCAAGATGGAGGAGGATGTTTCACTATACAGTATGTGCAATGGACTGTGAGCGTTCAAATGTGCAGTTTATGCAGGGTTAGTGCTCGCAAACAAAAATAAGATCTCTATACTGGAACAAGCGCACTGCTGTATGTACTTTATGTATGTAAGCATTATATAATGAGCACACAACATTCATTAACTGCGGCCTCTGTAGTGTCTGAAGCACTCATTGGCTACTAGCTAAAGAGGAGTTAAGTGTTTTATTTTTCACATTTCAGGAGGGCAGACCGGGTGGATCAGTTTGCATAGGTTTATGATGGCTACTGTGTCCTGTTTTATTTGCTGTTGCCGTGTGTGACACAGCTTTTATTGGTGGAAAAATGACTCAGGGCATCGAACTGGAAACTCTGAGAGCAGCCAGAGTTACTCGTCCACACGTGAAGGAAAATGTCTAGAATCAGGAGTCAGTTTGAGACAGCTTTCTCTTTCAGCCGGAGGTTTTCGAGCTGTGAGGCAGAGACGTGAACTGCAAAGTCATAACTAAGTCAAAAATATTAAAAAATATTTTTAGATTCAAGGGGACTAAAACTTCCAGGGGATATTATTATCTTTTAAATAACAAGGATCTGCTCAGAACTTCAGAGGGGTGTACTACAAAGCAAGCTGGACTTGGCCAAGTTTTCTTTGCGTTGGCTGGCTAAACAAAACCTAAAACTTTCCACCAGTCAGAGATAGCAGGTATCAAGATGGTTATCAACTTTCTCTGTTGAGCCAGGTTTTCTTCATCAGGCTCAGAGCGCGTCCCCATAAAAACAGGTGTTGTTTGACTCCTCTTTTGTGCAAAATGGACCAATTGTGTGCCGCCTACTTCAGTCATGAGGAACAGGTTGCTAGAACGGAGAGCTACGAAGAAAAGCCACGCTGCAGTTGCAAATAAGGCCAGAGAGGAATGCTGACAGAAAACAGTGTAAAGTCTTAACTCAGTATATTTATTTTATTACCCAGTGCACTCTCAATGCCTGCCCTTTATTTCTAACTGACAGCTGCACACTGTAGAGCTCTCAAACATCACATGTCAAGATGAAGAACTGAAGAACTGCATTTAGGTCTCACACTGACATTTTTGTCCAAATCAAAATTAAATTAATTCTACAGATTTAATATTATGTGTGATAAATAAGAACAGACTAATCGATTTTATACACTGTTTTCTATTAGTTGCAACACCAGAAGTGTAAAGCTGATGCAACAGCAAATCACGACCAAGCATAAAATCACAAGTATGAATTTATGGAGGTTCCTGAGGCAAAATACATTTTGAATGACTAACTTCATGACTTTTGTTTGGTGAAATTACAAACATCTGTCTCAACAGGTTTGCATTAGGGCTGCACAATATGGAAAAAAAAAACAAAAAACAATCATATGGCGATAATTTTGATAGACATAGTGATTACAGTATGATTTAGGTTTAGTGGGAGTGACAGTTTGCTGGGGGGTCTGTACCAAACATGCCTACTTAAATCTGGAGAACAGGATTTGTGGGCCAGGAAATCCTGCAGCACTACTGTACTTCACTATAATGCTGCTCTGTCACACATTTATTGCGATGTTGATAATCTTTCGATTAATTGTGCAGCTTTAGTTTGCATATATGTTTTCTCTCAGCGGAGAATCTGTGGTGCTTTTTGCAGCTGATTTACATCTGAAACTCTGAGCATAACCTCCTCTGGAGCAGATTAAGAGTGCAGCAAGTCGCCATGGTGATCTAGGTTAAAAGAGAGCCGTGTTTGTGACAATGAAAACTCTGGATTTAGGCTCAACATACCTCACTAACCCATTAATCTCACCTTGTAGCACACCCCTCAGAACGACTGAGAAATATCACGCTTCTAAAGTTTCTTCAGTATCAAAATAATCCAGTGATGTTTGTTTGTATCAGTGGACACACGGCAAACGGGAACAGTTCGTAGCTAATTTGTCAGATGTTTTTATGGTGCCAATTTGCTGAAAGTTAAACAAATACAGGGTGAAAAAAAAACAGGATCCAAGTTGTTTTCCACAGCCTCACTGACTCCATGGCAACATTATAGTTCCTGTTTACAGTCCCCAAATTATGGGATCTGTAATCAAAGTAATGCAAGGAATATTAATTAAAGGATTACTGTTGTTTTGACTAAGGCTCAGAAAGTCCCATCAACATGTTTATTTTTTATAGTGTCAGACTTTAAAAACCTGCTTTAAACCAACATGCTCTGTATCCCTTTGCTTGTTTAATGTGAATGCATTTACACTATTATACTTAGTGCAGAGAAGGTTTTTATGGCTTTAACTTGTGTAAATAACCACCTTGGTGACCATGCATGCACCAATTATTATACACATCATCTATGTTACAGTGGACAACAATATAATGTACCAACAATATCTGTTTACTGTGCCAGTAAACATGGTTATAAGCAGCTTTCATCTCTATTGTAAGTCTCTATTCACAGAAAATTATCACACTTGTGACGTTTTTTTAGAGATGTTTTTACAGCTAACTAAAATAGACATCTAATATTCAAATAGGTTATATATAAAAGTAACAGATGTGTTTAAATAACCCCTGATATTTGAATGCAACTGGACAGAAGTGTGTGGATCGTCTACAGGTGGGATTATGGTTGAGTACCTGAACTAAAACGGAGCTTTGTGTCCTGCAGCAGCATGGTCACACACACACGCACAGGTGACTGGTTTAAAACCCTCGACAGGTGAGTTACATACATGTGGACTATTATTATCAGAATCGTGATTAGGGCCTATAAAGATGAATTTGTTTGATGTCAACATTTACAGTAAGTAAACTCTAAAATTCTCCTTAATATAACATTTCTTCTGTGGACGAGGTTCACAGTCATAATCTGATAAACTGTCTGATAACATTCTGATATCAGCTTTTCGTCGATTCGCACGGAGACGCAGTACCAGTGAGCGTCCAAACGTCACAGAGACACAAATCTTAGATGCTGAGAAATAACGTGAATCCTATCAGGGAGGAGATCTTCACACCGAGCACCTCCTGTGTCAATAAATGTTGGGACAGTCAGTGTAATTCCTGTCAAAGTATCCACCTGTGTACAGCCAATCTTCAGCTCCTGTGTGAGGGTTTGTTCCCAGCTGAAACCACCTGGAGAGACAGAAAACATGCAGGACCTGCTTTTAATAACAGGGTTTAAGGAAATATTACATAACATGAGCAATGTACAGATCCCAGAACATGTTAAAATCAGGATTTTTTTTTGCTCACTTTCAGCTAAGAAAGTGTGAGTAACAGCCTTGGCAACATGAAGAGACACAGCTGAGGAGCAGACCATTTTTTATTCCAGCTGAACTCCAATAACATAATAAGTGTAGTCTTTCTAATTATTTAACATTAAAATTATATGTATTTAGATAGCAGAAATCCATATGAAATGAAACATTGCTGGATTCATCCATGTGCTAAAGTGATGTCTTCTGTCATTCAGCCTGAGCCTGGTTCATAGGTTTTGACAGAGAACCGTTCCCCCGCTGCATCACCAGACTGCATGCATTCACATGACTGACAGGGCTGGATTATTTCACACATGGTGTGGCGTTTGTTTAACTATTTGATCACATTCTGCATGTAATGATTTTTGCTGAGTGAAAATTGAAAATACAGAGAGGGAGCGCCGGCCTTCACAACACCACGAGAGGACAAATAATTTTTACAGAATGATATGACATGGAAAGAACCTCCTTGATTAAACTTATTACTTCCACCATGTAAATGATGTTTTTCAATTTTGTTTGTTTTTTGTCGCCAAGATTACAGAAAAACTACTGACCTCATAGTCATGAGACTTGGTGGAAGGGTGTAAAAGGCTTTAAAATAACCCAATTCAGACTAGTAATAAGGAAATGTTACCAAGTCTGACATAGAAAAAATGACTTTTATGTAAAAGTGACTCAGATGTTATGTAAGAGACCAGCATGTTAAATTCCCCTCACGCTTATGAGGTAATGAGGTACATGCTGTTGAGGAGCTTTTATGCAAGTTCTTGTAAAGCTGTACACCTGTAATAAAAACATCAGGAATACACACCTGGTTGCCCACTCCTCCTCATCCTTAGAGCGTTCCCTACGTGAGGCTCTTTGTTTCTCCTCTAACCGCTCTTTCTCTGTACTTGCAGCATCTAGAAAAAAGCAAAAATATTACAGATTCATATGAGAGTCTTGAAAAATGCAGCCATGTGTGTCAGTTTTTGCTTCTTTCAGCTTATACAAAATATAAATGTATAAATAAAATTATTATGCGAGGTTGGTGTTACCTATGTCTCCATTTTCCATGGCTCTGATGTCGGGCCTCAGCCGGCAGTCTGTCGGTGCCAGTAGTCTCTCCATGCCGGGCTCCAGCTCATTTAGTGTCATGGCAAAGCTGGTGAAGTTATACATCTACACAGAATGAAACAAAGCAGAGGTTAGTGAGAATAAACATCTTTATTATTGTGTTTCAGGGTTAGTTCAGGTTTACCAAAGTCATAATAATACATATTAACAGATTGAGGCAGCTGTAGTACAGTGACTCTCATGCTCTGCAAGGTAAAATTACTGTGTTTTACCAAACAACTCTGATGGTTTTGG
This sequence comes from Lutjanus erythropterus, assembly GCF_056507025.1. Lineage (NCBI taxonomy): Eukaryota > Metazoa > Chordata > Actinopteri > Lutjaniformes > Lutjanidae > Lutjanus > Lutjanus erythropterus. Next base: position 9,068,450 of record NC_139322.1, on the reverse strand, counting down.
AGAGAACAATATTTGACTCATCTACTAGTGGTCTCCTGTTGGAAAAGGCTGTCTGACAGCAAAGTAAAGCAGTGAAAATATTCTAAAATTCTGTTTTACTTTAGTTTTCATGGGCCTGTACACGTACTGTATGCAGCTACAGAGAAGTAGACTGATATTAAGATATGATGATATGGCATTAAAAAAAAATATTGCAAGCTCAGCTTCTGTATGTAAGAATGCAGATAAATAATACACATTTCTGCAGCTGGTTTCATGGTAAAGAAAAAGCAATATATTGTAATCAAAGGAAGTGAACTAGATTGCAATCTAGCAGACATTGTTGCATGCAGAATTTAAAATTACATAACAAACATTCAGCTTTGCAAATGATTTATGAGGACGGAAATGCACTCAACATCGTCATGCCTTTGTTGTTTTTATGCGTGTGTGTGTGTGTGTGTGTGATATTGACCTGTGCTGAGTGAGCAGGCCGCGGCGTTATCCTCCACAGTAAGGCACTTCCTGGTATCACAGTCACAGTCTCTTGAACTTCTGGCATGTCGTCTGCCTCCTCACCTTCACAGCTATGTTCCTACACACACACAGAAATAAATATCATCATCAGACATGGACTAACCAAGCCAAAGCTCACGGTACGTACAGTACATGTGCAAACAGGTGATTCACAGAACTACAGTTGCCACAAATTCAACACGTCTCTCAAGCAACAATGCATGTCATTGCAAGACATTATGGATTAGTGCTGGCAATGATCTAATCATACACTACACTTTGAACATAACTCCAACTAGACAACAGCAGTAGCACACTACAGATATCAAATACACTTTTACCTTACCTTCTACTAATGCCACTGCATGTTATTGTGAAAGGAAAAGATACCGTTTGAGAAACAAATTCAGAGCGATGAGTAAAATTCACAGTTTACTTCACGTTGTTACACAGAAAAAACACGTCAAAGACAAACGTGAGAACAAACTATAAGCAGCATTTCATCTCAGTGGAAGATCAGTTTGCTCATGAGATTTCAGTCAAAACAGACCCGACAGAAAATCTGAGCCTCACTCACCTGTTTCAGCTTTTTAGAGTCTCCTGCTGTCTTCCTGTCCGACTTCTTGTTTGCTTCGTAGACCTTTGGGTCCACGCTGTACATGCACTCTGTCCACTTTCCATAGATCACTCGCCGCTTCTTCTTACTGGTTCAACAGCAAAGACATCAAATTCAGGTCAGAGAAAATTTTAATCACAGCCCCGGATTACTGACAGTGTCGTTGTGGTCATGCTCTTACCTTTTGTCTTGGATATGGCCTTCTACTCTGTGCAGCTCTTTCCCAAACATGCCACACGGTTTGAAGTTTAACACGCACTTATCACCCGTGCTTGTAAATTAAATGCAAAATACATACATCATCAGTCAATAATCGGTCAATAATCACTACCCCAACCAGTTTAAATCTCTTCAGTTCAATGTTTGTCTCCTTACCTGTGGTTGACGATCTCCACGGTTCCGTACTGCTCAATCCAAAGCTTCCCCAAGATGATGTTATGCACACAACACATTGGATTTGTCCATGTGTACGCTTCTTTATGTCTGGAAGAAATACCCAGAATTTTTAAGGAATAGTTCAATATTTTTAAATATTTTGCTTTCTTGTGGAGAGTTGCACGAGAACTATTTGCAGCACCTGACTCAGCTAATTCCTGGCTAATCCAAAAACGGGCAGAGATAGAGCGTGAGTGAAGCTGAGGTGAACAAATGACGCTGCTACCTAGCAGCTACCCATCTGTGATGATACCCGCCTGTCAATCAAAGTGGGAACACCCTTAATGAAGGATAATTTTAAACCTTAATATAATTTTTACAGGTGAGTTATACAAAAATTCACCCCTCATTCACTAGTTATTTATTTCTGCTGCTAAGCTTGGCATTTTAATTTGGAGGTCTAAGGATGCGAGCAGCCTTTCGGTCTGCCTCCTTCAGAGTAGAAGAACAACCCCACCAAGTGGCCAGAGGTGGGGTTGCTCTTCCACTGTCACTTTCTGGAGGGTTTTTTTGGAGTCTGTCCATGTGGCATCACTGCAAACTAATTATGCTGTCAACATTAACATGCATGCGAATGACACTTCCAATAAGTAAATATTAACAAAGCTTGTTTTCACCCGAAAGGGGGGTGTGGTCAAGAGAAGTGCTGCATGGCCGCTCTCATCCACAGGGAATTACTCACTCTTGGAGCCTGCCTCAAATGGCTGATCAAGGAACTGCAGTTTTTGGCACTTGCGCGTTTTGCTCCATTTTTCAGCCCTGAGCCCGAATCAAAACAAAGTCAGCACGTAGATGTGAACAAATACTCACTTCAGTAGCTCCAGAGTCATGGTGCCTTTGGGCTCCGCCTCCACACTTTTGCCCCAAAACTTGAGTTTCGGGTAGATGGAGCCATGAAACTCGAACTCTTGCTTCAGAGACTGGGCATGGAAGGCACTGACAGGAGGGTGGTGGCTCACCTGTTCTGAGATCAATCTGTAGCCCTCGTCCTCTCTTAAAAAACAAACACATAAATTAATCAAAAAACTGTTCTGTTCCGATTTAAAATTCTATAGACTTTTATCAACAGTCTTCTCCACTACCTTATGAGCTCATATGTCTCCCCCAGCAAAGGATTAAATGGCTTTCCAGTCCTTTCCCATTGAGATGCTACAGCTGAAACAGCAAATGCAGCAACAACCTGACACAGAGAAGTGGATCAGAGCAGAGCGGCAACAAATGCTCAGTTAATTGATTGACAGAAAATTAATAAAGTCATTTTTCAAGCAAATAGTAAACATTCCCTTGTCCTAGTTTCACAGATGTGATGATTTGTAGCTCTTCTTTGTCTGACACAACAGTGACACTGAAAATCTTTGGGTTTTGGACTTTTGGTGGGACAAACAAGCTATTCTGAGATGCCACCTTGGTTTGTAGGAAATGTTATGGGTAAAATTCACAATTTTTCAGCATTCTAAGGACCAAACGATTAAATAATTAGTAGATTAATCAATGAAGAAAATAATTGTTAGTTACAGCCTTAAAATCAGAGTAGGATCTGTAACATCTATCCGTCCATGTATGTTTACAACAATAGTCCCACAGAAGAAATTCATTTCAAAGATAGATAAAAATAGCATGAAAATCTAATAAAAACATAACTTCAGAATCATCTGTGATCTGTACCTGCATGCGGTCTATTGAGTCAGACAAACTGCAGGCTTTGTGGATGAGGTGAGTGTGTTCCATGTACTCCGAGATTCTCTGGAGAAAGCTCAGCGGCTCGTTAAACACAACTGGCATCGCTATTTTGGACAGCTCCTGCAAGACCACATGAAAAGAACAGACCAGGAAAATGAGTAACAGCATACAGATATGACCTTTGACCAGATCAGATTCAAAGTGTGACACTGCATACCTCACTTGCACAACTCAGGCCTCTTACTTTTATGCAACAACAGCACTCATTGCACTCTGTTGTTCACTTAAGTTATTTTGGTTCTTTCAGATGGCTGCAAAATAATGTATTCTCTAAGCCAATTATAGCCAGCTGAGCGGAGGGAACAGCAGTAGTAAATTATTCAAAAACAAATAAATACCACACTAGACTCACAATCTGACTACAGCTTGTTTGTAGCAAATCTGTTGTTATATATTCAGATTTAATTGTCTGAGTAGCTGCACAGAAGATCAGCTTTGCATTAGACCTGGGCAATAAACAACAGTGATATGTATCTGCAATAGACGCTCCATCAATAACAAACATAAAAATGATAATAATAATAAAGAAAATAAAAATAAAATGTTCAATAGTTTCACTTCAGTGCATTAAATGCAAACTACCATTACAGCGCATAACAAACACGCTCTGGCTCATAAACAGCCTGTCATATCCCTTGATAATGGAGTGTGCTGCGAGTGACACAAAAACAGCCAGTCATTTAACAGGTGTGTTGTTCAGTTGCACCAAGTTAATTTTTCCTCCTGGGATTTATTAAAAATACGTAATTAAAAATTAACAGTAATTATCATAATTATTATGACTGAAAATACAGCTGCATGTTATGCTCAAGAAAACAAAACAAAATATGCACATTGTGATTATTCTGATAGATAATGTGATTGAAATATGGTTCACAATTAGTGGGAATTATCATTTTTACATCACAGTTTCATTTCATTTCATTTCATTTTAACTGGAAAAAATGTCACAAAACTATTAAAATCATGATGATGTAACATTTGTCAGGGTCTGTACCAAACAAACATATTTTCTTACAGTGGGAGAACAAGATATGTAGGGCAGAGCCTCTTTGCAGCACTACTAGAGCTGCAATTAGTGAATTATTAAATTAATAGCTTACTATTTTGATAATATATTAACTGAAATTTTGACTGAAATTCTCTGATTCCAGCTTCTTAAATATGAATATTTTCTGGTTTCTTTACTCCTCTATGACAGCAAACTGAATATGTTTGGGTTGTGGACAAAACAAGACATCTAAAGCTTTGGGGAACAGTGATTTTTCATCACTTTCTGAATCTTACAGACGAAACAACTAATCAGTTAATCAATAGATGAATCAACAGTGAAACTAACTATAACTGCAGCCCTAAGCACAACAGTAAAACGCTGTTTTGTCACAGATTTTTCTTTATCAAATAATTGCAGTGTCTGCAATTTGGATATTGCATATACTGTAATTGCCAATATTTAAAATAATCATACAGCTGTAACTGAAATTAAACATTTTATTGTGGTCAATTTTTCAGCTCCATCAGTGAGCCCTACTTTGCATAACTTTCTGTTCTCTTAGTTTGGTAAGGAAGCAGATAGGACTCACCATGCCGATGCATTTCTTCAGTATACTCCAAACACTGAAATTGTTTCTGGAGATCATTTCAGCAGGCAGGGTTTTCCTGGTGCACATTGGGACCAAATATGATTAAAAAAATGTGAAATTAGAAAATAAAAACTTTGACAGTGTATCAGTTAAGACAAAAAAATGCAATCAGAACACAATGTACTACTTCGAAATCCAGATGTAACACCAACAATAACTCCAACTGCTCTGCAGAGGAGGTGTTCACTGGCTGAGAGCATAAAAATGTGGTTGCACTGGCCTCGGTTGCGGCAACATGTGGGTGCATGTATGATAAACCCCTAAAACCCTTCAGACAAATGTGCTCATGTGGTAACATGACCACATACATGCATGCACGCATACCACACGTGTGCATGATTCCTCACCTGCGCTCCCACACTCCATTCTCCTGTGTGGCACTGCTGTCAGTCACCTGCTTACTGTCAAACACCAGGGCATCTTTAAAACTGACTTCACAGGAATCATCTGACTCCAGCCCTGGATGGGAGACAAGAGGTGGAAGAGGAGAAGGAGGGTGAGGGAAGACGACCAGCATATTTCACCGTATAAGACTTCTGTCAGGCTGTCTCACCTGTCTCAGCGTCGTAAAACTCTTCTTCGCTGTTCATACTGAGCACAGAAAGTAACTAAGCGTTACTCAGAAGTCATGTTTCCACCATCGGCCTGTCCCTGCAGCCCAGCCTCTCTCCAAGCATCACAGACAGCCAAGACACACAACCTGCAAGAGCATCGACTCGTTACAACAAGCAGGGCAGCTGCCTGTGTTCGTTAAATGCTACTACTAACGTTATTTAGAGCATGCTATGACTAAAAAGGTAACAGCTTTCCACAGCAGCTCGCTGTCAGCAGCTCTGTTCCCCAAAGAGCCTTAGCTATTAGTTAGCTAGCTCTCCGGCTAACTAGCCTTTAGCATCGCTGCTGCACTGAGTTAAACCGTCAGTTAGAGGGTGGACAGCAGACATTAGCTAACGTTATCAACACAGACGCTGACACGAACATTTAAAGACAATTCAAATAGATATACCTGTGAGTTAGAGTCAAATTATTGCTCTAGTAACGTAAACAATCGAAGAGTACACTGCTGCCTCTGAAACAGGGTGGAAGTAGGCGGCAAGGACACCGTGAGTGACAGCTCCGACAGCCAATCAGATCGCAGCACGGACAGCTCCACAAATAGAAGGGAAAGAGCAAAAGTTCAGTCCAGAGGCTGTTTTCAACACAACAGTGTGACATCAAAAAGTCAGAACAGGACTTTTATAAAGGCAGGATGGACGTGAATCTTTCAGATGGTTTAGTTGGTGGTTAAATGAATGAATCATTATCATGTGTAAGCTTCTCCCACAGGATTTTAAGAACATTTGAGGGTTTCTGAGGAGCAAAAACTCTTTAAAATGAACAAATACATGATATTGATTTTTTTAAATCTGGGATCTCATATTGTCATGGGGCCATTGCTGGTAATGTCATCACATAGGAGGGCCACTTCAGCATTCAATAAATATGAGAAAGCACAATATTTCTCAAATTTTACATTTTTATTGCCATTATTAACATATTTTCATCACACTTGACAAAAATATGCAAACAGCAGTTTCTATACAATTTTTAGTTAGCCGTGCACTGTGCACAATCTCAGGAACTCTTCAGTCGCTTCAAGATGAAAATGACTAGCATTTTCAGTTTTGTTTGTGCTTTCATCAAGCGCCGAATTGTGTTTTTATTTCATTGTATATAAAGGCATAGTTTAAATTGCGTGAAACAACTCAAAAAAATAATCAAACAAAACTTAATAATTTGGTGGGCCAGAATGTCTTCTATTTTTGACATCATGTCAGAGGTTGGAGGAAGAGGAGCAGGGCCTGGAAACAGCCTGCAGTTTGCCTAAAATAGTTCCTTAAAAGGACCTTAATTTTTCAATTTAGGTGGAAATTTAAGGAGCCAACCCAAACATAGAGATAATTAATCATTAAATGGTAACACTGAAGTAATGTTCAAACTTTGTCAGTTAAGGAATTGACATGTAACCAAATTAGCTGGATTTCAGTGAGATAAAACTATTTCAGAACCATGTGTTTACTCAGTACCAGTTCTCACAGAAACTTTTTTTTTTAATCAAACTAGTTGTCAGATGCAAACATTTACATAAATACAGATATTTAAATGCACTTTTATGTAAATGAAAACCAGCTAACTTGGTCACATAAAAAATAAATGTATGAAGAGTGAATTAACATAGCAACCTGATCATTTGCTGAAGGTAAGCAACATGAATTCAAGATACATCCTGCACTAGTTCATGTATTATATCATCATGAGACATTTAGGCATTACATTAGGATATAATTTGTACCTTTACAGATGTACCAAATAAATTAATGTGTTTAACATCAAAATAATATTGTTTAATATGCACATCTTAAAACTGACCGAAAACAAGGAAAACAAAGGCCCTTCAAAGGTAATTAAAAGGTGCTTTTCTTATGTTTTTTTTTTGTAGTTTTTAGTTTTTTTGCTTCTAAAAAAAAACCCTGTAAATTGCATATAGTGTATTACAAATACTGTAATAAATTAAAATACATTAACACATATCAAGCATTACCAAGCATTGCCATTAACAAACAAATTTTTCAACTTAGTGATCAAAATTCTCACTTACTATCTTAAACATTTTATGGTTTTGAGTTTCTATATTGTAACCTTATTGTCACTTTGTAACTCAAAACTTTGACTTACTGTCTCATAATTTGGGATGAGTATTTTTGTTTTTTTATAACTGTAGTCAGAAACCAAAATCCAAATGTTTTAATTTTTTGACCTCCTAGCATGTCAAAATTCTGGCTTAATCCACCAATTTTGACATGGCAAAATTTCAAGACAGTAATTTAGTGCGCTACAATAGACCCTGACAGTTACACCAGGTAATTAAGGTCTCGTTCCATTTAGTGTGGCAGTGCCTTTCCTTTGAGCCAACATGCACAATAGCAGCAGTCTGACTCTGTTTGACCTGAATGGAATGGAACCTTAATCGATAACTTTAGAAACACCTGCTTATTCTAGTATTTCGTGAGATATTTTTTCTGACCTTTCGCTCGTAATTTTATTTTTTGAGTTTTAATATTTTTGTCGTATATATTTTTTGTATTTTTTTTTTTTCCTGTCAGAAATGGTCTTCAACAGGCTGGTCCCGCCCACCTGTCCGTTATCACTCGATTTATGGACTGCTGCCTTCAGGGTCACAACCAGATCGGAACTTTGAAAATCACAGGGGGCGATCCTACATGAAAAGTAGAAAACATATAACCAAGCTGGGCAAATGTGATGCGTCATATTGTTTATGTTAGGATGAGAAATGGTGCATTCAATGGCCACTTCATTAGATATCAAACACCACTCTGGACGTAGCGTTTATTCTCTTTTCCTTGACGGATACCAGAAAATGAAATTTTACGAGCTTACAGGGATACAGTTAAGGTAGCAGCTGAAGTCGCTCTCACTTTCTCCGCAACTGGCAAAACACGGTTCCGTATTACACTTTTTAACGGTTAGAAAGTATGTTTTCAGTTTGGAGAAACCTAAATATAACCCGGTCTGTTGGGACTGCGGCGGACCTCTTCTCTCTCCGGGCACGACAAACCACAGCTGTCTGTATAAACCCCAGCAGAAAGTCCTCTGGTAAAAAGTACAACGTGCCACCGAGCGCCGAGTTTGTTGCGAGGGTGTCAGGGATCCCCACCATGGCCAAGCTACCCTACCAGGACACCGCGGAGGGGCTCGATGCGGCGTTTGTCGGCGTCCCGATTGACACCGGGACGTCCAACCGCCCCGGAGCGAGGCAGGTGCCGTTTTTCTCTGCAGCTGCTGATGTTATAAAGTGTCGGTCTGTTGGTGCTGATCATGGGTTTATGACTGCGACAAGAGTTAATACAAGGACACTATTGTCCAGTCCTGGATGAAGTATTCAGAGCCTTTATTTAAAAGTAAAAGTAGGGGAGACCAGGAGCAATTATAACAGGGAGCTATTGTAACTCACTCAGTTAGGCAACTCCAGAAACAAGTAGGGCTGTAACGATTAATTGACTATTAATCAATTATTGAATAAAGTACAACTATTTTGATAATCGATTAATCAATTTGAGTAATTTTTAAAGAAAAATGTACAATTTCAACAAGATACACATACATACATTTCACAGAATAACTTAAAAATATTGAGACGTTACTCAGAGGCCCTATTATATGGCAAAATCTATTTTTTCTTTCTCTTTTCTTTTTTTTTTTTTTGACATACACGACTGTCCTGCACCAGTATTTATCACGTTGGGTGCGCATGTTTTTGTAAATTTTTCGCACAGCTTCTGAATATGAATGGTTACATATCACATAATGTGGACAGTCAACATGCTGTTTTAATGATTCTTGCCCAGAAATCCTTTGAGTACACGCTGCACTGCAACAAAAAACTTTAGTAGTAGTCGTAATTTAATATTTTACTCATGGGACCTTTAGTTAGTCAGTTATTGGTGCATGCTGGGCCAGTTCAGTTGACCACTTTGATCACTGGGCTGCACTTCTTCCACACCTCACTGATCTTACAGTCAATTTCAACAAGCACTGTACAAGAGAAAAGAGTGAAAATATTTTATTTCATTCTGTTTGGAGTTCTTAGATATGTATATATTTTCTGTTTTATTACTCCTCCTTGGGTTGTGGGCAAAACAAGACATTTGAGGACATCATCTTGGGCTTTGGGAAACAGTGATCACCATTTTTCACCATTTTCTTAACTTTTATATACAGGTTTCAGTGCAACGTCATCACAGAGATTCACACGCAACTAAGAGGCAGAAAGCAGGCCTGTCCACATACCACAACCAGTGTTGCTAACAGATTTAGCAACTTTACAGATCCATTTAGTGACTTTACTTACAAAAAACGAGTAGCAACAAATTTAGCAACTTATTCTGCCTGTAATGTAGATGTTCAAATAATGTGTTTGAGCTGTTGTTCACATTCTTTCTCTTGGGCTCAGTGTGTTTCTATACAGATTACAGGTAATCTGGTTATTTAGAGAACTAACTTATCGATGTCCAAGTTACTTTTTAACGTAAGTTGGTGCCAGCCGTTTCGTCACTGTCCCAGACCTGCAAAGCTGTCACCCTTGTCTCATGTCTTGTACAGTAAATTTACAGTAGTTTCACATTTCTTTCAGATGTGGCAGGCCGTAAAGTAACCTTGTCTTGAAGATTTTTACTGTGAGTTAATTAACGTTGTCGCTGCACCATTGAAATTAAAACATATTCCCTCCTCTGTCGCAGGTTTGGTCCCCGGCAGATCAGGGTGGAATCTGCCATGCTGAGATCTTACAACAGCGGCACCAGAGCAGCACCTTATGAGTCCCTCATGGTGGCTGATATCGGGGACGTCAATGTGAATGTGTACGACCTGAAGGACACCTGCAAACGCATCAGGGAGGCCTACAGAAAGATCCTGGCCACTGGCTGCATTCCTCTGACTATGGGTGAGCGTGACTGTAGGAAAAGAAGAATGTGTCCGTCTACATTTTGCCATCTTCTAGACAGATCGGCAAGATAACTCAGTTATTGTTTTATAACAACCAAGCTCTTCGGTGTCTGCACAGTCATCCATTTCAATAGTCTTATCGACTGATGATCAAAGGTCAGACGTTAAGGAGTTTTTGTTGTCTGCAGGTGGCGATCACACAATCGCTTATCCAATCCTGCAAGCTGTTGCTGAGAAGTAAGTTGGCCATGCTTCATTATCAGGGCTGTACATTGTATTTATAATCATAAATTATTTTCATACTATCATCAGTTCACATTGCCTGAAGTTTAGGCATGACTTTTTCCCTGTTTCCACAGTTTTGTGTAATTTGTTAAGAAAAAATGTCCAAATTCTATGATTCCAGCTTCTCCAATGTCAATATTTTCTGGTTCTTTTCTCCTCTATGGCAGCAAACCAAATATCTTTGGGTTGTGGACAGAACAAGACATTTGAGGACGTCAGCTTGGGCTTTGGGAAACACCCATCAACATTTTTCACTTTTTTTCTGACATTTTTATGGCCCAAATTATTGATTGATTATTTAGTATATGAAAAGTAAATCAAAGAAATGAAAAATGTCCCTCACTTGTCTTGTTTTGTTTGGCGAACAGTCTGAAACCCAAAGATAGAGACAAGTGATGAATAGTCACATTCAATAAATGTTTGGCATTTCTTGGCTGCATGCATTGATGATTTTGCCTGACTGTACATTGTTTGAGGTTGTGTGCTGATCCAACACAGAAAACATGAAGTATTTTTTACCCACCCTGTTCAATTGACGGCCTGCGGGCTAAATCTGTCTCTTTAACAACCTCAGTCATGTCCTGCGATCATTTATAAAGATGAAGACAGTACACAATTGTGATTTTATTTACATAACCTGCTAACATTCAAAGTTTATGGGTGCTTACAACAGTTGTTGAGTTTTTGAGATATCAGCCATATAAATGTCTGCCTTCTCTCCAGTTTCTAGTGCTTAAAGCACCAAAAATGTAGGAACTCTTTTCTTTGTAGACAAAAAAGTAATTCAGGTAGATTCTAATGCAGAAAGAAAGTAGTTCCTACCGGAGACTGCTCACAACAAGATCTGTGAATAATCTTGTGTAACCAGGTCATCATTTCTGGAAAGAGATATTGATTTTGAATTTTTCAAATGTATTTTTTAGTGCCTTGAGCACCACAAGCCAAGCACCATTTAGTTCCACTATATTAGAGAGAAGACAGACATCTTTACAACTGATATCTCCTAAACCCTGCAGCTCACAGGACAGAAGGAAAATATTTATCTTTGATTTTGGGATTAACTGTCCCTTTTACACAAGCGGCTTCTAATCCAGGATTACAAAAGAGCATTGTTTTTTGCTGCACTTTTCTACACAATGTTTTTTCCTTTGTGAAAACTAATAGAGTGTAGAGAAAATTGAAAAATATAAAGTGCTATGGGCCTGGATGTTTACATTTCCTATGTCTAACTTGTAAAGTTAGTCATTTAATGTGTAAAAAAATGCACTTTTTTCTAAATCTGGCCCTTCTTTTTAAAAATACTTTTTCACCTTTTATGTCCTGATCAGGTCGGACAGCTGAAGTTCAGGCAGGAAAGGGGGAGAGAGATAATAGGGGGATGCCAGGCAGAAAAGGGCTGCAGGTTGGAGTCAAACCCACCCTTCTAAAAAAGTAATTGATTAGGCCTCTCATACACCGTCAGCTTCTTGTGTCTCACTCAGTCTGTTCTGTTATAATTTGTCAGGCATGGTCCAGTGGGTCTGGTCCATGTGGACGCTCATGCCGACACCAGCGATGTGGTCTTGGGGGAGAAGATTGGACACGGGACTCCGTTCAGACGTTGTGTGGAGGAGGGGCTACTGGACTGTAAGCGGGTGGTCCAGATCGGCCTGCGCGGCACCGGCTACTCCGCAGACTCGTATGAATGGAGCCGAGCGCAGGTAAAATACATCTGCAAGAGTCACTGGAGGTCTGGTAGATAATGTGAAGCAACGCCTCAGACAAAATGACAACAGTCTGGTATTACTGCATAGCCAGAGAAACAGTAAGCAGTTCATTAATATCATTATGTCTGATGTCATGAATGTATGTGAACATCTTGTTGTCATTGTAGAAGAAAAAGAAACCTCATAATTTCACTACAGGTTCTGAGATTAGGACTGATTAGATTAATGTAGGGCAGCAGATCTGGATCTGAAAATAAGTGATCTGGCTAATAACAGATGATGACTGTAAGTCACTGACATTTCCTGCTGTTGTACAGTAATAATGTTGCATGTTGTCCTATTTAAGCAACAAAAAAAAAGATTGTCTTTGAACAAACAATGCTCTTTTCTACATTGTGCAGGGTTTCCGTGTGGTCCAAGTGGAGGAGTGTTGGTTCAAATCTCTTGCACCGCTGATGGCTGAGGTCAGGGCTCAGATGGGCAGCGGTCCAGTATATCTCAGTTTCGACATCGATGCTCTTGACCCGGGCTTTGCCCCTGGAACAGGCACACCAGAGATAGCAGGGCTCACTCCCATACAGGTAAACATGGTCAAACAGACTTTAATCCTCCTGAACAGTCTTCTGACACAATCTGGTTATATTCATGTATTACTGTAGCTCACATACACGTGGAGGAGGTTCAAGCTAATGTCTGTGCTTATTTATCTTCTGTGTAAATACGAATATATGTTTGTTATGTTGGTTGGATTTAGGGAGTTGAGATTATTCGGGGCTGCCGTGGTCTAAACCTTGTTGGATGTGATCTAGTGGAAGTGTCTCCACCCTATGACACCACAGGTATTTATTGTACACACTTTATTTTTCATGAAAGTACTTTTATTTAGGACCATTATTTATACATTTTTTTTCCTTCACAGGGAACACTGCACTGACTGGTGCCAACCTCCTTTTTGAAATGTTGTGCGTCCTCCCAAAAATTAAATACTTCTGATCAGTGAAGACCACAGAGAACAAAACAGATATTTAATCATGAATACAGATATCTCAACACTAACTGAGTAGGATGTCTTGTTAAATTAACTGGTAAGGAAATCAAGTTCTCCAAAAATGACAATTTAATATTCTAATCAATAAAATTATTGGATGTTATTACATTTATTAAGTCACATAATCTCATGTCCTGTAGACGACGTCATTGTGTTGAATGTTTCCATGTTTCCAACAAAATACTGACTTTGTTTATCGTTCATGTTGATGAAACAAATTAATAAATCAAGCGCACACTAAGTTTGACTTCACTTTCATGTGTTTGTCAGATCACAGTTCTTGCCAACTGGAAAACATTCAAAAGTTGGAATGTAGGCCTGCACCTGAGATACTATATGAAAAATGCAATGATTTAATGTCTGGTGACATGATGAAAGTCTATCCCTAGTCTATCTAGGGATTTAAATACTGGATACTGACTGGATAAAATCCGGACGGTGGACAGAACAAATATCACTCTGAGTAGACATCCTCCTCATGTACATACTGTGTTTCAGGATTATAGCACATCACTGGCAAAAGCTAATTTAGCTTGAGTTTGTCCTTTGTATCCACTGCATGGAGAAATCATCTTAGTCTTAAATGTAATACCCTCTCTAGCTCCAGCAGAGGGCACTCAATGTTCAAGTATGTTCTCCTTTAATGAAGTCTGCCACAGAAGTTCTGTCTTCTACCAAAATGTCTGTCTTTATTGACCAGGATCTTGTCATAAAACTCTTAATTGCCATTCATTTGTTAAGTAAAAGGGTGACTGTAGTGGAACTATGTTTCAGGAACGCCAGTAAAGACTTTCAAAAAACATGTCTTAAGGGCATGAATAGTGGACCGCAGACAAGGACCAGGTTTATTGCACAAAGAAAAGTCACAGATCTCTGAGAATAAGACCTTCTTTGTTTATCTCTGTTGCAATGATTTGGACCATTCTTTCTAAAATTATTCTCTGGCAGATCCACCAATTTTATTGAAGTGTAATATCGCTGAAGCAACCTTTTGATTAAATGTAAGTTTTTGTGTGCAGAGAGGCTGCAGTCATAAAGTTTAGTCCATCCACTGACACATAATAAAATCTTCTCTCTGACCTTCTCAAGTTCAGGTCTAGATGACCCATAAGACAAAATGTATGCTCATTTATGTTTATGGCTGACTCACAGTCGCTTCCCTGGTGGGGCGGACGATGTGGACGGACAGCATGTCCTACTGTAGGACATCGTAATCTTCAACAATGTCTGGAGGGAAAACTGTAAATTTTCTTTATCCAGGCCTGTGGAGGAGGTACCTAACAACAAAAATGCTATTAAATAAATGCAATAAAGGATGTGTAAAATGCAACAGCTGATCCTACTCACAACATTTAGGCCCGGTTTCAAAGACGAAGCTTAAGCCTTGTCCCAGACTAAAATGCCTTTTTAAACTGTCTTAAATCGACTACAAGAATGAGGATTAGAGCTATTCTAGGGCTAAATTTAATCTTAAATTAATGTATATATATCTTTTTGTTTTCAAGAAGATATAATGAACAAAATTACTAATTTGTACTCCGTATACTAATTTAAAATTGCTTAAATAAGCATCTCTTATTGACTCAATGCCACTTTTATTGAATTATTTGGTTAAAATGAGGGTGGAAGCGAGGACAGATATGACCCATACACTGTATGTGAGCTGAATGAAACGAAGGTGGGAAAAAACTCCTGCACGTCCTCCTCCAGAATAACTTCATGTGTCAATGGCGTCCAGGGCGTTGACCCCCACTGAGAGCGGAAACATTTCATATTCTTTGGCCGATCTGTCGTTCATTATCACAGCTGTTTGCTGCAGCTGCACAGTCCAGCTCCAGTTGGCAGTTTGCACTGTGCTACAGATATTCTCATGTAATACACAGAGCTACACCACCATAAACCATAACTCATGTCTGAATCTAATAATATATACAGAGTGCAAACACAGCAGCTGCACTGGGAGTCAATCAGATTTTTGCTCGTAGACCGCTCCTAAACTTAATGTTATGAGGGATAAACCTGTAAAATATTAAATATTCTGCATCCAACATGTGTTAAGCCTGAAATCCAGTAGACATAAACTTCTGTATTACACTGCGTTGTTCTTAGCATAATTAAAATTCTTTGTGCAGCATATTCTGCAAGCACGCTAGTTAAACAGCAGTGTACTTTACTAGACTGTAAACTCCAAACAAACACTAATAGATGGTGTTTGTGAGTCTCAGAGGACTTGGCCAGTATTTGCAGGAGTCGAGGATGCCGCGGTATCTGTAACATTTCTTTGAGTGGGACGTCGGGTTTGGGACCTATAATAATGGGTTGAGTCAGTTTGTACTAAACATGTTTGACACAATATTTCCAGGACGTTTCTGCTGACAGGGTGCAAGGGAGGAGTCCCTAAATCACACCACTGTGGTCAGTGAGATGCTTCTAGTATGCATTCACAGTCAAAAGACCAGGAATGATTTCTCTGCGGTATTTAAGAAGAGACTAAAGAGCACAAGAACAAACTCCTGCTCTGCTCTGAGGCCTGCAGTTTACTTGTGACTCAGACTCTGAGGTAAAGCATGATGATTTATGTATGTGGAGGTCTTGAATATAGCATCAACAAAATAATTCAAATGGGAAACAGTTAATATTGTAACTGTTGATAATTTGACATCCTACAGCGCAATTCTTTTTTGGCTTGTGACACCTTCAAATATAATTTTACAACACTTTGTCACCCCTTGCATATGTCAACCAATTGAAATCAGCTCACCACAAAAATCCAAAAACTTTTATTGGTCTCAGACACATAAAAACAAAAGCGAACTTCAACAGCTTTGTATACTAATCTAATCTATTTTATCATATTTTTATATTTTAGTAGAGTATGATCTTGTATATTCCTTATATTGTGTATTTTTATTGACATACACAGTATCATACAACCCCAAATCCAAAAAAGTAAATAAAAACAGAATGCAATGATTTGAAAATCATTTTCAACCTCTATTCAATTTAATACAGTACAAAGACAAGATTTAATGTTCAAACTAAAAAACACTTTTTAAAAAATATAAATATACACTCATTCTGAATTTGATGTTTGAAGTTTGGTCGGGGCATCACAAAAACTTGGAAAGTTCTGGAATGCTAAAAAAAAACACCCGTTTGAAACATTGGACAGGTAAACAAATGAACTGGTAACAGGTGACAGCATAATGATCGGGTATTAAAGGGGCATCCTTGACAGGCTCAGTCGTTTACAAGCATGGGTGAGACTCCCCACTTTGTGACAAACTGTCGACAAATAGTCCAACAGTTTAAGAAAAATCTACTTACTACTTACTTATGTTAATATATTTAAAAAATACTAAATTTACAATAAAACAAAGAAAGATTTGAGGAAGGTCTGGAAAAATAAATAGTGGTTTAGGTGGCAGATATGTTTTTTTTTCTTCTTCTTTTATTAAACATCTTGTGACCCCCAAGATTTATCTCATGAACCCTTGCAGAGGTCCTGACCTACACGTTGGGAACCACTTCCCTGCTGGCGGCCTGTGGGATATCCGTCTATTCCCCTCTGGCTTCTCCTCTTCATGTCTTGGCTGAGTCTGAGTTTTACAGTTTTACTCCCTCATTTATCACTCATTAGTATCCATCCACCCACTAAAAGTTTTCTTTTCTTTTCCTTGCTCTATTTCCTTTTCATTACACAACTATCGCACAGTGAGTCACTGAATTTTAAATACCCCCTCGACTCAAAAATTTATTTTTTACTTATTGTTAGTTCACTTGGCTGCTTTGGCTTCGCTCTGCAGACTGATGTGTGTGCAGAGCTTGATACTGTAAAACTTTTCACATTCATCTGCTGAGTTCAGCATGAGTGTGTAAGACTTTTGTAAGAATTTTGGGACATTGCAACTACTTTTAAAGCCAATTGTGGTCCAGTATGCACATTGAACAAGTGTAATGCTCACTTGATGCCAATCCCATGCAGTTTTGGGGGAAAGTTTTGCATGCTGTATAAGTGTGTCATTTTCACCCATCCTAAAAATGGTGTATTTGAATATTCCTACTTGCTGGGGTCCATAAACAGTATTGGAATTGTATAGATCCGTGCTTCCCAAACTTTTTTTTTTCTGGGGAACCACCTTTTTTAAAAATGGCAAACCATCTCCACCCAGTTCACAACAGATAATAAATCCTGGAAAGAGTTAATATGTGCATAAATGAACATTACTGACATTTCTACATCACCTTGTATTATGTTAACTTATGTTATTGAAAGTGGGGGAAAGTGTTTCAGCGGGGACCCATTTCACTGCTGCACACCAACACCACAGGCGTGCTTTCTTGAGCGTGTGCACTAGGGATGTTCCTGGCGACTAAATTACCTGTCGATTAAACGCAAAATTTAATTTAGACTAGTCTAACACTAAGAAAACAAAGTCGTTAAAATGTAGCAGAATTTATTCATCTATAATGTTAAACACCGTCCGAAAAAAAAAAATCGTGTTTATTAAGAGCCTTTTGAAGCCGTTAGTCAGTCTACAATCGCCAAATCGTATTTTAAATGCTGGCGAGATGCGCGCTACTTTGCTCTGTGCAATACAAACCTTACACATTAATGTACAAAACGTAGCAACAACTCACTAAACGCTTCACCTTTTCAGACCGAAGAGGGTCACAGTGTCTGCAGGTAAAGGATCCAGAGCTAACGTTAGCTGCTAGCCTGACACACAGTGTGGCTAACGTTAGCAGTGCTAGCAGCAGCAGCAGCTCCGCTTGTAGGTATATGTCTGTGTCTGTGCTTAATGTGGGCACGTTTCTCCAGTCGAATGAATATATATATCAGCTTATTCTGTCACAGTCTACATTCATCTGTCCGCCTTTGCTAATGTAAACATCCGGTGTTGCCACGGCGATCGGTTCATACGCGCTGGATGAGAGGAGCTGCGTCTGACAGAGCCGCTTAGAGGCAACAGATAAATGGCATCATGCACGAATGAAAGATTGAAAAATATTTAAAATATTTTATTTATTTATTATTATTATTATTATTATTATTATTATTATTATTATTATTATTATTATTTTACAAATTTAAAACTACTAGTATTTCTGGTGCCGACTAGTGTGTGTGGGGACGTTTAATCGTAAAGTTGTCCATGTGATGGCAACCATACTTTGAAGAAAAAAAACATGATACAGTCCTTATGACAGATAAATGGGCTATTTAAAGCCGATCAACTCCAGTAATTCTTTTCTCATTAGAAGAAAATGTGGGTAAGAACACTGTTGCGTGAAAAAAAAAAAAAATACTGTCAAATACCGTGAAACCGATATGATTTTTTAAATAAAAATCGTGATATGAAAATTCTGTCATACCGCCCAGCCCTACTTGAAAGACAACATTTACACCATGTATTTAGCCCGAATCTTCGCTGGAGATCCTTAGCTTGGAGCCACGTTCACGTGTGTGTGCACACTGTCTGAACTGTGTGTGTGTGTGTGTGTGACGGTGTGCACGCGGACAGCATGTCCAGGCTTTTGGAGACTGGATTACACCAGATGAGCAGTGTGGAGGCATTTTATGTTTCCTCTTTTTTTTAAATGTTTTTTATTAAGGTTAAAAACTTTTCGCCATTTATTTAAACTGGAGATTTTGCGACACAGTTTTCCTGTGAAACTAAAAAAGTGGAACCTGACCCTCCATCAGCATGAAGGTGAGTAGATAACGAATTAATTTTCATTTTTGGGTGAACTATCCCTTTTAAGTCTCCACTGGGACATGCAGGCCACAACCTATGATTTCACAGTATCAGTTGTAAATGATTTAGAATTTAATCTTTTGTGAGTTTCTCCAGAACTTATATTGTTGTACAGACACATGGTTGCTTGTAATGTTCTTAATAAACAACCATGTTCGAGCTGAGAAGTTTGGACTTCTCTCATTTATTGTTTCCTTGTTACACTTAAGTAAATGCTGGTTACTTGGTATAATACCATTACACTGCTATATGCACCTTCAAGTTTACTAAACAAAAACAAAACTTTGCATACATCCACAGTAGGTGCTTTATTTATTTTTATATCTTCTGTAATCTAATTAGATTGTACAAATGTAAATCTCACAGGTGCTACATTCATAACATACCAACCGATCTAATAAGCCCATTCTGTTCATCTCCCTTTTAGACTATTTTGGTGAGCAAGTGAAAACGGCTCCTCAACATTTCTATTCAGGGTTCAGCTTTTAATTGGCAGCAGCTGTTCTCCCAAATCTCTGAGTCTTACAGTACACTCCTTACACAAGTTGCATGGATGGACTCAAACATACAGGCCTCTGCACACACAGCTCCTGACTCCAGTCCTGACACGTAGTTTACCATATATTTATATGCATGGTTTATATTTAGGGAAAATTCTCTGATGGGACAGCAACACGGGACACTTAATTGTGTTTCTATTTTTACTTGGTGCCTGAGTTTGTCCTTTGTATCCGCTGCATAGAGCAGTCGTTTTAGTCTTTGGTGTAGTAGCCCTGCTAACCCCAGTAGAGGGCACTTAATGCTCACCATGTTTAGCAAGAGCAATCTCATTTAATGAGTTCTGCAACAGCACTTCTATTTTACACCAAAATAAAGGAATCTCAGTCTTTTAATGACCTGTATCTTTCCATAAAAACATTTAATTGCCATTAATTTCATAAGTAAAATGCTGAGTGGAGTGGAAGTACGTCTCAGAAATGCCAGTCAGGACTTTCAAAATTTGTGTCTTGAAGGCATGAATAGTGCACAGAGCAGGTTTATTGCCTAATTAAAGAAAAATGACAAATCTCTGGGGATTATTTATAGTCTTCTTTGTTTAATTTTTCTACTTATTAAAGTTTGTTGACAAGTGTTATGCAGCATGTCTAGATAAACCCTGACCTTAATCTGCACAGACGTAGTTACTGGTTACTATATCGTCGGTTTCACCATGGCAACATTAAAACACAGCTTAAAGTAATGCATCGGGAATAATACTCCAATAATAGACCACATATTAACAGTGGTGGAAAAATTCTCACTGCTTTTACTGAAGTAAAAATAGTTATACCACAGTGTAGAAATACTTTGTTACAAGAGTAAAAGTCCAGCATTAAAGTTTTTACGTAGGCTATAAAGTACAAAAGTATTTACATTAAAATAAGTGCCAAGACTTAGAGTATACAGAGAGTGCCCATTTTAGAATAATATATAGTACATTAATGGATTATCTTAACCTGTATTATTTATTTATCTATAGTACAAAATAACTAGTGACTAATGTTGTCACTTAAGTTTAGTGGAGTAGAAAGTACAATACTAGCTTCCAAAATGTAGTGAAATAGAAGTAGGTTATAAAAGAGCAGAAAATGGAAATACTCAGGTAAATTACCTCAAAATTGTAGTGTACTTGAGTAAATATATTCAGTTAATTCCTACCACTTCATATATTCATATACTAAATATAAACCATTTAAAAGGCTAAAAGTAGCTGTACTTTTACTCAAGTAAAAGAAGCAATACCTAAAGTACCGATAGAAAAAGTATATGAATTGCTGAATTTAGAATAATGTACATCATTATTATTTGATTATTGATTATTAGAATACATTTTAAAGTAATCCTCCCAACACTGGCTGTATATACAGGCTACTATATAAATGTTAAACCATGAAAAGGGTCATTCTGTTAAATACTTGTACTTCTCATAGTTAATTAATTAATTTGTTGATTTATGCTTCATATTAAAAGTCTGAATTTGCAAAGTAATCTGCAAGTAACAAGTAACTAATGTCAATTAAATGTAGTGTAGTTAAAACTACAATACTGGCTTCTAAAGTATGGTAGAGTAGAGGTATAAAGTAGCGGAAAATGGAATACTCAACCTTGAGTAAATGTACTCAATTACTTTCCCCCCTTCATATATACATATCGTAAGAACAAAATGATCATTCTGCCTCATAAGTACCTTTATTTTTGATAGTTAAAATAAATTTTGCTGCTAATACTTATGTACTTATGCTGAAATTTACTAATTTTTATTAAAAAAAAAAAGCGATGGTAGTATAGACCTGAAAGTCCTGTATTGATACCATGAATTGAAGTAAAAATGTGGGGTAAAAAGTACAACACTGAGACGTATATACTCACGTATATACACCACATGTCTCAAAATTGTACTTGTACTTAAGTAAATTACTTAGTTACTTCCCAACACTACATGCAGGCTTGGGGTGTAATTCTGTTCAACACGTCTAACACTTTATTTCAATACTATTATTCTGAAATTCTGAATACTTTTTGGAGTATAACGCGTATTACTACTTTTACTTCCTTACTTACTACTTAAAGCGTTGTGATAAACTGAATATTTAACGCCACTGGCAGACTTGAATCGGTGTTAAATTAACGATGTGAGCACCGCAGCAGTGTTTTCTCGGGTCTTGGGCTCATGTGAGGAGTGTGCGCTCAGGTTAAAAGGAGATAACGTGGGTCAGTCTACTAGGTGGCGTTTGCCCGCACCGGGATCAGCTGTCTTCTCTCTCAACACTCCCTGAATTCCATTCCGCCTTTTACTTTTCCAGCAGCTCTCCCTCCTCACTCTCTCTCACTCTCTCTAGTCTCAGCTCTTGTCCCAGCTCAGGACTTCCCAGCGACTTTACAGGACCGCATTTAGCCAAACAACAAGTCCCCAAGTTTCGGAGTGCGCGGCAGAAGGAGAAGAAGAAGAAGAAGCGAGTTTTGGAGCCTCACCGAGTCGATATTTTGCGTTTAAAGCGGAAAAAAAAAACAAGCGCGAAGAAGAAGGATCCGTGTTACCTGTTGATGAGGTCCCACCGGGTGCGGGGCGCAGAGGAGCAGTCGGGTTCCTTCACGCAGAAGAAAAGTGTGAAAAAGGTGCAGACATCACACCAGTCCAGTGGCCAGGAGGAGTGAAGTGAAGGACCTCGGGTTTTCCTTTTCCCCAGCACTTGCAGCCTGCGCTGGGTTGGTGGAAAATGGGCACTCCGACCACTTCGATCTGTGGACTTATCCTCTGTTTGATACTCACATGCCAGCTGGTTACTGTAAGTCAAACTTTATTTTTTATTTTTTTAACTCTTTCTGCTCACTTTTAAACTCTCCGCTGTGGATTTTATGCTTGATTCACCCACATATCTTACCTATAAAAGCATTTAATCCCCCCATAGAGGTCAAATCAAAGGTACAAATCGGTGCTTTTATGTCCTATTTAAGTAAAGAGGAGGCATGTGTTGATGTTGCTATTTGTGTGCAGTAAATAGTGTGGTCTGCTCACATGCAAAGTGGGCTGCAGAACAGATTCCAGCCCACTCAGTCATATCAGCATGTACCGTAAAGATGCTTTTAAAAGTAATATGACAAACTAGAAGCTGCTGTTGAGTGAAGCTCAAGCTAAGTTTGTCCATAGAAACAAGCTATTCATAGTCTCCCTGGAGTCCTCAACTCCTCTAAACCTTCTCAAACTTAGTCAGGCTACACTTTACACTGCCTCACACTGCTTTTTTTTTGGTTATTATATATTTATGGAGTTGCAAAACCTATATGAAAATGTGCATTTATTACCAGTATGTCTTGTTATTCCTTTGTGTCCTCAATCATTTAGATTGACTTATTTACTCTGCGTTAACAAAACAGTCCTGGAAATCCTTCACAATAAAAGTCGGGATTCATTTGCAAAAAATGGGCAAAAGACACATTGAATCCACTTGTCCACAGCTATTGTCCATCCAAGATCTACTGCAGTTGGGAGACTGCACTGTAGCGGGAAGGAATTTCTTACTAAGTTGCCTCCTCTGGTTTTCACTGTTTGACTCCATCTTTATTTTCATTATCGTTATTTTTTTTTCTATTATTCAGTTCATAATTTAGTTCATAAAATGCATAGGGGCCAAAGATCATGTCTTCAGATTGCTCATTTTGTCCAACCAATAGACCAAACTTAAAATTATATTAGGACTGCACAATATTATGAAAAAAAAAACATGTTTGCAACTACTACGATTTTGCACTATGTCATAATGCAATTTTGATTGTGTAGCTGTAGTTCAGTTGAATAGAAAATGGACTTAAAACTGTTAAAATAACCAAAAATTCCACATTGAATCCATGTGTCCGGTGCTTTTTTCCTACATCCAAGATCCACTGCAGTTGGAAGAATCCACCGTGTTGGGAAGTTGTGACTAAGTTGCATCTTCTGCTTTTATTCGTTCAGCTTTCACTATTGTGCAGTAAACTGTAGGATTGCAATTGAACTTTATTTTTGTTTGATTATTTTGTCTGTTATTTGATTGCTAATTTAGTCCATAAAATGCATTGTCAAGTGCTATGGTCCTCTATTCAAGGTCTACAGCAGTTGCATGCGCTAATGCAACATATTGGGAATTTCTTACCAAGTTGTCTCCTTTAGTTTTATTTATTAAGCGTTCGCTATGGTGCTGTGCACTGTATTATTGCAACTAATCTTTATTTTCATCATTGATTATTTTTTCAATTATTCAATTGATAATTTAGTCTAGAAGATGCTTCACGCCACAAGATTATATCTTCAGATTGCTGATTGATTCAGACACAACTAACAGTTATTTTCATTGTCTATTTAGCTGCTGATTATTTCCATGATTAATCATGTAGTCTATAAAATGTTCAACAATTGTGACGTCTTTAAATTGCTCCTTGTGTCCAACCAATGATCCAAATCCCCAAGAACGCTTCATTTATTGTCATGAATGAAAATAATATGCAGCAAAATGACTGAAACAGTAGGTGTTGATTGATTTTCTTTCGACTGGTTAATTATTGCAGCTCTAATTTTGTCCATCCAATACTAAAACCCAAACTTGTAATGATATACAACAGATAAAATCAGCAAATTCACACATCTGAGAAGTAGAAAACATTCTCCAGTTTGGCTTGATAAAAGACTTAAATAATTAATAGAGTATCGAAAATGGTGTCAGTTAACTTTCTGACCATCAGTTAAAGGTGGGGTAAGTGGTTTATTTTTTTTTATATCATGTCAGACAAAAGTTCCACAATAATCTTAAACCATAAAATAACTCAAGTGGTCTGAGAGAAAACTAGACTTACGCTCCTCCTCTGGGGTCTGTTTTCAGGCTTTAGAAAATCCAGCCTGTAACGGGAAACTTTGCCCAATCACAGGTCAGTAAGATAGTTGATTGTTGAGTTTCATTGAGTTCACCTTGGAATCAACTATCTTTCTCCAGAATCGGTTACTGCCCCTTTAATAGATCAATTGTCTCTGCTCTAGTGTGCTGCCCATGCACTGTTGGGTATTTATTCACGCGTAATTGATGATATTTCAGTCTGACATATTTTTACTCCGCTATATCTGCCGTGTGAATCATATAGAGGATGAGCATCACCTTGCTGCTGAGAATAGACGCCCCCTCCCACCCTGTAGAAATCCCGTCTGGTCTCTCACCTTTATGCCCTCCAATAAACAGAGCTGTCATGGTTGAGATATCTGTGACTCGTCTGCGTTGATTTGATCTGAAGCAAAGCCTTTTTGAATGATGGGACATAGTTGCGGCGGCCGGCGGACATAAATCTTTCACCTGCTGGATATAGAGTATATGAGCAGTAATATTCCAGACGTTTGAAAGGCTATAGCGCTGATGGCTTCAAGGTATATTTAACATCCAGCGGTGACATGCTATCGAGCGCGGAGGCTTTCCTGTGGATGACATGATCTATCACTTTGTGCCAGCTCACACAGCTGAGACAAAAAGGTGAATTACCTGCATCCTCAAAGGCAACACAAGTAATATATCTTCAATATCATCGATCCGCAAAAAAACTTCCCAGTCCCCAGAGGCCTATCTTCATCTGTCGTGAGCTGACACAGGAGGGTAATAGGAGACGGCCTGTCCATGCTGTAACCACAGCCTTGATCGACTACCAACCCAACAATACCAGCATAATTGAATTATCTGGAACCACAAGCATCTGTTTCTTGCATTATGACTTTGAAGTACAACAGGCCGACTGTCTCTTGATTCAATTAAGCACACGTACTGGTGTTACTACGGGTCCTCCGCTCTCCCCGCTGGAATGTCAGGGTCATGCGCATCGACTCAAACAATCAAAGTCAATAAAAACTCACGGTGGGTAAGAACTCCCCGTCACAAATGAGTCCTCCGTAGCCCGCTGTGATCCACCAGCAGTAATAGTGTGAGAAATTATCCAAGTGAAATGTTTTTTTAACAGCTTGACATTTGAGAAAACCTGCAAAACTGGCCAGGGACAGTTCACCCCGAAATCAAAAATACATATTTTCCTCCTGGCCTGTCGTGCTGTTTGTTCATCTAGATTTTTATGGTGCGAGTTGCAGGGTTTTGAAGATATGTCATGTAGGGACTACTTTCTTTCTGCAGGAGAATCGACTGTAACTACTTTCGAATCTATTGGAACAACTTTCTTTCCATATGACAATAGTTTTTTTCTACATGAAACTACTCACAACAGGGTCTGTGGATTATGTTGAGTGACTGGGTCATGATTTTTGGAAAGAGACAGAGAAGTTTAGAATTTTTCAAATGTATTTTTTGTGCTTAGAGCAGTGTGCCATTTAGTCCCATTATATTAGAGAGAAACCAGACATCTTTATGTCTGTATTTCCAAAATTTTGCAATTCACACCAAAAAAAATCTAGATGGATAAATGGTGCTACAGGCCAGGGGAAAAATATGTATTTTTGGCTTTGGGGTGAATTTAAGTAAGGGATCATGTACAGTGAGCAGGTCATTATTTTGAAATAAACCTCAACAGGATGATGCAGGAACCTGATGCAAGAAGCAGACAGGGCAGGGCTCAACAATTAGGATTGCCTACTTGCCCAGGGCAAGTCAAATGCCATGTCAGGCTAGTGAAAAAAGATTTGATTTGATTAATTGTTTGTAATTTTTCATGCAAAAGTGGCACAAAATGCTGTTTTCACCTTCTCAGATATGGAGATTTCCTGCTTTTCTCCGTTTATCATAGTAAACTGAATGTCTTTGGGGTTTAGACTGACAAGGAAGAAATTTAAAGATCATCTTGGACATTTTCACTATTTTCTGACATTTCATAGACATTGTATCCCTAGATTAAACATAACGGATATCTTTAATCTTTGTTGTTATTTAATAACCACTAAAAAATAAGCCAATCTGTTTGAGGGGCAAGTAAGAATGGACTTTGGGCAAGCAGACCAGGCAAGTAAAAAAAAAAAAAAAGAACATTAACGTTGAACCCTGAGCTTCATAACAGTGTTTTATAAGTGAAAATTGATTAATAGGACCTGTGGTCAGTGCTTCTGGTCTTTCTTAATCATACATAAGAGCGTGAGGCCACTTTGTTTTCTGATGGATGACATCAGACCAACTGTGAGACAATTTTGGCACAGAGATCTCTCCCAGTATAGACTGTCATAAGTGTCCCTGGACTTCATTGGGGGCTGGACCGGGGTTGGGGGAGGGGTGGCCTGGATTCCTATGAATATATAGTCTGCCGAGTGAGTGGCGTGGTGTAAATTGTTCTGTTTCTCTTCTGTGTGTACCTCCGCCCCTTCATCGGCTGCTAAATGTTTGCAGCGGCGGTTTGATCTGATGATATATTTAGTCTTTGCTGGGTGATGTATTGACCTGGCGAGGTGGTTGGTCTCTCTGTGTGGCGCCTTGTCATTTCAGCCGTGGCTACCTGGTGTTTAATTCCCATTCAGAGTCGATGAGGAGCACTCCATGGAGTTGCAGTGCAAACAGCAGCTCCACTCCACAGTTTGAACAGTAGGGAGGAAGGTCTGCCCCCACCAGACCCATTCACATAATTGCTTGAAGACTGGCTTCAGTAAACATTGCATTGTTGAGTTATGGCCCCAGGAGAGAGGCCATCTTGGCTGATGGGACAATGGTGCACTGAAGTGGCTCGCCCCATCCTCGAGCACGCTGGCACATATGGAGCGCAGGCCGGTTGCCTGGCATTTGTTGACTCTGCAGTGAGGTGTGACTTGGGCCGGTATAGAGGTCAGAGAGGTGAGGACTCTGAACCTGACTCTGTTTCACAGTTCAGCGGGGGTTCCTGTGATTTATTCACAGCCCAGATTAGCTCCCACTGCACAGTTTCCACAACTTTTCACTTTTGATTTGTGTCTGCTGTTGCATATGTCGTGCTGCTGTTTTTGAATCTTCTCACCATTTGGTTTCACATGTCAGATGTTTTGCATGTGTTCGTGCAGTGCAATCAATCTAAAAAAAAATTGGTACTTCATCAAAAGCTCTCATGTGGTTATTAAATAAGACCAGCATTTGTTCAACATTTGCTGCCCACTTTCTTTATTTGTTCTGTGGGTGTTCCTCCTCTGTCACGCTGTTCCTTTATGTTACACTGAAACATTTCACGTTTTGGTTCTTTGCCTCCCTACAGAGAAGTGAACCAGGTTACATCCACATTAGGCCTTAAAACAGAGAGTTTTGGAAACGCTGCTGAAAACAATGACGCAGACACACAAGTTCGCCTCCTGATTGGACCTTATCAGTCATGATGTGTCCTTCACTGAATTGTGACAACCCTGTCACGTGACCATTTTCCAGAAGAAAACAACGTCAGCCTTAATCACCAGTAGTTAATTCATCATAATATAATAATGAATTACAGGCCCTGCTGAAGTTGTTGGTACTTTCATTTGGCAAACCTTATTGTCGGTCCAAGCAAAGAAATCTCTGGTCTTTCCACCGTTGCTGTTCTTTGTTTGTGTTTTTACACCAACATGCTCTTTCCCAGTATAAGTGAATGGTAATGTGATAAATGTTTTCAGTTGTGTTAAGACAGAGGATATAACGCTCATCTGGATGGGTATTGTTTTCATTTTAAAATGAAAACACACTGGTGTGGACGTAGTTTAAGGTCCATGTTAATTCAGCCTGTAGCTCGGAATATGTAAGTTAAACATCCTCTAACCTTTTTTTTACATTACTAATGATGCTATAATGTTTCATACTTTTGCTACTTTCTAGGCAGCCATAGGCAACCATTCATTTATCATATAAACTATGAATCTGATTCCATTTGCAGTTTGCAGCCAGCGCCAGTTTGTGTTGTTGTGTTACTAGAATACAATCAATGTAGGCATTTTCTTGAAGGAACCACATTTTCTCTGAACCTCAGAGATCAGTGTGATAAGTGCGCTGTGATGCGAAGTAGGAATTTAGATGGCAGATTTGCATCAAAGCCGTAAAGGTTGAAAAAATATCTTTGGGTTTTCACCCCCCCACACGCCTGGGACACACCCTCACACACACACACACACTTGCACAAACCAATGTCTTCTTGCAGTACCCTGCGCTCTGTGGCTGCAGTAGCTTTGCTCTTTCATGCCCAGCGTCTCGTCCGTGTCGGACAGAAGAGCCGACTCCAAACACAGCTGCACCTCAGCTGGTACAGCAGCAGCTCTGTGCATGTGCTGACATGAGCAAGCATACTCCTGAGTACCGCCTGTTGTAACTAGAGTCCCACTCTTTCCATTCACACCTCCTTACACATTATGTTTCCCCTCTCTGAGGTGTGTGTCTGTGGATGGCTTTTGTTTCAAGCCACTGTTTATCAGACTCACATGTATCATCCTCAGATCAGTCTGGAGCTTCTGTCAGGTTAAGAGCTATTCTTTAATTAAATCTTCAAAGCTTTGTGTTGAAAAAAGTTTTAATGCACCTTCTTTGTAGGTAATACACTTTAAGCAATCAAACGTCTGTCAATAACACATCTGTCTTTTAGATTTTCAGCTACAATTGTTTTCATTATCGATTAATCTGTTGATAATTTTCTCGTTTGTCTGATTAGTTATTTGGTCCATAGAATGTCAGAAAACGGTGAAAAATGTCCATCACTGTTTCCCAAAGCTTAAGGTAATGTCCTCAAGTGTCTTCTTTTGTCCACAATACAATGATATTCAGTTTAGTGTCATAGAGGAAAGAAAAAACAGGAAATATTCATATCTGAGAGGCTGAAATCAGAGAATTTGGACATTTTTTTTTCTTAAAAAACAACTCAGAATGATTAATCCATTATAGTTATAGTAGAAATAGTTGGTGTTTAATTTAGTTGACACACTAATTAACTAATTAACGACTAATTGTCACAGCATGACAACACAGTGCATTCAACACAACTCCAAATGGAATGAAATAAAAAGTTTTCACTCTTCTTTTGTAAAGTGCTTGTTAAAATTGACTGTAAGATCAGTGAGGTGTGGAAGAAGTGCAGCCCAGTGATCAAAGTGGTCAACTGAACTGGCCCAGCATGCACCAATAACTGACTAACTGAAGGTCCCATGAGGAAAAAATATTAAATTACTACCAAGTTCTTTGTTGCAGTGCAGCGTGCGCTCAAAGGACTTCTAAGATATAAAACACACTTTTTGCCCATTTTTTTTTTTTAATTTACTTATTCAACAAATTGCCCTGCCAGACAAAACAGTGTCAAATGAGGCACAATTACTGCCATTTCATAGTATTGATCAATTAATACATTTTTAAACACATAAATTCTTAAAGGCAGTTAATTGATCAGTGATTAATCATTAACATCCCTGTATTGTATGTTGTAGAACATTCTGCAAAAGTCAGAAAATTGCATCACTTTACTGTAATTCAGCTTTAAAAAAACAGGAAAATACTACATTTCTGCCCTATTATAATAAAACGATACGTCTAGTCTCATATCACAATATTGATAAGATACTGATATATCGCCGAGCCCCAGCTACATAATGACTCAGACATGTCTGAAGAAGAGTTTGTGCATGAAACCTCACATGGTGGTGCAGTAATAACTGCTCCTGGGAGCGTTATCCAGAGCACAGACTCTATTTTTGCAATATTCAGAGGTTGAAAAAAGATGTTATAACAGACAAACAGTTGCCCTTTAGCCCTTTTTTCAGTAAGACATGCTTAAAGTATGTATCACTCCTCATTCCTGTGTTATGGAGCTGCAGGTGCAATAAACACAGCAGAGTTCATGGTGAGGTCACAAGATGTCTTGAGGACACAAGACAGTCTGCACCACAAGCAATAAAAAAACTGTTTGTGGTAGCACAAATCACAAACGTCTGATTTTTTTCTCTCTCTCTTCCTCTGCATGTCCAGTCGGTGCTCGTATGAAGAGTGTTAGATTCTTCTGAAAATTAGTAAAAGGGGCATGTATGTTCAGTTTGGAAAAGATTAATACCAAGTGTTTTGTCTTTCGTTAGGTCTGCTTGGGTCACTCTGCTGCTCTTGAGCTTTAAATCTGACACGAATCGCTCAGCTTGATAAGAAGAACAAAAGCCTGTAATGGACCGGTACGGACTCTGACTGATTTCCTCATCTTAAACAGCCTTCTTCAATCTTTTCACATTGAATTAGCAGCCTTTTTCCCAGGCTGTAGCCCGACTCGCGCTCATTAGAGATTCATTGAAATGCTAAGTTAACTGTATTGCGCTTTTCCCTTTGAAGGTGCTCCATAGTTGTCTGTGCCCTATTGAATCTGCCATTGTCTTTGCTGACAGCATTGATGTGAAGTCACTCTGCTTTTTGCTCGAGGGAGCTGCTGCTGCATTGTCCCGTAGGTCCCTCCCAACTTATACAGCTACTCTGATGGGGGTTGCTGCCCTTTTCACCGGAGACGTTTTTGTGTGTCGTGAACTGATTTTCTTTCCAGGGTGCTTAAGTTTGCTAAAGGAATGCCATAATTTTTTTTTTCCTCTATTGTCTTTCAAAGCCAGGTTTGACCCTCACATCCCGTGAAATGTTTATAAGAAATCCCACCCTGGTGTCTTATCAGAGCCAATGATTTCTCACTCCCTGCCTCCACTTCCTCTCACTGTACAAGTCTCTACCTGCGAGACACAAAGGCTTCTATCTCTGCGAGACTTTATTGTCAGTTTAAGAAGATGCAAATTCACCTAAGCTGTTGTTAAACCCTTAATGTTCTCAGAGGGAGGTTGGCGACTGGAGTTTTGCAGGCTTAAGGGTGTAATGGCTCAGTGAAAAGTAAATAGAGGGAAAACACTGGCTTCCCCCTTCTGCTAACTAATTTAATTCAGGCGCTTGTTCGTAGGCAGTCACACAAGATTGCTGCTCTTCAGGAGTCTAATTAGATGACTTCACAAATGAAAGGTTTTGTGTGTTTTGAGCGCCAGCGCTGAAGAGCTAGAGCAGAAAACGTGAAGACTGGGAAAAGTCTAAATCAATTCAAGTATTTTCTTGTGTATTTTCTTGCCTCTTCATATTGTGGCGTTAAACCAAAAATGTGGGTTACACAAGTTTACACCAGTTAAAGTCCTTGGTCTGTACCCGAAACAGCAATACGTTTGCCAAAGTCATCATCAAACCCTTTTTTTCTCTGGCAAAGTAAAAAGCAAAAAGATACTGCTTGATTTCTGGTTTCTTTACTTCTCCTGTGACGGTAAACTGAGGGGTTCTGGACAAAACAAGACATTTGAGGATGTCATCTTGAGCTTTGGGAAACACTGATTGACTTTTTTCATCATTTTCTGACATTTTATGCACCAAATAATTTATGGATTAATCAAGAAAATAATCAACAGATTAAATGACAGTGACAGTAATGTTAGTAATAACAGCCTGATTATACATTTTTCTATATTATGCTTGTAGGACTAACTAGCTGTTCACTGCAATACTCAAACAATGCTGTTTATTTATTTCCATTCCATTAACATAGATCATCAGCTGGTGAAGACACTGACTTTTCTTAGACATGTTAGGTTTAGCACGATGCCATGTGTGTAGCCACCATGTCCACATTTAAGACATGAATCTTTATTAAAAAAGTCAGCTTGACTGAGACAGACATTCTTCACTGAGTCATTGAGCTAACATTTGCTTAACTAGCTAGCTATCCACAGCTGATAAAGTCTGCCTGTGACAGCAGTCATTTCAGCTGTCAAAACAAGTTAAACAAAAACACAGAAATAAGTTATCATGTCTGCCCCTTTGGTTCCCTCGTCTTGAAGTCAGGGTTTTTTTTTTTGAAAGGGTTTTTGGTCAGACATCTGAAGGTCTGTGCTTAACACAAGCTTAAGATATTTTCATGTTTTGTTCTGCGATATAAATCCCAAGTTAAATGGCATTTGCTAACAAGTAAGTAAATGTCATCACGCTGAACACAAGTCACTAGGCCGACGCCCCAAAATTTTCCTAGTCGACTGATAGTTGTTAGCTAAAGCCAACAGTTGACAAGTCGTTCAGTTTGATTATTTAAATATAGATTTTTGGGCACAAAGCGAGCCACTTGTCAAATGCTAACTGCAAAACTGAGTGTGTCCATACAACCAGCAGGAGACTGAACATTTTGTTATTTATTTCAACAGAGTTTAACTTTGTGGCTGAAAACACTAGAATAAATAACTTCCAACTTCACAATGACAAATACTTATCAAGGATGACTAGTGTGTGACTAGTAAGCACAAGCTCAACCTTCACGCCTCTCACACGCATTGTTTTCATCGTTCCTGGAGTCAGAGGGCTGGTTGGACTCAACTTTTGTTCATCACAGATGCACTAATCCAAAATCCAGTGGAATTTTTTTTTTCCCACTGGCTATTTGTGGAGGGAACCAGGGTGATGCTGACTTCCCATATGGTCTACAAAATATGTCATCCCTGCAGCAATCTATAGGGCAAAGCATAGCAAAAGGTAAACTGCTACAAATGTCAGCCACTGTTAAAACATGTGTCATATTGCTTCTGGTTTATAGAAGAGTTCAGCTCTCAGGTACTGGGCCCCTCGCTGAGGTTGCAGAGGCCCTCAGGAGAGACAAGAGGAGAGCTGCACCGGTCTGGTCTGTGTTATCATGTCAGCTGCCGCGCCACGAGACATAACAACTCTTTTACTTTGCTGTACACACATCCACAAACCCACACACACTTAGGCACCTCATGTTCACAAAGGAATTTTCTCCGTTGGTCATTTTCACTCTCTGTCCTTTCCTCTGTCTGCTCACTCTTGGTAGCATCTTTAACTGCTGATCGAATATCAGAATCCTTCCGCATTGTAAACAAGTGGTAAACCAGTATTTATATCATAGTTTTTCATTTCCTCCTCGCCTGACCGCCTTTTTCTCCAGTAAGGCAATTTGGACAAGTGATTGGCTCCATGATGAGATATCTTTAGAGCTGAAAAGCAAATGAGTTTGTGGCCAAGAGGTCGCCGGCAGTCCATTGTTTTGGTGCAGTGGCTTGTGATGGTCTGAAACTTTTGTCCCTTGCTGAGTCACCATCCTGTTGGGGAAATGAAACCTGGAATTATCTACAGGACAAGAGGACCCCACTTCCCCTGGAGCAAAGTTTATTCAGGCTTTCCTGTGTGCATTTCAGATGCCCTGCTCTATATATGCTGAAAGAAATAACCCAGTGTGTTTCTTGTTTTTCCAACCCCCATGCTCATTTCTTCACTAAATCTTTTTTTTTCTCTCTGAAGTTTGTTTGTACTTGAAAATCCCCATAATCTGTTGTCATTCTATTTTTTTTTGCATTCATATCTCAACAAACAAGGTTATTTAAACATCTCCCCTGCAGTCTTTTTTTCACATAGAGGCATTTATCAGGTGTTTTATATCTTGCGCAGCGAGATCTTCATTTGGAGTGTCTGTCAGCCGGTCACAGAGTGTAGTAGCAAAGCTGCTCATAAGTTTTCACAAGTTTTCACAGCTTGGCAAGTAGCATACTGGAACTAAGGATTAATGAATTCCCCTGGACTTAATTATGCCAAAGTACAAGCCCTTGTTTTTATTTTCCTCTCTCAGCTAGAATGTGATATTTGAATTTCCATCACAGTATGTGTCAGCCGAGCAGAAGTGCTTGGTTGGAAATATTTTCCATCCAGGTTTGCCGCTTTTTGAAGATGCATGTTCCATGCCAAGAGCCAGACTGTGTTGTCATGGAAAAAAGTCTTTGATTCAAACGCACACCCACACACTCATTCACATACTGTATTTTTAATGAAAAGTAAACATTAGCTACTCATAACAAATCAAAGAGACTTTGACTTGATCTCAGGCTGTATAAATGGAGCAGAAAACTTGCGTCCATCATCAAATGCAAATCAGAAGTGGCAAAATAATACATCCCGATTTTTTTTTTTTTTTAAATGATAAATCATTAAACGCAATATTCAGTTTTAAATTGAGTTTAAAAAAAACATACTGTGCATGAAATGTTGCTGCTGTTGCAACTTGGTAAGTGACTATTTACTAAGCCCCTCCTTCCCTAGTTACTGTTGCTATGACCCTTAAACATTCAATTCTGGCCCAGCACATAATGATGAATCACACACTGATAATGGTGGCAAATTTGCCACCAGGAATTCTAATTTCCATATTTTGACACGATGGGTCTGTGATTTCTGACAAGGGCAGACAGAAGCAGGCTTCTTGTTTCTTGTTGGTGACTGTTGAATTTGCTGGCTGAAGTGACGACTGTCGCTAGCAGATTTGATCAGCTGTAGCGACCTGTAGCTAATTAAGCTAATGTTAGTTCCACAAGTTGGTCTCCAGCTGACCTTTTCATATTTCTAGCTGACTTGAGAAATATGTGAAAGAGAACTTAACTATGCCATTAATAGCTACACATTGTGCTAAAAGTCGCATGACTCAGGCTAAAAGTCACCATCCTCAGCAGTTGCTGATCAACGTAGGAGACATGGAAATAAAGAAGCAGCATTTTTATTGTATTGCAATGTATTTGGTCAGCTATTAGTCCTTTTGTAAGTATGATAAAAAAAAAAAGAAACATTAGGATGTTTTTTAGAAATAACTTTTGGCTGCTCAGCTTAGCCTGTGTATGCTATTTGTAGCATTAGCCTAAACTCTGACTGGCTTCCACTCAGTGGGGAAATTAAACAGATAATGTCCTTTAATGGGGCTTTCATTTTTATATAGCTGGTAACCCCTTCAACAAATGTAGTTAGTTAATTATGTGTTTCTTGGCCTACTACTACTAGGTTACTACTGTAGCCAGTAAGCTAGTTAACCGGACATTCTAACATACATTGGAGCAGAGTAATCCTGTTTGAGCCGTTCACTTTTTCTTTGGAGTTTTTTGTTGTTCTTGTCTTGTTTTGTTAGCCTGCCATACTGAGTCATGGTTGGTAAGCTATGATTGGACAATGGCTACATAGAGGTGGGGTTTAGTGAACCTCAGGAGGATTTTTTCCCCCATAGATTTACAGTGTGAAATAAGCAGCTGTAAAGTGATGGGTAAATTTTTTTGAGTATCACAACACTCACAAAATGAATATCAGAATTTGACCCAAGTTCAAAACCCGTTGGAAAGCCTAGACGTGCTGCACGATTAAATCAGTTAACCACCAGTCAAGTTAGCAGATGGCTAAACCGAAGTTAGCCTGTTCAGCTGGTCAGAGTCTCTGGCTGTGGCCCATGTACAGTTTTCACCGGCAAAGTGGCTTTTTTGGCTTCATGTGCTACTGAGCAGCATTCATAGGAATAACCAGAGCCGACCTCCAATGCTGCATAAAGTTCTCCTTTGTAATTCACTGCAAAACTATATGTGTCTTGAAGCGTGGTCCTCATGTCATTCTCATGAAACGGTTTGGAAGTTGCAAAAGCAGCACACTTTACAGTCACTTCTGTGAGAAGCTGTAGCGATGAAAACCAAGCCATTGATAAGAATGGAATGTGAGCCCTGTTGGTGGTTGAGCGTTTCACTAGATTAAAATCACAGCTTCTTTCTTGTATGCTGCTGGAAACCATCACCACTGAGCCTTCAAATCATTTCCAAATACACTTCTGTTGAACCTGATCCAGATCACTGTCAGGGAGAAGCTGAGTGAAGGATTTCAGATTTTATCTTTATTCTTGGGGAGTATTGCCAACTAAATAACAAAGAAACACAAAGACTCCTTAACCACCGCACTGACAAAAGTAGCTTAGCATCCATCATGTGCCCGGAGGCTTGACATAAAGCGAGTCTAGTCTACCCAGTACCTGGCAGGCCTATTGAAGCTGAAGGTTGGCCTTGTAAAACAGTTGGTAAGGCGAGGGGAATTTCTGTGGTTTCAGACTAAAGTGGCTGTATATAATTTTCTCTCCACCCAAACCATCTGTTGATCTCGTGGAATGAGGAGTCATCTAAATACTCAGCTTAAATGCTTGTTTATGTACTTCTAAAAGTTACAGTTTACCATTTGATCAGAGATGGCACAGATAGAGACATCAGTGGATGAGGAAATCTATTGGAAAAACACCATTTTAAAACCCAACAGGAGGTTCATCACTGCGTATGTGTCCACATTTCTGTGGAAATCATCAGATGTAGTAAAAATTCACACACCGTACTCAAGCAGAAGTACAGATACTGTACTGTGTAAAAAAATATTTTAAAAGTAGTTATTTCAACTTCTTTACTTAAGTAAAAATTCTGAAATGTACTCAACGTACAGAGATAAAAAGTATTTTTATGTTGTTTTTGTCCTGTTGTGTCGTTTTCTTCTTGTTATTTAATTTGCATGTTTGTCTTTTTTACGTCTTATTACATCGCAGTCGTCTTGTTACACCTTTTATGTCATTTTCATCTTGTTACGTCTTTTAGTCGTTTTTATTTAGTTACGTATTGTTACGTTGTTTTAATCTTGTTACATCCTTTATGTTGTTTTTGTCTTGTTAAATCTTTTATGCCATTTCATCTTGTTGAGTCTTTTACATCATTTTAATTTTGTTACGTCTTTTTTTTTTTTTATCTTGTTACATCATTTTGGCATTGTTACATCTTGTTATGACATCTTGATTTTTGTCTTCTTATATCTCTTACAACATTTTCTTCTTGTTAAGTATTGTTACAGTGTTTTCGTCTAATGTTGTTCTTTTCTTGTTGCATTCTGTCCTGCTATATATTTATGTTATTTTCATCTTTTGATGTCATTTATGTAATTTCTGTCTTGCTGCAGCGTATTCATCGTTACAGCTTTAATATTGTTTTCGTCTAATATCTTTTATGCTATTTTTGTCTTGTTATGTCTTGTTATGGCTTGTTACATATTTTTTTTCTTGCATGAAAACTAAAGTAAAGATGAAAATGAAAGGAGTAGAAAGATATTTGATCGCTAGAGATATTGGTCTTTAAAATTTAGAAAGTAAAAGAAAAAAGTTGTAGTAACAGAAATATTAATGTAAAGTACAGATAAAGAAAATCCACAAAAGTATAGTAGCAAAGTATTTGTAATTACTTCATATCTCTGGGAAACATGAGTCAGCTTGTATTCTCAGTGAAGACATACAGTTTACAGTAAGTAGCTTGTGACCACCAACAATGCCTTTACAACACCACATCACTCGACACCGCGTTATGGGAACAGCAGCTGTTTAGCGTTGCAGATTTTTTAAATCAACGCACAGCTTTTGGGTTATTGGTTAGATTTTGACACTCATAAGTCCATTTCAGAAATTTTTCCTTGATCTCTTTTTATAACCATGCGAGGTGCACATATGGGATTTGTTAATCTAAATTACAGATCCTGTTTGACCTTGATGTTCTTCGCTACTCATCAGAGACAGCGAAGGCCTTACTTTTCTGTCCGTCTTCATGCAGGCAGCACCTCCAGCCAAGTCAGGCAATTATTGCTTTAAAAGGGGTAATTAAATGGTTCTTTTCCCTGAACCGAGGGCCTGTGTGATTTATGCGGACTGTGAGCACATAGAGGAGGCTCTTTCAGCTGTGCCAGGACGAAGAGGCCCTGTCTTCCCTACCAGGCTCCACCTGCTGAGGCTCTATTATGACCCTGTCATGGGTACAAGGGGTGTAGATGGGGGGCACACTGGGGCCGACATTTGGCACAAACACCAGACTGCAGTCAGATTCTCTGGCACGGACACCACTCTTGCCTTTTGGCCACATGGTTAACTTCAGTCTGTTGTTTCACCAGGGCTTTCCCGGTGTTGGGATAATGGAAAACAAGATTTGAGGGAGATAATAGAAGAATGAGAGCAGAGTTGTTTTTTCATGCCTGTTTGTTATTTAGAGCAGGCTGGCCAGACAGGCAGAGATTAGGGTCTGATGAGCCCGGGGTGCTGGGTTTCTGAGGGCAAGTCAGCACTACTGCTGCAGCACAGAGGTGGAGCTTGTCCTTCTGATATCATGTACTCACCTATCAGGGGTTTAACATGTCATATCATTATAATGTTTTTCATGATTAAAAAAACAAATCACATTGTGATAATAGCAAAAATGGTTTAAAGAGGATGTAACTTAACCACCAGCTCCACGGTGGAGGATTTAGTTCTAAAATGGGAGTAAAATAAAGAAATGTGAAACGCTGAAATGTGGTAACATGTCCGAAGTAAGACTGTAACAACAAAAGGGGACAATACAGCAAACTTATTTCACCACCTCAAGCAGAAACACCCAGTTGAGTATGAGGAGAGACAAAAATCCCGTGAGCAGAGCTCAACAGCTGTGAGTCTAAACCAAAAATATTTTTTCAGTATTTTGTCATATTAAGAGTATTGTTATCGCAGAATACCCGTGAAATATTGTGAGATTATTTTAGGTCCACATCACCCAGTTTTAGCTGGGAAAGCTGTCTGCTATGTGTGAATGATGAGTTTGCTGTGGTACGTACGCTAAATACTTTTATAATAATAATAATTCACAAAATGTCAAGAAAATAAGTGTTGTTACACCTGTTTTCCTTATTAAACAGAAAAATACAATGCACACCTTATGAATTTAAGTTCCCCTCTCATACCAAACTGAGGCGAGCTTAATTGCCTTGTTAACTAATTGTAAAACACACTTCATTCAAACTTGACAGAAAGAAAATAATGTTAAAACTCACACAAACCATCTAGGTTAGTATTTCTACTGTTCCAGCAATCACCAGCTCTGGTTTGGTCAAAGTAAATCCTCGTTCCTCAGCCCAGTGGGTGTCTAAATAAAATGACCCCCAACCCCCCAACTCACCAAGCCCCAATGTAAAATATGTGTACGGAAATTTGCGCTTTAAAATGTGTTGCATGGATCAGTGGCAACGCATTTTTTTGTGGAATGACAAGCATGTTGTATTTTAAAGAACATAAAAGAGTGAGAGAGAGAAGAAAAGTTATTAACAGTAATCATAGTTGTTCATGACATTGATTCAAATTACCTGTGTACTTTCAAACATGAACATTTATCATATTTTAATCTAAGGGATAGCATGCAGTGTCAAACATGGCTCATCCTGTTCTCATCCAGCCCCCTGGGCAGGAATACTTGGTATTAAGCTGAGGAATGGGTGTTCGCTGATGTGAATACCGCAAGGTTTACTTGAAAAAAAAAAATGCAAGCGAAACAAATTATAATGTATTTTATTTCATCATATTTATTCATGTAAAAATGCAGTTATGTTATTGCTCATTGTCTGAGACAGCAAAGTTTTACCATATACAACTGTCAGCATGTTCAGACAGAGTGACGTAACCTCACTGGTGAAAGCTGAGTCTTAAATTATCCTCTTTCTGCTCTTTTTTCCTTGAAAGGTCATGAACTGGCTTGTGCTGGCTTGTCCATTAGCACAGTGATGAGTCACACATAGAGCTGACTGTAGTTAGTTTCACTGCCTCGTCTCGTATACCTGACTCGTTCACCTCGCTGATTAACCACCGGAGCTCGGTGTATTTTCACACGAACACATGGGGCCCCTTGCCTGTAATTACCTCTTATTATAGTAGGAAATGGATCCCTCACATCTGCTTCCAATGAATGGCCAGGTTAGCCCTCCTGCTTTCTTGTATTATTGCATAAACTCCCGGCAAACAGATGTCTTTGTAGGTGTGAGCACACCTTCAAATTAAGGCCTGTTGTTGAGTTATGAGGACAGGTGAAATTTGTCTGTCAACTGCTTGGAGGAAGATACTCCCAGACTTTGTTTATGGTTGTCAGATGTCGGCCCTCAGGTTTGTTTTGTAGTTGCTACAAAGCCAAACGCATCCTCTTAAGTCCCTATGTGACTTGAACGTAGAGTGTTATTAAAGTTAATTGTCTGGTAAAGGTTTGTTGCCCCTGCAGCATTTGTTTAATACAGGTCAAAATCAGAAAAATTCAGGGTCCTGATTACAGCTGTAGCCCATTTAATAGAGTAACCTCAGGTATAATCAAGAATGTGGGTTGCAACAGGAATGCAGATCACGTGAACGCTTGTGTTTGGAGTCTCAAATAAATTTGGGGTGATCCCTGATGATGCCGTAAAAATTTCAGTTCTTCAGTCAGTTAGGCACAATTAACCATTCAGGAGCACAATATAGCCTCTAAAATCACCTCTCATTGTTCTGACATAAATGTTGAAACATGTGATAACAGTTAAATTAATGGAATAAGGGCTCCTGTTTAATTGACGCACCTTTTTGAGGTTAACTGCTGACTTTTATGTCCTGCTCCTGGCTAATTGTAATGGGAGCCTGTAACAAAGCACAGGACCAAGATCGTTAAAAAGCCTCTGCTCGCAAGGTAAATGTCTGCAATAAATGGCCGTAATAAAGGTTTGTGGTTCCAATTAGCTACCCAATGGTGGGATTATTACTCATTAGTTCAGACACAAACATAAAAGAAACATTATGGAGGGGGTTTCCATTTCAGTCACCTTGAGAAAATTTTTTTTTAATAGTCATATTTTCTATTGGTTAAGATAATAATTTACAAACAGCGTTGTTGTAGAATTATGGGGACGGTGTCACTGCTAGCAGAGTGCAGACTTGTAGCCGAGTTATATATATACATAAACTCATATTCAGTGTAGTGCTGTTGTTGTTCATTATTCCAGACCCCAGAAAAATGTCCCATTGGGCCAAAAGCCCATTTGACCAAAAGCCCTGCAGTTGTTAGGGTTAGGGCTAGTGTGTCCTGCAAGGTTTTGGGCCTTTAGAGGAGCTGGATGTTTGTTTTTAGGAATGCAACTGGATAATGGGCTTTTGGTCCAATGGGGTATTTTTATTGGATCGATGGGAATTGTGGGGCTTTGGAACAACCGGCAGTCCTGTATAATGTCTGAAAACAATTTGATGAGAGGTTTATACTTCAACAAAGGACGTTAAAAAAAATGAATGGCGCAACAACAGTGTGAAAGTCTCAGGTCCACAAAAAGTTGAACTTGATGCATAAAAATTGCATGATTTACTTGGCTGTAAAGTTGAACTATTTGAGCCAATGTGTATAAAACTCTTATTCAGCCATTTGGTTGAATGAGAAGGTCTACCTGTATTGCTACATCTCCACAATTGTAGAGTTAAGAAAAGAAGAAGTCCATTTATTTCTCTTTGTACTATCAATATTTAGCATTAAGGCATTTTCTTCATAGTTGCACTTAGTAACTTATTAGTAAAGTAATAAAGATGGACCATATTTGCCGACATACTTTAAACACAGTTATTCATTGTGATTCATTCTGATTTTGTCTGTTTATACTGTAGTGAATGCTGTGTTTGCGTTTAGGTATTGTTCTCTGAGCATACT
Organism: Lutjanus erythropterus; assembly: GCF_056507025.1. Classification (NCBI taxonomy): domain Eukaryota; kingdom Metazoa; phylum Chordata; class Actinopteri; order Lutjaniformes; family Lutjanidae; genus Lutjanus; species Lutjanus erythropterus. Next base: position 9,026,447 of record NC_139322.1, on the reverse strand, counting down.
GGCAGTTTATTTTTGGGGACTATCTTTGGAGGAAGGGTTAGTGAAGCAAAGGAAGTGTTTAATTTAGCTTAGGGATTTTATCTGGCTCTCAAAGCGTAAGATCCAGCAGGCGTGGTTCTGTCTGGGGGAATTCCTCCCCCAGCTTCATCAAGGAAACTCGGATAGCTGTCAGGCTTACTGAAGTGCTCTTTTATCACACTTACCATCCAGATATACATGTTGGTGGATTTATCAGCATAGCCAAAAATTCTGTCTGCTGTCTGAGGAACATTCAAATGAGATTAACTTGAAATTTTAAATTTATGACTACTTAATGAATCTGTTTGTTGTGGAGGTGAACATTTGGTTTTTTAATCAATCTGTGAATCATAGCAGCTGTAACCACATCACAACCTGCTATGTGTGATGTGTGCTGGATGATCCCTGCAGGGAAACAGTCTAGACAGGAAGATTCCCAGTCTAGGTGAGTTAATATACAGTAGGATATTTTGCTGATACAGTCACTAACTAAATACAGAATATCGTAGCTTTTAAACATGACTCATACTGAAAGGTTTTATCTTAATTTAAACAGGACAAGTAGAGATTATGAATGGAAAAAAACATTAAAAGCAATAACAGAGCCTTCAGCCATTAATGGGAAAATAGAGATATAGGTACAACATTAAAAATTCCCAGGAATTTTGTTGATGTATTTGAATGAATAGCGTGCTTTACTCATCTATGGTAAGACACTGTGCTAGACATCAGGTCTGCAAAACTGTAAATGATGCAGGAAAAGTCAGAGACGTCTCAAGAGGCTCTTGTTGAGCCCCTTGTTGACCTTGGACAAAAGTAATGACGGGACTACTGTTTATCTCCCATCCAACAGCTTTTCCCCTGCCGCTCGTTCATGACCATATCTTCATCCTGCACTCTCTCAGTTTGCTTATCCAAAGTCTGCTCTGAGACTGACTGACTTAGGTTTTTGGCTGGCTTGGATTTCCATACTTGTCTCTAAAGTTTCAGCAGTATAAGGAACTTCTTGCGCAAGTGTTTAACTGTTATTACAACAGCTGTCAAGACTTGTTAAAGGTTTTAGCCGAGTGATTTTTCTCGTAAATTGTGAGTGACTGGCTGCTTCTGTCCATGCAAATTAGTTCTACAGACAGGTGACAGATGAAAGGGGAAAAAAATTGGGTTAAGACTGACAAACTCACTTGGATGTCGGGTTTTACTTTCATTTCATTCACATACACATACACATTATTCCATGAATCTAACTGATGAGTTTCAAGAGATCTTTTAGGAGGTTCTGGTGGTTGTTGAGGAAATCTTGTAGTACTTTTGGACAAATCAGGGCTGACAGGGTCATTTAAAAGGTTTTGTGGTCATTGAGATGGTTGTAGAGTTGTTTTAGGAGATTCTGTGGGTTCTAGAGGTCACCAAGGAGGTTCTGGGGCACTCTAGGACTTTTGATGGGCATTGAGAAGGTCCTGTCGGTCCAATATTGGTATTCTTTTTGTAACTGATTCAAGGCATCTTTTAGGATGTTCTAGTGTTCGTTGAAGAGGTTCTGCAATACTTTTTTTGTTGGTCAAAACAGGTCCAAGGGTGTCCTTAAGACATATTTGTGGTCATTGAGAAGGTTGGAGTTCTTTTAGGAGATTCTTGAGGTCATTTAGTAGGTTGTAGTGGTCACTGAGGAGGTTCTATCATGCTTTTGGAGTTTTGATGGCAATTGAGAAGGTCCTAGAGGTCCTTTAGGAGGTTCTAGTAGCCACTGAAAGTGTTTCAGAGGCACTGTTGGTCATTGAGGAGGTTTTAGTGGACCTTTAGGGGATTTTACAGGTCTTGTGGGTTGTTGAACATCATTCTCCACTACCATCCCTCCAATAGAGTTCAACACACTTGGAGAGCCTCTGGCAAGGGGCACTAAGGCTGATCCGGAGGCTCATGGTGGAATGACACCTTAGTAACACACAGTATTTTGTTTTTCTTTCTGTAGATATAGCAGTTGTAAAATAGATATATAAATTGTAAAGCTGGATACAAGCAGGAGTCTAATGGAATGACCAGTGGCTACCCTGGGTAATACAGGTAAACTAATCCTATTTATAGGGTTGTTTTTTCTGACTAGCAAAAACAAAAGTACTTCACACCTGGAGAAATCCAACCTTCACATTGCTCAGATTCCCCAAATCCCGCTCCTTGAGCCAGCCTCCAGACCATAATCCGGTTCTTTGCAAGTGCCCTGCCCCTTGATCCTTTGTCAGTGGGTGACAGTCTGAATCAAGGGGTTAAAGCTGTGAATGGAGACGGTGAGAGCCAATCGGAGTCAAGGCATTTTATGCCGACAAAGTGGGCACCTGATCCCCTCTCACATGTCGAACCAATAATTGGCTTCAGGAATGTTCACATTTCTCTGCTTTAGGGTATCGTTAAAGAGGCAAAGCTCACTGGCTTTTTGGAGGGTGGTTAAGATCTGCCTTGATCCTTGGATTGGGGGAAATAAATGACTTCCTTCACCAAACATAGAAGACAACCTACAGGAAAGTCCCTTGTTAGGCTGAAGCTTAAGGGTCACTTCTTTCTGCTAGCCTGTGGGCGGATTTGCTTTGAAACATTCATGTCTATTTTTGGTCATTAAACATCACACACTGTCAAAACAAAATTGCTAAATCACTTTATTCTGGAAGACGATAAAGCGCAGTATAAACAGAAAACTGTGTTCTAACTGAATCATAGCCTCACAGGCTCTGAGGTGCATGTTGTTACCCAGTTTGAGTGGATCCTGAGTCGTGTGCTGCACAGATGTGGGTGTGCCAGTATGCTGAGCAACAGTTGGCTGTGCCTTGCGACCACTCAGAGCGTTTTCTGAAACATGGCTTTCTTCAGTGTTTATTGGTTCTTGTCCAGGCCTAACCTCAAGTGGGGAGGTGAGGGGGGGGGAGGGGGGCTGCCAACCACAGCAGCAGACGGCCTACTGTACTGAACCTCTCTGACGATAGATCTGGAAAATGCACGTATAGAGTTTTACATCGGGGAGAGCCCTGCACAAAAGCATCTTTTATAAATGCTGGCCACATTGAATTCAAGCTACTATGCACAACCATTAAACACAGTGCTGTTAAGAAGCTCTGGGGAATGTGCTAGCTAGTCTTTTAAAGATTGTTCATGGCAAGTTATTAAAGTTTTGTTTTAAGTGTAAATGTTGATGCAGTTTCAGTGGAAAGGCTTTAGTAAACATGACTTTTCTGAAATGGCACAGAGGTCTGGAGACGTCTCCTCACTGACCTGTGTTCTGTGCTGCACCCTCACTGGCTGCAGGGCCTCTGGAGGAGGGTGTAATAACACCTGCAGCTAGCAGCTCCTGAGGTATTTTTATCTCCCTCTGGAATTCCACCTCTGTTCTCCTCGTAGATCTCCTGTCTAAATGCATGACAACTCAGCCTGTGGTGGTCCTTGACATAAGAAAGAAAATATTTTATTTATGTTAGGAATTCTTCATGTTCAGAGACATTAATTTGAAGAGATTCTCTATTTTAACCACTATAAGCTTCATGTAGCAAAATAACCGCATTCTCTCTCTGTATTTCATTATGTTGCACTGTCTAATTGATAGGGATAATTTGGATTATTGAAAGTAGGGTTGTATGTGGCACTGATCAATAACTAGTGTATTATCTATAGTAGATGCTGATCGGATGCTAAACTTCCAGCACAGAAGTTAAGCATAAGATTGGTGGTTTTAGCCAATTATAATAGATCAAGCTATAAAAAAGTATTATCAGTTTAAGCATACACTATATTTAAATTATTTTCACCACTTTACTTTGCTGTCTGACAGTCTTTTCTGACGGGAAACCTCCGTTATATAGGACATATATCGATTTCTCCAAACCAACCAAATTTGATAGGTAAAATCAATAATTTTACCTCATATAACACAGGAATTGTTGGTCCACCACTGCCTCAATCGGTTAGTTTGTTTGTGTTATTGTGTGACTTTGGTGAATCCAAACTACCTTTTAAAAACACCCAAAACTTGCACAATGAGATAAGCTAACTAACAGATTGAGGCAGTGGCAGATCAGTTTTGTGGTCTGTTCTAAAATTAAAAATCTAAAATTACTGATTTCACCTTTGGTGTTTGGTTGGTTTGGAGAGAACGGCATTTGGCTCATGTAAGAGGGGGTTCCCATAAGAAAAAGCTGTCTGTTGCAAAATAAAGTAGTGAAAATATTCTAAATTTAGCGCACGCTTAAACTGATACTTATTTTTTTTAGGCTGACCCTGTCCACAGAAGTATATTGCTTTGCTTCTGTCTGACTATCGATAAGTATCTCGTACAAGTCCATATTAAATAATGTATTTATTGCCCCCCTGTAATGTTGTTCCGCAGCCTATACGCACCCCAAAATCAGCCAACCTAGGGAAACACTGACTGATTTCTACAAGTCACCTGCGTCACTACATTTCCATCATTCTCGCTGACATCTTGCTACATTAAATCATCGTTGGACCCACTGCCGCCTTTGAGAACTGTTAGTTGTGTTAACAAGCATACCTACCACTTTCCATGATCAAAACGAGAGGAGCATTTTGTATCGGGATGATGTAAGCTGTCAGCAGCTGTTGAACTGCAGAGGCAAACACTGCCTCTGGGTCTGAATTTTCAGCCTTCACCAGTTCTCCCAGAAGACAGGGGCTCCTTCCAACCTTGTTCAGAACCAAATCTGAAAAAACAAGCATGGATGACTTGGAAAATATGCTGGCATTTGGAGCTGAAATGCCAAATAAATGGCTTTGTGTTTCTGGTGAAGTGTAATATTTCTGCCAAAACATATTGTATAAGTGATGTGGCAACAGCTGAGGGCGTTCATAATAGAGTTATTTGTACTGACCCATAACTGTGACTAATTTAAATTAAGGTTCAGCCATAGTTCTTTCCCATGTCTGTTGTGAATAAATTATTATTTTCTGCAAGAGAAAGAAGAGCCAGCGTACAAGGGGTAACGCCGCCGGCCTTTGCAGCTAATAGTGTTTATACTTTTCTTTTTGTGTTGTCCATTTTAAAGGTTGTGGCCTTTTTTTCTAGTTGCACATTGTCTATTGTAGTTGTCAGTTAATATGGACATTAAGGATGTAACAATACATTGCAATATTGCAATAAAAAAGTGTCCAAATACTGTACCGGACTGTGATAATATCTGTCATGAGATTACATGCTTAATTGACTGTTGCATTGCTTTTGTTTTGTAATTGCACATACATAGTTCAAATATTAATTGTCATAGAAGATTTATGCCATTTTTTACCAATGTTAAGTTTTGTAGAATCGTGATAAATACCATATCGTGGGAATTTTAGCGTGATGTTACTGTACCTTGGACTTTTGGTATTGTTATATCCCTGACGGACATTTAGCAGATAGAGTAAATTTACTCAGCACTTTGATCTGACAGGTCAGGTTCACTACCTGAATTAGTGACTTCATGCGTAATCGGAGAGCAGGAGCACCCCCTAAAGCATGAATCAGATAAAAAATTCTACTCCAGCAGCAGTGAATGCTGTTGTTTATGCCTGAAGACAAAAGGGAGTCCATCATCTGTTTCTAACCGTAGTATCAGATGACCCTTCAGTGCAAAGTACCCATTGAAAATGCCTCTGCATGGTGTAAATATGTTTCATCTTTCTTTTTAGGCGTTGACTGTGGGCACCTAGCCCATGACACTCACATGGGTATTTTTTTTATCTGGTAATTTGAGTTTGATGCTAAAGATTACAGAACCCTTTTTATGCTTGCCTGTGTGGGCTGTGATGAAAGCCGACCTTTTCCTAGTTGCCCATGGATATTTTGTGCTGTTCTGCGAGAGAGGCCAGGCCAGATCTGATTTCTCCCACTCTGTTCTCTCATCTACTCCCACTTTTTGCGTTCCCATGGTGCACAGGTTAGCAGAAACAGCTGTCAGGTAATTTCCAATGGGGAGAATGGAGGGGGGGGGGTGCTCTTGAAAGACAAGGATAACCTCTCAATTCCTTCCCTCCCTTTTTGCTTTGATGATTTTGTCAACATCAGACTACAGTGTCTTGTTTGCTTTGCAGCGCAGAACATCTGCAGAGGAGCATGACCATCTTTTCTGCCGCAACCCTATTATGTTTATATTAATAGCATAAACAGATGAGAGAGAATATTTTTGTTCTCACTTCCCATCACTGCTTCTTTTTATTCTTGGCAAAGCGAACAGTATTATTGAAAAAAGTTGTGGGAAAAAAGGCAAAAGACTTTGATGTGCAGATGGCGTCCAACAAAGAGACCTCTTCAGTCCACAGCAGGTTTTGTTGTGATGTTATAAGCTCAAAGTGCATCTTGGGTTACCAAACAAAGACCGCTCAAAAACTCCTGGTTTGAGATGCTCAACATGTTGGGACTGCTTTGCGTTCCAAAAGCTTCACCATGGTACCCTGCCAAATCCCAGTTAATTATGAGATCGCCATCCCAAATAGCATGACCTTGGGAACTGGTGAAAAGTGGCTTCACCAACATGAAATTATTCCCTCTGGCCAGAACGCCTGCAGAGTATTTTCTCCCTGACCAAAAAGTCTGGATGCTATTCTTTTCTCACAAACTCAACTCATGAGCTATTTATGATTATAAAGATGCAAATTCTTTCATTTCTGCAGTGGAAAACTTTACATACTCTATATTGCCACTCCATAGATCCAATTAGTTCCAGAAATGGTTGCATAAGCTGCGTACTTAGAAAGATTTTGTCTACTTATCCTACTTTTCCCACACAGCGTAACCATGAACTAATCGAGTATGATACACGGGGGGGAAGTGAGTTGACAGACTGAGCTGGTTCTGGCCTGTGATTATGTGGGACAATGTGAGTGTGGCCAAGTCAACAGGTGGTGTCAGATTAGTTGGTCCTGAGGCGAGAATGTGCGAGAGAGGAAGAGAGGAGGGTAAATCTAACACTGCCGCTGCTGCCATCAGTGCAGGGAAACCAGAGCGTAATCACAGAGCCATCAAACAGCTGCTGCTACTTCCTCTCTGACGCTGAACTGCCCGCAAACCTTTAAATCAACTCAGCAGAATCTGTCGTTATGTTTTAAAAAAAGATGGGGAAAACTGCATTTCACATACACGTAACTTTTAGCAACACAAGCAGCGTAGCTCTAGGAATGGTATTGTCAGTTCATCCTCCGTTTTGGTGCAAACTAAAATATCTCAATAACTGTTGGATGGATTTCCATGAGATTTTATACACATTTATGATCCCCAGAGAATGAAGCCTGACTTTGGTGGTCCCCATGAGACTGACATTTTTGGTTAAGTGAACTTTCTCGACAGTTATTGGATGGATTACCATGAAATTTGGAACAGATGGTGTCCAGATGGTGAATCTCAATGACTTTGGTGATCCCATGACCTTACATGAAGTGCCACTAGCAGGTCAAAATCTACACTAGATGGATTGACCACAATGTCAGTTGGTTCCACTTAAACCCAGACTGATATATGGCTGGATTAAAAATAAGTTCGTGCAAACATTCATCGTACCCAGAGGATGAAGCCTAATGACTCTGGGGAACCCTGACCTTTTCTCTGGTGCTGCCATGAGGTTGATATTCTGATTTTTAGTGTCTCAACATATCCTAGATGGATGTCCCCCTCAGGATGAATTCTAATAACTTTGGTTATCCTTTAACTTTTCATTTAGCGCCAACATCACATCAAAGTTTCAGTTTGTCGAGCAGTTCGACCAGACACCAGCATAAACTGCAAGCCAGGCCCGAACGCTGAAGCTGGATACATGAAATAAACCCAAGCGAGGACATTAGTGGTAGAGTACCATTCTTTGGTACATAAACTCTGCCTGGATAGTGAAAGTGATAGGTCACCAGGTTGAATTTCTATAAAAGTTGACTCTGTTTCGACTTTTTGCCTCAGGGCTGCTGCTTTTCTCGGCATCCCGCAATGCCACAGAATGTGCAGGACATTTTGGGAAAACTTTGTGTTGTATCATCTCATTTGAATTAAATACATTTATGACTATATTTTAGTATTTGGTAGCATTACAATTGAGCATGAAGTACATGTGGGTTTTTCTTCAGTGCTGCTATACTGTAACTACCGTATGTATAACAAAAAGTGAAAAGGTAACTGGCTCCTTTAGTCCTCAGAGACCCACAGTTCTTTTGCATTAATTTACTGCAGCTGAAGCTCAAGTCGATCTTTGTTCTGAGGTGTTCCTGTAGTGCAGAGTCAGCTTAATGCCTGATCCCTCTGAGATCTCCAGTGTGAAGAAAAGCAGACATCTTAAGTGACACAGCAGAGCTTTCAAAGGGTCTCTTTCTGTTATAAATAAACGGGCCGGGGCCGGCCAACCCGGAGCTGCTCTTCCCCTCCGAGCTGCCACAAGTCTCCACACCTCGCATGTCAGCTGTCGTCTGGGGGAACTGGAGCTGGGCCCTCGGTTCCCTCCTCCCGGCAGGTCACTCTCACAGAAATGTTACCGGAAGCACACACGCTATTTATAGAGCCTACAAATGACTCCCACAGTGTTTATGTTTGATGTGACATGCAGCTCAGGTGAGACAGGTTTTGGTTGTAATTTTCCAGTTCAGGTGTCATCTTTTTTTTGTCTTTTCTGCAAGTTTAACATTTCAGCTCTGCCTTGTTTTTTCCTTTTTCAGTATAAACATTCATTGGGATATTTTTCTCACAATATAAGCAACAGTAGTTTTAAGACTGAACCGCCAATCCAGTAAATTGGCCTTTCCCACAAACCACAGCACCCTATTAAAACAGAATAGGTTCATTCCTGGCTGAAACAGCCAGCTGATAACTTCGTGTCTCTTAACAAGGTGTGTTTCCAGTGTTTGTGTTCACGTGTGCAGCCATCCATGTATGTGTGTGCATATCTTAATACCTGCATGTGTAAATGAAGGGGGTGGGTTTCAGGGCTTTTGTTCATGGATGGTGATGGGTGGCGGCTGTGATTCTAGGTGGTCTGTTGATGCAGGGTCCTGCTGGGGCCCCTGCTGGGGTGATAATTGAAAAGACGGGGCTTCTGAGGGTGTCAACTGGACCTTCACGCCTAGGGACGTTTGGGTGGAATGTGTTCACGCTCCATTATCCCACCCACAGTGAAAATGTAATACAGTATAGCTTTTAAAAACACTTTGAGCCACCTGTAAAGTAGCCGGAGGAATCCCAGCCTTGAAGAATCCATGCCCAGCTGGAAGAAAAAACATATTGTTGGTAACATTTCAGTGAGGTGAACTTTCAATCTTCTAAAACTACAAAAGAAACTAAACTGAGGAGATTCATGAGGCTACTGCTCCTTACACAAATTCCTGTGAGTCATGTGATTCTGCTATCATCGAGGCTGAAAAAAGCTCATCACAGATAGCATTTCAGTTGATGTTAGCCACAGTGTCGTGTTTCACAGCCCCGCTTACGATCTCTGCTGTCTGTCTGGTCGTGGTGTCGCCAGGCTGTGACCTTTGGCCTGAAATACAAATATCGTGACTCACCCCCAGTTAGCAAACTGTGCTATTTGGAGCTGATTCAGACAAGGTCAGAGATGACACAAAGAAAGTTCAGATAGTTCCTCAAAAAGTCTTTAAACGGCTTGCGTGCATCGGGAAAATCAGTGACAGTCTCAGGAACATGCTTAATTGTTGCAAATACTCAATGGAAATGCAATTGTACAGCATACACCAGTCCCTCCAGCACTGCACAGGCTTTTTCAGGGATTGTCACAACCTAAAATTCCTGATTTCATTGCAGCTTTTCAAAAAAGTAGTGATGATGCATGCAGTGTTTTTAGTTTTTTTTTAGCAATGAACTTTGGGAAATAAACAATAAAACATTTAGTCTGTTCTTTGAGATGTACATGTATGGCATTTCGTTTGCGTGGGCGTGTTGCGTTTGCGTGGGCGTGTTGCGTGTTATGATTGGTGGAGCTCTCTGGAAGCTACTGTGATTGGTCAAATTTGAGGAAAAGTTGCAGTGATTGGACAGGGGATTTGTTGAATTTGTGTTAATTGTTGCAGTTGCAACATCCTGGAGGGACTGAAATACCCAACATCTACGCATGCAAAAGTAAAAGCTAAGACTTGTTTTAATCAGGTGTGGTATTAACTCACATCGCAGCCTGCCAGTTTTGCAAACATGTACAATTGTATACTGTATATATGTATATATGGCAGGCATTCACTAGTCCACCCTCCTGTTGCATTGATCCCAGTGACTGATTGCTGCTGCAGCAGAGCGAGAAAGAAAAAGTGCAGACAAATTGCATTTCTTTTTCTTTCTTTTTTTTTTTTTCTTTTTTAACATTTAATTGTGGCTCTGCAGACATCCTCTCTCTTGGCCCGTGGAGCTGCACCACATACACAAGTCCGCACAGGCTGGGTGCTTATTTTGACATGCCTCCCTAAACAGCGAGTGTTGGTATAAAGGGAGAGGAGTGTGTGAGGTTGTGTGTAGCTGGAGGCGTTGCTTTCTTTCCACAGAGATTTTTTTAATCTCTTTCTACCTCACATGTGGAGAGAGGAGGCAGACATAAAAACACAACAAAGTATCTTACAGGTTTTTGTTGATATTGTTTAATCACATCAAGGTGAGGTGGGTATGATTTAACTGCTAATATACTGACTGAAGTGATTTACTTCTCTCATAGTTTCAACTATTAACAATAGGCCTTTTAGCAAAGCGACTCTGTTTGACCTGAATGGAACAGAACATTAATTAATATCACTGCTAACACCTGTGTTTACTCTACTACTTCATATCTAAATGGCTGCTGTGAAAAAGCTCTATTGAATGGGAACTTAGACTACACATCAAGGTCTGTTTACACATCTTGAGCACTACTGCATCTGTAAAAAAAAAAAAGTTGCATTAAGCCTTTTGTGACTCCAGAGAACGCTGCACAAGATCAGACTAATATACTAATTGTCAAAAGCTGTTTTCTCATATGAACTTTGGACAATGTCTGGAGAATAAGATCTGGAGAATAAGATCTGGAGAATTAGGTCTGGGCATTGTCTGGAGTGTCAGATGTGTTCTCGCCTACTGGAAATACCTGCTGTTCACAACACATAGAAGATAGTGGATGAAGCTACAGACTCAATCATAATGTTGACTGTTTTGTCATTTGCTCAATACATTTTTGTTGCCCCTTTTGTGTAAATGACCCTTCGTCATGTCCAATCGCTCGCTGTCAATTCTCTGGACAATTTGGACATTTGCATTCTTACGGTTCCTCCAATATCGAATGGACACGTACGTGAACAGCTATGGACCCCTTAGATGTCAATTAATTGTGGTTATACTACTTTCCGGAGTCCACTTGTAGCCCACAGTAGACCAGTGTCTGTAGTGGCTGCATGAATAAGTCTAGTTGTGGTGGTCTTGGTTCTGCTGAATGAGTTTTGATCTGCCCATCATGAGCCTGACGGTGTTATTCTTTAGGAGTGCAACACTAAATCAGTGGGGAACTCTTTTAATATCTCACTCAAAGTAATTTAATGGGCTCTTTAGAACATACACCACAGAGAATAAAAGATAGTGCCCCTCTGTGGCTGTGCAGTTTCCTATTAAATATATTTAATGACATATTCCTCAGTCCATTGCACCCTGCTGCATCACCTTGCAACACCAGAATATTTCTGAAAAGGCTTTATGCGTGTCAAGACAGTGCAGGTTCCAGCGCCTATTTCCAGTGGGAGACCAATCTTATTGTAAAATGCATGGCATGACCGTTGTGTGGGAGAGGGAATGAATGACCTGGGGGAAGATGGGGAGGCCGGCACTCCAAGCATGTGCTCAGAAATGCAGACTTATCCTTCACTTTTTACTCCCTGGCCCCTTCCCCTCCTCTCTGCGAGTCCCTTCTTTCTGAGAAAATCCGACATGTTTGTTGCCCCCGCGGTATTAGTCATGGAACACTTTGAGAAGACAATCCGTGCACGTTGTCACAAGAGTGTTTGTCTGCTGAATGAAGAGCCTCCTTCCACTTCCTCCCTGTCCAATCACTTTGGATTAAACCCCATGGAAATGTCAAAGAGCTGCAGAGAGCAGAAGGGCCTCAGTCATCGGGCCCTTTATGCCGCAGGGGCCCAGGCAGAGGTTTTAGTGTCAGAAGTGGCAGTTTGTCAGTTCACCCACCACTACAAGCAAGAGTTAAAAACAGGAAACTCTGTCTCTCTCACACATACATCCACAAAGCTGCTCTCTTGTCCCAGTTTTGTTGTCAAAGCTGTCGAGTTGTCTGTGCGTCCTGTACCTGCAAGTGTTTGGAAAAGACACATTTCTCCTGGGCTTATCCTTTTTACTCCTTATCTTTCATCACCCGTTCACAAACCCTCCCGTACAAGAAGATAACCTTATGTGTGTTAGAGGTGTAAATCATGTTGTGGTATCATTTAGACATGACATAGTGCAAGGGGGAATCTTTGTTTTTCTTTACTTGCACAATGTAGTGTGACATACGCGATTTATGAGCTGCACGTCTTGTTTACTTCTGTCAGCGCTGTAGCAACGTTACCTTCGCCTACAAAAGCAAGGTTCAACGTTGATATTTTGAGGGGGGGGGGGTAGTCAAGTGGATCAGAAATCTACTTGCCAAGACTCAATTTTGACTTGCCCCTGTACAAATTGTTGTATTTATTAGAAGTTATGATATAATGACAAGACTAAAGTTAATTGTTATGTTTAATCTAGGACTGCAACGTCCGTCCAAAGTGATGTCTTTAAATGTCTAATTTTGTCAGTCTGAAAAACAAAGATATTCACTTTAATAAACTGAGAAAAGTGGTACATCTCTACATTTGCATACAGTTTTGCATGAAAAATTACTTAAACCAATAATGTTGTTACTGTTACTGTTAAGCTTAAATGAAGATGACAGTGCTAGCTAGCTAGCTTACATTGCTAACGGCTATCGAAGACACTGTGGTGATTGTCGAAATGTTCGAAAACATGATGTAGAAAACAAATGGTAAATTTTATTAAGAATATGTACCAAACTAACTGAAAAGGGAAATAACAAGGGGTGTCTGGGTAGCTCAGTTGATGGAGTGCACACCCTATGTATGGAGGCTGTGAGTCCTCTGCGGGGGCTGTGGGTTCGAATCCCACCCGCGGCCCCTTGCCGTGTGTCATTCCCCCACTCTGTCTCTCCATTTCCTGTCATATCTTCAGCTGTCCTATCCATTAAAGGTATTAAACGGCCCCCCAAAAATTAAAAAAAAAAGTGAAATAACTGTTTCCAAAGCGTTGACAGAGAGTATTCTCTCAGAAATGAAGGATGCCTTCTTACGCCTTTATCCTGAGCTCTGGGCATCCAAATCTCTGTTTGTACATGTTCACACATCATTTATTTTTACATTATCAAGGTGTTGTAATGGATTTACTGCAGCCCTGCTAACACTCCTGCACCTACTCCACAGATAGCAGCAGGTCAAGTGAAAGGGAGTGCAGGGGCTCTGCAGCACAGTCCTTGTTGGTGCCTGGTAGTGCTCGGCGTGCTCTTTCTTTTCAGCCTTCTCTACCTAAAGAGAAGAGTATGTGTCAAGCTTTCATCCACTTAATGCTCTCTGCAGTTTACATTCCATTCCTGTTTAGTACATGCTGCTACTTCAAGTCTAAGCAGATATTGTTAAGAGGGAGAGAGTAAAAAGAGAGGGTAGGCTGGTTAGGGAGGGACGGAGGGTCAAGGGGGTTGGGAATTCATCTTGTGAGGGTTTTTCTGTGCATGCCCTGCGTGCTTCGAAGGTCACAACTTGGTGTTTGAATCGATTTGATTGGAATGAGCAATATAGCATGCTGCTGCCTTCTCCAGCTTTCATCTTTCTATGTTTGTTATCACACGCTCTGGTGGGGACAAAAGCAGATAAGTCGTGTGATCTCAGGAGATGCTTTAAATGCGAAACGTCTGCAGCTGCCGTCAGAAACAGCATTATATATTTTCACGATAGACCTTCGCTCTTGTGACACTCTTGTCTACTACGAGCTTGGTCCAGCTTCTTATTTTCCTGTAACACACTGGCCACGCCGGTATGATGTTTCTCACAGATCGTCCTGCAGCTGCATCAGTGGGTTTATTAGCAGAGTGGGCGAATCGAGTCCCCCGAAGAATTCTTCTCACACCACCGCTGACAGGCTTTGGCTGTCACAGAGATGTAACCAGGATGGGAATGCTGGAGTGTGGGTGTATGATAATGTCTGTCTGTTGGTGCATGTGTGCATGAGAGCGTGTGGGTGTGTGTTTGCATGTGCTACCACATGTTAGTGTGTGTGTGTTTGTGGACACTTTTGTTTTTGTATTTGCACATTTGAAGGACCATTCCAGTGGTTTTGGGTGTTTTGACCAATCGCCTGCAAATCATGTGGGTTTTACACTGCTGCTATTATTACAAGTGCTTGTTTTTGCCACTTTGACAGCTTCAGATTGTTCTTCTAATTGTCTGACAACGTTATGGAAAGGATCCATATAGAGATAGAGCTTTTTGATAAAGAGGAAGATACATTTTGTTTAACCAGAAATTAAAACTTAAATGCTCTTGCCAAAGCCACCAGACTCCATTTACAGAAAAAGTAATTTTATAATTGTGAAACATTCTTCATTGAAACTCGACAGAAACAAAATTAAACTCACTAAAAATGTCTTGTCTCATCTTTACACTTTCATGTGATGAATTAAGAGTTTATTTCAACCAAACCAGAGTTTGTGATTGTTGGAGCGGTGGAAAGACGAGCCAAGATGTTTTTGGTGAGTTTTGTTTTGTTTCTGTCAAGTTGGAATGAATATGACCATGATGATAAAATTACTCTTCCTTTAAATGGAGTCTGACGGGTTTAGCTGGAGCAAGAAAACAGCTGCTTTTGGTTAAACAAAAAGGATTCTACTACTTAAAAGGATCTATCTCTGTAGCCATCCTTTTCCATAAGGAGTTCTTAGACACTTAAAATAACAATCTGAGCCTGTCAGCGGTAAAACAAGCACTTTTATTGGATGCATTTCCTGCCAAGGATAACGTTACGGCCATCGCAGCCCATTGTGTTGCAGCCAGGGTCTCGTTCCATACTGGACCAATTTCAAAAATTGGACTTAGTTTGACAGCGCAAAGTTGCCCAGAGGGATTGCATTGCAGCTGAGTTACGCTTTGGCCTTCTGCAGCTCTCTCCCCCAATTCTAGACCAATTTCAAAAATTGTTGTCTCCATTAGTCGTTTAGACACAAAAACAAGGGAAAATAGGGTCCAGCTGAAAATAAAAATGGCCCTTTAAGTTCACCTGGTTTCATCAAATTGCAGTTATGTGCTTTACTCACAATCATTGGTCGATCCATCACAGTAAAAACACTTGTATATTTTGCCATTCATATATTAATGTAGATGCCAGAAATACCCATTTGCAAAGGCCAATTTTAAAAAGTATTCTTGTAGGTGGCTCACAGGAAATCCCAGAATTTGAGAGTCTGCGGTTTTGAGGTTCTCTCACATCTGAGAAAAGTTGGCTGTGGAAATGCAAGAAACTCCCAAAGTCACATTATCAGAATCCTTTATATCCCTCACAAAGCCCATGCTTTGCTTATTACTCGTCTTCTGGGTTTGACATTGCATGTGAATGCTGTTCAGTAGCTAAATCTGAAATGTCTGATGTAAGGGCTCAAAGTATAAATCGTGTGATATTCTGTACTTTGGTTATTACCAACCAATCCCATGAAAAGACCAACACAACAATGAATAGGTCCTACTTGTAAGTGTTGCATGATGCAGCTTATTTCTCAGTGTCATGGAGCTACTTTGTTGTCAGATAACAATTAAAACACACAAATTAGTCCCACAGTTATTTTGGATTTTTAAAAAGAAGGGCTGCCTTTAGTTTGCTCAGTTGGTAGAGCGTGCGTCCCTTTTACTGAAGTTAAGAGTCCTCTGCAGCGGTTCAGTTCCAGCCTGCAGCCCTTTTCTGCATGTCCACCCCCCACTGTCTCTCCCTTTTCCTGTCAGTCTTCAGCTATGCTATCCATCGAAAAGGTAAATGTGCCTTTTCAGAACAGGCCGATTGCTTTGCTCTCTTTAACGATAGTGTTTTATGTACAGCATTGCAGCATGGTATCTGCAAAAGACGAATTTCATCAGTTCCTGCATTAATTTCTAATAAAGTTTTGAATCGTGAATCTGCTTGTGTTGTTGGGGATCATGCCCGTTTGGGATACTTGCTCTTTGAATTTCCTCAACAGTACACCTCCCGAGTGTGAAGTTGATCAGATGAACAGATGCTGAGAAAATTAAGAACACAAACACAAACACATACAGGCAGAGCTTCCTTCCTTTATAGTTAGATTAAACTGTATGTTTGTAGTAGGAAAAATGGGCTTGGGGCCAATTGACACACACAGGATGGTGTAATCAATATTTTTTTTTTTTTTTTTTGATACAACCTAGCTCACAGGATTTATTGTCACATATCACATATATCAACATGGCCAGGCTTAGCTTTTAAATTAAATTCACCACCAAGGACCAGTTCATCAAACTGATTAATCATGCAGTGATTTTAAAGCTACTACAAGGAGTTTTTAACAGGTTATGAAACAGTCTGAATTCACTACTGATGCCTCTATAAGACCTACATAAGTAAGCAAGACCATCAGCTATTTCTGTATAGTTATTTTTAACATCTGCCACTGGGTCGTATTCACCGTGAAGTCAGATGAAACCAGCCTGTGTTTACATTTTCTCTGGCAAAGTTACAGTGAGCAGTGCATTAGCCGGTTAAATGAAGCAGGAGGAGATTTTTATTTAGATCATTTTATTTTTGGCGTCATATTTTGCGGTTATTACGGTGGAAACAATACTGCTCTGATCCACAGGGGCCTCCAAAATAAACAAAATAGAAAAAATAGGTCCCTTGTAATAGCTTTAATATCATACAGGAATAAATGTAAACCAATCTGAAAGACCAGGCGTTTCTCTAGCAGAATAATTGAAGCTCCGTAGTGCATCTTATTGTGTATTCACACTTTGAGCAATTTTGTAGAGCAGTGGTTTTCAGACTCGGGTTGGAGAAAGATATGATTCACTCTTGTCACATCTTCTGAAAGCTGGAACAACAGGAGAAGAAATAGGGTCGGCCGTTTTGAGTGATTGTAGTTTCTAGTGACACTAGTACATCGTAGATTGAAAAAATCCTAAAACAAAATCCTCCCAAATTGGGGTCCACGGTCTAATGTGCGTCTATCAGAGAGGTCCTTGACATGAAAAAGTTTTGGAAAATGTGTGGTAGAGGATTTGCTCTTCTAACAAATTGCGAGTGATGCCAAACGTTGCATTTATGTAGCAACCCAAAGTGTCTATGAACTGATTTAAAAGATCAGTTTGTATTGTTGTTGTGCTCAAATGCCCATATTTGTTTTGCATGTTATCTCAACATACTGTAGGTGACAAGCAAGCAGCAGTCAGCGAACATTAAAATGCAGCAGGGGTTGTTAATATGGAAAAGGAAAAGCCACATCAGTTACCAAACCATTATCTCAGTGTCGTTGCTATGCTACTAAAAATCACATGATAAAACATTTAGCTCAGTTTTTCCCACCACCAGATAACAGAAGAATGGATAATGGACGCAGCGGTTCTTAGGGCAGTTATGAGACATTCGTTCTTGTGTTCTTGAGAGTAGTTTTAATAAAAGCTGTGGCGAATCAGGAGGCTTTGAATGGCTGTAATCAGTTTCTTATCCGTTTTGGGAAACAAAGAAGCATGAAAATCTGATCCCGCTGTTAATGGCCAGTGACTGTGAAATGAAATAAGTGGGCTTGCGGTATAAATGTGCGCGTTGAGGAGCCAACATTTGTTTGGAAGCGGAGATGACAGCACGTCTCTCCAGCTGCGAGATTTATCGACAGCTGACGGTGGTATCTTGGCTCGGTTATTTCTGTCTGACCAATCTTTTTTTTCCAGAACGTGCTGCTTCTGTCCCGCCGCTTATTAATTGTTCGCGGACCAAAATGTTTCTCTTGGTCCCGTTGAACAACAGCTGGGCAAAGTTACGGCCCGTCCACAGACTTCTGTATCGTGCCGCCTGTCACTCATTATCCATTTAGTCTGTTGATCCCTCTTTCTAGAGCTACTACTACTTCATCTCGCAAGGCAAACACTGTGCATTGTGCAGCAGACTAATTCATAAGTAAACACTGGAATTCCTTTTGGCTGGAATGTGTGCGCTCGTCTCTGTCGCATACACACTCTTAGAAAAAAAGGGTTCCAAAGGGTTCCTCCTGAAGGACTGAGGTTATACCCAGGACCGTTTGCTTCTGAAGAATCCTTTTTTTTGAAGAAAAAGATTCAGGGTTCCATTGAGAACGCTCTTCATCCAAAGAACCCCTTTTGGAAGTAAGGGTTCTTTTTAACATAATATCAGAAGGGTTCTTGATAGAACCCCCTGAGTCGATTATTGATAAAAAAAAAAAAACAAAACTTGGAATATAAAAAGCTTATTGGTAGAACCACCTGAGTGAGTTCTAGATATTACCCTTGGAATTTAAAAGGGTTCTTGGTAGAACCGCCTCAGTGGGATCTAGATAAAAGGCTTGGATTATAAAAAGTCCTTGGTAGAACCCACTGAGTACATTCTAGAATATAAACAGGTTCTCAATAGAAACCCCTCGATGGGTTTTTGATAAAACCCTTGCACTATAAAAAGGTAAGAAAAAGTGTGTTTCAGGCAAAACCCTCGGAATTTAAAAGGGTTCTTGGTAGAAACCCCTAGGTGGGTTCTAAACCTATTCAATATAAAATGGTTCTCTGTAGAAACACCTGAGTGGGTTCTAGATAATATCCTTTGAATAGAAAAGGTTCTTGGTAGAACCCCCCAGGTGGGTTCTAGGTAAAACCTTGCAATATAAAGAGGTTCTCTGTAGAACCACCTGAGTGGGGTCTAGATAAAACCCTCGGAATATAGAAGGGTTCTTGGTAGAACCGCCTGAATGGATTCTTGTTAGCACACTTAGAAGGTGTGTGTGTCGAACCTTTACGCCATAGAAGGGTTCTCTGTAGAACCTCTGAAATCTTTCACAGATGGTTCCATGTAAAACCCTTTATGTCAGGGTTTAAGTTTCTACTCTGAACCAAGAAGGGTTCTCCTAGTGGGACAAGTCAAAGAACTATGGTTCTAGTTAGAACGTTTATTCCTAAGCGTGTTTATGTGTGTGTGCATGTACACCTTCTTTTTTTTCAAACATATATCTGGTTGCTACATGTCCCACTGGAAACTTCAACAAGTTGCTGGAGCGTGGAGACTTCCTGAGGTGGTGTCCTCTGGGTTGGGTGGAGTTCAAAGAATTACAGCGTCGGTCAGGACCCTTATCTCGAGGGAGTGATAATTCTAACACACCCGACATGTCTCAACTCCCTAGGCTGAGAGTAAAGGTCGCCGTAGCTTTTTGAACTGGAAGGCTGTAGCAGAGTGAGAAAGCAAACTCATATCTACTTCCCAACTCCACTTAAGTTGAGGCCACATAGACGTTCTCAAACAAGTGTAGCTTAGCATGTTAGCTTTAAGTTCAGGTGCAAACATGGACTCATCCATCAAAGGCTACTCTGTGAGTTAGTGGTGGTGTGCGGCCAGATGGCGTCCAGCGTGTCCAGATGATACCCCGTCCCAAGGGACTGGGAAGCAGGAGATGATCACACCAATGGTTGGCTGGTCGGCACCGCTGAAAAGAATTTGGTTAGTCAGCAGTTTCCTTTTGAAAATGGCCCGGGATTGTTGTTGTAAGGGTGTTCAGTCAGGGGAGAGAGGATTTGGGGGGATAGATCTAGTTATTTATTAGCTGGAACCATTTAAATGGGAAAACTACCATGACAGAGTTGGGTGGAAATACGAACTGGCGGGCCATGCCAGCTGGAAATGCCAGGGGAGGCATCCTGCCAGAGTCGTATCTAAACTTATAGCCGGAGTCTGGGCAGTCTGGATGCTGAGATGGTGAGAGCAGAGATAATAGACCTACACTGTGCTCCAGTCGGGCTGGCACACTGAACTTTATCAAGATGATCAGATATGAGAGTGGCTGGCTAAGCTTTGTGTCTCCTCATTGAGAGTGTGTATGTGTCTGTCAGGTGTACGAGAGAAGAGGCAGTGCTGTCTTTTTATTCATGCGACTTTGAGTGTTTTTTTTCAATGCCCGTGACAGTGATAGAAATCTGCACTCGTAGGATATTCTTACATCATTGCTCCACACTGAGGCTGGATATCTGTACTCTTTCTTAGTTCAAGGGAAATGTGGAAAACAGTGTACTGTGTGCAGAGTATCAATGTGCATAAAATCTTTTTTTTTTTAACCAGAGTTATGGAGCCATTCTCAACATTTTCTCTTGTGAAAAATAGAGACTTGTTTGTTTGTTAGTCATACTGTGGGATGGACTGATATGAAATTTTGTACAAACATTAATTGTCTCACAAAGATGAATCCCAGTGACTTTGGTGATTCCCTGACTTTACCTCTAGTGGCAACCTGATGTTCACAGTTGTGTTTTGTAGTGAAATATCTTACCATGTATGAGATGGATAGCCATGACATTAGGTAAAGGGCTTCATGCCCCCCACAGGGTGGATTTAAACATGTAAATGACAGTTTTCAGGCCATAAAACCCCATGAGCTTTGATGATTTTTATAAACTCGACTCAATAGTCTAACGAGCATAGCTGTCGAAGCACACGAATCTTGACCTTAGAATCAAAAATCAAAGTGCTCAGGGTTTCCATCAGAGAAGTTGTTAGGCCCGACAGCCAAGTGTCAAGGTGAGTCCACCATAAGCGAGCCTTGGCCGAAGTGGTCGCTAACTTCAGTGCTAACTCCCTTCACTTTGATCAGCAGGTGGCAAGCCAGACACTGGAACTTGGCTTGGTTCTTGCGGAGCTGGAGCCTTTATTCACTGAAAAATAGCCTCATCTGTTCTCACACTCCACTGCTACATTTACAGCTGTAACGTTACTGTTAACTTCATACTCTCCATCACACACACACACAGTCTCCTGATCACACACTCGCTAACACACACACCCTCGCTGAGTTATTCTTTACGAGTTTCCTACTTGTATAGAAGTATGAAAAAATATCTTAAAATGCATTTTTAAAAAATCCAGATGCTTGGGCCCAGTGGAGAGACAGTTTAGGCCTGGCGAGCTTTCAGGCAGCAATATACTGGCGGACTCTTGGTGCTAATTAGCAAATGTTATTTAAATGCAATTATATAATTATGTAATTATATAAATGTAATTAGCTAATATGCTAAACTAAGATGTTGAACTTGCTGTAGATATTTCATTTAACAAACAAAGTTAAATGAAAGAATAAGTAAAGAAGTGTACAAATCTGAACTCGTATCCAGTTTCTGCTTCTATAACCTGTCAGATTTTGATACTTGCTTCTGTGGATAGATTTTGGTTGGTAACAAAAAAAACTTCCAGGTGCCGTGTATGTGCTCAGAGTTTAAAGCTGAATGAAAATTTTACCTTCCTGTGGCTCAGGGCCAGGCACTGCATTTTCATTTTCACTCCCATGCTTCAGTTTGGCCTCCATCCCGTCTGTTGTTCCATTCATACAACGCGCTGAATGACATGATGATCACAGATTTTTGAAGCAACTTGTCCGCTGAGGTGCTGCGTTTATTTGAGGTGTTTTTACTGCCGCTGCTGCTGGTGACATAATGTTTCCGTGATAGACTCCTTCCTAATTCCAGAGCGAAGAGAGCTGGTCGTAAAGGACTAGTTGTGGTATGCTGGATATTTTTTTTACCCAGGGGGGACGGAGTTTAAAGCATACTCAAACAGATTTGTGTCATCCAGTCATTCTGAACTCAGCCTCCTCCTCTGGCTTTCAGAGTGT
Source organism: Lutjanus erythropterus (assembly GCF_056507025.1). Taxonomy (NCBI): domain Eukaryota; kingdom Metazoa; phylum Chordata; class Actinopteri; order Lutjaniformes; family Lutjanidae; genus Lutjanus; species Lutjanus erythropterus. The sequence goes on along the minus strand of NC_139322.1, from coordinate 9,004,554 downwards.
GCATGTGTGACTGTTTGCTTCTACTTAGTGAACATTCATATGTGGGTCATTGCAGTCAGCTGTGAATATCTGTTGCCAGCTTCCACCATCCAGATCAGAGAGACATCCAGATGTGGGAAGTAACCAAGTAAATACTTTTTTGCTGTTAAGTAGATTTTTCTTGTATCTGTACCTTACTTGAGTATTTACTTTTCTGACAACGTTTTACGTTTACTCCTCACATTTTAACACAAATATCTGTACTTTCCCGTCCTAACATTTTCAAAACAGGCTTATTGCGTTAGTTTTAATGCATTTAAGGAGAATAAGTGATTATTTTTATTTTGTGGCATTGTGTGCTGCCTTCTCAACATTCCCAACAAGACTGATGTCAACCTAAATGGATGGGACAGTAATACATCAAAAAGGCAATTCCTTATTGTATCCGTCTGTGCATATCACACATGACAGACGTAACGAGGCGAAAGTTTAGTAGAACACGTAAAATATGTAACAAGACAAAAAAAATGTAACAAGATGTAAGAAAATGAAAAAAGGAATAATGAGACAAAAAATGATGCAACGAGACAAAAAACACATAAAAGATGAAAAAGACATCACAAGACCAAATATGTAACAAGACCACAAACACGTAACAAGATCAAATATGACGTAAAAGACATAACAAGACAAAACATGTTGTAACAAGACGAAAAATGACATACAAGACATAACAAAACGAAAAAAATGTTACAGGACCAAACATGACGTAAAAGATGAAACAAGATGAAAAAGGCTTAACGAGACCAGAAATGTTGTAACAAGACAAAAAAGATGTAGCTATATGAAACAGACAGGGTGAGAGACTTGACTGATTTATATTTTGAGTACATTTCAGAGCCTGTACTTTTTCACTTTTAATTGAGTACAGAAGTTGAATCAGTACTTCTACTTTTACCAGCGTTATTTTTTACATGAGTATCTGTACTTCTACTTGAATAAAGACTACATGTACTTTTGCCACCTCTGAAGACATCCAACAGCAAATAGTTAAGATTTATTTGGACATCTGTGCTTTGAAGAAACTTGAAACCTGCATTCATTCTGGTGTCATGAACTTTTATTTGCATGCAAACTCTTGCAAAGGCCTCTAAGAGATAATAAATGGTAAAAGTAAACACATCACAATGCCTCGTTTCCTGTCTCAGCTTTTGTTTTCCCTCCACCCTTCCAGGGTCCATGTATAGCAGTGGGTGTGACCTTTCTCCACAGAGACTTCAACCCCTATAAATCTCTCTTGTGTTTGCTGCAGGTGACTCAGGCCTCCAAGGTGTGGGGAGAGGTGCCTCTGCCAGAAGACTTGGAGGCGGAGAAAGATGTCCAGGCGTCTCAGAGCTTACTAGACGACGACGAGGACTTCGCTGCCGATGAAGCTTCGGGAGGTGGGCTGGATAGAGGCTGGCTGACCACAAACCACAGCAACAGCTGCCCTTAATTCATGGGACATGTTTCTCATTATGCATTCCTTAGATTGCTAACTCGTCCCGAAACTGAACTTGAATGTGACTGTTGCTTAGAGATATGTAATAAAACACTTTTTTTGATGATTTCATTATACATATGAACATTAACTTGCAGTTTTCAAGAGGAATGCAGCGCTCCTCCGGATTTTATGTTCTGTTTGTTACATAAGTGATACTGAGGCTGAGTTACACCAGCAAAGCTCAGTTTAGTTTTTACTCTACACCTCGATTAGATTTAATTCTGTTGCACCAAAACTCAAATTTATATAGTATTAACTTGAACCTTACTCCTGAGGAGGTTTAAGTTATAAAAGGGCTGGAATTTTGAGTTAGATTGAACAAAATAATCAAGTTTCTTGTAGAACGTTAAGGGACAGACTCAGTTTGACTTTCATGATGTGTCACTTTTTCATTTGATCAGTTAAAACAGTCTGCAGGTTGTTGCCAGGCACTCTCTTGTTTTCTGACTGTTTTGTTGTCTGTCTCTTAATCTCTGATTTATTTTGCTCCATTAATTCGGCCAAAAAGTTTGTTCCAAAGGAGGGAGAATTAGAGCCTATCCTCCGGGCCATCATGAGTACATTAATTAGGCTAACGAACTTTATAGCTGGCTAGCAAACAATGTAAAGTTTTGTTCACTTTTTAACTAACTAGCAAACAATGGAACATTTTCCCTCCCTCTTTTACACTTACTAGGTCCCAACAGCACTCAAATGATTTATTCATTAATTTATTTTAATTTTGGTAAACAAGCATCTTCATATAGCTTAAACTCTTTACAACAATAAATAAACTTGGATTTTCTGACCAGAGATTAGTCTTTAATGGTGCAACAGAGCTCAGGTTAATTTTAAATCTGGATTTATTCATTCTAAACTCTGATTAGAACTGATCTTAGATTAAATTCATCTTCGTTGGTGCAGCCTAGTTAAAGTATGAGGCTTTTTCTGGCCTTGAACCTGCACTGACCGTATCCTAATACCTTGTTTTCTGTCTGCAAAGATCTGCCCAGTGGAGAGGATGATGGGAGCACACCATGGCCTCCAGTCTCTGAGAGCACAAGTAAGGGACCAGAAAATCTTGTGAATCTAACAATTCTCTGTGACAGATTTTGTTTATGTGCGGCAGATCGCTCAGCCCTCTAAAGCTCCCCCATCTGTGACTCTGACTTCAGTGGCTGCGTGTGTGTGTGTGTTGGTGCGCGCGTGTGTTTGTGCATGATGTCTGTCTGTGCCTGAATGATGATGCCTTCACATCCTGCTGCACCCTCTCCTCACTCCTCGCCAGCTTGCCGGAGTGTGGTCATAACACACGGTTTCAGCTTTGTCTTCGAGACATAAACATCTCGTCTCGTCTTTCATCTTTTTAACCGGTGACTGAGCTGACAGCACAATAAGATACATGAAAGCCTGATGAACAATAAAAGCTGCAGTAGAGCACCTCTGTTTTATGTTTCATTCACTAATGTGCTCCCTTTTTTGTAGACTTGAAAACTATTTTATATGCAGGCACCCCACTATATCACATCGGACAGTTGCAGGGGGAAAAATGTTTAAGTAACGTATTAAACTTTGCACGAAGGGTCTAACTCTTTAATCATGCCTGTGGTTTTGCTGCTGCTTGTTACACTTCTGTTCTTGGTCCATTTGTCTTGTTTTTGCCGTCCCTAGATGTTTTCTTTTTATTGCAGACAGCAAAACAACTAAGAGTTACTGTCAATTGACTTTTTCACTGAATATATCTGCTTACTACTTGGCTTCAGCCACAAAGGATGCCTTCAGGGTATCAATTGGTAATAGTCTATCTGGAGAGATCAATGCTTATGTTAAACTATAGCTGGGTTTATGCTTGGCACAAAAGGGTTAACAGTAGTCCTGCTGTACATACCTACAGCATACATGAGAGCAGGCATATGTCACATCCCTGTCCCCTGTCCCCTGTCCCCTGTCTAGAGGACATGTGCCACATGTGGCACCATGCCTAAAAGCTGCTGTGTCACATTGTGCATGTCAAACAAAGAAAGTTTATGATTTTCTTTGCGTCCCCAAAGAGTGAAAGGCAGTGAAAGAAGAGATCAGTGACTTCAGGCCGTCAGCGGAGATGATCAAAATGTTAAAATGTGGAGCTCAGCCAGTTAATAGTGTACATCTGTATCAAACACAGGTTAGTTAATGATGTTACTGAGCAAATGATATGTGCATATGGATTTAATCAAATCCCCAAAAATCTTAATTATGGTGCAACTAAAGTTTTTATCATGGAGCACAAACAGCCATTAAAACAGAGACAGCGGTTCTGCTATGTCACAGAGATACAGTTAGTTTACAGTAACATCACATTGGACAGAGAACCAAAACTGCAAAATAAAGTTGTATATGTCAGGTTTGTCCACTCTGATGAATGCAGACTGAAAGGACGCTCATCAGTCTGACTGGCCATAGAATTTGGGCTCCTAATAGTTTATGCTTATCTTATGCTATTGAAATCATAAAGACCTCAGGATTTACATTAACAGCCAGTTAAATTAGAGGGGCTGCTTCCACCCAAACAGGACAGGACCAGGAGACCAGTACCCAGATGTGCTGCTCTCATCTGTAGGTTTTGGTTTATAGTTTGACATCAGATTTCACCTGTTGATGGCTGTGAAGTCGCCATGTTTATGGTCTGTCATTCACTTCATGCCGAACAGATGGCTCTGCTAGATGCACATTATTGACAAGGAGAACACTGAATAAGTATCGATAATCACATCAGGCATCAGAAACCTGCTCATCACTTGACAACATGTTCAACAAAGTCCTGTTTCAATTTCAATATAGCAATTTTAGGGCAGTTTCAACGTTTCTGACATCACACCTCTCCTTTCCTTCTGCAGGAAATTTACTTACGAAAGTAGAAAAAGCTTAATATCCTGACAGGTCCCAACATTTCCCTCCTTATTAAAGACAAAGATCTGCTAATAGCTGCTCCTTCTTAGTTTGTCCCTGGTGCCAGACGCTGTCATTCGACAGGTTAGCGAGGCTGATTACATCATGGCAGAATAATTGTTTTGGTAGCGGCTTTGCGAGCTGACATCAGAGCTGCGGCATATAGCATCATGTGCTTCGCTCACAGAAATAGCACTGCTGTGAGGCCTCACTGAATTTGGGTAGTTAAAGGAGCCAGAGGAGTTTTTAACACAGTGTACGGTGTTGACAGCATGTGATTGTGACAGATTAATAAAGTTTAACTGAAGGGTGAGTCAGTTTTTAACACCAAGAAAATATTTAGCTAATACAGACAAAGATTAATTTATTAAGCCATAATGGCAAGAGAGTGTGTTTTTTTTCATGTAAACACAGCTTTGTAGGTCATTTCAGCAGTTGGAGGTTTTATTTCAACATACTGCAGGAATGGTACCTGGTACCTGCAACTCAGAGTCGGTTTGGCAGATGGACAAACAAAAATGTGCAAAAAGAATTTGAAAGTCCATGACTGGCTTTACACGGTGAAACTTTCAGTCAGCTTGTTACTACTTGCTAATTGTGTGAAACATTATTTCCATGCAACTTGACTGCTAAATGAAGCAATTCAAGTATCACACATCACAATATAACTATTAATTTCACTAACATTAGCGAGCTAGACTAGATTTTTTCTAATTATTGTTTTCTCCCTTGATGCAAGCCTAGTCTAATATTTTTTGAGCTTATGTTTTAATGTCTTTCTTTTCTCATCTGTGATGTGAAAACATCAGAATTCAGTCAGGAAAGCAGTGTATAACAGTGCCTCTCCTGACAGGCAGACAATTTCCCAGGATGGCGAAGGCATATCCTGCCCTACTCTTTCATGTCTTGACCATCCTGGGAAAACAATATTGCTTAAGTCAGCAGACTGGTGTCAGCTGATCTTCACATCTATCACTCTTCTCTGCTTCCGTCACAGTTTGTTAACTTGGAGACTGTACTGATGTCGGTGCAGAAGCATTTATCATTACAAATGAGTCATCTTCCTCACTCTACAGGCGCAACCACTGGCCTAAACCGTACAGATTATTTCTAACTTGTGCCATCATGCATGGACAGACAATCTCCTCTCGCCTGCTGCATGTGTGAAAGGGCACATTTGGACGATTTCTGCCTTGATTCTCAGGACATAGTTTGGAGTGCAGGTGTGAAAAGAGCTTAAGTTTCAACCAGCTAAAGTTTCTTGAAAGTTTCACCGTGTAAAGCCAACCCAGAATGCAAAGACAGTTTGTGCTTTTGTTGACAGCTCCGGATGGGAAAATCTTTTGTGTTAATGTGCTCATATTTTGTGGTGTGACATGAGCCTACAAACATTCCCCATTACTTTGGTTTACTGCTTCTGTTTCCATAAACTTCCAGGCTTTTGTAACCACATAAAGGTCAATGTCGCTTTAATGTGGCAATTAAATAGGAGGCTGAGATTATGCAGCACTTTCTTTAATATATTGTCTTATCACAAAGGTGGCTCGACATTTGCATTCAGCTCAGTGTGATCATGGCGCTATGATTGGAGGAGGCAGTTTCCTTATATAGATCTGAGCAGGACAGCAGTGGGAAGGAAATTTGGTTTCCTGTGCTGAATGCTGAATACTTTTCTGAGTGTCTCTGTCCTGTTGGCCGCTCAGACCCCAAGCCTCTGCCTTCTTCCTTCCCCCTCTCCGCTACTTTAAAGCAGGGGACATAGGTGGCACAGTTGCACCCATTATGGCCTGTATCCTGTTGTGTTACAATTTGCCGATGGTGAAGGAATTCCCATTTCCTGATGTCTCGGCGTCAAACATTAAGCTGTAAAAAAACATCTGGAGACTAAAGGGCTGTTGAGATGAGGCTATTTTGAATCTCCTTTGTCCATTGTTGTCTTTTGTCTCTTCTAATCACAGTCTGCAATCTTCTCTGGAGATATGGAAGTTGCGTCCCATGTCCTCCTAACCCCTTGTCTTGACCTATACACTCAGATCCCCAAAGAGATTCCTGGGAGACAAAATTCAGCTTATCTCATGTGTGAGAGCCTTTCCTTGTTCCACAGACTCCACTGTAGTCGTTCCCATTGCACCGAGGATATTAGCCACTTTGTTTAGAAACAGAGGTTACCATGTCCACTTGAAGAAATGGTGGTGGTCGTTGGTGAGGCCCCGCAGGGGTTAAATTCTTCCCAGTGCTAATTTTGGAGGAAAAGCTTGAGAATTTCTATCTCTAGGCTAGTAGTTCCCAAAGTGGGTGCCATGGCACCCTGCCTTCAAGACCGGCAAGGGGTGCCCCAAGATTTGTCCATCTTATTGTTTCTTTAATGGTTATTTTTAATGTTTCACTGTGTTAAAAACAAGGCAACCACATTTTATGACAAATTTTTAAACCTATCACAACAGAAGAAATAAGCAATATGTGTTAAAATCGCTGTTTTTGGCTCAGTTGAAGCAGAGTGGGGATTTCTGGCACAACTTCAACGACTTCTAATGTGCATGGATAAGGGAACAAAGTCAAAACTCCAGCAACATCTTTAGTATATAGAACAACTTTATTGTTAGGCCACACTGTAAAAAAAAACTGAGAAAACTAAACTCAATTATTTGCTTTCACTTCAGTGAGTGTATATGTTTGCAGGGTTTGTTAAACTTTAAAGTTTGAATTGGGATTGAAACACAGAAACCCTTCCCTCATTGAGGACCCTCGCCAGGCCCGAAAAACTCAATTTTTACTGCTAAAAAATACCACCAAATATCAGTTCATTTGGAAATCAACACAGTGTTTCCCTCACCATTGCCTTGGGTGGAGACCAGGACGGTCACACAAGCTTCTCACCTGTCCTCTGCTCTGTGTTTCCTGGAGAGCCACACACAGACACGGTGGAGAGGGGAGGGAGAGACAGGCGAAGTAGATGGCATTACTCAAGCTGACGATAACTTGTTATATTACTGTAAGTCATCTCATCCTCTGCAAAGTATCAGCCGTTGTTACTGGTGATGTGAGTTGTGATATAACATTACTGCTCTAAGGTTCATGTGGCAGAATAACTCGATTCTATCTGTGTATTTCATGGTTTGGCACAGTCTAGTCGATGTTTAGTCTTCATTCTCCAACCCTAATGCTGGTAAAGACTTGTTTTCGTAATTAGCCTGTTCAGAAAGTAGCCTTTACTGGCTAGGTGCAAATATGTTAAAGAGGGAAAGAAACATCTCCTTTCAAGGATAAAGGGCGCAAGCTACATCGGTCTAACAATAGAGTTGTTCTGTATACTCCGAGTGTTGCTGGAGTTTTGACCTCTTCACGGTTACCAGTTGCCATAGTAATGCAACACTCCTTGCAAGCTTGTTAGTTTACCAGGCACGCAGCAATTAGAAATTACGACTGTCAGAGCAAAATTTGTTCAAAGAAATGCTGGAACATCTCAGTCTCCAATGTGAACCTGCCCAAGGAACCACAGCTTTATAATAAAGAGAGAACATTTAAACATTCAACAACATTGCATATTTGGTCAGAACCCAAACTAGAGTAAATGTTTAAGTTGTGATCAACTGCATTTCTTGTCAAATAAAGGATACTTCAGTCTTTAGTGGCGTAAACTACCTTTGATTTACTCAGTGCTCTGTGGCAAGTCGGTTTGAGATTAAACATGTAGTTTGAAGTTTCTCGGTTGATTCAAGGGAAGAATGAGCAGATAGATGCGTTCTGTGTTTAGCCTTCAGGGACACTTGGCTCAGACTTGAGGGTCAGGCTGTCCTTGATCCACCGGGACTCGGAGTAAAGGCAGACAGGTCGCTGCATTCCTGTGTAGCCTCAGCTGGTTTAATCACGTCTATTGCTTGTGGGTGCCTGCTGAAAAAACACAATCCAGGTTGATATTCTTCCGTTATCTCTAGAGGAGAACAGATGTTGCAGCATAAGTGGACAATACATCAGGGTAATGTAGCCTGTCTGTCAGTTTGGCCTGGGCAGTGGACAGGCTGCGGTCGGGCCACCCACTCAGTGTTTCATGGGCAGTTTGTGAGATGTGTGTTTCAGTGACGCTGCCTCTGTGTGTGTGTGTCCCTGTGTGTCATAGACTCTTGGGTAGTGGCACAGGGGGACGAGTGCTGGCAGCTGCAGTTATTTTGGTGAGGTCTTTGTTGTTGCACTGCTGGGGGGGGGCCTCAAGATGGTCAAACACGCTGACCTTAGTGTACAGGAGAATCCTGCCTCACTGTATAATCAGATGGCTCGCTCCCTTTTGTGGACGGGGCAGACAAAACATGACGTTGTTAACATCAACAAAGTGGTTGGTAGCTGCTGATAAAAGCCTCCATTTTCAAACAGTTAATTGTTAGTGCGACTGTGTACAATCCCTTTTCCAAAGGAGTTGGGACGTTGTCTAAAACATAAATGAAAACAGAATTAGTTTTGACTGGTATTCAGTTGAATACAGAACAATGATAAGATATTTAATGTTCAAACTGAAGAACTTTATTGTTTTTTGCTCATCTGAGTGGAGTCAGGTCAGATTGTTTTCAGAAATCATGAACGTTGTGACGCTGTGGGCTAAACAGGAACAAGACCATCCAGATCATTACCAGCACTAACTTCAAAAGCCAGTAGCTGTGATGGCATGGGGGTGTGTTAGTGCCCATGGCATCATGGGTAAGTGTCACATCTCTGAAGGCCCCATTAATGCTGAAAGGTACATGCAGGTTTTGGAGCAACATATTCTGACAACCAGACGTCATCTTTTTCAGAGACGTCCCTGCCTATTTCATCAAGACAAAGACAAGACACATTCTGCACGTGTTACAACAGTGTGGCTTCACTGTAAAAAAGTTCAGGTTCAAGTCTGACCTGTCTACAGTCCAGACGTGTCTCCCATTGAAAATGTGTGGTGCATTATGAAGCACAAAAGACGACAACAGAAACCTGGACTGTTCGGTACTTGAAGTCGTGTATCAAGCAAGAATGGGAAAGAATTTCACTCTCAGAACTTGAGAGGACTAGTGTCCTCAGTTCCCAAACACTTACTGTGTATTGTTACAAAAAAGGTGCTGTATCACAGTCACAAATGTGGTTCTGTCCCAACTTTACTGGAACGTGTTGCAGGCTTCAAATACAGAATAAGTGTATATTGTCAAAAAACAATAATGCATATAGGTCAAAAAGGATTTGGAAATCATGGCGTTCTGCCGTTAGACACAGCATCCCAGCTCTTTTGGAAGTGGTACAGTGCACTCAGGGTGGACATTGTTCAGAGAGAATACTGCCGATTCGTCTTAGTCACTGACTTGAGGCTTATTGCTGCAACGAGCCCCATGATGCTGCACTCTGTTGTACCAATAACAAATGCGTTGCCTTGGAGAACTGGCTTGTGCCGCTCCTCTTTAGGAAAGAGATGCTGAGGGTTTGGTTGAAATGGAGCGTGTGCGGCTGTTTGAATTATCTCCTTTTCTTCAGGGCAGTGTCAAGGATATGCTTGTAACTGATACGTCTGTTTATTTTGATGGCCTTTGTGATTATAAATGGCGCAACAGACAAGAATACCTTGAATTGGAGAAAATAAAAATGGTTTGTTGTGTTACCAAACAAATACTGAATTATAATTTGTGGTTATTGGCAGGGCATTCAGCTGTCCTGTAGTTTTCCAAAGATCTGGGAGTTTGTTTAACTTTCAGTGGCTTCCTGGTTGAACACTAAAGAGTATCCATGTCAAATAATTCCTCTCCTGAGATTTGCTAAACTGTGAGATAATACACTCAGTGCATGTGCTTACTTACGATACCACTATGAATATCTTACCCAGTAGTTAAGAGGTCTATTTTTGCTAAGTTCCTGTCTGGTTCCTTGTTTCAGTCAATGATTATCAGCCCATAAAACAGAAAATAATGAAGCTGTTACCCCCTTCTCTTTGGCTCTCACTCCCATTCTGACTCCGACAAGGATCACAACATATCTGCAGCCTTTGAAGCAGCGGATATTTCATTAGCTTTAATTAGCCTGGGTCAGTATTCTTGGGGGAGACCACAGATGGTTTGGGTAGGGCAAGTTTTCTGTCAACTGTTTCCTGGCTGGACTCGGTAGACTTTAAAGGGATAGTCAAGATTGTTTGAAGTGAGGTTGTATAGTCAGTGTATTAGCTACAGTGGATGGCAGTCGACACGCCACCAGTCTGGAGAAGCAGAGAGGAGTTCTGGTGTAAGAAGCTAAGCAATGTGTGGCTGTGGACAGGATCAGAATTTAAAAGAAATGGATATCAGTTAGCAGTGTATGCTATATTTAGAATATTTTCCCTGCTTTACCTTGCCTTTCCTGATTGGAAACGCCACTTCAAACAATCTGAACTATCCCTTTAAATTAATTTCCCCAATTTGCAGTATTAAATTCTATAACTCCTGCTCTTCACCTGACTGTAGCGTCAGACAGCAGCAGAGTAGTCAAAGTAAAAGCAAGACTTTACATCTAATCTCCTGGCCTCTGAAAGACCTGCCACAAATACAGTGATGATGTATCAGAAGCCATGTGTGTTTTTGTGTGTGCAGCTGTAAAACAGCTGGATCCATCACACTCACTTTATTATGAAGGATCTGTTGTTGGCTGCTGTCAGTAGAGGTTTATGGAGTGGAGTCATACAGAATCTGGATCGGAGTGTGAAAATCTGTCTTATTAGTATGGTGACAGCGTAAAGAAGAAAAAAAAAATCAAAAAAATCTGTGTTTGTCCATGAGATATCGTAGCCCCCTTTTTATGTAAACATAGAGAACAGATACTGTGAGACATCGGGACCTTTGCACAAGAGTCTCTCTCTTATAACCCACCCGTGTTTCATAGCGACAGAGAGGCCTCCTCAGTTGACATTTCGGAGCATGTCCCACGGTGTAACTGCATCCAAAGCAGTGGAAGAATGAATGAGTCACCACAAAACAGAACATGGTCATTGTTGCCTGTGCCAGTGTAGAGGGCTCAACTTTTGGTAAAAAAAAAAAAATGGCTATAATGGTGCTCAGTTCTTTCCATTTTGGAGGGAAAACAGGAAGCAGCTCCTCCCTGTGTCGCTGTAAAGTCCCTTGCTGGATGTGAAGAAACGTGAAGAGCGACGCGTGGAAGCGTGTGTTTGGTTTGTAGGATATCCTCTTTGTTCTGCTGGACCGAAGAGGAGTCAGCTCTAAAGAGATGTCCTGTGACCTTTCCTCTGAGATGCTGTCATGCAAGCAGACTTCCTTGTGTGTTTCCAGACAGACACTCCTTGGACTCATTAGTAAACAAAAACCACAGGATCTATTGTCCCTTTGAGAATGACTAACCAAAGCCTGTGGATGGTAAAGATTAGTGGGACACTTAATAATCCCACAACAAAAGTGATGTTGACATTTCTAGCTTCTTATAAAATTACAATGACAACTTTACTTTTATTTCTTGTTTCTTGTTTTCTTATTTTACTGATACTTTTCAACACATTTTAATGACTATTCTATTTGCTTTGAGGGCTGGGCAATATATCAATATTGTATTGATAGTGTGATATGAGAGTAGATATTGTCTTTGTAGATTTTGTATATTATATTTTATTTATGTTTTAAAGGCTGCTTTACAGTAGAGTGTACTCATTATGTCCACTGATGATTATTCATCAAAGATAGTGAACTAGTATATGATGATGTCCACAGTGAATCATCGCAAAGGACGATGATAGGCTGCTGGGTTTTAAAGGGTCATCGTCTCTGCACCACGTTTGTAATGTAATTCTGTTTGCTAAGCAGGACATGACATGACATGGAGATGTAGTGTGATGAACAGTGGCAACAACTTCTTTTTTTTTTCCCTCCCGCATGACAAAAATGGAACTTAGGCAGGTTGGAAGTTGCAAAGTTGCGATTGCAACAATAAACACCAATTGAACCAATCTCTGTGAATTCTGCCTGACTTTACAATTTTGTCCAGTCACTGCATCTTTTCTGCAAATCTGACCATTCATTTTGGCTTCCTGCGAGTTCCACCCTTCATAGCAGGCCCCTAAGCAAACATCATACATACGTCTCAAGGAACTGACTCAATGTTGTACTGTTTACTTTCTTGCAAAAAAGGCCTGAAAACATTGCAGCATGCATCACAGTTTTGTAGAAAAGTTGCTGTGAAATCTGACATTTTAGACCACAACAGTCCCCCGCAAAATTCTGCAGAATCCTGGAGGATTGGTGAAGGACTCAGTGTTCACTGACTGTCAGCCATCACAATGAACGACCCACTATTTGTGATGCTGTTTCAGAGAAAATGTGTATATTGCAGCATAGCGTAAAAATACTGAGATGTTATCTATAAGCCATATTGCCCAGCCCTGTTTTCTGTATAATTTAACTCTGACCATCTCAGTGACTTTTCCTGATTTCCTGTTTCTGTGATAACTCCTATGGCAATTCCTTTTCTGATTGTGACTCTCTATTTTCTCTCCTCGCTTTCAATCATTTCCTTTCTAACTTTCCTGAAACTTTAACCTCACTGCACCTGCCTGGCTAACTTGATCCTGCTCCCTGGTCCTTGTGTCGCTTTTCTTGTTTGATCCTTGGCCTTTGGCTCCTGTTTGTGCCCTATCGACCTCTGCGTCACGTCTCTTCCCCCCCTGTCTCTTGCTCCTTTGCTCCTCGCCCCCCTCATTGGCTGCCATAGCACACTGGTTGGACTCGTCATATCTAAGGAACATACAGAGCCCAGTCGAACCAGACTACAGTAAGTCCTTAAAGCACTTCTTTCTTTTTTATGCTGCAGTTTCACTCCTCTCTTGTCTTTGGCACACTCTCCTGTCACCTGCTCCGCTCAGTTATGCACTCTCATTTCCAAACACACTCTCAGATAACATTCCAAGGACGACTCAGCTTGGGCATACACTGTTTGACTCCATCGAGTCTGTTTTTCCAAGTGTCTTGCAGGCGTCTCCCAGTGATTTCAGATGCCAGTGGAAAATGATTGGGTTGTTCCATCGAGTAATACTGTACTTCATCACACTCGAGTGACAACACTTGCATTTCCAGCTGAAAACATCTTCTGGAATGGAGATATGTTGGAATTAAACATGTTCGTCTCTGTGGACAGACAGCCAACACTTGCAAAAATGTGTTCCGCGATTTAATTTGAAAAGTGCTTTTTGTAATTTCAACCTTATGCGGATGGCTCATCCCAGTGATACAAACCAGCTGTTCCACAGAATCACTATGACATGAGTGCAAAAAAAAGTGCAGTTTTTATACACAATGGTCGGTTTTGATGCGTACATTGTGAGCCGTGGGAGAGCACAACAGGTCAAGCTTAATAGTGAAGCCAGAAGTTATTCCAAAGAGTTCCCCGGAGGGCAATGAGTGGACTTGGAGACAGAGTTGTTTGGCAGGCTACCAGCAAAAGGGTTAAGTAGCAGGGGTCCTGTCTACATGAGTTAAGCTGAGAAAGAGGCAGCTGGCATATTAATATGTTACATCAAGGAAGGGAAGGAAGGAAGAGAAAGAGATGGAGAGAAAATAGGGAGAGAGGGGAAAATATGTATTATTAAAGTTGAGATGAAATGAAAAATGACTTTTTCACACTTTAAAATTACATCCCTAGTTATGTTGCGCACAACAGTGTATGTCAAAATATTCAAAATCAACATGTTTTTATTGTTAAATCAAAATCTAGTCAAAAGAAACTATGGTGAGTACTTACATAAACGAGCACTGGCCATTTTCAATGAACAATGTCATGACATCCACCCGTCAATCAATGTTCAACTTTTAGCAGTGCAGAGCTAAGGGCTTTATTAGTTAGCTAGTTAGCAACATCATGCTCTGTAGGTGGATCTCGCGTAAACCTTGCTCTGTCTCACCAAAATACCAGCCCGCTGGCTAGAATTTATTCACTTTGAGGAAAGTGGTAGCTGTGACGGCAGATTATGCACAAGACATTTCACAGTAGACTGCTTTAGCAGTTAGCTAACGTTCGCTACATTGAGCATACAATGGGTTGGGGGCCAGGACTCAAGCGCAACTTGAAGAACTGTACAACTTAAAGGCATAATGTGCAACATTTCCTAAAACAAAAAAACAGTGTGTAGACTCAACAAGCAACTATCTGTCTTTGTGTGTTTACGAACAGCTCAAACAAATCCTACTGATTCTACCTTTAATGACTCTATTATTTGATTTGGGGAAAACTGGATCATATTTTAGAGAGAAAATGCTTTTTTGTTTTCCCTCTGATGACCTCTGGCTGCTCAGCTCCAACTCTTGGTCAGGTGCCGTTAACGAACTGGAACTGAACACAGCCTCCAAGAAAACAGGGTATACAGCATATACAATATACAATACAATATATACGAAAGGTAGCTTTAGTTGTTGCTAAAGTAATTTAGCTACCCACTAGCTGCTGTTAGTTAGGCCCGGCATGCTGGGAGCCAAACCCAGCAAGAAAACCACCTTTGTGCTGTATTCCCTGACGTCAAATGTCCGGAGGCGTCTTGGAGGCGGCGATCGGTCCCAGTCTCGCTCTGTTCACTGGAAGCTCCTAGTACGGGAAGAGTTTTGACAAGTCCCTCCCTGGCTGCCTTTTTTCCAGAAAACAAGTCAATATGCAGAATCAGCACTCTCCTTTCTGTTTCATGAGGACTTTAAAGATTTTTGATGGGCTTGCTGAGGCAGTGTGGTTTGAGTCTTGTTCTTGCAGATTCTGGCTCGCCCTCAGTCCCTCTCTAAATGGCTCGGGTGGTGTTGGGCCGATGCCGTGGGCGCTGCATTTGGGGTTGAAGGTCAAACCCAATGCGGCTAGGCTTTAAAGGCCAGGCCGGGCTCACTGCTCAATCAAGTCTTTGTCTTCTGCATAGGCCTCTATGTGTTCAGAGGGGGCCCATGGCACAAAGCCGCCACAGTTCTACTGAACAGCTTTAATAGCTAAATAAGTTTGTGAATTAAGAGTGTGGAATGCTCCTTTTTTTTTCATCCCACCCGTCATGTCTGCACTCTGACAGTTTCATCACTCTTGATGGTGGCGGTGCTCGACGAGGGGATCCCCCCTCCCGTGCGCTGGAAACAGTGAGTGATGCACAGGAGAATGGGTCTCGGAGTAAAAGAGCCGCTCGTTAGCAGCAGGGCACAACCCGGCACTCTAATCAAAGGATCTCAGGCGGCGGCGGTCCCGCACTCGCCAGGCCGTAACGTCAAAGCGGCGAGCTCAGAGAGAGTTGGGGCTACGAGCGGCTGTTGACCTGCCGGCGAGAACCCACTCAAGTGATTAGATTATATGCGGGTCAAATGAGGCTCTTTGATGGCTAACTTTGATGTTGCCTGTCTTCTGGTTCCACATTCAGGCCGAACAATCGTTCCTACAAGTCTGACAGTAACAGTCTGCACTCAGGCACCCTGCCAGGCTGTGCTGAAGCCTGCAGTTCTGTCGTTACATGTTCACCCTAACTGCATGTTTTCATAGGCAGCGCTCAGTTTACTTTGACAGAAATGAGGCCTTTTCCTCACCAGGAATGGGATGTCTTGTGGTGCCAATGCTGTGTGTAAGGAAAGAGAATTTAGCAGTGTTAAGAGAGGACAGCTGTTTACAGCCACAGAGGAGGCAGGCAGTGGAGCATAGACAGTGTGAGATTTGTTAAATGAATAATATTTTAATTGCTACAGTATAGGCATATAGTGATTTTCTCTGTGCATTTTTAAACATAACTTTGTGGCCTTTCATACAGTCTCACTTTTAGTTTCACTTGACAATGGCAGTGACAAACTGTGGAACCATTTATTGTGTCATTCCAAGTGTGAGGCGATGTCATCGCCACTGTAACATTTGAGAGTTGGCTCTACTCAGGAACATCCACACTAGGGCTGCACGATTAATCACAAAACTATCGAAAACCCAAAATTACCAAGAGCAGTATCCAAATTCCAGAACCAGAACCGCATCGTAATATTCTGAAAAAGGAAAAATGTGAGAAATCAGCATTATAATGAAGTACTGTAGTGCTGCAGAGATGCCCCGCCCTACAAGCCCTACAAGTTCTCCAGATGAAAGAAAACATGTTTGTTTGGTACAGACTCGCCAAAATGTCATATCATCACGATTTTTTTTTTTTTTTTTGCCAAAATGAAAATTGTAATGCAAAAATGATAATTCCCACTAATTGTATGTCATAGTACAATCGCAGTTTGAGTCAAATAGTCACAATATGACTTTTTTACCATATCGTACAGCCCTAATCCATATCCAATTAGCAGCAGACATCATTTCAACTGTGTAACCCACTTCTAGCCAAAATGGTCTTGAAGTTGTTTCAGCTGAGTTTTTCTCCACACAGCTTGTGAGATGTGTGATGTACAGACTGAGATTAATATCCCAGTGAGCACCGACCAGGATATCAACGTTGATATATAGTTGAGAACGGGTTGATATTTTGACCTCTTCTCGCTCTCTTCGCCCTCTTTTCAAACACCTGAAATGCTGTTACATCATCAAAGTGTCATATAACACTAGGTTAAATCTTTTCTAATTTTATGTGGTTGAGTGAGTTAAATACAGGACTTTCATTCAGGCAACTGGGTTTCAAGTCCTGTGTGGCATTTTATTTTATAGCTTTCACCTGAGAAATTTGGATGTAGTTTCTTGCTGGGTGTCCAATGTGACAATAGGCAGTTATTTACACATTGAACACTTGAAAATTGTCACTGGGATATATGTAGTTGTTTAGTGGTCCATCTAGTTTGTGGCTAAGCTATACCAGACTTATGGTTAAACATCTACGAAACTTTCAATGACAGCCCAAATTTAGCCATGTTTTAGTCAAGGCATCAGAGTTACGTATTGATACCTATTAGATCTTGTTTAAATGCAAAATTACTTGCCGGGTAGCGTATTTTTAAAATAGCTAGTCTGGCTTATCAATTTGCACCATTTACAGCAGAGGGAATGCATGTAATTAATTCAGTCTCACCAGAAGCAGGGATAACATGTATCTCCACTGGGGATAAAAAATGAAAGACCACAGAGGGGGGTATCAAAAGCAGAGAGGGGGTGTAAGGCAGCAAGGTTCTCCACAGGGTTTTAACACAGAGAACACACAGCCACAGAGTGAGACACAAAATCTTTAACTTTTAATTAAGTAGCCCCTGGTAAGCATGATTAATGTCTGCTGTCAGTGTCCACATGTCCAGTGATGTGTAATCATCAAAGGAGAAGGAAAAGGTAGGAAACAATATACACCAAGAGTGGTGGCATTTTCTCCGCACACTGTGTTTGTATGTATGTGTGTGTGTGTGTATGTGTGTGTGTGCAGATTTATTGTTTTGCACATATTTGGGCATGCATGTTTGCAACAAGAGGCTCAGCAGATGCCTACTTAGAACATGACTCTCAGCTTTTGGCATGGCAAGTAGCATCTGACTGCAAGAAACAGTACAAATATTGACTTCCTCCCTAAACTCACACTGCCAGTCTGAAATCAGAGGCTGGCAGGCCCGTCCTAACAAAGTGTTGGCAGCAGTGTGAGAACAGGGCACCCTGAGGGCCTGGGCTATTTTAAGTTTCATGGGCTTAGCCTGTGGCATTGGAATCATAATAATACCGCTGACATTTTTGTTGATAATGAGTTACTCATATAGCTCATTAAGATGTTTTATAGAGGTAGCTAAATCGAGAAATTGACAGGGTTTCAAAAGTCTGGAAAAACTGATTAGTAGAACCAACCTTGTTGACATAGTTCTGTAGAAGATTGAGATATAAAAATCATAAAGCTTATGGAGGCTGTTAATAAAATAAAATGCCAAGATTTTTGAGATGTTGAAGGGCACTAAAATGCAAGAAGATTGATGACGTAGAATGTGTAGCACTTTTAATGCGTGAGCGTACAGTGGAGTTTGTGTCAGTGGATGCTCACCAATGCATTTAAATAAATCAGCACGACATTTTGATACACATCCTGTCCTAACCCACATATGTGGCAGATGGGTGGAGTGTTTTATATGCAGTGCAAGAAGAGAAATGAAGAAGACAAAAGAAATTTAACTTTGTCTTTTTGTCCTCGCTACATTTCTTCATGATTCTTCATTGGAGGGCGAGGTTCAGGCACAGTGTAGCAACTTTCTTGACTCAGTGATTTCATCAAGGACACTTTAGCAGAGACAATGGACACAGCAGATGTAAGTCAACCAGCTGCTTTGAAAGGGATAGTTCAGATTATTTGATGTACACCCTACAGTGGATGGCGGTTGACACGGCTTTGGTTTGGAGAGGCAGAGAGGAGTACGAGCACAGAAGCTAAGCAACATGCTGCTGTGGACGGGGTCTGCAACAAAAGGCATTTTAGCCACTTAATAAAGGCCCACCTAAAAAAATGTGTACGTTCTATTTAGAATATTTCCATTGATTTACTTTGCCGTCAGATAGGCTTAAGGGAAACGGCTGTAAGCCAAATGTTGCTCTCTCCAAAGCAACCAGACACTATTAGCAAAATCAGTAATTTTACCTTGCAGGCCACGAGAGTTGCTGGTCTACTACTGCCTTGATCTGTTAGTTTGTGCTATTGTATGACTTTGACTGACATTTTAAAACACTGAAGTGACGCAGTAGCACAAATAAACAAGCTGATCAAGGCAGTGATAGACCAGCAGCTCTCGTCTTCTGCGAGGTAAAATAACTCTTTTTGCCGAAGGAGTCTGGTTGGTTTGGACAGGGTGATATTTGACTTGTATTAGTTGCCTGTTTTCTGTCTGACAAAGCTGCCTGACAGCAAGGTAAAAGTGGTGAAAATGTGGCTGAAATATGTTCTGCTGCCGACCATTGCTCAGCTTCCTACACCGGTACTCTTCTGCTGTGTCCACCACCATCTACTGAAGATTATACACTGACCATCAGCACCTACCTCATCCTCCAAACTATTCCTTTAAGGTTTCAGAAGTGAATCGGTTTATCTAAAATAAAAAATCTGGACTGTGCTGATGGGATTACCCCGTTTCACTTGGCTGTCCGAGCAAGTTAAAAGAAGTAATTGCAGCTTTTGTATGATTCATGTCTGAGTACCTCACATTCCACCAGTTGACCTACATGTTTAATGACCAGTCAGCCCAGTTAACTTTCCTCTCTGTAGACCATTGATATAACTCCTCTCTGCTCTGCTGTCTGATGTGTTTGACTTGGTGCATGAGGAGGGAATTTTGAGGCTCTCTTCCACAATCACTCACAGAGGATTTTCTTCTTCTTCCTCTGCAGCCGCTGGCACAGTAGTGATACTGACTCAATCTCCCACTCAACTTCCAACCCTCTGATATCATCAGCGTTCAATCAGGATGTCTGGTGCAAACTCGTGGCCCTGCTACTTTGGCTGATATCCACATACTTTGTATTTCAGTGTTTGCATTGATTAGGTTTCAGACAACGTACTCAGCTCTGTGTTTGCAACAACGAGGCTTTATCAGAATCCGTCTGCCACTATTTGTGAATATGTCGGGTATGTGTCTCCATGTCCATGACACATGCAGAGAGGAAGATGAGCCTTAATACTGTAATTTCATGGTTATATTTGAATGTGTGGGCAAGAGCGTGCCTGTGTCAGTGTGTGCGTCTTGTTAGGGCCTATGTGTGGTGCAACGCTGCAGCAACCCAACCACAATTGAGATATGGAAATAGACGCCATAATTTGTATGTGGCTCTCATTTAAGCCACAGTCATGTTCTTCAGTTTTTACTTTCTGAAACATTTAACCAAAAGCTTTCCTAGGGGAAATAATCCCCAAACAGTATCCCATATCACATTGTCTTTAATAAACTTAACAGCTTGAATCTGGCTTATAATATCTAAACCCGGCAACAGATGGATATTAATGCTGAGCCTGTGGTCGTTGTCTGTTTATGTGTGGTTTAGCTGACAGATCCTCCTCCCCTCTCTGTGTTTCCAGTTTATTACAGAGCTCTCGTCAACTTCACTGACTCCCTGGTCTATAGCCCCGAGCTCGAGGACATCTTCTCCCCGGCCTTTAATGAGATCTCTGAAGCGGTGGTGGACACGGTATGTCCTGTTCTCGTCGGATAAACTCTGCTGAGTAGCTGACAGTACTCTAACACTGGGTTGCACCAAATTTAATCTGAATCTTAATGAGTAAATCCAGTTTTAAAATAAAGCAGATGAATTGAAAACAAATCTCATTTTAGTAAATCCAAGTTTACTGGTCTAAACAGAAATCAGATAGAGTTTAATCAATACAGAGGCTTGTTTAGCCAAATTGAACTAGATAAATAATACATTTTAGGACTGCCAGGACCAAGTCCAATAGAAGGTTCTGTATTCCTTAAGCAAATGTTTTTTTTGTTTTGGCAGCTACCTAAAAAATTCACATAATATGCCATTGTTTGCTAGATAGCTATAAAGTTAACAAATGTGACATTATTTGCTAGCTAGCTAAATTGTTATCTAGTTAGCTAAAAAGTTCACAAAATGTGACATTACTTGCTAGCTAGCTAAAAATGTTAGTTAGCTTAGTTAGCCTCCTCATGGTGGTTTGACAGAGAAGCTGTAGGTCTGATTCTCTTCCTTTGAGAAAAACTTGTTGGCTGAATCGTAGTTCTTTAGCTTTTTTAGGAGCTTGATTATTTTGCCCAGTCCATCTCAAAAAAGCAGCTTAAAGGCAGTTTAAAGTTAATGGATAACATTTTAAATTAATTGGAGTTTAAGTTTGGTGCAACATTATTTAAAGTTAAACCGTGATTTAATGCAGTTTAAAATGTATCCTTGTCGGTGCAGTCCAGCCTGAGGCTGCCTTATAAGGTCCAGGCATGCTATTTATGACTTTGCTGATTTAAGTATGTGTGACCTTATGTGAAAAATAAAGCCCAGGTCTGTTTATTTCAACTTAACCGACTCTGGTTTCCCCCCCCACAGTTGGAGTCAGACTACAACAGGATTCCAGGTGTCCAGACAGTCAGCGTGGTCCTCATTAAGTAAGAACACAAATCTGTTAAATCACTCCTTGTGACACTCAAAGTAGATACCCTGGAGCTGTGTGCTGCTGCTGCTGCTGCTGCTGCAGCATGAGTCTTATTCTCTCCAGGTGATATTTCTTTTCCTTTTTCCAAACTGCTCAAGGCCAACAGTGTAGGCCTGCAGTCGGTAATTCATCGGCAGTGAGTAATTTCTCTAAGGGACATCCAAAGAGAAATCTTGCCACTATTAAGAGCTTTCCTGTTTGAGCATCTGCAGTGCACGCCACAGACTCTGTAACCTCACCAGACCTTTCATGCTCTTTGCAGGAAGATAATAAGAGGCGATGGCGTGGACATGTTTGTGGAGTTGGACGTGGGCTCAGACTACAACAGCGATGATGAACAGATCCGCAGCGTGCTGTACAATGTGGTGAAGGAGGGAGCCATTGCTTCCTATGTTACATCAGTCGAGGGCTTTCAGTTCAGACGGCTTGGGGAAGGTAAGACCCCAAGAAAGAGGAAGAGTTTGCTGTATGTTTGGAGGAAATTAACGAGTAATTCCAGTATTTTTAAACCTGGGCTCTGCCCATTCTTGAGAATTGGGACAAATCATGCCCTATGAAAAAAAAAACTATATGTCATTTATGAAATGTTTTGGTTTGCTGTAATTAATAATTGATTTCTAAACTTGCTCTGTGCCAGAGAACATCCTTGTCCAATACAAGAAATCACAGCTTTGAACTATTTAAAAAAAGTTTAAATCCTTGAAAATCTAAGACTAACAATTCCTACTTGATAATTCTTGATAACATGGGTATAAATGTGTGCTATTTTAATCATCTGTCTTAAAATGGATTTTTAATGAAAATGTTGGCCCTTTAAAGCTGTGTCCCACATTTCCATCAAATCTGTCTGTCTATAGGCTAAGCTCTACCCTGTCCCACTTCCTGGTTTAGAAAAAGCAAGAATACTGTTCATACATCGGTGAAATTTCTATTTTTCAACAATTTCATCAAATAATATTGCTATCAGATGTTTCTGTACCATAACATGTCAACTCCGTAGCCCTTCTAAATCAAAGCTAAATTAGAATTATGGCTTGAAAATGTGTCTTTTGACTACGTCAACTCTGGTGGTGTCTACATTTAATAAAAAAATTAATTAGGTGGCGCTTTAATAGCCCAGAGTTTGATCTTTTAAAATATATTTTCCCAGCAGAATTGAAGAGTAAAAATTAAACCCCCTCAAAATATCCTTTTGTCCCAATTCTCAAGAATGAGTGACATATTTTAGGGTCTAAATTACTAAAGTTTTGCAGTGCATTGGCTGCAACGTAAGCCCAGGGGGCAAATGCACCCGTCAAAGTACAACCACTAAAAGTTCTGGTTAACAGGCTCGGATCATCCTCAGACAGCCCTTTCCAACGTGGAACTGAAAGCGTTATGTTGCTCCATCCATAGCTAGAGCTACCGCCATCGGTTAGTTTGTTTACAATTTACAATTTCAGGTAGTAGGCATTTTTTTTGAGTTATTGTGTGACTTCGGTGTTTTAACATGTTACTTCAGACGATCTACTGGACCACTTCCAAACCTTTTTTGTACCTTTTAGTCATTTAGAGCCCAAAATATGTAAAAAGAGCGCCCAGGTTTAAAAATTCCAGAATTACCTTTTAAGGTCCACCACAGCAGGAGGCGGTGTCCTTAACATTTCCCTCTGGTTTCTAGCTCAACCTCCGCCTCCAGTGGAGCCTATAGCAGTGCCAGGTTTGTACTGTGCCATGTCTGCAGCATGGTGACTGAGCCGACTGTACTGTAGAATCAGTAGGATGACTGTAGTGCCTTTAGAAAGAACAGTCGAGCATTTCCCTTCTTATTATGTCGAAATGTTGCCTTAACTTTATTGTGTACAAGCAACGGTCATGTGGTCTGCAGAATGTTTTGCATGGAAGCACCAGTGTAAAATAGACTTCTGTGTTTGGTCACTTAAGTCGAGTAGTGCACATTGAATAAGGCGGACCTCTGCATGGCATGAGTTTGATTAGGAATGCTGCTGTTCTCTGCGATCTCAACCAGCTTCTGATGCAGTATAAACCAAAAACTCTGCACACAGGCATGGCATCCAATAGGAAAAGATAATGTCAGTGTCATTACCCAGATGACAGAGCTCCCATCTATCTATCTGTGAATCTATTCTGTCTCTTTCTGTCTTGTCTTGTTTGAAGTTATGATCATGGGCACAGCAGATAAACGAGAAGGTCAGGTCGTTAAACTTACCATTCTGATTAATAACGGATTAGTGGGTTGGTAAAAAAGGGTGAAGCATCTCCCCATTATGAGAGAAACAGTGTGTGCATTTAGGCACGAAGTACACCAGTGCAAATTCTTTAAGTTAACTATTTACTTTAGAGGCTAAAGGTTAAATCCTCGTCCTCTCCTGTCCTGTCTTGTCAAATTGATAACTACAGTTTTTAGTTTTGTTGGTTAAATCTCCTACAATAGTTGCTGCAGTGACGTTGATGCGCGCGTGGAAACATTTAAATTTACTGAAAGCCTTTCTTGTCATGAAAGTAAATTGTTAAATAAAACACCCACTAAAGAAATCACCTGGAAACTCATGCTGCTCAACATGATTTAAAAGGCAACATAATTTACAGGAACCGATAGAGGTGGAATGAAATTTCCATCCGGGTGTGGGTCTCTGAATCTGAGAGAAATATTTGTTTGGGTGGGTGGTAGGTGGATGTTTTATGTGTACATGCAGATTCAGATGATGTCAGAGCTGATCCACGCATCACTGTTGTGTCTACTCTAGTCTGTCTCGTGTATGTTGTAATCTGTGTGTCTGTCAGTTTTTCTGTCTTAGTCTGTCTAGTCTAGTTTTTATGTCTGTCTTGCCGCAATGTATGTGTTGACCCACAACTGCAGGATGGGTAAAATAAGGTGAAGCGTCTTCCCGTTAAGAAAGACACAGTGTGCACATTTACAGATCAGCACAAATTAATTGAATCAGTTTATTTGAAACAATTTATTTTAGATGAAGTTTAATTGTATTTCTTCGGGGCGTTCCTCTGTCTTGTCAAGTTCATAACTACAGTTTTTAGTTTTGCTGCTTATGTCCTACAATATTTTCTGCATTGACATTATTGCACACATGGACACATTTAAAACAACTGAAAGCAGCCTTTCTAATCATTTAAGGAAATCATTAAAAAAAACATTCATACAAAAGACACAATAGATAAATCACCTAGAAAGCTTTGGCTCCCTGATATAATTTAAAAGGCTTTATAGCCTACAGGGACCGATAGATATGGAATGAAATTCCTATGTGGGTGTGGGTCTCTAAATCATAGAAAATAATCATTTCGGGTATTGGAGGGTGGATGATTTATGAATGTATGCAGAACAGCTGATCCGTGCATCACTAGTGTGTCCAGTTTTGTCTGTTTAGTGTTTGTTGTAGGCTGTGTGTCTGTCAGTTTGTCTATTTTTGTCAAATCTAGTGTGTGTGTCTGTGTAGTCATGATGTGTGGTTTGACTTCAAACTTGCGGGTTGGGCGGGTTCAGGTGGGTGGGTCAAGTGACGAAGTAGCATTGTGAGTACGGGAACATCGCGTGGCATAGTCCACCTTCTCTTCTGCCCTTTCTCTCGCTCGCTCTCTCTTTCTCAAACACACATGCGATGGCTGCAGAGCTGTGCAATTCAGCAAACAGTGCATCCAGTGCGTGCTTTCAGCTCAGCTGGTTACTGCTCAAAGCATGTCAAAATAGGTTAAATCTTGGAACTGTGGACTCTGGCTTAAAAAGACAGTGCAGACATGAAAGGATCTGATCAATCGATCGTTGAAGCACAGAGTGGATTTTAAACCCAACAGAAAACTTAATGCTGAAGCTGTTGATAGTCTTTACAACATGCCTGAGTTTTTCTCGCTCTAGTAACTTGATGGTTGACGGGTTGAGGATGCTGTAGTTTCTCACTTCACTTTGTTTTATTTGTGCTGTGACGTTGTAGTGTAGTGTCGTAGTGTATTGGCCGGACTGTAGCCTTGGCTTGCATGTCTTTGAAAACTGCTCCCTCCTCCTTGTTCCCTCTGCATCTCTCTTAGTAACCCCCAGCATCAGACCCTGCATGCCAGATGAGCACAGGTGTGGTGATGGGACATGTATCCTGATGGAATACCTGTGTGACAACAGACCAGACTGCAGAGACATGAGTGATGAGACCAATTGTGGTGAGTGGCTTCAGCTTGGCCAGCAAGTTGTAACAGAGTCGGCTATAGCATGGAATTGTGGCTTGACGTGAGATTTGTTCACTTACGGTAACAGCTCTACACTCTGTATATTTGCTAAGTTTAATCAGAGATTTGTTTTAGAAACAAAACGGCCAGTTCCCCCAGTCATCACCACCCCTCCCACCACAACCACCACCGTCAAGAAGCCCCCACGGATCCCCGGCCCACCTGGACCCTGCAGGGCGGATCAAGCCACATGCCAGAGCGGAGAGTGTATCCCTCGAGACTACATCTGCGACGGAGAGAGGGACTGCTCGGACGGAAGCGACGAGTTCAGATGTGGTAAGTTACACCGCCATCGTTTGCATGCGCAGACTCTCAGAGAACAACATCCACTCTAATTATCCTCTATCCTTTCACAGGCACTCCATCCCCCTGTGAACCCAATGAGTTCAAGTGTAAAAATGGCCGCTGTGCCCTCAAACTTTGGCGCTGTGATGGAGACAACGACTGCGAGGATAACTCTGATGAAACAGACTGCCGTAAGCCTCAGTTTTCTTCTGACTCATTAAAGGTGCCCTGTGAAGGAATAGCTTAGCATAAAGACTGGAAGCAGAAGGAAACGGCTGCTTCTGGCTATTACATAGTTCCTGCACAGAACCCACAACTTGTCAAACACATGACGTGCTATTTGACCCTTCCTAAGTCCCGCCCCTTTTTGCTCTGTGTTCCATAACTAGTAAGGTGAGCAAGTTTGGTACCCAGCGGAACCTCAGTAAACTTTCTCCTTTCCTGTGTCTTGTGCACAATTTTATTTCCCCCAGGACAGTGAAGTCATGACCCACCCTACTCTAAATCTGATTCGTTATTACTCATTGTCATAGTTAGTTTGGGTTGGTTGGGTTGGGTAGCTTATGAGTAGGTTTAGGCATGAGGAGTGTGACCGAGTAGAGTTAAGGCAAGAATATCAGGGTAAGCCAATCAGAGGCAGAGCTGGGTGGGATATGCCTTTCCCATCCTGGGGAAAAAATATTACCATACATGCTATGTGCGAGGCTTGTCTATGTTAAAAAGAATATCATATATTGAAGCAAGCAACATATAGTCCTATCTTACGTTAGCTCATGTTAGCAAAATGCTAGCCAGCTAATGTACATCAGTCGTTAGCTAGCAAGTAACATGGTGATGGTGATGTCTAACCTTAACCAAGTGTTAAACCTACCCAGATCTTACCCACAGCGAAGAAGAATAATGTACAAATCTATCATTTCGCAAGTCAAGGATTCCCCTCTCTACCTGACCACATCTGCTGATATTAGCAGAACACTAGTTAACTAGCTAGCTAATCTACATCCATCGTTAGGTAGCTAGCTAGCTCACGTTTTGCTAACATCAGCAGTAGTAGCTCCTCCAGCAAGATCTTTAAACCATCTCCAAAATTTGGAGACAAGGAGACAAGAAAGAAATCAAGTTGATAGAGGTTCAGCTGGCTACCAAGTTTGCCCTATTGTCATTGGAGCACAAGGTGAAAAAGGGCGGGACTTTAGAAGAGTCACGTTTAGAGATGCTGGTAGGCAAATTTTGTTACCTTCTGTTTCCAGACTGTTTAGTCTTTATGCTTAACTGAGCTAATAACCTCTGGCTTCATATTTAGTGTTCAGATAATGAGAGTGTTATCAATCTTCTCATCTAATTCTAGACCTTAAATTAATGCCGCCGTTTACAAGTGATCAAATGTTGCTGTAAATTTCCATTTTGTCATGGCTACAGCCACCCAGGGTCCTGATGACAGGTGTGCTCCTGAGCAGTTTGAATGCCTGAGCGATCGCACCTGCATCCCAGCCAGTTACCAGTGTGATGAAGAGCCAGACTGCCCTGACCGCTCCGATGAGTACGGCTGCAGTAAGTCTCACCCCCAACAGCTGTCTGCAGCTCTCTGCTCCTACAATCTTTCTCTCTCTCCCGTGCACATTTCACTCCTTTCTTTCTTAGTTTTTGCACTCTCTCCATGCTCCTTTGACTCTCCTCCATAGCCACCCTCTGAGTTCTTTTGTATGCTGTGACTAATTTGCTGTGAACCGGGCTCTTTTCACACATGTGTTGACTGAGACACAGAGCTTTTTGTGAACCCTCCATTCCTGAGAACTGAAAGGGAATTGTCTATAGCAGAGAAGTATGTGTCCTCTGACTTTCAGGCCATTTATGAGCTCCACTGGATCGCCAAATTCCAGTCACATGCCAGCCTTTTTGTACATGTGCATTTATTATGCGGTTAAAACTGTTCTCATGTTCTTGACACTTCACAGCCCCTCCCTCTGTGACGAGCCCGCCGGAGGAGTCTGTTCAGGCAGCGCGTGGGGAGACGGTGACGTTCACCTGTCAGGCTGTCGGAGTGCCAACACCCATCATTACCTGGAGACTGAACTGGGGACACATACCTGTCAGCGGCAGGTGGGTTTAATGAGAAATTCTCTGCCACGCTGACTTATTATTATCTATACTACTACAAACTAACAATATTACAAACTAAACTAACTAATTTTACTAACTAACTTCTGATGTATAATAACAATAAAACATCAATGAAACCTCTAGATAAGAAGCCACATGGATACCAAAAAATCATCTTACTGAGCTGGTAAAACATGGTGAAATACAGTTTGCTGATCTCATTTTCAAATTATTACACAGTATGACTCCTCCACTGCTCTGTGCTTACATCACGTTTAAAAAAAATAGCCGAACTACTAGAGCAACAACTAGAGGGTGTCGTCTTACCACTAGAAGACAAAGTACTTTTGGCTAATTTGCTTTTTCTGTCGGAGCCTCCCAGGATTGGAACAACTTACCACAACACATACAGAAATGTGCCAACTACCACTCCTTCTCTACAAGATTAAGAGCCTGGTTTATCAGAAATCCAACTTGTGAACACGAGAACAGTGACGCGTTTTGGCGTTGTTTGTGTCATTATTATGCATAGGCTGCAACACGGATTGAATAATACACCCTATTAAATCATGGTTTAACTTTAAATTGTGTTGCACCAAACTTTTAAACTTCGAATTAAGAGAGACTGAAGAAAGTAGAAAAAAATAGAGCGTCCTTGCCAAGTCATAATGAGTAGGCTAATTGACTTTTTAACTGGCTAACAAACAATATAGCTAAATTTGTGAAACCTGTTTGGCTAGCTGGCAAACAATTTAATATTTTGTACATTTTCAGCTGCCTAGCAAACAACATAGCTAATGTTTTGTTAACTTTTCAGCGAGTTAGCAGTATTTTCTTAAATGTTTAGCTAGCTTGCAAGCAATGTAGTCAATATTTTTTTTAGCTGGCTAGCCAACAATGTAATGTTTTGTTAAGAAATATATTTTTATTTGGCTCAGCAAGCATGTTCATACTGATTAAACTCTTTTTAATTTCTGTTTGCATCATTAAACTTTGATTTAATAAACTGAGATTAGTTTTTAATTATGCCAGAGAGCTCTGCTTAATTTCCTATTTTTTCTAAATTCTGATGAACTAATTAACATTGTACATAATAACCACACTTCACCAGGTCTAACACTGTGTTGTCAGGTTGTTGGTTGATCCTGCTGTCATTGACTCTGTGTTATTAAGAGCCTCTTCTAGTGTAGGCTGTGTTTGTATGAGTATATTCTCACTGCTTTTATCGTTGTACGAAGCTTTTATTCTTTGTGCCATCAACTGTTGCCTGTCTGAGAACTGCAGCCCCTCTGACTAACTCTAAGACATATTTTTAGAAATGGTAAATCATGCACTGTCCCAGCCAAATAAAGTAATAAACTAACTAAACTAATTTTGACAACATTACAGATAATTCAGGGTTCATGGAAAACGCTGCCCAAATGATTATAAATATCTTTGGAACTGATAGGCTCTGAATACTAAAAATTTATTTTTGTTGATGTTGCTTTTAGAAAAACATGTGTTTGGGCAGGTTGTCAACAAAACATCTGCATCTGATGAAAGCCAGTTCTGCCTAATTGATTAGCAACAGACCATGAAGATTTGAAAATGGCTATAAACTTTCCCTCTCAACATTTTTCTTACCTGACACGTGATGACTTCTCTTCAAGGCCACTGTATCAACAGCCCTCTCAGATCAGTGTATCTATGCTGCCGACCCATAAATGTATTCAGACCTGTGATTTTGATTAGTGAGATATTTGTGGTGCACTCCAGCTCCGAAAGTTGCTGTTTCAGGATGTTCGTTCTGGGCGTAGTCTGCTGTATGCGTCGTTGGGCAATCACTGTTAAACTTAATGGATTTTTATGTAACAACATTTCTGCAGACTGTTCCTATTATGGTCCTTTCTGTGTTCCCAGGATCTCCATGACCAGCGAGAACGGCCGAGGCACCCTGACCATTCGTGATGTGAAGGAGGCGGACCAGGGGGCGTACACCTGTGAGGCCATCAACGCTAAAGGCCTGGTGTTCGGTATCCCTGACGGTGTGCTAATTCTCACATCAAACCCAAATCCAGGTACTGACGCCTCACTTTCACTGTGGGCTCACCAGCAGAAACACCACAGCAAACTATAAATTAATCGTCGAGTTCTGTCATTTTCTCTGTAGGCAACTGTCCTGATGGTCACTTCAGCGTGGATGGCCGCTGTTTGCCCTGCTTCTGTGCCGGAATCACCAAGAACTGCAAGAGGACCGGCCGCTACCGCGACCAGATCAGCCTGCGATTCACTGACGAGGATGACTTCAAAGGCACTGATGCTTATGAAACTTATTAAACTCCCGCCTGAAATACCTTTAAAAGTTTGTGTGGTGCTAACATTTAGAGCATAAATCAGGCTTAGTGAATCTGTTCTGTTCCTGTTTCCAGGAGTGAACGTCTCCTACCCCTCCAAGCCAAGCACTCCTCCCCTCTCCTCCACTCAGCTCCTCATCAACTCTGAGATGGAGGAGTTCCAGCTCGTCGACCTGTCGCGCCGTTTCCTCAACCTCAAGTCCTTCTGGACCTTGCCTCGGCAGTTCCTGGGCAACAAGGTAAAGAGTAAAATTAAGCTACGTTCCATTTACCTCGGAAGTTTGAGCTGGGAATGACGTCACACACGAGTTGACGGCATTTAAGCATAAGAACACTGCTGCAACATGTTCAAGATAGAAATTGGACAGTATTGTGTGTTATTTAGCCTTGATTTAGACGGGCTACAGAGTTGGCATGTCGAGACACATCTGATACGTTTTAATGAATTTGTTGAAAAATAGAAAGCTTGCTGGTGCTTGAGCAGCATTCCCACCTTTTTTAAACCAGGATGTGAGACACGGGAGCTTAGGATAACTTAAAGGGCCATTATTTTCCTTAAAAATAGATTTTTAAAGACAAAGATGATTGTAATAGTACATACTTATACCTATGTTACGAGTAGGTGGCTTTTAACACATTTTAAAATTGTTTGAAGTTGTGAATTCTTGTCTGGGACAGGAGTGTTTTCTGGCACTGAGCAAATTTAGAAATTAAAAGATTAAAGCAAAACATGATTTATCCCAGTTCTCAAGAATCGGTGCATGGAGCAGCCATCTTTTGAGGTCGGGGTTGTTGCAGTTCTTCCGACTTCAGGCGATGCTCCAGTTGAAATTTCCAACAAGCAACTCAACTTCCCAGTTCAAATGAAGCGCACCATCATTTACAGACTTCATTTCACTTAATTCATTATCACATTTAATAATAAAAAATTATTTAATCTGTTTTTTTTAGATTGACTCCTATGGAGGATCCCTGAGGTACAAGGTGCGGCACACACTGGCCCGTGGTCTGTCTCAGGTTGTGGAGAACCCGGATGTGATTCTGGTTGGAAACGGACGCAGGCTTGTGTACCGCAGAGGCAGCACCACCCCTCCCCAAGTGGCCAACCAGTTGGAGATCACATTCATTGAAGTAGGTCTTTGATTCAAAAAATGTTCTACTAGCTAAAAAAGGACAAGATCTAAACAATTATGTGGTGAATTTGTGATTACTACATGTAGTTCTTTGAAAAAAACTACAAAAATGTTGGAAAGGTTGTCTGCAAATTCACTGATGAGGAAAATAAATACACCAAGTTTTCATACAGTTTGACCAAATTTGACTTATTATATTTGTTAAAATGTAAAAATCAAATCAAAGTGAACCTTCTTGTCATTGTTTTAGAGCAACTGGCAGCACTCCAACGGCTACCCCGTAACCCGGGAGGATCTGATGATGACGCTGGCCAACCTGGAAAGCATCAACATCAGGACCATCTACGACAACTACATGGTCAGCGTGGCACTTAGCGACATTGTCCTGGATACCACCAATGTGGAGTTCAGCACTATGGGTCACGCTAAGGATGTCGAAGAGTGCAGGTAAGAAAAAAAAACCCGTAGTTCACAGAAGAAACAAACAGCACGACAAAAGATACCATCCTGTCACTGTCCTCTGGCTCCAGTGGCTCAAACATGTCTGGACATGTTTGTGTACATAAAACTGCTGGACACAGTGTCCATGTTTCAGGTTGTTTTCAGGTCATAGTGGTGTTTGACATTGAGACAGCGGAGCAGACACACTGCCAGCGTTTCAGAGCAAAGAAAACTGCTTGTTTTTTCATGATTTTGAGACCTTATTTCATATACATAGTAGTGTAGTCATTCAAGTTTGGCTGTATGGTTAATAACACGTTTCTGTGGTGTGACTAGCTCACACATTTATTGTTGCTTTACAGTATCTTAAAGTGTGATGAGAGATCCTTACAAATGAGACAGTAACTTAAACTTTTGTTTTTGAAATAATTGCAGAAATGTATTTTGAGGGACGGCCATGTCATCTACACTGTAAAAAAAAAAAAAAAAAAGTTTTTAGCCTGACTCAGACTCTTAAGTTTTGCAATGAACTAAAAAAGTAAATTATCTCAACAAAAGATCAGTAGTTTGTAAAACTTTTTCAAAACTTAAGAATGTGAGTTGGCCTCAAAACTCAAAAATCTATTGCAGTCCGTTGCCTTGAGATTTTGAGATTTCTCAACTTTTTCGTTTTTGCAGTGTAAATGTAACATCATGGGTCCAGTTCTGGTCAGTAACCTTTGCTGCGTATCATTTATCTCTCATTTGACTTGTGTTTTTTGTCAGCATTTCCTCTGTTTAGTATCTAATAAAAGGGAAAAAAAACAAACTGTATATTGGCTGTGCCTAAGTCAGCTGTTTTTTATTTCCAACAAGGGGAAAGTTTATAATTTGTGGTGTCATAATTTGAGTTGTGTTATCGAAACAGTTGGATCGAAACCCTGCTTGACGATGCCCGTGTTTATCATTCCCAGATGTCCTCCTGGATATTCAGGCCTGTCCTGTGAGATGTGCTCCCCTGGTTTCGAGCGCGTCCCTGGCGGCTCCTATCTTGGCACCTGTGCTGGTTGTAACTGTAATGGACATGCCAGCGCATGTGATCCAATCAGCGGACACTGTCTGGTAATAACTAACTCCCTTTCGGAAAAAATGGCTGTCAGAATTTGCAAATAATCACGTCCTTACTGTAAAACATTGAAGAGTTTAGTGTGTTTATCATGACAGATTTTTCGTTTTTTCTGCTTTAATACTTAAATACTCTTATTCACTTTCTTGCCAAGTTCAAAAGATGATTTCTACTCTTGAGTATGTACTCTGAATATAAAGCTAGAGCCAGCAGGTGATTAGCTAAGCTTAGAATAAAGACTGGAAACATGGCAAAACAACTAATTTGGCTCTCTACAAAGATAAAAACTTCTCATTTTTACATTTCTGTTTGTCTATGAATTAAACAGATAAGATATAACATGCTAAAGGGATAGTTTGGATTATTTGAAGTGGGGTTGTATGAGGTACTTGTTGACAGTCAGCGCATTATCTACAGTCGATGGCGGTCTGCACGCCCCAAGTTAGGAGAAGCAGAAAGGAGCACCAGCATGGAAGTTGACAGGGTCAGCAGCAAAAAATATTTTAGCCACTTTAAAAAGGTCCACCTAAAAAAAAACAGGGTTAGTATATTATATATTCTGAATAATTTTGCTGCTTTACTGCAGTTATACGAGCCAAAAATTGGTCGACCAAACTCCATAGGCAAAGTCAGAATACAGGAGTCTCTGCATCTCTGAACTGGCTGCATGCCAACCAGCATTTACTATAGCTTATACACTGACTATCAAAACATCAAGTACCTCATGTAGCCCTTCATAAAATAATCCAAACTATCCCTTTAATTAGTTCAATTAAGAGTTAAGTTAAGCTAATCAACTTCTGGCCGGAGCTTCATATTTAGAGTACAGACCCAAAAGTATTATTGATTGTCTCATCTGATTCTCAGCTTAACAGTGAATAAGTATGTTTCCCAAAATGTCAAACTGTTCCTTTTTTTAAGTATTTTTAGTGTCATCCGTGTCAGAGAATGACCAGTGTGTTCTTGTTGCCACAGAGCTGCCAGCACAACACAGAGGGCCCTCAGTGTGACAAGTGTCGCTCTGGCTACTTTGGTGACCCCAGCCGAGGTCGCCCCGATGACTGCAAGCCCTGCCCCTGCCCGTACTCTGAGACCTCACGTCGGTAGGTTCACGGACCCACCCAGACCACACGCACGTCGACAGTGCAAACAGTTGCAGACACATTCACACCCACATACCAAACACAAAGCATCAATGGGACAAGAATGAGCCGTTACGCTCTGCAGCTTTTTATTCTCCAAAGCTGAGCTCATTCAGATATTTGAGCACTGGCTTATTCATTCAACATGTTACTCATTAACCCACTGTTGAAACTTTTAATCTATGGCTCTGTAGGTTCTCTGACACCTGCTTCCTGGATGTTGACCAACAGCCAACATGTGACGCCTGCAGGCCCGGATACACAGGAAGACGCTGTGAAAAGTGAGGAAGCTAATACCATTAACCCCCGTGCCTTTAAGTTACAGATTAAGTAGTTTGGAGGGAAGTAATAAAGTTTACAAGACATGGTAGAGTAGGGATTTCCAGAGACTTTACATACTTCCAAAGTGCACGGAGAAAAAGGGCCTGTTAACACCTGGTATTAACGTGTGGCTTGGGTGATATGAAGACACCATTAGGATGCGTCTCCAGATGCATCTTGAGTGACCAGGTGTGACTGAATCTCACTTAGAGCTGCACAATTAATTGAAATATTATCAAAGTTGCAGTATGGCCTTCTGCAATTTTCAAATCGCAGGAGGTGCAGTACTTGTTGAAGGCAAAATGTGTGTCCAAAAACGTTGAAATGAATGAATGTTGTGAGGCAGAGATGTCCTGTCTTACAAATCAGATTCTACAGATTTAAGGTAACACCTTGATTTGGTACAGGTTCCTGTTAAAAAAAAAAAATTAAAAATCAATCAAAACAAGAACAATAATGTAACAGTGAATTAATAATATTGCTTATCATATAATCACAATTAGGTATTTTTTCAAAATTGCTAAGCCCTACTCCTGACTGCCAATTTT
This sequence comes from Lutjanus erythropterus, assembly GCF_056507025.1. NCBI lineage: Eukaryota > Metazoa > Chordata > Actinopteri > Lutjaniformes > Lutjanidae > Lutjanus > Lutjanus erythropterus. The sequence goes on along the minus strand of NC_139322.1, from coordinate 8,969,461 downwards.
TTTGCAAATGCTTACATCAAGGGTGGCTAGTTTTATTTAATTTTATTTAAGAAGTACAGCAGAAGCACTTTGAGTTAAAAGAAAAAACAAATTTTATACGAACAAAAAAGTTTGCACCCACAAGATTTCTTATTTAATTAAGGATATTGTTTTGTATACTGTATTGTTTTTTTTAATACCATGATAAATATTTTATCTAAAGTTTTTGGTATTATTACATCCTGAGGTCTGAGCTGTCAGATCCCGATGGGTCTTCAGTGCATTTTGGGCTTAGAGACAGCTGTCCACTTGTGATCTGATCACCCTAAATGTGTGTGATTGTAATACCAGGTGTAAACAGGGCCAAAGTCTGAAGAGGTCAAAACTCTTGCAACACTTGTATATAGAACAACTTTATTGTCACAGCAATATGTTTCATTGGTTTTGAGGAATTAAGATTGATCATAACAAGCAGAGCAATCTGTAACAAATGCTTGTATTAAACAGTCCAATCATATCTTCTTTTTTTTTGTTTTATTTCAGGTGTGCTCCTGGTTACCAGGGTAACCCTGTCCTGCCTAATGGAAAATGTGTTCCTAACCGTGAGTGTACGTCCAGAGCACTTTCAAAATTCTCATGTCAAGGCATGAAATTGACAGAAGCTGCACCTGGTTTGTTTTACCAGTTATACTCTTCAGTCAGCCTGTGATTTGACTACACTGAGGTCTTAACCCAGTGTAATGATTACCATAGGTTGTTTTTTTCCCCTGGTGGTACATTAGTAGGCTGTAGTATGTGGTCATGGCTCAGGTATGCAGAGTGGCTGGAACACTCCCAGGTGAACTTTCCTTTCCTTCCCCATGTGTCATCATCTTTCCACTGCTCTCTCCCTGCAGCAAGCTCCTCCAAGTGTGATAACAGAGGAGTTATCAGCTCTACCAGCCGACCATGCAGCTGCAAGGTATGTATGCGCTATGGTAAAACAACAAAAAGATCATGTCTGTAATGCATTATGAGCACAATTATTATGATATTATAATGCATTTATAAGGCTTCATAATTTCTTTTTAACATTTATAATACTGATGAAAAGGTTTCTAAAGTAACTGTTGACAGACTGTTGCTATGAATAACAGACTGTTGCTATGGACGCAGTTCTGATCATAAACTCTGGAGGAGCAATAAAATAATGTTCACATCAGTAAATCATTTTTAGATTTATATTTTGTGTGAAATTATTGATTTTCTGAAGTAAGTAGGCGTGTAATTAGCAGGATAATGTACAGTGAGTGGGTCATTATGGAGAAATAAACTTCGCATCTTTGCAATAATGACTTGCTCACTGTTCACTATCCCTTGCTTGTGTGATGCTATACTACAATATGAGGACTTGCCAGTATTTGCTGGCTGCAAGTTAAGTATCAGACAAAAGAAGACCACATATATTATATATCCATGACAAGTCTTTATTTTCCAGAACTCCAGAAATGTCATATTTTGATTCAAACAGATGATGGCATGGTCACACCAAACACAGCAACCTGTGGTGCAAGACTGGGGTAACACTGGGAAATCTCCCAAGAGACTCCTAGGAGAGTTTCAGAAATGTTGCACTTTCCCAAAACTTTTATAATTTATAATCTCTTACAAAATGTTAAGGCAGTTCTCTATGTGTCTTTATAACTGGCTAAACTTGTGGTAGTTGTAATGTGTTGTAATGTTATCCAGCGCTCCAGTTCTTCTTTAAAACACTGTTGTTACTTAAGTATGGAGCTATATTATAAGCATTATAAATTCTTAACTTATAATACATTATATCCACTGTTTATAGTACTTTATCTGAACTTTGTGATAAGTTGTCATGCATGATTATGAACGTTTATAAATGATGATGATGATGATGATACTTTATTGTTATTGTGGTATAAAGTTCGGGCAGATTTTCACTTTGTGTGACTTCAAAGTACACTTGTACCATGTAGTATTACAGTGCTGTAGAACACTCATGAGCACAGAAATTAAAAAAAACAAAAGAAACATGAATTTGTTAACTCAAACCATGACAACAAAGGCGCCAGAGAAAATGATGTCTTTGTTTTGTCTTTTTGCAGATAAATTCAATGTGGTCTTTCCATGATAACAGATGGTCAATCATGACACCCAACTATTTGCATAAAAATGCCTGCTTGATTTTTTTTAACTTATAATATCTTATAAATGTGCTTATAATGCATTATAGACAAGATCTTTATAGAAAGTATGGATTATTAGGATTACTGTATAACCATTCAGTGTGATCTGTTGTTCATTTATGGTTTATGAGGCTGACGTGTCGCACTATTTATGTTTCTGTGAAGACAGATGGATGACATATGTGCATGTTTGTTTGTTTCTGTGTGCAGAACAACGTGGCAGGCGCTCTGTGTGACGAGTGTAAGCCCGGGTTCTTCCACCTATCAGAGAGCAACCCTGAGGGCTGTCTACGCTGTTTCTGTATGGGCGTCACCAAGCAGTGCTCCAGCTCCACTTGGAGTAGAGATCAGGTGAGCTACTGATGATGAAGGGAGGGGTGGATATTTTTGGTATCAAGGTTTGACTCAGTGTTTGTGCAGTCATGCTGTATCAGCAAATCCATTCAGATCCTAAATGGTGAGAGGCAGTGAGCAAACAGTGACTGCCGAGGTGAGATCACATATAAATCTCAGCTCAAATCTCATTCAGGCTCGTTTGTGTCTCTCAGGTACAAGGAGGAGTGAACGGGCAGCTCTACACCCTCTCCAACAGTGCCAACACTAAAACTATCTCTGAAGGCATCTCCCAGAGGGCCTTCTCTGAAATTGCCTACCGCTCCTTTTCCAGCGTCCCCAATGACATCTACTACTGGGTCCTGCCTGAGAGCTTCAGAGGAGATAAGGTGAGAGATAAAAAAAAAAAAACAACAAAGAAGAAGAGAGCAGGTGAAGGGGAGAGCAGGGGAAAAAACTGTGAAGTGTTGGTTGTGATAGATTTCTCTGCCATTTCCATCCCTCTCAGTCATGCCTCAACATGTTGTTAAGTGAAAAGGCTGCACTTATCCACACAGCGAGCCTCCTTTGAAGCCTTTGACTTGAATCCACCATTAAGCCCAACATGGGTGTCTTGTGACTTCCTCCACAGTATCATAGGGGTGAAATACCTTTACACTATTCACTGCGCTGAGATGAGCTTCTCCTTTCTCCATGTCTCTACCAGGTGACGGCCTATGGCGGGGAGCTTCGCTACACCATACGCTTTGAGCCGGCCCAGCGCTCGCTGGTGATCGACGGTCGGCCAGATGTGGTTCTCCAGGGCAACGGCATCTTCCTGGAGCACAACTCTCAGACCAAGCCTCTCCCACGGGTCCCACAAACTATCACTGTGACTTTCAGAGAGGTGCGTTTCATTGTTCATAGGGGATTATATTTCAGTTAAATCTGAATCCCAGCACAGTTGGTAGACTAACTTTTCTTCATTCTCCATCTCTCTGGCTGACAGTCTGCATGGCGCCGTGCTGATGGGCAGCCGTGCACTCGTGAGCACCTGCTGATGGCTCTGGCCGACGTCACCGTCTTTATGATCAGGGCCACCTACGCAGACAACATGGCTGAGAGCAGGTATGGTTTCCTCTGGTGCTTTTACTGCACAGCTTATATACCTTTTGTGCCACTGACAGGCTCAGGTTGTTTTATGACTTCAAGTTTATTGATTTTTTTCACATTCAACAACATAAAGCTGCAACAGATCAAAACCCACAAAACACAGTCCCCAAACAGCACCAGACAAAATATCCTGCCAAAATAAAAGGCAAAACTGACTGATACTAAAATACAAAAAATAAAAATAAATACATAATATAAAAAGGAACATTACAATAACAAAATAGACACCATACCACTGTTCTGGCTGTTCACAGTCCTTTAAGGTTGAGTGTTAAAATAGTGACCATGTAATACTATTTATATGATTCTTTGCATCGCACCATTGTAACATCCAACCTCCCACCTTCATAAGTCTCAATAAGATACATTACAGAGTCTTTGTGTATTTACAAATGCACATAACATGTGGTAACACACATAAATATGAGCCTATGCTGTGTGTTTTACGAGCAAACCACTTAATGAAATCACTCAACCTGTTACTCAGAAAGTGTGTTTGCTGGTTTCCTTACAGTGAGTGAAACTGCAGAAACATTCCCCATTTACAATTGTATTTTTCCACCTGATTTATTAGGCAGTAAGATATTCTCTCAAAAGCTAACAGGCTCAGACTGTTACTGTAAGTGTCTGACTACATCATGCAAATGATCCCTACAAAGACAGGCCATTTTGTTAAAGAGAATATCTATTTTTTTTTAACTAGAAACAGCTTTTATATTGTTCTCTTTAAAGCCACCAGACCACATTGACAGAAGTAGTAATTGTACCTCACAGAAACATGGGAGATGCTGTTCTATCTCTGCCACAATTGGTTAGTTGTTTGTTTTATTGTCTGACTTTGGTCTGTTACAAGTTTAGTTCCGCACAAAACTAACACGTGGAACTTGATCTCTGTTGTAAAATAACTTTTTGTCAATGGAGTCTGGTGACTTTGAACAGAGTGATATAACAGCTGTTTCTGGTGAAACAAAAAGGATTTTATTATTTAATAAAAAGGTCTCATTCAAACACTTTCTGTACTTATTAGTCATTTATCAGATTTTCCCTTGCATCCAAAAAAAATCCTGACAACAATTTTAGTCCAGTATTTATAGAAAATAGGTGTGTTGTTAGTTCTGTTAATTGTGCGTTTTTGTCTCAAACAGTATCTCAGACATCAAGATGGACATCGCTGTTCCTCAGCCCACCGGTAATGAACGTGCTCTGGAGGTGGAGGAGTGCGCCTGCCCTCAAGGATACAAAGGTCCCTCTTGCCAGGTAAACAATTCTACAAAAGAAAATCTTAACTCAAGGTCCACTTACTTTCGTTTTTGGAGCTTTCATCTGCATCTCATGGTCTTCATCAGCAGGTGGAATCTGCTCGGTTGTTGTGGTGATGGATCATTTGTTATCACGCAACCTAAGTATGGTAGGAGCTCAATTGAGCCCTGACATCTGAGCAAACTCCATTTGCTGATGAGGACTTTTTTCTGTAAAGGATCTTTCATGCTGTAGATTAGTTAGTTTAGTTTTAGGTTGAAATACAGGGAGAAGAGTAAGGTAGAGATATGCCTAAACTTGTTAATAATAGCACAGTAAAGTCTCTGACTTTTTTCCATTACCGTCTTTGATGATAATTGCAGTCTGTCTCCCTGCTGCAATGGAACAAAGACATTTTCCTCTTTGTCTTCACTTGTTTCTCACCTGAGGTGTTTTTTCCATGTCGTTGCAGGAGTGTGATGAAGGTTACACTCGCTCCAGCTCTGGTCTGTACCTGGGCACTTGTGAGAGGTGCGACTGTAATGGTCACGCCAGCGGCTGTGACCCAGAGACCGGCAGGTGTCTGGTAGGTTTTCTTCTGCTCTTCCTCTCTCTCTGTGTTCCTTGCCAGCGTCTAACCTGCCTTGATCTCTGCGAAGGAATGTAATAATGGTTTCTTGGCAAATCCCAACATGTGGAAACACACTGTCACTCTCTAAGTACAGTATATTCAACTGTTCCGTGGAACTCACCTCGTTTTATTTGTCTGTGTGTCCTGACCAAAAGCAATGTCTCCATAACACTGCCGGCCCAAGGTGTGAGCGCTGTCAGACTGGTTTCTATGGAAACCCTGTTACGGGTGGTGCTCAGGCCTGCCAACCGTGCCCCTGTCCTGGAACCGCTTCCAGCAACCAGTGAGTTCATGTCTTAAAGTCTTTTCAACTTGTGTCAGTTTAATTCAGTCAGTGTAGATTACCGTTAACTATTCAGTTTAATGCTAGATTAAGCAAAGTAAACAGCGTGCAATGCAGGGGCTGAGAAAACACTTTAATCAAATGCCCCATATTAACCAGGGATCAAACTGCGTATGAGTGCTGCCAAAACAAGCACCCTCATGTCAGGGCTGCACAATTAATATTAATCTCAATCATGATTTTGGCTTCCCACAATTAAATGAACACAATTAACTTTGATACTGACGTTTAAAATGTGGGCTTAAATCGTAGAAAACTTTGCTGCATATCAAATCAGGTGCTTTGTAAACTAACAGCGGCAGCCTGTGCAAAAGTTATGGCGGTCCAGAGCAGAACAGGTGGGCAAAACAGAAATCAGATGCCTGCAGCAGAGGTCAAAGAACTAGTCGAAACAGATCATCATCCGTTGTTTTGAAGTACTTTGGATTTTGGGCAAGTGATGTTAAGCAAGAACAAGAGTGCATGAGACTTGTGTCTGCGCGACAAAGCAACACAACTGACTCCTTCAACCACCTGAAAAAACACCACAAACTGCAGTATGATGAATGAAGAATAATGTCACTAACGATATCTCTCCATCAAGTGACAACTCAGACATCCATGAGAAAATGCTGTGCAGTGCTTTATGGTATAAACCACACCAACTGCAAGAAGCATGAAACATGAATGCTGAGCTAATTAGATAGGTACTTTATTATATTAGTCGGATGTAGCACAATATGAAATTGAAAGCAGTGCTCTGTTGATTAATTTTGGGTAAAAAGTAAAATGTTTTGGCACAATTATATTTATATTTTGCTTCTAAGAGAGGCACTGATGGTGCAGACCAGTCTTATTTTAATGCATGGATTAGTTCTTTTGCAGAAATGCAGCACAACATGGAAACAAATAATTGCACTGTTTATTAAAATGTGAAAGTGCAGTAAAAATATTTTGTCCATAAATCAGTTGTGATAAATAATCTTTATCTCTCAATGTTGATGAAAATAATCACCTTTATCATTTTGGCCATAATCGTGCAGCCCTGTCCTCATGAGATGTGTCCCTCTCTCTGCACAGATTTTCCTCAACCTGCTATCAGGACTCTGACGGTCAGCCAACCTGTGACAACTGCCCCCCTGGATACACTGGCCGACGCTGTGAAAGGTACGCCCCCCTGTTCTTCTCTTTCTGCTTTTCCTTTTCTTCTTTTCTTCCTCTCACAGTCCTCTGGACGCTGCTCAGTGTTTGGGGTTACCGGGTGGGCCGGCAGCAAGGTTAGCGGGGGCTGGCAGTGGCACCACGTGGTTTCATTCACAGGATATAAGCATGTCTGTGGTTTGCCTCTCTTTTGTTTTGTTTTGTTATTTTACAGCAGTTATGAAAGAGCGGTGTCAGTCGAAGGATGGGAGATGCAAATCGGTGCCACCCATTCTGATGTACCTGTGAAGTTTAACAGTGTGTCCTGTTTTTTAAGATGGACATGGTGTTCTTGGATTTATTGATTTGCTGCTGTGGTAGTTTACTGCATCTTTGTTACAGGATAATGGGTCTTTGGTGGTACTGAGAATGTCATCACCCAGATTTTTACTGTTTGTGGAGAATACATTTACCAAAGGAGACATAAAAGTGCTGTATGTCCACGAGGAAAGCTTTAGTTTAGTTGGCTTTAGATCTTACTTTTGCTTTCTTCTGTTCTTTGCTTTGTCAGAGGTTGCTTTCTGCTTCAGCTTTGCGCTTTGCTGGTAGCAAAATTTTAAGGTGTTGGCTCATGTGATCTCTGTCTGTGCACAGACCAAATGTGTTTCCTGGGTCTTTACGACATAAATGTAGACGAGGCATTTATGAGGACTCCTGTCTGGCTAATCAATCTTTGCCACTCCAAAGGCAAAGATGGCGAGGTGACTTGGGTGCAACATACAAATGATTTGTTGTTTGAACGTCTCATCATCATGCCTGATTCTGCTGTTTTGACATTAAGAGAAGAGAGGCTGTCTGCCGACAGTTGTGGGGACCCCTTCCCGGAGAAGCAAGTAGAAGGCCTCCTACCTGTGGGATGTGGAGCTGAAGCAGTGTTCAATTTCAGCTGGGAGAAAGAGATACTATCATATGGTAGTGGAGATGACAATGACTACCAGTGGCCCACCACCGCAGGAACAATCGTGATCCCGACAAGGTCTTTACTGTCCACTGCAGCTCACCATCGCACGACCCGAGGCATTGTCTCAGTCACCCCCAACAGATCAGCAACCAGACTCCCACCACGCTTCACACCCAGCCCGGAGAACAGGCACTCCAGCTTCCAGCACCTGCTGCGAATTCACCTGAACACCTTCAACCAACGGCTGAGCATGCTGGAGAGAAACACACTCGATATGAGGGAGAGTATTCACAGCATGGAGGACCAGCAGAGTCACCTCAGCTCTCAGCTGAAGGAGCTCATCGTGCTCCAGTCAGCCAGCGAGAAGAACAAGAAGGTTAACGAGCTGGAGAAGAGCTACACGGACATGGAGGCTCGTCTGAGCAGACTGGAGGGAAGGCTGGAGATCCTGATTGACGGTTTCACCGCCCTTGCGCAGGAGATGAACAAGATGAAACGTGCTAGACACACTTCCCGTTCACCCCAAGAGAAGAGGGCTCTGCCTTCAATCGCCACAGTCCTCGCAGTCCCATCGTACTCAACGCCTCAGCCTCCAGTCCAGACTGTACCGACTGAAATGCAGTTAACCAGTAGAGCCACAGTGCCCAAAAGCATACCAACCCCAGGCCTCCCCACAGACAAACCCACTTCGGTCCCTCGTAGAGAGAGAAAACTCAAATCAGCAGCCACCACACCAAAACCCAATATAAAGCTTCAGTCAGTCACCAGGTCATCCAGAAGTCAAGTTTCAACAAGGTCAGCGATCAAGTTGAAGACTACCCTGAGTAAACCGAGGACATCAGTGAGAAACACTACACAGGTTCCATCAGTCACCAGGGCATCCAGAAGTCAAGTTTCAACAAGGTCTTCGATCAAGTTGAGGACCACTTTGAGTAAACCAAGAACTACTTTAAAATCTGCGTCTCAAGCGACAGCGAAGCCTCAAACCAAAAGGCCGGAAGGTCGGAGGTCCAATGCGACAGCTAAACGTCTTTCACAGCCAAACAAAACCAAATCAACGCGAGCAAAAAAAGAAGAAACGGTCACTAAATTCCAACTGGAGCCTCCATCTCACAAACCAACCCCTGCAAAACCTGACCAGACCAAGAAAAAAGATTCTGCATCACCTGTCAAAAATAATAGACGTAACAAGGCGTTTAGATCGGATGCACCAGTTCCGAAGCAGGTTCAGGAGGGTGGAGAGTCTTCAGAAGGCGATTCAAAGAAATCCTCAAAGCCACACAAGGGTAATATAAGCCAAAATGAAAAAAAGACTGAGCCCAATTCATATAAGTTAGTCTCTCACAGAACAAAGAATTCCAGCAAGAACACGGTCACAACCACGAAACCAACCAAGGCTACCACTGTGAAGAAGAAGTCTAATGCAACAGAAAACAAGAAATCAGCTCCTCCTACAACCAAGCCCACTACTGTGAAGAAGAAATCTAACACAACAGTGAAAAGGAAACTGACTCCCCCTAAAACCAAGGCTACCACTGCAAAGAAAGTTACTAAAAAACCTCAGCAGAAAAAGAAGTCAAATTCTGGTGTTTTGGACCTACTGCAGCTCTTACACGGACGCCACAAGCCTGCAAAGCAGAAAAAGAATCGAGACGGTTCTCTTCACGTTGTCTTGGGAAGGCTGGCCATTCCAATCAAAATTATCCCCGATTATTAGGGAATAATGTGTTGTATTTTTTTCCCCATTGTATAGGCTCCCCTGATATTTATGTCTGTCACTGCAACCACGTCAATGGAACGTTTATGAAGGGACTGATTTTATGATACTGTTATTTTAGAGGGACTTTTCCAGATGTTTAATGCCATCCTGATGTGGTTTTATGATTTTTACACAAATAGGTGTATTTTATTAGAATCAGAACTATTGCACAAAATCCTGCTATGAAGAGATAGCTTTGCGTTAGTACCTCTTATGTGTATACATCTGTCCATTGTGTTAAGGCAAGACTACCTCAAGTTTTCCAAGTATCAACCCAAACGGTTTCATTCCCATTTTTTGTTTTATGCATTCACTTGGTTATTTGTGTAGAGATGTTCCAATACTGTTATTTTCTTCCAGATACCAATTTTGATACCTGAGCTTTGCATATTGACCAATACCAGGTACTGATCTCATACCAATGCGTTAAAAAATATATTATTATAAGGCTAATAAACAAGGTGATGATGGTTCAATGCATATCTTTCCGATACCCGATCCAGCATTTTAGGCTGCGTCGGAGGCATTTCTGCCACAGTTATTGGTGTCAGAACACCCCTTTTTTTTGTAACAGTGTTTTGAATCATATGTGTTTGTGTCCCGGAAAGCCTGACACCTCCAGACGACCCTGCGAGTGCAAAGATTATGTATCGTTTGCTGGGTATACTTTCTGTACTTGATGTAAATATTTAATCAAAGAGCTGTAACATGTTCTACATTTTGGGTTTTAATTTTTAAATTAAGGAGATTGGTTCAGATGTTAAATTTCAAGAATGAAGAACTAAAACATTACAGATAATCAGAACAACCCGCTAGTGGCCGTACATGGTGTGATGTTTTTAAACCGTATTCTTATCTTGTTATGTCAGTGTCATTCTGTCTGTACACCAGACTGATGGATTGCCATGAAATTTGTTGAAGATATTTATGGTCCCAAGAGTATGAAAATCTAATGATTGTGGTGATTCCCCGACTTTTTCCTTAGCACCGCTAGCAGGTCAAAAATGTAATTTGTCTAATACTTTGGTTTGTAACCAAATACTTGGAAAATTAATGGCAGTTCCAGCTGTACCTTGTGTTAAGTATGCTACCACGCTAAACTGATATGGTAAACATGGTAAAAAATTATACCTGCTAAAAATCAGCATTAGCCTTTAGCATTGCATAGCTGCTACCATGCTCAACTAATTTCAAGGTATTCTGCCAGTTAGGTCACTTGGCAGGTTATTATGGACTGATGGTTGCCATAGACAAAAGGTCACGAGTTCGCCAAAAGCAATAAGATTTCATCCTCTGGTGATTGAGAATACCAACAGCAGATTTAACTGAACTCCAATTTTTTGTTTTGGAAAAATATTTATATATAGTATATATATATATATTTACTTCACTTGACACAAACTTGGAGGGGATCATCCTCTGTGGAATATCAAATTTTACTACAAATGGTGCATTTACAGAGCATAATGTTGATAATACTTATGTAACTGTTGATATTTTGGTCCAGTGGTGACACTAGAGGAAATGTCAGATGGACCTGAAAACAACTGGATTCTTCTTCTAGGGACCATGAATATCCAGAGTCTATTTCACGGCAGTCTTGTCAGCAGTTGTATGACCAGAGAATTGGACGCTTTCCAAAGTATTTCCACTAGCGGGGCCATGGTTTGGTCAGTCACTGAAGAACTGTCATATCATCAGTGTTTAGGAAGATGATACATTTTTTTAGGAAGAAACCTTTCATTGTTTGTATTTAGTTTTATGTTATGGGATGTGAGACCACATTGTTTGTCATGTTGTGTTTATCATGAGCTGTATGTCCTTTCTCAGTAGCCTTCAGTTATGAACATTTTCAGCACATGGCCAAATCTATTTTGATGTATTTTCTATTTCCCAAACAACACTGACTGAAAGGACTGATTTAATCATACTTTAGAAACCACTGCTCGTCTGAGGAGTTAGTTTGAATAGGGTTTCCCTAAAGCGAGTTAGCATGGAAGCTTGGAAGTCTTCTTGTTGGCTGTTGACCTGCGGACCTGCCAGAGGACAGGTGAGGTAAGACTGACAGCAGCTGTCCTGCACAGATCTGTGGTTGGATTAGCCTTTGCTCTGGTGGCAGTGGCGTTGTTTGCTTGGGTTGAAGGCGTATCGCTTTGCTGTGTCACAGTATCAGAAATAACTCTCCTCTTTAGCAGCTTAGCATCTTCTTCTGTGGCTCGTTATGTTACTGCTCACTTCTGCTTTTTTCTCTTAACAGTTCTGTATTTGTGAAACTTATATGTTATGGTGACATTTTTAAGATTCTCTGATAATTTTAATGTGTCTGTTCCTATGCAAAGGTGTTCCTCAGTTTCAGCTGTGTCATGCTCATATGAGAGATGGAATCAACATCTGAGACATGTTGAATGTTTTAGCAGCGGCTTCATCCATCTCCAGTGCAATGTTGAATTATCTTTTTTTTGTTTCCTGGGAAAACTATTTGTATTCAGTGCAAAAGCTGGGTGTCTGTGATTTTTTTTGTCTGTGCACTCTGAACAACACCCTGAGAATCAGGTCAGGACATCATCTGAATGTGCCCTTTTACTCACGCTGCATGCATGAGGAGATTGTCCACGTCAGACACGTTCACACATGTTGGAAATACTCCGTGTGGTTCAGGTGCAGTAGGAGGAGAACTAATCCGTAATGGTGACTGTTGTTGCATTTGTATCAACAAGTCTCAAAATGAACAAAGTGATGGAAGAGGAGAAGAGTGACAGACACGGAGATCAGCCCACTTGACTTGATTTTGCGACTTGCAAGAAGAATACTTAAATCTGATGTTTTCACATCACAGATGGTGAAGAAAGGCATTGAAATGTGAGCTTGCAAAATGCTAGTCATGTGTAGGTTGATATCAGTCAGCAGATAGTATGTATGAAAATGAAAAGACAACACACCCACCCGCTCACTCTGGCCTCTGAGCTGTTCTATTCAAACATTAGGCTCACCTGGATTTAGGACTAGAGAGCTGGCGGTACTACGTCCAGGCCAAAAAATGTGCATATTTGTGTTCACACATACAGCTTCTCTGGGTGGTGTGTGGATAATTGCAAAGTTGCAGTGCATGTGTGAAAATGGTTTTGGAGTTAAAAATGTGATGAGTTTAGACAAAAAAGACTGGAAACTCAACATGGATTTTAACACCAGTGACTCGTGACTTCACTTCGACTTGAGGCTTTTAGCTTGAATAATAATTGATAATTCCCCAAAGCCTAACGATTGAAAAGCACTTTCCTTAAGTGTGACACAAATTCATTCCCCTTCATTTACTGAATCAACAAACATTGATGCTGTTTATTCCCATCAAGTTGGGGCTTAATTTCTCATATTCACTTTGTCTGACTCAATCTGACAGCAGCCAATCAAGTTGCAGGAGAGAACCATGAAGGACTAGTGTTGTATTACTGAGCACCAGTTGGACAAAGTGATACCAAAGATAGTTTTGTTCGTGTACAAAAAACTGTGAGGTGGTCAGGAAAAACAAATTTCAGTGTACAAAACAGGGACAGACAGTCATTAGTATATGTATATGCGCTTATTGGATGGAATAACAGTTGTTTTTATGTTCTGTGTCTGAGTGACTCAGTCCTTTGTTTGTGGTTGACGTCTGCCTGGGATGAAAAAGACTCTGAAAAGGATACGATTCATCAGATGTATCAACTCTTGCAGATTTCCCAGCTTCCTGCCTCATTGTGCTTTGGGTTAAACCTTGTATCCTCCTTGACTGGAAACATTTGCTTCAACACATATTGTTTATTTTTATTTCAGATGTGCCGCAGGATACACTGGCAACCCACTACTTGGACAGAGATGCAGTGTTGGCAGCAATGAAGTCAATGGTACTTACCACATTTTTCCAGGAACATGACAGATGTTGTTCCATCTTCTGGCTTATTTATCTTTACAAAAGTTGCAAACAGCCCCTACACGCCATCAATTTGGAATTAAGACAGTGTCCAACACATGCTGTAATTGTCATTTCTGCTGCTCTATTACAGGTAACTGCTATAACTGTGACCAAAAAGGAAGTGAAGGTTGCAATGGTGCTGTGTGCCGCTGCAAGGTAATCAAACACATGTGCATGTAGCAGACTAGAATAGATTCATTGCCTTTTATCTCATTTCTTTAAACCTGTGTTGCAGATGAACGTTGAAGGCCCGTCTTGCTCCAGCTGTAAGACTGGAACCTTCCACCTCAGCCAGGAAAACAAAGATGGCTGCCTGTCCTGTTTCTGTATGGGCGTCACTCAGCAGTGCTCCAGCTCTACCTACTACAGAGACCTGGTAAGGCTTTAAAGTGGTACATGACACAGTGACACGACAACAGTGCAATCAGTTCATACTTCAAGAAAAGGCCATTTAAACCTTTTGAACAAGCAAACCAAATGTAAGTTTGCAGATAAAGCAGCTATGCTGTAGCGAAGATCATATCAGCAAGTCTGTGGTTTGAATTCGGGGAAGTCTAAATTCGCCCTCATCACACCAGTCTGAAGTATTTCCAGGCCAGTGAGATCACTGGCCAGAGATTGGCAGATATACCCTGCTCTGTCCTGCTAAGTGAATAACTGCAAGGATAACTTGACTTCTTGTCTCTCAGAATATCCCCAGAGCAAAAGGGTCAGAAACATGAAGTCTGTGAGATCACATATAGACCTAACATTTAGAGTAAGTCTTACAAAGGCAAATAAAAATTAGAGTATCAGGAGATACTGACAGTTATAACACTCTTTACACTAGTGCAGTGGTATTCAAACTTTTTGTGCCTAAGGGAAAGCCAAAATCTCAAGGCACACCTGATATTATCCTATAATGATAATAATAATAACTAAAAAATTCCAAGGCACTCCTGGACTTGCCTTGAGGCTCACAGTTTGGGAACCAGTGCACACGTGGATAGTCTGAATGTCTGACAACTTCAGCACCCCTCACGCCTGCTTTCTTATGCCTTCCCCGCGCTTCAGTTTTGCACCCCGTTGTTGTGGAGGCTTTCATAGTCAACAGTCACCCACAGGAACCGATTAGTCAGTCATCATGAAAATCTGTACACTGTTAGAGGTCAGTCCAAGAAATGTAGGTATACATTTTGTAGCACCACGATCAGTCCAAAGTTGTGACTGTCGAACTTTATTTCAGCATGGATTATACTCAAAACGGACAGCGGACACCATAGACGCCTAGCAGTTCTGTTTATACTACTTTCTGGGTTCTGCTTAGAGGATACACTCCACACAGTAGATCTGCATCCACAGGACTGATGTTTACATCTCAGGGACATGGAAAGTACTTCAGCTTCAGAGATAGGAGTTTTTTGCTTATACAGTCACCTGCCCTTTTCTGGGATTTCTCATTAACTAGGCTCACAATCTGGGGATTTCTGAATGCAGAGTAGCTGCTTGAATGCTGGCGACTACAGCCCCTTACATTTTTCCAAAGTCATGCTTTACCAGAAACAATGCTCTTCCCTCCATTTCAGATTCAGGTTCAGGTTCAGATCAAGTTTATTATCCCACACAGGGGAATTCATTTGGTCCAGTGCTCCAGACAGACACCATAAAACCCAGACAGACACTATAGAATGCACAGTAAAAAATAATGGCATACATAATAAGACCACAACATAATCATACTAAAAAACATTTGATCCCACAGAGAGAGAATAAACAACAAAGTCCAATTAAAACAGTCAATTCAAAGCAGTACGGTCAGATTTCCTCCTCCTCAGTAGACAACACACGACTTTTGCATGTCACTGACCCAATATGAAGGGCCGCCGTAAAGTTCTTTTTAAACTCTCTAATTGTTTCCACCCAGTTTTAACAACCAAAGCTGGGACATTGTCCTCAGTCTCTACTGAGCGAAGTGTTTGACTTTACTGAGTCGCCTTTTTAACTGACTTAAATTGTTCATGCAGTCAGCAAGGCGAGCCATGCACCCAATCATAATCAAAATTCTTGTTTTTCTTTTACTGGAGCTTGATTGCATTTCCCAATATGTGCTCCTGCAGGTGTCCTCAGTCTTCTCTCCAGGGAACTTCCAGGGATTCGCTCTGGTGAACCGTCAACGTACCAACCGCATCTCCACCGGCTTCACTGTGGAGGTTTCCACTGAGGGCACTCAGCTGTCCTACAGCAACTTTGACTACCTGGGACAGGAGCCTCATTACTGGCAGCTTCCGGGGGTCTACCAGGGAGACAAGGTCAGTATCAAAGAGCGCGCACAGCGGCTGAGTCAGGGGAAGTAGCCCAGGCAAGATCATGAACCCCCTTAAAGGCGCAGTCAGTAATTCTGGAGAAAGATAGTTGATTGTTGATTCTCATTCACAGATCTGATTGCTGAGTCTCCTTCCTAGGTCGTGAAGCATTGTAGGAAATTTGGGAGATGTTAGGAATGAGACTCAGCAATCAGCAATCTTCCCCACCTATGATTGGTCAAAGTCTCCTGTCACATTTCAGATTTGCTAAAGACTGAAATCAGATCCAAGAGGAAGAGCAGCAGTTTAGTGTTACAATTACAATGTGCTTAAAGGTTATTATGGAACTTCTGCCAAAAATAAACTGCCCCAGCTTTAATGCGGTTCACAAGGGGCTGTGCAGCACTCATCAGAAACCTGTAGACCACTCCTCTTCTATTGCCGTCTCCATTTTGCTGCTTTGTCTCACTTCAAACTTCAGCCAATCTTTTTTTTTTCCAGCATTTTCAAGCCGATTACTTTTTCATTCTGTTTGCTTCAGCCTTCTTTGCCTCCATTGCTACATTTTTGTTTCATCTTCTTAAATTTGTTCATTCACAGGGTTAAATTAGTCTCCACAGATTTAATAGCCCAAGTGTCCACTTAACGTGACGTAGCTGTCCATTTTTTTTGTGTTTGCCCCTCCGCTCTCTATAGAAAGGTTCTCACTTTGCTCGCCTGAAACGAGCAGAGCAGGTACAGTAAAGCCAGTCAGTGGTTGTCATGCTGTGACTGTAGTTTGAGGTACAGTGTTGTCTGGCATGTTTGAAATAAATATTTGTGGCATTGCGTAATATACTGTATACCATGCATTGTACTTTTTATGTGATACTCATGCATTATGGATACACGTCATGTTTTATGAATTTAATGGTTTCTTGATGTGTACTTAATTATTTATTTGAAGCATGGTGTTTTACAGCAGTGTTTGCGGATGAAGGTGGCCGCTAAGTGTTTAGATTTGACCACTTGCATTGCAGTGAATATTGCACACAGAATTTGCTTTCTGCTCTACATCACATGAGTCATGTAAATGGATTGATCATTGATGGTCCATTAAAGAGCTTCATACAGTTTAACTTTGCTCGAATAACGCTGCCATAACACTTCCAAATACCATCAGCTCAGTGATAAGGAAAGTGATCAAAGAGCCTGCTTTATCCACATCAATAGAGCGACTCCCGCTTGCCAGACGAGCAGCTAAGGAAGGATGCTTCCATTTGGAATCTAATGGCCTCTGAACGTAAAGACACCCGCAGATCCAAAAGAGCTAGCCAGGTATTTGGTATGAACTGCACTACAGGTTGTAGTAGTGGAGGTGATACTCACACGTCTAATGAAGGTACTCGATGCACAGCGTGTCCGTCATTATAAGCTAACACACTGAGAGTTTGGGACATCTATGGAGATGAATCTGCTCGGTTCATAGATGTAGCAGCATGGAGAATCATCTTTGGTTTGATAAAGGTTGACTGAGAAGCAGCATGTTGTCAGACTCCGCATGTGTGTGAATCACAAAGAGGCCTGAGTTGGTATGAAAAGTCTCAGAAAAGTTTCTGCAGTGCAAGAAGTTGTTGAATTATGTGTTTTATCAGTGTGATCTGACTGTTTGGAGTGATAACAATTGACCCATCCTGTGTCCTGCCCCTTTTCACTCTGAGCTTCAGTAACAGCTGAGCAAGCCTGGCACCCAGCAGAACCTCTGAAAACTTTCAGTTGTATCAAGAAGGGAGCTTTAATTTAAAAACTTTCACGATGTGATGCAATTTGTATGGATTGTTTCTTCACTGTGCACCTGTTTTGTAACGTGACAACAGAAAATGATTGGTTAGGGTTGGGGAACGATCATGGTTTGGGTTAAAATCACTTTCTTCTGGGCTTCCTTTCTAGAAATGACCTGAACTGTCTCCTTTCCTGTTTCCTATACTTAAATATACTATGTGCTAGGCCCATCTATGCTGAAAAAAACCCTGAAGATTGATTTTAAAAAAAAATGTTGATAGGGAACCTGGAAAAATGACATATCACCTCTTAACTTAGCTAAAGGTAGATAAATTATAGCTAACTAGCTACCTAATCTGCATCAACCATTAGCTAGCCAGTTACATCTGATAAATAATGTTATTAAAACGCTACCTAAATAGCTAGCTAATCAATGATCAATCGGTTGGTAGCTAGTTTAGTTTAGTGACCAGTTGTCCCAGTTTTTTCGGGATTGTGTCCCAGTTTTTATCACAATTAAAAAGATAATATTATGTGTTTTCAGGGTGCATGAAAAGGGGTTCAGTTATCCCAAGGTTAACTCTTAGCTCAGGGTTAAAGATGGGCTCTTTTAGAAGAATATGCAGTGTGAAAGCACTTAAATGTGTTTTTTTTTTTTTAAGGTTATTTTTTTGGCATTTTTGCCTTTATTGACAGTGACAGCTGAAGGTATGACAGGAAAGGGGGGTGAAGAGACAGGGGATGACATGCAGCAAATGAGCCGCAAGTGGGATTCGAACCAGCGGCCGCTGCAGAGGACTAACAGCCTCAATACATGGTGCGCATGCCCTACTGACTGAGCTATAGGGGTGCCCTTAAATGTGTTTTTTACAGGTGCCTCAGAAATGTCTTTTAACCATCTTCAAATTTTTATGTTTTAAACATAGATGAACTTAGCATATAGCACATAGCTAACTGAACGGAAAAGGAAAAAGTTGACTGAGGTTCAGCCAGGTACCAAACTTGCTCAATTACTCTTGGAGCACAGAGTGAAAAGGGGAGGGACTTAGAAAGGGTCAATTCATCTCATTGTGCAGCACATCGAAGCACTAAAACGCATGACTCAGCATGTTCACCTTCTTACAGTGATGTGCATCAGTTTACATCATGGAAGAACTAAATTCTAAACCCCGCCTCCGTCAGTTTTACTGTTCCCATGGTTACGTTTCTTCTGTATCTCCGGTGCCCCACTTTTTCGCCTCTCCAGGGTGATGTCAGAAAGCTGGATGATGAGGTCTGGGCGTTCCTCTCTAATTTCTCCAATGGACGAGCTGGCTCCCCTCCATTCTTTCCCCCCTCCTCTAAATCTTCCTCCTCTTTCTCTTCCTCTTCGTCTTCCTCTTCCTCTTTTTCTTCTCGGGTCCCAACTTCCTCCTCCTCCTCCTCCTCTCGATGGTCTTTGCGTAACCTGAGTCCCCCTTCTCCTCCGTCTGGTATCTCCTCTTCAGTTAGACCAACCAGACCCCAACCCTATTCCCCAGGCCACGCTCCTCGTCTGCAGGTACACTCTGTCAGAGACTGAAACACGTTTAAGAGCGTTTTTGTTTCCTGGTCGTATTGGTGACTTCTTGTATTTCTCTTTGGGGTCCGGCCCTGATCAACAGAGCAAGAACACACTGAGCAAGACTTCCTCTAGTGCCTCTGGGGGCAGCAGCAAGGTAGACAGTGGCATGACTGACTGTCTGACTTTGATACTAAAGCTTTAAAAGTTAATTAACAACCAACTGTCCTCAATTTGTCTGGGGCAGTTAATGTGTAGTTCAGAAACCCTTAACACCACCTAACGGATTAAAAACAGCTGATCTACTGAAGTCATGCAGAAAAGGCTGGGCTGCACCAACGAGACTTAATTTTTAAACTAGATGAAATCATAGTCTAACTTAAAAGTTGCAACATACCTTTAAACTAGCTTTAAATTAAGAAATATTGAATTAAAACCTCTCTTCAAAGCTCAGTTAGTTTTTACTTCAAACCTTGATTAAATTTAGGCTAATTCTGTTGTACCAAAAGTTTAAACTCAAATTAAAAATGTAGTCAAATGTTTAACTCAAGAACAAAACAGGCTCAACCTAAGTGAATTTCATGATGCATGTTTTCTTTCTTCCACTCTAGTTGATAAATTAAAATAGTCTGCCAGTTGCTGCCAGGCAGTGTCTGTTTTTATTATTTAGACATATTATTTTTTGTCTGTTGTTTGTTTAGCTGGTTTGTTTGTTTTTCTCAACGGAGGAGAATTTAAAGCTTAGAGCTTCTCTGTCAAGCAGTCATTAGTAGGTTAACTAGTTGCTACTTTTAGGTAGCTAGCAAACAGTGTAACCTTTGCTAGCTAGTATATATAATAATGCAATAATGTGACATTTTATTAACTTCTTAGCTAGCTCAAAAACAGTTTAATGTTTTAAACTCTTAGCTAGCTAGCAAACAGTGTAATATTTTATTAACCGCTTAGCTAGCTGGCACTTAATGTAACTTTTTTTTTAGGAATACAGAGCAACTAAGCAGCCCTCTCTTTTAAACTTGGTCTGATGGAACTCACAATTTTTATTTATTTATTTTAATTTGGGGAAGCAAGCATCACCATATAGATTAAACTCTTTTGAATTTCGGTTTACATAAGTAAACTTGGATCTACTAAACAAGGGTTAGTTTTTAGTTTTTTAATTTTAAATCAGGATTTACTCATCTTAAGCTTAAACTTTTAAACTTAATTAAAAAGTTTTGCTAAACTGATCTTAGATTAAATTAATATTTGCTGGTGCAACTCAGTCTTAGTTTATAGTTACCAAAGACTGAATAATTCACACAATTCCAATGCATGATTGGGTGTTGTTTTCCATTGTTAAGCTAACAGCACCCACTCAGTGCTGTCACTGCAATTGTCCACTTGAGAGAAACATTGGTTTTACATAAGTCTGTCATTATCCTGTTGTTTGGTTTAAAACGGCCTTTTACTGAGGCACATCTTAAGTTGTCACTTTTTTCATTATTGACAGTGAAAGTTGTTGTTTTAGTTGACAGACAAGGCACAGTGCAACTTCTATGCTGTTATCAAACTGTCAGTGGAGCCTTTAATAGCAGTCCTCACTCCTACTAGAGAGCATGTAGTTAAAAGAGTTTAACTGTATATGTCACACATTTGTCCCGAGATTCTTGTAGGGTTTTACTCCTCAGCATGCTCGCCTGCTTGTACCGCTCCTCTGCCTGCTTATGATTTAGTCTCGCTGCCTCTCTCTCCATCTGTGGCTTATTTTCTTATGCCTCTCCTTCCTCCTCTGCCTCTCAGTACGCTCTGGTCTACAAAGGTTTCAGCTTGCACCAGGATGATCTGCTCTACTGGCAGCTCCCAGCGCAGTTCACAGGGGACAAGGTAACCGCGAAGACTTTGGGGTGACGTCCCCTAATCAGCTCTGGTCGACCCTCAGAGGTCACAGAAAATACAGCACCTTTCCCCTCATCCCCGTCCTCCCTTCTACCCAGTCCCTCACATGTCCACACTCCCTGTTCCTCTTTAAGTTTGTCCCAGCTCTCCCTGTCGTGTCCTCTTGACTCTCTGATCTACATTCCTCCTCTGTAGTAAGAGAAGCTTGTTACCATGACAAGTGAGAGCAGAGCTGTTCTATAGTGACGTAATGTCCCCTCCTTCTGTTTTAGTTTATTTGGTCTCTAGCAGGGGTCAAGCTCCAAAACCATCAGATCCTACAAATCCCATAATGCAACTTGAAAGCGTATTTCGTTCGAAGGCTTGTGCATTCTAAACGCTCTCTTCTTTCAAATCCCACGCCCCCACTTTGTAATGCAGGCTTTATTCTACAAGTTTTAAGCCTCGACCTGAGCTCACCTAAGCTCAGAAAACCCCAATGACATCACTATGACATCAGTAGGGTTATTTTTTTCAGACTTCAGAAAGCTCCTCTCAGAGCCACAGAAGACATTATACGACTGTTTGCACAGGCTGAGCAGCACTCCTCACCACAAGTAAAATAAATCCTGCTAACATGGTAACTCTCACGTTCCTTCACATCCTTCTAGTACTTTGGATTTGATGTAACTACACACTCCGTGTCGCTCTAAGTAGCCATCTGGCATTGATTTTCGCTACATTTGATGTTTCATCATGGGAACTGCGGCGCTGTTTGACCTGGCAAAAGTTCTAAAGCTTCCTCCTTACTAACCGTGTTTTAGGTGGGCTCTTACGGCGGTAAACTTAAATACACCATCTCCTATGTGGCTGGTCAAAGAGGAACACTGCTCGACGACGCCGACGTCCAGATTATTGTGAGTATGACCTCATGCTGAGTCACTGTTTTCTCCCGTGGTTATGCACACTTGTGGCGTTTACTCACACGTCGGTGTTGTTCCCACAGGGTAACGACATCACCCTGGTAGCTCATCAGCCCTGGAAGAGGAGGCAGCAGGACGGCAGAGATTCACGCCAGTTTGAGGTCGTCTTCAAAGAGGTGAGTGGCTCATAACAGCAACACTGGTGAACCTGTGACTTGTGTGAAAGAAGATGATCGCACACTTGTAGCCATGATGCAGAGAAATATTTTAATTGTTTATTAATTGTATATTTAACTGATTTCACAAAACAGATGGTAGACTATCAAAAAAGGAGCAGGAGGGAGATGAATCTTATATTACCTGTTCCTTACTTGATTTTAACATAACATCATACACATGGCCTTTTTTGTTTTCATAAATACAGTCACTAAAATATTCAACCATGCACAAATACCATTGATGACCTTAACATAAATATCACTCAGTAAGTGTAAGTTCAGTCAATTAAATTATATATTATGTCCAATAACATCTTCATATAAATATTAGCCAACAGCTAAACATTAGAAAGGGATTTTAAAAAGGTTAGGTTATTCAGAATGTCAAAAACATCTCCATATAATATCAAAACAAAAAGGGTCCAGAGTATAGCCGCATCAAGACATATAATAATGAGGCAGACCAGGTAGATACTATTTTATGGAAAACAACAAAACGCCCCAAGTTTGGACCAGGTTTCTAAAAAGGAAGCCTCAAGGAATAAACATGAGAAGATATTTGAAAAAATAAGAGAAGAATGTTTGAAAAAAAAAAGTTTCTATATAGAAGTTAACAACTTAACGTGGGGAGGAAACAAATGTACAAAGAAGAAACAATCATATAGAAAAAACGAAGATTTAAATAAGGTTGAGGGCAGAGATAGAGGGAAGACGTCTAGGTATCTCAACATAATTATTGAATCTTTGACTTAAACTGACCTCTGGCTTCTTACTCTCTTAGAGAAAAATGAAAAGATGATTTTCCTGCAGGAATGAATTAACAAATAAATTCTAAAAATATACACTAAATTTAACAGTAAGCTTTCATTTTGTTTCTCAGGACAACTGGCGCCGTCCTGACGGCATGCCCGCCACCCGAGAGCACCTGATGATGGTTTTGGCCGATCTTGATGACATCCTGATCCGAGCGTCCTACTCCACCGAGATGAGGTCCTCCAGCATCTTTGACATCAGCATGGAGGTCGCGGTGCCCAACTACAGCGGCTTGGCGCAGGCCCTCGAGGTGGAGCAGTGCCGCTGCCCACCTGGATACCAGGGACTCTCCTGCCAGGTAATTATTCACTCTGAAGTTCTCTGAATTCTTCTTGATTCTTGACTCTGGTGAGAAATAAATATGCAGTACAATTACAATAAAGTTCTCTTGTAAATACACTTGAAATACCACTTTTAAGTATTGCAGGATTAGTATATTTAGTTTAGTATAAGTTGAACTTAATGGCATCTGTTTTGAAGTGCACTTCTTGAAAGTACACTTTAAATTACTTTAAGTATACTTATAATGGGACAGATGTCAAGCAGTCAGATGATGGGACAGATGATGGGAAGCAAAAAAATAAAAAAAATGCTAATATGTTTCGTATAATTGTACAGACAACAAGCAGCAATCAGATACACCACAAAAAACATACCAAAATAAAAGAAATAGGGGCTAAAAAGAAGAATGGTAAACAGAAAGAATTATGACATACTGGCATTTCACTATCTTCATCATGATTTCTCTTTCAGGACTGTGCTGCTGGATATACTCGCACCGGAGGAGGTTTGTACCTGGGTCACTGCGAGCTCTGTGAATGCAACGGCCACTCTGACTCCTGCCACCCCGAGACCGGCATCTGCACGGTACGAGGCGCAACGCCGACACCGGCCTTGTCGTAGCTGCAGTAGAGCGCCCTGATGAGATGAACAGATCTCTAAACACGATATGTTTCTCCTCCCAGAGCTGCCTGCACAACACTCAGGGGGAGCTCTGCGAGCAGTGCGCTCCCGGCTTCTTCGGTGACCCCACTGTCGGCACTCCGGAGGACTGCCAGCCCTGCGCCTGCCCTCACACTGACCCAGACAACCAGTGAGTCCTGGCACAGATACCGAGACTTCACATTCCACCTCCATTTATAGCTCAGGACAAGGCAGCGTGCAGCTCGCTTGCTCGTGTTTATAGCAAATTCTGCCGTCTCGTAAATTGCGGAGTTTGATTCATATTCTGTCATGAACTTGTTTCCTGCCAACTGACATGAAATTGTGTGCCTGCTTTCCCTCTGAAATCATCTGATTATGTACCACCACTTCTTTTATTTTCATTTTAAGAAGTCAGGATTTTGTGCTACAGTGTGTTGAAGAAGTAGTGAAGAAATCTGATATTAAAATGAGACGGCTCAGGCTTCCAGAGCTGATCCACTAGTTTTTTAATCAAGCGTCACATTTTGATTCCTTTGCAGTAACTCTGCCACGCTTCAAAATATTCATAACTGAGTCTTGGAAATTCCCAAAACACATGAAATTGCCTCAGAAACATTTTTCTCCAGTCAATTCGCAGCAAAAACTGAATGTGATACTTAATTACTTGTTGGGTTCGGTTGATACTGAATCTTGTTTCTGAACTCTTGTGACAGGTTCTCTCCCACCTGTGAGAGCCTTGGAAATGGAGGCTACCAGTGTACTGCCTGTCAGCCTGGGTACACCGGCCAGTACTGTGAACGGTAAGATAACCCAACACGTTCTCATGATGTGAGTTATTTCGAGCAGTTTGTTTTGATAAACTACACACACTGTCACGGCTGTAACTTCCACGAGCTCGCGTGTGCCATGAGAAGAATTTCGATCCAAACTTGAGCTGGATAAAGTTTTGTCATTGACTTTTTTCTTTGGTTAAGTCTTGTTTCTGTGTCTGTTTCTACCATCATCAGTTGCGCTCCTGGATATGTTGGCAACCCTCAGGAGAGAGAGAAGTGTCGTCCATACGATGGTAAGGTTTCATTTGGCCGAAGCAGAAATATGACTGAACGATGCTCATGTTCATGATTAGCGTGGGAACCGGACGAATCTGCCAAGTTTACGTTTTCATTTACGTTTCACTTACATCAGGCTCTCCTTCCTTTCGGACAGGATTTCACCTGCTTTGGATCTGGTCACAGCCATTTATTTAATATGGAATGTGTTATATATGTTGATTAACAGAAGGGTGTCAGCAGTCTAGATTTGAAAAGTCACATGTCACAAGTTTTCGCTGCTCTGATTGGTTGTAGGTTTAGCCATTTGTGTCCAGTCAGCAGGTCCGTCATCAGGCTTCTGTAAACTCAGATCAAACTGTAAAACTTGGCAGAGCTGAACAAATATGAATCCAGATTCTGCTACCGCATTGCTTATTTCTTGTCTAAAATGTTTTCTGAAACAGATTTTAGTGAACTGGTTAACTGAGAGAACGAGACAGATTGCAACCAGGCGGACACCATTTTGTGTCCTGCTTGAAAATGGGCGAAACACAACTCTTTCACACTTTTTGTTGCTCCGGTTCGTTGTAGGTCTGTCTATTTGCATCCAGAGGCACTTTGATTTACATCCGCTTTGAGGAAATGGAAAAGTAACAGAAAAGTTCCAAACTGTGTGGATTAATCTGGTGACGCTAGGCTAGTTCATGCTAAGAAAAACATGAAAAATGCCTAGATTGTCCTTAGGTTGAGATCAAATGAAATGCTTGTGCTGCGTTTGTGCTTGTTTTCAGTATTTACAGTGGCACAAATCTGCTGGAGGGTGTTTTACAAAGGAAGCTGAGAGAAGTGGAACCTTTCATTAACTGTGATTTCACACTCATTGCAGTAACTTCCTCTGGCAGGATTAATTAAGTTTGGCCTGTAGTTCAACATTAAATGAGACACATGGCCTTGCAAAATAAAGAAAGGCTTATTACAGTTATAAACAAAGGGAATTATCCAAGATAGAAAAGAACTACAAACATGTTTGCTCCAGTTAGCCTCCAGCTAAATAACAATGCAGTTTAATGATGATTACTAGCAGCAAATCCAAGCGACCTCACAGAGTCTTGAGGACTCCAGTCAGCTGTGCCTGGCCAAGAAAAAAAAACACAACTTGGCATTTTTGCACTTTGGTTTTTGTTCAGATTAAACAAACACGGTGTAGCACGTTTGTTAGTGAGCATTAGAGGTGCTGGTAGTCAGAATTTGTTACTTTCTGACAGAGCAGACAAGCTTTTGCCCTGTTTCCAGTCTTCATACTAGGCTAACTTAACTGTCAGCCATAGCTTCATATATAACAGAGAGATATGAGAGTGTTGTCAGTCTTTTAATGTAACTATATTTCCCAATATGTCAGATTCGGCTAAGAATGCAAGTCACCACAGAATGATAACCATCTCATTTTGCTTTTTGAGACAGAAATAATAAGTCTTAACGCTTGAGCTTTCTTTGTGTAGTATCATTCTTTTGTTTTGATATTCTCAGAGAGTTTTCCTGATGAGTTTGTTCTGACCTTTACACCCTGCAGCTGCAGCCTCCCTGGTGGTGAAGGTTTATCCAGAGAGGGTCCTGGCAACCCAGGGTGGACCCGTCACTCTCCGGTGTCAGGTGTCCGGCAACCCTCCACACTATTTCTACTGGTCCCGAGAGGATGGACGACCCATCTCCAGCAGCGCTGACAGACGCAGACAAGGTACGTCACACAGGTCAACCGCACATTTAAAGGAGAGAGAGCACATTCTCCTGACAAACAAAAGGTAGTGTGTTCCAGAGCTTTGGGGTGTGACTGACAAAGTGCCGCATCCCTGACTTTCTGGGAACCTCCAGTAAACCAGCTGCAGATGACTGCAGTGTTTTTCAAGGAAAGAAGGGGAAAAGAGAGTTAGCGATTTAACTTGGTCCTTCCTTTAAGGGCATAGATACCAGAGAAGCCAGTGCACTAAATATTTTTGAAAGAAACCTGAAAACTTATCTCTTCTCTTTAGCGTATAACTAGCTATGACTTTCCTTATACAGGCCTGGCACTGTGTTTCGCTTCACACCTCTGCAGTTCCTTTAAACTTGTTCTATTTTCCTTGGTTTTATGCAATATACTACACCTTTCATCAGATTTTACACACTCTTTCTCTTGGTTTGAAATACATTTTAAACCTTTCTGATTAAACTGATCTTAATACACAAATTGCATATGATTGACATGCATAGAGGGTGATATATTGTGCGAATCTGACCCCTGTGACTCATCTGTGTGTGCAGGAGCGGAGCTGTACTTCCCCAGCGTCCAGCCGAGCGATGCCGGCGTCTACGTCTGTACCTGCCGAGACCAGCGCAGCACCAACAGGAGCCGCGCTGAAATTGTTGTCACAAGTGTGTACCATCTCACTGCTGTATTAGCAAATAGGTTTCTCCCTCATGCAAGTCGGGTTATCGCAGCACGCTAAATAAATACCATCCGTGAGTTTCACACATGGGTTTGTTTATGCGCGGATTATGTAAGTCTTCAGTTCAGCTGACTGTGGTGTGTTTCATTCTTGGTATTTGGAGTTTTGAAGGTGCAGGGATGAAAAATGCATAACACAACTTTTATAGTGAATTTGAAATATTTTCTTGTGATACCACTGATGATTGAACTTGCTTACATTTGATATTTAGCCGACTGGATTTGATTAGGAGCTTCTTTTAAAACATTTCAGCAGTTTATCAGCTTTGCAGTCCACGTCTGTTTTTGCGAACGAAGAAAACAAAGATGTTTTACTGATGCTATGCCAACGTAAAAGCTGTCACTGGATTTTTAGATTCTTTTACAGGCATCAGTTTGCTATCAGTATAAACTAATTGTCTCTCTGCTTTTCACCAGATGTCCAGTCCAAACCCATTGAGGTGACAGTTGAGGAGCCCAAAGCTCAGACTGTCAGGGTGGGATCTACTGTCAGCTTCATCTGCACTGCAAAGAGCAAGGTAGCACTGCTCATTATCATCAACTTAACTAGTTTGTAATAATAAATATTTGTACGGATAAAGGAATAGTTCAGCATTTTTGGGAAATATCCTTATTCACATTAAATAGATATGAGCAGCTTGTTAGCTGGTAGCTAACAGGTAGCCTGACTTTGTCCAAAGGTAAAAACTTCAACTTATGAGCATTAAAACTCAACACTGGTTGCCTGGCTACTTCATGGTGACAAGTCTTAAGGAGGTCACTGGGTCTGGCTGAGTAATAGTCCTGAACATAACCCGCCTGTGTTTATGTTCTCGCCCCTCCACAGTCTCCAGCCTACACTCTGGTCTGGACCCGGATGGGTAACGGGAAGCTGCCTAACCGGGCCATGGACTTCAACGGCATCCTGACAATCCAGAACGTCCAGCCCGAGGACGCTGGCGTCTACGTTTGCACGGGCTCCAACATGTTTGCCATGGACGAGGGCAGCGCCATCCTCTACGTGCCAGGTTCGTGATCCTCGGCACCGCATTCCATTACCCATCACCCCCCGCTACCCTACCAGCTCTGGCTCCTGTGGTTTCCCCTTCCAGCTTGCAGTGGTGCATGCTTCTCTGTTTTACTGCATTTCTCATCGTGCACTGTAAACACTCAGCTCTGGGTTAACAGCATAATAAGCTTGCAGCTCTAACTCCCGACGCTTTTGCCCTCTGCTCTCAGATACCAACATAATATAAGCCATGTCCTAATATCACGCTGCCAATCCAGCTCTTCCTGTCGCTTTTTAACTCTTGTATGTCTCTGATCATTGCTTTTTCCTGGACTTTATATGAAGAAATACAGCTTGTGGGTACAAATCTTCCAGATAACTTGTGGGGTTAAGTATGCAGTTTTAGATTTAACTAATGGGCGCTCAAACTCATGACACATCCACTAAACTTAGGCCAAATGTGCTCTCTTTTGGATCAGTGACTTGTGGGTAAAGCTTTCCGCCAACACTCTACTGAAGCTACTGCAGAATTTTTTTATTTCCTTCCTCTTGTTTATTTTGAATTAATCGGTGGTGGTTTGGTTGCTTCTCGATCACTGGTACTGTAGAGTCGCTGGTTTCTGCTGTCAGAGGTTTCACAAGCAGGGTGCTGGATTCTGGTGTCTTTTTAAACTTTGGGCTCCTGGGGCCTCTTCCTGCCTGAGCTGTAGTGTATAATAATAACGATGAGGAGGAATGTGGACGCCACGATTGGTGCTTAGTGACTCTGCGGCTGACATTCAAAGAGGACTTCAGTGTATCTGGAAGAGAGGAGGCGTAGGAAGAACCCCACTACCCCCTGCTTCTTGTGTGTTTTTGTTCCACTCCGTACAGTATTCCTGCTGTGTTACTCTCCTGATCATCCTGATGATGAATGTCAATGAACAAAACGGTGCTATCAGCCATGCAGTTGGTTAAACCTGTGGTTGACTTCACTCTCTAAACGTGCTGTAATATCACTCCTTCATTCCTTTATTGTCGACAAAAGTCAGTTGTTACTTGTCGGATTGTTTTTGCTAAAATCTGACTTGAAATGCAGAAGAAAAAGGGGAAAAATGTTTTTTTTTTATCCTAATTTTGTCAATAATCATCTACAATTGTATATTATGGCATTTTTATTTACATTCTATCAATGTTGTTCGCACATTGTCTTTTTTTTTAATTGACTGAAATATGTTAACCTGAAATGTTTCCATGAAATCAAATATATCAGAATTTCATTTCATTTTTCTTTTTTTTTTTTCAAAGGAATTGGCCATGTGAATACAATTACCTTACATGATGTGTGTTTACATTTAGGCAATTTCAAGTGTTTTTTTTTTTTTATAAGAAAATATTTTTATATATCTCTGAGAACATCTTACACCTCAGCAATCACAGGTCACATGTAAAACCTTTTTTTTTTTACTCTTTGGTCTTAATTACTTTACAGTGGCTGCGTTTCTTATTTTATTTGTTCATTAATGACTCAAAGGCTTTATTATGATTCCAAAAAAATATACCCAAAGGTGCTTCTGTAAAGATTTTACTCTTACTCGTTTTTTTAAAAAACATTTCTTTTTAAAGAATACTGATGTAATGTACACATGTCTCACTGTAATGTATTTATCTTAACTGTGAAAATATTTTGTGAAAAAGAGAAAATTGATTAAAATAACGACAACTGATCAAAGTGATTTGCTAATTCATGGATGGGGCTCGTTTACCTACACGATATCTTGACCAGTTCAGGATAACCACAAGCTGTATGTCAGCTTTTTAACAGCTGAAATTAAATCAGCGTTTCAGTGTTTAAATGT
Organism: Lutjanus erythropterus; assembly: GCF_056507025.1. NCBI lineage: Eukaryota > Metazoa > Chordata > Actinopteri > Lutjaniformes > Lutjanidae > Lutjanus > Lutjanus erythropterus. The sequence continues at coordinate 8,939,147 of NC_139322.1, read as the reverse complement.
GCTTCTGGCTACTAACCTGCATGTCTCGTGTGGCTACTCTGCATAACTTCATCGCTCCTTTGTCCCGCTGCACAGTTCACACAGTCATGATCTGTGAGTGTGTATGTGTGTGTTTGTGTATCTTGATTTTGAATTCACAGCATTTTGGTGTGCATTTTTGGGCATTGTTGTGTTTTGTTTTTTTTTTTTTGTTTTTTTTTTGGGCTGTTGTAGAGTGTGAGATAAATATGACGGTGTATTTGGGACATTCGGTAAAAATAGAAAAAAATTATGGAGATTAAAGTTGGAAATTTATGAGAGAAAACTGGGATATTTTTTAGATTAAATTGGCAAATTTACAAAAAAAACAAAACATTTATGAGAAAAAACTTTCTTGGAGATTAAAGTTATAAGTTTATGAGAAAAAAAATCTGAAAAATCTTTTTGTTTTTTGTCACTTTGCAAGGTTTTGATTCAGTTTAGTCCCTGATATCACCTCATCCAATTCAGTACTATAATAATAATAATGATAGAAGTTGTCTTGGTCTTGACAAAGTAAACCCAAGTTTGTTTTTTTCACAAATGTATAATTTCTCTCTGTGAGTTTTTTTCTTCTAAATTTACTACTATAATCTCGGAGAATATCCAAGTTTTTTCCTTGTTTTTCTCATGAATTTACAACTTTAATCCATGAGTGTTTTTTCTCAGATATTTGTTACTTTAATCTTTGAATATTACCCCTCATCCCCTGTTCCATAACTTTTTTTTCTAAGTAATGACCCTAATACACTGCCGTAGATAAGCATCTGTTACAAACAAATGGTCATTTAAACCAACATATTTCAATTCACGGTGTTCTGCAGTTTCTCAATAATTATGCATCAGGTAAGTGTGAAAGTTTAATCCACATAACTATGAATTAAACGGCACCAACCTTCTGGATGAAAGAAAAATGAAATGAAATGGACAAAAAACTGGTGCCAGTTTAATTCAAGTTTATGATTTTTTTAAAAAAATATAACCTGTGTGCTGCATTTTGGAATGAATTGGACAAAACCACGGCGGCCCACATGTGGAGATGGATAGTTTTCTCCGGGGAGATGGGAGGTACAGTAAACTGCTGTTACCCTGAAACCTGACCTGTCAGTTTACCTGTCCCTTCCCCTCCTCCCTCCCTTCCTCCCTTCCTCCCGCAACTCCAGAGGCCTCACAGACTCAGATGTTTTACACAGCCTATGAAATGTTTGAAGGACACAGAAAGCGTAAGTCCGCATGGGCATGGTTTCCTCTCTCTCTCTCTCTCTGCCGGGCTCCCTGGAGGGACCCGCCTCTCCCTCTCTGTGTCATGCATGCACTCATCTTCCGCAGCATGGATGCGCTGGTGGCGGCCTGGTAGCGCCCATGTACAATCGACCAAGTAGCAGCTGCAGAAACACTTAACACTCAGTGTCATTCTCACTCGTGACAGCCCAAACCATCTGTGCTGTCTTCGTAAGCAAGCATCTTTAGTCCTGATCTAAATCTAAAGATGGATGTCTTCAGTATGTTTAATTAGTCGTCTTCCTTTCCTCAGTAAGAGTCGATGGTTGGATTGTACATGAGCATTACCGGCTCCTACCTGGCTCTTTGGGTTCATCGGGGTCCATCACTGCAGGAAAAAGTGCATGTTCATTCATCATGGGCAACTCCTCATGAATGTTGAGTCCAGTTTCCACCGTTAAAAAAGATCAGAGTCAGTGTTTTACAGTAACTATAAGCCTCACTGTAAAAAAGAACATGTTTTTTACTACATGACAGACCTGTTAATTACTCGAGAGCCAGTGATAACTGGGATAGTGTCGGAAAGTGTCCCTCTAAATTGGACAAAAACATAATAAAGCTATAATTTCAAGTTAGTGGAATTAGATTTAATTGCTCCATAACCCCTGAAAAGGGACATTTAATTCCAGCTTGCTGAATAATTTAGACTTTTAGTCATTACATAATCACAAGCTATATGCCAACGTATTTTATATTTCCTGGCGTGACTGTCTCCACATTCAGAGACAAGAGATGTCCCTTCTTCTTCTTTCTCTTTTCACTTTGCTCTTTCCGGTTTCTCCTCAGGAAACATGCTATACTGGGAAATAGCCGTCATCTGGGCTTCAAACATCATACTGTGCTTAAATCATCCCATCACAACCTCATTACATCATAGCTGAATGTGGGCAGCAGACTCGTGTCCAGTGTGAGAGGCCAGTGCATCAAACAGATGGAAGTTTACTTTAAACAACACGGTTAATGTGATATTAATAGATGGAAGTCAAACTATATTGAATATGTCAGAAAAAGTTAATGATTCCATACATTCAGAGAACAAGAAAACATATTTTCCTGGCCTGTCTCTAGTGGTATCTAGCCATGAAGTTAGTTTTAGTTTCATCTTTCCAGATTTATTGTCTTTACTGCCTTGCAAATCCAGTGACTTTGGTGGTCACCTGACTTTTCATTATGCACCACCAAGAGGTGAAAGTTTTTACGTAATCTGTGAAACTTGCCAACCTCTACTAGATTAACTGGCACAAACTTTAGCACAGACAGTAGGGCTGGGTATCAGTACTCAATATGTTTAAGGTATTGACTGAAATAATCCAGTACCAAGTAGTATAGAAACTTGACAAGTCAAATGATACCTGCATTCAATCATTTTGTACCCAGATCTAGAAAAAAAATCCTAGTTACCCGAAGTTTGCACTTAAGTCACAAATTTGATGACTTTGATGACTTCACCTGGACTTGACTTGGACTTGCAGTATGCAAAATGTGCAGATGCACATGTTCCGACTTTGTTCCAACATTTGAAGTTACGCAAAGAATGTTAAGCGGAGGCTCTGTTGTTAAAATGCCATTAAAAACCAAAGTTTAGGACTTGGGACTTGGGTGCAAAGACTTGCAAAAAGTAACTTTGTCCCTCCTCTGCCATTTACTTTGGTTATTCCCTGACTTTCTTTCTAGTGCCACCAGGAGGGTTACATTTGTGATTTTGAATGCAACTTTTGGATGGATTACCATGAAGTTTGGATCAGTCATTCATTCAATTAATTGTAATAACTTTGGTGACCACTTAACTTTTCATGTAGCGCCATCATCTGGTCAGAATCTGACCCATATTTTTACTTGCAAAACTTCCATCAGCCTGAGCTGCACTTTATGCTTAGTGTCAGTTAGAAAATGTTAGCATGCTAATATGCTACACTAAAATGGAGGACTGCTACCATGCTGCTACATGTCACATTAGCATTTAGCCCAAACTAGCCCTGTGCAGTACAGCGTCACAGAACAGTCTTTGTCTTAAGTAGACTTATTTTTTCAGCTGCATAAATTTAATTCCATCCATTTTCATTGTGTTGGGGTGAACGCAAATAGATATGTGAAGACCTGGACAGATAAAACCGAAACTGTCCTCTTGGATAGATACCACTTGAGGTAGTGAAGTGAGAGATTATGTTTCTTAATCTGTGTGAATCGAACCTTTAAACTTCAACTCCTGACGCACTGATTATACCAAAGATCTATAGAACCAAACTCATGAAACTCTGCAAAACACCTGGATACTGACAGTCTGATGAAACGTCTCTCTGCCCTGGAATATTGGTGTCACTAAGGTCAGAGAGTCAAAGCTCCACCCAGACTACAACAGTCCCAGGGGTTTTCCGCCTGCTTAGATAGCCTCATGCCCCTCCCTCCCCACTGAAAGAGGCCTTTCTATTGCTCTGTCACCCTGGAATCATACGGGATTGAATACAAAGTCTAGCAGCCAGCCAAACTGGCACAGACAGCAATATACCCAGAGGCCATGCCAAGGTCTGCCTGCCACATCTCATCTTTTTCGTCTGCTCTGAGGATCCAGACTGCCAAGGGTGAGGGTGGGGGCACGGGCAGAGGCCATCACTCTCTCTCTCAGTCTGATCAATTCACTGTAATCAAAAGCATTCCCACAGCTTAGCATAATGTCCGAACTACGGTTATAGACTCCAGATAAGGTTTTATATTCCACTTCACCACTTCACCAACCTGCATTATCACGCTTTATTTTCTCCACCTGCCTCTGGGAAGTTTTAGTCTACATTTTGAGCTGTGTTTGACTGATGTGTTTCCTCCTGTAGCTGCAGAGGGGGCCCAGCCCGTGGCCACCATCACTCCCTCAGTCCTCAATGTCCAGCAGGGCCAGCGGGCAGAGTTTCGCTGCACAGTGACTGGGAACCCAACCCCTGCCATTGAATGGATCGGTATGACCGGCTAGAAATCCACTTTTGTAGTGTTTGGTGCAGATCTTGTTGAGGCACAGACGGGTGACAAATTAAAGGACAAACCTGAATGTTTGACTGCTACAGTGATGGGATCCGGTGGCTCTGTAAGGATGCGGGGGGCATTTTTCTGCAATGTTTTGGGTCCAGGGAAATGTCATTCCAAATGAATACAAACTTGTCCTTAAAGAGTCATGACCTTTATCCGATGGGAGTGGTCTCCTCCGAGATAACAACGCCTTCATGCACAGGGCATGAGGAGACACTGAATAGTTTGAGTATGAAAAGGATGTGAATCATATGCTTTGGCCTTTAAAGTCACCAGATCTCAACCCAACTGAACACCCATGGCAGATTTTGGACCGACATGTTTGGACAAAATACCTTTGGAAAAAATGGTGTTCATCCCTCCAGTAGCGTTCCAGAGACATACAGAATCAACACTAAGGCACATAAAAGCTGTTCTGGCGGCATGTGGTGGTTCACACCTTACTGAGACACTTCATGTTGGTTTTTCCTTTAATTCGCCTGTCTGTATATTCATAGTAATCTGAGTGGGAATTGTTGTTTTTGTTTTTCTGTATGATTCAGAGAAATTCAGTTCAGTACAAAGTCAGAGATCTTAACCAGCAGGTGAGAAAATTCCCCCTGCAGCCCTCAGTGACAGGCTGTTACTGCCTGATTTTTACAGGAGGTCCAGGGAACAGAATGAGCCCCAGAGCTGTGATCCGAGGCGGCATTCTGACCTTCACAGCAGTGGATCCAGCTGATGAGGGAGAGTACACCTGCAAGGCCCTGAACACTCATGGGGAGCACACGGCACGGGTCTCCCTCTTTGTACAAAGTATGTTTACTTGTGTGTGAATGTGTGTCCATGTTGTGGGAACATAAGTCTGTTTACACACTGACATTGTGGGGACTCGCCTTCCTTGTGGGGACATGTCCCCACAATGTAAATCATTCATGGTTAAGACTTGATTTAAGGTTAGTCTATGGCTAAAGTTAGGACAAGTGTTGTGGTTAGGCATGTAGAGGTTATGGTCAAGGTTAGGTAGGTTGGGTTAAGTCTGCAGGGAGTTCTTGCAAGTCAATGCAAATGTCTCTTTGAGCCATGGAAACAAGAAATGAGTTTGTTCCACCTGTTTTCAGTGCATTTTCATTTGTTCAATGATGTTTTGTTGTTAAATCTAGCTGAGGTCTAGCTCATCATCTTCTCACTTTAAAGTGAGATTGTGCAGCTTTTGAAAAGTGAACACACAGCCTCACTCAAGTCGGTACACTCAGTGGTCTTTCTGCTACAGTCTTAAGGCTCATTTATGCTTACCTGTACGTATGCATATGTGGATTTGTGCATGTTTTCTTTTTAAATATTTTTTTGGTGGGAGTCAAACCCACAGCTGCTGCAGAGTCTGCAGGACTCAGCCTTAATACATTGAGCACTACCCGCTGGTCTACCAACTGAACTACACGGCCACCATTTGTGCAGATTTTCTGAAAGTTTGCAGATACAGGAAATCCAAGCTGAAATAGCCTGTAGTTCTTCCTGCATGCAGTGACATCACTGTGACATCACTGGATGCAGGAAGAATAACAGATCTTGCAGCAGATCTCTGTTTTCTCAGTCACTAATACAGCACAGAGGAATTTACTGCTTCAGATGACTACATTTACCATCAACACTGAGTGGACATTCACATGAAAAGTGCAGAATTTTCTCTTTAACATCGATGCCAAAGTGACAGACAGATGAAAGTACTTGAGTGGGCGGTAACGGTTACATCATTTGAAATGGCCGTATCTATTTTTGGACGTAAAACAGAGCGTAAATGAGCCTTTACCTGGACTAGGATGACAAGTACAGTAGTTTATGGTGGCTTGTGTTAGGTAATATAAGCAAACTCTGTAGAGAGATTGCTGTGTAAGTTGATTTATGTGACGAAATGCGAGAAAACTAACGAGTAAATCTCAAGAAGTACCTCAAGAAGTTGCGGTGGATATATTTTGTGTTTGTGTTTGACGACAATGCATTTTTTTGAGTCAGAGTCTAACCCAAGTGGCCTGGGCACCCAGCCCCAAGTCCAAGTCAGTCCCCAAAACATTGGAGTCCACGAAGGCGACACGTTGAGGTTGTACTGCCGAGCAACAGGATCGCCCACCCCGAAGCTCACCTGGCTGAAAAACGGAGGACAAATCCCTCCACAGGTGAGACACCTCCTGCCGTCTTGGCGTCTGAACAATTAACATGGATTGATTAAAACCGTGTTTGCATTCTGCTGTGTTTATATCTCTATCTTACACTTCAAGGTGTTTCCGATGCCGGTGGTATTTCAACATACTGTATCAGTTCATATGATGTTATTTACCTGTATTTTTCCCTCCCTTCTGTTTGTCTCCTCCCCCTCCTTTTTTTTTTTGAACCCACCCCGTTCTGACATTTGCTCAGGCCATTCCCTCTCACGGTTTCCATCAGTTTAAAAGCAACAGTCTCGATGTGTTACAGAGACGTATTGAGGAGCTGCAGGTCTGTCCATCTGTCCGCTGTCTGTCTGTCCTGTCTCGTAGTTCACATCACGTGTCCTCTACTGACCTTGTCTTCACACATTGTCGACTAAGTGCATGATCAAACGTGTCCTTGATTCACACCTTGTAAATCCCGTTAATTTACCACAGCTGTTCACTAAAGTCCTTTTAGAGCTGATGCCAAACACATTAAAATCAACTAGCTGGGTCAGTGTACGTGCATGCAGTACATGTTTTTATGTTGCGTTTTCCATAGTCTTTTGTTTTGTACTGTCCACATCATACCATCCCTGACGTGTTTGGGCTCTCAGCACCCAGTTGACCCTCATCATTCCATTGAATGTATTAACAGGACTAAGTATACAGTAGGTACTGTAGGTATTTCAGACATATTTTGCTCCGTGCCAGGCGCAGCCCGCTACCCCCCTGCCCACGGGGGTATTGTGTTAGTTTGGTTTCTGCACAGCCCTCCTCGGCTCGACGAGGGCTCCGGGGCCTGTTTAGTTCTGCCTCAGAGAGCCACTGCGTTGTGTCAGCCTTTCCCAGGGGGAGCTGGGCTCTGCCGTGCGACCACGCAGAAATTCTGTATGCTCTAGCAAACGGCTTGCTTTGAAAACTCGTCAATGGGTTCAGACACACATTGAGCCAGGGCCCGCCTCAGCCACTGCTCGGTTTAGCCTCCCTCACGGTTGAATGGGCCGGAGCTAAGCAGCTTTGTCCGTGGATGCCCCAACACCCCCCGGATACAGTAATCCCTCCCCAGACCCTCCCCTCCTGATTCCCCTCCCCTCTGAGGTGTTTCCAAACTTTATGAAAGCTCATTTTCAGCCTTGCTGGGCCTCCGACTGCCATGTGGAGTAGTGTACAAACAAGTCAAGTTGTTGATTGGTCGTGAGCCGGAAAATCATGAAACTTTTAAAAGGGACAGTTCACTTCAAAATCATAAAAAATATATTCTCTTACCTGGAGTGTTGTTTATCAATCTAGAATGTTTTGCTGTGAGATGCAGAGGTTTGGACATATCAGCCATGGAGATGTCTGCCTTCACTTGAAAATAACAGGACTAAATGTGTCTCAGCTTGGGGTGCACAAAACCAGAAATCATGATTCTACTTGAAAGAAAATAGTTCCTCCATGAATCTCCTCTCCACAAGGTCTGTGGATTACAAGCCGAGTGCCATGTAGTTAAGGCTGGGCGTCATTCAAAAATGTTTGATACTGGTAGCGGTATGATACCTTGACTTCAATTCAGTTCCTGAATTATCAGTTTAAAAAAAAAGAGAATCAAATTGCACATTACAGTACAGCTACTCATTTAAAGGGTGCTGTTCAAAGACGTGGTGGTAAAAATTGATTCCTGTCTCTGGGCGTAGTGTAGTGATTTTCCTGCATGACTCTAAAACATACACAGCATTTTTCAATACTCGATAGCATTGAAGCAATTTGATCAGTACCATAAAAGTGTCAAAGTTCGATCCCGAGCCCTACATTTAGTCCCATTATGTTGGAAAAAGAAGGCAGACATCTTTCTAGCTGATATCGCCAAAACTCAGCAACTCACCAAAACAATCTAGATGGAATTTGGGGTGAACTGTCCCTTTAAATTCGGGTGTTTTAAGTGATGCAGGGTTTTGGTTTGGTTCTCACTCGATATTTGCTCTGTGGTGTATTATTATATTCTGACTTGCAGGGCACTGGTTAGTGATTATTCTCTTTGTAATGCCTCATCCAATCCAATCAGTGTGTCACAGTTCTAACTCTCAATCATCGATTATTCATCTTTTTTTGAAAAAAAGATAATACTGTAGAAAATGATCATCACTGATCATGACTTATTAACAAACTGTAACCCACCAATCATTGTAGAAATGGCACCACTTTGTACACAGTGTCACGTACAAAGCAGAGTGTCATAGGATCCATCTGCAGAGAGACTGAACTGTAGCAATAACAACTCCTGTCTTGTCTCAAAGATCTAAAGCTGTAGTGCTTTTGTGTCGCTATTAGCTAGTGATGTCATAATGTCGGCAGTGTCATATTTGTGTTGTTTCAAGGCTCATGAGACAGGTAAGTGATGTGCTTTGTCTTCAGTGTGTGTTTATGGTGCAAATATCAGCAAAATCATATTCCTGTGATATAATGCACAGTGATGTGTGTCATGGCGGTGTAACCGAGATCAGGTTTTAATTTGTATTTTACTGGTGTGTTTCCACCAGGCCCGCATGGATCGCACCGACATCGGTACCCTGCTCATCCCCAACATCAAGATGTCCGACTCGGGAACTTACATGTGTGTTGGCAGCAACAGCATTGGCTCAAATAGCGCTCCGATTAAAGTCACTGTGTTCAAAGGTGAGATGTGGTGGTGGTCAGGTTGAATCAGACCGCCTCTGATCGGAGCTGCAACGACTGGTTGATTAAACAATCAGTTGAAGGAGAGAAGATTAATTGATAATTTATCAGAGCGCTGGTGTCAGCTGTGAACATCTTCATCTGGTGCATCTGTTTGTGTTTGTGCAGCGGACCACAGCTCCTCAGTGGTCAGCATCCAGCCATCAATAGCTGACATCCAGGAGGGTCAGAGTCTTGAGCTCAGCTGTTTTGCACCTGGAAATCCTCCTCCTCAAGTCACCTGGACGAGAGCCAGTGGACGCCTCTCCTCGAACCACCAGGTAGTTCTTTAAATCTTTGTATATGTATGTGTATTAATTTTGAATTAATTTTTATTCTGAATATTAGTCCTGTATAATGTTATTTGCCAGTTGTAGCAGTTGTAGCAGTAGAGGTGGTGGTTGTATTACTGTATTAGAAGTCAAATGATGGGTTTTCTTCTCTGCTGTGTGCAGGTGCTGGGCAATCAGCTGCGTATCCAGTCAGCCACCCCGGAGGACTCTGGGGAATATGTCTGTCGGGTCCAGGGCAACCCTGGAAACCCAGGATCTCACGTCCACCAGGCCTCTGTCTCTGTGTCTGTCACTTCCTCTTCTTCACGTAAGTTAGCCCTCATTAACGGGGAAAAAAAGGGAAAACTTTCCTCAGTGTTGATGTTAATGTAGTCAGTTTGAGCAATAACTTCCTCACTGTGTTTATTGATCAAGAACAGTTCTGCTGCAAAATCTGTTGTTCTTCCTGCATCCAGTGATGTCACAATGATTTATCTGGTTTTAAATGAGAAATCTGTTATATATTTACTGAAATAAATCATAAAATGACCATGATATGTCATCAGAGATTAAGAAAACATGCAGAGTTGAAATACTCACTTCTCTGACAAAAGCACTTCAGTCTCATTTCTATTCCGGTCTGTGACTTGTGTTATTGTTGCCTTTGTCACATTAATTAGAGTTCAAATTAATGCCAAATGTTTGCTGAATGAGTAAGTGTCTGTTCATAAGTCATAAAAAATCATTAAAACTCTTGTAGAAAGAGTAGATGTTTATAACAGTTAAACTGAACAGTATGTTAATAGAGTCTGGCAGGCAGTAAGAGAGGCAGTCACTGAACTGAGTGTGTATTTTCAGAGCAGTCAGTGTTTGTTTTCAGAATTACAGGCTTAGCTTCACTTTGACAGACAATTGACAGTTATAAACAGCTGGTCAACTTACAGTGTGGGGCTCGTCCTCGCTTGTTATTGTCAAATTAAAATGTAGTGCTCCTGCAGCCTGCCTGAGCAACTTCAGAGGAGGGGAAATAGGATTTCAACCTATTTCATATACAGTTTATGGCTCCAATCACAATTGTTACATATTGCTCCTTTAAGTAAGAACTACAGACTATTCCAGCTTGGATTTCTAGTGTCCACCACTGGGTGCATATAAGTACTTTGCCGGCAAAGCTTCATGAGCTGAAAAACTCCAGTTTACCATCAGCACTGACTGGACATCCACACGAAAAGTGTTGAATTTTTCCTTTAACTGTCTTTGCAGACAAACAGAAAAAGACAAAATCATAACAAAGAGCCCATTTTGATGTTTTCTCTTCTCTCAAAAGTTCCCGCCATACTTCGCCGTGCTCGATTTCCGTCTGATTAGACTCGACAGCCATTACTTTCTCACAGAGGAAATTACAGCTGATGGCAGCATCAGTCAGAGGCATTACATGCAGGGTGTTGTTCTCACACTAACACTGCCTCGCTTCATGAATGAACTTTCCAGTCGCACTTTCCAGCGGAGCCCAACGTGACCTCAGATTGAATGATTTTCCTTGCTACTGTCCCATGATCTCATCCTCATTCACTCCTCCCTGCACTTCAGCAATGGACGACTTCTTTGACTTCTGCCAGTGAAGCCTGCAGCCACACTGAATAGTAATCTGTTACTTCAGCTCTCTGTGAATAATAAGTCAGCTAAATGAAGTGAGATCGTGAGCTGCAACGTTCAAATAGAATCTGTGCAGAGTCCAAACCGCTGCTTTCTGGTGCAGGTCTTCAGAGTCCAATCATCGCCATCGAGCCCCACAGAGCTGCGGTGCGTGTGGGGGAGTCGGCCAGCTTCAGGTGCAGGGTGTACAGCGGAGCCCAGCCTGTCAGACTGGAGTGGAAACTGGCCAACAGCCAGCCGCTGCCAGGTAATAACCACAACCACACACACACTCTTAGGAATAAAGCTGCTTAATGAGTTCTGATTTTATGATGTCATTATTTACAAGCAGTTACAGCTGCAATCCACCCATGACTTTCTCCTCTGTTACTTCATTTAATGACTAATTTAGGATTATGTTTTTCTCCCTTTTCTTTGGACTGCAATGACATTTCTGAATTTCCAAAATATTCCGATTTAGTAAGATGATACGATTGCTTTTACAGGCTTTTCTTCTCAAAACATATCAGTGCTTTGGGGTTTGTGTTCAGGAAATAAATTAAATGTGTGTGTTCCAGTCATTTCTTCCAACATCCTTCTGACCTGAAGATTTGTTCAGCTCAGTTTTTCTTATACTTTTATTATGAATGAATGAAAGGGAGTTTTTTGGGTTGTGTGAGTTACTTATCCATCATCAGTGTATTATCTACAGTAGATGGTGGTCAGCACACTCCCAGTTTGGAGAAGCAGCAGGAGTACTGGCGTAGGAAGCTAAGCAATGTACTGCTGTAGACAGGGTCAGCAACAAAATATATTTTAGCCACTTAAAAACAGTTCACCTAAAGAAAGCACTGCTCTTGTGCTGTATGAATGTGTGGTTCTGCGCTGCAAAAAAAAACAGATATAAAAAAAACCTCTAGCTTGCAGAAAACAGAGCTGAGACTAGCTCATCAGTGCTGTTGTAAAACTAATGTTGCAAACATGCAACACAGTCTCTCATGGTCGACCATTTAGGGGAAAAAAATAACATCCAGTCCTTTCATATTTGCCAGAAATGCAACAGTTTTTCTTCACAGAAAAACTTGCACAGACAGGACTAGCTCATAATTATCATTCTAGGCAGGTCACCATCATGGCTTATCTTGAAGCCCTAAGCCAAAAACAAATCAACTTAAAAACTCAGTAATTTATAAAACCTCCAGACAGTGGAAGGCATGACTACAAGAATTAATCAAATCAATAGCAGATATCTGTTCACAAAAATTAATGAGGGACACTGCAGAACAAAAATTATCCTGATGTTTTGTATGTTGTCATGTTTGGAATTTAACTAATTAGCTTGTTGGCAACTGCTTTTATCTGATATTTTGATTGATTGTTATGAGTAATTTTACCTGGACCTCAGGAAGACAAGCAACCACTGCTGTGGAAGCTGCTGAGGAGGAACAAATAATGAAGAGCAGTGGAGCTGCTGGTCTGCAGCTGCTTCGAACAGTTAAGTTTGTTTGTGTGATTGTGGGACTTTGGTGAATCCAGACTAACCATTTACAACACCAAAGTTACACAAAAGCACAAACAAACGAGCAGATTGAGACCAGCGGTTCCTGTGTTCTGTGAGGTAAAATTACTGTTTTGCCAATCGAGTCTGGTGGCTTTGGAGAAAGAGCAATATTTGGCTTCTGTAACTACGGTTTCCCGTCGGAAAAGTCTGACAGCAAAGTAAAGGGTCAGAATATTCTAAATGTAAGATACACTTATTGATTTTTTTAGGTAGCTAAAATACTTTTTTTTGCTGAACTTGTCCACAGCAGTACATCGCTTAACTACCTACACTGGTACACATGCATGTCCAATGCTATTTACTGAAGGTAATACACTGACTGTGGTTAAGTACTTCAGAAAAACGCACTTGAAAAATTAGGCAAAAACACTAGAAATATACCTCTCATAATACAACTAGATACCGTCTTTCATTCTTTCAAAATCCACACCCGGTTTGTGATCCAGACTTTCTGTTAAAAGAAGTTAGTCCAAGCCAAAACAACCCGTATGACATCATCAGGGTTATTTTTTAAACTTTAAAAAGCTTCCTCCAGAGCCACAGTGTACATTATACAACTGTTTACACAGACTGAGTAGTGCTAACTATGATGAATAAACTGTCATGTCATAAAATGGGTGGACTGCCCCTTTAAGTTTCAGGATGTTCAGCAGATCTAGTGTTTCATTTGCTCCTCTGTTCTGCAGATAATGTTAAAATTGCCCCTGACGGTTCTGTGATCACCATTACCAATGTCCGCCCCATGAACCACGGCGCCTACCGCTGTGTGGCGAGCAACCCGTTCGGCATCACCCACACCATCGTGTCTTTGATCGTCAAAGGTGAGATACGTGCGTCTACACGTTCATTAAGCCACACACAGACGGGACTTTTCACATATCATTCATCACACACCCTCTAAAACCTCGAAGTGAAGGGTTCCCTCTAGTGGCTGATCAGATACAGAGCCGGATCAGTATTTTGCATCTGCGTCCTCAGAGTCGCCCGTGGCCATCGTCACCCCAGCCGGACCCGTGCGTGTCAGGGCGGGTGAACCCATCAACCTGGAATGCCAGGCGTCAGGAGAGCCCCGCCCCTCGGTCTCATGGCACAGACTGGACAGCAACCGCAAGACCATGCTGAGCAGCCCCGTGCCCATGGAGTCCAACGCAGTCATGCAGGTAACTGATGCATCTGATTAAAGTTCACAAAAGCACTCACGTCCTAAGGTGATAATTACTAGGTGCTAGACCGAAGTGCATGAAAAGAATGGAATGATAGAGGCTGCACACAAGAGCGCAACAAATCCAAGTTTTGGGGTTAAAACAACCACTCTAATTTGACTTACAGTGTAACAAATTCCAAGATCTTGGCCAATTTAAATGTGTAAAATAAGAAAACAGCATTGATGTTTAGCTATAAAGAGCCCAAATCCTCTGGCAAGTCAGGTGAACAATTACGCTTCATCTTTGCCAATCAATGATCAGTGTCATTACATAGAAAAAAGAAAGAAAGAAGGGTTCTTTCAGTCTAACTCTATCAAAATGGACAAACCTGACATATACAGCCACCTTACTGAATCTTCAGGTAATATATTTCAGACGTCTGTCACCTTTTATATCATTAAGACGCTTTATTTTGCTGTTTTGGTACTCTTGAACCAAACTTCATTCTAAAAGCAGCTGTTTTATGGTTAAGACAAGTTTTTTCACCGTAAAAACTTTAGCTCCACCATCTCTAAGTCTCTCTTCTGATTCACTTTGATCTACTGACACAATCGGCACACGACGTTAAGTCAGTAACGTTATTATTTAACCTGTGATGAGGTGTTTGTTTGTTGATCAGCTGCTTTCACAGTGCTTGTTTTCATCCAAAGGGGGGTCGTGGTAGCGGGACGTGACGTATGTTTGCACTCATCTTTTGTTCTGTTTTACTGATACATCTGTCAACATCTGTAGAACGGCTGAATTTCTCCAACTTTTCTGTATTGTTATTTAAAAAATGTAAGACCAAAGTCAAGGGCACAGATCTCACTACACCTGAAAGGGGGACAGTCATTAAATTTGGCCCTGGACTTATCTGCTCGGTGCGAGTGTGAATTATTAACCTTAAAATTCCCTCTTCTCCCAGCGAGTGAACAGACTGTTAAACCAAACTCTATTCTAAAAGCACATGGTTTATGGTTGGTTTATATTTTTCACAGTAAAAACTTAAGTTTCACTTTTCTGATTGTTCTTCGATCTACAGGCAAAATTGGTGCGCACCATTTACACATTATTAACAGGAAAACAAGACAGGAAAGTCGTCTGCAGTTCAGACCACTGAGCGGGATAGATAAGGAGGGACATAAACAAATCCCTCAAAAAGTGTTTATGTGTGAATCATTTCAAAGGTGGAGTTGGCTTCTATTAATAAAACATTTGTGGTTACACAATTTATTTCTAAATTTAGTGTAGGGACACAGAGTTTTTTAGAAGTTAGGGTGCACACTCTCCATGTTCAGAATCAGCTTTGTTCTGCTCCATTTTGAAATTGTGTGAATTTCCACACTGAGGCACAGCCGTTGTTTCCTCCGGTGCAGATCCTGGTGGCTCGTCCAGAAGACGGCGGCACGTATGTCTGCACAGCTCGCAACAACGAGGGCACTACTGAGACCAAGGTGGAGGTCGTGGTTGAGGGAGGCTCTCAAGTTCCCACAGTGCCCCGGGCCTCTGTTCCTGAGCCACTGATGGTCATAGTGGAGGGACAGACTGCAACGCTGCGCTGTGACGCCCACGGTAATGGGACGGCTTGAGATCTTATTTATACAGCTGGAATTCACTTGATTGATTTCCTGTCTTTCTGTAGCATTACTGATAAAAAGTGAGAGCGAGTTTGTAAGGAGGTTCTCAAACTTACCAAGAGTCCAACTCAGAGAGGAAGATTAAAATGAGGTTCCTTAATACTTTGTTTGTATTAAAACTATTTTATGAAGGTACATGGAAACATCTGAACGCTGCTGGAGAGGATGTGAACTAGTGGGAGATCATAATCATCACATCTTCTGGGATTTTCCAAAAGTAATAAACTCTGGGAACAAAATTAAAGAGGAGACAAGGTTGATTATGGATATAAACTTGCTTTTAGAACCACGTTTTACTTTGGGTATCGTCCCAGAGAGTCTTCATGGCAAAATGGAGGCCTATGATGACCTGTCTCTCAAGAATTAAAAAAAACAAAACAAAAACAAACAAACAAAAAAACTTTTTGCCAAGTTTTTTAATTGTATGTAAGTGCTACAAGAATAAGATAATATCATTCAGGATCCTTATGCCTGCTGGAAATCCTTGAAAACGCTTCAATTTTAATACTTTCATGTTTTCAAGGTTTGAAAAGAGTTTGGATTTTGGATAAAGTGCCTCAAACTTCCTGGATTGTATTTTCCTTACTTTCAAAATAAATCACTCTCTGACTAAGTAGTTAGGTTTCAGATAAAGAAATAAATAAGTGTAAGTAAGTCAGAGAAGAAAGTCTCATTGCTTCTGCCTCTCGCACAAAATTAAGCAGCTTCTGCTGAAGCGTCATTTGCCACTCTGCGTGTGACTACACTTTCAATGAGTGTCGCCTTGAAAACAAAAAATTAAAAAGAAATTAAATAAAAGGATTTTATCAAAATTGAAGTTATTTGTCTAGTAATTGTTCAAGTGATTGTTTTATATTGTCTCAGCCAGATTATAAACTGTATGAAGTCCACTTATAGACTTTTTAGAGAACCTTGTTTCATGCTTGTTTAGTAAAATTGTCATTTTGAATTTAGCGGTGCATAGAACTTAAGGTTTTGCCTCTCTAGGTTTCCCGTCCCCGACGATCACCTGGTCCAAGCTGCGCTCTCCTCTGCCGTGGAGACACAAGGTGGTGAACAACAGCCTTGTGCTGCCCAGCGTGGGCCGCCAAGACTCTGGAGAATACATCTGCAGCGCCACCAACAACATGGGCACCACTGAAGTCACCATCATGCTTGACGTAGAGAGTGAGTGCTGTGGTTTTGTTGTTTTCTGGCATTTTATTTTAATGTATTCAGTTTGTTTTACTCCTGCTTTAAATGAATCATAGATTTAATGTACAGTGACTTAAAAATCATTACATTTTATGATCTCTTAATAAAACATATGAACCTAGTAAACTCTTGTTCTCTCTCCAGCCCTTCCTTATGCCACTTCGATGCCCGATGACGTGGCCGTGCGGGTCGGGGAGGTGATCAGGTTGCAGTGTCTGGCCCACGGTACTCCTCCTCTGACCTACACCTGGTCCAAGCTGGATGGAAGCCTGCCCGTGAGGGCTGAGGTCAACGGAGGGGATCTTCAGATCAACCTGGCTACTGCTGAGGATGCTGGGAGCTACAAGTGCGTGGCCAGCAACAAAGTGGGCAGCAGCGAAGTGGTCGCTAAAGTCACAGTCAGATGTAAGTCTGCTGACGATATAGTGATGTGATTACAATGTTTTCTTTACCAGAAGAAGTCACGTCTGTATCCGTCCCCTCTGTAGCCCCACTGGCGGTGCGTGTATCACCTCAGGTTGAAGTAAAGGCTCAGGGCAGCGCGGTGGAGTTCACCTGTTCAGCAGCAGGTGGGATAGAAACCAAAATTGAGTGGCTGAAGGAAGGAGGAGCCCTGCCACCGAACCACCACGTCAAGGACGGTGTGCTCAGGTGAACCACACACACCATGTGCTGGTCCATGTGCTCTGAGTGTTTGAATATGTATGATATTAATAACTCAGCTTGTTTTCATGCGTGTGATTTAACGTTTTTTGCAGGATTGAGAACCTTGAGCAGAGCAACGAAGGTGTTTATATCTGCAGAGCGAGCAGTGTGTACGGTCAGGCTCAGGACACCGCCAGACTCACCATCCAAGGTCTGTTACACTCTCTGCAAACACATTAGTATAAACACTGCATCATAAAAGCCAAATATAATGTGTTTCTTTTATTCTCTTTTCCACAGCCTTGCCAAAGGTGATGATCAACGTGCGTACCTCCGTGCAGACTGTGATGATCGGGAACTCTGTAGAGTTTGAATGCCAGGCCGTCGGCGACCCGGAGCCCACAGTTCAGTGGAGTAAAGTCGGCGGGTCTCTTCCCGCTCACATCATGGTGAAGGGCGGCATGCTGAAGATCGAGCAGGTGACGGAGGCCGACGCTGGGCAGTACCGCTGCACGGCCACCAACGACGTGGGCTCAGTGCAGTCCCAGGTGGTCCTCAACGTCCAGTGTGAGTGCACCAGAAAAAAACTGAAAAACCTTAAACACATCATTTTCTTTCCAACACACACTGATGCATTATCTGTCCTTTCACCCTCGTTTAAATCCTTTCCCTCTTTGCGCAGCTCTTCCTCAAATCGCTGCGCTGCCTGAGACTAAGGAGGTGACAGTTGGGTCTGATGCAGTCCTGCCCTGTGTGGCTTCAGGATACCCTGTACCTGAGATCAAATGGTCCAAGGTAAACAACTGCAATTCAGTAAACTTACTTTTTGAAGACGGAGTGTTTATGAGCAGTCTTTAGTCCTCTGTAGCTGTCCAACAACATATTTTTATGTACAATTTGAAGTGTTGCATTAGAAAAAGTTGATGAAAATGGCAAAAGTCAAAACATTTTCTCGATTTCACATGAATGTATTTACATATGCTTGAGGTGGTTGCCTCTTTTGGAAAAGAGTTACTGTTAAATTTTGTATATCCGCCTCGTTTTCCACATTGTTCTTGACCGTTTGAGGTTCGACTGCTGCTCTTTTAATTGTGTCATCTTGTTGTGGCCCCTTATTCTGCAGTGGTATAATGGTTTTCCTGACTGGAGAACTGGCTGCATCTACTGTTTGTCACGATGAACCAACTCCTAATAATCACCTAAGAGTCGTGGCTGGAAACAAGCAGTCATTCAACTTTTCTCTTGCCAGTTTACTTGAAATTTGGTTAAAATTTCCTAAGCTTGTGGATGGAAACACTGAAAAGTCTAAAGGCTTGTTTTGTTTATGCTGATATTATTCATAATACTGATTTTGTTACTGTGTCTGTATCTAGGTGGAGGGAGAGCTTCCTCCAAAGTGTTTCCAGGAACAAAACGTGCTGACGGTTCCTCGGGTCACTCATGACGATTCTGGGACGTACGTCTGCACCGCCTCCAACAAACAGGGAAAAGTTGAAGCCTTCACTACACTTCAAGTTCACGGTTAGTCTGCAGAGTGGAGAGTTCTGTAGGAGGGGACGTTACCAGTGACAGGAGAACTATTCAGAGCCTTTATTTAAGTAAAAGTATCAATACAACATTGTGAATATACTCAACTTCAAGTGAAATTCCTGCATTAAAAACCTAATCAAAAAAAGTTGAAAGTAGTTATTAAGCACTAAAATTGTCCCTGTCAGTGTTTTACTATTATATATGATGCTTTTGAATTATATTACTGCTGCATTAATGTGTTTGTTGCATTTTAATGCTCTAGATGTTGAAGGTTTAGCTGATTTTAACTACTTTATATGCTGTTTGGCTGTTTAATCCAAACCAGTGCATCATATTCTGTAAGATCATTATGTGTTTGCAGCTCGCTGTCCTGTGAGAACCATGTCTCTCTAAAAAGTCAACTTTATTTTCAGCTTTGCGACGGTGCATTTTCCAGCTAATCCAAGATGGTTTTTAAAGAGTTTATTTAGTTTAAGTTTTAGTTTAATTTTCCTCAAACCATGAAGAAACATTTCATCCCTCAATTTATCAGAAATATTCACTTTTGAAAGGCTTAAGACTCTCTTGCAAATTAGGCAGAATCTGTAATTTTAATCATTCATGAATGGTCCTCCCCAGGAATCACTTATGGATCTCTCAATACACCAGAGTGTAGTGATAAGATTTTATTTTTATTTACTTTTCAATTTGGCATTATAATATCCTATAGATATGGTCTTACATATTATTTTGTGTAGGCAGTAGGGGTGGATGGAGGGAAGAAGGAAAAAGGAAAATGTTGTCAAATACTTGTGAGAAAATTAAAATATTCACATTTAAAATCACCACATTTGGAGATACATGGGTTTCACAGGACAGAAAGTGTATGAAGGATTACAATCTGAAAATTAACTAGTAACTAAAACTGTGGTGTAAAAAGTACATTTTCCTCTGAGATGTAGTGAAATTGAAGTACAAAATTGCATAAAATGGATGTACTCAAGTACAGTACAAGTACTTCAGATTTGTACTTAAGTACTGTACTTGAATTAATGTACTGAGTTACATTCCAACACTTGATGGTACAGTAACAAATGAAAGGTTTTGAGCCTGAACTGCACAGTTGTCTGTATGTAAATGTGAGTGTATTTACTTTTTCAGAGAGAGTGATGCCGTACTTCGCCCAGGAGCCCCTGTCCTACCTGACCCTGCCCACCATCAAAAATGCCTATAAATCCTTCAGCATTAAAATCAACTTCAGACCTGATAATGTTGATGGTAAGGAAGCACAACCTCACGTTAGCTTTACATTTAAACTGTATCATGTATAATTTTACACGTTGTTCTTGTTGAATCCTGCTGCGTGGTAATGCTCTGTGCTTTTTGTACTGTGTGTTTGTTTGTCATGTTTCCTCATGTATAATTTCACTGCGTCTTCTGTCCCTTTCCTCTCTCCCTCCCCTCTTCCTCTCACCCACGTGGTGGGAAGGTCTCATATTGTACGCTGGTGAGTCTCAGTGCTTGAGAGCCACAGAATCTCAAGAGTGATGCTGGCAGTTCTGCTGTATGGCTCCATCAGACTTTCACACGATGCATCCAGCTCAGAGCTGATTTAGAGGCTGTGAAAGAGATGTGAGATGGTGCATGGCCCATGTTTTCATACAGGCTGTTCGGTCATGATCACAAGAATAATATTAGGAGTATTACAGTCATCAGTTTAAAGGGGCAGTTCTCTGGCCTGGCCTCTGGCTTGTAGTGCTATTAATCCACCTGGATTGTTTTGGTGTGAGTTGCAGAGTTTTGGAGATATCAGTCATAGAGGTGTCTGCGTTCTCGCCAATATGACAAGATTAGATGCAACAACAATGTCTCTTTCCAGAAATCATGACTTGGTTACTCAAGATAATCCACAGACTTTGTTGTGAGCAGCTTCATGAAGGAGCTACTTTCTTTCTACCAGTTCAGCTCAGCCAAGGAGGAGGCCATTAAAGTTTAAATCCCGTCCATGAATAGATGCAATCTTCCTTCTGCACAGCGATAGAATTTCCATTTGGTACGAAGAAAAAAGTTCCACCACGAAACTGATCTGTTGATTATCTTGAGGAACCAGGCCGTGATTTCTGGTTCAAGTCATGGTTTGTTTTGTTGCTTTGTTCACCACAGGCCGAGTGTCATTTAGTCGCGTTGTATTCAAGAGAAAGCAGACATCTTTACAGCCAATATCCCCAAATCCATCAACTCGCTCCGTGGATAGTAGGGATGTAATGATATCAAAAACTCATGGTGTGATAATACCACAATAAAAAGTCTCAACACAGTATTTATCAAGATATTAAAAAAAGAAAACTGACGACTTGAAAAAATTTAATAATTCATCTGGTGTGTACGTTGTTTTTTGTTCATATAAATTTTTTTCCTTTCAACCTGCTTAAAGTAGTCCACCATGACCCAAGCATGTGCAAGAAATTGGCACTTGGCCATGAATGTTTGAATTATGTTCACAATACAGCAGTCCTTTTATAAAATCAAATAAAAAATAATTAACTATTTAATATCACGGTAGATAGTGCAGTATGGAGATATGTTTTTATTGTGATATTGCGATTTTCGATATATCGTTACAACCCTGATAAATAGCACTACAGGTAAGGAGAAAAATATATATTTTTGGGCGAACTGTCCCTTAAATGATTTAACTTATACATCCCAGTCTACTTCATCAGCTTCTACAGCGCCCACATATCAGCACCGCTTCTTTAGGTGTTTTTTTTATTTCAGTTTCACTGCAGTTATGAAAATGATGAAGGATGAAAAATGACATAAGCATAAATACATAAATAAATGGAGAAATGCACAAATATTTTTTTTATTGTATTTCTGTATTTATTTTACATTTATTTACAAATTTATGTATTTCTTTAGTGACACTTATGTCATTTTTTTCCTTCATATAAAATAAAGAGCAACAGTAAGAGAAATTGCAAGAACTTATATGGTTTCTTAAACTCACCCACAGTTTGTGCAGGATGTTCAGGGACATGACAGCAAAATTAATGGACATTATAGTAAAATGTATCGACAATCAAAGGAAAATATATGACTGGTAATTCATGTGTGAGTGTAACAACAAATGAGCTACAACTGAATCACAAAAGCTATCTGAACACGCTTCACTCCTTCTGTGTAAATGTGTGATACAAACATGTACAACATATTATGTGAAAACTTACTTTGCAGTCAAGTTTGTGTCGCACATGTATGTAGTCTTTCTAGATGGCTCCTTTTCACCACTATCAGACATGATATATATAGACGTGTAAGAGGGCATGTTCCCACTTCCCAGTTAGCCTCTGTGGTTCATGTTAAGCATGTGTTCCTGGCATGTGGAGACAGAAAAAGGAGGACTAGTAGTATGGTGTGACTGGTTGCGCACAGCAGCCCAGTGATGCCCAGATACCTGGCTTTGGTTGGCTTTAAACTTGCCTCACCATAGCATGCTGCTTTACCATCCAGCTTTCAAAGAGTTTACCTTGTGTATGAATCACTTTATTGCAAACAATGTCCATCCTAACAAGTCACCTGCTCTCATATTTAGTCTGAAATCTTGATTTTATCGATTTTTAATAGTCAGACGATTGTTTCAGGAATGTTGCGGAAATAAGTGACGTATTTTGAGAGAAAGCTAAAGAAATTCTTGAAAGAATGTGATAAAATTAGTAGATTTATTGACTTATTAAGATGGATATTATACAGTATGTATTTAGGATTAAGTTTTGACTGGTACTCACTCACCTTGTTTTCGTGGTGTAGGTATGATCCTTTACAACGGCCAGAGAAGGACCACAGGAGCAGACTTTATCTCTCTGGGACTTGTTGGTGGTCGCTTGGAGTTCAGGTAAATTTATACCGATCTTTCTCCTCGCTGACTAAAACACAACATGACAGTTGTTATTAATCACCTGTTTTGTTGTTTCAGGTTTGACGTGGGCTCCGGCATGGCCACCATTCGCGACCCCAACCCCATCAAACTGGGAGAGTTTCACACAGTCGAGCTCCATCGCAACCACACCTTGGGCTACATCATTGTAGATGGAGGGGAGCCCATCAACGGCAGCTCACAGGTACTTTTGTACTTTTTTCATTACATGTTAATGAAACTCCTGCTGTCACACTTGTGGTTTTGTTCCTTAAACCTAACCAAGTAATTTTGTTACCTAAACCTGACCAAACTGTGGCTGAAAATGAAATACATTAATAAAAAAATGAAAATAAAAAGTCAACTAAGTGTTAACACTGCTTTCCAGTTTCACACAAGTCAGGATTTAAACTCTGGTCGTCCAGCATCTTTTCTGTAGGGACTGAGTCACTCTCTTTTTCTTCTTTATTGTTACTTGTTTAATTTCTTTGTGTCATTTACTATGTTCCACAAATGCACATTTCCTGTCTTTAGGGCAAGTTCCAGGGCCTGGATCTGAACGAGGAGCTGCATGTGGGTGGTTATCCCAACTACACACTCCTCGCCAAAACTGCTGGCATTAAGACTGGTTTTGTTGGTAAGACGTAACTCTGTTCACAACATGACATGAAATATAGAATCTAAAAAAAAGCTTTGTCCTTATTTGATATTGCTACTATGCAGGCTGTATCCGTCAGCTGGTCATCCAGGGTGAGGAAGTCATCTTCAAAGACCTCGACCGCAGCTCGACTGGCGTCACAAACTGTCCCACCTGCAAAGACCACCCATGCCAGGTCAGTTACATCCGTCCACTTGATATATTTATTGCATCTGTTATGTGTAATTTCAATATATCCAGTTAATTTCCTCCCTGTCGTTACTCAGAATGAAGGGGTTTGTGAGGACTCAGACGCCAGCTTGTATAAATGCAGCTGCCTCAGAGGATTCACAGGCAGCAACTGCCAGCACCACTCGTCCCTGCACTGCCATTCAGGTACAGCCTCCACCTGACAAAGGTCTATTAGGTCTATAAGGTCTATAAATTATCAAAATAGCTGGAAATTACATTTTCTTTTGAGTCGATAAATCAACTGATCATTGCAGCACTACTCCTGAATAAACAAATATGCCAAAATACCTGGATGTTGCTATCAGTTCTAGTAAATGATAAAAATGTTAAAGCAAGTGTGATCTGAACTCCTGCAGAGGCCTGCGGACCAGACGCCACTTGCATCAACCGCCCCAATGGCCTGGGGTACGACTGCCGCTGTCATCTTGGCAAGTTTGGAAACAAATGCATGGATGGTAAGTAAGCCGGGAGATTGTCACCAGACACTGAACCCTGACCTTATCCAGGCCCTTCTTTATGATTCTGTCAAACACAGACATGATAAGGCAAAATAAAGAAATTTTGCTCTTACCAGTCATTGTTCTCTTTGAATCCTGCTCATGACGCCAGGTTGTGAAGAAAATCTTGTGAGCTACTTTACTCGAACTGATTGAAGTTTCAGGAGACCTTGATGTATTACACAATACATTTATTGAAGCTCTACTGAAGAGAACAGAGCAGCGACACAAAGTGAATGATTGTGTAACTGCCACAAAATCCTGAAACAGTTTCAGTTTAATTAAATGAAACCTACAAATTGGCGTCACAAACAGAATTCCAAGAAAATAACAACTGGTAAGTGCAAAACTTCTCTGTATTGTAAACTGCATTGTAAAAATCCCTCACAACAGTAAGTATTTTTAGGAATAAAATAATAACGGTTCAGATATTTTTCATGTGTATTGAAATACTAATAACAAGAAATTCAAAACTTCAATGCATTTTCCTCCTTGTTTACATTCACCAGGGGAACTCGTGACCACTCCACTGTTTGATGGTGAGGAATCATACATAGCCTATCCTCCCCTGACCAACATCCACGATGACCTGCGTGTCGAGCTGGAGTTCAAGCCCCTGGAAAGAGACGGCCTGATGTTCTTCTGTGGAGGGAAGAAAATGAAGGTGGAGGACTTTGTCGCCATCTCCATGGTGGACGGACACGTAGAGTTCAGATATGAACTGGGCACAGGTAAAGTATCAACACAAGTCTATTATAGTTTAAGAAAGGTGTTAATTATAGGGCTGCTATTTGGCACTGGTGATGTTATTTGGAGTCTACGCAGTAGTAATTGGGGTTGGAGCCACGTTGTAAGTCTGGCTTAGTTGTCATACATGACCAGAAACCCCCTTTTTATAGCTACAAATAACTAATTAAAACCAAAAATTATAAGAACTAACAGAAATGACAGAACATATCTTTTGGAAAGATTTATTTGACATGTCCCAGCTGCTAACATGGAGGGGGCGGGGTTTATGTTATGACCTGTACTGCAGCCAGCCACCAGCAGGCGGTCAGGATTTTTCAGCTTCACTTTTGGGGATCTGTCCTGTCATCCATCTTTATACACAGTGAATGGTATTAATGTACAGTATCGTACAGTAAAAATCTGTGTTTTTCTTGATTTACAGGCCAGGCCATCCTTCGCAGTCCAGAGCCAGTCTCTCTGGGCCAGTGGCACAGAGTTGTGGCCGAGCGAAACAAGAGGGCAGGCCACCTGAAGGTGGACCAAGGCCCAGTGGAGAGGAAGACGTCTCCAGGAAAAGCCCAGGGCCTCAATATCCACACCCCCATGTACCTGGGAGGAGTCCCCAACATGGATATCCTGCCTAAGTCTGCCAATGTCAGCGAGATGTTTGATGGATGCATAGGAGAGGTGAGCTCTCTCTGCGCTAAAAAAAACAAATAAAACATGGATATTTCTCTGTATGTCGGGTCTTGAACATGTCTGCACCACCTGCTTAGGTTTCCATCAACAACAAGAAGGTGGATCTGTCCTACAGCTTCGTAGACAGCAGATCAATCCGCAAGTGTGTGGACAACAGCCCCTGTGACCGCCGGCCCTGCCTGAACGGAGGTCACTGCATGTCGAGCTTTGAATATGAGTACCAGTGCCTCTGTAAGGATGGATTTGAAGGTTAGTGCTTGTGCTTGACGTCTTCTAAACACTTGAGAAGATACAGTATGGATTATATCTGCCAACCCAGAATACCCGGCAGCACTTTACAGTTTGGGATTCGGGTGCATAATCTGCAGTGCATCTCTATTTTCTGTGTATTTTTCACTTGACCTCCTATAACTGGAAGATTTTATGAGCTGTGTTTTGTTGAAAGCAACCTCCTTACCTATAAACTATGCTCGGCTTCTAGGAAATACAACTTGTAGGTGCATCAGGACATAAATCTGGTTAAAAAATAAGATATTTATTGATTTATGTGGAAATATATCTGGATATTTTCAGTAAAAATTGGTAAAAAACAAACATTTTGTCCACACCCATGAAATGCCTTTGGTGTGAAGTTGACCATCAGCCTTTCTCCCCCTGTGACCCTGCAGGTGAGCGCTGTGAGGTGGTCAAAGACGTGTGCCAGGGCGACTTTCAGTGCCAGAATGGCGGCAGCTGTGTCGACGGACAGTGTGTGTGCACACCCGGCCACACAGGCCTGAACTGTGAAGAGAGTAAGTACTGACTACAAACTGGGTATTCAAAATATTATATCAATATCGAAGCCAGAAAGAGCAAACTGTGTGAGGAAAACTGTTTGATTGTATTGTTCATTTATAACCATACAATTTCAGTTGCATCCAATTTGTCCAAAAGCACTTCAGAAAACAATTCTCAAACTTTCAAAGACATTAGTCCCCCTACCATGGAAAATCACTTCCATAAGTAAAAGAAAAAAAATCACCATGGTAAGTCATATTTATGAGATAACAAGTCGAAATTGTGACATCAGAAGTCATACTGAGATTAAAAGTCATAATTATGGGATAAAAAGTTAAAAGTTTGAAATAAGTCAGAATTATGAAATAAAAAGTGATAATTGTGGGATAAAGTCATAATTAGGAGATAAAGTCACAAGTAGGAGATAAATGTCACAATTATGAGATAAAAAGTAGTAATTAGTAGAAAAAAGTCATAACTGTGAAATAAAAAGTCTTAATTATGGGATAAAAAAGTCATAATTATGAGATAAGAAGTGAAATTATAAAATAAAAAGTGAAATTATGAGATAAAGAGTAAAAAAAATCTGAGATCAAAAGAAATAACTATCAGGTAAAAAGTCAAAATTAATAATTACGCAATAAATAATCATAATTAGAGATAAAACAGTCTTTTTTTTGTATTTAAGTTTTTAATTTTTTGAGTATTTTTTACAATGTCCCATACAAACCGTTTTTGGACTTTTTATCTCATAAGTATGACTTTTATCTCTTAATTGTGATTTATCATGGGGATATTTTTTTCTTTAACTGGACCCTACAGCACATTTCTCTTAGTACACACACCTGCATCCTACAGACAAAGATGTTCATCATCAAAGCACAAAGACTAGACGTGCGGCCAGAAATGAGCCCACATGATTCACGTCCTCCACAGTGTGACGCCCTTCTAACATCAGACAGTTCACTCCCAGCACTGCACTGCATGCTGGGAGGGATAACCCTTTTAAGTGATGTCTCACCCCTGCACTCTCATGGCTATATCCTGCACACACAGGCCAGGTCTCCAGCTTCCCCGAGGCCCCGAGGAATTTGGAAGCTGGCGAGGCTAATGGTACAGTATCTCAATATTCAGTCTGCCTGACAACGACCGTGACTAACAGGGGGCCCGTCTGAGCTCGAGGGGCCCCACGTCCCTTCAAACACGAACTGTCTATTGCCTAACACATGTTCGCGCATAAACACAAACCAAACATGCGTCTGTGAGGCTCTTATCCCCATCAGAAAGTTGGGAGAGGGGAATTCTGCATCTATATTAAAAGGTAACACGATGATAGACTGTAGTCGGGAGATCAACTGATTCATGCTCCCTGTTTTCGGACTCATAAATGTGGAATTCCCCTTGTTTTTGTTTTTCCCTATCGTCATGTCAATGCCTGTAAAATGGCTACTCACAACATAAAATCTTGTTTCCGTCTACTTCAAGAATGCCTGCCTATAAAACAAAGAAAACACGCAAAAAAAATACTTGTTTTTCTCTCTGAAACTGTCAGAACATTAAATCTGCTCCACACATTTGCGCTGTCACTAACAACTTCAACTGTCTGTTGAAAGCACAGTGTGATGGGATGGCGTTTGGGTGAGTTGAGATGTGTTTCGAGCATATTCTGTGCCGTAATGTGGTATTTTTAATATGCATGGATCAGGTGAGTTCAGTTCAATCTCTGTGAAAAGTCAGAGATGGTGCAGTGTGTGAGGAATGGCAAGTTGTTCATGTGTTGGTGAGGACTGTCGAGTGAGTTTGCATCATGGAGCCTGGTGTGGTCGTACTGAAGTTGTAGTATTTGCACAGAATGAAAAATGGGATTATAATATTTTATTTGAAAAGTTAAATTCTTGATAAAACACAGCCATCGACTCATTTTTATACTCTCAGAGGCAGAGGTGTGGACTAGAGTCAGACTTTTGAAGACTTGCAACTCGATTTGGACTTAAAAAGGTGAGGTAAGCGATTCTAGAGACAGATGGTTGATTGGTGAATCTGCAGGTTGTTTAATACCAATGCATTGGGTTGTTGGCTCAGATCCAGCCAGTCATCAGTCCACCCAACTCAAAGTGTGGATCAACTGTCTCCAGAATCTCTTACCCCACCTTTAACACCAGTGACTCGTGACTTTACTTGGACTTGAGCCTTTTGACTTGAAAATACTCTCTACCTTCCCACGAGTCAATTAATTTTAGGTCATTTCCTGAATCAGCTAATGTTAACACTGTTCATTCTCAGCAGGTCGACACAGATCCACTTTGTTTTGAACCAATCTGACAGCATCCAAACTGCAGGAGAGAAACATGAAGAGCTAACGTTACGTTACTGAGCCTCAGTTGGAAAAAATATTTCAAAGACAATGTTGTTCACTTCCAAAAACTCTGCAGTGGTGTAGCAATGCACCGATACCACTTTCTTTCTGACCAAACACAATAACTTAACTTTGACTACTTACTGATCTGAGTACTTAATATTGCCATTACAGTTCTTACATTGACTTTTTAAAACGTGTTGTTTTCATCAGATGCTGATCATCAGAATGAACTGCAGTATGCAAACGTGCAGGTCAAAAATTACAGATGGAGCTGCAAAAACTTGCTGCTTCGTTTAACATTTGTGGTCGCACAAAGAATCGTGACTCTGTCGTTAATTAAAGGATTCAAAAGGCTTGACTGACTGTACTTCTTGACTTATGACTTTATGACTTCCCACCTCTGCTCAGAGGTTTTGCTGCTACAGATTTACTTGTAGCCGGTATGTAGCTTACAGAGTCAGTTTGCTGACTTCATAATCTTTCTAAAGTGCTGCAGCTACGCTCTAGTTTAGCATGTAACAGGTTGTTGTCTAAAGTAAAACAAGAAGTAAACACACTGTTTTTACTGAATTTATCTCCGACATGCTAAAATTTAGTGTAACAGCTGCACAAACAGAGAAGCGTAATGAAGTCACTAAAGCTAAATATCAATTTCTATGTGAAGTTTGCTAGCATTAGCTACCAAAGACCAGTCAGGCTGTAGCAGAAAAATCTCTGAGTGTATTGAACTCAGCATGGGTGCATTTTATTGTTCAATGAATTTAACTTTTTATTGGTAAGAGAAAGAATGTTTTCTTAACTGAAATGGTTAAATAGTCCTGCTTAAACAAAAAACACCAACAAATAAAGTTCAGTTGAAAATTCGGTGGAAAAATATTTCTTTATCTGTGCCTGTTCTCTCTAACCAAGCCTCTTACCAAGGTTTCTTCCATGCTTTCACCACTGGAGGGCGCCATAACAATGAGGATGAAAGTTCACAGCAGCCTCACTGTGAGTCTGATGTTGTTTTGATTTGTATTTACTGTATTTTTTGTAGATTCACCCTACCAGTATGCTGCTCATTTCCACAATGACGGATACATCGCCCTGCCTAAATCCATTTTCCCAAGAAGGTAACTGCTTTACTACACTGTTATACTCTCACATATGGTGCATTGTTAGAATTTGGTGTAATGATTGTTATGTTTTTTTCTGTTTTAGTGCCCATGATGCACCAGAGACTATTGAGATGGAGATCAACACCGACTCCTCTGAGGGTCTGATCCTGTGGCAGGGGGTGGTGAGTCCTGGTCCTGTCTTGACTGAGCCATGGTTTAATCCAAATCTTAAACCTGAGACTCACATCCTTCCCCTTCATCATCCTCATCCTAACTTTGCTGCTGCACTTCAGCACCATTAATCACCATTATTACCACATCTGTACATAAGTGACACTCATTAATGTCAATAATAATAATACATCACTGACTCATTACAGCATTTTCTTGAGCATCATCATCAGTCTAATTCATGCTCGTGCCGCTGCTGGGCATGTTGGCTGTGAGCCCGGCCGGCTCAGTCTGACTCCACTAAATAAATGCATGTCGCTTCTCTAACTCACCCTCCATTTTCCTCAGGAGACCAATGGCGCACGCAATTTGCGAAAGGTGCATGCTAATAAAAAGGTATCCACTCAAACACAAGACACTCTGTTCTTATTTGGCATGTTTCATAATGTGTGCTTTCCATACAAATATGTATATCTGTGTTTATTTCTTATGTACGACCGCAATTCCAAAAAAAGTTCTGTTGTTGTGTAAAACATGAATAAAAACAGAATGCATTGATTCGCAAAAGCTTTTCAACCTATATTTAACTGAATACAGTACAAAGACAAGATATTTAATGTTCAAACTTATAAACTTGATTGTTTTTCATTACTGTTTTATTACTTTATTGTAGCACTGGTAACAATCTGGATGATCGTTTTCCTCTTTAGCCTGTGAATCGTGACATGCATGATTTCTGTAAACAGAAACTGTTTGTCAGTTTAAACATTAAATAATCTTGTCTTTGTGCTGCATTAATCATTTGAAAAGTATTTGCAAATCACTGCATACTGTTTTTATTTACGTGTTATGCAATCTCCTAACTTGAAATTAAGGTCGTATAGTTTCTGGAGGACCACATGATTTAAAATGAAAAATATGTTTGTATTGCACAATGTGCATGACGGCTTCCATTGTCACCATTTGTTATTTTGCATGGAAGGTTTTACATCACACTTTTACAAATACGATCTGTCTGCATTTCCCCTCATTGTTTTTGCTATGATAACACTTGGTGTGGAAGATTTCTGCAGGAATGCTGGTTCACAGTATTCAGTCACACAACATCTCGTTCCTCTGCTGACTAAACATTTATTTCCAGGAACTTGGAGAACACAGCAAAGGGAAGGACTTCATTAGCCTCGGTCTACAGAGTGGACACCTCGTCTTCAGGTGACTCAGCACTGCAACCCTGTAGTTTTCAGCTCATCTTAAAGGGATAGTTCAGATTATTTTAAGTGGGGTTATATGAGGTACTTATGCATAGTGTGTGACCTACAGTATGTAGCAGTCAAACTGCTCACAGTTTGGAGAAGCAAGTCAGCAACAAAAGGTATTTTTGTCACCTATAAAAAGGCCCACTTAAAAAAATATATATAATTTTAATATTTTCACCACTTTATTTTGCTGTCAGACAGCCTTTTCTCATAGAAAACTGCCCTTATACAAGCCAAATATCACTGTCTCCAAACCAACCAGACTCCATAGGTGAAATCAGTAATTTTACCATGCAGAGTGCAGGAAGTGCTGGTCTAATTCTGCCTTGATCTGTTATTTTATTTGTGTTGACTTCAGTGGTTTAAAACAATCATTCAGATTCACTGAAGTCACACAATATAACTTCCTGTCAGAAAAAAAAAGCTGTCTGACAGCAAGGTAAAGCGGTGAAAATACTCGAAATATAGCGTACCATCAACCAATTTTGATTTTGTGGCTAAAAACCTTTTGTTGCTGACCCTGTCCAAAGCAATTCTTTGCTCAGCTTCTATGCTGATACACCTCTCTGCCTCACCAAACTGAGGGTGTGCTGACTGGCATCTACAGTAGGTAATAGACTAACTATTGATAAGTACCTTCTACAACCGTAATTCAAATTAGTCAGGTCACATGGGAAAGCATTTTTAGAAGAGCTTGGTTAAATAGTATTTTGATGCCAAAACATATGTACTTCAACTACTACTTGATTGTTTTGGAAGCTACAAAGTTACATAAAAATCTCAAAGGGGCCAAACCTTTTATTGTTGTACTAATGCTGATGATTTGTATGATATCCAGTTACCAGCTGGGCAGCGGAGAGGCGCAGATCTTGTCCCGGAAGTCCATCAACGATGGGAGATGGCACAAGATCACAGCAGTCAGGTGTGATTGTGTATTACACCCTGTAGCCTTTTCTGTAAATTTCAGCCTGTGCATGTTCAGTGTTTGGTATTGAGCTGTGTTCGTCTCCTCATGTTGCTCATTTCTTGCAGGACTGGAAAAGATGGATACATCCAGATCGATGGAGGAGCCCCGCTACATGGGCAGTCTAAGGGCAAAAGCGTCATGGTCAACACCAAAGGCAGTATATACCTGGGTGAGTGGACTGTATGCAGCTTGGAGAGGTACAGGTCAGACAGTGTAGTTAGTAAAATGAATACAAACTTAACTTAGTTTTCCCTTTTTTGGTCTTGGGACACATTTAATCATTACTCATCCTCGTTTTTTTCACATCATCGCCAAATGAACTAATGTCTTACTTCCAGGGTATACAGCCCACTGAATCAGTAGTTTCTCCTGCTGGCCCCGACTCATGTTCCCACCCAGTCCATAAACTTTACACTGTGATGATGTCACTGATTTTTGAATCAGTGTTTTAGGCTCAAAGAAAGTTTAACTAATATAAATCAAACATGGTATCAAAAGTTCATAATAGATAGAGTAATCACCTTGTTTGCAGTTTCGGGTGTCCTGTTAAAAGTTTTGCAGACATCTCTTTTATAATGATGCTCTTTTGGGGAAAATGCTTTTGGATCACAGGGGAATTTTTTGCTGCAATACAACGAGTGACCACTGAGCAAAACAAGGCTAAGTCATGGCACCATAACCAGGTCTCATTATCATTATACATCCATGTCTAAAGGACTGTGTGGCTCGCTAATTTAACTGAAAACACTAGTGGCTAAACACACTAAAAACAGCCTTTTCAGACATCTCACTTTTTCATAAGACTAGTGCCACGACCTACTGTAGAATCACTTTATAACCTCTTGTAACAGACGTTTAAGCATTTCAGCCAGCAAACTAACAGTCACAAATTTAGCTAGCTAAGCTGTACTTGGGTACAGACACATCTTCTCTATCTTCATAACATGATCTTCATCATGGACCACGATGAAAATAGGTGCTTTCTTGGGTTTTATCTTCCAGTGTTTTCAGTTAAGTTAACTATCCACAAGGTCCTGATGTTGCACAAGTTTTCTTTTAGTAAATTTTGTCAATGTTAGGGCTCCATGTGAAAGAGATTAAGAATTTTACCTTGCTGACTTGATGTTCTGTTGTTTTATAGAAGTCTTATGAGGCAGGATAATCTTTCTAAACTGGGGAAAATAAGTTTTAGCAGTGATTTTTTTTTAAATATGTGCTAATCTGTTAGATTTTAAATAAATTTCTTGCCAAAAGAAAGACATGACATGACATGTAATGTTACATAACTTGCAAACACATAATACAATATGCCTTGTGTTTAAAATACATTAAAACTCACCTGGAACAAAACATGAATGTTTAAGCCCCATGTAGAACATGGGGTAGTGGTGTTCTTCAACCCAATAAAATAAAATTATCTGCCAAGGGTTTTTTTTTTCTCACCTCCTAACAGAGGAAAAACATTAAGGAACTTTTTTCCGCACTTACCTCTCACAGGTTTCAAGAAAATATCTGGGTTTTTTATTTAAACCTATCAGAGAACAAACTAGTTATCATTATGTGTGTGTTCTCATGTGACAGGCGGAGCCCCAGACATGGCTGCCATGACAGGAGGGAAGTTTTTGTCAGGAATGACCGGCTGCGTGAGGAACCTGGCGCTGATGAACGCCCGGCCGGGACAGCAGCCGGCCCAGGCCATCGACCTGCAAGCCCACGCGGCCCACGGCATCAACGTGCAGCCGTGCTCTTCATAGATCACAGCGCACGCGCGCACACACACGGAACACACACATACACACAAATGCACACACCTACACACACACACACAGAGACTATGGAGTGATGTCATACACACACAGAGAGAGACTTACACACAAAGAGGCTGACGACACAAACTTGGTGCTTTGCTGCTACCAAAAAAAAACAAAACAAGATGACACAACAGGATATGTTTCTCTGTGTGCAGTAAAACCAAAAAAGAGAGAAAAAATGATATTAACAAGTCTTCTCTTCCTCAGTGTTGTATTCTCAATGAAGGACTATTAACACAGGAGAACCAGTACAGTTTACATACTTCCAGCAGTAGTTTTAGCCATGAGAAGAGTAAGAGTAAAACATATTAGGCCTTCTACGATGGGTCAGATCCTATGGAGTTGGAGATGTTTTTACAGCACTGAATTTTTATTTATATACATATGAATATATATATATTATATTTGTGGGGGAAAACATGCAAACTAACCATAACTGCTCTTCAACTTTCCTAGAGTTTATTCTGGGTTCTAATACTGTGTGTCCAGGGCTTTTTATAGGCCTAACTGTATTAATACTTGAAGATGTTTAGGCCTTCTTTCTTCACTTCTGTAGAGGAACCTTTATTTTAATTTTTTTTTTTTTTGCGCGCACGCGAGCATGCTTACAGTCTTTTCGCAAATCGTTGGGAGAGGAGCGCACACGGTCACGGTCACATGCAGCTTCAGTACACAACTCAGGTCGTCAAAAATACAAATCAATAACCGCAAAATGTTACATGCGCTGCCGCTTTGACTCGGCTGATTTATTTCGCTTGGCAGGTCGTTCACAGCGCTGTCGTGTCTTCTTCTTCCGTGTCTGTATTTGTTCTTTTTTTTAATGAAAAAGAAAGAAACCTTGGTGCTAATGTCAGACATGAAGATGCAGCACATAGTCATATGGTTTCCTGTCTGTCACATGTAGAGATGTTTTCTTTTTTTTTTAGTAATTTGGTTACTTAGATGAATCTAAAACAGTATAGCGTCACATTTGTTGATATGCATGGCATTTGAGGCTCATTTTATAAGAATGTGGCATGATTTGTTGCCTCCACAGCCTTATTTGATTGAGTAGATCTCAAAAGAAAAACCGCTAACTGAGAAGGGTGTAATTTTTTATGTGTGATTGTTGAAGATGTTGTTTTATGTGTGAAACTATCTGCCAGTCAGGTAGATATCTCTATCAAGTAAGAATGAGTGTGTGTGCTAGTAAATATGTTGGTTATGTTTGTCTCAGCCCCTTCCATTTCTTATAGGTCACTCTACTTAAAGCCCTAGTATGGAATCAGGGGCCGTATTACAGAAACTTCCTAACATGTTGTATCTTAACTGTTTAGTAACCATGGTAATTAGGGTTAGAACAGGATTTAGGAAAAAAAGCCATTACAGATGAACAGTTCCGAGGTCAGTGTTCCCATCGAACATAACTTAAGATAGGAAATGTGTATTACACAAGCACCCTAACTACCCAAAATTAATAATTTAACCAAAAATTTAACCAAAAAAATCAATAATCTGACACAAAATGTGGATTTAAAAATGATTTTATTGTGCCTACAGAGTCTATGATCAGAAGTGCGTCCATAGCAACGGTCTGTTTTACATAGCAACGGTCTGTTTTACATAGCAACAGTCTGTTATACATAGAAACGGTCTGCTATACAGGCATAATAACAGACCTTAGAATGCCTTAACAGACCAATCAGAATGAAGTCTTTAACAAAGCCATGTAATAAACTCTCTCTTTTCACCTGGCGTAGTAGCTAACTTACTAACTACGTAATAGTAGCTAGTGGCGTTTTGTTAGCAAACAGTAGCTAATGATAGTGTTAGCTATCTTGTTGTGGTAAAACCAGTAGGATTAGTCCGAGCTGCTCATAAACGCACCAGAAAGATTCCAGGACGTCATGCCTGCTTTTTTTAAAAAATTTTTTTATTGTGATTTAGTCCCTCTGCTAACTTAAGATAGGAAATGTGCATTACACAAGCATCCTAACGTCCCAGAATCTTCAATAAACTCACCAAACCTTAGGATAACTGTTAAGCTGTTGTAATTTTCACTTTTTCATCTGTAGTAGTAGCTAACTTACTAACTAGCTAACGGTACCTAGTTGCAGTGTTCACTAAAAGTAGGTAACGGAAGTGTTAGCGAACAGTAGCTAATGATAGTGTTAGCTAACTTGTTTAATCATGGCTGCTTTTTTATTGTGATATAGGGATAAAAGCCATTACAGATGAACAGTTCCTATCCTTATTTTAAGATAGGAATTATGTTTTACACAAGCACCCTAACCTCCCAAAATCTTAAACAAGCTCTAAAACTTTAGGATAATTGTTTAGCTGTCCTAATTTTCACTTTGCCACCTGTAGTAGTAGCTAACTTACTAACTTACTTACAGGAGCTAATAATGATAATGTTCATTAAAAGCAGCTAACTGTTGTGTCAGAGAACAGTAGCTAACTGTAGCGTTAGCTAACTTATTTAATCATGACTGCTTGTTTGTTGTTTTTTTTTATTTTAGCACAATGGATGCCGGATACGACAGAGACTGGCTGCTATCTTAGCCCACTCTGGTTTATCTTCTGAGTTAGCATTGTTGTAAATTTCCCACAAAGAACATCTTTGGATTTCTCTGAAGATGTTACGAAACCTCTAATTCTTCTGACTCAAAGTTAAAGGAGATATCTGCTGTATATTTGCTGTCATAAATCAAAAAATGACCATGGTATGTTTGTAGAGATCAAGGAATCATGTTAAGTCGAAATACATGCTGCGGTGCCCAACTTTGAAATTTTATTGTGGGCTGGAATAACTGTTATTGTTTGCCTGTTTCACATTAATTAGAGTTCAAATTAATGCGAATGTTCACAGAATGACTAAGTGTCTGTTTAGGAGTTGTAAGAAATCACTAATCGTCTTGCAGAAGGTGTAGATGTTTGTAACGGTTAAATTGAGTAAAATGTTAATGGAGTCTGGCAGGCAGTGAGACAGGCAGCCACTGAACTCCAACTCCAGAGTGTGTATTTTTAGAGCAGTGGGATTTTGTTTTCGGGATAACAGGCTAAACTTTACATCGACAGACAATTGACAGTTATTAGAACAGAAATATGATGACAAAAGATAAGATATAAATCCTAAAAATAGTTAGGAATTGTTTCTGTAATACCAAACTGGGAGAAATCCTTCCTATCTTAAGACCGGAAGTTTCTGTAATACTGTCCCAGGTGTGTGTGCGTGTGTGTTTATGTGTGTTAGTATGTGTGCGTGCATCATCATCCATATCCTCAGGAGGGTCAACCCAGAACTGCCTCAAGATGTTACTTAATTTTCAGGTTTGGTAGCTTTAGCGACACTTCAGTAAGCTATAAACCTCTGAAGGCTCTGTGGCTCTGTGGGTTGTTTCCTCTGCAGAGGGAGATTCATCAGACGGCAGTCAGTCGGGACACGGTCGGGACAGTGTTCGGTCGCGTGGGGTGGGAGGGGAGGTGCAGTGGAAGCCTCCTGCAGGTGCTGTGACCAGTAGTGTAGCTCTAAATAAAGAAGCATGCTCGCCCACCTTTTAGTCGACCACAACACAAAACCACGACGGCACGATCACTTTGGGGTTCACAAACCTTTTTTTTTTCTCTCGTTTTTTTTGTAAGCTTAAAAATATTTGTATTAATATCCTAAAAATGAGCACTATCCTTTCTCTTTTAGAGTTGCTTCATTTTTATTTATTTTATGTTAATTTTCCCTCTTTTTCATCGCTTTTGATTCTGCTGTTTTAGAGCAACCACAGAAGCTTGCTATTTTCTTTCCTGGTTATTGTGTATTGCCTCCCACATCCCCTTGTTTTTCCCCTCATGTTTGAGTTTTGATTACAGCCCCCCTGGTAAGTTCTTCAGAAATCCTCAATCAAGTTCCAGCAAAAGGTTTTTTTAATGTACCAGACTGGAACTTCCTGGTCAAATGGTTGGAAACTGGTCTTATTTTTCAAAAGAAAAACAAAAAAAAAGTCTTAGACTCCCAGTGCAAAGAATGAATTATGTGTCTACACAGAAAGGTGTCACTGCTGTGGTCCAGGTTTAGGACACTGAAGCAGAGAATGACGGTGTGTGTATCTGCTCTTAAACTGGATTGTCATATATACACTGTACACTCACTCCCAATGCAAAGTTGTCAACAAACTGCCACTGCTTTTTATTTTTTGGTTGTTTTCAGGCCATTGCAAAAACATGAAAGGTGCACTTTTAGCAACGATGGAAATTTTTATTTTTAAATGTTCTGAACATTTCACTGTTTCACCTCTGACTGGCACAAAAAAAAAAAAGCGGATAACTCGGCTTAAATGAATGAAATTGTTACCAGATGAGATATTGTCCATGTCAGGACGACCTGACATCCATTTCCAGTGTTGAACAGACGCTCCCCCTGCCCTTGGTGTTTCTTAATTAAAAACAAAATTCATGTGCTATTTGTAATCTCGTGAGTTTTCTTTTTTCTTTTTTTTTTTGTCATTCTGTATTGCTGTTTGTGTTCCTCCGCTCTACACGCCGGGAGCAATTTCACACCAAATCACTTCGTTGTTCCTGAATAATCCATTGTACAGGTAACGCCGTGAGGTTAGTCAGGCCCCTGAAAAGAGGCAGATTACACCGTCTAT
Source organism: Lutjanus erythropterus (assembly GCF_056507025.1). Classification (NCBI taxonomy): domain Eukaryota; kingdom Metazoa; phylum Chordata; class Actinopteri; order Lutjaniformes; family Lutjanidae; genus Lutjanus; species Lutjanus erythropterus. The sequence continues at coordinate 8,900,541 of NC_139322.1, read as the reverse complement.
TAACAAAGTTAAGACTCTATGTTCCCTTGCAGAGGTTACACCCAAATCAGGTTTCTATAATAAACCTGTCCCATGGGTCAGATACTCTCATCTTACACAGCCAACTGTATTTATTTCTAAAATTATCTTGGTTGTGTTAAGGACCTCATGTAAATTGAATGTGCAGTATAAGCAAAAAAAGACGTTTAAGTGGGTTGTCGATGCTAATTATATATAATATATAGTAGCAAGGGAGGAGTCACACACAGAGAACAAAGAAGGTTCAGACTGGAGTCTTGATTTTAAATATTTCCATTAAGTTCATTACAGGGCTGTAGACAGGGGAAAATGTGCAGGAGTGCAAAAGTGCAAATGTTTTAGTCCAAGTGCAAAATGAAGCATGCGTGATGAGTCACCACATTCAAAGGTCCGGTGTGTAAGACGGAAGGGGGGTTTATTTGCAGAATATTGCAAAAATGGAATATGATTTTCACACAAATTGCTCCTACCAAAATACCTCATCCCTGCAGCACTCTTACCGCCAGCAGATCACGTGCTCATACACACACCAACAAACAAATGTTAACTTGTGTAGAAAGAAAGACGGACTCACAAACAGATCGAGGGCTTGAGTGTAGAGTTTTGAGGTGGAAGATAAATCTGCACTCACAGTGAAGTGCAATTTTATCCACATTTTCACCACAGTGATCAAGAACTGTCATGTCAGTCTCACAGAATGCAAAACCCAAAACAGAGTGACCGTCTGAAACATGTCTTGCAATAATGAATTTAATATCAGTACAATGTGTTGCACTTTTATGTTCAGTAGTCCTAAATCTAAGCTGTCTCCTTGTATTTTATACATATAGAAATCTGGTACAAGTAAGAAGGTAGACAACATTACAGAACTTTTTTCTTTCTTTTTTTTTGGGTTACAAAGTTTTGTAGTGACCTGACATGCTGGTGATTGGCTTCATGTGCGTTTAATCAAGTTCTGGATCATTGACTAGGTGCACCTGTAGAGAAGCCTTTAAATGGGTTGACTCATAGCGCGTGCTTCATTTTGCACTGAGGAGAGTCCATCGTGGACTGAAACTTCTCAATCTTACAGGTTTTTCATCGTCTTTACAGCCCTGCAGTTAATTTGTGAATAAAGTGTGTGAGCTCTCTCTTGCTGCATTGTGACTTTTTTTTCCAGACTAATGATATGATACAGATAATGTCATATTTTTGGAAATGTAGTAGTTAGATTTGACTGCAGCTACTCATGACACAACGCAAAAACAAACAATTCATGAACTACTGTTGACTCCTGACAGCAGGGTGCAGTTATGTAAGCAGATTAGAGGGACCCCTTCAGGGCCACAGGGGGGGTTTACCTGAATGTTAGAGATAATCATCTGTCAGCGAGACACAGGTGGGTTTGTGGTGGCTCAGTTTTCCTGCTCACATTATGGTTCCTCTGTAAGAAAATGTCACTTCATCTGGGGTCCTTTGTTTATCCTCAGTCACAGACGACATTTAGCTTCACAGATCTGCCATCCTTCACAAAGGTGAGGCCTTCTTACTGTAGTTCTTTGATAAAATGTCTAATTTCTTCTAATTTATCCACAGAAAATAATTGAATCATCATTCTCACACAACCAAGCTTCACACAAACGTTTATATTATAAATAAATAATCAACTTTTAAGACAATAACATTCAGATGAGATGCTAGAAAGCTTCTTATGGTGTATTTTTTGTAGTTTTTTTTAGTTTTGTTGTTGGTAGGAAAGGCGTGCGTCTCTTTCTCTATCACTGTTTTGTACTGTATCATACTCTTCTTCTTATTGTGTTGTGCGTTTTTCACTCGTCCCACTGCACTTTTAGATTTATCACTCTTGATAAAGACACCTGCTAAATGACCAGTCATATCGTCATCTGAAAGAAGAGCATGACTGAGGCCGAACTGTTTTGTTCCCTCGGTTGCATTTCATTTGACCGTTCACTCAGTCAGTTTGTTGTTTTGACAGGAGCCTCCCAACATGCACCTCTAAATTCACAACATATCCTCCAAGATACCCTGACTGTCCACTTTAAATATGATGTGGTAAATTTGCAGAGCACATCTTTTAGATGTCGGGGGCTTAATAAATGCCTAAAATGTGATAAGATAAGATAGAACTTTATTAATCCTGAAGGGAATTCTTGTGCCAGACTGACTTAGGTTAATTAGAAATGCTATTTATTAGCATTAACCCTGATAACAAGTCTCCTATTCTACCCTTAATGTCCTCATGAGTGTCCTCTAGCCTGAGTAGCATCCATGTTGTTTCCACTTTAGGACTGAAAAGCTCATGAAGCAAATTCAGAATAAAAACTTCCCATCTGAGAAACTGGGACCATCCAAGGAGGAAATGAGAACACTATTATTTAACAGAAAGTCTGTGTCACAAACTAGAGTTGTGATGTTTGAAAGGTATGGGTGAATTGCATTATGGGAAGTGTAGGATCCACGGATTCTGCAGCCTGTTAATAACTAAAAATCAGGATATCTCGTTCTCTTTTGATTTTGATCATTATTTTGTGGATTTGTAAGTCCACCTTAAGGGTGCTAAATCTCTAGAGTAACCCCTAAAAACACAATCCTGACTTTTCAAGCATTTCTAGGCTGAAAGTATCACAGCAGCAGGCCTGATGGTTGCATTCAGGAAACCCGTACATGACATAATGAATTAAAATCATCTCACTGACTTCCTGTCTTCAACACAGCTGAATTACTGCATGTGAAATATCTGGGACGTTGTGTGTCTTTGTGTCAGCAGCGATACTTTAATTCATTCCCAGTAGACATAAGATCCCATCAGAAATGATGCCGACATTCAGCGCATAATTGAAAATAAACACGATTTGAACGTAATACTTATGCAACTCTTGAATCATTCTTTATTTTAGATGTGATATCAAATCTCCATCACAGTGAGGCCCTGCGGTCACTTCCTCTCAGAAATGCATCACTCTCTGGGTGTGCTGTGTCACAGTGTCGTGCACATAGCAGTTATTCTACACCAGTCCTGGTTATTTTATACCTTTAGTGACATTTAACAGTGGGCCCTTGGGACTTGGAGTTTGGTCAACACCTCAATTGTTTTCTGCAGAAACTCAATAGTCACTTTCAGCAGGTATAAGCCCAGAGTATAACTACCTGCCCAAGGCGTGATAAGGGCCGACTCTGGGCTGCGACACTCCGACCTGCGACCTTTTCAGGTGAATGACAGTGAGACACGAGTCTTCAAGTCTGGTGTCAGAAAACGGAAACAAGTTCAACAAATCGTTTTAGTTTACTGGTGCAGTGAAAACTGTTCAGCCAGCACTTCACCAAAGAAAAATAAATAAATAAATAAAAATGTTTGCCACTGAAAGAAAAGGTCAACGTGAACCCTCCCTCTACATGGCTCCGAGTATAAAGTCCAGGGCTGCACCTAACTTTTTCAAGTAATCTAACTACTTTTTTTTTTTTTTTGATTAGTCGATTAATCTACTTATTCTACATTATATTTACTATTTCAATATAGGGTTGATTAACTGAGTAACAACTAATCAACCTAAACTAAATGTTAATATTTTAATATTTTATTCAATCACCTAATCATCATCATCTAATTTCCACAACTTAAAATAGTCATGATTTGTTTCTTCACTGGATTAATATGTCATTAAGATAACTGGCAAATATATTGTATGTATTTTCACTGAAGTCTCTTTTAGTTCATGTTTTCTATGTTAATTCATTCAGCAGATGCAGGACTGAATTTATTAGGTGACCTAATACATATTAAATTAGAGGAGCAAAGAGACATTATTCTTTCTGTATTTGTTCAACCGACACAGTTATTTCTCACAGTTATGTCCCATTTTCTAACCCAATATCTTTTGGTAATATAACTGTAGATCCTTTAAAGCATTAAGTGGATTTAATATTGGCACACAATTATCAGTTATTTCTCCACATCCTCTTTTTTTTTTGTTTTAATTTGTACTTAAACTAAATTTTATGAACTAAACCCCACCACCGTCCCCTTTACTGGACAACACTGAACAAAAAGTTTTATAAATTGGAAGATTCTGTTTTGCATTGAAAATAGGAAATATTTACAGTAAAAAATCCTTCAGCTGAAGGGAATAATCTTAATTTGCAGTGCTGCATTCATGTTTCTTGATGTGTTAATCTTACTGCAGTTCACAGTACTAGAATATTATACATGCATTATATTATAGTAAATTATAATAATATTATAATATGAAAATAAAGTACTTATGTAAAAATGTACTTGGATAAGAGTAAAAAGTAGAACTGTTAATTTTACTGAGTTACATTTTTGAAAGAAAAATATCTGTTTTCATTGCATTATTTGTGCTTTATTGAATAACGTATTTCGATATTTAAAAACCTGAAGAGTGTCATCGAGTCACTGCGTCTTTCTTTCTAAATTTCAGGGTTTGTGATTAAATCCTTTTGCCCTCAAACCATCATGAAGTCTTGACTTACACAGGCGTGTATCACATGTTCATTTAACACCACACACTGGAGGATTTAACACTCGACATCGGTGACAAGGCAGAAGCTTCGTCACAAAAAGAAAGTAGGATAACCTATTTATAATGGAATATAACACAGGCAGAGACACTGAAAGCTTTGTTTCGGTGAATCACTGGCCCACCTTCATATTAGAGCAGTTTAAAGGTTATGTTAACATTTTTTCAGATTTGTTTTATAACAATATTCACATGCACGTGCACTGAAACAGCATTTGGTTGCAGTGATCATCATTAAAAGGTCTCTTCTTAATGCACTTGCAATGTAAGTGATGAGGGACAAAGTGATGTGCAAAATGTTTCTCTGAAGCCAATAAAAAGTAACATGTTAAATCAAGTTTATTTGTCACAGACACACTGGAACAGATTTCTCTACTTTTCACAGCACTATTACTGTAAAATGAAGACGTGCTTTCTGTATATGTATACAGTAAGTTGCTGTATAGTTATAGTTGTTGGGAGAATTTTACAGTCAATATATTATTACTGTAAATCTCAATAGTCATTTTTACAGGATTATTTTTCCAGATGTCACATAATAATCTGCTTTTGCTGTTTGCACATTTTGCATTATTTAAAATACAAACGGTTTCTTATTTTGTTATCAAGAAGGCAGAAGAGTCCAGAGCGACTAAATTGCTCACTTTCTTCAGCCTTTGACTCCAACAAGGTAACATAAGTCTTTTTTTGAAGTGCATGTTAGTTTAGCACAGCTCCACAGAGGAGGATGAGGAGGAGACGTGAACTTCCATAGAGGATCAGTGGGTTTTGTGGTGCTCCTTACGTCACATGTTGGTGATGACTGAGGAGAGACACTGTGAGGCTCGACCTCTGTGGGAGGAGCAGGACTGCAGGGATGTTGATACACCCGCAGGACGTCCAAGCCTATTGGTCGGATGCTGAATCCCCACCTTACACCTGCCTCCAGTGACCAGACTCTTCTTCACATGTTGGAGAACAACTTAGTCAGTCACATCTGAAGGACGTTTTATTTCCCTTTCACATGTGGATTTGATTTATTTTCTCTTCTCAAGATTACTGGATTAAACATGTTGGTCTTTCAGGTACTGTGAGTTTGAACATTAACTGATTAAAGTTGTGTATTTCATCATGATGTGTAGTAGTGATTTTCTCTTGAACTTTGTCATTTTAGAGATTTGCTGTTTGGTGTTTTCTAGCATCAGGTAATAAAATTAATGATTGCTTTATTTCTTATCATAGAAACAACAACAACAAAAAAAAACTCAATTTATAACTGATTGAAGGTTTCCTCTTCCTCCAGATGTTTGGTTCTTTGCTTCTGCATTGGAAAGTAAGTAATTCTTCTGACAAATGAAGCATTAATGCAGCACAGATTGTGAAGATCTAACTTTCCCCTCCTGCAGCCTGTCAGACGGCCTGGTTCGATGAGGGCGACGTCTCCAGAGACGGGGACTCGGAGCTCTTGAGTGACTTGAGAAGGAAGCACTGGGAGAGGATCTGCTCCAACCCTGTGAACCTGGAGGCTCAGACGGTTTCTGGAGTCAAGTCGCAGCACACCAGGAACACGTTCCGCATGTAAAGACTTGTAAAGACATACTTTGGACCTGAAACAAATCAAATTTACAGAGCTTTGAGAAATTCTCTGACAGTGTATCTGTTTACATGATTTTTAATACAACAAGGACAATAAATAAAAAAACAAAATACACTTGAAACAAAAAATAGAATATAACAAACTAAAAACTATAGAATCTATATTATAAGACACAAAGAGAATAAAACAACCTAAAATGTCATATTAATAGCACTGATGGATGAAGGACTTCTTTAATACATTTTTAGTTGCCACTGGGACTCTGTAGCGCCTCCCAGAGCTTAGAGGCTCAAACTGACTGGAGGGAGGATGGGAGCTATCTGACAGGATGCTCCTCGCCGTCTCCTTTGTCCTCTCTGTACGTAAAGTTGAAAGGTTAAAACACTTTCCACAATAGTTTTGTAAACAAGCTCCAAAATCTGCTGACTGACACCGAAACCGAAGAGTTTCCTTTGTGTAAAAATCTGGACCTTGGAAAAAACCAGGAATGACGCGTTCAAGAATCTCCGGGAGCGGGAAGGGACATGGGGCAATAAAAGATCTAGTAAATAACTTAGGACAAAGTCTCTCAGGGATTTGTAAGAAAACAATAACAACTTTAAATCAATTCTGAAAGCAACAGTTAGTCTAATCGTCCAGTTATGAGGGCATAAATAACAGATTTGGCACAAAGAAATGGTTTAATCCTCGACGTTTTAATGAGATGATTCAACACGTTTGTCTAAGAGGTTTTGGTTTAAAAATTGCCAACGAGGTTTCTGCAGTGCTGAGTTACTGAATGGGACAGAGAACCAAGAACGTTTGATAATTATCTGCACTTTCTTGACCTGTGATATCGGTGTTTAATCAGCCTTTAGCTGCAGGAAATGTTGTGACATCCACGTAATAAAATTTAAAAACCATGTATGTGCCTAATAATACACAATTTGAGTTGTTGTAGCCCTAGCAACTAGTAGATAGTGGCTAATATAAATTCTCTACTGATCCTCTATTTCAGCCAGTCCTAAACTTAAAGGAATAGTTCACTCAAAAATGAAAATTCAGTCATTATCTTCTCACCTTCATGCTGATTGAAGGTTGGGTTTAGTTTTTTAGTCCTGCTGGAGCTCCACAGGAAAACAGTGTTGCAGAATCACCCAAACAATGTAAAAGAACATAAAATGCCTCCATACTGCTCGTCTGGTGTAATCCAAATCTCCTAAATGTCATTTACACCATGTTTTTAGTCTAAATCTTCACTGTAGCTTGGAGACATGTTCACAACACTTTAGGTTATGGGGGCGTTGTTTGTTTTTTAATGTTTGAAAACTGGTCACCATTCACTTACATCATTCTGAGATTCTGCAATGCTGTTTTGTTGACTAAAAAAAAACTAAACCTGATCTCCATTCAGCCCGAGGGCGAGTAGATAATGCATGAATTTTCATTTTTTTGGGTGAACTATCCCTTTAAGAATGCCACAGCCAAATCTGAAAATCTTCTGCGCCCACCCAAACATTTAATCGCAACTCTGATCAGCACACAAGACTGATTACATGACGAGATATACGATACGTTCTGGTGTCGACATGAAAGGTCACCAAATACGCTGCAACACCTGTTAAACTATCAGATAAATGAAGGATAACAAGCGATTTAAAACCCATGGATTTGCTTTTTTAGTTCTTTTCTAATCAATCATAAATATTTATGGTCACTTCAAGCTTAAAAATGTTTTATTCATTCATTTTTCATGACCTCTCACAGCCCACTCTGCTCCATGTGATCGTATCCAAACCAGCTCAAGAACAAAACAAATGCTCACATTTAGCACACGCCGGAAACATTTGTTTACAGTATCACACACTGAACTTTAAAGGCTGTAATCTGATGAGCTGATGTGAGGAGGTGTGTGGTGGAAATACATCATCCAGGCGTCAGGTGTGCAGAGGATCATGTACATTAACTAAGATGAAATGAACAGCAGAATATTTAGACTTATATATATTTGTCTTGGTGGTTAACCTCTGTCTTGGTGTCTTGGGATGGTTGTGTTTTACAGTTTCAGTGCATCTGGAGGCCTTTTATGCCTCAACTCAGAACAGAAATGGAGACCGTGTGAAGATTACAAAGTCAAGTTCACCTGCACGGGACAGTTCTGCTCAGGTGTGTAATCACAGCACAAATTTCACATATATATAAACACTGAGTTCTCAGATATTTGGGTTTTTGGTTCCTTGTTGTTTCCAGATTGCAGGACGCGCTGGTTTGATCACGATGACCCGACAGGAAACGGAGACTACGAGGTCCTCAGTGACCTCCTGAACATTTACCCGAGAGAAATCTGTCCTCGGCCAATAGCCATCGAGGTCCAGACCGTCTCTGGGGAACCTGCCTCCAACACCTCCGATGTTATTTTAAAGTGAGATCAGTCGAAATAATTGAATCAGCTGAGGAGGAAGGGCTGACACCTTCCTCATCACCTTCCTCTGCTCTGTGTTGCAGCTATGATGCCACCTATGGGTTTGCTTGTGTAAATGCAGATCAGGGGAACAGGAGCTGTGAGGATTACAGGGTCAGATTTACATGTCCGAAAGACTACTGTCAAGGTATGTATCTAGTTTTTTACTCTGCACATCGAGTTCCCTGCTTTTATGAAATATTACAAATGTCCACAGCCAATTTCATTCATCAACCAGTGATGGCGGCTGCAAATCAGCTTAAAGACACACTATATCCATAAAATATAACATTTATTTTTCCTACTGAACAGTGTTTATCTTCATAGCCACACCGTTGTTTGATAAATAAAAAATCCCTATGCATATCTGTGAAAGCAACAGTGATGGGAAGTAACAACAATTATATGTTGCTACTCAAGCACAGTACTTAAGTACAGTTTAGGGGTACTTGAGTATTTCCCTTTTCTTCTACTTTACACTTCTGCTCCACTACAGTTTAGAAGGAAATATGGTATTCATTTGATAACATATGGATTTAGATTCATAGTAAAAAAATATAATCAATAAATACTTTAAACTAACTATTATTACAGGTTAAGATAAGATTATACACACATTTTATTTTTTTTAAATTATTAAAATTATCTTCCAACTTGACCAGCTGCAGCATTTAAGTCATTCTATTATGGCCAAAAATAATAATGTTATTATTGTGACATTTATAGAAATTTTTTTGGGAAAAAATAAAATAATGCTCTCCTTCAGTCAAATTCATATTTAACTTTGTTTATTGTGTCTTTTTGTCCCTTCTTTTGGCAAACTAATTGCATTTAAAGCACATATTGGATTATGTACATGATATTATCATATGTGTGTTAACATAATAACAATATTTCATTTTTATCTTAAATCCTGGTATATCATGACACCAGTAGTTCATACATAAAAAACTTCGTACCTTCGATACTTTAATACTTTTGTACTTTTACTTTCATATGTTGAATGCCGGATTTCTGCACTTTAGTATTGTTACTTTTAGTTACAGTATAGCAGCTACAAGGAAATTTTTTATTGTGTTGATTTTAGCCCCTGTGGACAAAAACAATAATGTTTCCACAGACATAACTACAGAATATAATGTCAGAAATGTAATGCTCACAGAAAAACCTTCTCATGCTTCTTTTTAACTGGCTAATGTGCGGGATGGTAATGAAGCTTTGCCTGGTCTTCTGGTCTGCATTCATTGAAGGTAGAATATGTGGCACGGTTTGTAAACACACCAAAGAACGAAGCAGTGAATCAGAGAAATAAAACTTTTTTTCTGATTGTTTCACAGCGGTTACAAATGTATATCCAGAAGCATCTCAGACACAACAAAATATGAGAAAATAAGAAAAGGGTCTGTGCAGATACAGACATCATTACACACTTTTAGTGCATCATAAGTGATGATTTATGGGGATTATGTTTAAATGAGTCCATTACATTCAAATGAAAATGCTGCAGGATGATTATATCAGCAGGCATTAAGAATAACTATATAAATAGTCAGTCTCCTTTCTGTTGGTGTTATTAACTTTTGTAGGTCATATAGCTGCATCAGTGTTAGATTGAGACTGTTCTCTAACCAGTTAAAAACTTCTTGTAGTAAGTTTAAAGGACCAGAGTGCAGGATTTAGTGTCATCTTGCAGATTCAAACACCTTGCCAGTACATGACAGGAAAACTTTCTTGTTTTCGCTGGAATTCAGTTTTAGCAAACATGTTTCCATTTGTAATTTCCCCTCAGTGTCTGAGCGGTGTCGAACACGCTGGCTGAACAGTGGTAACTCGTCAGACGAGGGTGATGTGGAGTCCATACCTCAGCTACTGAAAACATTCCCAGGTCAAGTCTGCAGAAACCCGATCAGCATTGAGGCAAAGACAACAAGTGGAATATCTGCCAAACACACTGGAGACACCTTCCTCTCGTACGCACTTTGTTTTTGTTTTTTTCATCAAACAGGTTTAATGCAACCATCCATAATGAGTGCCTTCATCTGCTCTGTTCTTTACATTCCAGCTATGATGTTACTTTCGGGTTTGCATGCATCAATGAAAACCAGAAGAGTAAACAATGTGAGGATTATCAAGTGATACTCACCTGTCCCTCAGATTTCTGCCAGGGTAAGTTTTCATGTTATTATTACACTTTACAACAAACAAATGAAGAACTAACTGCTAGTGAACCATTAGTTTGTACCCAATAACATTTTATAGAGGTACTAATGATTAATTAATGATTAGTTAATGAAAAGAATCGAGTGAGGAAGCTGTCATGAACAAGTTGATGCGTAATACTGAGTAGTTACTAAGTAGTTTATTACATTATGACTTATCTTATGATTTCTTACCCTTTTTGTGTCCCTTCAAGTGATGTTTACTACTGAGTAGTTGATGAATATTGAGTCATTAATTAATCATTACTTGTCCATTAACTAATTGGTTACTAAGTGATTACTATGCAGTAATTGACCAACACACAAGTAACGTGTGACGTCACATCACATTACATCAATATGACTGAAATAAATAATTATCCTTTCCTATCATATTCTTCATTTTCAACTAATCCCTGGTTCATTCCTCTTTTGTTTCTTCATTGACTGATCATTAGCAACTCTATAAATCTGATTAGGTTCCTCATTAACTAACTAGCAGTTAGTTCCTGTTTTGTTCCACATTTGTTCCGTGCTAACAAGTAAATTTTTGTGTACCTTATTTTAAAGTGTCTTGAGTGTTTTGAGGTTTTAGAAAACATATAAAATGTGGATGGCCTTATAGATGTACAAAATAATGAAAAACAAACATCACAACCTGTAAAATCAGAGTAAAACATCTGAATCTGATGTGTCTCTGTATGCATATGAATGTTAATGTTTGTCACTGTTTGACAGGTTGCAGGACACGCTGGTTCAACGTGGACAATCCCTCGGGGCAGGGGGATTACGAGACCTTCGTACGGGTGCAGAGGCTATATCCCAGTCAGGTCTGCTCCCAGGCTGTGGCCATTGAAGCCATGACGGTTTCTGGTGTCCCTGCGCACGAGACTGGGGACGTCTTTCAAGTGTGAGTTGCAGGACAGACGATGATGCTGCAGAGGGTTGATAGATAAACAAAAACTTGCATAACAGAGTGTCTGCAGAGGCACATAAAAACAAGAAAGTGGAAATTTTATGGTGATGATATTAGTGACATTACATATAAATTCTTGCCATACTCTAGACCTACAGAGAAAAATAACTTGCCAGAGTACTTTTGTGTCACCAAAAATGAAAATCTTTTGCACATGATTGCTTGCATGGGTCATGTTGTCCAGAGGGTGCATTGCCTACTGTACATCTACCTTGAATATATTAACTCTGCCTTCATTACATAGCCTAGTCTATGACTCATAATCTGTAGGTTAATAACCGGAGAGACAGATGCAACTTCCACGTTACAGATCAGCAGCCTGAAAACAATAAACACTGCCTTGTGTAGGCTGCAGTACATCATGTTTCAACATGCAACTAATGAACCAGCAAACTAGGTCAATGTTTTGGATGCTTACATCCAAACGATAAAAATACATAGCCTTTTTAAAATAACAAACTCTGTGGCTTAACCTTTTTCTCTAAAGTAGTGATTGCAACACAGGAAACAAAGTTTTTTTAAGTGCATGTCAGATAGTTCTGGGGATGAGGACGAGTAGTACACCTCCGAGGTTAAAAAGTCTCTCCACAGACGCACTGGATGATGTTGGAGCATCGGCACAGTTTGCATTGGTTCATGGACCTCACTGACCTCCTTGATTATGTGGTATTGTATCTTGCAGTGATGCACAGGTCGACAGACCCTGCAGGTTGTGGGTCAACTCACTCAGGCCTCTGCTTTATAACTTGACAAATCTATAGTATTAACAGCCTATAAAATCATTGCTTTGCTCCTTCTCTCCCCCATCTGTCACTCCTTCTCTCTCTCAAATACACACACATGCTGCCGCAGCAGTGCGCACAGTAACCAGCATATCCAGTGCGCTCTCAGCTCAGCTAGGCAGCACTTCCTGGAATCCTGTAGACTCCCAAAAAAACAAGGCTAAAAAAATACAATATAGACCTTACCAATGAATTTTACCAGAATAGTCGCCTCTGTACCTTTGTGTGTAGATGTGAGGGATGAATCATTTGTGTGTGTGTATGTTTGAGACAGAGAGAGAAATGAAAAGTTACTTGTTTTAATGCTATCGATCAGCCTGCAGGCTCATCTGTGGATAGACGCTAACAGTTTTGCTGTTTGTGTGAGTTCAGATTCTCCAGTAGTTCTCGCAGTATTCAGTCACTTATTGGGCATAATAATTGGGATATGAAAATGCTCCTGCTGGTATCCTGATTATTAATTTGTGTATGAACAAAACCTCTATTGTACATGTGAACCTCAAAAATATCAAAAAAGATGTCTGCACACCTGAAAGTATGACAGGTGCCTCAGAGGAAGATTCAACTTGAAGAAAACTAGAAAAACTAGTTTATCATATACTGTATATGGTATACCTGATAGCTGTATATACTATAAACAGCAGATATTTAATAAACAGCAGAAAGTGAGTTTTTCTAGTATTCTTTTTCATGAACCATTTCAAATTTTTAACTGTAATGGACTGCTTATTTCAAAATATGAAGAAATAACTGATTAGGACTATTTGAATTGTCGCATCACTCATTACAACCAAAAAGTAATCTGCATACTCAAATGTGTTTTTTTTACTCCTGTGCAGCGAACTGTTTATCCTCGTTTCCAGTCTTTATGCTATGCTACGCTAATGTGCTGCTGGTTGTACCTGTATTGTCTAAAATGTCAAACTATTTCTTTAAATTGTACTCTAGTGACTCAGTGTTGCATTTTCATTTTCACAGGCTGAGCATTTCTCTTCATAATGAGTAAAAAATATCCACGTGTAAAGTTGGTGGTCTCTTTAATACTTTTCTTATTATATATTTTGCAGATATGACGCTTCTCGTGGATTTTCCTGTGTGAACGCAGAGCAGCCTGCTGGAAATCGCTGTCAAGACTACAAGGTCCGCTTCACATGTCCACTGTCTTTCTGCTCAGCGTGAGCTACGACATTTTTAGGGGATTTACTGTCAGTGCAGCAACCTGTATCATATTCTGTATAGTCTGTTGTGTTTAGTAGGATTTCATATTTAGTAAAACAATTTAGTCTCATTCTCAGGACTTGGAGAAGAGAGCAAACACACATGTCTCATATCGGGTATTCTCTTGGTGCATCTTTACAATGTTAATAAATATATGTTGTCATAAAAAGAAAAGAATGTCATGTAATCTGTGTGGTCATTTCAGTCTTCACACATCTGTGGATAAGAGACAGAGTGTCTTTGGGTGCAGGATGCATTATGCAGATTCATTTTGTGTGCATGGAAATTGCACATGTAGGTGCATTTTCAGATCCAGACTTAAGAGAGCAGAATGGACTGGTTGCACAGTAGACATTTTGACTTGTCAAAGCAGGAAAAACACAGGTGGACTTCATGGAACTGAGCTGTCATTTCTGTTAAGTGTCCTCATATGACTGAGGCTGAACCAGGACAACAGAAGGACCTCCCTGCAGTGGAATGCATCAATCGTTAACAACTCTTTTTTTCTGGCATGACATGTCAAAATGTTTGCCATGTGACTAATCCTTTGTGATTTCATAACACCTGAGTATCAACATACAGCTTTATGGTTGACACCAAAAAAAAAAAAAACAAGGATTAATGTTGTTAGTGTAAGCATCACTTGATCTGACTCATTCACAGAGGAGTGTCTGTATGTGGACAAAAGACATTTTTATATTAAACATGAACGTCCCTCCTCCAGATCAATCTTGTGTAACTTTACCCTTGCACTCCTCTCAGATGTACGGGGTATAATGTTTTATTGTTTCCCTCATCATCTACAGTGAGTCTACAATGTATTTTACAGTGTGTTTGAGAGATTATTATATTTGTAATTATATATTATCTTGTCTTAGACTGACTGTCATCAATTCTGGAATTTATGAATTTATTGCGCTCTGCAAATAGAAATGAGAACATCATGTATTAATCTGAAAATTCATATAAATAAATGCATAGGCTCTTACAGAAAATGGCAGATAATTAAATAGTGTGGTGCAAAACATGACAATAAAGTACTTTAACACAACTTACACTTACACTTACTTACTTATAAGCTACAGCTTATATCACCTGCCCTTTTTACAGCACATCATATTTGGCAATCAACAACACAACAAACCAAAACAGGCAAACAAAACAATCAAAATAACAACAAAGACAAAATGCACCATAAAAAAAGGAAAAATCAACAGGCAACTTACACACTTGAAGTTCCTGTACCCTGTCCTTCAACATCAGTATTACAATCTGATCATCCATTTTCATATTTTATCAATACGTTACTTTTAAACTTTTATTTAAACCTTTCCGTCATTATACGCTCCGTACCCAGAAACTACACAAAGTGCTGTGATTTAAGGGTTGATGATCAAAAAGTCACTATCTCATCACTGTGAAAAGTGCAACTTTATGGCCATGTGTATGTTGCTGGTCTTTGTATCTTAACTGTCTTAATGATGCATATATAGGCTTTCATTTAAAATCAGAAATCATTAAGTAACAGATGTTCAGGGAGTTTATTGTTGTTATAAAAGTGAGGAAAGGGTCTAATTATAAATGAGATTTAAGTATTAAATGAAACCCATGAGAAAAATATGGAACATTGTGAGGTCTGAACAGAGTTGGTGTGTGTGAGCAGATAAAAGTTGAAAAGTATATGAATAGTTGGAAAAGTGGAAAAGGGATGAAGGATGTTGTGAATTAAACTACACTGCTGGTTTAATCTGGCATGAAAAAGCAGTTGAAGGAGTATAGAGAGTTCGAAAGTGGGAAATGCTCAGGGTTTTGTGATGCATTATCTGTAAACTGGGATTGTGTATTTATGCAAAAAATAAGTAACTATAATCATCTCAGGCTATAACTGGAAAAAATGTAATTAGGTTACAGTTGCATTGAAAGTTGCCTCTGACATACGGGGTTTCTTTGACAAGTGTTCCACTTTATGGAGGACATGACAGGAGAAAAAAGAACCCTCTGCAAAAATGCATTTATTTTGAACCGAAAATGTTTTTAGATGTTGAAAGGTAAAGAAGAATATTGTGTGTGCGTTTCTTTAGAATAGATTGCAAGCTTTCAAAATTTTTGTTCTTTGAAATAATCCAAAACTAATCCAAAAGTAGTGAAATTATGTAATGGATTACAAAAAAACATCTGAATTCAGTTAATGACTACACTTCATCTATATATACATATAGATAGATAGATAGATAGATAGATAGATAGATAGATAGATAGATAGATAGATAGATAGATATTGGGGATATTAGATTGTGATATGAGACTAGTTATCCTGATAGATTTAGGATGTCATAATAATGCGATTTGGATAAGTGCATGACAATAAAATGATGTTCTTGCTTTTATATTATTGATTATAGATAACTATACTCACTTAGTAATTGTATCAATATTACTTATGATTGTGTATCAATAAATCTTATTGGGTTAATATTTGGTGAAAGCACCAATAGTCATTCCCATAACATTATCGCAATATCAGGGTATTTTAATATTATGATATTTACTCATTTTATCACCTCGGCTCCTTCCACCCCTTGGAGCACACAACATGTCACCAGTCACATCCTACATAATCAATAGATATTGATATCAACCGATATGAAACATCAATAGATATATATTGGCCAGACCTAATATATATGCATCTGAATAAAAAATCAGAAAATATTGCACAGTATGGTGAACATTCATATTTCCCTGAGTGATATATTGTTTGTATTGTGTCTATGTGATCATATTAGCCTGTATAGAATATTTTATTTGTATGTATCTTAATGCTTATATTTTTTTTAAAAATATATTTTTCAAATGAAAAATTACTTATATTTTAATTAAATACATTTTTTTTTTCATAGCAGTAGGTTATTTATAACGTCATGTAAGATACTTTTGGATGTATCTGTGCCTATCTTTGCGTCCTACTACAGTCTACATATATTTTTGTTATTTTTGTCCGAATATTACCTCCAGTTTATCGATAACAGACATTAAAGAACCGTCCAGCAATATTTTGAGGTGAAAAAAACTACAGTGGACGGTGGCGTCATTTCCGGTGGAATATTCCAGCGGGTTTATCCTCGCTCTTAAAAAGGACGCGCAGAAATAGCGGCTGTGAAGTTGACAGGTAAACGGTCTGATGTTGTGTTATGTGCTGTCAGCAGAGTAAAAACTTAAAACACACACGTCAGTGAAAAGGTTAAAAAAAAAAAAGAAAAGAAAGAAAAGACAGAAAAATACGGTCCGGCGTGTACGTGCGCGTTTTGACGTCTCCACCACTGGATTTATCTAGAAATTTGAAACGTTTGGAGGTCCATTCAGGTAAGATGAGACCCACTGTGTGTGTGTGTGTGGTACATGTCTCCACATTCACGGCGAATACTTTTTTTTTTCAGAAGAAGAAGAAAATGTTGCTCTGTTTGGCATTTATCCGATTTTTTGGCTGTGACGCAGTTTCTGCAGCATTTTCCTTAAAAAAAAAAAGGGGATTTTTTTTTTTTTTACAGCCTCACGCATCCACCTGCCTGCACGGGTTATTATTTTTTTTTTTGTTATTTTCATGCCCGTGGTGGTGGTGTGTGTGTGTGTTTTTTTGAACAGAGGATGTTGGAGGGAGGACTGGTGCTGAGGATAGAGCTGTACGCAGTTAAGACCCCTGCTGAGCAGCTGTGAAGTGTCACAGCGAGCGGCTTCAGAGGCAGAACCGCGAGCCACAATCCAGAAACTTCTATGAAGTGTTAAAGAAAACATGTCTGAACTTTTTTTTTTTTTTTTTTTTTGAGATTCAGGACACAGACCAGCAAGGCAGGAGGAGCTGACACGCGCGTGATCTAAATCAAAACGTCAAATACTGATTCAGCCATAATGCCATTAAATCAGCAAATCTAACAAATCATCACTAATTTGCTGAAAATGTCAAAGTGAACGATATTATCAAAGCCTTAGTGTATGAGTCTGGTAATTTGATATGTTAATTAATGCCAAATCAAACTTTATTACTCTTAAAATGTGCTGACGGTGGAAGTAACTTATTAACAAATATGTGATCAAACTGACAGGTATAAAAGCTGCTGATGGAGAATTAAGAAATGAAGTCTGAGGACGAACAGTACAGATAAATGCGGGCTCACTATTTGGCAAGCAACAAGTCGCTGTAGCCCTTTTTAATCTACTGTGTATTAATTATTTATAAATCAGAATCTGTTTTGTAGCCAAGTAGGTTTTCACAGGAAAAGGAATCTGCCGTTGTTTGTTGATGCATAAGAACAAAATACTTAAAATATAAATAAAGATTAAGGCAAGTACTGCCAGTCAAAAACAGCAGCATAAATAAAAAATAAGAAAAATAGGAAGTGTCAGCATACAAAAAAAAATTATAACAATAGAAGCATGATGCTATTTAAATGGACGAAGGAGTGTACAAGTTTATTCAGGAATGTGCAAAACGTAAGACAAGAAAATTCTCATGTGTTACAGTATTATGTAATATTATTATTATATTTATTATTAGGATGTAACCATAGACAATTTATAAGGGTAGTCTCATTATAAATACTCTGTAACAAGTAAAAGTACATAAGTTTCAGCATCAAAATATAGACTGCTTACAGCACCAAAAGTTTCAGAATAACGGATATTACTGCATTATAAGGACTGATACATTAATGTGTAGGTTTAATTGCTTTAATTGCTGCTGCATCAGTTAATGAACTAGTAACTAAACTTATACAATAAATGTAGAAGCATAAAAAGTAAATAATTCCCTTTGAATTGTAGCGGACAAGAGGTGGAAAGTAGTAGAAAATAGAAATACTATAATACAGTATTTGAGTAAATATACTTAGTTACTTTCTATTGAAATGTGCAGGGATTTAGTTGCCAAATCTGATCAGATAAAATCTCATTAAGATTAAGGTTGTGGGATATTTGTTTATTTTTCAGATAATCAAAATGTCCTTCATAAGAAAAGTTTGTTTTTAATATAGAGTTCAGTGTCATGTATGTAATGTGTATATATGTGTAAGCAGATTTTAATTTTATGTCTTGCAGCTGTTGTGTTGTGATCCAGAGACAATCATGATCCTCCTGACTTCCTCCTCTGGTAGGTACCTGTTGTTTCTCAGTCTCATGTCATACAGTAATCTGGATTACTGCACACCTACGTGGGTCTGGGTGCCAGAGATTAAAGCTCACAGGTCTGCTTGGATCACATTAGGCAGGAGAACAGCCACTAATGTGCTGAGGGAGTGTTAAAGAAGCTTGGGATGAATAAAATGGGATATATATTTTTTTTTTTTGTAACAATACACAGTTTAAAAATGTGCACTGATCAGTCAGTTCACCTCAGATTATCCGTGTTATGAATTGTCTTGTTTTGTGTTTAGTCTTTTTAGTCGTTACCAGGTAACACAGCATGGTATTACATAACAAGGGCCTTCCCATCATGCTTTGCACTCATTAGGCAGCGATCCAGAAATAAAGACTTGCTTGAAATTGACAATGTGTCTGGCTCTGGCTTGATCCTCTTTTCTTTTAATCAGTGACCAAGATAGTGTAGTAAGAGATCAGAGTAAAACTTGAGACTGTAAGAGCTGCGACCCCACAGACTTTTATTCTGACGGAGCTGCTCCTGTGGCTCTCTGATCATATTTACTGTGTCGAAAGTGAACCTGATTATTAATTAAGTAAAACTGGCCTTGATTTGCAGAAAAATGCAGAATGTTGTCTGCATTAACTGATGTGTTTACCCATGAAAAGTTTTCAGATGATAATTCAAAAATCACTTGTGCTAAAGTCCGAAATAAGACGTAAAAAGCATGCTGTCAAGTGTAAGTTATTGTTGGCTTTTTGCTGTGTCTCATACGCTGTTTTCTTTCAGATGAAGAGTCTCTTGAACTCGCCTGGCTTTGGAATCACAGGAAGTTCAGGGTGAAAAACACTTGAAGGGTTGCTACTGCAACATTTAAAACAATTTAAATTTTGCAGGTCATTACAGTATGTGTGCATTCTGTCTTGGACAGTACTATGACTTGAGAGAAAAGTAATAAACTCACAAGAGACGAGGCCGAGAGAAAACAAAGATTTCTTTGTTTGACTTAATTAAAAAACATCACAGCTTTGTGGGGGCAGAGGCAGTGTTTGGCTGGAGCGAGGCAGTGTCAGCAGTCATTCCATTTTGCTGACTAACATGTAGCTTCATAGTTCATACTGAAACTTACGTCTTCAAAACTAAATTTATCACGCTATTATTACAGGTTTTACTAACTGCAGTTTCCAAAAATATATGGCTTAGTAAAACCAGGATAAAACTAGTGGAGAACTCTTAGTATTTGAATATCCAGGTAATTTATTTGTCATTATATGACACAGGGCTGCACAACAAAACAAGCTGTAGTCCCTTCATGTTACACACACAGATAAGATAAAATAAAGATTAATAGAAAAGAACTGGATAAAATGTAAAATATGATAAGATTATTTCTATTAGAGCCTGACTGATTCAGGAGTTTTGGAGGCCAATGTTAATTATTAAGGAGTAAAAAATTCAGATATCAATATATATTATGTACCATAATACCATCCCATATAATATATATACATATATACTTATTAGAGCTGGAATGAATGCACAAATTGATTATTTGTCAACCAATTAATCAGCAGTTATTTTGATAATCAATTTACCGTGTTGTGCCATTTTTAAAAAGAAAAAAAAAATCTAATTCTGTAATTTCAGCCTCTCAATTCTGAACAGTAAACTAAGTATTTTTGACATGTGAACAAAAAAACTTTGGGAAACACTGATTAACATTTTTATTATTTTTTTTTAACATTTCCTGAGATTTTATGGACCAAACAACGAATCAATTAATCAAGAAAATCATGAACAGATTAATCTATAATGAATAAAATTTAATCATAGTCCTTATATCTTGAATTTTAACAGATATTTTTAAGAATTATAAATTATATCTATTAGAGTGTGACCAATATATTGGTCGACCAAAATATCACCAGCCTGATAACGTTTTATCACATTGGTTTATATCAGTATTGTCTTATATGTTGTCTGATGCTCCTAAATAAAAACCTTTTTTAACAGAACATAAAACAGATTGTTTTTTTTGTTATCTTTATAGGCATCAGTGTATATATATTCAATCATTTAATTTTTATTATCCATATATCTTGCATTTATAGTCATTAAAAATAATCAAAATGAACAGAAAAAACATACTGTTTCAGTGTCGTGATATAATTTTGGACAATAAAGTTTATATCCTGCCTCCATTACTTATCTTTACTCCAGGCTGTGTGACCGGATGAGAATGGTAGAAATTCAGGACAGAGAGATGGGGGTGGACATGTCATGTCATGTCATATCAGAAGGATTAAAATAGAATAATTTATGGTAACGTCACTTGTTTATTGATATTATGACGATTAGTCACAGGGTGATATTCAGAGGATGATATGAATCACAGCGTCCTGACTGTTTTTACAGGTGACAGGTGTGTTCAAGTCTTTCCAGCAGCTAAGTTTGTCATCAAGCTGTAGAAGCTACAAACTGCACTCGCTGTCATCCAGTTTAAACTGGTCGAACGACATCAACAGTCTGTCATGTACAATAACCTCACGGTGCAAAAGTGAAAACACACTAATAACACTCTGATATATTTTACAAAAAGAAGCTGAAAGCAGGAATTACTGCCTACATAACCGATAAGATTGTACTAATTTCAGAATTCATATGTCCTTCATTCCACTTTTTACTGTAACAATTAATTTCCGGAACAGAAAGGACAGGATTCGGGATTCAGGACGATTGTTTGTAATCAGTGACTGTCCTGAATTTTTCAGGACATCTGGTCCCCTTAGTCCCCAAGTGTTAGCCACGTTTGAGGGATCATTGCAGTGAATAGATGTTTATTTATATGTTCTGCATTTTATATTCTGTTTAAAAAGTCTTGGCTGACATATCAACATCCGATTATTTTTACTCCCTAACACTGGCACCAACACTGGCCCCCAAAATCCAGTATCAGTCAGGCCCCAATATCAATAATATTACTAATAAATAATATATTATTTAAAAGAATATAATAAGTGATCACACCTGCCAATCGATATATCTGACAGGCTCTAATTTATATACATATATACATACATGTATACACCCAGGAAGTAATTCTGTAGCGCAGTGATTCCCAGAGTGTAAACAGTTAAAAACATTTTTAAGTTTCAACTCATTTAACTTTCAACCTTTAATTTGATTATTTTGAAAAAGTAAGCAGAACTAATGAAACAAAGCCATGGGCTTTAAATAATGTTTTATTCTTCGTTTATCTGATCTAGTTTAACAGGTATTACACCATATTCAGTGACCTGTAATTAACACCGGAACATATCTTATATCTCGTTAGTTAGTCTCGGCTGCTGATCAGAGCTGTGATTAAAGGTTTGGGCGGGCCGTGGAAGACTTTCACGTTTCAAACTGGGCCGTGGCTTTCTTCAGTTTGGGAATGGCTGCTGCACGTTGCATTTGGGGAAAACTCGACATCTGGGAAAACTCTGTCCAGCGACTCTGACTGTGTTCAAACGCAAAATGTACGTCATTGCTGTAAACGCATATTAACTACATGTTCTAAAAACAAGGATTGCTTGATTTGTCGCCATTAAATCCCAGGCTGCAGCAGCGGCCTATTAATAGATCTGAACAGTTAGCTATGTGAGTGCTGCTGCCACGTCCTTGTCTCAGGTCACTACATCTGATCAGAGTTAACAGGCTAATTGATCTCACGTCTGGTATGTGTCAATGCAGTAGGTCCAACTCACTCTCACTATAGCCAGTGGTGTATGTGGTAGTCCCCCTGTATACATACTGTCCCCCCCCCACACCAGTATCTGTGTGTATTTACCCCCCGATAAGATCACAGCTGAGTGCTAACACTTCACATGCATCCTCTTCAGACATCGTATCCTTTACAAATATTATAATCTATTGATACTGAAGTTCACTGCATGTCATTGTGGCAGTTTTTACTGTAACAGTTAAAATATGTGTGATATGTTTAGTGTATAGATATGACTGATATTGTGATGAGCAGTTGATAATGAGGCACTCTTAAATGTTGCATGCTGCAGGCTGCAAATGAATGAATGTGGAGTAACAAATGCATTTTAGTGATCTGAAAATGGATGAATGTATCGTAAGGTCGGTCTCCGTCCAATAAATACGTCTTGGTAAGTGATGCTTCTTTTACATAAAGCGGGAGAATCAATTTCGAAGTAGTATTTTGCTTAAAAAGAAAAATGGAAAAACACACACATATCTGCAAACATATGCTACAGTTTTTGTAAACTGCATTCCCGCTTAAAAGATATTATTATTGAGTTATGACTTTCAGATTTTTCTACATGTTTCTTCTCAGTCTATCTGAAGTTTGACTGAAACTGGGATATAAATAGTAAATCTATAAATCAACTGTAATAAATCTGTTCCCAATCTATTCCCATACGAACATATTCATCAAACGGTCAGCCGGTAAAGTCACCCAATCATAGCAGGGATTATAAGCTTTTTAGCTTTTTAGCTTTAGCTTCTTAAACCTCAGCAGAGACAAACACTAACTGCTGCTGTTTTGTGGTCTCAGGTCTCTTCCAGTGCACCAACAAGCTCTTTCTCAGTGATCAGGCCACAGGACAGCAGATCAAGGAGTTTGCACGTAAAAATGCAGCTAACGCTCTGTCAGTTGCCAACATGGTCATGGGCATGGCCTCCATTCTCAGCAGTCTCAACGGGTGAGTGAACACACCATTACTGGATGTTACTGTTACTGATCTGAAAGCTGCAGGGAGGACAAAATCTATAACTATGACGTAATCGTTGTAATCTGTTTGTGTATAATTCTTAGTTCCAGTTTTGGTGTGATTGCTGTGTCAATGTCAAATAAAACAAACATGTAAGAAAATCCCAAGCAATAGTTTTAATGTTTAATTTATGTAAGAGTTTTAATAATACATAAAACACAAAAACATTTCACTGTGCACAACCCCAGAAAACACAACATTTCCAAGCTCACAGTTAAAGTTTCTTTCTAGTAGTGTAAAAATCTACTTGCTCCAAATCAATGTTTACTTGCCACTGTACAAAGTGTTTTGATTATTAGAGGTTATCAAATTACAACAAAGACTAAAATTAATTGACATGTTTAATCTATGGCTGCAAGCTCATAAAATATCATAAAATAGGGAAAAATATCCACCTCAGTTTCCCAGAGTCCAAGGTGATGTCTTTAAATGTCTTGTTTGTTAGTTCAAAAAACAGATATTCAGTTTAATATCGTAATAAACTTGAGAAAATCAGGAAATCTCCATTTTTGTATGAAAAATGACTTAAACCATTATTCAATTATCAAAATATGTTAATACTTTAATTATTTTAAAACATAACATTTCAAATAAGGAAGAACAAATTTGTAATTTTCTTTATTTTGTTAATATTTTTTCTGCAATGATCCTTTTTTTCATTGAAGGGTCAGCAGTGCTTATTTATTTATAATGTAAATTTCTGTTGTCTACAGTACAGTAGACCCAGATAGCCCAATATTGGCCTATAGTGTATCGACATATTATTTTTTTTATAGAATATAATGCAGATAGATTTTACTTTTTATTTCTTTGTTTTATGGGCAGCATTTTATGTGTATTTGATCATTTTTTGTAATCAAAGTATTGCTTGTACTTTTTTTCTGCTATAGCTATTTGTAATTATTAAAAATACTAGTGAAAGTTAAAGTTTACTGTTTTAGTGACCTGATGTCATTTTTTACTCCCTAATGTCAGTATCGGGTGTAGTGTTGGTAAGAAAATCCAATGCCAATGTAAAGAAACTCAACCTAAAGATGGTGGAATAATTCTATTTAGGAGAAAGACAACAGTTCAACTTTATCTGTAACGCTGTTGAAATCTAACCAGCAGTAGTTTCAGCTCTTTTCCACTTGTGAGAATCTGCAAATACTTCACCCTTTGGAATGGGTTGCTGTCATCAAATAGCTGAACCTAACACTCACTCATGTTGTCCAGGCACCATCATGCAGCGTGTTGGCTGGTCCTGATTGGCTACCTGCTGGATTTGGCAGATGGAGCAGTTGCCAGGCGACTCGATGCCTGCTCTGCACTGGGTAAGTGGAGTGTTGTGGTCAGTAGCTCTTACAGAAGATAAACTTCAGCTGGGATGTTGGCAGGCCTTGCTGCGCAGTCCTTTGTCTGGACTTTTCTAATTTGGCTGCTCAAAGTCACAAACAAAAGGGAACCAGTGGAATGAAACTCTGCCGCTGAAATCCTCTGGATAGTCTTACAAAGTGTCCAAGAGAGGAATCATACATTTTTTATGTCATGTAATTTGAGCTTCATTAAATCAGTGTCTGTTCAGATGTTTTTATATTTCTAAGGAGGATTCAGGGTTGAAGTTTCAGTTTGAATGGCAAGACATCCCTATTTATGTAAATAAATGGCACCCAATTTCGAATGCATAGCCCATAAAATGTGCCACTGTGGGTGGTTTTCAAAAGATCACACCACCATTACTATATATAGTAATTCAATAGACACAAATAGCTGCTTAACATTGCTTCGAGTGTAAAAGTTCACATTTTCTCTGTGCCCAAAATAGCTCCCAGGTGCATCACAATACATCGTTGGCTGCACATTTCAGGGGGCTTTGTGTCCCGACAGGGTTTTTCTGCATGACTTTGCAGGTGGATGTTGTTGTGCCCCCCACGTATTTTGTCAAATGAACAATCACTTTCTGATTAAGCAGCCTAATTCCACGGGATCACGCTCCAATTGTCTTTTTTATCCCGTTGCTTTGGGTTCTCTGCATATCTGAAATTGCTAAAATTGTTGACCCTGGGCGGTGGAATTCCACCTCGTTCATTTGAGCGGCGGCCTGAATCACCTCGTCCTCATCTGCTGAAAACATGCTACGTGCTCCTGAGGGATAAAGAGACAAGGCGGTGGAGAATGTTGTTTATAGAATGGTCGCCCGTTGGGCTGACACCGAAATTTCCACTTGGAAATTTTCACACACACACATCCCGCTGTCACGTGTCTGTGACACTGGCTGTGACCATACTGGAGAGATGATAACATATCTACACTAGCTTTAATAGATCGTAATGACTGAGGCACTGTCCAGCTGAAAGACAGGAGCATAAAAAATAAGACAGCTGGTGCTCACGAGTAGCCTCTCTAAACCTGATTATTCAGAATATTAGGGCTTTAGTCAACCAGACAAAATTCTTCTTCATCAACTGAAATTCTTCCTACTCTTCAATCAATTGACTGGTCAGTGGAGGAAAAAGCTGTTTCCTCCCGCCCCCTCCTCCCCAGACATGGGAAAAGCTCTGCAGGCTGCAGGAGCTCTGCAGGACAGCAGGATGTATGCAGCATTGTAGTTTGACAATAACAAGTAACGGCAAGTCCTCCGCTGAAAGTTAATCAGCTGTATATAACTGTCAGTTGTCTGTAAATGTAAAGCTGAGCCTGTTATGCTGAAAATAAAGGCCTACTGCTTTGAAATAACACACCTTGGAACATAAAAATTCAAAAATAATGGCCGTCCAGTAGCTTTACTCAGTTATAAGTGGTTTCCCAGTCTCTGTTGGAGCAGTAATCCCCCTTTTTGTGGTAGTTTCAATCATTTTCCTCCTATATATGTGTAACTTGTGATTGTGCAATTTTACCTGTTGGGCGTAGCGTAGGTAGCAAAGATGATGACAGGTTAACCTACACTTGTGTGCGCATGTGTGTGCATCTTGATTGATGTCAAAAACAGCTACGTGATGACAGCATTTCTTACCAGACTTGTGGTTTGACTTTTGAAGACTAGGGCCAATCAAAATGTGGGACATCGTTTCAATATGTGGGATGTGGAACAAGGGATAAAAATGCTGTGAAGTTCCACATCAGTGCTACTTTGATACTCATGAACTGGCATAGCTTGACTCGGTTTGACTTGACCTGTCAGCCCAGCACAGCAGAGTTGCATTTCCATTAGATCAGGGCTCCCCACTTGAAGTTGTGTCTCTTAACTGAAGACGAGCTTGACGAAGCTTGAGTCGGGCGGTTGTTAGGCAGTGGATAAAATGTTCATCAATCAATCAAACTTTATTTATATTGCATTTTTCATACAAACAGAGTGCAACACAAAGTGCTTCACACAATAAAAACAATAAAACAATACCTCCTGATGCCCCACTGGTCACCCTACCCCTGAGGCCGATGTAGCAATCTGTGCTTGGCTTTTTGACATTAGTTTCAAAAATAAAATACACGAGATCTACATATCTCCCCCCACCACTGACAACAATGTGAATGTCACACAGCCACATTTAGGATTAACATTTTTCTTTTTTTGTGTTCAGGTGCCAAGCTGGATGACTTTGCTGACTTCACAACCTTCGGGATTGCCACGTCGTTGCTCCTAAGGACGTCTGACCTGCTGGACAACATCCTGTGCATGTGCTACGTCCTGTCTGTGTTCGTCCGCCTCTGTTTCTTCTCAAGCGGTAAGATCTTGCATTCTGTTCTTCTGATTTGAGTCTGTCATTTCACTTCTGTTTCATTATTCAAAGGATTTACTGGAGATTTATTCTCGTTCGTTCCTCAGGGATCCCATTCATGTACCGCGGCCTGCCATGCATCTACTCTTCAGCCATCCTAGCCAGTGCCTCTCTGCTGTCAGGCGGAAATATGGCCATGCTGCGGGTCCTGGCAATGGCCATGATCCTTTTTATGATCAGTCAGAACTTCTACCCTCATGACAGAGTGCTGGAGTCCCAGGCATGGAAAAAAGTAGTCTACGCTGGAGGTAAAGCCTTTTTAAAATATTCAGTATGATTCACATCTCTCTTGGGTGAGAGCATGCCTGTCAGCAGTAACGACAGCCAGAGATGATTTTAGCAATGGTTCAAGTTAGAAATGTATTTTCGTATTAGATTTCATGGACTGCATCTAGCATCTGCATGTGGTCGTGTTATCTAGCCAAGTTTTATGTGCCAAGGTTTTGACATATCCATTCCTGCCAGCACCCCAGGACAATGGAGGTGAATGGAATTTAATTTGTGCTGCTCAAAGCGATTGAAAACTCAAAAGCCATGTATATTTCAAGAGTTGTTGTAAACTGTTTTCAGCTGGACCATTTTTATCTGGTGGTTGGACTAGTGGCGCCAGTTTGCCTGTCAGTTCGTCAGAGACTTTGTCCGCAACTTTGGTCCAGACTGAAATATCTCATCAGTTACTGGCTTGATAGCCAACATATTTTGTACAGATATTCATGGTGTCCAGAGGATGAATCTGTATGAATCTTGTGATCCCGTGACTTTTGCATCTAGTTCAACTAGCATAGGGTGACCATGACCATAGACCATATGACCATAGATGACTGAACTTCTCACCCTGTCCCTAAGGGAGATGCCAGCCACCCTCCTGAGAAAACCCATTTCGACCGCTTGTATCCGCGATCTTGTTCTTTCGGTCATGACCCACACATGGGGGACACTTATTTCACCGTGTAGCACAACTTTCAACACCACGGATGCTATGAATGTAGCATTTTCATTACCAACTACTTTATAAAGCAAAGAGTAAGCCTCCTTGAGCTCTTTAGAAAAGACTAACTTTACTCTTTCAGCTAACTGTTATTAGAGACATTAACGTCCACATGGCGCTTGCTTATGATTCATAGCAACAGCCTTGAAACACGACCATCTCAGAAAAACCAGGATGCCTGGTCACAGTAAACTGAAAGGGCAATGTTTTCATTTAAATATCAAAATATCAGTCAACTCCTACAGTGGGCACCTACTCGGTGGCTTGGGACAACATTTTGTACAGACATTCATGATTACCAAACAGTTTATTATTTGGTGATCCCCTGACTTTTCCTGCAAAGCTGCAGGTTGATGTGTTTTAAGTGAATTGTTTTGTTTGGATGTATTGCTAAATTTGGTGCAGACATTCAAGTTCCCTTCAGGAAGAATCATAATAACTTTCTCATCAGGTTACATTTTGTTTGCAAAACTGATAACCATCTCATCAGCTTCAGTTTTCTTCTAATCAGTCCCAGAACCCATTGGCTACGATTTAGCCTCTGGGGGCGACAGCCAATATTTCAGCTTCCGGTGTAGCCAGCACATATCTAATACCTGCATGGCAGTCATTGCTTACAGTTCGATTAGCAACTTGAGACACACAAATGTACATTTTCAGGTAAGACATTTCTGCATATGCATGCATCTCTAAAAGATTAAAAAGCCAAATCGCCGTCCGACAATAGGAAATGGGTTTTGAGATTGCTTTTCCGCCAGTGCGTTCTGCCTCATTTGCTGTGCACACAGACTGTTTACCTGAATGCAGCCAAAGCCTGCTCAAACACTATTGGTCAATACTACTCAAACGGAAACCAGAACACTTCAATTACCAAAATCTTGTCCCCTGCCCAGAGATTTCATAAGCAAATATCTGTTTATAGAGATTAAGTGTGAATTAGTAAATGTTAGCATGCTGACAACAGTGTGCTAACAACAATATGCTATCAACACCTTAGAGTGCTGCCTGCTAGCATGACTTCAGACTGTTATACATGTACATACTTTTTCAAATGTAATTTTGCAGTTTCACTCACTTACTCTTCCTTGTTTTTTGTCCAGGAGTCATCATGGTGTTCTGCTCTTCCTTCCCCCCTGCATGTGTGTACTACCTGCTGTGGTCCGTCTCCTACATTTTGTTCCCAACGTCCCTTTGGAGCAGTAAAGTGTAAAAAAAGAAGTGTAAAAAAAAAAAAAAGCTTCTTGCTTTTCCCAAAACTCCCAGATGGGTTTACCTCTGGCCCATCCGGGGTGAACTGAGGCTTCCTGCCATGGAGGATCTAAGCTGAATATGCTCATGCACCACAGGCCAACACTCGCTCTACAGTATTTAACCTTTATTTTTGATGTGACACCTCTAAGACAGAACCCCGAACTGAATAGAGTTAGAATGAGCGATGAGACGGACATTTTAATGTTACTGGTAAGGATTAACCTTCGTGCTGTCTTATGTCTTTGCTGCATTTTCACTGAAGCCAGTGGTTGGAGGGCTTGTTCTAGAAACTGAATTTTCATCAGGTTTATCTCCTGTGTAATCTCCCTACTTCAGTGGTAATCCTATCTTTCATCAATGTTGTGAACACGTGGCAGCAGGGCACATCATATAAACATGAAAATGAAATCATGACCTGAATTTCAAATATAATGTATATTTGACTCAAATTTGGTTTTTAAAATGTTTACTTTTGTAATCACACAGGACATTATAACTCTTATTAAGATGTCCACGGTGTTGAGCTATAGCTGTTGGAGATCTACAGTATGTAAATAAGGCCTTTAATCTACATATACAACATGATTTCTCAGCAATATGTTCAAGATTTAAAATTCTATGTTGTTTCTGGCTTATTTATAACACAATAATGGGCATTCATATGGCACTATGACCAGTCTTGTATCAACTGTCTGTCAATGTTTGTATCAGGGTTGGGGCCACTTCACTTTCATAGCAGTCAGGTCAGGATGTGGGTTTTTTTTTTTTTTCATTTTGTAGGTGTCTCAAATCCAGTCACTGACAGTAAGAAACGTTTAAACATATTGGACATGATGGTTCAGTCATACCTATTATTTGATTTGCTGTTTGAATGTATGTTTTAAATATAAGCTGAACTGAAAGTCAACAGACCCCAACTAGAGTCTCTGTTAATTTGGGAATCTTTGCTTTAAACTGTGACTCTGTCTGCTGAATAATTTACATTGTGCAACACTGGTTATAACAAAATACAAACAACAAAATAAGAGGGGAAAAAAGAAAAATTAATGCTGAAAAAGCATACAATGCACACTCCTTTAAGATAGCAACGACAGCACAAAAGGACAAGCAACCGCTTGACCCCACTGAACACTTGTAATTTGTTTTTGTCCTCTGACGTCACACTCAGGACGGGAAGCTAAAATGTCATATTGCTGTGTTCTAGATTACAAGTCCTGTAGAAAATCTGATGAATCGTTATCATCTCATCGTTTCCAGATCGATCAGCAACTGAAAGACAATGGATAGTAAAAAATCTGGAGGGCCACAGAGACAGACTCTGAAAACCTCTGCCACGAGGGGAAAAGATCGGCACCACAATATGAAACCAAGTTATTAAACGTTAACAAAGTGACTGTAACTTGCTAAAAACATTAGATTTCAGCACGTTGGTGGATTATTTTAGCACCCTGTGTCTACCAGAGAGGGAAAGTTAAACTGACAAACTCAATATTTGCTGTAAATCTCAGTGTAACCTCTTCTTACCTTGACTTTTTTGAGAGAAATGATTGCACTGAATGGCCAGTGGGGGACTTACTGTTGTCTCCTGGTACTTTATGGGTTATCAAATATGTTATTTTAGCTTGAAACATGGACCGATTTCCCTCCAGATTTTCACTGCATTTTCAGTTTCTGTTCAATAAGGAAGTGGTGAAATGACGATTTTGTGTAATTTGCCACTGTTACACGACTTACAACCTGATCACAGCAGTACCACATTTGAGCTTTTTCACAGAAGACACATTGAGCACCTTGACACCTGTGTTTACTGTTTTACATAAAATGTCTGCCGTGAAAAGGTCCGTTGAGTATCAGCCATCACATTTGAGTCGAGGTAAGGATTATAGAGGATCTTCTCTTGGGTACAATATGATGTTAATTCATTGGTCCAGTGAGAGGAAGGGATGTCAAACTTCTGTTTTACTACAAAGCATTTTTCCCAGCTGTACTAGCAAGTATATTGAAGTGCTTAACAGTTACTTATTTTCATTGGGCTCAAGTCTGCTAGGATCCACATCTAAGTATTCTGTGAAATAATATTTTGAGGTAGTGTATTTTAAAAACTCTGTGATCATCAGGCAATGTCAGATCACATACAGAAGATCTGCATTTGTAATTTTGCACTTTCTGCAAGATATCAAATTCGTCTGTGGTTAGTGGAGAACTAAAAATGTTAAACTTGCTCCAAAAGTTTGTGCCGCTCAGCATCATCACATGAGCTATCTGGATTCAAGTCTAATTTGTGTTTTGTAAGAGGTTTACCATCCAGGACAGTTATTGTTGAGGATATTGTAAATAGCTAGCGTAAGACCTCTGGTCTGTGTGCGTAAGACAGGTCACAACTGACTGACTGTTTTTCCAGAGGAGTCGTCTCTGGTATGCCAGGAAATCTATTAGTTGAGTTTGCTTTGACCCAGTGTCTGTTTCAAGTGCTTAAACGGGTCGAGGCAGGTTGTATTTTCAGAACAACTGAAACAAGAAAATATACCTTCTGTGTATACGTCCCCAACTTTTTTAATACATTTATTGAACCAGCTACTGCGTGTGCTGTCTGCTATGGGATCTGGGATATTTTGGTTGTTCCATGGTGGAGAAATTAATAAAAAAGTGACCCTTTAGATTCAAGAATGAAATGAGCCTCCTTCAATGGGGTGTAAGTGCTTTGTATTATTGGTTTTTTGGTTTTTGTACTCGGTTTGTTTTTATTACCCAAAAAGGGAACTACGTTCAGCATAGCTGTCTTGAAATTCTTGTTTTTCCATTGATATCCATCTGCTTTCATTGTCCTCTGAATGTAAACAAGGCCATTGTCCACTGTGGTGCATGCTTACTTGTGTCACAAAAAGGATATCACTGACTTGCTTAGGTCTTTTACATTTTTAGAGGGTCAAAGAATGCAGTGGGAGAAATATATTCATTTAGATATTCATTTTTATTATGCGTACTCTTCCCAGTAAAGACACAGGTAAGTCCATCCATCTTTAAGGTCAAATTTAATTTGATCCAATAATTTAATGTAATGTTCTGTGTTTATTTTATCAAATCATTTCCCAACCTCATTTACAACATACTAAACTATATTGGGAGACCACTTTAAAGGGGAGGGGATTTTCCTGATTTGTGTATCTTACATATTAAATGGCAGTATCTCACTTTTAGTTAAGTTAAGCTTATAGCCTAATGATGCACTGTACTCTGTCAGACACTCTGGTGGAAATTAGTTTAATGAATAATAAAAAGTCGTCAGCATATAGTGATACCATGTTCAGCGCAGCTACATTTAATTCCTGTAATATTATGGTTAGATCTGATGGCCACGTTGGTCAGAATTTTAGCTTTTGGAGTATTGAAAATGGTTTTAGTAGAAGATATCTGTCAAGTTCATTGTTTCTGTGATCTCAAAGAAAAATAGGGGTTTAATCCTGAGACGCTGCATTGATTATGTGAAATAATCTATGTTCATTATCAGAACCTTGTCTGTCTCTAATAAACCCTTTTGGATCTGTGTGATTGATTTTTGGAATCTGCATTTAATAAATTTAAAAGGCCTGTAAGAGTCATGTTTTGTTTTTTGTTTTTTTGTTTTTTTTACCTTTACCTGGTTTTAAGAGAAATATCTATCTATCTATATCTATTATCTATTATCTCTTTTTATCATCAGGGTTAGTCCTCTTGCTTTGGAGGTAAAGGAAGAGGATAAAATATTTCCAACCCAGTGTTTCCTGAATTTTCTTCCCCTTAACTTGGGTGTTGATGCCTTTGATGTTCAGTGAAATACATTTTAACTGATACAGCAGGGAGGAGATGTTTGAGAAATTCAGTGAAGGAAATAATAAAGGTGAGAGGTAAGTGCAAAGAGAAAAAGCTTAATAGGATCCTACAGAATCCCACAATTTAACCCCACTTTTAACATATAATAACAAAAACAATGCATGTTATCATCACACTACTCTGATGAGCTACACAGCTGCAGTCAGCTGATGTTGGGCAGAAATATGACTGAAAATAACTGTTTTATTGATCTATATAGATTTAAGGCTGTATCACAGCAGGAACATGGAGAGTGTAAATAGACACAGATCTTTTGAGTTTCTTCATGTGTGATTTTATTGGTTCATTGTGTGTGTTTGCCTCGATTTTAAGAGACATTGCAGTTTAACACTGGATCACCATCGCATCTCACAGTGCCCCTCTGACCTCAGCTGAATCGCTGATGCCACTGCAGGTGTGTTGCACATGTGAGAAGTTTGCCTCTAGGTTTTTCTGCCAGAAAGCCTTAACCCTTTCCTGAACTGTAGTAAAGATCCCCATTTTCTTTTATTTTGACACATTCTTTCCTCACCTATCTGACTTCCTTTACCCCATCTCCTTTCATCCCCTTTCCTCATCACTGATTGGCCCCTGTTTTCACCCTTGGCCATTTCTCATTTTCCTGATTCAGTTCACCTGGTCACTCCTTATTTAAGGACTGCACACCCTTTTGCTCACTGGTTTTGACCATTGTATGAGGCGGCAATGCTGATTCATCAGCCCAAGCGTGTTTGTTTGTTTGGACAAAATAAACCTTTGTGCTTAAGATTAAAGTTTTCACATGATGATAGTCAATCTTCGTGCTTAAGACCAACCCTAACTTTTTTGGTGGAAAGGCCTGAGGCCAAACTTCTCCCTAAGCAGTGTTTTCCATAGACATACCATAATTTACATAGACACCACACTGGCTTTTGGATCGTACCTCAGCGTCGCCACCATTTTTGTTTGGTCATGACAGATCTGTGAACAAATCCAGGGATCACGCTTTTTATCCAGCAAAACTGCAGCTCTGTTCACGAGTCAGTCTTGATGAAACAAAAATGGCAGCAACGTTGATGTAATGCAACAACAGAACAAAGTGATTTATGTGGCGTCTTTGTATAATATGTCCATGGTGTTTTCTATCACAGGTCAAACCTCCCACAGTGACATCAGTGATGTACATCGACTCGGAAATGCAACATGACTGGACGTTGGAACACATAAGTTTCACTACAGCAGCAGCAGTTTTCTGCCTCGTGTGGTTCAGAGTGAATTTACCCTCAAAAGCGCAACAACACGCAGAGGCTGCAAATCCTGCTTTTGCTGCCATCTAGTGGGTGAAAATTTAACCTCACTGTAAGTTCTGCCTCCACCTCAAAGGTGTTGGAATAACACACGTCACTCGATGTTGGCTGCGCTCACAAATTTATCAGACCAGTCTAATGAGGTCAGGGAAGGAGAGATTACGTATGTTGTTACTCTTTAACTTGTCCAGTGTTCAGTCTCCGTTTCTGGCATCACTCACCGTCTTTCACATGTAAATTCATACTGACACCAAACCTCATCTTTGAGTTTGTAATCAGAGGTGTCAACGCAGTTTATTAGTTATCTAAACGGGTCTGCCTAACAGATCTTCCTGAAAGAAAACTGAGGAAAACTCTGATATTGATTTAAACCCACCCTGGTTCTTGACATGGTTTATGACAACCAATGTTGTAGAGAAAATCTACAATTTAAAACGAGCACACAGACAAACCACGAAACAACTCCAGGACATTCAGCAGTGGATTAAGCTTGCCCGTGTGGGCGCTTTGGTTTTCAAAATGTAAAGTCAATGTATGCGTGCCAAGAGCGTCACAGACACAAAATCTGGACTTTGCCCAATGATAAAAAAGACAGCAGATCATAATGAATAACAAGATCTGTGTTTTTAAGTCTGTACATTTCTCTCACTAAAGGGGTTTCAGTTAATTAATCATAACTTCAATGTTCAACTGTAAAGTAAGTTATTTTTTACTTGTTGGAGCCAATATATCAGTTCAGTGGTAAACATTCAACAGTACTCAGTGGATGTTACATTACAGTCTGAATATATAATCGCACTTCATATGTTGATCATTTCCTATTCATGGGTGTTGTGTTATTTGGTAGCACATCAGCCTGTGAGATCAGTCCTGCCGTTCTGTTGTACTCGAATACATCGATGACCTCAGGAACACAAATGGCTTTAGTGGCTGCGAGATGCATTGAGGACTCCAACAGCTTTATGATGGCTGAGAACGCAGGTCGGTCTTTGAAACTCCACATCCAACAGTACTTCATCAGATCATACCTAATATCAGACAAGGGAAATTTAAAACGCATCTATGTTAAAGGGATAGTTTGACATTTTTGGGGAAACAGACTTAATCGCATTCTTGTAGAAAGTCAGATGGGAGGATACTACGCTCATGCCTGCATATTTAAGGATCAGCGCGTAGGATTTAGTGGGATCCAGCGGTGAGCTTATGAGATGTAAATTTCTCGCATTACCCTTCACTTCCAAACGTGTAGTTTTCTGGGCTACTGCAGAAACATGGCAGTGCAACATGGCGGAGCACCTGTGTCCTCTGTAGATATAAATAGTTCATTCTAAGGTAACAAGAACATGCCAATTCTTATTTTCGGGACATTATACACTAATGAAACCAAACTTATGGGCATTCTATTCCACTTCTGCCATATTCTGCCAATAAAGCCTGTAAATGTTACACACCGGAACTTTAAATTTGAAGCTGTAGCTAGCAGCTGGTTAGCTTAGCACAAAGACCGGAAGCAGGAGTAAACCTGCCTGTTTCTGTTCAAAGAAAACAAAATAATCCTTACCAGCACCTCTTGAGTACCAACCCCAATTCCGAAAAAGTCGGGATATTGTGTAAAACGTAAACAAAAACAAATTTCAGTGATTTGCAAAAATACACGCATTCTGAATTTGATGCAACATGTTCCAAACAGCTGGGACAGCAGCACAAACACTCAGTAAGAGTTTGTGAACTGAAGAAACTAATTGTTGAGGTTTTGGAAGTGAAATTCTTTCTCATTCTTGCTTGATGTATAACTTCAGGTGCTCAGCAGTCTGGGGTCTCTGTTTTCAGTAGGAGACAGGTCTGGGCTGCAGGCAGGTCAGTCGAGTACCTAAACTCTTTTACTATTAAGCTAGGCTGTTGTAACACGTGCAGAATGTGTCTTGACATTGTGTTGCTGAAATAAGCAGGGACATTTCTGAAAAAGACGTCTGGATGGCAGCATATGTTGCCCCAAAACCTGTATGTACCTTTCAGGATTAATGGGGCCTTCAAAGATGTGACAATTACCCATGATGCCATGGACACTAACACACCCCATACCATCACACATGCTGGATTTTGAAAGTTTTTACCTTCAGAGAAAGGCTAACTATCCCTCCTGCTTCCCGTATCTATGCTAAGCTAAGCTAACCGGCCGGTCACTGAAATGTAATTGAGCTTCTCATCTAAATCTTTGCAAGAAAGTGTGTATTTCCCAAAATGTCTAATTCTTAAACTCTCCATATGCAGATACTTTATAGCTGCTGTAATTGCTAAGCACATGGGAGAAGTTAGCCTTCTGGCAAAAATCTTGCTAACTGAAGCAAACTGGCAAACATGGTTAACTGAAACCATGATTTTTTTTTCCAGCCTAAACTTAACCAAGAGGGGCTTTGTGGCAAAAAACAAAACAAAAAAAAAACCTGAAGGTTCTTCTCCTAACAGCAATTGCTAACACCACTACAAGTAACAGTGTTACTCCCTCTTATGTGGGCCTGTGTCTTACAAGTTTACTTACAAAGGTCCTCCACAGTTCTCTGGTCTCTTCATTCGATAAGACCCCTGCAGCTTTTGGAGAACAGACAGAGGCTCCAGCTCAGGGTACGGAGGAGCGCCTGAGGTAAAAACAAATGAAGTGTTCTCGAATAAATGACTTTAAAGTTGATGATGGCATGCCATGATCTAATATGAATGATTCTAGAAATGATTACATTTAAAGAAAGCCAGTCTGACAGGGACAAATACTAACAGATCAGATAACAGAGCATGCATCTTTACCTAAAGTGATCAGTTCATACAGTAAGATGCCAAATGACCACCTATAGGGAAAAGAAAACGTTAACAAACTGTTTGATTCATACTCGAATAATTTTCTGTGCAATAGCAAAAAAAGATTATGTTGAAGACATCAACATAACATCATATTCTACTTGTCTCGTGTTTGTTTTGTTTTCTTCGCCATGATTCTGCCCTTACACGTCGCTCCTGTCGATACTGAGCTGCATCATAATCCTCTCTGGAGACTGCCATTTGAGAGGCACCTCTGCCGCCTTCTGCCTCATTGACGAATCCATTTTGTGTCCTCCAAACGCCACGCCCAGCCCAGACACCCGGGCGGAGAGGCCGGGGCCAATTAAGATGTTCCTGGCAGCGACATCGCCATGCACCAGCCGGTGCTCAGACATCAGGTAATCCTGAGAGAGGAGCCAATTACAGCCAAGAAGAAAAACGCTTTTCCTCTAGAGTTCATGACCTGCTGTGGTGCTCCTGAATGACTTCAGCAGCAGGGCATGCTCTCTAAATTCATCTCATTTTAGTCCTGTTTTCTGCTGAGAATAATTGGTCAACAAACAGTGACTCACCAGACCAGCTGCAACCTGCTTTGCCACCAGAAACACTGACTTCTCAGAGAAGTTCAGTAACGGGTCAGTTGTGTTCGAGCTTCTCTAGAGGGAAGAAAAATTCCTCATCATTACAACAAATTTAGGAACTGGAGATTACATGTTTCAGTTTTTTATCAGTTGTTTCCCCAATTATTGCTATTGATAATAATTGTGGGGTGTGTGGGCTGAACTTTTTCAACTTCTGAAGAAAAAGAAAAAGTTTCTGAATCACTGCATTAATGTAAACTGATGACTTGAAAGCAACCAGATTATTAAGTAGAAGAAGTAGTAGAAGAAATTGTGTTCATCTAACTTCTTAACTTGATTTAATTTGTGTGATATTGAAGTAATTTTTAAATGTTGGTCCAACAATTCACTTTTTTCAGTGCAGCAGTGTCCTGTAAAGCTGCATGATATGGTTAAAAAATCATACTGTGAATATTTTGACACACATAGTGATTCACAATTTGAGGGAATGCTTGTTTTTGCATCACAACTTTCATTTAAATGAAAAAAAATCAGATTGCAGTCTTGTTGATGTGTCATTTGTTGAGATCTGTGCCAAACAAAAATGTTTTCTTACTTTTGGAGAGTAAGACTTGTAGGTCAGGGTAACTCTGCAGCACGACAGTACAGTTTTCCCACTAATTTTCCCTTCATCAAAAAATTGCAGGTTCTGTGATTTGGACATTGCACTTGGCCATAATGCAAATTTTAAAATAGTCTGGCTAACTTTGCAGCCCAAGCAGTCCTAGTTTAAACCAAAGCTGTGCGTCACCGTTACATTTCTGAGTGTCCAGAGGAAGTGAAGGAGGTTCCCGGGGCTGCAGGCGTCTAACACCAGATACATGGGCAGATGTTTGGTCTGACAGAACAACATCCGCACCACGTTCTGGTGTTTACACACTCTGGCATGGAAGAGAACCCACTCCACAAACTCCTTAGCTTCAGGCTGGTTGGTGCCATCTGTAAGGTGTTACATAAATAACAATTACTAGACAAATAATTTAACTTAATTTAAATAATTTAAACTGCTTTACTACTACTTAATGATGGCTTACACTAGAAAGTAAGTAGCAGACTAACGTAAAACACTAAAATAATGTAGTAGGCTACACCTAAAAACATTAAACACACAAACAGAAATCAAAACATCCACAGCAGGTCTGAGAGTGATTGTACAGATATATGATCCACAGTAAGAGACGATGGCAGGACAATGAAGAAGGGAATAAAGTGGAGTCTGTAGATTACAAACTATTTGTAAAGTGAAGCCAACTCAGTTACGTTATGACAAGATACGATACAATACGATACGATACGATATGATACGATACGATATGATACGATACGATACGATACGATACGATACGATACGATACGATATGTTATTAAACCCCTGGACGGGAAACTGAATGTCACCAACATAGGACACACAAAAGCATACACAAGTGAAGAGCACAGCTGCAAAATAAAGTAACCATCAGAAAAACAAACATTATTCACTGGATGATTCTCGTTTTGCAAACCAATCTAATGTTACGGCCCAATGTTTGCTATTTTTTGTGAAGGAACTAAGGGCGTATGAGGGTCAGTTTATTAGGAGTCATCTTCATTTTGTGCAAAAGTCAAAAGCAGTGACATTCTCTTCTCTGTGACTAATTTTATTTCTTCACCCAAAAAGTAAACTATTCAGCCCAGTAGCAATTTATTATGACAGTAATTACAATTTCAAGCAGTTTGAAGCACTTGAAACTTGAAAACAATGCAAATTCAAGAGTTTTCAAGGATTTTCATCATCCGTATGCACCCTGCACACAAAATAACACAAACTAGCTACCTGATCGAGTCTGCAGTACAGCAGAAACGCCCACGTTATGCAGGGTACAGTTACTGTTTTGCTTTAGAGAAAGAGATATAACTTCACTTTCTCATCAGAAAAGGCTGTCTGACTGCAAGGTAAAGTAGTGAAAATATTCTTAATATATCGTACACATAAGCTGATATTGTTTTTTTGTTTTGGTGGACATTTTTTGGGTGACTAAAATACATTTTGCTGCTGACCCTGTCCACAGCTGTACATTGCTTAGCCTCCCACTCCAGTACTCCTGCTGCTTCTTTTGGAGTGCCGGCCGCCATCTACTGCAGATAATACCACAGATAAGTACCTCAAAATCTGAACTATCCCTTTAAGGCCTATCTTGCCTCTCTCCCTCTGAAAACACCAGTGATCTTTTCCACACAGTTGCACTGTTATTCCCGACTAAACACTCTGGATCATCCCGCCCTTATGCCAGACTCAAGCTGTACCTCGGAGGGACTTCACCACCACAGGAGAGGACGCTCCGTCTATCCTCTTCAGGAGACCTTTACAAATGGGGCCATGGCGACCTGTCTGCCAAAACTCTAGTCCCTCAAGGACGCACTCTTCAGGGATTTCCCAGGGATACAAAGCTGCCTGGACCTTTGGAGCGCTGACAGGGGCTGCAGTCAGGGACTCATTGTGCTGGCCGGCTAAAAAAAAAACAAAAAAAAAAACAGAGACACAGACACTGATGAATGAGAACTTTTGATAGTTTTATAGCAGTAATGGTAGTTTTATGCCAAGATTACACAGTTATTGGGTCAGTGTATCTTTTGGTCATTGGATTGTCCTGTCAGAAACAGGCATTAAAAATAAAGAAGGAGTGGTTATTTGATTTTTGTTTTAAAATACAAAAATTAAAAATTGTTTTGCTTTTTGTGGTCAAAAAGGGATTTTTTTAAATGGTTTGATTTACATTTTTCTATTTGGTATAATACAAAAATCACAAGAAAATAGAGGTGGAAGAAGGCCTGTTTTATCATGTTCTGAGAAATTAGTTTTACTGTTAAAGGTATAGTGCACCCAAAAATAATAATTCAGTCATTATCTACTCACCCTCATGCCGATTGAAGGTCAGATTCATTTTGTTTTGTCAGTCTGCAAAACACTGCTGGAGTTTCACAAGAAAACAGTGTTGCAGAATCTCCAAACAGTGGAAGTGAATGGTGACCAGTTTTTAAATGTAAAAAAACAACTGAAAAAAAAAAAAAAAAAATATATATATATATATAAAATGCCTCCATACTGTTTGTCTGGTGCAAACCAAGACTCCTAAAGTCCCGACATGCCGTTTGCACACTGTCACAACACACGCACCCAGTTCAGGTATGTGCAGGTGAACGTGGCTCCAAGCTCAGGATCTACAGTGAAGATTCAGGCTAAAAACACGCTGTAAATAACATTTTTTAGTCAACTTGGCACGTCAAGCAGTGTTTTGTGTGCTGAAAAACTAAACCTGACCTTCAGTCGACATGAGGGTGAGTAGATAATGGCTGAATATTTGGAATTTTCCTTCCTCTTTTGGAATCCTTGAAATTTTGGGGTGAACTATCACCTTAAGGTTTTGAGGAAATTAAAGGGAAAGTCAGCTCAAATCATATAGTACGATTCATAATTTTCTATATAACTGAACAGTGAAATAACTCCAAATTTGACATGATTATAGTTGGAGCCAATGTGAACAAGACTCCACTGAGAATTTAGACAAACCTATCAAAGAAAAAATAATAGGAAACCTTGTCTAAAATCATCACTGAAACAGTGGCAAGCTTAAATTTGGGGCTCCTGTCCTGTAAACAATCACATCTGCTCTCAAAATCTGAAAAAGAAAACAGTCCTTCTGTGTTCATGTTTTCTTGTGATTTTATTTTTTTGTTGTACGAAATAGAAAATGAAAATCAAAGCCCTTTTGGAGTAAAACCCTTAGACACATGAGTGAATAAGTGGCCAGGTAAGAGGTTGCCAGTGTCTCCTGTGTTTACTGGGAGACAGATGACAAGTGTGTAACGTGTCAAGAGAGGAATTCTCAGTTGTTATTACAGCTGCAGCAGAACAATTCTCAGTTATTTGAAATCAACAAAACCCTCAGAAAATAAATAATGAGCCAGTTATATGATAAAAACTGACTGACCACTCCAAGGGACCAATCTGGGTGGATTTTTGAAATGATTTTGCACCGTTTTATTCAACTGTAATTTTGTTATGCTGATTGTTTTTTGGGGCGACTGAGGCCGGTGCTGAGCCCCTTTTTATACAGATCTCTATTATCCTGTTTCTGCTGTATTTTTATTTTTGTATGTCAAGATGGAATGA
This sequence comes from Lutjanus erythropterus, assembly GCF_056507025.1. Lineage (NCBI taxonomy): Eukaryota > Metazoa > Chordata > Actinopteri > Lutjaniformes > Lutjanidae > Lutjanus > Lutjanus erythropterus. The sequence continues at coordinate 8,858,173 of NC_139322.1, read as the reverse complement.
TTGTGTGGAGCTATCATGTCCCAAATGGAAAAAAACACCTTGTATTTCAATTTGAATTTTTGCATTGTAAAACGAAAATCAAATAAGCCCTTGTTTTAGAAGCGGCGCTCTTTGGATGCTCGGGGATGACTTTGAAGTATACATCTGAGGAACAATCGGCATTGATGCTGAGAATGGTAGCTGCCAAGAAGATGATTCTAGCCAGCAGGAAATCACCTACAACCCCCCCAGCTTCCAGAGACGGCTCAATGAAATGCTTATAATCATACAAATGGAGAAAATACGGTCCTACAAATCTGCAGCGTGCAATAGATTTTTGAGCATATGGGGCCCATTCATTGACTAAAATTAAAACACTGATGGTATGTGTGTCTGGCAGCTCTTTTTTTCCCCTTATTTTATTTATTTGAATTTTTTCCTTCTTTTTTTTTCTCATCTGTTGCTGTTTTCATTTTGTCATGTTGCTTACAAGTTATTTGAATATAAAACTGAAAATCTGAAAATAAAATATTATTTTTTATTTAAAAAAAAAACAACTTTTCTCTGCAACAAAGAAAAATTACACCGACCTTATTGCAATTCATACCATTTGTGAAATGAGTTGGGGAGCTCTGTCCTCTTTGTTTGTTCTTGAGGAGACTGCAGAAAATCAGAACCACCACCAGAACTGTGCTCACAGCCAACAGACAAGGGATGATGATTACAGCGAGCGGACCTGCTGACTCCTCATCTGAACAAGACGTGAAAGAGGAAGCAGCTTCAGATGAAGAAAGCTTTGAAGGCGTCTGCAGTGACACATTAAGTGGCGTGTGCACAACTTACAGCACATGGGGAGCGAGGTATCGTTGCCACATGAATGAGGAGCGGCTGTCATTTCTCATGTATGAGAGAAATGTCAGATCATATCAACAGATGAATGTCAAAAGTCACCAGCAGACAGTTTTATCCCTGTTTAGAGTGAAATTATGAAGTGACTGGAAATTTGAAATTATGTCTAATTGCAACAGATTTGAAGTTTTCCTACCTGACACCTGATGCCACAGTGTCCAAGTGAGCACATATTTCCAAACCCTACTGGAGTTATTGCAGTGGAGAAGTTTGAAAAATCAGAACAACATGGCTGGTACCAGCTGCTTTCAGAAAACGTGCTCGGCTCTGTCTGTGTGCCTGCGAGGGCGCTGACCGAGGAGGTGAGCTGCAGAGTTGACTGAATGTTAATTATTAACAAATCACCAGAAATGATAACATCAACAGATGTCGCACTCACACACATTACTGCATCAACAGTAACCTGATTAAACTGTGATTACTATGCATACCAGAGAGTCTGGTTCAGTTTGTGCCTCGGTTTGCCCTCTGACAGACGAGACAGAGTTGCCAGAAAAATGCGAGCTTGAGAAGCAGACGGCTTGCTGCAAGACAAAGTTTTATGGGAGCTGAGAAAGAAACAAAAAATAGAATTACCATAGTTATTGAATGGATTTTCATATGTTGTCAGGTATGAAAAAATGTTGTCACAAACCTTTTGATCGATACAAGCAGTTGATCACGGTAACTGTCTCTCTGTGGGGACAATAAACTGTTTCGTTTCGTATCATATCGTATCATATCATAACGTATCATATCGTAACGTGTCGGATCATATCATTTTGTATAGTATCGTAACGTGACGTATCATATCATAACGTATTGTATTGTATCGTAACATGTTGTATTGTATCGTATCGTATCTTAACGTATCGTAACGTGATGTGACATATCATATCGTATCGTGTTGTATTGTAACGTGTTGTATCATAACGTGTCGTATCGTAACATATTGTATTGTGTCGTATCGTAACGTGTCGTATCCTAACGTATCGTATCGTAACATATTGTATCATAGGTCTCATATGGGAAATTTTGCTCTGGGTTATGACGAACAAAATAGCAAACGATCTGTTTGAACAGTTTGAAAACCACTCCAGTAGAAAAACAGGAACTATAAGTAAAAACAAATCAAAATATGTATAATCAATAAAATTGTGTCTAATTGTTGTATTTAACGTATAACACCACAGTACAATACCACAATGCCTTTTTTTTTTCCTAGGGCCCCCCCACCTTACATTACTTTGATGCTGTCTTTAATGTGGGTCGTTACCAAACACAGCTGTATTTATTCAGCTTGAAAAATCCTTTTTTCTCATCGTGCACCTGCATCCTGAAATAAGACGCAGAACAATTATCTAATTTCTGTCCTGAGGGGAATTTAAATCTTTAATCTTTATCTTTTACTTCCAGCTGTCCTTGTTTTAGTTGATTTATCTGCTTTACATTTAATTATTTAAATTAATTTTTATGGTTTTATTATTTTAGCAGTTTGGCTTTTTATTATTTTCACTTTTTATTGTCACTTTCATCTATGTATTATATTTGTGTTTCTTTGTATGTGGGAGCTTTATGTTTTACTTTGCTACAAAACTGCTTTTATACCGTACATTTCAATTAAACCTCTTATCTATATTATTGTTGTATTTTTACACACTTATTTATAGACCCATTTTCAGCTTCATTGTTTATGCACACTATTATTATATATTGTATTATATATACTGTATATATATATAGAGAGAAATATTTCTTATTTCTATGTATATTGTTGTTATGTATTGTAGAATTATGCACATATTTTTACATATTTATATTTTCTATTTTTCTTACTATCCTCTATGCCTATATATCCCAGGAATCAATAAGGTGTTTCTGATTCTGATACATTACAAATGAGGTTGACCTCAGTGCATTTCTGGATTAAAATAAAGGCTGAATGAATGAATGAATGAATGAATGAATGAATGAATGAACAGGATAGGAAAAGGAAGGATAAATAAGGGAAAACAGACAATGGAATAATAATAATGATAATAATAATAATAATAATAATAAAAATAATGCAAAAAATATAAGTAGTGCCAACAGAGTGCACGCATATAGTTATTGTTAGAAAATGAATGAATGAATGAATGAATATATGGATGAATGAATACCACTATGTATCTTTGTGCTGTAAGTATTTCGTAGGATTTTTTTTTTTTTTTTTTTTTTACTGTGTTGCTGTTAATGTGTTGTTTGCTGTTTGGAACGAGGTGTCAGACGCTCATCATTTCAACCACAAGGGAGCAGAATTGCGCAAGAAATCGCCTCCATCAGGCGTCCTGCTCCTCAGTCCTGAGAACAGGAGACTCTGCGGCTCTCCAGACGCATTTCATGGACATAAAATTACACAATAAAGCTCAAGGATCATAGAGAAGTTGCAGCCCAGTTACACACAGACTGTGGGTCGACTATCCCGGACTTATGATAAACATTTCCCACGTGAAAACATGAGTCCCAGTGCCGGAACTCCGCCTTGCTAAACACACCATGGAAACAAAATCCAGCGCTTCCCAACCACAAACCACCCGCCTCCGGTCAGTCAGGATTGGCTCACTGGAGAACCTTTAGGACCTGCCCCCGGCCGCTAATTGGAAGGGAGTCCCTTCAATCAGGAAAGCAACACGGAAAAAGATCAAAAAAAGTTATGGAGTGAAGCCTAATCGGATCACGACTGTTTCATGCTGCTGCTGCGTAGTTTTTAGTGGAGAAAAAATCCCCTCAGTGCCTGTTGAAAAGCAGGGAGGAGCGCAGGGCGCGTAACGGAGAACAAGAAAGCGGGGCTTCAGCTGAGAAAGGACCAGATAACCGCCCGGTTCAGAGGAGGGACAGGACAGGTATGTTTGTCCGTTTCCAAGGACTGCCCTGCTGATGTCACCGCGCAGGAGGAGGAGGGCAGGAGAGGAGGACAGGTGCGCACAGTAAAGTTGTTTCTCCGGTGGAAGAGCTGTCACAAAGCGGAGAGTTGCGGATTAATCTCTCTGGAAAGCAGTTTTTGAAGTTTCTTTGTATTTGTTAAACTCTTTTCTGGGCGGTGTTGTCGATGTGGGTGGAATTTTCTCAAGTCTGAAGTGGAATTTTCACTCTACGCTTTTGGAACTGACGGTTTCTGTCTCTGGTGCGCACAAACTGCGGGGCTCCCGCTCTGTAATATCGGGGTTTACGTCGTAAAGGAAGCTGCTGTTGTTTTTTTAAGTGCACATTGCTGTGAGCTGGGGTGTGGGGTCGAGACGCCCCAGCATCAGAAGCAGCACTTTCCGCTTCAATGCGACACTGACGCAGCTCGTCTCGCATCCCAGTCGCAGACAGGTGATGCTCGAGTGATTCAATGGGAGGATCGATCACCAAGAGAGGAAGTTTAATGTGAAAAAAGATTTATTTTCTCCTGGAATGGAATACAACACGAGAAATCAGCCTCAAATTCTCTAATCTGCGATGTTTTTCCCGTGCGTCATTGCGTCTTAAGGAGCAGAAGCGGGTTTTGCGTTGAAGGACGATCGTTCTTGGACTTCCCTGCAGGTTCACAAGAGCTAACCAACAATGTCCAAGACACTGAAGAAGAAGAAGCACTGGTCCACTAAAGTGCAGGAGTGCACCGTGTCGTGGGGGGGTTCCGGGGAGTTGGTCACGGTGGTGGAGGTGCGAGGCGGCGCGGAGCTGGGAGAGTTCCCCTACCTCGGACACATAGTTTCGGAGGCGCTGGTTTGTCACGCCGGGAGGTTCCCCGGCAGCGGGGACGTGCTGCTGGAGGTGAACGGCACTCCGGTGAGCGGACTCACCAACCGTGACACGCTGGCTGTCATCCGCCACTTCAGAGAGCCCATCCGCATGAAGACTGTGAAACCAGGTGTGTGTCCACATTTTCTCATTTTTTGAATCACAAAGATCCCCCTCCAAACCCCACCCTCAAAACCTGTCATCTGTGTGAGGTGCATTAAAATGGTTTGTTGGAACAGGTCTGACCAGTGCCATGAATAAATCAGAGGGGATTGTGGGTACAGCCTCACAGCTGAGCCCCAGCTTGCCTGTAGGGTTGAAGGATCAGGTGTGTCTCTGAGTAGTCCACAGGTCACTTTTGTCTTTTCAGCGGTCTTGAGGATATCTAAACTGTCTTATCAACATGCCTCTTACTCATCCCTGCAGAGACAGAACAGTCTCCACAGTGCTGCTTCTGCTGCAGCAGGTCAATCCTGCCAAACAGCATGAGTGAGGGACATGCTGCTGTGTTTCTGCATGCTCGTGCATCATAGTGGCCAGATCTGCATGCACTGTAACATAAGCCAGGGAACGGTCATTAAGCTTGCAGCCCTTTGTCTGAACTCAGTCTGTAATCTTCTTTGCATCCATGCGTAAGTGTTGTTTGTCTGATTCTGGGGTTGTATACACACTCACATGTCACATGTCATGATGCCAGAATGTTAAACACTTGTGTAAAAACAAAGCCTCTTTTAATGCCACAGCAAAAAGTAAAAGGTCATAGACACACATTTTTCACACAGATTTCTCTCTTTTTTAATGGTAGAATTTGATCCCAGAACATCAAATACCAATGTTTTTGGTTGGTAAAGCGTCCAGAGCAGTGCAAAATAATGAGAAAAATAAGGGAATACAGGCAGAGGGCAGGGTCTCTGCAGATACAGACACCATCACACACATGTAGTGGGTCATAAGTGATGATTGGAAGAGATTACGTTTCCATGAGTCTATATATTCTGTCTTTTAGGAAAATGTTGCATATGATGCCTTCAAATTAAAAGAAAAGTACAGAAAAAGTCACCGAACACTGTCTGGTTTTGCTTCGAGCCAAATTTCAGGCAGGAAAATGAAAACTGAACTGAAGTGAGGTCTTGAATGAACACTTAGATCTTTTTTTATAGCTTTGGCACTTTCAGTACTATCAGATGTTTGTATTATTTTAAACATGTGGAACTTTGGATTGGAGCTGCAATGATTAGTTAGACTGTTAAATGAATCAGCAACTATTTTGATGATTGAATAATTGTTCTGAGTCCTTTTTTGGTTTCTTTACCCGGGCTGCATTTAAGGATCATTTTCATTGTCAGTTGATCTGTCGATTATTTTCTCTATTAATTGATTAGTTGTTCAGTCCATATAATGTCAGAAAATGGTTAAAAATATTGATCAGTGTTTCCCAAAGCCCAGGATCGTCATCGTCAGATGGCTTGTTTCATCCACAACTCAAAGATATTCAGTTTATTGTTATAGAGGAGCAAATAAACCAAAAAATATTCACATTTAAGAAGCTTGAAGTGGAGAATTTTGACTTTTGTTTCTTAAAAAAATGATTATAAAAATAGTTGCAGCTCGACTCCTCTATGACAGTAAAATGAACATCTTTGGGTGGTGGACATCATAAATTGAGGACGTCAACTCTGGTTTTGGGAAAATGGTGATCAACAGATTTCAGTTCTCTGACATTTTATGGACCAAACAACTAATCGATTGCTGAAGAAGATGATTGACAGACTAATCACTTATAAAAATCATCATTAGTTGCAAGCGTACTTTTGACAACCTTAACACACAGTCATCACATGTACAGGCAGTCATTAAAAGCACACACACAAACACACACTCTGCACTGTTGTTGTTGTAATTCTTAGTCTGTAAGCTCAGCTAAAAGCTTATTGATTGGATTTATGTGTCCGTTATTGTTTTTCTTTCCTGTTACACACATGCAGCCTAATGAATGTGTTAAACGTGCAAAAACACACTGACAGTCAAACCTATCAGTCATGTGGGACAGAAAGGGGCTGTGTGTGTATGTGTTTGTGTGGATGGATGGATTTGATAGAGGCACTGCTGAGAGTGGCACTTTGCACAACACTTAGCGGGGATTTGTTAATGGTTGCCTTGCCAGCTTAGACAGTGTCGGCCCGCTCGCAGCGTTGAGGTGAGTCCAAGTCTAATTGAATCAATTAGGTCCATATCCTTAAATCCCCAGGATGCTGCGCCAGCCCGGAGACACACTTTGGCACAAGGACTGTCACAGTGTTGTCGCCGTTCAATGCAAAGAGCTGAGTTTCACTTTTTGTGCGTCGCATGAGACAAAACGTTTCATTAAGGCTGCGTTCACACTGCAGGCAGAAGTGGCTCAAATCTGATGTTTTTGCTTGTATCATCTGCTTTTTTTCTTTCTTTTTGGCAATGTGACCTCATATTGGAATTGATGTGACTTGTGTGTCTCTTGTCTCTCTCTTATGTGACTTTTGAAGAGATACACTGACTAGAGGATTACTTTTTTTCAAGAATCCTGCAGGATGGGCGTCAGTGTCACTATTAATTACAGGACTGGAACAGGAGAAAAGTCAAAGGAATTCATAATAAGAATAGATCAGATTTTATATAGGCTATAAATATTTAGTTCTAATACGAATAAACACTGTTTTTTTGCACTTAACATAATGCTAGTCGCTCTTTTTTATTCTCTGTTCTATCTGCTCTGGTGACTCGTTGCAGCCACCTGACCACTGCATGACTTGTGTGGACTGTGGTTTGACGGGAACGGGATGAGACGGGAGTCATTCTTCCAGGACTGGGATGGGAAAGGAGTGTTTCTGTGGGTGCGAGATGACACAGGAGTGAAAATCCACTCCCTTGTCACCCCGTGGTGCCGACAGACGCGGTTAAAAGTAACGCTTCACGTCCAGAAATTTTGGATGAAATCTGTGCCTGTGAAGCCAGTCACGTCACCATCCTACCGCTCTTGGCTCTGACTTTGCATCAACACACGTCTGCGTCCAGAAGCAGCAGCCATTGCTCCGCAGAAAAGCTGTAATTAAAGATTTGGATCTCTTTCTCTGCATCCGTTTTAACATCTGCTCCCAAATCCACTGTTTTCACTGCACATCAGCTCGTAAATTAAAACATAAAGCTGACTTCAGTGGCCTCCACGTTTACTTCCATATGATGTGCTGCATTTCAAGTTGTATGACTTGTTATATTTGATATTTTATGCTGTGGAAGATCTTAATGTTCAGTGTTTATATTTTTATGCTCATGTTTTGATTAAATTCTCTATGTAGCTTTGGTACAGCACTGAATCTCATTGTACAAGTGCAATGATAACGAAGGTATTTGTATTCACTGCTGCTCTTCTAGTATGTGCATCAGTTCTAGAGCTGCAACCAGTGATTCTATACATTATTGATTAGTCTTGCGATTATTTTCATGATTAATCGATTAATCGTTTTGTCTATAAGATGTAATAAATAGAACAGTCCAGACTCCAAAGACTCTTCATTTACAATCATTGATGACAAAGAAAAGCAGCAGAATCTTGCATTTAAGAAGCTGGAACCATCCTTTCAATCGGACAGTGACCAGCTAACATTGGAATAACTACTGATACTTTTTTGATACCACATGTTTAAAAACAAGTCATTAATTTCAAATAACCAAAGCTGTAAAACAGAAAAGATCTAAGTGCTTGTTCAAGACCTCGGCTCAGTTTAGTCTTTATTTTCCTGCTTGAAATTTGTCTCACAGCAAAACAAAACCAGTGTTCAGTGAGTTTTTCTGAACATTTCTTTTCATTTAAAAAAAGACAAAAACATATCCTATTTTGTGCGCCAAGGACATTTTCCTTTTTGCCATGTATCGCAAGAGGTATCGAGTAACATTTTTTGATGTTAAAAAGATGATGTGACCAGCCAAACAACAACAACAACAACAAAACCCCATCAGATCAGAGCACTAAGGCTTGCAGTGTGTACGCAGCCTAATTGTAGCGCTGTGAACACCAGCTGGAGGTTGATTTGAATTGTGTGTTGTGTTGGTTTTGCTGCTTTGTTTGGATGTTAAGAGTCCAATTTGGTGAGAAGTGCGTTTTCCCATTTCCCCAGCACTCGCACTGTCACAAGCTAGCTAACAGTTTCTCTTGACCTTGTGTTATGTAATGTTATCTGTTGTATGTTAAGTGATGCTGCAGCTACACTTTGATGCATGCAGGCTGCTTACCATAGGCTCCTCTGCTCCCTGTGGGGCCTCACTGTGTGTTTATATCTCCGTCCCCTTCCTCATGATTAATTCATGCATCATCCATCATTGATGGCTGCTCCGTGCCAGGATGAGGTGGCTGAGGGGCAGATCAGATGTTAGCCGGCTGGTGTGGATGTAAACTTGTATTCTCGGGAGATTTCAAAGTTGGGACTGAGGATATAGACTAAGTAGTGGAGGTTTGGCGTCAGAACCCATTTTGACATGAAATATTTGAGTAAACACAGGTGATACCAGTGTGACTAATTAAGGTTTGGTTCCATTCAGGTCAGACAGAGCCATGGTGCTGCTAATGTGCATGTTAACTCATTGGAAAGTCACTACTAAACTAAGACTGGGTTCAGAGTTGAGCAAAATTAGCTTCAAAATGAGTAAATCCTGATTTATAATTAATTAGGACCAATCTCAATTTAGTGAATCCATTAAATAGAGTTAAAAAAAAATTGCCATTCCAACATTCTAATGTTGCATTGTTTCCCAGCTAGGTAAAAAGTTTGCAAAATTTTATACTGTTTGCTAACTAGCTAAAAAGTTAGCATAATGTTGCATTGTTTGCTAGCTAGCTAAAAGTAAAAAAAAAACAACAACACAATGTTGCATTGTTAGTTAAAAAGTTAGCAAAACGTTGCACTGTTTGCTAGCTAGCTTAACAATAAGTTTGAGAAAACTTGTTGGCCAAAATATCAACTGCAGTGACATAAAACAGAGATGCATCATTAAACTAAATTCAGTCTGTCCAAAAATGCAGCTATTTTAAAAGTTAAACCTCCTCAAGTGTAAGTTTAAAGTTAATACTTAATCAAATGTTAAATTGGAGCTCCAAGTTTTAGTGCAACAGAATTAAATTTAATGGAAGAGTAAAAACTAACCTGAGATTTAAAGCAATGATTAAATTTAATCTTTCTTAAGTTTTGGTGCAAGTTTAACAGTCATTGAATCAGGTTTAAACATGAATCCTTGTTGGTGTAACCCAGCCTAAATGGAACGGGACCTAAATTAGCATCAATGCTAACACCTGTGTTCACCTTATATTTAACATATATATAATTGCCGTAAAAAAGGTCTGTGTTAGGTGGGATTTGTGCATTCATTTCTAAACAAAATACTTTAACAAGACTTGTCACAGCACAGTGTGGCATTAGTGCTGTTTTTTGTTGCTTTTTTTTTAGTTTGTCTTCTTGCTGGATTTTTTTCCCCTCCGTCCTTGCTGCCTAGTTTGTCTTCACTTTATCTTCTCCCTTCAGCAGATTATGCCTTATCATCACATTTTGCCAGTCCCACTCATCTCTGGTATTTTCTTCCCTTTGCTACTTTATTCTGTATTTCACTCTGATTCCCCCCTTTTGCCTTCTCGCCCTTCCTCTCAATCCTGCTCCATCACCAGTATAAACTGCAAATGTTTCAGTTTTTGCACAAGATACTTTATCCTCTAAGTAAACAAATTTGTTAAAAAATTGCGTAAACTTTCCTCAGAATCTCACTCCCTTTAGCGATACCTACTGATTACACCTGCAGCCTCTAAATCAAACTTTTTTTTTTTGCCTTTCCTGAGACTTCTCGACACGTCTCCCTGCGCAGCCAGGACAGAAAACAGAAGTTTGTCTCGAGTGGTCCTCTGGCTCCTGACCAGCCGCTGCACTCAGTATGCAGCTCCCATCCTGAGAGAGGAGCGAGGCAGTAGGCAGTAACCTTGAGGGGACCATTGAGAGTAGGGGCGTAGCGATCGCGGGTACCTATTGCAGCTTAGAGACTTGTGAGTGGGCAGCTCATTGATTAATGCTGTAAACAGACTTGGATCTGCTTGTTTTTGCCTCATGGAGCTTAATGGATGGACCATTTAGCTCTCAGGTCCCGCAGCACCCTTGATTCACACATCAGGCCTTTAATGGAAACTGAGAACAGAGTTTTCAGAGCCTTTTTCCCTCCCTGAAAGATAAATAATGATAATGACATACTGAGATAGCCATGGCTCACACTGTGCAGTGCTACTCCTGAGATTGTACATATAAATTACCTCACTGAGGGCAAGGTCTACATGGAAACACTCTTACCTTAGATTGGAGTGTGCACTGTGGTGTTAAGTGTTCTCCCCTGTATAGTTGTACCCATTAAAATTATTTAATTGCTAAAAACCTCACTGCCTTAAAGGGATAGTTCAGATTATTTGAAGTGGGTTTGTATGAGATAAATCCAGTGTACACCCTCAGTGTGGACAAGCAGAGAGGAATACAAGCACAGAAGTTAATTTTAGCCTCTTAAAAAAGGTACCTCTAAGTGTACAATATATTTAGAGTATTTTCACTACTTTACTTTGCCATCAGACAGCCTTTTCCATCAAGACACTACTGTTAAATAAGCTAAATATGTCTCTCTCTACTCTAACCAAACTCCATTGGTGAAACTGATCATTTAACCTCACAGGACACGAGTTGCTGGTCCACTGCTGCCCTGATCTGTTAGTGATTTTGTGTGACTTCAGTGAATCCCAACTAACTTTTTGAAACACCAAAGTCACACAGCAACACAAACAAATCAACAGATCGTGGCAGCGGTAGCCCAGCAACACCTCTGTGCTGTGAGGTAAAGTGACAGATTTTGTCTGTGGAGTTTGGTGGGCTTGGAGAGAGGCTTGCTTAACAACGGTTTCCCATCAGAAAACAAAATTTGTAGGGCCTAGAATCTCTGCAGCACTACAGTATTTCATTATAATGGTGCTTTGTCATACATTTTCCTCTTTCAAAAGAATTTCTGCGATATGGATGTTAGATCTGGCCCTATTGTGATTCTGACAAATTGTGCAGCCCTAGTGTACGCTTAACCTGATACTGATTTTATTTAGCCATTTACTGACGGTAATACTTGACTGTGGAAATGTCTAATGCAGCCCCGCATTAAATAATCTGAATTACCCCTTTGATGTGAAGGGCATATTTATTTTAATATAAAAAAAATAATACATCACCATTAATACAAAACTTAAACGAGGCCAAGTTTCATTACAGTCGGGCGGAGATGGTCCTGTTAAGCTGTGTAAAATGGTTTCTACTGAAGGAAACAGGAGTGTTCATAGATATTTTTATTTTCAGTAAAGATTCATTTTTTATTCAAAAGATGAATGAGGTTCAGTTAAGAGTCTTGAGAATCCCCAGGAGACTTTGAGCTACTGAGAAGCATTTTTATTTCGAGTGTAAATCAGCAACACAAAATTCAGTAGCTGTACCTACATTATGTAGTGAGAAATGACCAGCAACAGAGTGCAATTTCAGACAATCACACTCCACTTAATGCTCAAGGAGAGGTGATAAAAATGAGTTTTTTATTTACCATTTTCGTTTAGGAAAGGGAGCTATAAGAAAAGTAGTTGAGGTATCTCACTGTGGGCTTTTATTCCGACATGCACACTAAATTATGAAGAATTCACAGGCAGTTTTTAGTTGTTTTGTGTTTTCAAGCGTGCAATCCTTTATATTTTTTTAACAAAGGGTCCAGAAAAGGATCCTAAGAACGCCATAAGGAATCCGGGTAACAATGAGCTTGAATAATTGAGTGAGAGATAATTGCGGTGGGTTTTAATTCCACTTCTTCGTCCTTCTTCAGCGGACCCCTCCTCTCCTCCGTGGATCCTCTTACACTGTTAAACATCACCAGCCTGTGATGTTCGATGCGTCCAAGGAGCGACTTTGTGATGAAGGGTTTTAATTTACCTTCTTTATGTACATACTTTCGCCCCCAACTTGCTTTTCTCTGTCTCTGCATTATGTAGTAATTTACATTACATTACAATTTCCCATAATCCCTTCTGACAGCCACCTGGGAATGTGCCTGAACCTGTTATATTCAGTTGTTGTTTACACAGGTAGCTGGACCAGGCAGTTGAGGAAGGTGAGAATTGCAACCTGCACTCAAACCAAATATTTATTTAGTGTTAGGGCTGCAATAGGAATAGTCAGCCTGTTATTGTCTTAATAATTGTTTTGTTTATAAAATCTTAGAAAATAGTGAAAAATGGCTGTTATAATTTCCCACAGTTCAGGATGATGTCTTCAGATGACAAACCCTCTTGAAATAATGACTTAATATCTCAAAATAATGACTAACTTATCTCAAATGAGAAACAATAAATCAATATCTCAAAATAATGAGAAAGTATCTCAAATTAATGACTTGGATACAGAGTCATTTTTCAAGATATTAAACCATTATTTTGATAATGTTTTACAATAATGTATGACAAAGAAAAGCATCAAATATTCACATTAGAGAATCCAGAGAAGCAAATTTAGTTTGGCATTTTGCTTAAAAAAAAAAAGATGAAAATGACTGTCAGATTATTGAAATAGCTGTCAGTTGACTAATTGATTATTCAACTAACACACACACTCCTTGAAGAAGTAAACAAAAGCAGATTCTCATTCCTAGCTGACGACGACATATTTTGTCGGCTAAAATTACTCTAAAAACAGTTTAGCTGGCTGATGTAAGCTAATGCTAACTCCTTGAGTCAGCTGAGAAGTCTCCAGCCCCTCCCTCCGACACAATTTAAAACAAGAACCCTGTGAAAATGTAAATGTAAAGTTACCTGACAGCTGCATACATGGTATAACGCTAATGTTAAAAGACTGAGGCTAAAGCTAGCTTACATCTCAGCAAACACTGGTCGGATGGAGAAAGACGGCAGGTGTATCTGCATGATAAATAACAGATATACACTCATTAATGTGGGAAAAGGAAGCGCAGGGCCTCGATTAATGCAGCAAACCTTGAGACGGGTCACACAGCCAGACCGCAATGGCAGAAGACAGCTGGGATAAGAGCTAAGCTAACCCGGCTTAAACCTGAGACAGCGAGCCAGAACGAGATGTCCTTAGAATCAGAGTGTCAGCCTACATGAAATCTGCGCCAGCTCACTTCCTCCTCCTCAAACCCTCCACAGAACAAATCCAGATGCAGTGGTATTTAACAATAGCAATGGCTGCAGGTAAAGCTACTGCAGCTAGTAAGCTAGTGCTAGTTAGCCAGACATGCTAACGTTTGCAGCACCGCATGTGCACTCTTGTGATTCAAGTTTGGAGAGACGACAAAAAAAAAAAAAACAGACCTACTTACAGTTGCTAAGCTCTGACTGGACGGTTGCTGTTGGAGGCGGGGCTTCGCGAAGGGTCATTGAGGTCATTGTCAACGGAGCACCTGCTGTCTGCACCTCTTCTACGATTTATATAGCTTGCAAATTGTGGAAGCTTAGCAGATTCCTCCCACCAAATATTTAATGTTGCCTTTGGTTTGTGAAAATGTTCCTGCTTTCAGGATCCATTGTTAATGCTGGAGGTTTTAATGTTATCCAGAAGAGTAAGAAATAAACCAAACCATTTTTTTTTTTAAGTAACACTGTTACTAGGTCAATTTTTTTGTTTTAGTAGCCTTAACATCATGTGATAATTTGCTACTTTTTTCTCTCTAAAATAGACAATCTCAGATTCTTTTTGTCTCGCTGGTGTTGTCATATTGAGGTTAACTCTTCATACGCTTGCCATCAGCGGCGCAGCGGAGCAGTAAGCTCACAGTGTGTGTTAATGTGGTTCCCCCCACGGTGCAGTCAGAGCTTCTATGACTAAGCTGCTCTAAACCAGCGGAGAGGAGCTGTCAGGATCTCTCAGGTTCTCCGGCTCCTTCTCCCCACGGGAAATGTAACTTCTGTTCCAGTGGCTGACTTTGTCATCTCCGCGTCGACAGTGAAGCCCTGGTTCGTCTCCGAGTTTACCTTGTAGAGACGGTGAAAATTTCAGTGTAACCGGTAGGCAGCAGAGTACAGGCCTTTTACTTTACACTTTCAGTTCACAAAAAAACCCCCCAAAAGGTTCATGAACTGCAGAATGTCAGAACAGTCAGACTTTCTTAAAAATCAAAAAATGTTGTCATTCAATACCATTTCAGTTTGACAGTTATTAATCCAGGTTGAGTAAAGCTGCTCCCAAGTCTTTGAACAGCTTTGACTAATTGTACCATAAAGTGTAATTTTCTGTTCATGAAAAGGGATTTTCCAAACCTGTCAAAAAAAAGTATCATTCAGGAGCTGGTATCAAAGCTAAGTATCAGTACTAGGATCAGTATCGAAAGTCTTTGAACGATACCCAGCCATATATATATTTTAATTATGAAGTTTTCCTTTTTCCACAGCACAGAGAACAAAAATGGACAAAAAGACATGACAAAGTAGAACAAAATAGAATAACTGCCAGCTCACAGGAAAGGTGCACATACATATGTCAAAGTGGGTGGGTACTGGGCAGAAAATACTGACTTTCTTCAAGTTACAGACAAGAAACCATTTCATTCAGCCATTCTTTTTAAAAGCAAGGAGGGAAAATGGATTTCCACTCTCTCAGGATGACCCTTTACTCTACGACCAAACCAAACATGAGGGCTGTAATGCAGAGGGAAGAGTTAAAGAATAGTTCAAGCAGGCGAAAAATGTAATGCCAGAAACTCTTGAGCTTGCAGCAAGACCGGAAAAGATGGCCGAGGGTCCCTTCGCATGACTTGCACTTATCACAGGTAGCAGAGACCAAAGGAAAGACTCTGTTCATCATAAACTGACCATGACATGCCATCAGAAATTAAGGAAACGTGCTAAGTTGAAATATTTGCTTCTGTGACGCTCCCTTCCTCCCTCCTGTGAAATTTCTGTTCTATTAATTAGAGTTCAAATTAATGCAGAATGTACACAAAATGAGTATGTTTCTGTTTGTGAGTTGTAAGAAATCATTAATAATAATTTAGAAAGAGCAGATGTGTATAACGGTTAAATTGAGCAAAATGTTAATGGAGTCTGGCAGGCAGTGAGACAGGCAAAGTCCAGAGTGTGTATTTTCAGAGCAGTGGGTTTTTGTTTTTGGGATAACAGGCTTAACTTTACAGCACATTACAACTTACAGCATAGGACTCGTCCTCGCTTGTTATCGTCACATTACAATGCTGTGCTCATCTTGTACTCCTGCAGTGTTCCTGCAGCCTGCCTGATCTTCCTTTAGTCTGGAGAGGAAGGGGCAGTGGGATGCAACTCGCTTCAACCATAGACTGTATATTAAATATGATTTCAACCTATTCAATAATCAGTCCATGGCTCCAACTCACTATTTGTACTGCAGTACTCATTTTTCGATGTGTAATTGTTCCTTTAATATAGTCGGACATTGTTAATAAAATTCAGCTTTACCACAGTCAAAGGTCCTGGAGCAAAAAATAATCTTGAATCCTGCTCCTCCTCTCACCTCGCGCTCCTCCTGCAGCTCTAAAGATGGAGGCTGTTCAGTATTCAAAGTGCAAATGAAGCTTTACTGCCACTCTTCTCTCTCTGCTGCATCCTATTTTTTTATTTTCTGTGTGTGTTTGTTTAAGTATATGCACATCTCATCTGTACACCTGATGTGACACCCACCCATCATCCCCTCCCACCGGCTGCTCTCCCGGCTCATTCCCCAAACCTGTCACACTTCTCCGCCCTCTGCCCCGCCAGCCCGCCAGCGGCGAGGGACGACGGTGCGAGCGGATGGGCACAGCGAAGCCCCCAGACGGCAGCGGCTGCTATGAATACCAAAGCACGCCTCTTCAACTCTTTTTCACTCCTCCCTGGAGCGGCCCTCTGCTTCTGCAACTCACCGCCCCGTACCGCCTCACAGTCTCCTGGTCCACTCCCCCCTGTCTAACGGCAATTTGCCCTTCTGCCTCCTCCTGTCTTACATTTCTTTCCTTCCTCTCCTGCAGTGCATGAAAGTCCGTCAGAAGAATAACATTGAAGGTTTGCCCGATATGATCCCTCATTCCATGCCTCCTGTGTCATTTTTACGCTGTTGGAACCATCGGTGAATGGCAGAGCTGCCCAAATCTGCCCCAGATGTTTACTGACATGTGCATCTCTCTTCACTCTACCTTGCTAACACCGTCCATAGAGCCGCATTGCGGTAACGAACAGGCCAGCAACAAAGATAGCATTTTCAAATGAGCCATGCCTCTCACTGGCAGGCACCATGACTTGGCAGGCATGTTTAAAGGCAGCGGAGAGATGAGTGCGTGCTGATTCACCAAGACTGCCTCTTTCTACTCGTTCAATGGTCATGCTGCGTCGTCAGCAGCAGCAGCAGCAGCAGCACTGTCTCCAGGTTGCTGCTGGTGGAAATGGACGGTGTACTTCAGAGATGTACACACACACATTCACACTCTTCCTCAGAGACTCCTGCCCTCCTTTCCTCAGCTTGACTCCTAATTGGTCTCTCTCCAGCAGCGAGCCGTCCCTGCAGCTGTTTATCTCTTCTGCGATAAGATGAGGTCAGCTTCTAAACAGTGCATATGCATAACGGAGACCAGAGCAGATTCTGTGTCACGAGGAACAATAACCTCCACTGCTGCGCCACATGAACACGGCTCATCCTTTGTCTTTTCCGCCCATTTTTCCTGAAAGGCACACATCATTTACACTGATTTTTGCTGTGATTATACGGGCGTGTTCACAACTAAAGGTTTGGTTCCTGAATCGAACCAGTGTGAGGATGACACGTTCCAGTTTTCCAGCTGGTCTGCTTTGTGTTCATGAAAACAAAACTCAAGTCATGCAGTGGAAATGTTCATTTAGTGGTCATACAGGTGGTGGGTAAAAAGACTGCAAACGGTGCTATTTCAATCTGGATATTGTACATCATGGAGCACCATCAGGTTCTGTTGATATGAGTGTTGATCTTGTGTGCATATCAGCAGAATTTAGATCAGTGGCTCTCAACATTTTGGAGCTGCAACCCTCCAGAAATATCAGGTTGGTGTTCTCCCACCCCCGTGTGCCTGAGACTGTTCAGGAATTACTTTAGAACACATCAAAGCTACCAAATTCACATTACATCACTGGTAGAGGCAATGTACTGTAAGAGCCATTCCACAGTCTAAAATATGGCTCTCATTTCCCATCATGCTGGACTGAGTAGTTGAAGTTTGCTATTTTATGTTACCCAATGCAAATGTTACCTTTTGTTTGTGTTTGTGTCTGTTCAGAACATGGTGGGTTGTGTTGGTTATTGTGATTTTTGTTTTGGTTTATGAACAGGTCCAGCTGTATTTTGCCTATTTTTGAGTGTTGCTTATTTATGTTGAATGCCTTTAAGGGGGCCGATGTAGCTGAGAGCTGCTTCCTGGCTCTCGTTCCATGCTGCTTGCCACATTATGATGTTTTATTTTATTTTCCACAACCATCTGGTGACCCGACCTTCAGCTTGAGAACCACTGCTTAAAGGACTGTGAATATGAAGACAGCGGGTACTAAATATTTTAATTGTGCAGGCATTTCTCACATTGTCAGGAGTTCAGGTTTGTCTGATGTCTGTGTACATTTTGGTTGCAAACAAGGATGTTCAGCAGTCACCAAAACAGAAAGAGAAAATTGAAATTAGGCATACAATGATATGCTGCTGTGATTGGTTTGAGGGGTGTTCACACCAGAAATGAACTGCTCCAGAGTTCACTTGGTAGTGGTCTTAGTTTGCACTGGATTTTGAGTCTGGTGTTCAAACCGCACCAAGCGGGAAAACACTCCAGAATTCAGTTCAACCGGACCAAACAAGGCTGGTGTGAACCCACCCTGTGCTGTCATGTACATGTAAAAGTTGTTTTTCTTGCTGCAAAAGGACACCGATCACCACAGTTAGAAGTAAACAAGACATTTTTTCTGCTACATTTCCTCTGATAATGAAGAGAAAATAAATGGAGAGAACATAAAATGAGTTGTTGTTTATGCACCAGCCAGCTTTTACACATAAACTCTGAGCTGAGGTAGAACCTGTGCTCTGGTAGTTGCATTAAATCATGTTAACCTTGGTTGTGAGGATGCTGATCAGGCACTGGCACAATCAAGGTGATGCATTGTTTTGGAAACTGTTGCCTTGGTATTTTCCTTCTTGTCTGCCGCTGCCACCACCTCTGTTGAGTAGCATTTGTGCCTCCTGCCTGAGACAAACAGCAGGGGGTAGCGGGGCTGGAGTGACCTGCTATCACACAGCCGGTGGTTATGAAGACGGCGTGCTTTTAGCAAGAATGCACCGCCACCATCTGACCCTGGTGTGTTCGAGGACAGACTGTCCACAGACCGATTAAATAAGAAATTGTCCCCTTTGTGCAGCAGCGGTGACTTGGTTCAAAAAGGGAAATAGAGACGGAAATGGACTGTTATGAATCAATACACAGGTGCAGATGCGGATATAGGGATGGAGGGGATAGATTATTTGATAGCTGATTGAACCGACTTTCCTCCAGATGCACAATCACTGCCCTCTGTGGAGAGCCTATTTGGGGACTTTGTTCCTGGCTGTTTCTGTATGAAGTCTCCCCGTGGTGTTGCAGCAGAGGCAATAACGGGAGCAGAGAGGAGAGGCAGCTGGCACATCACTGCCTCAAAAAAATTTTCCCTGAGAGGGATTGTCTTTTGAAGGATGTATTGGATTTAAACTGGCAGGAAAAAAGAAATGACGACCAGGTTTAGAGCAAAGAAAAGGGGGTCAAAGACGGAGGAGCGCAGACAACAGGAGGGAGAGGAGAGAGCGGGAAGGAGCAAGAACAGAAAGGGAAAACAGAGGCAGGAGCAGGACAAATATGATGAGAAAGAGCAGTAATAATCTCAGGACTGAAAATGATTTTGTTACCATTAATCACGATGATAGTATTGATTCTCTGTTGTGACTGTCTGAAATGATTCTGCCCACTGTTCATCAAGCCAACACTCGCTGTTTCAGACTTACCGCACAGCCGGTGTTTTCCAATCATGACTGCGAGTAACCAGTCTGTGTGAGCTGCCTGCATATGTGTTTGTGCAAGCATGCATGATAATGACAAATTAAGGGACATCTGAATTGGTTTCCACTTCTCGTCGCCTTTTGAGGCCAAACACAATCATGGAGAAGGACGCCGTGCTTTCATCGCTGTGTTTTTGACAGCTGCTAGGCAGTGATGGTAAGGATTTTTGCTTACAGTGGTGACAAAGCGACATATTGCCCCAGGGTGGCGGTTTACTGTGACTTCCTTCATAATTATGTATTATTGGATGCTTACTGTCATATGTGTAGCATAGCTCTGTGCGTATTTCATACTTGCCAACCCTTGTGATTTTCCCAGGAGTCTCCCCATTTGCTCCTGAGATCACAATTCTCACAATTCCTGGCAAATTTTCACACCTTTTTTCCTTTCCGTTATCACAGTCTATTTCTGACATTGCACAGTGGGTATATACCCTATATAACTCTAAAAGTTTCCACTACAGCTACACCAAATCAGACTTCCTAAGAATTCCTACTTCTTAGGAAAAAGTTTTAAAGGAAAGGGGAATACACTTTGTAAAATCTGCTACATCGTTTGTCTTTTGGGGGCAGGGGCAAAAAATAAACGAATGATAGAAAACTTGCATGAAACATGAAAATCCTGTTGCAGTGTATTTATTATTTTGTTATTTTCATTCTTTAAAAGTCTCCAGAATTCAGGAAACAAAGTCTCTAATTCTCAGTTTCTTTTGGTAGCAAAAACCTCCCTGTTTTTGAGGTCTCAGATGCGGCATAAGTGTGTGCGGTGTTGGTGCCGGTGCTCCTCACAGCGAAGCATAAACTTCAACTTAGCTGTAAGTTGTCCCCCTGGCAGTAAATGTATAGTTCAGGTTACAGTGTCAGTTAATAAACGCTGCAGCATCTCAACATTGAGGAAAGTCTTGCCACTCGTTTAGCAACTGCTGAAAAGGTAAAAGGTTGGCTGCAAAGTAAGCTTAGCAGGAAATGCTAATCTTAAGCTAATGCTAATGCATTGTGCTGCAATGTCAGCTTCGGTGCAATCGCATCTGTTTCATAATCTTTTCATTCCCGTCCTGAACTGCAGTGTCTTTTTTGTGTTGTTCTGTCCTTGTGTATTTTGTCCCTGTTTCTGTCATTGTTGTATCAGTGTCATCACTATTGTTTTGCTTTGTTTTTGCACTGATAAAACAAATTTTAAAAAAAGGAAAAGTAAGACCATAAAAATGAGCTGTGTCAAAGTTCTCCTGACATTTTCAGTAATATTATTTTCAAAGATGCAGAGTTTTTCAGTTAAATATATTCAAAATATGTGTGTTATTAGTTTTGCGTATTTTGTTATTTTTATTTTGCTGGCAAAATATAAGATCTGTAATGATAAATCCCACAGGACATGGATTCCTGTGGGACTCTGAGATGAGAGTCAATTTCACTATTGATCATGGGAGAGGGATTGGACAGGAGCGGGAATCATAATAAAAAACAGGTCATGTTTTTTGCGGGCAGCAGGCTGTGGATTCACAGGAACAGGAAGGGGATGAGAGCCATTCTTCCTAGATTGGGACGTGAGAGGAGTGTTTTTGTGGGAGTGGGATGGGACGGGAGTGAAAATCCATCCCCGTGTCATGTTCTGGCGCAGATCTCAACATGAGATTAACCCTTCAAAATAAAATTAGCGGTGATGACGGTCATGCAGTTATCATCACAGCCCTATGCTGTAATTTGTCTCATATTCTGTCCTGTATCTCTTATCTGTGACTCTGAATGAGAATGCAGAGGTAGGGCTGTTTTGACTTCCTTGAATTTATTCTCCCATAGATCTCAGGAGTTTATTTTGGAGAGTAGTGATAAGACTAAGACAGATTGCCTGTCTGTTTAGTGTGGACTTGCGCATAGCTCTGTTCCTCCAGTTGGGATCTTTCTTTACACTCAGGGTAATAAATCAGTTGAGAAGACTCAATCTCAGAGTTCAATCTCCTGGTTGGCTGTGGTACTTCATACTTGGCCCCGTGCCCGCGCTGATGGGCCTTCGTCAATACTCATTCTGCCAGTGCAGCCCACTCAGCTGTTTAGTCGTGGTACTCCTCCTCAAAGAATCGATTTAGGCCCATTCTGCCTGTGCCCATGACAAGATCTCATATCAAACGGGTATAAAGCCCACCGTTCTCCTAACTCACCTTCGCAGTAACCACCGACTCAGCCAACTGCTGCTGCGCCCCCCCCCCCCCCCCGCCCCCCGCTCTCAGACCTGCAGCACTGCTGGTGTTTCTGCCAAACCTCTGAAAAAATCCTCCATAGTCAGACATGAAATGCTCTCACTCCTCTCACTGTTTTCACACAGTCTTTTTCTGATGATGCCTTCCTTTGTCATTTAGAAGAATAAAATGAAAGATTTTGCTATCATTTGTTTGGTTTATGATCAGGTTAAAGGGACAGTTCAACCCCCAAAATTAAAAATGCATGTTTTCCCCACGGCCTGTGGTTCTCTTCATCCATCTACATTTTTTGTAGATGGATGAATTTTTTGGTGTGAGTTGTAATATAACAATATAACCAATATAACAGTGCTCAACTTACGGATTCTCAAAGCACATTAAATAAAAAAAGTAATTCTAAAATTAAACACTTGTGTCTCTTTCAGGAAATTGTGACCCGGTTACTTAAAATAACCTCCAGACTTTGTTGTGAGCAGTTTCATGTAGGAACAACTTTCTTTCTGCAGTCAAATCTAACACAGCTACTTTAGAATTCACCAGAACTTCTTTCCTTCTACTAGAAACTCCAAATGCTGCAACTTACACCAGAACAATCTAGATGGTTAAATAGCACTGCAGGTAAGATGAAAAATATGTATTTTTGATTTTGAGGTTAACTCTTCCTTTAAGCCATGCCTGCCAACCTTGACATATCAAAATTAGGGAGAATTTCAAATCCAAGAAGGGGCTTCTCAGGGTCATCCGTCAGAAAATTGAGTTTTCTTGCATTCTGATGACTTTAAATAATGAAAATAAAATAAGTACACTGCAACACTATTTTATATTAGATGTTTTTCATTTTGCTTTTAATTTTCAGAATTACAGAATAAGAATAATTTGCCCCTCTGGCAAAAACAATATTCATCATTTTTCATTCAATCATTAATTTTTTGGCCCTTTCCCTGAGAGAAAATTGATGTGGCAGGTTTACAAAATGTTTGCCACTTTCTGCTGAAACTTTCTGTAAGAAATGGGATTGCTTCATTCCAGGACTTATGCTATATAGGATGTACAGTGCCAGAAACAGGCTGTGATAATGAAAAAACTCCTTTTCTTTGGAAACGGTAATTCTTCTGGTGTGGTGAAGTCTGGTTTGGTGCAGCTGCGTTGTTGTCTGGGTGGAAACTTCTAGAGCTGCATAGGATTTATGCAAGCTGTACAGTGTCAGAGATAGGTTGCGATAATGAAAAGGGGGAAAAATGGTGTGGAAATTAGTCGCAAATTGGGAGAAATATGGGAGAATTTTGACCCCAGGAGGAAACCAGGAGAGGGCAATGAAAAACGAGAGTCTCTCAGGAAAATTGGGAGGGTTGCCGAGCGTGGGTTAAGCCACAGACTAAATTGAGCTTGCATCATTAGTTTGTTAGGGTTGTTTAATGCTGTGTAGACAGAGACAAACTGGATGAAATCACCTTTAGACAAATGGCTGCGTGGATTGACACAAAGTCAATGTGAAGATGCATTTGTCCCGATCTGCGACATTGGAGGCCGTTTTTTCACCATGTCATTAATGCATCGTGTGTGCTCCTTCCTCCCTCCGTGGCGAGATGTCATGCTCCGTGGAGATGAGGTTCCCTGAGTGTCCTCATTAGAATTCATGGGTGTCAGGATCTCAGCCCGGCCAATTTAGCTTGCTTTGCTCCTTAGCTTCACTAACAGGTTATTGATCGGGTCCAATCTCATCCCTGTTAAAGCGGCCCAACGCATCCGGAGCTGCTGGATGTGCTCAAGGACCTGATCTTTATGAAAAGTCAAGGACACCGGGAGGCCGTCTTGCTTGCAGCTCTTATTCATGATGTTGTGCCATTGCGGACAGTGTTAGTGAGCTCACAGTGACCAGCGACTGTATCTGTTTTGACAGTCCGCCTCCTCGGTATTCTGCTCGTGAAGACTTTCTTATTTTCAGGCTAATAAGCCAATCCCTGGGCACAAATTGCAGAATCTTCCTGCCCGTGAAAATGAGATGAGGACTTGCACTTTTCTGCTCTTGTGAGTGTGTGTTTTGGTTGTCAGGTGTTTGGCAGTGACAAATCTGCCCCCGGGCTTTGGCAGCAGCCTACTCGTCGTCAGCTCTCCGAGGTCTTCAAGCAAATTTACTCAAGAGATCACATGCGCATTACTCACTGTTTGAAATAAGCACAAGGACGTGTCTTGCTGCCATCCTGAAGTTACAGTTATGTAATCGTTAAAGTGACCACCACCATGAGCCACAACATTAAAACCAGAGAGGTTAATAACTTTGATCATCTCGTTATAATAACACCTGTCAGGGTTTGGGATATATTAGGCATCGACTGAGCAGTTCTTCAAGTTGATGTGTTGGAGGGGTGTGTTGTTCCTGCAGTGTAGGTGCAGTGATTAGTACTAACCAGAGAAGCAAGGATTAATCGATCATTAGATTAATCGGCAACTATTTTGTTAAGCCATTAATTGCTTTGAGTAATTATTTAAGATAATGTAAATATTTTTTTGTTTTCTTTATTCCTCTGTGGCAGCAAACTGAAAACCTTTGTGTTGTGAGTAAAACAAGACATTTGAGGACGTTGATCTTAGGCTTCGGGAAGCGTTTTTTGACATTTTAAAACAAACAACTATTAATCAGTTAATCGAGAAAATAATCGACCGATTAATCGACTGTGAAAATTATCGTTAGTTGCAGCACTAGTACCAACCAAAAGTGGTCCAAAGAAGGGCAACTGGTGAACTGGCGACAGGGTCATGGGTGCCCAAGGCTCACTGCACGTAGTGACCAAAGGCTAACCCGTCCACTCAGATCCCACTGAAGAGCTAAACTTGTGAAAAAGTTTACGCTGGCTGTAATAGAAATGTGTACATGGCATCTTTCTGTGTATTACACCCCATGGTATTAAAATTAAACCTGTATCTGGATAACTCATCCAGATTGTGTTTACAGCTGCCTAAGATCTGACCACAATGCGAGCCAGACTACCTCTAAAAGTGGTCAGCTAGATCTGATCACATCCCCTGCATTAACATCTGGTTAACATATCCAGATTTAGATTGCATTTTAATACCAGGTGTAAACAGGGTGTAAATGCCCCATCTAATTTGTCAGGCGGTAAATGTAAATTCAGATATCTTTGCCAATTTAATAGCATGAAATAAGAATGCTGTATTGATTTTCAGCCATCAGGAGTCTAATTCCTGAGGCCAGTCAGGCAAACAGTTATGTTTGTTTTGTTGCTGATAATTGTATTTCCGATATGTCACATTTTCTGTTGTTAAGACACTTCATTAGGCTGTTTTGGTGGTCTCTCCAGTGATCCTGTAATCTCATTTCATCGCTGTGTTGAATTGGAACCACTTTCTATCTCTATTTGATAACGGTTTGTGCGAATTAGGCGACCTTTCTCTTCGAGCCCAGAGAAGTAGAAAACAGACTGCTTTTAGCTCCACTTCCTATGCTACTTCATGCTCTTTACAAGGTTCATTATTAGAGAGTAGATCAGCTCAATTTACGTGAATCATTAATGCTAAAATACCCTCTGCCCCTGGGTTATCAGCATTATTGTGGCGTTGTTAAAATGTGCTGATAATGTTAAGAGTGCAGATGTGCAACTGGTTGATGCTGGACAGTCTTAACTGAGTTTTTGTGCTGTAATCAAACAAAGTTATGATGATTAGAATTTGAAATGTTAATGCTAATTGTTGGGAATTTATCATGGATCCGACTACAGTTTCATCCCTATTTTAAATGTTTTGGCTGATGGCTGTATGCTGTGTTGCTACAAAAGATAATTGTGAAGAAAAACTCTGTTCTGTCCTCTCTAAGTGGACAGGTTTTCTGTCCGTTCTGTTTTTTTTTTTTAGAGCTGAGTACCCTCACCTGCTTCAAGGGCGATGACCAGGTCATGTTGTATTTATTTAGGGCAACACTTCTTGCATATTTCCCCTCACCCTTTGACCCTCCTGCACCCTGGTGTTCAACGTTTATGCATGTAAAACAATGGGCCCCTGCAGTCCTTTCAAAAAGTCTATTTGTACTTCCTGTCCTCGGGATCACCTTCAGCTGTGTGTTGCTGCCGTATGATGTTTGCCGAATAAAGACTGTCATTGGTTTTGGCTCCGTTGGATGTTGTCCGTTGTCATTTTTCCAGGGTTGATTCCAACAACAGCTCCAGTAAGAACAATTTGTTCAGTCATACCGTCCAAACACTGGAAAACGCTTCGCTCCAGCGGATTGTGTTTCTGAAGCGTCAACAGGGATGATGTGTTATTACAGTTTTATTACATAATGAGTCGAAACCGGTAGTGATGACATTGTTTTAAACATTCCTTCATTCCTGTCACAGTCGTTGGACAAGTGACTTCACTGTTGTCAGGGCAAGACCTGCATGAGTGTTCATCTGGGAATGGCGATCATGTGAGGAATGCAGTTATTTTGGATTCATCGAGCACAGTGAGAACTGCTATGAGGTTCCACCAGTGTATTGTTACCAACAGGTGCTTGTTCTGGCAGACGTTTCACATTGTTTCCGTGTCGCCTCTCCCTGTTAGAGGATCTGAGCGAAAACTCCTACTTCAAGACGTCAGTTTCTTCTTTCATCAAAGAAGTTTTCAGTTAAGGCCTTCAGCTTGTATTGTTTTACACTTATAAAAGATATTGAGCAACTCTAGAACATGAGTACATGAGAACAATAGAGTTAAAAAAAAAAAATTCCAGGTCCACATTGTAGATTTTAAATGTACTGAATACAAAATACTCTTAAAGTCCAGAGGTTATCTAGGAAAATAGAGGGTTTGGACAACACTTCATCCAAACTGATGCCCCTGTACTCTAAATCCAGATTCCCCCCCGGTGTAGAGCAGAACTCCTTCTGTGTACAGTCTGATAAAGGCATTAAGACGCTGGGAGACATCGTGCAAAATGGTTCAGTTTTGACTTTTGATCGGTTAAAAGGCACAAAATCCTGCACATGCTTTATTGCAGGTATTAACAGTTATGCAACTATGGTATTCAGTCTCAAATGTTATTGATATTGTGCTGTAATCGCTCATTTAGAACAAATATTCATTATTGGCAACGACTCAACCAAATTAGTGACACAATTTTATGGAATATTTTCTGGCACAATGAAAGCAAATACAGCTAAAATAAAAACAGAAAGGGAGACTTTGGTGTTGAAATTGAGGATGAAGAGTGGGATGATATGTGGCTAAACTTGTCCAACTGTTTTACTATTAACAAAGCAAAATGACTTCAATTTAAGATGAATTATAGACTACATATTACACTATACTTTCTGGTTTCTTCACTCCTCTCTGACAGTGAACTGAATATCTTTGGGTTGTGGACAAAACAAGACGTTTGAGGAGGTCGACTTGGACCAAACAACTAATTTATTAATGGAGAAAATTGACCCATGGTTTGATAATGAAATTAATCGTTGGAGAAAGAAGTTGAAAAATAGGTCCAAACATGTGGAGCACACGGATGTACAGAGATATTTCTTGACTGACAAGATCATGACAAGATGATCAAGATTTTTTGATTAAACGAGAAGACGATCGTCAGATTAATCAACAATGGAAATAATCGTTAGTTGCAGCCCTGTGCATATCCCCCAAATATTCCTCCAAATCTACTGAAAATCCTTAAAATCCTTCTTTCCTGTGCTCGGAGATGCATCTTATTAAAGTGGGTGTCAGAGGAACCCCCCTAGCACTACATAGTGGCTGTGTAGTCTGTTAGTGTTCATGCCTCCATGAGTACTCAGCTTTTATTTAAGAGAGGACCCTTTTCACGTTTCTAAAGTCTGGAGCTCTTTCATAACTTGCGTAGGACCTGATTGTTTGCAAACGATAGCCGCAGGGCTCTGTCTTCTGGCATGTGGACAGTAGATGTAATATTTTTAATACTGACTGTGTTAGCACTTTCCTGTTTTTTAATTGTCGTTAGCTTACTCATCTGTCAAATCCTTGACTAACTGTAACCCTGTTAATGTTATTTAAAAAAAAAAAAAAAGAAGAGGAAGGTACAGAGGAGAATCAGTATTCAGAATAACTTTTTCAGTCTGTAGAAATTTTCTTTTCTTTGCTTCTGATTTCTCAGATACACCTCTCCAAAACTGCATTGAGCATCATCCAAGGCTCATCATTTGTATGCCAGTCATTCATCATATGTCCAGTAAATGAAAAGTGGTTTCAAGGTAGCGTGGCCTTGAAATCTTTTAACCTACTAAGCTTTCAGTCGAGCTATCACACTGAAACATCTCCCAGAAAATTACTCTCAAGTGGTTCATTCACTAAAGAGCAATGCGGTCTGACTGGTGTTACTGTTGTGAAGATGTTAAACCTGTTTTCTCGCTCTCGTGTGTAAAAGTGAGTGTTGAAGCATCTTTAACTGTCCTGACTGACCTGCTGACAATAGGCCCTTTGCTCCACAATTACTATTAAGTTAATTAGACTAATTATAGAACTGATTGATGAAGCTCAGCTCCTCGGAGAGTAGCTCGCTGAGCTGAACGGCTCGCCGTGGCTGAGGAAAAAGTGAAAACTTGAGGCTCAAATCTGTTGACTTGAAAGGTCTAGAATTTGGCTGTGGATAAAGGAGTCGCCTTGAGCGAGTCCAGCGAGGGCCGATGGCCACACGCGTCCCGCTCTCATGATATCAGGCTTCCTCTCGAGTGGTCCAGGGCTTAGCTAGGGCTCTTATGGGATGGTGCTGCCGCTGTCTGTGTGCCCGGGCTGCCTGAGAGCCCGCGTGTCAGGGGGCTCCTTAAGAGCTGGCAGAGTGCGAGAGCTCACACTTCTGCTGACAGGCGCCGCAGCTAGGTTGAGAAATAAACACACAAGGAACGTATGTACACACACACACACACACAAACGCGCATGCACAAATGATGGATAAAGTTCACATTCTTCTTGACAGCCCACCCACCCGCCTGTTGACCCGCGTGACCCCTCACAGCGGTTTAGCACGAGACGGCTCCGGCCGGGACATATGGGGGCGAGGAGGAATACCCTCCTGTCATGACACATGCAGACCGTCTTGTGTTCAGCGCTTTGCGACGTGTCACGTGAGACTTGTTTTGTATGCTAATGTCAGGGGCCCCGTGCTCGCCCTGCAAACACGACTCACTGCTGAGTGTGTGTGTGTGTGTGTGTGTATGTGTGTGTGTGTGAAATGAAGGTGTTGCCTCTGTAGGGTTCAAATGTAGCAGAACATCGTCGCTTTTCTTTTTTGAGTTATTTCACAGCACAGATTGAAGTAGCAAAACCCTGATTACAAGATTGATTCCTGGCGGTTTGAATTTGAGGTTTAGTTGTGCTGCAAAAAATGTTTTATTGTAAGCTTGACACAATATTTTAGCATGATAATGGCATTCTGTGATTCTGTTTTCCCCATCAGCTTCTAAGAATCTCATCTTTATCCATAATATCAAACGCCGATTGATGTTTGGTCTCCAGCATCTGGGCATCTGAGCTGGGCAATATATCAATATCATGATATGAAACTAGGTTTCATTATACGGCCTGAGTGTCGTCTTTTCCTTGTTTTAAAGGCTGCATTACAATCAATTGATGCAATTTTCTGAATTTACCAGATTGCTCCAGCTGTTTGAGGGGTGCAGCAATATATTGAATATCAACACATCACCACAAAAAATGTACATACCAAATGGGACTGTGGTGATATATAATGTGATATTTAATTTTTTATTATTTTATTATTTATATTTAATTATATAAACGCACAGCTGTTGACTACTGCCTTCTTTTCTTACAGTTGTAACTACATAATTGAAATATACATTGCCAAAGACAAATCGTGCCAATATTTTTGCATGTTTAAGTCATGGCTGCTACTTTTATTTGATTTTATTAAAGAAAGTAAGCAGAAGCGCTTACAGTTAAATAGGGAAAAACAAATTTTATGCCAGCTAAAAAGTCTTTACACATCAGATTTCTTATTTAATAGTGGTGCAATGATGCATCAGTCTAGATTTTTCAAGTCATCATGTTTTTTTTTTTTTTTTTTTTTTTTAATATCAAGATAAACATCGTTTCATGGAGTTTTTATTGTGGTAGTATCGTACATTGACTTTTTGGTATTGTTACATCCCTAAGCTGTTCTGGTATTTGCCTTTACCCATGTAGTCATTCTGCACACATTGCTTATGATTATTTATCAAAAATGTCATTGTATTAATATTTTATGAAATCACCAATGTCCGTATTTCCCAGCTCTAACTACTTTATATACTGTTTGAGAGTTTAATCTACATGTTTGCAATATCTGAGAATTTCTGGTATGTTATTTTGGAGAAAATGTATCAAGATATATATCATATATCGCAGAATTATTTATAAGCCGTATCACCCAGTCCTACTCAGCAGTGTTGATTCATCATACTTGCTGTTCTTGTGCAAGATGCCCTCTGTATCTCCACTACCTCCGTCACACAGCAAAAGAGTCGAGCTAACCATCAACAACACATGCAACAGTAACAACCTTTGCAAAATGGAAGTGTCAGAAATGAAAGTCAAGCACTCAATAAAAATATATGGCAACATGAGACACTTTTTCTCTTCCCCTGCCACCTGAATGCCAGCAGAAATAAGATAAGAGCTGAGGCAGTGGATCTCTATCACACACACACACATACACACACACACACACACACACACAGATACACAGGCTCACAGGGTGTGTTGTGACTTAAAAGCTGCTGTGGTTTTGCAGTGATGCAGTTGATGACTTACTCACCTCTGCTGTGAGTCACACATCTATTGAGTGTCAGCTTCTGGATGAGAAGGATTCCTTTGTGACCATAAGACCACGATGACTTACAGTAATATTACATCAGTGATGCTGTCATGTTGCTGCTTATGGTCAGTGATCAGTCAGTGGGTTACCACAGCCTTTAATCTCCAGCCAATAGCAAACACAGACACACGTCACTGTTTAAATGACATGCAATTGTTTTTTTGTTTTTTTCATGTTTAGTCCATTAACCACATTACTAATGACCAGCCTGAGAAGCAGTATGAGACAAGCCTTGCTATCTAATAGCTTTGTCTAGTGCATATTTCCTAATTTTTCTACTTTTTAGGCAACCATTGGATTTTATTCATCTCACTTTTTGAGAGCTCCATGGTGATGTGTTCAAGGACTCTTCAATATCTGATATTTGAGACTCCAAAGTTCATTGACAAGCTACAATATGTTGTTAGAGAATCAAACCCAAAATTCAACATTTTTGATAGATCAGTGTAGCACAGCACAGGTGTGTTAGCGATTAGTGACAATGACCCTGATGAAGACCTTTGTCAGTCGTCACGTGTTGGCTGTTTTAAAGGTACATAACATTCATACGTATGTTTACATTAGTGTATAATCATCTGAAAATGAGGATCATTGTGTTTTCCTTACCACTGAATGAGACGTTCATGTCTACAGAAGGTGCAGGTCCTCTTCCACAGAGTCTGCCATGTTGCAATGTCATCTTTCTGCAGTGGCCCAAAATGGACAAACCAAACACTCTACATACGGCCTTGTATGTGTGGGGTTTTTTTTGTTTTAGCTTTGTAGCCACCATAGGTTCTCCTTGAAGCTTGGAAAGGGAAAGTTCTTACAGTACAAGGTCTTTGCAATCTGCAAGCTTGCCAGTAGCTGCCACTAAATACTACAGACTGGTCCTTTAAAAGCAGTTTGCCACAAGAAATGAAGGCACAAGCCCTAATGTAAGGTTGGGCGATATCTTAATATTTTCCAACCAGCCATCATCAGCTCATCGACCAGTGATTGGCTGGTTGATGGGTCACAAAGTCTCAAGAAATTAAATATTCTCACACCCAGTTTCCTTTTTAAACAGAGAAATACAACCGTTCACTTTCTGAACTCAAGCTCCTCTCTTTTACGAGCTAAGATGAGCTTAATTAACTCCTTGCAAACACACGTCATTCAAACTCGACAGAAAAACATGCAAAACTCACCAAATCCGTGTTCGTTAGTCTGTCCACTCATTCACTAATCACAGCGTGCGAAGAGTCTTAACTCTGCAGGCTGTTTTCCTCTCGCTCCTCACCCAGCTCAGTGCACTCATGCTCCGGCTGAGCGAGTGTGTACTGAACCATCGCACAAACAAAATAAAATGACAAATATCGCCCCAAAAATCGGCCAAATAAACCAACCAGCGAAGGATTCAGCCCATCGTCAACAGGCGATATATTCGTCCAGTCGCCCAACCCAACCCTACAGTGTGCCTTGGATAATTGAAGGATATTTGAATTTTATATTTTTGATTGAGACCATATTCCACTCATGCACTGAGCCCTTCAGAAGGTGGAATAAACACAACAGTATCTAAAGAGCACCTGTATGTGATCACAGCAGCTTTTCTACTCCCTTGTCTCCAAAATTTGAGCAATATACAATTATGGATGTTCTGAAAAATGAAGTTGTTGTTGTTTGTTTTGTGCATTAAGTAGGTTTCTGTTGCAATAATACCCCATTTAAAAAATATAGTGATGAAATGATCACTGCAGTATTAGCAATCTCAAGAAAGCTTCAAATTTGCTGCAAGTTTATTGGCATGATTTTACTTAAATGACTGAAACGCAAACCAGTGGCTGCCTAAAAGTAGGAAATGATGATTCTGCACACATACAGACGGCATGTTTTGAAAAATAGCCTTCAGAAATGTGAAATATATGAGACTCATTAGAGTTAATGGTCTAAAAACCATCAGCGTAGTCCTTAAATGGTGTATGCAGATGAGAGTCAGAGCAGCGTGAGCTTCAGTCTGTGCGGATCCTTGATACCTGTGTTTTCTCTTCCATCTCAACCCTTCTGTTCTCCCGGTGCTCTGTTTGTTCTCGCCATCTGTTTGTTTACCCTGATTTATTGTCCGTTTTTTATCTCCATGCCACAGCGAGCGCTGCCACTACGATATGCAAATATACAGCCGGCTTTGTCTCCGGCAAATAACAGCGTGATCCCAAGTTTGCATGAATAACTGATGATCAGGTGTCGCGGCGAGGCCGAGAAGAGAGAGCACGAGTCTGTCTTAGTTTGTCTTCGGTGTGGACGAGGCTGTTCGAGGGCTGAGTCCACGGTTTACCTGCTGATTTCACTCTAATCCTCAGACTACCTTAGAAATACAAACGCATTCGGTGTCTCGCTCAGGGCAACTGCCTGTACGCTCTGAGAAATAAAGGTGCTAACTAGAACCACAAAAGGTTCTTCGGCTTGTTCTCGTTCCTGGTAGAATTGTCCTGCTTTTGAACCCTTTCAGAGAGTTCTACCTCAAACCCAACATGAAGGGTTAGACCTCGACCCATCTGTGAAAGGTTTCACTCAGAACCCCTTGAGAGGTTCTACAGGGAGTCCTTGTGTATTGTCAAAATTCCACCCAGATCCCTCTCTGGGTGTTCTACCAAGGTTTCCTCTACACTCTTAGAAATAAGGGTTCCAAAAGTGTTCTGCCTGGAGGACTGAGGTTCTACCTAGAACTGTTTGTTTCTGAAGAACACTTTTTTGATGAAAGGGTTAGTCAAAGGTTGTAGCAGAGGTCTTTGTAAGACTAAAGGAGAACCCTTGTATGGTACAATGGTTCCACCCAGAATTATCTCTGGTGGTTCTATTCAGAATTCACTTTCAAAGGTTGCTAACAAGAACCCACATTCTAAAGGTGCTGACAGGAACCTACAGAGGGGGTTCTATGGTGAACCCTTTTATATTCCAAGGGTTTTATCTAGGACCCACCCAGAGGATTCTTCTGAGAACCCTTTAGTAGTCCAAGGGTTTTATCTAGGACCCACCCAAGGGGGACTATGGCAAACCCTTTTATATTCCACGGTTTTATTTAGAACCCACACAGAAGGTTCTATCAAGACCCCTTAAATATTCCAAGGAGAACACGCCCAGGGGATTCTATCAAAAACTCTTAAATATTCCAAGGATTTCTTCTAGAACACACCCAGGGGGTTCTAACAAGAACCTTTTTACTTTCTGAGGGTTTTATCTAGAACCCACCCAGGGGAATCCTTGAAAAAAACATTTTACTTTTAGTATAAAAGGGTTCTCAGTGGAACCTGTAGTCTTACAAAAGTAATAGTACCTCAGCCCTCCAGGAACAACCGTTTTGGAACCCTTATATCTAAGATCGTAGGTTTGACAAATGAAGCCACACTGAACTGAAGATTCACATATAAACATACTTAGAGACACACATGTAGCCTCATGAGTCTCCAGCAGCCTGCTGTTATTCAGCTAATGATCCTGCTCTCTGTCCAAGTCGTTTCTATTATTGGGATGTGCTTCTATTCATCCATCATTGGCTGCTTGGTGATGCAGGGTGGCAGGACGCACAAGTGGCCCCGCACTTCCCATCCTCTCAGCCCACAGTCAAAACCACCTCCATCCACCCCCACCCCTTCCTCCCTTTTTCTCTCTTTTTTATCTCCTCTGTCCTTCTGTTTTCCTCTTGCTCATCTGTGGATGGTTTATGTGGGAGACCGGCTAAAGTGGCGCAGCCTTTTTACTCGCCGTCTGACAGGCTTGTAGTGCTCGCCTCAAAGGGAAGAGGGTCCGTTGATGGGAAGGCGAACAATGCCTCTAATGGAGTGCATGTAAACATCATCAAAAGATGTCGCGTTCAGTGAACCTGCAGTGGTGACTCAAGTGCTGTTTTTGATGTGAAATGGACCAGTGACTTTCCTCCGAGTTGGTAGCAACAACACAGTTAAAGTGCATCATTTTGCTCACAGGGAGCAGGTGCAGATAATGCAGTTTGCAACAAATCAGTTTACCTCCTCAGTCTCATGTGAAGCTCATCAGCACCTCCCCTTTGTCTCTCCAGAGGGAGGCTCGCCTATTAGCCCGGTGCGTAAAACTAGCCACACTTGTTTGTCGGTTTCGGGGGAGTTTCTGAGCGGTATTGTATTTCCAGCTGGAGCCTGTTTTTCCAGACTGAAGGATGATGATGTTTGTCATTGCATGCGAGCGGCTTTGCTGCTCCAGCAGATTGAACTTGAAGGCAATCGCTTCAGCCCGCAACTCCCAGAGCCTGTTGTTGTCTCTGACACTATAGGGACAAGCGTGCATTCCAGCTGTTGCTTTCCTTGACAACCAGCTGATGATAGTATCGAGCATGAAGGTATCGAGACGCGGTGCCTAACTACCAAACAGTATCAGTTACCCCTGCCGACATCCAAGCCCTGGGAATGGGGATGCAGAGTATTCTCTTTCTCCCTTTAAAGATTTAAAGGGAGAGGCTGGCGGTGCAGGGTTTAAAATGACACAGACGCTTACATCCACTTTAACCTCGCTCATCTGTGGACGGGATCCACTCAGACCATCGCAGTGTAATTCTGCATGCGTGTGCTCCTTCAATTGGAAGTCATTCTTCCGACTTCTGTGTGTTCATAAGCTTTTAAATAACATGAAAACTTCTGGAGGTGGGTGCTGCTCACATTTGAACTGATACCGGTACCTTGAATTTGTTTGATGCTAATGTTGTAAAAAAAACAAAAACAGGTGCAAACCTCTCAATTCCAACACTGTTGTTTTTTTAGAACATTATTTACACATAACATTTTACACACCACGAGTAAAAACTAATCCCTCCCTACCTCCCCCTCCTCTCCCAAACCTGTTCCTGCAGCCTCCAGCCTGTCAGTCTGTCATCAGGGCATTTAACACTGTTATTTGTACTTTGGAGGAAGCACATGTGATAACATTCCTTTTATGTTGTTGTTGTTGTTACTACTATAGTGCTTTTCCTGCTGAGAGTATGCAATTCATAAATATCATATATCAATCATCATATTAAGTTTTCGGACACATTAAAAGTCTCACACGCTGTTATAGTGTGATAATTGATGATTATTGGAAGGGACCTTTGGCTGCAGCTAGTGGATGAGTGTCGGCAAAACAACCAAGACTGTGAAAGAAGTACATTTATCTCCAACAACTTACACATCACCTGAAGATGTGAATTAGAAACCAGATTAGAAAACTACGTGTGACCAAAACTGACGAGGAAATAAGTTGATAAAAAGTTATCAATCATACGCTTACTGTTGCCTGCCAGGTTTCTGCATATGTGACGTCCTCGTACACCAGCTCAGCAAGTTGTGTACCAAAATGTTCGCCTTTTCGAATTGTTGTTCCGATTTGTGCGGCTTCACGTGACTTTTTCCAGTCAGGAGCTCATTTTGAGTGCAGGATCAGACCACGTTTGTACTGAGGAGTTTTGGAGTGAGCTCGATTTCAGTTCTAAAATCAAAAATCGACTGCAATGAGCTATGTAGAAAATAGATCAAAATCAAAAGCAAGATCATCAATTCTCCAAGTATTTTTCTTCTCTTCATCCTCAACTAGTTGTGCGTGTCTGAAGATAAAAAAAACACTTCAAAGATGCTGCAGCATATCTTACCTGTAGCCTGCAGCAGCACTTTTTAGCTCTTAAAAAAGGAATTAGAAAATGTGAATTAATCAATTATTATTCTAATATGAACTTAATCGCCAAGTATTTTGATAACAGTTTAATAATTTGAAGTCGTGTTTCAATAAAAAATGTCCAAATGATCTGTTCTCACCCTCTCAGATATGAATATTTTCTGGTTTCTTTACTCCATTTTGACAGTAAACTGAGTATCTTTAGGTTGTGGACAGAACAAGACAGTTGAGGACGTCATCTGAGACTTGATCAACATTTTTCACCATTGTCTGACATTTAATGGACTAAACAACTAATCGATTTATCTAGAAAATAATCAGTAGATCAATGAAAATGATTGATTGTTGCAGACCTTGTTGTCATAAAACAAATCATCTGTTGATCTTTACAAATCAAGACTCTGCTCTAACAGTAACGTGGCTGTTAGTGCTGAAAAAAAAAATCATTTTTTTAAATCCAAAATCAATTCAAATCGTAACCTTGTATTTAGAGAATCGTGACACCTCTACGCAGAATATGAATGAGTGCTGTTGGGCTTGTGTGTACTTGTGTGTGTGTGTGAACGTATTTGTGTTTGAGAATAGGGGAGCAGCAGGAAGACAGTGCAGAGAGACCAATTAGGTTGTTCCTTGATCCCAGCCATACATGGGGATCTCTCTGGGAATGAGGTCTGACTTCCTCTCTGGCGACGCAGCACTGCAGCTGCACACATGCACGTGCACATACATGACGCACACAGACACGCCTGCTGCAGTATGAAGTAACACTCTGTCAAGACCATTCAAACCTAAAGCTCTCGCTTTGTGGCATTTTGTGTTTGTGATAGTTGTCAAGCTTGTGAGTATTTTTTTCCCCCTGCGCGTCTTTGATCTGCCTCACATCCAGCATATTTTATTTTTCTGCACTCAACCTGCTCCAAGGTGCCTCACGTAGTCTATTTTAAGCCTTTTCTCGCCAATCCTGTGGAATCAAAGGCCATTTGATGATGCATTAATAATATATTTCCTTTGTAAGAGCACTGTTGGTTGCTTTGTTTGATTTATCATGAATTTTCTGCAACAGCAAATCACTTGTAAACAAAAGTGGGAGAGAAATAAGCTTTAGAAAGAACTGTGTTTAAATATGAGATGATAATAATAACTCTGCTCCAAGACAGTAATGTTTGCCTTTGTGTTTGGTAGGTAGCAGGGTTGAACGCTCTAGAAATGCATGAGAAATGAATAGCTTTTGGTGGAAAGGGGCGCCTCGGGAAACTCTGTAATGAGGACGAGAAGGCATTTGACATTTTCTGTCGCAGGCTACAGGCTGTTTCAATTCAGCGCAGAATAACAGAGCGAGAGAAGAGGAAAACCATGAGGAGGAGGAGAGAAAGAGAGGGAGGGAGGAGGAAAAGACCAGAGGAGAGGAAAAGAGGAGGATTAGGAGGGGAAGAGGTCTGAGCTAAGCCCTACGCCCCATCTGGGAGGAGATGAGCCACGCTGTCTGTTAGCTGTGGGGAGGGCTAAATTAAGTCATCAGCAGCACCACCGAATTACGGCCAATTGCAGATAATGGCTGGTCGGAAATGTCACAACAATCATGTGTTGATTGGCGCCACTCCAGTCGCTCAGCGGTGTCTGTCTCTCGCTGGGTCATTAAGCTGGAGAGCAGTAGTCACTGGACTCTGAACTTCAACATGTTGGTGTGTTTGTGTGTGTTTGTCTGCACACACAGACACACACAGACACACACAGACACACACACACAGACACACACAAAGCCACGCGCTGCTGGCCATAAATTCATGTGTGTTGTATCCCTAATTGAAAATCACTGTCCTGTAGTGCTGCCTGTCCTCACATTGTGTATTTATTGTGATTGTGATTGTGTGTGTGTTTATAGTACACTCTTAGAAATTAAGGTGCAAACTAGAACCATATAGGGTTCTCTGGTTTGTCCTCATAGGAGAACCCTTTACCTGAAACCCTTTAAGAGGTTTCTACCTAAAACCCAACATAAAATGTTATACCTAGAACCATATTTAAAAGGTTCTGCAGAGAGGCCTTATATGGTGAAGCCATCCAGAAAGCTCTCCAGAGAGCCGTCTAAGGGTGCTACCACAAATCCACCCAGGGGGTTCTACCTTGAACCCTTTTATATTCCAAGGGTTTCATTAGGAATTCATCCATGGGGTTCTACTGAGAACCATATAGGGTTCTTTGATTTGTCCTCATTGGAGAATCCTTAACCTGGAACCCTATCAGAGGGTTTCACCTTGAACCCAACATAAAAGGTTATACCTTGAACAATCTATGAAAGAACCTTTTCGTCTTCTAAGAGTGCTAACAAGAACCCACCAAGGGTTTCATCCACACTCTTAGAAATACAACAACATAAAAGGGTTCCCGGGTGATCCCCTGGGCAGGTTCTAGATAAAACCCTCGGAGTATAAGAGGGTTCTTGGGTGAACCCCATGAGTGGATTTTTGATAAAACCCTTGGAATAAAGAAGGACTCTTGCTAGAACCCCCGTTCGGAGGTTCTTGTTAGCACTCTGAGAAAGTGGAAAGATTCTGCCTGGAGTCCCCAGAGAGGGTTCAGGGTAGAACCATTGCATCATAGAAGGGTTCTCCTGTAGAACCTCCCATAGGGGGTCCTGGTGAAACCTTTCACAGATGGTTCTAGCTTTAACCCTTTATGCTGGGTTCTTGTTCAAACTCTCTGAAAGGGTTTGAAGAAGATTTTATTAGGAACCCAAAAGGGTTCTTCTAAGGGGACAAGCCAAAGAATGTTTTATGGTTCTATTTTGCACCTTTATTTCTAAGAGTGTAGAAGGCACCCAGGAGGTTCTACCAGAAACCCTTTTATTTCAAGGGTTTCATCGAGAACCCACTTATGGAGTTCTACTGAGAACCCTTCTATATTCCAAGGGTTTATCTACAGTAGAACCCACCCAGGGGGTTCTGCTGAGAGCCCTTTTGTATTCCATGGCTTTAGCAAATTGAGGAAACATCAAATAACGCTGAATCAGCAGCTTTCAACAATCCTCGAAAAACTCTTTCTTCCAAAAAGGGTTCTTCGGATGAAAAGGGTTCTTAATGGAATGGAATAAACCTAACCCGTTCATCAAAAAAGTATATTTCTAAGAGTGTATGCGTTAGTGTGTGTGTGTGTGTGTGTGTGTGTGTGTGTGTGTGTGTGCATTCCTGTGTTTGTGTTTCTGTCTCTTATCAGTCCAAGTCCAAGTGTTTTCTCAAATCCAACCAGTCCACTGTTGATTAGCGCGTTATTGTGTTCTGACCCTTTTTCTTCTCTGCAGTTCATCCCCTGATGTATTTATTATTGAGCTCGATTGCCGCATGATATTAAATTAAAAGCTTAATTGCTTTGGATGGAAATAGTTGCCTGCAGCAGTCAAGTGGTTTGACATGTATTTACCCTCAGATTAGCCTCGAAAATAGACTCGCACTCACTCACATGCTTCAGTCCTTTTGGAACGAGATAACATGGTCAGTGTAAATATTCCAGTGCAAATCCAAACTGAAACTCGGCTCATGTGTTTGCTTACTGGTGACAGCCTGCAGCTACAGAGCTATTTCAACATCTCAACCTTTCCTATCCACATGTGACTCTTTGGGAAGCAGCTTCTTTTTGAACTATAAAAAGACGACCCTTACGTTCTTTTAATCATTTACGACATCTTTTTTTTTATCCTGCTCCCATTTTAAATAACACTTCCTTTGAGGAAATTCTCTGCACTGATTCAGAGTTTGCCCTCGAGTCTGGACTTTGCCCTATTTGACGCACAGCCAGCTTCATGTTTGATATGAATATCAATGATTTCGGATTAGCCTGCACCAGTACAGCGTGAGGGCAGCGTGTGATTGTAAAGCACACCTCACACTGTAAAAAATAAACGGGTAAAAAAGGATTCAAACAAACAGCCTAAACTTTTCTAGTCAAATGAACTTGATATTAATTCAGTTATTCTTGTAAAAACATGTTTAAGAAGCGTAAGATGTTAAGTTGAACCCACAATTCTTCAGTCATAACAAAGAACATTACAAGTTTCCAAAGAGTCGGTTCTTCTTCTTCTGTGATTCCACAAAAGTCTTGTACGATTTTTTATTTTTTTTTAAACAGTGCATATTTAATGTATCCGCCAATCCAGACAGATTACCGCTGACCGGAGCATGTGATGGTTTAAGTCTGCGTTGGACTGCGGGTCACATGCTGGGCTTTGGGTTTGAGCTGCTGCTGCCCACATGGTGTGAAAAAACAGCGGCTATATTCTCAAACATGGCTGCACCGTGGCCATATTAAGACCGCATTCTCTTTGAAAGGCCTCCAAGTTATACAAAATCCCATTGGTGCAATGAACCTGTTTGTTTGAAGTGGTTGCGCTTTGAAATGCCTTATAAGAGAGCTCGACTCGAGAGCCGTTTCTGTCAGAAATGCTGAGGTGAAGAGTTGAAAGGAAGTTTTTTTTGATGGTGTTCCTTCAACAGTATGATGTGAGTTCTGCTTATCTGGCTGGCATGGCATGACACCTAGAGAGACAGGCGGAGAGCAGCGCCCTTGATGAGTAACCGTTTGTATTTTTTAATGAAATCTGCCTGGCGTGTGTGTGTGCATGCATGCTGTGGTGATAGAAGGTCTCTCAGACCTTTTATCTTTATAAATATTCTCATAATGACTCTAATAGTGTGCATTTGGGGCTGACCACATGTTAATCTTGAGCCTCTTTTAAGTGCATGATTCATCAAATGAGCAAAACAACAAAGTGAAATGAGATTCTTGCACTTTTAGTTATCCTTTGCATGAGCGATGTATCGGTAATCGGTACCAGAAATGCTAGTCAGTTTTCCTATTTATTAAAATTTTATTCATGCACAATGCAGGTTAACTGTTGCCTCTGTGATGTTACACAGCTGCCCACCACTAGCTGGAGCTGCAGTGCTGATAGACCTCCTCCACCCACGCTAATGTCTAGATGTTG
This sequence comes from Lutjanus erythropterus, assembly GCF_056507025.1. Lineage (NCBI taxonomy): Eukaryota > Metazoa > Chordata > Actinopteri > Lutjaniformes > Lutjanidae > Lutjanus > Lutjanus erythropterus. Next base: position 8,816,773 of record NC_139322.1, on the reverse strand, counting down.
CAAATCAGCAAGGTGGAAAATGACGTGAGACATATAACATCTAAATCAGTGCAGTTTGTCAGTATTTTGATCTAGAAAATGAAAATAAGGTTGCGTGTTGGCTGTGTCAGATTAAACTGGCATGTAAACACCTGAACAGAGAAATGCATAACCTCATTCAGCACAGACATGTGTGCAAGAAGAGCATGCTGCTGGTGCTAGCACGGCTAACGTTAGCCACACTGTGTGGGAGCTAATGTTAGCTGCCGGTAAACGATGTCACATTGTTTACCTGCAGATGCTGTGATCCTGCTCGGTCTGAAAATATTATGAATTTAGTGAGATGTCGTTACGCTGTAAAAACAAAAAAGTTGATAAAACTCAAAATGTTAAGTTAGTTTAGTTCAATAGATTTTTTTGAACTAGAACTGTTACGTTTTGGAAAGGCTTAATGACGTTTTGTTGAGATAGTATACTATAGTTTTAGACTTTTAGAAATTTAAAAATGAAAAACGGCTTCACAGGGCTTCTAATACACGCAATATTTTTTTCAGACAATGTTTAACCATATCGATTAATAAACTGCTCAGTTTTGACTGTTCAATTTTTAGTTTTCGACTATTCCGAGTCGAAATTAAGATTTCTGTTTTACCGACAGGGAAGTTATTCACCAGGAACATTGAGCAAAGCCAAATCACAAATCACAATTTTCCTCAGGGAGCTTTGCAGTCTGTACGGTATGAAACAACCCAAGAAAAAAGCCTTTTAACAGGGAAAAACGGCTCTACTTTACAGCGGCTCTGCTCCGCTCGCTGCACGAGCCAAGAGGAGTGGCTCACTCGCGGTGGCAGCCAAAGAGTCACTATCGCTGCCTTCGGGCCAAGATCTCTTCCCTCAGACAAGTTTACACAGTTTTTAGAGCTCAGGGGTGTTATTATTCATTCAAAGTAATTACACAACTAAAGGAAATATCTCTCCTGAGAGAGGGAGGGAGCCAAGGGTGGGCTAATGGAGCCTATTGTTCTCCTGATCCATGTTCAGACTTCAGGGAGGGAGGAAGCACTTTGGAGTGGAGCGCGAGTGTGTGTGTGCGTGTGTGTACATAAATGTGTGTGCGTGTTTATATAAATGTGTGTGTGTGTGTGTGTGTGTGTGTGTGTGTGTGTGTGTGTGTGTGTGTGTGTGTGTGTGCAGGGCCGGCTCAGTCAGGAGGAGTTTTGGGGTTGTGTGAGGTGCTGTGCGTGCCTGGCCGAGCCTCGTCTTGGGGGTCAGGAAGAACAACAGGAGTGTGTTATGCTGCACTCTGCTGGAACCCAGCTGGGGCATTACTTAACCCCCCCCCCATACACACACACACACACACACACACATGCACGCAAACACATGGACAGACATACTTTGCTGTAGTTCAGTGAGCACAGTGCCAAGTCATTGTTAAGTGAACTATGGATTAGTGTGCATGTATGTGTGTGTCGTGTCTGCGAGCAGCTGCGTGCTTCACGTATGAAGCGCCACGAGGGAACTGAAGCATTAATGTTGCGTGCATTATCTCTCTGTCTGTGTTTGTGTCTCTCTCATCTCACTGCTTCATTTGGCCCCTGGATTCTACCTAATAAATCCCACTGAGAGTCTTCTGACGTCGAACGACATAAAAAAAAAAAAAGCCAGGTGCTTTTGTTTTTTTTTAAAACTGTAATTGTACAATAACAGGTGTGTGCGCAGGTGTGTGTACGTGTGTTGATTAGATTTTCATTCATGTGGTTCATCTGCCAGACGCCTGTAGCTGCGCACAAAAAAATCTCTTAGTTCCAAGTGATTTTTTTTTTCCCCCAGTCCAGATTTTCTGTTTCCTAACAGATCTCCCGGGCCGTTCTATCGCTCCAACGCTCGCCGATTTCAAGACCTTTTTCCCTGCATGCCTCAGTGCTGCTGTCTCACTCTGTTCCCTGACTGTGTCTCTCTTGAGGGGTTAAATGTGAATGTGCTCTCGAAAAGGTTAGAAAAAAAAACTTGCTAACTAGAACCGTAAACTGTTCTTCATCTTGTCCCCATAGGATAACCCTAAATGGTAGAACCTTTTATAAAGCTTCCACTTTGGATGCTTGCAGAGGGTTCTACCTAGATAACAATATAAAGGATTATACCCTAAACCATGTGAATGGTTTCACCAAGAACCCTCTATCAGAGGGTCTATTGAGAACCCTTCTGTGGTGTAATTCTTCCACCCAGAATCCTCTCTTTCTACCTTTTAAGGGTGCTAAAAAGAATCAAAAACCTTTTTTATTTACCAAGTGTTTTATGTAGAACCCGCCAATGAGAACTCGTAACGAAAGAGCTCATCAGGGAATTCACCAACCCTCTCTTGGCTTCAACATGAACCTATGCAGGGGGTTCTATGAAGAACCCCTGTGTAGTTCAGTTACTTCATCTAGAACCTACGCAGGGTGTTCTTCCGAGAACCCTTCTATATTCCAGGGATTTTATCTAGAATCCATCAGGGAGTTCCACAGAGAATTCTTTTATATTATGACACAAAGAACGAATGATTAAACTCTTTCCTCAAAAAAAAAAAAAAAAATTCGATAAAAGGGTTTTTTATGGAACCCTTAGTCTTACAAAGAACCACTGATGAGCCCTTTCTCCAAAAAAGGTTCTTAGGAAGCAAATACCTCTGGAGAGAACCTCAACCCTGCAGGAGTGCAGAGCTTTCCTCACAGTACATCATCTCTAATGTTTAAAACTAGTGGAGGAAAGTTTGAATTGGTTATACTGAGACGTTCCTGTGTGTTTGTTGGTCTGTGTGTGGTTCGGTATGTTTTTGCCTGTGTGTATGTATGGACTGTGTGTGCACCTGTGTGTACGGTTCTCTACAGTACAACAGTATTGATTAGTGACAGCGCTCTTATGCACTGAGCAGTGTTGCAGTTGCTGGCCTGCAGGTCAATACTCACATCACATTTTGGCCCTGCACAATCCCCGCTGGTGCAGATCTGCTGAAGGGCAGAATAGTAGTTGCACTTCTCTGTTGCACCGTAACCTTTTTCACCCCACCCCTCCATCCATACCTACAGGGTTCTTTAAGGGGAAATAGTAAGTCAACAGAATACGCCACACATAAGTGGTGCACATCACCTGACAGCTGGGAAGATGCAGCACAGCATCTTGTGGGTTTTTTTTGTTTTTTTTTTTGTCATAAATCTGTAATGCACATTGTGCTTTCTTGAGGTACCTGCTCCCATTTTGAAAGTTTAGTGAATTATGATGCCCGTTGTAATGCTCTGTAATGTCTCATAAGTTGTTACAGCAGTTTTTGAGTTATTTAGCCAACATCACAACAAACCAGCATGACAAGACTCCTCAGGTCTTCTAGTTTCAGATGATACCAGCATCTTCAGTCTAGTGAGCCTGCTACAGCCCGTGAAAGAGAATAATGGTGGCCTGGGACACGACTGTCCCTGTGGAGAGGTTTTAAATGGATAGTTTGGATTATTTGAAGCGGGGTTGTGTGAGGTACTATGTACTCTTGTCGACGGGGTCAGCAACAAAACGCATTTTAGCCACTTTAAATAGAGGTTCACCTAAATAAATAAATATCAGTACACTAAGCATACACTATATTTAGAATATTTTTCGCCACTTTACTTTGCTGTCAGACCCCCTTTTCTGACGGGAAAGTGCCATATTATCAGCCAAATATCACTCTCTCCAAATAAACCAAACTCCATGGGCAAAATCAGTCATTTTACCTCACAGAACACAGAAGTGTCTGCACTGCTGCTGCGTCGATTTGTTAGTTGTTTGCATTATTATGTGACTTTAAAGTTTTAAGAGGTTAGTTCGGGTTCACCAAAGTCACACAATAACACAAAGAAACTAACAGATCGAGGCAGCGGTAAACCAGCAACCACTGTGGTCTGTGAGCTAAAATGACTGATTTTATCTATGGGTTTTGGTTGCTTTCGAAAGAGTGGTATTTGTGGTGGTATAATAGTGGTTTTCTGTCACAAAAGGCTGCAAAGTAAAGCAATGAAAATATTAAACTAATACTGACGGCTAAAATACGTTTTGTTGCTGTTCATTGCTCAGCGTCTGAGGTGGTGCTCCTCTCTGCTTCTCCAAACTGGAGGAGTGCCGACTGCCATCTACTGCAGCTAATACACTTACTATTACTAAGTACCTCATACAACCCTGTCAAAAAATTCAAACTATCCCTTGAAGACAAAATGACACAGAATGCAAAACCTAGCTCTGACCTTTGTAAGACCATGGCATAACTTGATGTAACACAGGCAAAGACACACATAACACCACGTACCTGTTTTTTTTTCATATTCTACCTTGAGACATCATTTGTCTTCTTGCCCTGCTGTCTGTTCTTTTTAGTGCCTCTGCATCCACCCTCACCTCTTACTTCAGAAATTCAAAAACACTGAATATTTAGACTCATAAAAAGCTGCGGTCTCCCATGCAGCTTCTGTCAGCGTGTGCGCAACCCCTGTGATATCTTTATCTACCTCTACCCAGAGCTTCCTCAGAGCTGTCAGCCCCCAGCTCAGCCAAGCCAGCAACCTCTTCTCTTTGTCCTCCTACTGCACTGCAAGATAGCAGCAATCAAGTCCAAAGCCTTCACTTGAACTCCTTTTCTTTTCGAACATGCACAAGTTCGATTTGGATACTAACTTTCTGACACTTTTTTGCTGCGTGGAATCAAAGCACTGAGGGAAACAATCTGCGGGAGAGGCACTCTGCATTCCTGTGAACAATAGTGCTTTATGTTTGTCCAAGCTCATTGTGCAGTCCAAGTGTCAACAGAAAAACAAGGCCTGCTGCTGGTGAGCATTAAAATCAATCAGAGGCCTTGAGGCAGGGCACCTCTTGTTATTTCCAGATGTTTTGCATTGGTCGAAGCTCCTATAGTTGCTAAGTGACCGCTGAGAGACGGTTTGAAGCGTGGCCTATAGTTGAAAGTTGAAATGATGCATTTTTATGTTCTATTATTGTTCACACTGAGCGCTAGAGAAATATGCAAAGCTTCAAGCGCTGTCAGGAATGTGTAGCATTATTTCATTGATGGGGAAAAAATAAGCAGCTGCTTCTTGCTGATTTTTACATGCAAATGCGATGGAGAGTGAACTCATTTTAACCTTGACTTTGTGGAATATTTATAGTGTAGTGCTGATTGACATTGTGCTAAAGATTTGCACCATAATAAAAACTATAAGATTCTGATATAAGTACAGTGTAAAAATATTTTAAAAAGTACAGATTTTTTTTTAAACTCTGCAATGGAAATGATCCGTCGGTGCCGACATTGGTACTTTTTCTTATTGTGGCATTTTCTCTGGATGTTTTTGAGACAAAGGTATCAAAGGCTGGAGAACATGCACAACCTGATTTGACAGGGATTTAAATTTTATACCAAGATGGAACAAAGAGATAAAAAACAAAGATTATGACAAATGACGACACAGGAATAAAAATTATATGATTTGATAAAAGTAGTCAAATTGTGTCATAAATAAATAAATAAAATGGATAAAAACACAAAATATATGGATCCAAAAGATTTCTTAATGTAGAAACATGAACAAAATATTTCTTAACACTCTGTAAGTTATTTGAACTATTGTTTTGTAGTTTTTCCATCCTGAAAGACTGATGCCTTTCTGCTGCAAAAAGAATGTATTCTCTAGCTACTGTGTTTTTTATTTTTGATCAGTTTGAATAGGGTCATGCAAACAACAACCCCCTGTGCTCATTTTGAGGCAGTCCTCTAACATCAGTGCATGTCGTCACCATGGTTTGCACAGCGTGTAACATAACCTAATGATTTAATTACAGGCGCAGCGATGTGGAAGACAGAAGCCTTAGCTTTCCACTGCAAAAAAGAATGAATGGTCTAGCTATTATGGATTTTATTTTAGATTTAAATGGGATCAGGAGGCCATGTTTGTTTTTTTTACATTTACTCTTGCTTTGCATACGACACAATGAAGTATGGACTTGAAAAGACTAGTTTGTTGCATATTCAGAGTCTGGGAAGCAAAGCCGGTATTGATTTTCGATGCTTTTCAACTTCATTATAATGAGCCACAAGACATTTGCAAGCTGCACTTTGATGTCAGTAAATTGATGATTTTCAAACAAATATTTCCTGATTGAAAACACCTCTGGCCAGACAGCGTGTCGGAGGCCTGAACCTCGCTGAGCTAAATTGGTCCCCAGACGTAGTGATCAGACCAAAATCGATGAAGCCGCCACCGGTTGCTTGTTTTGCCTCATTCTTTTCTTACCTGACTTGGTGTGAGGTGAAAAACACAGAGGAGCTGCATGGGTTGTATTGATTCTTAAGAAGTGATTGTCTGAGATAAACAAAAGGAAACAGGTTTTAGTACTTCACTACCGTAATCTTATCTACTGTATATACTGTGCTCCAGTTTCACTCTGTGTAATAAAACCCCAAAAACACCAAGGAGAGGGCTTTTGAGTCAGATAAAACTAATTTTCGCTCTCTTCTCTCAAGTGTAACCAGCAAAACCAGATAAAACCCTAACCTTCGAATCCTCAGCCTGCGGCGCAGGCTCGCTTATCTCAACCTGTGGTGACCCCACCCTCTTCAAGTCTTCTCTTGGTCTCTTTTTTCCCTCCTGAATCAGCCTTCGCCACGCTGCCCCCGTCACCCCACCGCCACTGCCGCCTCCCTCACCACCCACGCTCAGACTGCTGCAGTGCCCTCACGGGTTTAACCACGGCCATTCATAACCATGAGAACGGTGACCTCGACCACCCGAGAAATGTCACCTGGGATTCGTGTGACCACGTGCAGCGGATGATAATGAATCTGAGATCCGTGCCCCACAGATTTGTAGTTGTGGGAGCACTATTTTCAGCGCTCATGTAATCAAGAAAACTTCACCTCCCACTGCTCTCTGCTTGAGCTTGAACTTACAGTATCTACGTAAAGCTCACATTTCATGCTCAAGGTTAAAGAAGATTGTTTAGCTGCAGAAATATTCAAGAAAACAATAAGGCTTTGATTCTTTTTTAGGCCTTTAGCAAGAAACCTGCTAAAAGTGTTGTTAAATCAATAGCAGCCAGCAGTGCCGTCTAATCGAGTTTATCAAGAGTGAAACAAAAAGGCCCATTAGATGGACATCCATCATCGCCATCGCCCCTCCTGAGACAGAGATAAGATATCAGTCTGCCATCTCCACCACATGAAGGTCACCACGCTCCAGCCCCCCAAGACCTCAAGGTGGCGGGTCACAAACGGCAATCTGTGGTGCAATCACCGCTCGCTGTCACTCTCTCTCCCCACCATGCAATTTGGCTCAGAGGCAGCTTTTATTACTGCAATGGCAGCTTGCTGGTCTGTAAAGATTGCTGCACGAGCAGAGACCAGGATGGGAAATGATGGAAGAGGACAGCAGAGAGCGGGCAGGAGAGGGGAGGAGAAGAGGAGACAGGAACAGAAAGAGGACGAGATGGACTGAATGAAGGTGTGAGACAGTAGAAAGGAGAGTGCAAGACAAAACAGTACAGACAGATGTTGACTTGGGACTTGCCTAATAAGGCCCCAGGGTGTTATTATAGTAACTATCATAACTGTTAACATGGCAGTTAGAGTTAGGACCTGATTTAGAGAAAAATCTATTACATATGACCAGTTTCTAATTCAGTATTTCCTGTACTAATTTAAACACAGGCATCTTAACTTCCCAAAATCTTAAATAAACTCTCCAGTCTTTAGCTTAACTGTTAAGCTGTCCTAACTTTCATTTCTCCACCTGTAGTAGTAGCTAACAGTAATGTTTGCTATCAGCAGCTAATGGTAGTTTTTGCTAACAGCAGCTAACAGTAGTGTTTGCTATCAGCAGCTAATGGTAGTATTTGCTAACTGCAGCTAACAGTAGTGTTTGCTATCAGCGGCTAATGGTAGTGTTCGCTAACAGTAGCTAATGATAGTGTTTGCTGTCAGTAGCTAATGGTAGTGTTTGCTAACAGCAGCTAACAGTAGTGTTTGTTATCAGCAGCTAATGGTAGTGTTTGCTAACAGTAGCTAATGATAGTGTTTGCTGTCAGTAGCTAACAGTACTGTATGCTAACAGTAGTGTTAACTAACAGTAGCTCATGGTAGTGTTAACTGCAACTAACACTACAATTTTGCCTGGGAGATGTAAGGGTTCTTCCTAAAGGGCTGGGGTTCTACCCAGAACCATTTGCTTTTGAAGAAACCTTTTTTGATGAAAGAGTTTTCAAGGGTCCATAAGAAGGGTTCTGGGTGAATCCATTCAGAGATGATTCTAGGTCTAACTCTTTAGGTTGGGTTTTACGTACAACTCTCGATATGGTTCCACATTGAAGCTTTATAAATGGTTCTATCAGGAACCAAAAAGGGCTTTCCCAAGTGGGCAAAGTGGAGAACCTTTTCATAGTTTCTAGTTAGCATCTTTATTTCTAAGAGTGCAGGCTTGTTCCTGATTTAATGAGAAACTGACCTGGTGGTCCAACGATTTCATGAGTTAAAAACTTCATGTAGTTGCTTTTAATCATAGTCAAGAGACAAATGAATGCTATTGGACAAACAAAAGTCACTTGTTCACTGTCTTTTCCTTCTTTGTCTTTTTTCTGTTCCTTTTTTGGAGTCTCCTTTTTGTTTCTCCTCACACTTGTTGCCTTTTTTCCGCATCAACTGTCATCCACCAGCTTTGGCTGCGGGGGCGTGGGGTCTGCAGCGGCGTCAGGAGACACGGGGGCATATGTCCGACTCCTGATCCCTTTATGTAAGGGGGTTTTTGGAGGGGAGGAAGCGCCTGGTCGGGGTTGGGTCATAAGCCGAGGCTAATTGGCAGCAGGCGACCGGGACCCCGTGGGGACAAAATGAGAGGTGAGGAGGGCAGGGGGCCATACTACCACTACTTCTCTCAGGGGAGGGCTGTAAGTAAAAAAACATTGCATGACTAGATCTGGTCCTGTTGAGTCCAATTTAGGAGGAGGAGGGAGTTTGGGTGCAACTCTGAAGGGGGGGGGGGGGGCGCAGAGGAACAGATGCAGAGTGTTGCTAACAAAGGTTGCCATGACACAGTGGTCGATAACATCCCCAGCCTGTTGCTCTGAGAGTGTTTGTGTGTGTGCAGACCAGTAAATCATTGATGAATAACTGTAAGTTTATTCAGTCCAGAAGGTTAAACATACTATTACTCTTACAAGCAGGCTTGCAGAGTAACAGATTACATGTAACGGATTACGTAATTAGGTTGCAAAAAAAGTCAATTGTATTCCATTACAGTTACAGAAAAAAAAAGTAATCAGATACAGATACATTTAGTAAAAATATTAGCAGGAGTAAAATTTTAATAATAATGTTAAAACTGGTCTCACATGAAAAAATGCCTTCACTGGTGGAAACTTTATTATTTTATCATTAAATAAGAAAATAGAAACACCATCACTGTAAATCTAACAATGAAGCTAAAACATAATTTTGGGCTAAACAGTTTGACCATATTTAGTATTAAGGTAAATCAAAAGTAACAGAAACTAATCAAGATACATTACTTTAATATATTGTTAATTTGATTAGGTTACTGACTACATTTTTTAACGGGTAATTGTGTTGGAATAGATTTTTACAGAAACCCTCTCAACCCTGTTAATCACAGGTATGGATGATGCCATTAAAATGTCAGTCTATAAATTAAAACAAATCATGTGTTTATCTAACAAAGGTTTCAAAAATCTGTATCATCCTTCCAACTGGATACACATTTGAAGCATTTTATCATTAATCTGCCAGGGATTACTTATCTTGCATCTGTAAAGCAGGTCTTGTGTAATCAAGCTGAGTCCCGGCAGGCTAATAACGTCTGTTTGAGTGATGTCTTGAGGCCTCAACCAATGAAGCGCGAGCACAAAAAAAAAAAAAAATCTGTCAAACGTGTCTGCATGTGGTTAAAAGGACAGTCACCACAAGCAACGAATTACGAGAAATCATCCCGCTGGATTTGTTTTGGATTAGGCCAATTTCCTACAAGACGTCAGTAATCTCTGGGGGACGCAGGTTTTAAGTCTTTTCCGAGGCTGCGGAGACACAATCTGGTCAACATCACTCCCCATCTGTGGCTCCGCACCGTCGCTGGTCTGCTCCAACACGATGCACGAACTGCCAGACGCGAGCCGGGCGGCATTTACAACAAATACAACCTGCTCGTTTCTGAGCCGCTCTGCAGAGTCGCTGCAAACTGCTGACTCACAACACAAAACAGTAATTTAAAAACTGTGCAAATCCTAGATGTTTACTAAGATCCTTCTGTTATCTGTTGAAACCCAAAATAATATTTGAAATAGCAGTAAGCTTAATATTTCTAAAATTATGATTTGTTATGTGCTTTAAATTGAGAGGTGCCCCAAACCCTAACCCCTAAATTTCAGTTATAAAAATGATATGAAAATGATTTTTCCATTGCTGTTCTTTTTAATGTCTTTTTTTTTAATGTCTTTTTTGTGTTTTCTTAGTAAATCATGAATCTTTATGTAAAAGATTTTCATTTCACTACGGAAACAGTAGATTTGGGTCCATGGGCTTCAACTGATCTAATTATTTATACTAAGGAAGATGTTATTATAGTGTTATAGTGTTATGCCCTTTATTAAGAAAAAAATGATTAAAAATACAATGAATCTGAAAAATTATGCTTAAAAACTTTAAAATTAATGTTGTTTTTGTTAATTAATTTGAAAAAGTTAAAAATAAAACTTTTCAAAATAATTTTACAATGTAGATGTAAACAAAATCTTATTGGGTCGATATAAGCCTTCTTATTACTCAAGACTTTTATTTTCAGATGTTTACCTCTCTGACTTTGAACCAATTCTGTAGATACCTATACTGAAACCAAATATGTCTTCATACTGTATGTTCTGTACCTGGTGTACTGGCATCAAATTGTCCCGGTTGTTCTCAGGAGCGAGAATGAGGGGAAGAGAGATTAAGTGACCGGGTCCAGTAATGCTCTCGGTCCACGCATTGGCCAGATTATGACCGGGCTTGGCTCCAAAGCATGCTGTTTCATGCTAATTGCAATTGACTGTTATATAATACCATTTGTAGAGTCGGTTTAACATAAAATCACATACGCTGTATTGAGATTGACATTTTTACGATGTAAATTCTGCAGCGTGTGTAAGACTTTTCTTTTCGTGGAAGCCAGATCACGTTTTTCTGCTGCCGGCCTCCAGATTTATCCGGCCAATCTGTCTTTATTTCTCAGCCTGCCTGTCTAGCCACTCATGCATTCCCCCTCTCCGTTCTTTTCTCCATGCAAGCATCCATAATCCTTCGCTTTGTCTGGCACCAGGGTTCGGATCGATCGAGCATCCGTTCCCCTGCAGCTTCCTGCAACCTGGGCTTGTTTTCCCAACTTGGATCGATACTACGTCATAATAATCCTCCCCCTTTCTCCTCCCCTGTCTCCCTGATGCAGCAGCAACACCTCCTTCATACATCTTTGTCCTCAGGCATCTGCATTTTGCACCGCGGAGCAGCAGCACACGAATGGGTCTCGTCTGACAAAGGGCGCATCGATTTCTCCGGAGCTGCGCGTAACACCGGGCACCATTGATCCGAGCGGTGTTGAAATAGTGTTACTTATTGAGACGTGATTACATGCTAAATGGGGTTGTCCATAATGGGCCATTTGGACATACAATAGAAAACTGTCATGTACTGTAGGAGCACACCAGGGGGACAGTGTGCTGCCAGCGGCTCTGCTGCAAAAAGGATGTTGATTTCCCAAGCACTTAAGAACACCATACACTGACATTTCTGAATAATTGATGTCATATGAGAATATGGAGGGGACCAAACAGCTCAATCCACCTCATGCAAGAACTTTCTCTGACTTTTCTTTGTACAGTGGGCTTGTAGGAGTGCGCCACGTCAGATTTAGCAAACTCTCCTTACTTCAGAAAACTGTGTAAATGACCCACCTGTTGTATTTGAGCACACGTTATAATTTTGAGTAATTTTTACTCGTTCTGCTAAGAGGAGAGCCGCAGCTATCAAATCTGTTCAACAGAAACTGCTTGCAAAATTAAAACGTCATTATTTGTTTTGCTTTTTGATGGCATGGGATTACGTGTTACTTTTCCATCTCCCTCTTGGAGTGTGTGTGGGGTCACTCTTAAGGCTTGTTGCATTTGCCAAAGTTAAATCAAACCCATCGTTTTTGTTGTTTAAGCCGTTCCTTGATTTATCCTTTATTTTTCAGGACAGAAAAGGCAAATGTTTCATAGCTGCGTTGCACAATGTAACTTCTTATCTGCCTTTTTGGCTACTTGTAAACACATAAATTGCTGTTTTAATATTATGTCACATTGAAAAATTGTTATGAACCACAATGTTATTGCTTGTTTTTATGAATACATTTGTATTGTTTATTATAGATCATGTTTGGGTGGTGTTTCATCATTCTCGGTGGATTTTGAGCAATTATTGGACTGGAAAACACCAAACCATTCTGGCTGCACTAGTGGTGTCCACCCCTATCATAACAAAGTTCTTGCATGAGGTCCAGTTTTCTGTTTTGAGTCAAAAACGTCAAGCCTCTTGACTTCTTCCTCGTTCAGCACACGTGTGGATTTTCTCTGCTGTAAGTGTCCTGTAGCTCACCTATAGGGACCATCCTGTTGATGATGAGGTCAGAGAAGACACAGGTCCACTCTGCTGAAAGCTCACAGCACTCTCACACCTCCCGCCTTCTCCCATGAGCGCTGCAGAGAGGCGAGAGGACAGAAACATGGTATGGCGGGTAATTGCTTTGGTTTTTGACGCCCGCTCCGTCTCCCCCCGACCCCCCCCCCGCCCCACTCCCCCCCCCCCCCCCCCCGCTCCCGTCTTCTCAATCAATCTCTTTCTTATTTCTGCTTTCTTCTCTCCCTTCACGCTCCTTCTCCTCTTTGGCCTTTGGCTCGTTACCCTCTCCTGCTATTCCCTCACCGTCTCCGTCAGCTGTCCTCGTCTCTTGACATTCCCCGAATTACCTTGTTTACCTGTTTTCTGCCCCGCCTCACCTCCCTGTCACCCCACACCTCCCCTCTGGCGCCTGCGCTCACAGCTGCCGGCGGTCCTGCTGCTCAAGAGCCGCTGGATGAAAATGCCAAATGAGGAGTTAATTGTCTCATTACCGATGTGGAGTCTGGACCACCCTCATTAATTTAAGAGCTGATGAGGTAGTATTGACCTGAGTGTGTGACTGTGAGAGTGTGTGATCCTTAGTGTTTTGTTCTGTCCTCCTCTCTTATTGGGTGTTTGCACAGCATGGTGTGATGGCTGAATTTAGGCTTACATTACCACATGATATATTAAACAATAATCAATAGCTCCGTATTCCTCTAATCACTCCATCCAGGCACCAGTAAACAACTCCAATATCAAACCAAACATCAAATCCTCCCCCGGAGAAAACATCCATTTCATTCTTGCCACATTCTGTGTTTCCTCAAAGGGCAAACAACATGAGTTTCATTGTGGCCGTGTTCTGGTCAGAATCGATATCTCATCATATGTGATTATTGTTCTCTGATCATAAGACATTTTATTTGTCACTGTAGGCGTACAACAAAAGTATGTTCAGTAACTCCCGGGGACTCGCAGTGGCAAGAGCAAACGAGATAAAAACAAGATGAATAAACAAGATAAATATGATGAGTTAGTGTCCTCTATCTACTGTGTTATAAATAAAGGCACTTGGATGAGGCAGGCGAACAGTGACTGTGCAAACAAAAAGGTATAGCACAACAATTAAATAGGTAAAAACAACATCTCGATACCAAATCTGATACCGAGATAAAAAACAAAAGTAAAGTAATAAATCTCATGTACATATTTTGATGAGAAAGGACAGTAGCCTTCTGCTATGAGCTGCAGTTGCATTAAGCCTAAACATGATAGGCTTTAGAGTTTAGCCTTTGCAAACATCGTGCAATAAATTCCAGCTGTCTCTACCAAAAAGTAATGTTACTGTGTGTTTCAGGATAAGGATAACAAGGATACATTGTTTATATAATGTTCATATATCGTCTTTGAGATGCTTCGCTAAGTTGGAAGTGTTTCCTACTTTCATCTGAAAACTTCAATAGCAACTTTTGTACACTGTGTTTTGCAAATTTATTATCATTCTCAGATAATTGGCCACAACCACAAAGTACTCTCATGACGGTCTGTTCACACTACCGGCAACTTCAATGGAAGCTGGCAATATGAGGCCAGAAACTTGCGTCTGACATCTCAAACCCAAGGTGTTAAAAAAGTTGAGCTGGCCACAACTTTTTCTCAATCAATCACGTTTTTGTTTTGCCACTTCCGCCTCCTGTCTCCGCGCGATTCCTGTGTCGTGTAAATGATGGAAGAAAAACGTATTATTGCTGCTAGTTTCCAGTTTTATTTAATCCTATTTTCTGACTGCGATGTATCTGGCGTAGTTGGGCTGCTTTGTAGTTATATCACTGGTAGTGTGAACATATGGTTACCATTTTTCTTTTCGATGAGTTTAGGCAGAACTGTCGCTGAAGCTGCAGCTGCAATTTGTTGTTGACACCGATGCCTCCCAGCACAGAACATCTTGTTGTTCTTCCAGGTGTTCTTCCTCTTCCCTCTGCATTTAAGACTAGAACACTTGTAAGAATATACGCTGCCTCAGTCAGGTCTGGAAGAATTGCATCCTAGGTACCTAAAGCACTAGAAAAATGAGGACTGTCAGGTTTTCGATTTTGGCACTGGATGTGTTTGGTTGTTGTGACGTCCCTGTATGTGATAAAATTTCGGAGTGCATTAGCTGCAGTTTGGGGTTGGCGGTAATGGTGGCGGCGGAGGCTAAGGGCTCTATTAAAGTCCTGAACAGATGTGTACAGGGACAGATGCAGACCCCCTGGACACCTATGAGTGCTGTTTATTCTACTCCCCACACGTTCGCGCCAGCAGTGGCAGCGTGACGGGTCTGCGCGGTCACAGGAAATGGGGTGCACGTGAATGTCCGCACAGATCCCACACCCTCTGATGACGACATTTTATGTCACACAGACCCCAGCAGACAGATGTGGAAATCATAATACCGGCTTAACGTGGGAATATTTACAGTCTTGAGTCCTCAAAAGCTACGGGAGGGTGGGGGTGATGGAGGCTGCAGCTCTGGGGAAGAAGCTGCTCCTCACTCTGTTAGATCAGGCTTTGATGGCAAGGAGACAAACACACTGTGACCGGGGTGCGTTGGGTCCAGATCCTCATTGTCCACTCACTGTTCATATACACTAACCTCAAAAATGTGTTGTTAAAAACAATTATTTAATCGGAGTTGTTGGCCTGATCGCTGCTTCTCCGATTCTCAATTTTCATATTTACATCAAATGATAAAAACATGAAAGATCAGTCATTTTCTGAGAGAAAATAGGTAGAAAGTTCAGTCTGTTTTGCTGGAGATGAAACCTAAATTAAAAATATGGTATGCATGTCCCCTCGTTCCTTCTGGGTGTAATTGTGTCAGTGAGAAATATTTGATCAAAATTTCATATCTTGTTGCTCAGATCTCATATTCAGGTTGTAGCTACAGGTTTTGAACATCAAGAACGTTTCAGAAGTGAAGTAATTGTACCTTTTTTAGCAAACAGATGCTGGTAACACATCGGTGGAGTGGATTTTAGGGTGCGGGACGGATCCAAATTCAGAACATTTGAATCGAGGGTGTCGTGCGCTGTGCAGATTGTAAAGCCCTCTGAGACGAACTTGTGATTTTGGGCTTTATAAATAAAACTTATTTCAAGTGACTTGAGATCAGATGAGTGCGGTGCAGATTTGTGTGATTCACATGGGATCCTGTTTGCATACTTTTTCAAAAATTTCACAGGACCTGTGTAATGTTCATAAAAAGTTATCATTGACAAAATGAAGTCTGGATCCTTAAGGTGCACATCCAGTACTTCTGAACACTCTATTTTCCATTTACATAATAGTGGAGCAGGGCCTTTAATGTGTTGAGTCTGCATGTTCTCCTCGTGTCTGCGTGGGTTTTTCTCTGAGCACTCCGGCTTCCTTTCATAGTCCAAAGACATGCAGGTTAATAGGATGAGTGGTGTCTCTAAATTGCTCATGAATGGTGACTGTGTGTGTGAATGGTGGTTTGTCTCCATGTGTGTGAGCCCTGTGATGAACTGACAGCGTGTACTCTGCCTTCTGCCCAAAGTCCCTTCAAGGACAAGCAGTTATGGATAATGAATGAATGAATGAAGTAATAACAGTATTTTATTGTAATAAAATAATGCACAGACCGCAGACAAAAGCACTTCTTGTGCAGCTTAAAGAATTGTTCAGAAAGTCAGTTGTGTGCCAAGATGTTTTATGTGAACTGATTAAAGGAGCTTTATGTAAGAAATTTGGTTTAAAATATTTAAAGATTAGCTAAAATTTGCAATAAAATGTGAATGACGTTTAGGCCTATGTATTGTCTTTCTGACTTTTTCGCTGCAATACCATGAGTGGCCCATGGGAAAATTGGCAGAAAGGCTGAGATTCCTGTTTATTTCTATTTATCTGTCTATGTGCAAACCCCAACTTTAACACTGCCCCTATTTTGTTTGTAGTATGAATTTGACACGTTGCCAATTACATATAGCTCCTTAAACTCTCTGTTTTGCATTATATCCTGTAATTCACCTGATCACCTCAATATAGATTTCCCAAGGAAATATGATGTAACCTCATTAGCGTTGTACAACTATTGTTTTCAATTACTCACAGGCCTGGATCCAGGTGCCTCAGAGCTGCTCCCCTCTCAGTCTGTTCCTTCCTGGCTTTGTAAGGAGGTTTTTTTTTTTGTTTTTTTTTTGGCTGTAGAACGACTTCTCTCTGAGGAGCAGGACTGGATCCTGGAGAGGAGGGGCCCCTGACGTGCTCCTGCTGCCTCATTGGTCGTAGGCGATGATTTCATGCTCGCTGTGTGATTGTCAGCAGCTTAGGGAGCGTCAGGAGCGGATGTTGTTTTGTGGAAATGTCAAGGCCTTACATCATTAGCCAAGGTGGAATCATGTGAAAAACGCCTGCCCTCTTTTGCTCGCACACATGCGTGCACGGATTAGTTTGACTCAACACTGCGAGTGAAAGCCTTTCAGAACCTCCAGTTCACTTAATTGACTAAGCTGTGAGTTGTAACTAAGAAGCACTGACAAATCAAGGTCTCTTCATTTCATCATGATTGTCACGGGCTTCTACCTTCACTCTCACAACACAGGCGTAGTTGCAGAAACAGACGTGTGACATTTACTGTGTTGACTTCCCAGACTGCAGATTTATGCTAAAGATATGTGGTCAAAAACAGCTCTGCAATTACTTAAATGCTGACTCCTCCACCCTCGAGGAGGCTCTTTATAAATCTCCTAAAAAGTTCCTCGCATCAGGCTTATTGGTTACGTAACATACTAGGGCTGCAGGATATTGCGATTATTTTGACAGATATTACCAACACTGAGTGCTCACCACCCCTGACCCCTCAGGCAGCACTGCATTAAAAACCCTCATAACTGTTTAAGGGATACTGCACGAGCTCGGGAACGCTTTGGAGAGCTGTTGTCAGCAAACAGTCTGTCACAGCATCTATAAATGCAAGTTAAGACTCTATAATGCAGATAGAAAGACATATATCAACAACAACCAGAAACACTGCAGAGTTGAAAAGTGTTCTGTGGCCTGTTGAGTCCACATTTGTTCATGGAAGTCATGGACGTTGCTTCCTCCAGGCTAAAAAGGAGAAGAACCGTCCAGATTGTTACCGGCATCAAAAGCCAGTATGGGTGGTGTGTTAGTGCCCATGACATCGTGGGTATCTGTCACATCTGTCACATCACAGCCAAGACACGTTCTGCACGTGTTCTGACAGCGCTGCTTCGTAGTAACAGTTAGAATCCAGGCACTTGACTGATCCACTTGCAGTCCAGACATGTCTCCCATTGAAAATATGTGGTGCATTATGAAGCACAAAACACGACAACAGAGATCCCGGACTGTTGAGCAGCTGAAGTCGTATATCAAGCAAGAATTGGAGAGAATTTCACTTTCAAAGCTTCAGCAATTAGTGTCCTCAGTTCCCAAATGCTAATTGAGAGTTGGGAATGATTGTTTTTGCATCACAGTTCTGATTTTCACTGAGAAAAAAAATATTAAAATGATGTTGATGTGATATTTCTTGGGGTCTGCACCAAGCAAACATATTCATGTGTAGGTCAGGGGATCTGTGCAGCACTACATTATGCAGTTCCTGTGACTTGGATATTGCACGTGGCCATGGTGCGATTTCAATGTTTGGATTAATTGTGCAGCCCTCTAACATACTGAAATAAATGCAGTTCTCTTGCCATCAGAGTATTTAACTGTTCGCCAAACAAACAAAGTTAATAAAAAGAGAAAATTCTGTATTTTTAACACGTCTTTCCCAGACAACAGACTTTCTCTGTGTCGGTCTGTGCACAACCCAAACACTCACAGTGATTTCAAATTAACTTGCAGTCTAACAATGAAATGAAAGAGGTCAGAGCTAACAATGTGGACTAACAGTGCAGAGTGTAGCCAAGGCCGCTGAGGCTCACCTCTCTTCCACTTCAGAGGTTCTCACAATAGAGCCTCATTCTGCTGCCGGTCTCCCTCTGTTTGCTCTGCCTTCCACAGGCCACTGCGCCCAGAACTAATCACTCCAGAGCCGCTGCTCATCTCAGCCCGTACGATCACGGGGCAGGCTGTCTGACCGCGCCATCAAAGGGAATTCTTCAGTCTTAATGTGTGGAATCTGTACGCTGTGAAACTTTTTATGTTGGTGTCCAGATCAAAAATCATATGGCGTTTAAAAAATGGTGATGACGCGTGTGTGCACGTGCAAATATGATCCAGACATCCCAGTGTGATTAATTCATGTACGTTCTCTAACATGTTTATTCACCTAATAGCTTCACCACAGCAGACATGATAAGAACATTTTGCACTTTAAAGGTGCCCTGTGGAGTTTTCTTGTAAACAAACAAATGTCATGTTTACATTCAGTGTTTCTCACTAAAATGTGTTTATCCTTGAGCTTAAACAAATGTATTGAATGCATTTCCTTCCTCATAAAACAAATCCAGAGTATTTTAAATCCTGCATTGTTTACATCCATGTTTGCTGGCAGTCTTCCTCTTCCCTGCCTTTGTTGGTGCAGCGATGCATGTCATTGGAATAGTGTGAAGTCTTGCGCGGGAGTGTGTGTGTGTGTGTGTGTACCGTGACACCGCATGCATGCAAGGACACACGTGTATGTGTGTTTGCACGAGACAAACAAAATGAGTGCTCCTTCGTAGAAACAACAGCTCCATAACTCTATTGGAGGTTGAAAACTCCACAGGGACCCTTCAATTATATTCCCCACAGTAACTTATTTATGTTGGTAGATGTGTGTCACTGAAAATAGGAAAACTCTTGAGTCTTTTTTCAACTTTCCAGGGTTCAAAGTTAATGTTTTTCTTTTTTCATTTTTCAATTTACTTGCCCAAATTAAATTTTTACCTGCCCCTGTACAAATTGTTGTATTTATTAGTGGTTATCAAATAACAGCAAAGACTAAAAGTTAATTGTCATGTTTAATATAAAACATCAAAAAATAGTGAAACTGTCCAGTTTCTCAAAGTATAAAGTGATGTCTTTAAATGTCTTGCTTTATTTATTCAGTTGAATATGATAATAAACACAGAAAAACAGGAAATCTCATATTTGAGAGACTTTTTTACTAGCCTGACATGATATTTTACCTGCCCCAGGTGATCCTTATTGTTGAGATCTGCTGACAAGTCTGTTCTAGCTCTATCTGCCTTTAACCTGTTAGTCATTATGTCCATGTTACTGATGATTGTTAAGCAAAAATATCATTGTGTGAAACCACCAATAGTCATCCATTTAACATTGTTGCAGTATTTATTAAATATCAATATTGAGGCATTTGATATTTGATTTTGTCAGTATCATCCAGCCCGAACCTCTTAATGCAGAGGCTTTATTTATTTTATTACATTACTTATTAAAAGGAGGTCGCATAGAATAGTCTAAATATGTATGAGTATTGAGGGATTTTACTGTTTTTCCCACTTTTGCTGAGTCAAAACCTAATAAATGCCTTTGGTCAGACCTTTCTTATGTATTTGGTGTGGTATGAAGTTATGTCAGATAGCAATATTAGGCAATAGGCTGAATTTTTGTCAGTTTTTCCAAGCTTTGTCTGAAGGGAGGCACAAACCCCTGCCTTAATGCAAAACTACAGCTTTAAGTTTTATTATATTAATGCAAAAGTTAAGTCAGGCTCAACATATTTGCTGTCCAATAAACAGATGGAGTCTTCTTTTTCCTGAAGTGCTCTGTGTCCAACATAATGGTGCCGCTGAAATGAATGAGTAGGCTGCATGTTTTTGACACAGTGCTAATGTTGCTCTGACTGTGGCCTTAGTCCAGCAAGCACCAGCGATCCTTATCTTTTCCCCACCCGGCTGCATTGTGTGCATGGCAAAACAACCTTATCAGCCTCTGTTATGATGGATCAGGTCTTCTCATCACGCGTTTCCATTCTCGCCTCCTCTTCGCAGCGGGTTTTTACATAATTGGGCCTGTTAGAATGCAAGACATTTACCAGCGCCATCCTGCACCCACCTTCTGCACTAACCAGTCATGCCCTTTGTAGTTTCTAAGAATTCACCCCGCTCCCCGACCCAGCGAAAGCATTAATTACCAGTCGAGGGCACATTGTTGTGTCTTATCTCGCTCTGGCACAGGGGCTCGTCAGACAGTCGTGACATTTTTGGGGAAGGTCATTTCACAAAGAGCAAAAGCAAATGAGAGCGACACCCTGTGAAAGGCCACGATATAACATGAGATCTACAGCTGACACTTTCACAAAAGTCATTGTATCCCAATTACACGCAGCTCTTTGGCGCTTTGTGCGTCGCGCGCCGCTCTCAGGCAGGGCCCGCTGATCTTATGCAGAGCACATGGCGGCGGCACGGCTCCGTACGCTTGACCTTGACTCCTGCTGTCGATACGTGTCTGAGTGAGTGAGCAGAACACAGATGCCTCTCAATCGTGAGCGCACCCTGCGCTTGACACATCTGAGCACTTAAATGTGCATTCACATGAAAACGTTGTGTGAGAGCAGGATAAACATGCTGCTGACAGCCTGATCAGACTGAGTGTGTGTCTGTGTTTTGTGGGCGGCCAGTGAGGATATTTTTATTAGGGGTGGGAGAAAAAAATCTGTTCTGTTAAGTATCATGATTCTTTTTTTTATGATTCCTGAATTAATTTTTTGCTTGGTCCATTAGCTTGATGCTAACACATAATGAAAATTCCCATTGAAGCGCTAAGAGAAATTCACATTAAATCGTGCTAATATTATCTTAACAAACGGATCCATTTTTCTTCACATGCTGAACTTAAAACCACTTGTGTGCTCAGACTTTAAAGCATACATTTCCTACAGTAACCTCACAGGGTCAAATCTCAAACTCAAAATACAGCTGCTACTTGGAGGAGACACTGGGTGTCAGGAGAGGGCAGCACACATATTTATATTTTATTTTAATTTATAATGAGGTTATGACATTTTATATCCGAAAGGTCAAAGGTCAGCTTCATTCTGACATCATGAAAAATAGTCCCTAAGTGAAGACAGCATGTTTCTCTGTAAATTATACGCTGGAATCACACTTAATGCCTTTAATTAAATTCTGTCACAGTTACAGGTGTCCCACAGAATAACAAAGAATACAGTCTAGTAGTATTCAGTTAAATCTGATAAGAAATGAAGAAAAGTAGCTGCTAAATGCAGCATTTTCAGCCATTTTGCATGAAAAATTATAATAACGATTAATTGATTATCAAAATATTTTAGTAGTTCAGTTTTTTTTTACCACTTGTCTTACAGGGCAGTGAAGTTGCCACATTTACTTGCCTGACATGGCGTGTTACTTGCCCTGGGCAAGCAGGCAATCCTCATTGTTGAGCCCTGACTTTTATATTGAATTCTTTCAAAGTCACTACATCGTATGAATCTGGACTAGGGATGTTCCTGCCTACTCATTTGCCTGTTGGTTAAACACAAAGTTTAATTTAGACTAGTCGACTAGTCTGACAGTAAATAAACACTCGAAGCAGTTGAAATTTATGGGTTGATAATGTTAAACAGTGTCTGGAAAAATACTGTGTGTATTAAGAGCCATATGAAGCTGTTAATCACAGTCTACAATCACCAAACCGTATGGTGGTGACGTTTAATCCCTAGTCTGAACAGACATGGATGTAACCTGCAACTTCTAGAAAACTGCTGTTTTATACGATCATTGACAGCTGACTTCTCACTCTCCTTAACCAGGTGATCAAGAGCCGCTTCAGTTTGAAATCTTCTTTAAGGTCGAAACAACGTATGTGGAGGTCATGTTCATGTTGGCAGAGCAGAATCTACTGAGTGCACTCTTCTAGTTTACATGTGTGTTTGTTGTGTGGAGGTGAGGGAGCTGCAGATGAATGTGTTTACTGGGAGAATGGTTTCGGTTATAAAGTGGAGGTTGTTGTGTAGGAGAGAGCCATTCACACGGGGGCCTTGAATGTGTAACAGTGAATAATCGTGCGAGCGGCAGGTGCAGCAAAACATCCAGGTTCTTATGTGCCCCTCATCCTCCTCAGCAGTCATCCATCGCCAGTCTGAGACCCGTCCTCACCCAGCTTCCTCATTTAACCACGGCCTCAGATTCTCTCCGTGGCCTGGGATTGTTTTTAAATTACTCTCGTGTCCCTGTTGGCAATCACATCTCCAGCCCTTGCGTTGAATATAGATTACAAACCAGAATAGGCGGACAAGTGACACGCTGCGAAATCAGGTGTGTGTGTGTGTGTGTGTGTGTGTGTGTGTGTGTGTGTGCTTGCAGCAGTATCTCTCGTCACGGCTGACTCTGGCGAAATCACGCCTCTCACATTAAAACATTGCTCGTGTGTATTTTTGGCTCTTGTTCTGTTTTCTCCTTTTACTCAAAACATCCCACTGCTTTTTTTTTTCCCTGTTTTTTTTTTTTCTGAGAGCCATCTTTTGCCACGGTGAATTTATTCATCAACATCTCCTTTGGGTTTTGTGAGTAGGATGACAAGAACATTTATTATATTTGTCATTTTTGTTCTTAAACAGTATCCAAAAAAAGAAAGAAGCGAGGGCCCTCGGCAGAAGACTGTGCATGTTTTTTTTTTTGCAGCCGTGATGAAATTAAAATGGAAATCCTTGCCCTTTCCTCTCATTGAATGTTTCATAGAAAAGTTTTCATTGTTTGATCGCAGTTTCACCCATGAGGTCAAACGTACCACATGCTGCCAGAGGCTTTTTGTTGCGGTACAATGGTATACTGAAGGAGTTTATCGCCATTCAAGTAGTCAGTTGTCTGTGTGCATGAGTGTAACTCCTGTATGGACCATTCAGTGCAAACTGCTGTCACACAACCAAAAAACTAATTTAAAAAACATTAAGAGTGTAAATCTTACAAGTTTACGAAGATCCCCCTATTATCTATCAAAATCCCAAATAATATTTGAGATAGCAGTAAGGTGAAGGAAGTGAAGGAAGTCAAAAACATTAACCAGTTTTGTTAATCCAAAGTATTTTAGTAAAAACTCCATGACACTTAAAGCAACTAACTGTTTTCTCGACTAATCGATTAATTAATCCTGTCACTATCTTGTCAGTTGAAAAATAGGTCCCAACATGTGGTGCACGCAGACACATGTTTTTCAAGTCTCTCCTGTAACAATTTTTTTCATTATCAATCAATCTGTCAGTCATTTTCACGATCAGTCGATTTATAAAAGGTGAAAAATGTAAATGACGAGATGACGTCCTCAGAAACCAGAAGGAAGACAGAAAATATTCAGGTTTGAGAAGCCAAAATCAGAGAATTTTGACTTGTTTTTTTCCAAAAAAAAATTACTCAAACTGATTAATAGTTGGCGATTCATTTGATTATGAATTAATAATCATTGCAGCTCTAGTTACAAGTCTGTGATGTGACTGAACACCAGCTGAACTATATCACTTATAAAATTGTCACTACTGAAACATGGGATGTTTTGATGAAAATGAAGCACATTAAATGATCGACTAAGGTGTTATTATAGCGTTTGGTTCAGTGCACAGCTAATGAAAACGAATGAATCCTTATCAGCCTTCTTGTTATTATATTTATTATTGTGTTTCCATAGTTACACATTCTTTGAGAGGGAAAATATTCTGAAACTGTCTTACAATTGTTACACACACAGTTGAGATGTTTACCACTCTGAGTGAAGAATGGCCTTTATATAAGAACATCTTCAGCTATAAACCTGGAGATACGTTCTCAACCTTTCCACCTTTATCCGTGTCTGATATCTTCTCAGAAAACCTATGGAGGAATGTAAAAGACCTTTACTGCTGGACCCGATTCTTATCAGGCAGTTTTGGGTCGGCCTTTCCCTCCCGTGTTTTCCAGTGTTTGTCTTCAGCAGGGTGAATAGAGGATGTTAGTCAAATACACCCACTTCTAAACCAGGCTGAGGAAACAATGAGAACATTGTGCGGTTGTGGAGCCGCTGGAGCTCCTTGACCGCCTCTTGTTTGCTCGGGTCTGCGGGCGGCCGAGATTGTTAATAAATCTCGTAGTGAGTTGTTTGTTACAGGAAATACAGATGAAGAGGGAGAACTCGAGTGTGAATGCCCTGGCATGCGTCCACGTCTCTTCTCATTGGTGGGTTTGTGTTTTACCTTTGCCCTCGAAGTTTGACTCATACCTCTCTCAGGGAGGAGCCACTGCACTGTAAAAAATCATACAGGATTTTACTGGAGTCAACAAATCTTTTCTCATGAATGTAACTTAAATATAGAATTTTTATTTATTCAGATTAATTACACTTAAATTCCCTATTATGTTTTGTTTTCAGAACAATTCAGAACTTATAATAATGACTTCTTTTAATTTGAAGTGTTCTGGCTTGAAATGATGAGTTGAATGAATGTTCAAAGATTCAAGGACATTTATTCTCATTATACAACATAGAACTGTACAATGACAAGACAGATGATTAATTAAATTCAGAATGGAATAGAGCTTTAAGCTTTCAGATCACTTGCGGTGGTGCATCCAGCTGATCTGACTGTGTGTTTGAAAGATGCCAGAGGCATTGTTGATCGTCTCAGGGTCCGCTGCAAACCCCACATCTTTGTTTTCCAATGTCCACAAGTGTATTTCTGTCATATGTGATGCATATTTTGGCAATAAAGCTGAAAAAACGACAGATAAAAGGACAAAAGTATCAAAGTTTGAAGGAGTCCTGGTCGCTGCATCTTACATAATTTATAGTTTTATTTTGCACAATTAAACACAAAAACAGACAGAAATGAAAAACAAAAAACAGAAATGAAGTGCAGAGAGAGACAAAAAAAAAACCCCGGAGGGCTTATTTGAAGCCACCACCTAATAAAATTTTTATTAAGAACTCAAAAATACAAAACAATACAAAAAATAATACAAGTGAAACCAAACTAATAGTGACAACATATGTTTTACTGCAGCAAGAAAAAACAGTGATAATAGTATTCATTCAAAAGTAGAAAATGTGAGTATGTGATGTGTTTGTGTATTCAGGTGTGTACTTAGGTGCATGTGTGTGTGAGTATGTGACGGGGAATGTTAATTTATACTGACCCTTTTGCAATTGAAAAAATGCATCACAATGAGTAAAAGAGCCGTTGCCATAGCTAATGTAAGTAAATAAATAAGTGTGCTGTACACACTTCAATCAAGTCACTAAGTTGTGTGTTCCTGCACTGTTCCTGCAGTGTTCCTGCAGTGTTCCTGCAGCCTGCCAAGGCTCTCTTGATTCTGAGGAGGAGGGGGGCAAGTGGAAAGAACTTGCTCCAACCATATTGCATATTGCATTTGCATGTGCAGTTGTTATATATTGCTCCTTTAATATTCAATTAAGTTGCACACAAAGACATTAATACATTTTATTTGACTAGAAAAGTTCAATTGTTTTGAATCATTATTTGTCTTTTCAAATTCAGGCAACATAAGATTTTAAGGCAGCCTGGACGCTAATTTTTTTTTTAAGTTAAAACAAATAGTTTATTTTTACAGTGTGTGTTTCCACCTCAGAGAATTAGTCGATTTAATTTGGACTTTGTAACCTTGAAAACACCATTCATCTTTCTCCCGTATAGATTTTTTTTCTTACTTGACTGCTTGCCACTCTTTCTCCCCCTTCCTGCTTCCTTCTGCCTCTCATTTTTCTCCATAACACCGGCAACACTGGTGGCAGGCCGGCGCGGTGAAATACAGACTGCAATTGGATGAAGTGCGAGTCTCCCGGACAGACGTGAGCAGGGTGAAAGGATTGGGAGCCCCATGCCAGGCAATCTCCCCGATAATGGAATGTGGCCGCCTAACAACATTCATAAATATTCAGATGAGGCGAAATGAGGCTGCCCAAGAGATTGTGTGGCGCAAGCTGTCAGCGGCATGCGCAAGAAGAAACAACAACAGCACTGCTGTGTTGGTGTGCTGTAGGGAAGAGGCAAGGATCTCATTCTGTCATGTAGCAGGAGTCAGGATTGCGTGGGTGGTATTGTTCTTTTTTTTTTGTTGAGGTTTGTTTGATTTTAAATATGAAGCGTGTTGAGCTGATCTCCTCTTTCTGAATGGGCAAAAACAAACATCCCGCTGGCTCCAGAAGTGATGTACGCAGGCTGATTGAGGCCCCGCTTCACCTCAACAATCAGCATACGCTGCAGTTTCCCCTCTGAGTATGTGTCAGAGCCACAATTAACATGGCAGTGGCTAGCCACATTTTGGTTGAGAAGCGCTATCCCTGTGGGTTATGGACAAACACTGGAATTCTAATGACTAAAAGATTCTCTGCAGGATAAGTGCAGCTGGAAAACAGTCATGCTAATAGAAGCAGTCATACCGGCTTAATATTTGTGCTAATATCTGTAGGCTCAACCCAATTCCACGGAGCTCAGTTTGGTGTGTTGAGCAAACACGATCTTTATCTAATAATATCACAGCAATATCAGCACAGTTAGCTCAGGTATTAAACATGCGGACGGCATATCTTTTGTTGATCCTCCTTAAATATCAGTGATATTTTAGTAATAGAACTGAAATTGAAATATAAATGAAGTATAACAGAAGATTAGATCTCCTACACAATGGAATAAAGCCGAAATAAAATAAATTAACTTTCATTGTCAGACAGCTATCTGCTTTCATTTAGAGCAGCTGTGGAAAAAAAAGGACATTACCACTAACTCTGCCTCTAATAGCATCTGACCTTGCATCCAGTTATTGCTGTTCTGTCTGTCAGAGCTTCATCTGTCAGGGCTGCTCATCTATTTTTTGTCAGACATCAATAGATGTGGAGGTTTGATTGAGCATGGAGCACAGTTTGTCCTGCAGATGACTGGACTGTGCGGCACCTCTGCTTTAATCTCTTATTTATGCCCAGTTGCCAAGGACGCACTGTTTCTCGTGCGTTGAGGCACAGCTATTCAGCTGGAACAAAAGCGTAAAATGTTAAAAAATGTGAACTTTGACACTAATTCTCACTACTTCAACAATAATGCAACACTGTGTCCCGTGAACAGATGGAAATCATTTATATTTTAGCTCAACATCATCGGTTATCGCAACAGTGTGAGTGATAACGGGGATTCCCCTTTCTCATATTAGCAACACAAGTTAGAGACAGAGGGCAGCTGACGCTCATTTGAAGAGATGTTTCTGAGCCACGCTAGCAGCGTAGCTCTAGGGCTAGCAGGGCTATGTTTCATCTAACACCATCAGCAGGCCACAAATTCTCCAATACTTTAGTTTATGACCAAATACCTGCAAAACTAATTACATCCCCATCAGCCTCTGCTGTATTTTTTGTTTCATGCTCATCAGTGAATGTTAGCTCGCTAACACACAAAGCTAAATTGGTGAGCATAGTAAGTATTACACCTGCTTAACATGGGCATGTTAGGATTGTCATTTGAGCTTGTTAGCATGCTGACATTAGCATGTAGCGTAAAAAGCAGCTGCGCCTAAAAGCTCCCCACACAGGATCAGAGGTAAAACTGCCCTCTGCTGGCTGCCGCATTGTTTTCTGATTGAGAGGGCAGCCAAGTAAGCAGCGCCGCTACCCTTGCAAGATTTTGCGAGAGTGATTCTTTTAATGTTTACACTGTTTGCACTATTTAGAAATTACGCATACAAATCTCTCAGGAGTTCCACAAATCAAGGGTTCCCTTCTGGACATGACCAAGCGTTCCCAAACTCTACAACACAACAGGCTAATTTACAAAGTCTCTGCATTTAACTCATCCCACACAGAGAAGCCCTGCCCGAACCAGGACTCGAACCTGCTGATGGGTGAGTGGTGGCACCGTGCCACCCAACACTAAAACAACATAAAACATGACAAAACTTACAGCTTCCAAGTTTAAAGTCTTGTCACAGATAGCTGGTATTGATCCATCCTTGAGTTTGAACTATTACTGGCCCTCATATTGCTTGTGGAATTTTCTGAAGCGTTCATTGATTGATTAATTTAACACGCATTGAAGTGTAAAACAAGAGGGGTCTAGTCTCATGAAAGAAAGAAAACATGAACACAGTGATAGTAGCGGTTGCTTGCCATCCCCTGTGGTCGGGCTGTCAATATTTATTTATTTATCATAAAGTATTCTATGATATATAATTCATTATCTTGTTTTATTTTTGGTAGAGAACAGTCTCAGAGTGAAGCCTTGTGATCAGAATATCAATGTGTACAGGTCTGCTTTGCTGGCCTCCTGCTGCATGAAGAAATAGTTAAATGCAGCTATTACACATGTGGTCGTAAACCTTTTCAGGACCCCACTCAGACGGCACTTTGGGAACCATTGATTCGAAGCAAAGGTTGATCGATCATGCTTTACTCTCAGATTGAATGTTAATGCATGATCTCTGTGAAACCTTCTAATGTGCATCGGTGGTGCCGTTACTGCTGAAAGCTGTTTTATGGAGGATTTATTTGACTGAGTCTCACTCCCTCAGACTGATGTAACATTTCATTTAGTGAGGTGAATAAATTGGACCACCTTGTGTCACAAATCAAGGAAAGTGTGGGGATGTTTTGTGTGTGTGCATTATGTGCAGTTGTCCCCGTATGCACTTGTTGATGCTGGTTGTCATTGACTCACAAATTCTGTGCTGTTCATGGTACCTCTGTCATCCAGTACTGTTTGAACCCACTGAACCAACATACGAGTGATGCCATCTCTCCCTCCCCTCACCCTCTACAACTGTCAGTCATGAACAGCAGTTCACTTCAGCTCCCTTCAGTTCCAACAACCTGATACAGAAGGGAAAAAAATGCAATCCTGTCACTGTCATCTGGCTCTGGTGGCTCAAATATGTCTGGTCTTTTTCTAATTTCGTGCACTTAGGGATTTTTTAATCATTCATATTTTGCTGGGTGGTCAGTAACACATGTTTCTGTGGTGGGACAAACTCAGAACACATTTCCCTGTTGCTTTACACAAACTTAAATGTTGTTGCATATTAACTGTTGGAGTGTGAGGCATTAAGATGTTCTGAGTCTTGACCAAAGGAAGTGCCTTTGCTGAACTAGTGGCTAAGAATTGCGGTCTCCGGGAAAAGTGAGCCAGAAGACGGGATTTCATCACTCCGGTTCAGAAATCGATGAGCACTTGTGGCCGCGTTTGTGTACACGAGTGCATGTTTGTGTGCGTGTGTGCATGTGGTTATGTGAGCTGAGGAGGGGGATATTTTGAATGATATTTCTGTAGACCACTGTGGTGTGGCTGTTCCTCTGAACCTTGCTTTAGATTATATGTTTAGTCAAACAGCCTCAACAGCTCTGCGTCTAGAATATCTCAAATTCCTTCCAAGGCAAACCATTGCTTAATCTCTGAGCGGGCAACTATTTCATGTAGCAGCTCCAAAAAAAAAAAGAAAAAAAAAAAATCCAGCCAGGCAAGATAAAAAACCCTCATTCCATTTTCTTATTTTGTCAGAAAGTCCCCCCACTGTGGGACAAACGTCGTTCTGTGCTGGCACCCAGATAAAGCGGATCAGCTGGCACAGAAGAGGCGTCCATATCCAATCTCTGTTTTGCCCTCCCCAACAGTGTTTTGTTATTAACTATCTACTCAGCCTGCTGTAGGGAGAGCAAAAGAATGAAGAGGAGGATATGAGAGAGAGCGGCCGAGCTGCCAAGTGAGCCAACATGCCAGTCTCTCAAGGACGTCGACTCCTTTGACTGAGGACACCGACGGTCAGACTTCAATATTTGCGTGTGCGCACGGGGCAGAAGGCGTCGGAGCCTTTGGGTCATTCCTCTCTGTGTTTATTTTTAGTTCCTAGCCACTATAGCTGGGCAAATCCTAAGGCTTAAACCATCAGGGGGCTTCAATTAGGAGAAGAGGAAAAAAGGCGAAGCAGCTCTTTGGCCGAGCCGAGCTGTGGCTTCCATTGCATAATGATGGGTCAGTAGTCAGTCATTAGCTAATGATGGCTATCAGACTGGGAATTAAAACCCACTTAAAAACTTAATAGGCAAATGCACTTTTGACCCTCGTAGTCTTGGTTATGTTACCGTCTTGCTGCAAAACACATTCATATCTCTCTCTATTCATAATGTCATCTCATTCATTAGAAGTCGTTTTAAGCAGCAGAATGTAAATGCGATCAGTGGCAGTGATGTGATGACTCATTTGATGAACTCTGAGTTGCTCCGCTGATCAGATTAACACCTCAACAGAGGCTCAGAACAAAAGCTTGGGTACGATCCAGTGACTCACAAAAGCCCTTTTTACACAGAGGTCCCACAATACTGCCGCGAAGAGGACCTGCAAAGCAAAAGAGGCGTGACAGGCATGACGTGTCACACAACAGCATTGGCATCAAGTATGTCTGGGTGTTGTTTAAGAAATAACAACACCTGTATCAATACCCTTAAAGTGATGCCGATACCAATGAAGTGCTTTGATCGATGCCTTATTTCAAAGGTTCTTCTTTATACTTGCAGCTATTGGTTGTGAGCAAAACCATATAAATGGTCAGTTTTCTCTAGATCTGGGTACCAAAAGGATTGAAAGTAGGTATCTTTTGATTTGAGAAGTTTCAAACTTCTCCTCTGCTCAGAGGGTAAGCGGTTCTCAGAGCTCATTAGCCACTTTTTCACTACTGCAGCAAATGTGGGCAAGCTTCTGCATGCTACAACTAGTTTTAGACTCACAAGGCAGTATCTAAACGCTTCACTCAATAGATACTGAGGACAATCACCCAGCTTTCGTTGCTAAAACCGGGTGGAAACAATTAGAAAGATTAAAAATAACCTCCGTCGCAGAACTGGTCCAAAGTCTTCAGGGTGACTCTTCATACTGGAGTGGTGACATGCACAGAAGTTGTGTCTGTCACTGAGGAACATGGGGGGAGTGTTGTGTCTGTCAAGGCATGTCCATGTGAAAAAAACGTAGGTTTGTTAGTCACCGTTGTTGCTGGCGTTCAAGCAACTATTTTGCATTTAGAAATCCACAGACAACCGGTAGTCAGCGAGATCTCTGATTGTCTGGTCAACTATGTTTCCACTGTAACTTCCGAGACTGTAACTTCTTAGATCGCACCTCAGTTTCCGAGTGCAGATAGCCCACCAGTTGACCACGGGCCAAGCAGGGCTAACCAGGGCTAACTGTGGCCTGAGGCAGAGTCAAGGGTCAAAAGCAGGGCTTACCAGGCTTTGAGCAGGGAGACAGTTACAGGTTATTTAAGTGGAGATGTCAGTGCAGGAGCTTATTTCTCATCCAGCCAATTTTAGCACTATCTGGAGGATAATGTCCAACAACAAATCGATAGCATCTGCAGATATAAGAATGTGATGAAATATATATATACAAATGCACAATGGCATAAGTCTATAATAAACAACAAAAAGGTCAGCAAAAAAGGTAAGCAACAGCAAACAAACATCTCTTTTTCCTTTATTCTTTTCCTTAACAGCTTCTGCAGTATGATGTCGGTGTCTGGTTAGCATGCAGATTTTACATTGCATGATAACTCAACGATGATGTTTACACTGAAATGTCAGGTTACGGGCAGGTTTAAGGGCAATACTGCAGGTATTTCAGTTCAGTAGTGGCAACAGAAATGGTTTCGTTTCTTGCAACTTAAGGCTCGAAGTCCTCAACACCTGGAGGCTAGAAGATAGCCCTGGCTCACAATGGTGCTACAGTGAAAAAGTGGCTATTGCTTCCCTAACTTTCAGACATTTTCAGTTTCTGTACTTCTTTAAGTTGGCTGCTAACTGCTGCAAGCTGCTTTTTAAACACCACACAAAACATGTAACCAAACGTCACAACCCTGTCCCATCTTACTGCTTCCTTTTTTACAGAGATGTCAATTCCACTCTGTCACTACCTCCGCTGCTGGCTAGGTGGAACAAGAATGCCCAACCCCTCCTCCCCAAAGCCAATTCCATATTCGAATGGTGCCTTGTGTGGTTTGAACAGCGACTTGAACAGGCTGTGAAAAAGGGGCTACAGAGAGGGAAGAAGTTCAATCTGCCAACTTTAAGACTTGTGATTCTGCAGTGTTATGACTTCTAAAGATACCAGTAATGAGAATTTTTTGCATGGCAGATAAAGACTTTGATTGATGTTTGGAAGAGAAGTAGGCGAGAGAAAAGGGCAGAAAAGGAAAAAAAACCTTCTTTCAAGGCAATGGACAGGAACAAGATAAGTGGGGACTGAAAAAGCTGGGGACACAGAGAAGGGTAAAAAGAAGAAAGACACATCATAGAGGTGGTGAGAGCTCTCAGTGCTGCCACAGTTCGAACTGAATGACAGCATATCAGATAGCAGCCGAATCGTGGCGCCCTTGCTGAACTCCTCTGCCAGGCCTGTCACAGCCATGACTGGAGAGAAAGAGAGACTGTTGCATGAGCACATGAATACAAAGCCTACATTTCTGTACATACACAAGAAAGTCAAGGTTTCATGGCAGCACAAGACTGGAGTGATAAATGATATAATCATGTGTTTATATAAACACATGGATGTAGTTTTCACACAGTGACAAGCTTATGTTATCGCAGTTACCGTTTTTACTGCAATAACTGCCTTTGGCCATCGGGGGGAGCACTTTTTATTCTCTGCCACTCAGATACAGAACCATAGCTTTCATTTAGCTGTGTAATTTTAATTCCAGTTTAGGACTAAAGAAATAAAAGATAATATTGAATAATGTCATAATTTTGGTCAAGGTACTGCACACTCTTAGAAATAAATGTGCTAGCTAGAACTGTAATGAGTTATTTGGCTTGCCTTTTAGGAACCCTCTATGGGCCCTTTTCCACCAAACAGGCTCTGGTTCTTGAACTGGTTCTGTTCAAGATCTTTGGAGCCTTGGTGTTATCTAGTGGACCAGCCCATGTTTCTAATACAAATACGAAATATCAAGAACGTTTCCATCTTCTAAGGGTGCTAACCAGAATCCAACTTGGGGGTTCTACTGAGAACCTTTTTATATCCCAAAGGTTTTATCCAGAAGCCACCTGGGGGAGTTCTGTCAAGAACCGTTTTGCATCCCAAGGGTTTATAGAGGACCTACCAATGAATTCTACTGAGAACCTTTTTATATCCCAGGAGTCTTATCTAGAACCCACCCAGGGGAGTTCTATCTAGAACCACTTTATATCCCACAACCCACCCTACCGAGAACCCTTCTGTATTTCAGGCATTTTGTCTACAACTCACTCGGGAAGTTTTACCAAAAACCCACCAGGGGAGTTCTACTGGGAACTTTTTTATATCCCAAAGGTTTTCTAAGGAGTTCTATCAAGAACCCTTTCATATCTTAGAAGCCACCCAGCGGGTTCTACTGAGAATCTTTTTCTGTCATGGTCCAAAGAACTCTTAATGAATCCATGATGAAAGAGTTCTTCAAAGGTTTCAGCGATCGAATGAAGATCTCTCTGAAAAAGTGTTCTTTAGGAGAAACGAGTTCTGAATGGAATCCTTAGTCTTATGAACCCTTTCACCAAAAGGAAGGTTCTTCAGAAGCAAGTGGTTTTGGGGAGAACCTCGGCCCTTCAAGAGGAACCATATTGGAATCCTTGTAATTAAGAAAGTATGGTTGAATCTTATGTAGTGCTTCATTTCTTCTCTGTTTACATCCATCAGTCACTGGTTTGTTGTGCGATCCATCTTTTTGTCAACAGTAGCTCTTTCTGTCTTCTTATTTTGTCCATTTGTTCTCTCGCCCTTCTCATCTCCTTTCTCTACCACCACTGCCTGATGCACCGTTGACAGGGCCGAGAAAACAGTCTAATGGTGTGTATAATTCCAAAATGGTTTGGTAATTAAATAGCATCTTGACACTAATTAGTTCTAGCTGTTGATAATACAGCCTGCCCAAATTCTTTTGCAATGCCTTCTATTTAATTAACCAAATGGACTGATAAATAAGGAGCTGCTTTCTGTCAGTCTTGCCGTGTATTTGTTAACTGCTGCACTTTCCTCAAAACAGCTCCTCCTGACTCTCCCTGTTGTTAGCTAATGGCTGGCTAAACAGGGCACTTCTCACATTTACAGCCATTCAGATTTTCTTTATTTGAAAAAGTTGTTTGTGACATTTTTCAAGACATTTTAACCACGACCCTTTGGATGGAAATGGAAAAGCTGGATGGAAAAACTATTGA
Organism: Lutjanus erythropterus; assembly: GCF_056507025.1. Classification (NCBI taxonomy): domain Eukaryota; kingdom Metazoa; phylum Chordata; class Actinopteri; order Lutjaniformes; family Lutjanidae; genus Lutjanus; species Lutjanus erythropterus. The sequence goes on along the minus strand of NC_139322.1, from coordinate 8,781,978 downwards.
ATAGATCACTCTGTCATTTTGTGGACATTCATGGATCTGTGTTGTAGCTGTGGGTGTGCCTGTGCCACCCAAAGAGGCAGCTATAATAAATGCTAAAATATTTTTTTTGTTACAGTTTTCCAAAAACCTTTTGTCTGAAATCAGGCTATTGTGGTCTAATCATAATAATATTTAATTTTAAAAGATTCTAACTTATTTTGGTGATAAAAAACAATGTTCATCATCATGCACAGCTTGACTGCCAATCAAATTTATGCAAGATGATACATGCACAAGTAGCTGTGACCCCAGCGAGCATCATGGGAGATTAGCAGTGTAGTAAACAATGCAATGCCTGCAGCTAAAGCTAGAATACTGTGGAGACTAAATAGCCTCTCGTTTGACAGGGAAGCTGCAGAGACTCCGGAGTCTAATGAAATAATCGAATTATTTAAGGCCAAGTAATGCCGTCTTCCCCTTTAAGCTGTTTAAGTTGGATGGTTGGGCGGTGTCCCAACAAAGCTTTGTGTAAATGTCATTTTGGGGAATGCTGTGTAGATTATAGCCTGGTCTTAGCCAAGTTGTTATCTCTTCTTCTGTAGGCCAATTTTGTTTTATTTGATAAGCTGATGTAAAGATTGATTGAATGGTGATGTTTAAAATATCAAAGAATGGAGAATGATGTTCCAGATGATGTATGCTGACTTTGATGAGGTTTGCATCAAGATAAAAATGTAACTCACGGCGTCATCGTGTCAAATTTTAATTTGTTAAATACTTTTGTTTCTAAACAAAAACCTGAAGAATTTAGTTGGATTCTCATCATCGAACATTCACTCCTTTTATTGGTCAGGTGTGTCTGGCAGGGACAGCAGGAGTGTAAATAAAAGAGGAAGGTCCTGTGTTCTGGAGTAGTGTCAGAGAAACATTGCAATGCAATTTATCATGGAGCAGTGGCAGAGCTGGCATTTGCTCATAATCGTGGTAATTATCTGGGCAATATACCAGGCAAACATATGGGAGCAGTAGGCCGAATGCACTTTGTAGAGACATCTTTCAAACACTGTACTGCCTCACACTTTGCAAAGAAGAAGCGCTGCCTTCAGATGACTGAGTATAGCTAAAATTGTGTATGTACAATAACCGTCAGCAAACTGAAGAGCTGTTTAGCTCAAACTTCCTGAGTACACCTGGTAGTTGGGTCTGATCACGTTCTTGTCTCAAACGTTTTTCTTTTTTACAGATTTTGAGTTGAAATAGGGTGAGGCTGCCAGGTGTAGATCTCTGCCTCAACCTCTCAGTCACTCCACTCCTCACAGCATTTTTTTTGTTATTTGAATCTTTGCTCTCTTATTCTGTTTCTTATATGCTTATTGGCTCTCAGTCCACATCTCCCAGTCTTGCCTTCCCTCTCTTTACCTTCTCGCCCCCCTTTTCCGTCCTACCTTTTATGTCTCCTCTTAGAGATTCAGCTCATGGCCGCCTCTGAGGTGCGCTTGGCTCTTGACATACAGTATATGACCTTTAAACCATTTGTCTCTGGAGACGCTCCATCTCCACTTACACATCCGACTGCAAACACCAGAGCTGTTGCTGTTTTCAGCTGAGCATTAACATTGCAACACAGCACCTGGCTGACGCAGTCGGCTGGTTTGGATTGAAAAACCTCTTCTCTGTGTGTGTGTGTGCGCGGGGATGACTGATTCCTCCCTCCTCTCTCAGTTAATAAACCCAAGTAAATTTTCCACCGGTCCCTATTGCATTAAAATGAAGTCATTTGTGCTATTTTTCCTGTAGTATAATTAGACAAGGCAGCCCTCTGTGCAGCCCAGTCTTTCTGTGGAGCTCAGGCGAAGCAGTAGGGGTCCCCAAGGATGCTGCTGGCTACGACTGCACCCTGCTGTATGGGGGTAAAATATGACTGCATTACTGAGGCAGCACCCACAGCCCTTCTCTCTGAAAAAATCTGTCTCTCTCTTGTGCACTCTGAAGCCTTTTGCAGGCCGTCGGTGTCAGAAGATAACTGATTTGCAACAACAGCGAACAGTCCACATACAATAATTTAAAACCCGACCACAGAGCCTTGCAGCGGAGGCGGTAGCCAGCACCCCTCCTCTGTGACGGATGGTCTTAGACAGGTGTTGGAAGCGCTCAGGAATGTCGGACCAAATGTCTCACCCACATGAGTGTTGTGAGCTGTTTGTGGAGGATGTGTTGTAAAGAGCGCCTTTTGTTTGGCGCTACAAAAACTACTGCATACCCAAAAGACTCCCTCTTGAGCCTGTAACAAGAAGCTTAGCAACTGGAATCTTATTGGATCTTAAAGGCAGAAAACTATGACTAAACACAATCACTCTTATGCAGTGCTTCAGAGGCTATTCTTGGTTTGTCGCTGTCTTCGGCGGCTGTCGACTGAAGTCTGAATCAGCCTGTTTTATCCCAGGAAACAGTGGTTGAAAAAAAAGGGGTTCCAGCTGTGGGCGATGGGGTAACAGCACGTCGGAAGTCATGATGCACTTTATCATGTTATATCCACTGGGAGGACATCCTATAGGTCACTTTAATATATTCTGTCCACTGAAAGACCACCCAAGAGGGCACTTTATCATGTTTTGTCCACTTTATGGCCACCCTAGAGCACTTTTTATCATGTTGTGTCCACTGTAAGGCCACTCTAGAGGGCAATTTCCTATGTTTTGTCGACTGGAAGGCCACCATAGAGGACATTTAATCCCATTATTTTGGACATTATGCCACTCTAGAGTGCATTTGCTATATTCTACCTACCACGTAAACACTTTTGCGACATTGTTGGATGGGTGATGGGTGCATCAAGGGGCATCACCCCAAGCCAGTGTCAGGAAATGAGGTGTGATTAATGATGTGAGGTAATGACTTGTAGTCATTAGCATCTAGTTAGCATACTGTAGTTTAGCAAAGACATGAGATGAGGGCAGTTATAACCCTGCTGAAAGGTCATAGAGTTATTAGCCCCCCGGCCTCCTCTTAAGTACTGCCATTACATCCCACAGACACACACACACACACACACACACACACACACACACACCAAAAACCCCACACATGAATCCATGCACATCATACGCCACACACTACACACTTCCTGTACGCCCACGTGAACCCCTGAAAACACGTATGTAAGAATTTATAAGGGGTGTAAAACGTGTGAATATGAACTCCTGCGCCGTGCTGTGTGATTTATGGCAGGATGCGTCTTGTACTGAGTCAGACGAGCAAAGGTCTGCGCTCTTTAATTCACAAAGGTCATGTTTCTCGTGTTCTCCTCAGTGAAAATGAGAGTCTGTTTTCAGAACTCAACCTTTTCCTTGTTACGCCATCAGCCCATCAAAGCTCGCTTCCACTCAACATTGATCTTAATGACACTCGATGCAGCTGTGTGTGCAGTTCTGAAAAACGAACACGCTGCCTGGCTTGGAGCAGTTTTTTTTCCCCCCTTGTTTTGTTGTGTGGAAGCTGAATATTTGGAATGTGTGGATAATTTCAGAATGTGGAGAAGTCTGTGTTTCCTGCTAGAGTTTCTTGCATGCCTTACTGTTGGTCGAACTACATTAAAAATCTCATTAAATTATCATTAAACTAGTAGTTTAACTACATTTTGCTGTGGCTTGCTGGTAGCTCAGCTATGTTCATATTTGCAGAGTGATTCAAATAGTTAAATTACTGTTTTGTTTTTTTTTTTACATTTTTATGGAGTTGATGACTGAAACTACAAAGAGTTTTGGGCAGGCCAAAGGAAAAGAGTGATTTTTGCTTGACTGATGAACATTATACCTAAAACGAAAGCTGACATACCTTGCACTTTCCCATGAATAGAGTAGAATAGAGTTTTTTTTTTTGTTAATGTCTGACCTGTAAACAATTAGGTACTTTCCACTTTCTGCAGTAAACCCAAGTGAGTGACATTCTTTTTTTGCTGCCATGTGGCTTTTTTGTGTTATATTTTGTTATAATTTTGTATCACATGCTTTTGGTGGTGTCAGTTTTTTAAGGGCACAAAGGCCAAATGCAGGAGCAGGAAGATTAATTTAATCTTTACAGTAAGTACAGGGACACAGGAAGTCAGTTAGAGGTCAGTCTATCTAATGCCAGACTAGATAGCGTGAGAAACTTTCTCAAACTATTCATTGAATAATATTGAGAAGGTTGAGATGCAAACTTTCTAATCCACCACTGGTTTTTGTGCGCAGCATTTCCTTAATGTCGCCCAATCAGAATCTCAGCAAAAGACACTGGTGTCTAAAGATCGTATTAACTGGAAAGAGGCAGAGGAGAAATGGCTAAATCAGCTAGGACGGTGTGGACGGGGCGTCTCGGCCACAGTGGTTGAGGAGCACAAGGCCAAACTGTGTGGGCATGGTGACTATAGCCATCATGGCCGCCCTGACGTGCACATTCAGTTGTATCATTTGAACTGCTTTTTTAGTTTTAGTTAACCAAAACTCTATGAAGTTCTTCCAGTGTGAAGTAAGTGGTAACTTGCAATGCTGTGCTTTCAAAGCGGCTCCTCCAACACTGCATGTTAGACTAGAGAGGCATAACAGTGCATACTTCAAATACAGTCTGACAGAGAGGTCAAGGATTGGTGCAACAACATAATAATGAAACGCGGCTGGGAAGCAAGATGACAACCGCTGCTGTCAATGACAAGACATTCACCACAGCAACAACACGTGACAGATGTTTGATGCATTCTATGAAAAGAATTGCTCAATACCTTTCAGCTCTACCCACACACCACTCAGCAGCCATTTTTTTAATGTATTTATGTACCCCTAAGTAAACACCTCTGGACGTCATGGGCATCCTATAACCCCATATCCACACAGCATAAAATAAAGCGGAGCCTAAGATTGAATCATTAAGTTTTGTAAAGGTTGAAAAACCAATGTCAGGATGTAAGTTTATTGTATTCATTACAGATCATAACATTCTTCTTTCTGACCCTGCCAAATGCCAATAAATTTCAGCTTTATAGTACATAAACTGAGATGCAACATAACTAATAATCCAGGATGTTACACAATGATCGTTAGGGTTGATCAGCTGGGAAGTACATACATCTTAGCTGCATGCTCACTGCCCCCTCTTCTCTAAACTTAAATTTAGTGCCTCTGTTTCTTTACAGCAGTGAATCACATCCTGAAGCATAAAGTGATGCTCCACGCAAACTTTGTTTTCCTGTCACATTTCTCTCTTCTGATAGAGAACAGCTGCTGTTGTCAGATTGACTTGCTGTCCATTGCAATGGATTCCAAAAGTGATAAATTCATCCCACAGCAATCCACTTCTCCGGTGTCCGTACTCTCGCTTAGGATATTCTATGCAGAAGAAAAATATGGTAATGCTCTGCTTTTGTTTGCCACTTGCACTCGCTTGGCAAATACGTTCACAAGTGACAAACCTAAAGAGATAACCACAGGTAACGCAGGCTACAAAATAAGCGACCCTGCTGGGGTGGGAATTTGATACTGAAAAGAGTTGAGTTGCACTCAAATCTTTTTTCGTGAGCCCCACAAGAGCTGCTGCAGAATTTGAAATGCATCTCTTCAGCTCTGACATCCACAACGTCAGAACAAACAGGCGAAGGTCTGGATTAATCTCCCGAGCTTTAAGGAGTACGACATCACAGTGCTTTGCAACATCATGTGCAGATTCACTGTAGGGTTGGGTGATATGTTCAAATTTCCAGCCGACCGCTGCCAGCTCAGCCCCTGGAGATTTCAGTTGTATTCGCACAGGTGTATGTCGTGTCCAAAAATAGTTTCACTAACCTTTATAAAGCACTTAAATTTGATTAACTTTAAAAGAAAGTTTGCATTTGAATTTCTCCCATGCACCATTATAAAATACACTAGAGCTGTATCATCATTTTGCAGTGCAGTGTTCTTAATTTAATGGATGAGGATGTCACCTTATATATATTCAAACATTCTCAAACTGGTCCAGCGTTTTTTTTAGACTTTTCATCCATTTTTAGCAAAACTGCTAGCTCCAAACTAACTTGCACCTTCCAAGCCTTAATAGGGATTTTATGCTGTGATCTTTGGATGAAACTTCTGCATTAATGCAGCAACACACCACAGTCCAGAGGCAAAACATGTCCAGATGGCTGTGATTAGGAGGTCTGGACCTGTGAAATGAAGGCTGAAGGGATGATCAAAAGTCCTGCAGTGGAGAGGAGGATGGGGAGGGGTGAGGAGGAGGAGGAGGAGGAGGAGGAGGAGGAGGAGGAGGAGGAGGAGGAGGAGGAGGTCAGCCTATACCAATATTGAGAATCTTGAATACTGCTGTGGAGAGCAAAGAAGGAAAAACGTGGGAGGGGTTTGTGGCATTGTGTCTCACGCGGTGCAGGAATGGGTTGTTAAAGTCAGAGATATTCATACCTCTCATTATCTTTCCCAGCAGATGTTCTGATCTGTGTTGGAATGACGCTTCCGTAGCGGTGATAATGCTGTTTTGCACTCCCTTTAGCGTTGAAATGAGGCACAAAAATGAGAAGTAATTAACTGAAGACCTTGGAGGAGGATCTGTGATGAGCACCTTCCATCCTTTTAACCCTGAGTTTGTTTTATCACATCAGCGCAGAATGCAGAAATGCCAAGTGACACACACTTATTTTCATATCTTCATTTCATTAATCGCCTGCACGGCCTTGGCATCTCTTCTCTCCACCGTCCCTCTAAACTCAGTAGTGACAACAGTGAGCAGAGCTCTCAAACACCCTGAGCGTCATCCTTTTTGTTCGGCTTTGTAAACCCACGCACACAATGGCCAGAAACACAGATGGAACAGCCTTGATAGCATTTCCATCACATCCACTTCAAACGGCCGGTGTAGTATCCGCACACTCAGACCCTGTTGGGCTGAGACACCTGGCTCATATGGCCCAGCCGCTCTGCAGACAGCTTGTCAATATGCTGAGTCACCGGAAAGATCAGGACTGACAGGCCTTTGAGAGAGCCTCGAGCAAAGCAGCCTCTGGAGAGGGGAGGACGGAGTTTGGAGAGCCTCTCGATATAGTTCTCATAGAGAAATTCAGCATGGCTCAGAGGAACATGGCTGGTCAACATGAGCATCAGCATCTGGCCAATCAGTGCATGACATATGTCCAAATATGAGTAGCTGCAGAACTGTTTACAATGAGGCAATGGCAGTGGAGACGGTACCAAACTCCTACTTAATATACCAAAGTCCTGCCCCTTTTAGCTCTGTGCTCCAATGACAGTTGAGTAAGCTCGCTACCTGTTCCTGTTTTTTGTACTTGGATAAGTGCAAGGCTTGTCTATTTTAAAAAGGCACTAAAAATTTTGGAGGTTGTTAAAAGACATTGTTGGGGGACCAGTTAGAGCAGCATATTCGTATCTTAGCTAAGCTACATCAATCATTAGCTGGCGAGTTAGCTAGCATTTTGCTAACAATAGCTAACTTAAGATATGACCCTACATGTCACTTATACAGGAAAATGATAAAGTTTACCGAAGTACAAGGTTTGCTCAACTATTGTTAGCACACATACCAAAAAGGAGCGGGGTTTAGGATGGTTCAAATTTTCATTTAAATATTCTACATTATGGATAGACTATGAGGCACTGAGCCACCAGCCTGAAAGAGACAGACCAGAGACGGACATCTAAAACAACTACAAAGAGACTTTGTAGTTGTTTTACACCTCTGCGTAATTGATCTCTGTGGTTCTGCATTTTGATGTAGTCATTTGTGTCCTTTGAAATCATTTTACTTCCCTCCTTAGTCGTTTTGCATTTCTTTGAAATCACTTTGCATCTCTTTTGGTCATTTTGCATCTCTTTGTAGTTGTTTTGTGTCTCTGTGGTTGTTCTGTGTCTCTTTGTACTCATTTTGCATCTCTTCGTAGCCATTTAGCATATCTCTGGGGTTGTTTTGTGTTACTACGTGGTCATTTTGTGTCTCTTTGTAGTCTTTTTTTTCAAACAGGGTTTTCTGGTACCAGGAGCTTGACCTGTTCAGTAATCCATCCATGCATATATCACAACTTAAACATGCTACAAGGAGTTTTTAACTGGTTTAAATTTCATACTGGCTAACTTTATTATTCTTGATGCCTCTGATTCCCCATGAAATCCGATGAAACGATTTACAGCATGCATGTAGAAAGAGCCTGTGTTTGCATGTTTACAAGAAGCAAGATGATTATTTTCTTTAGACAATTTTATTTTTTGAGTTATATTTTGTGTATATGCTGGTGGAAACACTATTGATTTTGTTCACAGGTGCCTCCAGAATAACACAATATGAAAGTTCCTTGTAGATGCTTTAAGATACAGATGAGTCGTCGTTTAAAGAAATCAGAGGCTTAGTTACACACAACTCAGCTGAAACCCAGGAGAACTCACTTCTCTTCAGATTAACTTTAGCCTCCAAGTGTTTATTTAATCTAAATCGGCTGTGTGACTGATGCATTTCAAACTGACTTTTGAGTTTGAGTAGGGAACACGCGCATTCTTGTAAACACCTTCATCCAGGTTGTTGACTTTAATCAGATTTTAAGCAGTTGCCATCAGACATTTCTGCTACCCAACCTCGTTTTGCGTCGCAGTCAAAACAGTTTATCATTAGTTCGGAGCCTGCAGAGACAAACAGTCCCTCGCACCTTGTGATCAGAAAGATCTGTCAGCATTTTCTCTTAACTCTGTCTCCCCGGCCTCCTCTGAGGGGGCACGAGCTTCTATTTATTCCTGGTGGTTCATTTGAGCTTAATCACATCGCACCAACTAGCAGCCACCTGGGGACGGGCAGAATTAATGAGTGTGAGGGACGGCCAGCAGATGGATGGGGGACCAAGGGCCCCGCTATGAGTGTGCAGAGAACGCCTGCTGGTTAGAAAAAAAAAAAACCTCTCTCCCTCTCTCCCTCCCGACTCGGTCACACTGAGAGTAATGACAAGGAGAGGCTGTCTGCAGGCTGACTGATTGTTCCGAGCTGTCCGCACCTCGGAGAAAGTCTGCAGAAACCTTCGGGCTCCCAGAAAGCTGGCATGTAATATCTATCTCACTAGGGGGACCTGAGAAAAAAACGTGCTGCATAATGAAACATGACAGATATTAGGATTAAGACCTGTCTGATACAGACAGAGGTCACCACCCAGGGGCTGAACAAGTCAGAGATGGTAACTCGCTGTATGTGTACGGTCATGATTTTGTGTAGATGTACTCTCTACTATGACACCAAGATCCCTGGTCTCGTGTCTCTGCTACATAGGAAGGGACTGAGCTCAATTTAACAACTGTGGATGACAGCAGGTCCTCTCCTCTCCGCTCCGCCGTCTCACCCCAGCTGCACTCGTATAATTTCATTGTGGTGAATTCTTGTAATGAGTTTTCTGAAACTCGTCATAAACAAATGGAAGTCGAGTTATCTGACCTTCTTTGCATATGCAGCCTGTGGCACAGAGACAGTTCTCAGACTCCTGAGGGAATAAAATTGTCTTGTCCAAAATAAGTTTCAGCACCAAACTTTAACCAGCCACCATGGACGCCTAGTTATAGTCAGAAGTGGGGAGGCAAGATTAGTATGGAAGGAGAATTTTAAAGAAGGCCTCCAATGAAAATCATGTTTTTAACCTCAGTAGCATGTCCATGTGGTGTTTTTAATGTGTTATAACACACATCAGGAGCAGTAAAAACCATGTCTGAGCATCTCTTGCTTTGAAACTGCTTTGAGCAAAACAAAAACCAGATTCAGTCAGGCTGGGCATATGACATCATATGCCTAAGGAACCAATCTCGTTAATTGAAGGGGTGGCGCTATATGATTAGCAGTGATGCCCAGCCCACAGGAGAAGCGCGATTAGCAAGCAAAACATATTACATATTCATGAATCCTTGAACTGTAAATGAAGTCAATGTGTAGAGCTATATTTAAGTCATTTAAATAAAGTATTAGAACTTATTTTGCAGAAAGAAATATCAGACAATTTATTACTTCTTGAGGAGCATTTTAAATTGTTAAAAACATGACTGGAGGTGGACTTTAAATAAGACTTTAAAGTGCTGTTTCCTGCAGAATAGTGTGTTCCATCATGATCAATAAAGTTGCTCTTTCATCATAAATATCAGTTAATATGAAATTCAAGGATCTTAGAGACATGCTGCACAGACATAAAAACAGAAAATACATAGTGTAATTATGAATACAAGTCAATTCAGTGCAAAAGACGATAGAGTTACAAAAGACTTGATAAATGAATGAGAGCATAAAACAGCGTAAGTCTAATTAAAAACCTTTTTATATGAATATAAGTAGCTTATTTTATCCTCAGTGTGTCTCTAGCCGTGTCCAGGGTACTGAGAGCAGAAGGTGGTCCGCAGATCTAAGGGTACTGGCAGGGGTGTAAGGGGTAAGGAAGTCAGATATATGTATGTATGTATTTTTGTACAAATTTTACATTTTGGAGTTTATCATCACAACCCCCTACCAGGCTCTTTTGATGAGCTGCTTGTTTTCAGTGGGAGAATCCTGTGGGATTTTTCACTAAAACGGGCCGGTTGGTGAATCAGATACACGGCAAATTAAACACAGACTCAGAAAACTATTAATTCAGTGTATATCGTGTGTGTGTATATGTGTGTGGGGTGGTATTTGAGGAGTTTTTTTTTCAGCTGTTACCAAAGTAACTGTTTGGTTTGCTGCTTCCTGTTTGTTGCTGGAGAGAGAGCACCTACCATCTGATGCTATTACACACGTTTGATTTCATGGAAACGTCGAGACGAGAAAAAGACAGACTTCAGACAGCTTGGACTGAGTTTTATCGATCAAAAAGTGGGGAATGCGAAAACACAGATTTGCTCCACAAAGCCTAATAGTGTGGGTGCACCTGCTCCAGTTGCTCTGTTGCTTAGGCTCTTTATTCCAGCTACTTGATATGAGCATGTGGAATTTAGAAAACCTTGCAGATATGCTGTTACTGCTCTCTAAATTGTTAAAGGTGGAGGACAGTTAGAGCAGGAGAGAGAAGAGATTGAGTGTTTGCTGCAGCAGCTCTGCAACAAAAAGTTATTTTGACAAAGCATTAGCTGAAATGGAAAATAGGACAAATATGTATTGTTGCTCTTCTCCACTTTTCTAAATAGCAGGAAGAAGTTTCAGTTTCCATGGACTAAACTTCTCAAGGTGACTGTTTGGATACAGTTTGATGCCATGAAAATGTTATTTTTACTCAAGTGTAGCCTATATTGATTTTGATGCAGAGGATTATACAGGGCACCTTTATTACTGTACCTGTTCGGTCCAATATACGTCCAGCTGAAGGCAGCCTGCCAGTTCAGTGTAATGAATATGAATAGTGCTTGTTTTCAGCAGTAATTTGATTCGTATCACCTGTTGAGAGTCCTGTTCATGGTTTGTGCACACATGGCAGATCTCACATGGCAGAAGTATATAAGGTGTCAGATCCTCTGTCAGCAGACGATGGGTAAATAATTTTGATTGGGATTCGAATGTCATTATGAGTTTCATCTGTCCCACTTCAGTGAAGTTGTTTTTGTCACCTCAGCCGTCGACCATAATGTCTTTCTAAATTCCAACGTCACTGAATACAATACGTGAAGTAGACATCTGTAATACGAAACTTTATGTGATGACTGATGATACTTTTTTCTCTTTTTTTTCCATGTGGATCCTCCTCATCCGTTGATTCAAAATCGTCTGTGACTGTTTCAGGTAAGAGCAGTACAGTATGTTCATTTTCACCTGCTGAAACTATATCTGCTCTGTGTGTTTGCTGTGGGCTTGTTTGCACAGTTTAACCCGTGTTGGGCGAGTTACTTTCAAAATGCAATGTATTACATATTACTACTTACTTTCATTTGAAAGTAATAAGTTACTTTACAGTATTACTGTATGTGTAGAGTAATGCATTACCTTACTTTTGTATTACTTTCACCAAAATAACCATGAAAATCAAAAATTCTCCCACACACTGTCATCTGTACGTGCAAATTCAAGATATATTAACAGCATTTTGGTGCGATGACGGTCATCAGGTTAATTGCATTTACTTTTACTAAAATTAAGATAAGTAAACCTTGAATTTGCAAGTGCAGAAGAAGAGCAGGAGTCTTTTTGCTTATTTTTGTCTGCTCTTTTTGTCTTTGCGTAGTTCATTATTTCTAGAATTCCTCTTCCATCCTTGACCAAAGCACCCAAAGATGAACTGAATCTCAGCAGTAATTGAGTGTTTTCATGCTTTTTTGTGTTTATTTTCTTCACTGACTGCCTCCTTGCCCCTTAAAAGCCAGTAGATGCTTTTTCTAAGTAGGTTAACTCAGCATGCCCACCTCTTTGAGCTGCAATGTCGTGCTGGAAATGGTTATTTCCATCTAGTAATGTCCTGTTAGGTCCTGTAGTGATTTGACTGTCTGGAGCAGAACATTGCCGACCTGCCACAGTCCTGCTGTTTTCCCTGGGAGAGAAATTTAGCAAAAATCTCCCCGGGCCACCTCGGCACATTGCTCAGGACGCTGGTATTGGGGGTGCGATCCCTGCCTGCTTTGTAACCTGTGCACAAGCAATCACATACAGAGTTTGACAGACTGCAAACCCCAGAGACCTGATGATACCTTATAGCCTGGGAATTAAGGCCTTTTGCAGCTGCTCTCATCCAGCCAGCTATTACAGCACAGTGCAGTAGCATGGTGCCAGCTTTCAAGGACAGTCAGAAGTTAACTTGGCCTCTCTGCATGCAGGCAGGCTGTCTGATTGGCCTCAAGTGCACCGACTACAGCCTCTCCACTGTGTATTAAGTACAGCCACTCCAGCATCAATCATTCTGCTACATACAGGCAGGGAAATTAGGCCATATGGTGATATATATTATCTTAAGTCCTTCGTAATCATATGTATGAATGGCATGACTTGTATATGATATGTGCTGCATGAAAATAGCTTGTCCTTGTGGTTTCTGTGTCACAGTCAAGCTGCTGCTAATGGTTTAAAAAGAGCAGGTTGCAGCATCGCTTTGTTTGCTGTTGTCATAGAAGCATTAAGAGTCAATTTAATCCTCTAAAGGCTTTTACACTCCCAGAGAAGTGGCATTCACAAAGTGGCAAAAAGCTCCTTGTTCTGGGTGTGTATTGCACAATTTGGTTGCACTTTATTTTACAGTACTCTAATGATGTAACAAGCTGTACTAAGCGATAAGTCAGACAAAATCTATAAATAATATGTTCCTTATTAGTCCGTAAACAAACACAGATGTTCCCTAATTAGACACCATACCCCAAATGGTACATTAATAAGACAATCCATACTTGCATCCAATCGCACAAAAAATAGAAGTAATATGATCTTTATTAGACAGTATTAGACCCTTATTACACTCTATTGCACTCTTTGACTGGTCCCATACAATTGGCAGAGGAGCCGAGACCAGTGTGTACTTTCTTGATCAAATCACATGATCTGCCTACAGAATAGACCCTTTTACAGCCGACGTCATCATTTCGGCAACAGAAGTAGCCGTCTCCTCCAGTTTTTCAGACAAGTTATCAAGCTATAAATGTTGAATTAAACATTTTACTAGCACCAAAATCACCAAAATGGCTGTTTGTTGAGTATGTGATACTTCATATTCAGCACATATCTGTAGAGGTAGATCTGGGTCACGTATTGTTTTAAATGAGGAAGTAGCTGATATGTGTTTTCGCTTCACAGTACAGTACTGTTGTAATATGTCTAGGGTCTAATAAATGGTCTAATACTGATGGAAAAAAGAACATATTGTTTCTACTTTTTGTCCAATTTGTGTAGCTTGTTACATTTTATTGGCGTACCGTGAAATAAAGTGAAACCCACAATTTTTCTTATTTTTCTGAACCTGACTGCAGCTCCTTTCTTTCAGTCGTTCGGCTCGGGGCACTCTGCAAATTCTTTTCCCCATTTTACAAAAGTTTCTTATTCCTGCACTCACTGCTGAACTGCATCAATAGACCTTCTCCACAGAGGACATTTTTTTTTACATGTCCCAGCAGGGAAAAAAAAAGGTGTAAATAATAAAATTAATAATGGCAGAATTCCTCAAAGCCGCTTCGGCATTCAGGGTCCGGCGAGTATTGTGCACGCTGGGTCACTGTCACACTGTCATGGCTGTCAGTGTCGCGGGCTTGAATAGATCGGAGCCATTGTTAAAGTTATTTTATGCTTTTCCTAGTATGACGGGTCAAAATGTCTGCTGTGAAAAAGTCCTGTTGCCTCGGTCTTGGCAGAGACGGAGGGGTGGAAGGGTGGAAAGTGTGACTGAAATTGTGAGAAGCAGCCTCAAGAGATGGGCTCCTATAGACAGTCTATCCTCACTCTACATTTTTAAATCAGTTTTCAGCACACAGTGGGGAATGTTTCTACGGGTGTGCTCGCTGTTAATGCAATATTTTTTTTTTCTGCCCTATACTCCCTACCCTTTACTATGACCGTTGGCTTTAACTTCAGGAAAAGGTAAATGCTGTTAAAAAATGTATGCACACTGACTTTTTTGACATTGTGAACGACTTTTTTTCCAACCATGCACAGTTTGTGCATTTCTACCTTAAGCTCTCTGCGAATACTGTAATGTGAGTGGTTAGAGTCAAGTAATAAGACCCTTGTTATTCCTGTTAGAGGGGTTGAAAGAGCCCAGTAACACACAGTAAGAGCTGCAGATGAATCCTACTCTATTTGCTGAAAGAAAGTAAGTAAAAATCAAAGGATGCATGTGTGGAAATACACATTTCTCAGTGCTGATGTTCAATCAGATGCAGAGATGTGCGATAGAATATATAAAACCCCTTCAAAGGCCGAAGAGTACAGTGTGATCATGTTTGCAGCTCTTTGCATTCTTTTGCATCATCATCGTGGATAGAGATGTTTTCCAGAAAAGTGTTTGAGATGGAGATTTATCCTCTTCCACTCTCCCCCTCCCTGTCGAAGACCCTGTAGGGGGAGATAGTAGGTCAACTGTATATGCCACATAGAAGTGTTACACATCATCTGAAAGCTGGGAAGCTGAAGATTAATGCCAGATGCAGCTCAGCACTCTCTCCCAAGAGTATGTAGTCATAAATCTGTAATAAACACTATGCTCTTTTTAGGCGCCTGTTTAAAATTTGAAAGTGTATAAGGGCTTTGAACATAATAATGATGGAGGTATATGATGGTCATTCCCATGCTCTATCATGTCTTTTAAGTTGTTGCAGCAATTTTTGGGTTGATGCCTTTTGTAGCACAGATTTGGTGCTAAATTTAACCTTTTTTGACCCCTTGAGAATGAATAAAAAGGGTTAAAATCCCTCAAAAATACCACATTAAGATACCAAGTCCTTGAGGAACAGCACTGAAAAAAATCCATGCTTTGGTTAATTAAAAACTCTCCTTCCAAAATATAGCTTTCTTTGGAGTGTTACATTCCTCCCTTCCTAACATGTTAGCATGAGATCGTTGGTGCGTAGACATGTGAAGGTTTGTATTTTTTCTGACTGCAGTGGAAAAGCAATGACAGCTTACCATGTTTGCCCAAATAATTACATTTTATAGGACTTTAATGAAGGAAGCTGTTATAAGAGTAGTGTAGTTCCTTTAAGGAATAACACAGTGCATCATGGGTGCACGCCGTGCAATAGAGGGGTGACATTTGTAGATTAAGAGTGACAGTGCTGCTCAAAACAGAGCAGAAACTTTGCAGTAATTTGTCAGTGTGGCAGTAAATGTACAGTTCAGATTACAGTGTCAGTTAATAAACGCTGCAGCTTCTCAAGACAAAGAAAAGTCTCATCTGTTACTTGGCAACTGCTGGAATAGTGAAGGGGGTTAGCCTCGCTGTAAGCTGCAGGAAAGGCTAATGTTAAGCTAATGCTAACGCTAGCTATACCTTGACAGCGTTGGCTCTGGTGCGATCCTGTCCCTTCAGAAGCTTTGTCATCCAGCCTCGATCTGATTCCAAAATGGAATATCTTCTGTGATTATTTATCGACTTTTCCATGTTGAAAACATTTTTTGTTGTTGTTAGCATGTTGTTAGATATCCACTGGCAATCCCATGATGCCTTGGGTTGAGTGTTGATGAATCAGACGCCGTATTCCTGACTTTTCATGTGTGCAGCTCTGATCTCAAATGCATTGCCCAGTGGAATAACATGAGATTGACCCTTCAAAACAAAATTTGTGGTGATGATGGAAATGAGCTCAACCCAGCGGCAGGCATCACATGACCATGGTAATACTGGATTACACTTATTGTCACAGGTACCAGTGGATTCCTTGGGTCATCTATTTTCAGATGATACCTGTATAATAGCTTTAAAACTGAGCCTGCTTCTGCCTCTGACAGACGGATGCAGATGTGGGCGCCTGCACAGAGTTGAAGAGGTTAAGAAGCAGAAAACTCACTCGGGGTAAAACAGACGTTAATCTTATTTTTTTACATCATTAGTTTGAAGCACGTTCGGTCACATAGCAGCAGCAGGAGCACAATATATTCCCAGCAGAATGAAGAACTGTGTGTGACACCGCTTTTACTTCTTGATGAAACAACCTGCACAGTGTATCTGCAGAGTCACCAGGACTGAAATCCCCAGAAGGCATCAGGATGATTGATGCTTCTCTCTCCTGATTGCCTAACTCTTTTTTTTTTTTCCCTCCCCCAAACAACTCTTGAATCCTGAATGCGGCCTCATAATGAAAAGACAACACAGAGAAACAACTCTGACACTAATCTGACGTCACGACTCTCTGCTTCTCGAAGGCTTTTCTGTTTCAAATGACTGAAGATACCTTATAACAATTACGGAGACAGTCAGCTTTGACATCTGTGTTTTGACTCTTCCTCTTCTTTTGTCTGACTGTCTCTTCTGTCTGTCTTTGTTCCATCAGACAGCTTTGCAGCATAGTGAACCTCTTGCTCTGTGTGCACTGCATCTAATATTTATATGGAGTTTGAAGGCGGACAGCATGCCAAGCAGCCAAACGCCATGTGAAAAGCCAGCGGAGTCTTTATTGAATATATGCAGTGTTGGCAGGCTGGATTTGACACACAGTGATATCATGGCAGAGAAGATGCAAATCTTCAATTCTCAGCCTCTCGCCTCCTTACGTCTGTCTGTTTTCTATTCTTCATCATTATTATTCTCATTCAAAAGGGCCCTACAGCGAGCTGCATCCAATAAGAGCTGGCGTTCCAACATTTATCCTTGCAGAATTCAATTACGCTTTTCCCTTTTTGCCTTTCTTTCTCGCTCTCATTCATCCTAAACCTTGAAACCGCTTTTATCATTCTTCATAACAATGCTCCAATATCATAAATCTGAGCCCCGTGTTCATTTCACACCATGTTCGGCGTGATTCTGCCAGGGGCGGGAGGGGAGGACACATATAAGTGACATCAATCACAGGCTGGTTCATCACTTGGCTCGCCCTCGGACAAAACATTTAGAGGAGAGCAAACGCCGCCGCTTCGCTTCGCGAGTTGTTAGTGTTTACAACGTGTGTCTGCTTTTCTTTTAAAGCAGCCTTTTTCTTATCTCCTTTGTGCTTTATCAATCTGAGGGACCCTTCTCTTCCTGCCGCTTTCTTATCTGATCCACGAGTCATAAAAGAAAACTGTGCTCCCAGCAGACAATGAGATAGCTTCATTTCAGCGTGTGACTTAAAAGATCTTGGACCTTGTTTTGATGAGGTTTCCTGACTTTCAATTTAAAATTGATTTTTTTTTTTTTTTTCTGTCATCATACTCTTGAAATAGCTCATAAAATGTGACTGCACTTTAGCAGAAGCCTAACAGAAACAAAATGTGAATAAAAATACAATACAAAATATAAAAAGGGTGATCCTTGAGAGTAAAATGACATGACCAGTTTTGAATGAATATACTATTTATGTTATCGGGTCAAATATTCATTATGGCATAGCATTATGAATACATAACAATTGTTTTCATCATCAATGAATCTGTCAATTATTTTCTCGATTAATCGATTGTCTGTCTAGAAAATGTCAGAAAATGGTGAAAAATGTTGATCAGTGTTTTCCACAGCCGGAAATGACGTCCTCAAATGTTTTGCTTTCTCCACAACACAAAAATATTCAGTTAACTGTCCTGAAGGAGTGAAGAAACCAGAAAATATTCACATTTAAGAAGCTGGAATCAAAGAGTTTAGAGTTGTTTCCTTAAAAAATTACCTTTTTCCTTAAACAAACAAAAAATAATAATAATAATCAATTAATTGATTAATCTGTGCAGCTCTCATCCTTTTTCACATCAAACATTTTATTAAATTAATTCACATTGTTTATTAGTATGCAAATAAAGCGTGGATTGCCACTTTTGCTCAAAATGCAGTAAAGACATTCATTGAGCCGAGGATGAAGCCTTTTGACTTTGATTATGCCCTGATTTTTTTCTCCTCCAGTGCCACCAGCACTTTGATGTTCTTGGCTTTTGTTTTCGGAAATGTCACAATAACTTTTTGATGAACAATGAACACAATGAAAGTTGGTCCTGACGTTCGTGTTTGGCACTGGATGAATCGTAATAACTTTTGGATCCTCTCACTTTTCATCTGCAGCTGTAGAGATGAAACGGCATGAAAATTTAATGTCATGATTACAGCGACCAAAATGATCATGTTTGTCAGTATTATCACAGTTTGGTTAAATTGGGCTGAAAATGTTCCAGGAGTACTGACCCCCCCCCCACACACACACTGAAATCATTTCATCAAGTTTTTATTGAAAACCTCTTAACAATTTGAAATTGCATCATGCCCTTTGCAGTGGTAATGTTTGTTTGTTTTTTATGCCGGACAGTATTTACCACACGTATTTCAAAGCACAGTAATCAAACATGGTTTTAATGCTAATTAAATTTAGAATCTTTCATCATTGTAACTGTCAGGAATTTTATTTGGGTTTATCGTTAAACAAGGAATAGTTTCATCCCTAAACTTCTGTTATCAGGTCAGTTTTTCACTTTGGTTTATGACCAAATACCTGCAAAGTTCAGCCTCAGCTGCACTTTGTGTTTAGTACTAATTATCATGTTAGCCTGCTAACATGCTACGCTAAAATGTTGAACATAGTAAACATGAACTTCCTGAATGTCAGCATGTTATCATTGTCATTGTAAACATGCTAGCATGCTGATGTTAGTATTTACCTTAAAGCATCACTATGCTGAACTATGCTGGACCTTTAAAGGACCTGTGTGTAGGATTTAGTGGCATATAGTGGTGAGATTGCCGACACCTCGCCTCACCCCCCCCTTCCAAGTGTGTAGGAGGCGGCCGTGAAACTATCCAAAGCCAGTGTCCTAATCTGGGCTCTTGCAGATACACGTCAGCCTCTGTGGAAGAGGACCAACACCAGAGCTAACGGAAACAACACAGTTAATATCTTCAGTTGATTATACGCTAACGAGAACATACTTACATAATATGAGAGTGTCTTTGCAAGACGTTTGCAGGTCTTGACATGAGTAGAGTGTGCACAAAGTTTTCTCTGAACATTATTTGCACCAGAGAATCATCTCTCGTCTCATCTGTTAATAGAAAACCCCAAAGAATTGTTTCCCCAGGAACAATCTGTATCTTATGATCTCTTGGTGAGATAAAAAGCATGTCTAAAGTTCTTCTATTTCTTCCATATCATGACTGGCGACTGACAAGACATCTATATCTTGAAATGTGCTTTCCTTCTGCAGCCCTCGCCAGCTTTATAAGCTTCACAAGCTCTGCAGCTACATCAGGCCTGTTTAAATGGAAAATTTGGCACTTTTCATGTGGATGTCCAGTCAATTTTGAGAGTAAATGTAGCCAGTTAAAGCAATTTATTCCTCAGTGCTGCTGTATTGACTAAGAAAGTTGCGTGCTGATTGTCACTGACTGGACATCCACCATGAAAAGAGCAAAATATTCCCTTTACATTGTTGCCTGACCCCTCCCAAAATGTGTGTCTGAGTAGGAAATTGCTGGATAATTTCTCAAGTCGGCTCTTTCCATCCTCGAATTTCTGTTTTTCTTGCTGCACATTGTACGTGTCTGTTGTTTAGACCGAGGCCAATTAAGACAGACTAATTAAACCCAAATGATGCAGTATTGTAGGTAATTCAAAAGGCTCTACAAACACTTCGCTCTCAGAGTTGCAGGCATCCTGTTAGATTTTGTTTGTGCCTGCGTCTTGTGCCTGTTTACTTAATACCGAATGTGTATTTTGCCACGATGTGAGTCAACATCTTATTAATGGCTTTGAATAGAACTGAGCAGAAATGTGGCTTCATTTTTAGTTCAGTTTATGAATGAGACAGTTCATCATCCATCCTTTTTTTTTTTCCTTCCTGTGTGACGCTTCTCTACTCTAAAAGAGAGCAGGTCAGGGGGTCAGTAACCTCATTTGGCTCTCTTAATATCATGAAATAAACCATATATCACACAGAGCTCTAGCCGTCCTTGGCAGGCCGAGTAAATTTCATGCTGAGATAATTACGCTGGTTTACACTTTGGCAGCCAACATACAGCGCAGTTTCATTATCTTTGTGTTTTCCGAGCGCATTTGATCTGAAGATTCTGGGAAAAGTCAAAGCAGGCCTGAGGTCCAGAGACAATTAGTTAAAAGTCTTTAACACAACAGTGAGTGATGATGCCTCAGTCCCAGTCAGGGATTGCGGGATGAAAACTGGACTCTTGTGTAATGGTGTTTCCTTCGCCGCCTCTCTGCCGGCTAATTGAAAATGTATTTATTCCTCTGAATTAGCGCCTCTCAGCTCTCAGCCTTCCCTCCCTCCCTATTAAGAAGATTGGCTGCGAGCGTTTAACTTTGTCCGTCCACTTAGGAGCGAAATGGTTTGAAAAAGACTAATCATCGCTGCCATGGGTTTGTGTCGACTTGATTAAGTGGCAGAATGTCTTTGAAGTGCCAAAGTTTTGATTTCTGCACATGTGCCGGCGTTTCCCAAGAGGGGCTTTACTGGGGCAGAGGACGCCGCGATGATGTGTGATGTCGGTCCGTTTCAACAGAGCAAATTTAGTTTATAATTGCCTCCCTCTGTTCTTCCCTCTTTGCTGTTGATACTGATTCAAATGAGGAGGGTGGTGACGTTACAGACGTCATAGTGTGACCTTGGTCTTGAAATTAAGGCCATTTTTCAAGATAAACATGTTCACATGGAAGTTTGTCCAGTGGTGTAAGGTAGTTTTGGCCTGAACTAATACTTTTAGTTTTTTTTAAAGAAGAAATACAAACTCTAAGAACAGTTTTTTTCATTTCTAAGGCAAGTTTCAACCTGAAATTGAGCAGGGTTACTTGAATATAAATAAAACACACACACAGCACAACTTTACTGAACAAATTCACAATAATAAAACCCAAATTTATCACAAAAACAAGAAGACGTCAGTCAGTGGAGTGCAGATCTCCGCCAGGCAACAGACGGTGAAGCACCTACTGCAATGTCCCCACAGCTGCCAGCGGGGATTTGCAAAGTTCTGCCAACATTAACAGTTAACATGAAGCCCACATACATTGTCCCGAGTTGAGACAAGATTTCAGACTGAAGCAGTTGTTGATCGCTTGCAGCCCCTGAAAGAGTTACGAGTCAGCTATCAGTGATCGCATAAAACATACAGTAGCAGTCGAAAAAAGTAGACTTACTGCCTCACAGTTGTTTGTCTCCACCAAACAATCAGGTTGAAATTTACATCTATGTCTGTCCAGACTCATATAATGTATGAAGCGAAGACTTTGAAGGACTTAAATATGGACCTGGCCACTATACTGACCTGTGTGTAAGAAATTTAATAAAAGTTATTACATGTCAGTTGTCTTTAGACTTGTATGACTCCAGTGAGGACTGACAGAGAGATGAACATTATGATGTCACAGTCAAGTTGACCTTTTTATCCAATTAGACATAAGGCTTGGGCGGTATCCCGGGGTATTTAGAAATCCCTGAGATATGATTTTCAACACCGTCATAGTGAAAAAAAAGTGATCTAAAACATCCTTTAGAAGCTGCAACTGTTTGTTCTTGATGCAAAATAAAAATGCGAAATGCAGTTTATGAGCCACACAACGTCATTCAGTTGCCAGTCTGCCACCATCACCTGCACATAATCGCCATTTAGTCCACTGATGTGTCGCTATATGCAGCAGCAAAGCGTCATCAAGTCCTCCAGCAAGAATCTATGAAAGAGCGGCGCTTAATTCTTATCTATTCATTATTCTATTGGCTATAAGTAATTTAACCCATCAAGACTAGTTGCATATTAGATGTATAGAGTCGAGCCTTCAATGACTAGCAGCTCAGTTTGTTTTTTACACAAATTCCATCATATTCCATAAACCCTGATGAAATGTCAGGAAGATATGAAGGTACGACAAACAAGATAACCCCCAAGCTGAACTCTCACACATGGAAGCAATTGCATGATAAGCCTTGTGGGTATAACTATGACGTTCAAAGTGTAACAAGCATCCATCAGCACCTGCAGCAGAGGTCCAGAGGAGCAGTCTGTTTCACTGTGGTGCTGAAATTACTGCTGACTTTAACAAGAATGAATTTTTTGGGGTGCAATAACCTCACAAGTGCACTCCTATGTGATATAAAGGTAAGATATGGCAGTAAAATAAAGCCTTTAGAACATGACGGGAGGGAAAGAGAGCTGCGATATTCAGCAAAGAAACACCTTGTCCCGAAAAACGAGACTGCTACTCTCAGTCTGCATGATGATTTTACTGCACAGACACTCGAATGTCACTCGTTGTTAGTTCAGATAAAATCGCCTTAATATCCTTTTATTATTCATAACGAGCAGCGCTCACAGCAGCTTCACTCGCATCTGAAAAACATTCACAGTGAAACAGGCGCTCGGTGACGACCTGACTCCAAAATCAAAACCTAACAACCTGTTAAATAGGGGCACAGTAGCCCGTCTGATAGCTAAAATCCCAGAGAAAAAGCACTTGTTGTTGAAATACTCGTTTCACTTGCCATGAACGCTACAGCGGCTGTGCTGAATGCTGAATCTTCGCCTAATGACCAAGTGTCTGTTTATGAGTCATAAGAAATTAATAATCTTGTAGTGGGCGTAAATGTTTATAACTGTTAAATTAAGCAAAATGTTAATAGGGTTTGGCTGGCAGCCGTTTAACTCATCGTCCAGGGTGTGTATTTTCGGAGCAGTGGACTTTTGTTTTCAGGATAACGGGTTTAACTTTACACTGACAGACAGTTTACAGTCACAGGCAGCTGATGAACTTACAGCGGAGGACTCGTTGTCGCTTGTTATTGTCAGTTTACGATGTCGCGTGCTCCTGCGCTTCTGCAGTGTTCCTGCAGTCTGCCTGTCTCTGCAGTGTCTTGGGAGGAGGAGGTGGTTGGGAAAAACTCACTTTAACCATAGATCATATACTAACTTGGCACACGCAGTAGCTACATATTACTCCTTTCATAATTTATTTGTTGTTTATGTAGAATAAGCGTATACTTTTCTTATAGATTGCTGCTGACTACTTAACCAAAAATAAATTGGGGGGTGAGATGGGTTTGCATTATCAGGAGCATATATAGCAGTATGCGCCCATATTGTTAATTCTTCTTTGAAAGTGCCTGTTTTCTGATAGCAAAGTGTTGGAGGGCTCAGTCTCTGTTGGGGCCCCTACATTTACGCCCCTGAATATGTCCCTCTCCCCCCCTCCTCTTCCTCCTTAGCACACCACAGTATGTTAACCAGGACAGGCCAGCGCGAGGTGTGGAGCGGAACAGATGTCATTATGCATGCCTCTGTAGATTAGCTAATCACAGGCACCACCTGGGTGTGCTGATTGCTATTAATCCACTATTGTAATTGAAAATTAGGGGTTTGCCGCAAAAGCATGCTGTCTCTTCATCGGCCCTAATAGATTCCTTACGCCTGCTTCTGACAGACCTGTCATTCACACTGAGAGCACTAATACAGCTTCAAGCCGTGAGGTGCAGCGCTGTGGAAATACTCCGTTATGGCTGACATAATTGTGATATTGGCTGTCTCTTACTACAGTGGTGCTATTTAATCTCCATGACCATTTCACAACCGGTGCAGCAGTGTAAATGCAGGAAGCGGCCTTTACAGACGGGCAGGGGCGGGGGTGGACGAGTGTTAAAACTCTTTCCCGAGGAAGTATTGTACTTTATAACTGCAGCAAACCTCGCCTCCACAGTTCAACCATGAACATGAATCAGCGCTTAGAGTCACTGATAATTAAGTTTTACTGAGGTTTTTCTGTCAAATGCAAATTGAAACATTTTTTTTTTTATCAGTGCTAGCTAAATGGAAATTAACATCTTTTGGTCATTGACATTTGGCTTCCAGTCTTCCTCAAAGTTGACATTAATGAGAGCTACTGACTGTGTTGTGACCAGTCTGTTCTCCCAGTGCAGTTTTTATTAAGATTCAAGGGTGCTGCTCTGCTGTCAAGACCACCTGTACTGAGATCAGGCTGTGACCAAGGCCAGAGTGTATTCAGCCAAAACAAGACCAAGACGTTGAGGGGTTCAGACTAAGTGCAGACCAGAAAGAGACCGAGTCAGGGCCAAGTGCTGTCACTTCTCTATACGGCTGCAGTCAACCAAAGAAAATGGTGGGATGTGGACAACCTGGTAGCCTAAATAGGTGCTAATCAAAGTTAGACAGCATCACCAAGGACATGAATTCTTGCAGCTATTTCTTTTTCACACATAGCTATAATGTTACCTTCAGGGCATGTGTATCAAGTAGATTTACATACAGCAGCAACACAAACACACTGGCCATGAAGGTCACACCGGCCTCTCTATATGAACAAAGCTCAGTGCTAATGAAGCTCACACTGCAGCGTAGACTTCCACAAGAAGCAACATGAAAAAACAATAAACACTTACCAGCATCTGACCCGTTGCTCTCAATATTTAATTGGCTTCAAATGAGGCTTAACATTCACACAGTTTCTTGCGAGTGTCCCTCAATATCACAACATCAGTCCAGCATCGTCCCCAGAGGAAGCTGCCACATTAGCAACAACATGCTAATGCCAAATTTAAACAGGATAACCAACAAAACTGATCAAACTTAAACATGGTCTCAGCCGTCTTGCAGAATTTACATATTGCTCTGCATTTTCTTTTGGATGCTGTTCTGCTGCCAATTCACATTTAGCCAATTACAGAAGATTTGGTTGATATATCCTCCCAGACAGCCACAGCTTCTTTTCCCGTCTCCTACTTTTACTTTCTTTGAGTGTCTCTGAAGGGACGTGGGGAGGGGTGACAGCTGTTAACAGTAACACAAATTCCAAATTAGAAAAAGAATCGAGTCGTTTGAAGTTTTACATCCAGTCACAGTAATGATGTTAACAAATCAGACACAGGCAGTTTAGTGAAATCCCCACAGTTGTGGTCTTGACTGGTTTTTGTCTGAGACTGAAACAAGAACGAGTAAAAAATGCTGTCAAGTCCAGGACGAGACCTTCCAAAGGTGCTCTTGAAAGACGAAGACCTCGATCTCGAGCACGAGAACACTAGCATTCACCTAATCTACTGTCTCGGGCCAGTACCTCTAGGCGCCAGCTTTTACTAGGCAGCGAATGTCCATGAGTCGCCCATTAATACGAAATCCTGCATTCGCTGCCCTGCCACAGAGCCCGTCCGGCTGCCAGCTCATGCTCCTCTGCCCATTGATAATCCTGTTCAGAAATATTCTCAGGGAAAGCGGATTAGTGCGCAGTGTTACTATGAATTCCCCTACAGTTGTATCATGCAGTTAATTAAATTTATCATTGTCTTTATCGTCTGCATCCTCATTCTCCTCGCCCTCGCTGGGACGTGTGCTCTAATAAAGGGACGTCCTGTTTGAGTAATTAAGCCTAATGGACTCGCCTCACCTGGGGATTCATGCCCTTAATCCGCTCATGAATCCACCTGTGGGCATGTGTGTGAGTATGTACCCTCAAATATATGGCTGATTGGTGTATATGTGGTCATCCTTTTATGTTTTAGGAGATTTGTGTCATTAGACAAAAGGACACAGGATAATAATCCCTTGCTCCGGTGTTACGGCTGCAGCCGTCTCCATCCTGGATGATCCCCTGTTTATGTTATGACCTGAACTCATGATGGAAAAGGGAAGCAACACACGCCAGGCGTAAATGTTAAATAAAGAGAAAACAGAAAACTGTGGTGGGTGCTGTTCAAAACAAAGACATAAATATAACAAAAAGCGGACTCAAATAAGAATAATTAGAACAATTAGAGCTCATTTTTTGCTTTCTAAGAAAAACCAAACATGGAAATAAAAACCTTTCTGGGAAGCAATGAAGTACAAATACTTTGTTAATGTACTTCAGTAGAATTTTCAGGTATCTGGACTTTACTTGAGTATTTATTTTTATGGCAACTTTTTCCCTTTACTCCCATCATTTTAACATAAATATCATTGCTTTCTACTCCTTACATTTTCAAAACAGGATTGTTGCTTTAGTTTAAATGCATTTGAGGGGATTTATTGATTATTTTTATTTTGTGTCATTGCATGTCGCCTTCACGACATCAAGACCAATTTCAACCCAAACAGATGAGATAATAACTCATAGAAAAGACGATTCTGTGGAGTGTCCATCTGTGCATATCATGCATGATGGATGGAACAAGACAAAAAAGATGTAAGGAGACAAAAATAAAACATAAACATAAAAGAGGTAATGAGATACAAAAGATCTTGCAAGTGTAACAAACCGTAAAAGACATAACAAGACAAAATAGATGGAACAAAATGTAAAAGGCAACAAAATGTAAAGGACTTAGCAACACACGAAAGACCGAACAAGATGTAAAAGACGCAAAAGACGTTAAAGATGTATCAGGAAATAAACGATATAACAAGACATAAAGATGTAACAAGATGTAGTGGACATAATGAGACATAAATGACTGAAAAAGACAAAAAAATGACAACAAGACGTAAACGACATAAAAGACTAAAAAGACGTAACAAGCTGAAAAACAATGAAAAAGACATAAGAAGTAACAGACAGGGTAACTTTTTACTAAATCCTGTACTTTTGCACTTTTACTTGAGTACAGAAGTTGAATCAGTACTTCTACTTTTACCAGAGTCAAGACAAGTATCTGTACTTCTATTTGAGTAAAGACTGCCTGTACTTCTCACACCTGCTGTTATGTAATATGCTAACAGTGCACAGACACACACACATATGCGTATACAGACACATACATGCAGAGAGTACCGTACACTTTGTACCATCCTGTGCATACAAACATTCATACACAAAAAAGGTTCTCTTTTTTTTTGAGTGGCTGCGTCCTCCACAGACAGCTCCATTGTTAAATCTTCTCTTTTTCTTCATCTGTTACTCTGGTGTATAAAAACTACCATTTTCCTCTTGAGAACAAACCCCTAGTCACCACTGCAATAAGTTCCCCAAGTATCTGCTGTAGCTCCAAAGACTGAAGATCCTTCAGTGGAAAAAAAAAAATCCCTGAAAGTAAACCAAGAACAAGTAAAGCTCGCAGTATCCACTTTAATAACTCGGTTTGTGTGTGCAGCCGTCACTCCTGCGCTGTCATGCTGTTCCCCTCTCTTCTCCTTCAGTGCTGCCAGCGCCAAACTTGTTTTTCATCGCACTCGACACATAAGAGCAGAGTTGTTTTGATGCGGAGCAAGGCACACTTCTCAACGCTAAGAGATGGCGAGGCTTTCAGCTGTCAAAAGAAACCTCGAGGAGTGTGTGAGGAGAGCACAAAAGAGGCGAGGAACGTTTGTCTCCGAATGCATCGCGGTGCACCTCCGAGCTGTGCAAGGGGGCGTTGAAGATGGACACCTACTATGGAGCAGGACTGAGTCTCCATACATAAACTAACACCTCTCCCTGCCTGTGTTTTTTTTTCCTCTGCTCCACTCTCCCACGTTCTTGACCTTTTAATAACTCATTTGTGTTGTTCTCTGCATTCTTAGACTCACGTTTCCTTATTTTTTTTCCGTGTGTTTACAGTTCAGCGTACAGTATCTCTGTTTGGGTGCATCAGAAAACCATTTGTGGCAAAATAACTCATATAATTATCATCGAGTGAGTCAGTGGGAGTGAGTCAATGTGTTTGTGGACAGGGTGACCATGTCCTCAAGCGTTTATTGACATTTCAGTATGTCTCTGAAATCATATCTCTGTGGCTTTGTGCTCACATGTGCAGTTTGTGAGGAGAGGCGGGGTTTGGGAGGTTGGGGGGTTATGTTTTGGTTGATTCTGCGGTTGCACTTATTCAGTTAACCCTTTGATGCACGAGCTGTCCGAACCCTTTCTAATGCACAATATGGATCAAAAATGAGGAAAATTAATGACCGTTTCTTTGCTTTATCTTTTAATATGAATTTATTTCATTATAAAACATTTAGTATTTTAAATATGTTTATTTGGCACTTTGTTACACATAACATACACTAGGGTTGGCCAGTTTCTACCTAAGTGGCATGTCATGATGTCCACACTGAAACATTGTGATGGACATTGTTGTTGTTGTTGTTGGAAACACGCTGACAGAAACCCGCAGAAAACAAACACCACTGCCGTCAATCCAACCACATGTCTTTGACTCGGCCATATCACAATATAACAATATCCAAAATCAGAATATCTAGTCTCATATCACGATACGATATAATATTGATGTATAGCCCGGCCCCAGTCCATCATCCCAGCCCTAACACACACGTCACTAATCACTGATAACACTGGTGGTGTTTCTGTAGTGAACCGTGTGTTTCCATTCTTAGTTGGCAGAGCAGTTAAATCTGATAATGAACGAGACTCTTGCATGCTAACTAGTTATGCAGCCTAGTGCAGTTGGTGTTAAACTTCTTGAAGGGGCAAGTGACGTGGCCTTCGGTTGTCCTTGGACTGAGGACTTAGTGTCCATACCCTAGTCTGGGCTTCTATCCAATTGGACACCTCCTCCTCCTCCACCTATGCTGCACCCCTGCTCACCCCGGTTGCCAGCTCTCCCCTCTCCTCCGGGTTTACGTTTAGGCACCAAAACTACTTGGTTAGCTTGAGGACAAGATGGTTTGTCTCTGCCATGGCATGGTTTATCGTTAAAATGTACTCTTTCAAAACTTTTCACAAGCTTTCTGGCAATCACAAGGACCCGTCATCATGGAAACCGGCACTCACTAATCACAGCACAGTAAGGTGGGACCAGGCACAACAGCTTCCGTGCAGCTGCACATGTTGGCTATTCCACCCTGGGTGCAAATAGCATTGTTGGCTCTACACACCGTGGTGCTAAAACCACCTACCATAAGAAAAAGAATTTGTAGTAATTAAAAGAAGATATTTAATTATTATGTGGCATATTAAATGACAAATGCATGTATGTCAAAGATACAGCAAAGATCCCTCAGCCATGTGTTAAATAACAGAATGAATGAATGCGAGTATTTTTTATTCATTAGAAGGGATGTGATACAAAAATGATTTTTATCCATAAAATATGAAAGGGAAAATGAAAATAAAGAACTGTGATGATCAAAAACAAGTGAATTGAGGAGTAGTGGAGTTCTGAATGATGGAATTAATTTATTGCAAAAATATAGAAAATAAAAACTCACTTTTGACGCGTGTTGTGCATCAGAGGGTTAAACTTTTATTAGGCTTGCTCACAGACCCCGCTCACCCCTCAGCCTCATTCTTTTGTCATGATTGAAACCACCCTGCAAATTTTTAAGGTTAACCTCTCGAGGGGGCGACCTCTCCTTTTGTTTGTGACTGCATGAACGAGAGCAGATCTCAGTGAGTCAGCAGGAACCATCACACATGGAACGAATCAGGTTAACAAAATCCCAGACCCCCTCAACGGAAAAGCTCCGGCGAGCTATCTCTCTGACATCATACTAATAACAAAGACCTATGGACGAACAGGGAGAGGACTCTGCTCTATTAAATCAGCTCTGACTGAATCAGTCCCTGAGCAACACAACACCATGACTCACTCACTCAGGCGGGGTGTCATCACTGCCACGCTGCTCGGTCCTGACAGAAAGACCCTCGTATTTTCGAGATGCTAATAAAATCGGCTCGGGGCTTCGCTGGATCATCGTGACATTTGGCTGTGGATCAACAAATGTGGACGTTTTCCTTCTGGCACACAGTCTCCATCTGTACCACTGTACTGCAACCTATAGGGAACAGTTTGAATACACATTTGCAAAATCGCTATACAGGGTGTGCATTGATGTCACTTTCCCAATGGGAAACTCCCCCTCAGTCAGGCTGAGTAACAAAAAAAATCTACAACATGGCTGCCTTTAGGGAAACTGCAAAACCGCAGGAAATACAACTGATTACCTGCTTATATTAAAGATGGTTGAACTTGACAGTGATCCTTACAACCTGATTTCGACGCAGGGGAAATACACAAAGCAAAGAAGGCATACAAAGCCCTGAATGACTGGTTGTAACGTTACTTAAAGGTTAGATTTGTTGGCGAAAATAAAACGATAAGGACACCAAAGGTTATTCTGACTTTATGTGGACAGTCCTTTATTTAATGACATTATTAGAGACATGTTTCCGTGCTGCAGCAATGAGGATGTGCAGTGCGATGCATGAATATAAATGAAAGATGCCAAGATAAGTAATGTTTGTCAATACAGTACTGCTTTTGGCAGGTTGTAAACAGCTGAAGAAGACGCTGGAGGGTATGCACATGACTTCACAGTATGCTTCACCTACTGAGTGGCAAAAAGACGACTGAGTGGCAGCGTTGGCGTTCAGATTGAATGCAGCGAAAACACAAAATACATCTAAAATGATAAAAAGATAAAAAGAGCTGTGATTCAATTGACTGTACAAATAGTTTGAACAAGAAATCTTTTTACAGACAGACAAAAGCTAAAGAAAAGAGAAACAAATGTGCTTTATATATTGTATTGACTAACATTTGTCAGTGAAATATGTAGCATCTTTCATTTATATTCCACGTAACCGAGCCTTTTGATCTACAATCGCACATCTTCTCTCTGGAGATAACTGCAAACATCCACACTGCTGCATGCAAACATGTCTCTCAAATGCTGTAATAAAATACAAATATCTGTTCAAAATCTGTCCACACAGAACCAGAACAGCCTTTGGTGTCCTCATCACTTTAAATTTACCAACAAATCCCACCCTGAATTTCAGGTTACGACCGAGCATTCAGGCTTTTGTGCGCCTTCTTTTCTTTGTGTGTTTCCCCGGCATCGATATCAAGCACGTATGAAGGTCAGGAAATGTGATTCCTGGCCAAAAGTCTTTGAACCGCTGTTTATTTGGTAAGTTGTGAGGATCACTGTGGAGTCCAACTAACTTTAATTTAAGCAGATAAATTACTGGTTCCTACTACTAAATGTTGCAGCTCTGCTCCTAACTGGGTCCAACAAATGTGACCATGTTACCCCTATTTTAGCTTCTTTACATGGGGCTACCTGTGCCTTTTAGAATTGACTTTAAATACTTTTAATCACTTTTAAAGGTACAGTATGCATTTTTTTTCCAAAAAGCAATTCATAGACTCTGGAGAGATCCTGCTCTCTGCCTATATTTCCTTGTTTTTCTCATTAAATGTTTGCATTCTCAGACAAATCCTACCTGTAAAGTTCTGTCTGGTTTGGCACCTCCTTATATGTCAGAACTGTTAGCCCCCCTATGAACGAAGGCTTCTATTGAGGTCCTCAAACAAAACCCTTTTTCTATCCACTCCAAAGTCACGGCTAAAAACTAAAGGTGACTTTGCATTTTCTTTTAAGAGACTTTGGACTGACCCTCCTGAGGAGATCAGGCGTGCTGAATTGGGGCCACCTTTGAAATCACGTGTCCTGGTGGGAAGATGACATCAGAATTATATTATATTATTTTATGCATGTACGTTACACTTCCCTACAAGCACAGACACACACACGGTGTGATCCGTCCTGACGCTCTGCTGCGATTATAGGTGGGGTGTTGGCTGACTCACTCAAACCCCATTTCAGCAGCAAGCACACAGATGTTCGTTTTGATTTGCTCCAGTTCATCTCCCTCCACCCCGTCCCTCAGTCCATCAGTCATGTTGGAGAATTATTTATTAAACATTACTAACGTCCACTTCAAGCCACTGGAAGAATACAAATTTTGGTCATCAGAGAGATCCCCGAGAACGGCGTGAGGTAAATAGTCAGTTGACATTCAGCGGTTGTCAGGAGGTTTTGCCTCTGATTCTCTTCATATCTGCGCTCTGGCGTCTGGCTGCTAAAGCCTTTTCATCTGCTGTGAGTGACTGATGTGGCTGCCCTCTCCTCCCTGGGCATCTGCCCAGCTTATTGAGCAGCCCCTTGTGTGTGCCTTCAAAGAGATACAGATAAATCACGGGCTAAATGTCAGTATCCAGTGGCCATGCAATGTCCACAGGCTTCACTAAGCTAAAGTCATACACCTCTCTCTCAGTAACCCATCCACCATAACTCCACTATTCCTTGCACACACACACACACACACACACACACACACACACACACACACACACACACACACACACACACACACAGAGACGGACACACACATCTCTCAGTGAGAGGGATGGTAGGTGGACGTAGGGCTCCAGCCAGCTGACTCATTTCGGTGATAGAGGAGTATCCTGTTCTGCAGCCTGATGATGGATGGATGTAATGTAGGAGAGTGCTTTCTCTTCATGCACACCGTCTCTACCTACCTGACCTCCTGGAGATGGACGTCAGGGATCAGGTAGCGACTGTGTGTGTGTGTGTGTGTGTGTGTGTGTGTGTGCATGTGTGTGAGAAATAGTGAACACACCATTCCCTGAACCTGGAATTAGTTTTTCAGCTGCAGTCACTGGTGACAGCAGGCAGTAAAGTGAGCAACCAGCCAAGACGCCCAGCAGTGATGAAATGTTGCATGATGACCACTTTTTGGTTAAAATGCCGTCTTATGCAAATCTTTCTCTGCCAAAACAGGCTCGCCACACGGTTCATTTTGAAGCGTTGCTCGAGCTCAGGTGGATTTTCCCCAGTTGACATTGAATTATAGATGTTCGAATTTTCATATTTTCTATTTTCTATCTGCTGTAATGACTTCTCATTCATGATGGCTAAGGGTGTGCATCTCACTGACTGAGACTGATTCAATATGCACCTCAATATATGTTCAGCGATTCAATGCTTCTTGAATTTTTAAATAGCTAACAATTCAGTATGATACGATTCAGCCCTGCCACATTTTGATTTAGATTCTATTAATGCTATATTTGTAATATTAGTTGCAAGAAGAAATCTGATAGTTTTACTAAATCTTATTAGATCTTATTAGGAATCTCATTTGTAAATTAGATAGACTTTAAAAGTGATTAAAATGCATTTTTGCAGTAAGATGATGCGCTGCTGTGTTTCATATGAAGAGTGGTTATTTCTCATTTTTGTTGTCCCCCTGAAACCACTGGCAGGGCTGAATTTAATTTGATATGGGCATGCAGTGGCCCATATTACACACCGGACCTTTAATTACAGGTGGTGAAAAATAACATTTATTCCAAGTATTGCACTGTTAATTTTTGAGGTACTTGTACTTTATTTGCTTTCTTAATCTGACTAATACTTCAACATCCTTCATGCTATTTATCAGAAATATATGAATCAGAGAAATGCTTGCATGATAAAAACGGGTTGATGTTCTCACTTGATGAATGGTTGTACTAATTAATCGACTAATCGATTAGTTAGCTGATTGTTTCAGCACTAGTGTATGCAAATATAGCCCTGTTGTGTCAGCGGGATGCCATTAGGAGGTGTGTATGTGTGCGTGTGTGCATGTGTGTGTGGGTGTGTGTGTGAGAGAGGAGGATGGAGGCAGCATCTGGGTCAGCCCGGCAACAAGAGCTGCACACATCAAATCAGTCACTGCGGCTCCTCGGGCTGCGCTTTCCAACACAATGCCTTCTGCTCTGTTGTGCATATTGTTAGCAGACGTGCCTAAAACATCACTGCTGACTACACAAGGCCTTTGAACCAAGTTTAACTCTCAAATATGCGGGAACAGAGCCCGATTATGTGGGAGATTTTTGAGACCGATACAGATTTTAGAGGGGAAACACTCTGATTACCAACATGGCGGCCGATATAGAAAATTTTTGAGAAGAAATAAAAATAAACCTTTCCTGTGTCGATTGTGCACTGATTTTGCATGATATGGGGGGAAGCAATTAAAAGAACTTATTTTATTTTACTTAACCGGGTGAGTCATGAAAAGCAAACTCTTGCTCTTGAGTCTCTTGAGGAAAGGGAGTAGAGATTAAAAGGGTAAACTGGCTCAAGTGAATGATTTTCTATGAAGGAGGCCCAGGTTTTAATATTTCTGTCCCGGGAGCCGTTCTGATTTTATCTCCACTTCTCTAATGGAATCATGAAGAGGACTTATTAGACACAGAGTTCAAATGAAGGAACGTGTCACATGGAGAAACAGGTGGTATGAATATGTTTTAAACTACGTTGCCGTGTTTCATCAGACAGTATAACATCCAAGTCCTCCTCCCATGCCAGTTTAGTGATATTCCATGAGGGGGGGCTAATATCCTGTATTGTTTTATAGATCCTTTTTCCCAGAAGGATCTAATTCCAGTATATCGTTTATTAGGGCTGCACAATTAATCACAATGTTAAAGAAATTGCAGTGTGGCCAAGGACAATATTCACATCACAAAGCCAAATCAGAGTGTTTATAAAACTGGAAATGTGTGAGAAATGAGGTACTGTAGTGCTGCAGAGATGCCCTGGCCTAAAAATCCTGTTGTCCACATGAAAGAAAAGGTGTTTGTCAGTACAGACTCCAAGAAATATCACACCATCACAATTTTAATAGTTTCTTTTCAGTAAAAAAAGAAAATTGTAATGCATAAATGATCGTCCCCGCTAATCGCATCACAAGTCACAATTACAATTTCAGTCAAAATAATTGCAATATTGCTTTTTTTACCAAGTCGTGCAGCGCTAGCGTCAGTCGCATTTTTAGGTGTAAAGGAGGGAGATGTTAAGTGTTTCTTTGCAAAACTGCGCACCTGTAAGTATCTGAAGTAATGGCCCTTCAGAACATTTCAGCTGCTGAATATTTTAATACAGGGACAGGTTGTAAAAAACACATATATCTCTTCTCAGCAGAGAGCTCCTCTTGTCCTTGTCCTAAATGTTACCCAGTGTGCTAAATCTAAATCAAGCATCGTTTTCTGTGATATAATTTCTCAAAAACAAAAAAAAAGCTTTCATATTGGTAAACATATACATCGATATGATATGTGATCAGTCCATATCAGCTGATTGACATGTCTGTTGGGCTTTAATATCGTGAATGTTTTTGTTTTTTGATCAACCAGTCAAGCAAATGGGCCAGAAATCTACTGGCCTGAAGTCAGTTTTGCCTCTGTACAAATTGTTTTATTTATTAGCAGTTATCAAATAACAACAAAGACAACAATAAATGACAAATGATAATTTTTTAATCTAGGGCTACATTATCCAAAAAATGTCAGAAAATAGCCAAAAACGTCCATCCAGAGTCTTTAAATGTCTCATTTTGTCAGTCTAAAATACAAAATTGCTCTGATTCATATGGCAATTGAAGAAACCCAGAAATCTCCATATTTGAGAGGATAAAACAGCATTTTCTGACATTTTTGCATAAATAATTACTTTGATGATTAATCAATTATCAAAATAGTTGTATAGTTTAACTTTTTTTGCCACTTGTGCTGCCGGGTAAGTGAGTCACTAGATTTACTTGACTAAGGTGGTATTTTTCCTGCCATCGCAGACGGCGGGCAAGCTTTAATGCTGAGCCCTGAATATTCAAGCCTACAGACAAGTTACCTCAGTCGGTACCTGTCCCATGAAAATCTCTTTTGACACATTTCATGTTACACCACATTGTCACCATCACAAAGAAAATCTTTGATCCCTGATATGTAACAGTGCCGCCTGGGCGTGTTTTCAGACCTCACAGCATCCTCTTTTTTTGGGGAGGGGGTAAAAATGAGAAAGCGGAAAAGAACAAGATAGAGACTTTTGTGTCCCCTGGGGTCCTCTTTGATACATCGGGCGGCAGATTGTCAGCGACAGCCCGAGTTATTGAGGCTAAGAGCGCATCACTTTACTTGCTCTGCAGAACCGTAATCCACAGAGCTGCAGAAGCTGCTGCTGCTCCATCCATCTCCATGTGGTTCCTCTCTCTCAGATCCTTCAATAACACACTGATTGATCATTCCCAATGTCGCTTCTTTCATTCTCTCTGATCCGGTGATGACAATGAAGCCCTTTGTCTCCCTCTCCATATGATGGGATGTAAAGATTGCTCTCTACCATGGAGATGAGGCGAGAAAGATTGTTCCGCTCTTTGATCTCTTGTTTCTCGCAAAGTCTCCCTGGAAGCTATCGTGTGCGTTTGTGTGCATGCACATGTACGCTCACGTGCAGTGTGTATTTTTCCTTTGTTGGTACGTGTGTGTGTGTGCAGCAGGTGCGTGTGCGTGCGTTTGCGGATAGACAGGCGGAGGTTTCAGACCACAGCGATGGTAAACAGCGGCAGGCTTTTGATGATGCACACACATCGCTGCATCACATCCAGACGGCCTCCAACACAACAGATCAGCCGAATGAACAATGGGGTGAAGAGGAAGAGTGCGCGCAGAGGCTCACACACACACGCACACACACGCAGATAACCGTTCTCCTCCCCTTCTAAACTCTGCTGCATTATGTTAGCAATTTCATCCAGTCACTTTATCTTGTTTGTATGCCTCACAGGAGGGTTAACCTCACTGTTCGAGGTTTAGAGCTGTGCATTTTAGAGTGGACCAGAGCTGCTGGGATACTGGAGCCTGGAGATGAAAGAGAAACCAGGAGATAAAAAGACAGGTGCAGAAGTCTAAAGACACCTTGTTAAGAATCTCTCCCATCCTTTCTCTCTGTCCTCTTCTCCTATCGGCCTGCTTGGTCATAATAACTGGAAATGCATGCTTGAACAACGCCATCGGCGGTGGTGGACAACAGTAGTGGCTCGTTAAAATCTGTCTCGCTGTATTGACCTGATTTTTCTTTCTGTTGTTTGTTAGTTTTTCTCTTTTTTTGCAGTATCTCCCTGTATAACACCCTCTACACTGCAGGACACAGGCCTCTGTCCAGTGCACTAGTCTCAGTGGACGGTTCTGTATCGAACGGTACACTGTCCACAGCGGGAAACAGAACGAGCCGTAGAGGTGGTCAGTCATGAGTAAACTGAATCATTAATGTCACTGACGGAATCTATATCTATTAGCATTGGAGCTCGCCTCATTGGTAAATCAGCTCAGCCATGATGTACATTATTTCCTGGTTAATAGCTTATTAAAAGAGCACAAAATTCACAGAAATACAATACAAGCCCATCCCAGTCTCCTCAGTCTCTGTCCCTGAATCGCTGGCTCTGTTGGACAGAGCGTATATGGAGTTGTCAGCAGCAAGAATGCATAATGTCAAGCAATGAACTGTCACTGGCAAAGAGAAAGAGCTTTTAAATTCTTAGACCATATATGGATACTGTTGTGCCAATAACACCACGCAGATATCTTTGCAACTTTTCAAGCACGGCACGTCTGCGCCACTGTTTGATCCGTCCTCTGCATGGCTGCAAGCCTCAGAAGCATTTCAGCAGCAGAGAATTTTTGCCTGCCTGGTTATGTTTAATCGCTCAGGTTTTGTTGCTCTTGCTCTTTGTGCTTCCACCGTGGATATGCAGGCCACGTGGGTAAATAGTTTCCTTTCTGTCTGTCTCTATGATCTTTTATTTTGAAAATTAACAGATTCTCTCTGCCTTTTCTGTCTGACTTCCTGCCTATTCGATCTGCTCTGTGCTAATTTATGTGGCATCTGTCAAAAATAGACTCTGCACGTATACTACTAAATTACTAATACTAAATTTATTTATAGGGAATGTAGAGAATAGAAAGAACTATTTGGAGGTTGAAAAGACATAATTGGCTGTTATTTCTGCTCTGTAGCCTCTGTGGTCTCTGTTCTAATTATTTAAATATGATTAGATATGGAATCATGAACATATATTTATATATATATATATATATATATATATATATATTTATAACTTTATTTTGACGTGACTTCTCCCAGCTATAAAAGCAGTTTACTAGCCACATGATATGTCTTTAAATCATCTCCATTCAGCCAGATGATGTGTTGGTATCCATGGCAATAAGTGTCATTGTGTCCTTTAGCAAGAATCTATGGAATAAGGCTGCTTATTTCCTACGTACTCATTAATCTATGGGCCGTAAGTATTTAAATCCCACAAGATTTGTTTAAGAAGGCTAAAGCACTGTAAGCTAGACAGTGTCATATATGCTGCAATTACTTTGTTTTGTCACACAAACATCGTCATATACTGTGATACCGCCCAAGCCTAATATGAATTTGGGTTTTTTCAGTAGGGATGACACCAGCGGGCAGCAAACCGCTAACCACTGCAGTGTCGGTGGGAGTGTCCTCTGAGCTGTACTGCACCTGAAAGACTGCAGGGCAGATAACAGGGCTCAGGGAGGCGGTTGGACATGGATACTGGGCGAAGGAGAGGTTAATGTCATGATCTGTCAGTCTGCTCCACATCACAGGAAGCGGACAGGACAGCGGAGAGGGCCCCCCCGCCCGCTCAGGATGACTGCAGGCTGGCTGTGACTGTGCTTTCACCTCTGTGCCCCCACCAAGAATCCAAAAGGGACAGACAAGAGAAGCCAGGCTCGACCTGAGCGTTCTCTCAGCTTTTTGTTAAATGCATCTTCCTCTAAGCCACAATAGGATTAGAAAGGACGATTCCAAGGTCGTTTCTCACCGTCTGAAAAAAAACACACTTTTGTCACATGCTGTAACACAGTGACTGAGGAGGATGTGGTACCTTGAATTAATGTGAACTCACTTCTTTCAGCAATAATCCATTACACCCACCCACGCGCACACGCTGGCTGGCTGCTCTGAAGTTGTAAGATCGTGGACACACATGCTCTGTGTATCAACAGAATAGGTGTGTACGATTAAATGGGCCAAGAAATCACTGAGCCAGTTTTATCTCAAACATGTAACTAATGGATATTTAGTACAGTCAGCCAACAAAAGCAGGCAAGCCATCCGTGGCCAAGAATATATTTCTGAATGCTTAGTGCTTTGGGACGCCATCTGTGTCTATTGCCAAGTGCACTGATGATTATCACATTGACTATAATAAGCCCGCAACATTAAGCCTGCACGCAATGTGTGGCAAGACCATTCCTTTCAATTATCCGCTTAAAGAGTTGATCGTCCCGTTCTGCCAAGGGTGAATAGGGATAATGTCATTGTCCTTGTGGCACAGCGAGCTCGAAATAGTATCAAGAGTCACTCCTCCTCTAGCACCTCTTCCTCTTCTGTGATGCGTCATCGAAAGTCAAACATGCTGAAAACTTTTGATTTAAAGTTTCTAACGACTAGGGTTGGCTATCCTTTTGGGATGTATCCGAATACAAATGTGTTACTGGGGAAAAGCACAAATAATATGATGGATACCAGTATTTCTTCTTTCCAAATATACTTGTTATTAATCAGGAAAAAAGTATTTCCAAAACTGCAGTAAGTGCAGCCATTATCAATTAATCTGTCGACTATTTTCTCAATTAATCGTTTAGATCTTTTGTCTATAAAAAGTCAGAAAATGGTGAAAATTGTTGATCAGTGTTTTCCAAAGCCAAAGGTCCTCTCGTGTCTTTTGTCCACAACCCAAAGATGCAGACAGATAGCCACATCCATATACAGTTGTCTTTTGGCTACCACAGTGGATCATCTGCTCGCTGGCACACCAGACTCCGCCCATCCCAGAATGGATCTGCATATTTGATTTGGCACAGGGTATTTAAGCCGAATTTCCTTCCTGATGCAACCCTCCCCGTTTATCCAGGCATGGGACCGACACTCTGCGAATATAGTCGCTTGTGCATCCCCAGTTGATGGGGAACAAACCCAGAGATGGACATTGTTTGGAGGTTTTTTCCAAAACCGGTGCTAAAACAGTACTTTTAAAATGATACCGGTGCCTAAACGGTGCCTGAACCCATATTTTTGTAAAAAGAGGCACAATATGATGGTCAACAACATTAAAGAATACATTTTTTTATTGCTAAGGAAAATTAGAGCTTATAAATTAATAATTAACAGTGTTGGGGTGCCTGGATAGCTCAGTTGGTGGACCGTGCGCCCCATGTCTGGAGCCTGTTAGTCCTCTGCAGCGGCTGAGGGTTCGACTCCTGCCTGTGTGTCGTCACGTGCTTCCCCTCTTTTCGTGCAACTGTTTTTTAATGTTTCCTGCACGTCTCACCCACTGTTGGAATTCTGAGTAAAATCCAGCCACACTTTAGATCGTTTCGCTCAGCATTTTAACTGTTTACAGAAGCTATTAGCTAACAGAAGGCTAAAATCATGTCACCTGCTGCCAGAGCCGTGTAGTTAACTGCTACTGCATCACTAAATAGTTTAATTTGAAACTAGCGTGAGTAAAATTTGTGCAGTGGAATCAAAATTTTAATTTCTTAATGTTGCCTTTGGAATTGATTCTAATTTGTTCTCGACACCCAGCTGTACAGGACCAAGTCTTTTTTTTCTGTATATGAACAAAAAAAAAAGTTACAGTTGGAAAAGTGGATGTTGTATCAGGAGGTTTTCAACTTGATCATTAGCCATTTCACACCAGAAACAGCCAGCTTGTGCAGACTGACCTTATGCTGAGATACAGTCCCACTAATTGGATTTTAAGAGGGTGTCTCTAACCTGAGGGTGAGAAAAAAGGGCGATTGGGGACATTGATTTCCCACGTGTAGCATTTTTCATCCCAAAGCCTACCTCCCTCCATCCGCAATTAATCTCTTCGGGCTCTGCAGCCACTAATTGACTTCACACTGACTCTTCCTTCGGCCAGTCGCAGCTCTCAGCTTAAACAGCGGCTGTAAGAGCCTGTCTCAGACGGAAACACACGCCATGCCTCTCCCATTTCGAGGGAAAGTGTTCAAGGGGAGTGGTAGTCGGTCTATCGCTGTTGCTTTCAGTGAACATGAGTGTGGGTTTAGGGAATGAGGCCGCTGGCGGTGGAACCCTGAAATCCCAGTCTGTCTGTGCCTGCCGCTTTATGGGGAGTAAACAAGACATGCCAGAATTGTAATCTCATTTGTCTCTCTTCCATTTTAAGGGGAGAGCGAAGAACCTGGGTGTCCCTTATATACCAGTAAACTGTTGATTCTCTCTCTGCCTGTCACACAGAATGAGGCAGGACATTCTGTTACCCTGAGTTGCCAAATGAACCTAACAAGGTGGTAATTAGCAGATGGCGGGGGCTTTCTCGCTGTTTCCGGAGCTACACTACTGTCAGAGAATTGCCTCATTAGACGCCCACTGACACCCCTGCTGGTGACATATCTGCATTGCTTCCACTCTCATTTAGGAAAAGCATTGTGTCAGTGCATGACTATTGTAATTTAACTGCCTGTTTACTGGCTGCCTGGGTAAATATCTTTACTGCTAGTCAATTGTTTTGGCCCCGGTGAAGTGAGGGCACGCTGGCGTGCAAAGAAGCGAGCCAAGCTGCATGGATTTAGAAGAAGAAAGGTTGGTTTGCTTTTGGCAGAATGGCTCTTGTGCCAAATTCATGCAGCACTCAGACTGATGGTTTCACCTGAGTGCACTGTATCTAGAATGCGAGGTTATTTGCCAAAAAGTTGCTGTATTTCGATATTTCTCTTGTTGCCAAGTATGCTGTTTATTCCATCCAAAGTCTAGCTTATGAGTATATTTTTAGCCAAGGTCAGACGGTCAGTCGAGCACTTTCGTCCAGATTGAAATGTCTCAAGAGGTTTTGAATGGATCAAATTTAGTACAGACGTTCATGGTCCCCCAGAAGAAAGAAATTTACTGACTACAATAATGCTCTCACTTTTCCTTTTGTACCAGCATGAAGCTGACATATTTCAATGTTAGCGAAATATCTCACTGACTATTGGGTGGATTTTCATTAACTTTGGGACCTTTGTGTCTCCCTCAGGATGAATTGTAATAACCTCAATACATTGATTTTTCATCTAATGCCACATCACAGGGTTGCCCACTTGCCCTCTCAACTCACTTGCCTGACTGAGTAGGTGGTAAAAAAGAATTAAACTTTGTGTAAAATGGAAAAGTACAGAAAAAAAACTATCTATTACTTTCTGATATTTTATAGATGTTGTGGCCCTCAATTTAAGATGATAGTTAATTTTAGTTGTTGTTGTTATTTAATAACTGTTAATAAAACAATTTGTATAGAAGCAGGTAAATAAAATTCGGGAAAGTAGATTTCTGACCCACTTGCTCGACTGAGCAGCTGGTGCTCATCAGCATAAAGTTAGTTTGTCATGGCTCTCTCCTGCAACTTGATTGGATGCTGTCAGATTAGTTCAAGCAAAGTTGATCTTGGGAATTGTGTGTCGACTTGCCGACTTGCTGGTCTTGGAGGAAGGTGTCAAGTATTTTCAAGTCAAAAGGCTCAAGTCCAAGTGAAGTCATCAGTCGAAAGTCATCAGATTTGAACCTTGAGTCTGTGTCTAAGTCATGTGACTTTCCACACCTCTGCCTTGGTTTATGTGCAAAGCTATTGACATTCCCAGTAGGGTCAGCTGTGCTTGTGTGTTTGTGTTAGCATGCTAACCTGCAAGATGGTAAATATTATATCTGCCAAACATCAGCATGCTAGCATCAACATTTTGCTGTAAATCTGGCAGAAAAAAAGAGTGTAGACTCAGAATGTGTGATTCACAGTAAAAAAGATGAGTTGAAAATGGTGCTCCATGCTGCTTAACGTGTTTTATAATGGCCGAGTAGAAGGACCGAACCGCTTGTCCTCTGAAAAACAACTTGTCTCTCAATGAACGACTTTCTGGAAAGCACTTCAGTAGTTTTGACATTAGTTACAGAAAATGACAGATGGCGAGGTGAGCTGAGAGTTGCAGTTTCCCATGGCAGAAACCAAAATGTAAGTGTCCTGAGGGAGTGAAAGAATGACGGGCAGCAGCATGTGCTTTGTTTCATTCCCGTGGATGTGTGTGTGAGAGATAGAGAGGGAGGGACGGACAGAATGTCGGGGTATTGTCAGTGCATCCATACAGTCTGTTTTCACTCCGTACTTTGATCCTCGCTTGGAGGATCTCTTTCATTGTTGATGTAAGGAAGGCCTCTCCTCTCGTCTTCTCTCGTCTCTTCTCCTCTCCGCCTCCTCCTCCCACTCCTTTTACACATGCAGTATGTGTAAATACAAAAAAATAATACAAATTTGGAGAGAGGGCTTGGGTCTTATTTGCCTTTATCCAGACTGATCTGAGAGGCAGGGAACAGGCAGAGAGGCAGTGACAGGTAGATGCACGCATCACTTGAAAGCAAAGGCTTGTGATACGAGAGAAAAGGTTAAGTGGCTGGAGGCGGAAGAGAGAAAAAGGAGTAGATGCAGGAGAGGCCGATAGCTATTCAGAAAGTGATCTCAAACATAGGTGTGAGGAGCCCTGTGGGGATCTGCCAGGGCTGATGAATCTCCACAGCGAGGGAGCCAAAGACGCACAGTCAGAGATGGAGCGATAGAGTAATGATGAAGGGGCAGGAGGAGAGAGGCGGAGTGAATTTCCACGTGTGTTCCCATGCATCATCATTACTCCTCTCTGCAAACACCCCCCCCCCCTCTCCCTCCCTCGCTCCCTCTGTTTTTAATGATTTTG
Organism: Lutjanus erythropterus; assembly: GCF_056507025.1. Lineage (NCBI taxonomy): Eukaryota > Metazoa > Chordata > Actinopteri > Lutjaniformes > Lutjanidae > Lutjanus > Lutjanus erythropterus. The sequence continues at coordinate 8,738,121 of NC_139322.1, read as the reverse complement.
CCATCCTTGAACTGCAGCCCCACCACCTCCCCCTCTGTATGAGAGAGCGTCTAATGGCCAGATGACAAGGCACAAAGGCTCCCATTGTGTCCCGCATGCCTCGTACTACCAGCCTGGCAGGCCAGTGATGCGCTGCCTTGTAACCTAGCGGGAGGCTGAGAGTTGCTGCTCCCTCCCTTTCTCTTTTTCTCTCTCCGTCTCTGGAGATATGATGTAGCACGCTAACGCAACCTGACAGGCGGGCCACAAAGACTACCCTGTTAGAGGCACTTGAGTGGGAGTTTGCTTTGGGCAGGGGGGTGATTTGCATGTGTTTGTGTGTGTGTATGTGTGTGTATGAGAGAGAGAGAGAGAGAAAAAGAGAGATTGAGTTTGTTGACCCAGGGGGGTGCCTACCCTTGGTCACAGGAATCCTGTGGTAACAATTAGCTCCATTCATTTTTGACAAAAGGTATTTTAGCCACTTAAAAATATCAGTGTATGTTATAGCTAGAATATTTTAACAGCTTTGCTTTGCTGTCAGACACCCCTTTCTGACCAGAAACTGTGATTATATAAGCTAAATTATTTCTCTCTCCAAACCAACCAAACTCCATAGATGAAATCAATAATTTTACTTGGCAGATCACAGGAGTTGCTGGTCTACCGCTGCCTCAGTCTGTTAGTTTGTGTGTGGACTTGGTGCACCCAAACTCTCCTATTAAGATACCAAACTCACACAATAACACAAACTATCTAACAAATCAAGGCAGCTGTAGGCCAGCAACTTGTGTGTTCTGTGTGGTAAAATTGCTGATTTTGTCCATGGAGTTTGGTTGGTTTGGAGAGAGCGATGATTGGGGCAGGGGAGGGGATTTATGTCCGTTTGTGTGTGTGCGTATGAGAGAGAGGGGGATAGAGAGAGAATGATTTTGTTGACCCAGTGGTTTATCTACCCAGAATAGTTGCAGGAATCCTGTGGTAACAATTAGCAACATCCGTAGCCCATACTGGAACTAGACGTGGGAATCTTATGATTCAGTTCAATTCTTGATGCATCTTCATGCATAAAAAGTTTTAATTTCTATACATGATATTTTTTCTCACTGTGTGACTACTTGCTACTTTTAAAACAGAGCATATATGTAATGATTCGTGAGTATTTGGTCAGACACAACTTGCATACAGTCTTGTTCAGGTCTCTTTTCCCTTCAGCTTCATAGAAGCCAAAATACATTTTTAAACCAGGTGCCAGTTGGATTATATACATCTACAGTTTCCCAGGCTCAGCCATCCTCACCAAAACTCAAGTCAGAGCCTACAACCCCCAAGTATTGTGCATGTGTATTTTTCAGAGATGGCCTTTCTTATTTCAGCAAGACGATGCCAAGACACATTCTCCATGTTACAATAGCGTGGATTCGTAGTTTCAGGTACTAGACTGACCTGCCTGCAGTCCAGATCTGTCTCTCATTGAAAATGTGTGGTGCATTATGGACCATGATGTACAACAACAGAGGCCCGGGCTGTTGAGCACCTGAAGTCCCACACGCTCCCATCCCAACAGTTTCAAAATGAGTTGCAGGTATCAAATTCATAAATAGTGTATATTTACAAAAAATGATAAAGTTAATCACATTAGATACTGTATACTATGTACTGTATTCAACTGAACATAGGTCATTAAAAAAAGTAGTAAAGTAGTTGCAAATCATCTGTTTTCATTTACATTTCACACAACGTCCCGACTTTTATGGAATTGGGGTTGCAGTTTAGCGCGTCAGCACGACCCACACATCTGTTACAGTACGTTTCATCATGCAATGTGTGCAGCCATGAGGAACATACAGCCCGGTCTTACACAATTGTAACAGGCGATCATAATGTTGAGAATCGGTATTTAAATTTCACATGATCGACTTTTCTGCATCGATTCATAATCTTTCAAGAGAGAGTTGTGATGCATCTGTTTTTTCCCCCACCCCAAAACTGAAACCATCTGATCTGTCAAGGCACAACGTGTGTGAAAATGGATGTAGGGTGGCATTCCCAAGCATGATGAAAGCCCTGGTGAGGGCAGAATCACTCCCACCGCCCTTTAACATGGGAACCGGCCTGACCCTGTAGGGGGACGGAGCGAGGGAGGGAATGGGATGCATATTGTTTGTGTGTGTTTTGGGGTTTTTCATGTCTCATAGCTTCTGGGAACATGCACCGCAGGCTTGTGGCTTTCCAGTTGCGATGTGTAGCCAGACCCGGCTTTTGTTTCCTCGACCTAAATTCCTCACATTCATTGTGCCAGTAAAAAGTCTATAGAGTTACATAATGGAGAACCATGCTTCTCTTGGCCCCTTGTACCTCTGGCATGCTGCAGTTACTGGACTGTTTCAACTTAAGTAAAGCAGCAGGCACACTCGACAGCCTCAGAACTCCAAAATCACTCCAATTATTAGCTTGTGTGTGTGTGTGTGTGTGTGCCTGCAGAGCAAAAGTATTTGTGTTGAACACCCAGTAAGTAAGAAACTGAGAACGCTTTTAACCAAAAATATTTTCGACACCACTTCCTGGCAGATGTTGAAGGGATAGCTTGGATTGTTTGAAGTGGGGTTATATGAAGTACTTGTCAATAGTCAGTGTATCGTGTACAGTAGATGATGGTTGACACAGAATCAGAGAGGAGCGCCAACACTTTATCAGCTTATCTTATTTATTGTTGGGGTTATTTATTTATCTATTCAAGTGTTTTTCATTATTATTTCTCAGTTGCATCAAGTCCCTGATGTCCTTGAGTACTTTTATCTTTGTCTTTGATTGTGATGTTTGTGATGTGAAATCTACATAGCTGATCCTGAAGCTAAGCAATATACTGCTGTGGACAAAGTCAGCAACAAACAATATTACAGCTTTAAAGAAGTTCAGACTAAAGGATTGATATTAGAATAAGTGTGTACACTATATTTGGACTTTTTACCTTGCTGTCAGACAGCTTTTTCTGACAGGAAACCACCGTTATATAAGCCACATATGACTCTCTCCAAACCAACCAAACTCCATGGGCGAAATTGGCAATTTTACCTCACAGAATATGGGAGTCGTTGGTCTACCGCTGCCTCGGTTGGTTAGTTTGTTTGTGTTATTGTGTGACTTTGGTGAACCCAACCCATCCTTTTAAAACACCAAAGTCACACAATAACACAAACTAACTAACCAACCGAGGCAGCGGTAGACCAACGACTCCCCTGTTCTGTGAGGTAAAATTACTGATTTGCCTATGAACTTTGGTTGGTTTGGAGAGAGTCATGTTTGGCTTATATAACAGTGGTATCCCATCAGAACGGGCTGTTTGACAGCAAGTTAAAGTGGTTAAAATATTCTGGATATAGCACACACTTTAACTGATATTTTTTCTTGTCTAAAATACCTTTTGCTGCTGATCTTGTCCACGGGAAGACATTGCTCAGGGGACTGTCACATCCAGGATCCTTGCCCAGATCTGAGTACACTTGATCCCAAAGTCTGGTTCGTTTGATTAGCGTGAACAATGTGTACTGCACTCGAGCACGGTTTGTTAATCTATGTCTATGTCTATGTCCAGGCCCGCTTGAAAAGGTAGGTCTGGAGTGGGGTTAATATGCACTTGAGTACGATCCACATCAGGTGTGAAGACTAATCATATCAAAACAAGGAAGCAGACTGCTATTGTCAGGCTTTTCTACACCATAGCAACAACATAAACACATATTTTGCAGGTGATTATGCAAGTGTAAAGTGCAATTGTAATGTAAAAGCTGGCTGGGAGGGGAGTGGAGACGGAGACGGAGGCGGAGGAGGAGACACTGGCATGGTGCAAAGCACTCGTACCTGAGGTGTAAACAGTTTGCTTCCGTGTTGGTGCACCTCTCTGCTTCTCCAAACTGGGATGGTGCTGACCAGTGTCTGCTGTAGGTTATACAAAGACTATAAGTGCCTCATACATGTCCCCATCAAATAATCTGCAGTATCCCTTGAGGGAGGAAGAAACAACCCCTCAACTAGGCATTATAATGCTGCAGATGTGTAGTTCCAGCGGTAGTCGTTTGATCCCCTTAGGGAAAGAGAAAACTTCATTTGATTTACAATTTTTTTTTAATTTAGTAGGGGACAGCTTCTTATTCCCTCAATACTTTCTGCTGAAAATTTGTATCTCAAGTCTCAGAGTACAACTCTCGAGTGTGGGATGCGTAGGATGCTCTTCGCTTTAAATTTTTCATTTCTTTTACTGTGGGAATATTTCTCTTTGTTAATACGCAGCGTGGTTATTTTTTATTCTTTTTCTTTCTGCCAATTTCCACTAGTGTGAACCCTGCCACTCGTTCGAAAGAGGCAGTCTTTTGCACGTGTGTATATTGGTGAATACAGTCGAACGGAGTTGAAAAAATGTTGAAATCAAAGCGAGTCTGCAACGATTTGTGAGAGAGTCAGTCAAGAAGTGAAAATGAGGAGTGTCTGGCATACTTTGATAAAATGTTCATCAGAAGATCAGCCAACAGCAGAATTAGTCTCACAATGGGAGAAATCATGTATTTACAATCTCTGTAGGTGTCTTGCTGGGAGAGGTGTTTTATCTTACTGACTGATGTTCGTCCTCACAGTAGCTTAATTAATGCAGATTTCATTTGGAGTCTGGGTGACATTGCTCACAGCCTGGCTTCTGCTTGATTTTGTCAACATTTTCTGATCTGGAGAAGATCTACAGGATCTTAACACTTGCGTCAGAGAGTCTGGCAGATATTGACAGCAAATATTCCCACATTCTGGCCTCATAGAGCTGTGTTTGAGACCACGCAAATGAGAAAAGGCAGATGTAGAACATGAAACTAGATTTTGACAGACACTGTCAGAAGAACGGAGATGGGAAGGAACAAAGCATAAATACTTTTTCTCTCTACATTTTAACATAAATATCTGTACTTTCTACTCCTCGCATTTTCAAAACAGACTTGTTACTTTAGTTTTAATGCATCTAATCAGAATTATTGATTACTTTTATTTTGTGTTAGTGTGCTACCTTCCCAGCATCAAGACCAATTTCAGCCTAAATGGATGAGACAGTAACACATTAAAAAAAATGCTTGGTGTTACCTTCAGTGCATATCGTACAAGACAGATGTAGCAAGACAAAAACGAAGCAAAAGTTGTAAAAGATGTAACAAGACAAAAAAGATGTAAAAATAACTAACATAACCAAAACAAGATATAACAAAATGAAAAAGACATAACAAGATAAAAAGTGACTTAACAATACAAAATATGTAATGAGATGGAAAAGACATAACAAGACCAAAAATGACATAAAAGATGAAATGAGATGAAAATGACATAACAAGACAAAAAGGGCGTAAAAGACGTAACGACTAAACAGACAGAGGGAGACTTGACTGTGGAGAAAAGGTGAGGGTCAGTTAGAACAGAAACCACCTTTTTATTTTTATACCTTGAGTACATTTCAGAGCCTGTACATTTGAACTTTGACCTGAGTAAAGAAGTTAAATTAGTACTTCTGCTTTTACCAGAGACGTTTTTACGTGGGGGATCTGTACTTCTACTCGAATAAAGAATGCGCCTACTTTTCCCATCTCTGCAGAACAACTGCAACACGATGTAGATAGTGAACCCCAGTGCTCAGGTTAATTGTGTCCCCCCTGCTGGGCAGCTTTGAGGAGACAGCGCTGGTTATTGATGCTCGCCGTGTAGCTGAAGCCATATTCAAAGCACATCCTGCATGTCCCTTCCCGAGGAAAGAGCTCGTGGCCCACAGCTGGAGTCCACATGGAGGAAGAGTGCTGCTGTAGCAGACGTGAGGGAGTTCTCGCTCTGTTTCTTCCTTCTTCTCTTTATCTCTCTGACATTCTGTCGCTCAGAGGAGAATGTTAAATTTTCCTCCTCTTGGAGATGACTGTGCAGCCCCGACACTTCCTCAGACTTCGCTTGAAATGCTGTTGTTCCCGAGGAGCAGCAGTCCTGATGTTGTGTAACTGCCCTTTGTAATGCATGCATTTGGATTTTAATGAACAAACCCAATTAATATTTCATCGTATGTGACAGCTTCAGTATGCCATCTTTGCCACTTACCGCCTAGCCTTCTCAGGTGCAAGTAATTGGCCTTCGCTACACGCTGCCATCCTTAGTTACTGTTGCTATGTCTGTATTTCCATTCTTGCACTGTGCATATGCTGTTAAGAGTGACAGCAGTGGCAGATTTAACATTGAAATTGTCAGTGATTATTCAATTCCACAATGAAGTAAACAAAAGCAGCTTCTCATTTCTAGCTAATGACCGTTGATTTTATTGCCTATAAAGATGTCAGGCTAGCAGATTTAATAAGTGTAACTAGCCAGTGTAAGCTAATGCTAATGCTTAGTCCTTGTGACAGCTCAGACATTGGACTTTGTAATGTTTCCATCTGACACATTTTAAAATGAGAACCTTCTACAAGTTACCTAATGGCTGTGCACATGATATAATGTTAATACGAAAAGGCTGAGGCTAAAGCTAGCTTACATCCTAGGAAACTGTGGTCGGACAGTGAAATACAGCACGTATACGTAAGCTCATATGACAGCTTCAGTATGCCATCTTTGCAGCTAACCACTTAGCCTTCGCAGGTGCCAGTAATTAACCTTTGCTAAGTTCTGCCGTCCTTAGTTGCTGTTGCTACGTCTGTCTTTCTCACACTACGCACATGAAGCTAATGTGCTCAGTCCTAACATATTATGAATGCTAGTTAGTTAAAAAATTGTTTCAGCTATCAAGGCCATTCAGGAATAGTAAAAAAAAAACAGAATCATGTGATACTTTAGAGGTTTTTTTTATCCCACTTTACTAGCAAATGTAAGCTACTGCTAATGTTTCAACACCTTGAGTCAGGTGAGATGTCCGTCTCCAGTTGACTGTTTAATGTTTCCATCTCACACAAGTTTAAAAAGAGAACCTTCTAAAAGGAGCTTAAATATGAAAAGCTATTTAACAGCCAGGCAAACAGCTAGCATACATCCCAGCAGACATTGGTCGGAGGGTGAAATACGACACATACATGACAAACAACAGAAATACACTCAGAAATGTTGAAAAAGGGTCACCTAGCCAGACCAGCCGAACTGTGACCGCCCCAGGAAGAGAGGCGGGATAAGAGCTAAGCTAACCCAGCTAACATCAGCCTACTTTGATTCTGCACCAGTCCACATCCTTGACCTCCGATCCCTCACATAACAAATCCCAGTTTAACCCCTAGTATATGAGTCGTGAGTTTGGGAAACGTAGTGGCATCTAACACAAGTTTGGTTGGAGGTAACGTTACTGCAGGTAGTAAGCTAGTTAGCCGGACATGCTAATGTTTGCAGCTTATGTTAGAGCACATAAAGACAAAGGTTAATCCATTCTTCACAAGTTTGCTTTTGTGCTTTACGTTTTTTAAAGACTACAGAAAAGGCTCCACCCTCCAAATTCATGAGACACAGAGTACAACTCTTCTTACGGCCACACACACACACAACGCTTCAACATGTAGAGAAACACAAAGTTTGACAGACCTGCACTGCCTGGTTACGGTTACTAAGCTATGATTGGACAGTTGCTGCTTGGCTAGGAGCTTTGTAAAAGGTGAATTTCTGTCCAAGGACCCATTTGATTTGTGGCTTTTAGTGTTGTTGTCCGTCAGGATGAGTGTGGTTTCACAAATTTCAGAATGTCTTTTTCATTGTCTCCAAATCAAATCATCAGAGTGGGCGTTTTGCAACCGAGCGCCATGTAGATGCCCTCCTACGTGATTTAATTGTTGGACTGACCCAGATTTTTCTCTTTCCTTTTCTCTAGGTAAGGTGTTGAATACTGATTTGCGTCACTACCTCAGCCTGCAGTTTCAGAAGGGCTCCCTGGACCATAAGCTCCAGCAGGTGATCAGGGACAACCTGTACCTGCGCACCATCCCCTGTGAGTAGCTCCCACAGCCTTGGGCACCTCCGTCCCCTCTCTCCCTCTCTCTCTGTCTGCACTCTGCTTGTTGCCCCCCTGACCTCTCCAGATGGAGCCTGGTCTGTTATCATCTGTAGCACTACCTGCAACATCCTATATTTTTTTTTCGTGCCTACATTTCCTGTGTCATTTTAAAAGTAGTAGGGATAGTTCAGATTATTTGAAGTGGGGTTGTATGAGGTACTAATCAATAGTCAGTGTATTACCTACAGTTAGAGTTGGGGAAGTTACTCAGGAAGTGCAATAAGTCACTTTTTACTCATTATTCCTTTTAAATTAATAATATTAAATTACTTTGTATCAAACGTTATTAGTTATGTCACTTGTTATATTACTTTTGTACCTTGTTGGAGTGTTATTGCACTCCAAAGATGAACAGCCGATCGAGTGAACCTTTAACACTCAGAAAACTTTTGTTGTTAGCTGTCCAGATGTCGGCTGTGGTGGAAACAAAGACTACCTCTCAGAGTTTGGCTTTCAAATTAGATTCTGTCACCACATATTCTCTTTCAAGGAGCCGAACAAACTTAAAACAATGATAATGCTTCCACTTGTGAACAGTGTGAATCCCTCTCCCTCATCCTCCATCTTTTATTTAGTTTTTGATATGGCCTGCACCGACATGCCACATGTACCCGCCATAAGATAGCCTACAGAGGTCTAAAAGTTACTCAGTAACTCAGTTACTTGGATTTGTAATGGTAATCCCTTACAGTTCTCATTACTGGGCAAAGCAGTAATATTACAGTCATATATTATCAAGTAATGGAGGTTGGCACACTTGCAGTTTGGAGAAGCAGCAGGAGCACCAGTGTAGGAAGTTAAGCGATGTACTACTGTGGACAGGATCAGCAATGAAATGTACTTTAGCCACCTAAGAAATGGCCCACCTGAAAGCACCAATATCAGTTCTGTGTTTGTGGTTCAGCTTCACCAAAGTCACTCAAAGAGGGAACCCTTTTTTAAGCATCTAAAATACGTTTTGCTGCTGACCCTGTCCACAGTAGGGGTGTGCATCTCACTGACTGAGATGATACGCTACGGATCTTGATACATGTTCAACGATAGGATGCATGCGAGTTCAGCCCTGTTACGATGCAATTGTTGAACGATTCAGTGTGTGAACCCTGATAGTTTTAACAGAAGTGGTAGAGGGCAGGGGATGTTGCAGCGGTGTTAACATCTTTTTAGGAACCTCATTTGTAAATAAGATGCTGTGGCCTAAATGAGAATCTGTGAACAAACTTTAAAACTGTATGAAATGCACTCTTGCACTAAGGTGATGTGCTGCTGTTTCATATGAAGAGTGCTGTGGTTTTGATTGAATTTGACCGTGTAGAGGAAGTGGGGCGTCAGGAAGCAGTGATGCTGCCTGCTCTGTGACATCTCTGTGGGTTGGGAAACTCGTGGCTCCGTGCGCCGCTGTCAGACACATTTTGCATAAATGATTTACCACAGTGTTTTTCGTCTTTCCTATGAAACCAAAACTTATTCCACACTTACAAGTTTGGTGGAGAGATGAGGTGCAACGTCAGTTCTTTCGATGCCTGTTTTGAGGAAATGAAGGGGAGACACAGGAGAGGGGGGGGGGGTGCTTGTTTTGTGTGAGCGAGGCAGCAGGCGTCCAGTGAGAGCGGTGCAGGCAGAGTCAGGGGGAGAGAGAGAACAGAGGAAAGTTACAGCGGCATTTCTTTGATGCCAAAAATGAAACATACACACATCCTAATGAGATGTATCGATGTGCTAGTGCTGCATTGATTATTTTTCTCCAATTCACATGCAACATTTTAATGATGCAGGCCGTCTGAATCAATGCACTCACATGTTACACTTTAAAGCCCGATGCATCAGATGCACGAGTTAATCGTCACACCCAGCAGTACATTGCTGGGTTTCAGTGATGGTACTGCTTCTCCAAACTGTCGACCGCCATCTACTGTGGGAAATACACTGACTATCAATAAGTATCTTATACACCCCCACTGCAAATTATCCTTTAATGTAACTCTTATGTCTCAAGGCCTGAGTAGACTTTGATATTAAAGGCTAAGATAACTATGAGTGAAATACGCTCAAAGTCTTCAGGGCTTTTACAAAACAAAATGCACTGGAACCAAGAGGAACGACACACTTTCTAGGTTGTTTAATTTAAGAAAAATTAGTTTTAGATTGAACAGTTGAAGTATTGAATTAAGAGAGAGACATTTATTTTCAGTTTCGGATTATAGTCAGACCTTCGTTATTATCTTACAATTCAAAGTGTGAAAGAGGACTGCAAACTTTTTTTTTTCTCCGTTCTCGTTTTCCTTTCTTTATTCTTTTGAGTCTGCTCCACCGCTCCCTTTTAAAATAGAAGAATAAATAACCAGGACAGAATGTTTTGTCTTCATACTCGAGTGATTTTTAAATGGACAACAAGGCCAACAGGCGTAAATGAAAGAGCAGCTGCGATTCTCTGGGCTCCGCAGCTGAGTTAAAAAAAAAAAAATGTTTTTTGCCATTTATCACTGTTCCAGACATCATTTATTATATATCTCAGTTAGCATTTCGGAAGCTCTTCTGTTTGACATTTTGCATGAAAGTCTTTTTGAAGGCATATTTTGAAGTTGCATTAAATGTACAATAAAGCAGTTATCATTAATTGGCTATATTAACATAATCAACAGGGCTTTCTAGTTTCTCATCTTTCAGTCCTCATTAGCTTTTTATACGCAGCAAAAATATAAATGCAACACTTTTGTTTTTCCTCTCATTTTCATGAGTTGAAGTAAAAGATCTAGGACTTCCTCTGTGCACACAAAATGTTTATTCTTTCAAATTTTGTTCTCTAATTTATTGAAATCTGTGTTAGTGAGCACTTCTCCTTTGCCAAGATAATCCATCCACCCGACAGGTGTGACATATAGAGCTGCTGGTTAAACAGCAGGATTATGATGCACATGTGCCTTCAACTGGCCACAATAAAAGGACATTCAAATGTGGAGTTTTATCTTGAAAAAAGGCATTCATTAGTCATTGCGCTGTGCCTATTTCATATAGGGCTAAAGATACCAAGTGGCGCTGGCTGGCTACTCTCTATGATAATGGCTGTCCTGGAAAATAGGAAGAGAGCTATCAGTGCATTAATGCTTATTAATATGCTGGAGGGAAAAACACCACCTAATGATTATTCAAAAGAGAGACCAATGGATCATTTCACACTTCTTTATTCAAGGAGTTTGATCCAGCGAGCCTCCAGTGAATGCATCCTCCCTTTGATTCAAGGAAAATGAAAAATAAATAGCTCTTTGTTGCCACTTTCTGACATTAGTGTGAAATTGTAGCTGTTTGTAGATATATAATTATGTTTTAGATAGCAGCTCTGATTCTTTTCAAAACTTTAGGTTCATCCTGGTGGCTCAGCTGATAGAGCGTGATGTGGCTCATGTACTATTAGTCCTCTCTGCAGTGGCCCTCAGTTTGATTCCAGCCTGCAGGACTTTACTGCATGTCACTGTCCTGCAACTTAGTTTCACCTGAGATTCTATCCACTTAAGTTGCATGAAAGTAGGGCTGCACAGTTAATTGCAAATGCAAAAAAAATTGCAATATGATCAAGTGCAATATCCAAATCATAGAAGCAGAACCAAATTGCAATTTTTTGAAAAATGGACGAGGGTACAGCATTATAACGAGGTACTTTAGTGCTGCACAGATGGCCTGGCCTAAAAATCTTGTTCTCCAGATGAAAGAAAACAAGTTTGTTTGGTACAGACCTCAATAAGTATCACATTATCATGATTTTAATAGTTTTTTTTTTCAGTGAACATGAAAATTGTAATGCAGAACTGATCATTTCCACACATCATATCATATGTAGCAACCACAGTTTCGGTCAAAATAATTGCACTATGACTTTTTACCAAATCGTGCAGCCCTACGTAGAAGGTTCACTGTCTAAAACCAGTTTTAGAGTTAGATTAAGAATAAAGACTATCAGGATAAGCCAATCAGAGGCAGAGGAATCTGTACCTGTATGTGAGATAACTAGAGTTCAGTGCCTATTTAATGTTTGTTTTTTCAAGATAAAACTGCATATTTTGAGTGTCCTTTTATCGTGTCCAGTCTAAGACACACCTGTGTGATAATCATGCTGTCTAAGCAGCATCTCTATATGCCACACCTGTCAGGTGGACTGATTAACTAGGGAAAGGAGAAGAGCTCATTTCGACAAAATTACGAACAAAATTTGAGAGAAATAAACTTTTTGTGAGCGCAGAAGAAGTCTACAATCTTTTGCTTCAACTAATAAAAAGTTGAGGCAAAAACAAAAGTGTTGCATGCAATAATTTTTTTGTTGAGTATAGTTACAGTGTATAAAGTTAGAAGCAGTATAATCTCATTTGTTGTGCTCATCATCTTAAAGATTATTACACTTGTTTAAGCACTGACAATACATATCGTGTCCTAGTTTTACCCAGATCTGACCGTTTGAGTCGACTTTGGGGAGTCACCATGGAGGATATAAAAACTTGTGGCGTGTGTGTCCCATGTGAGACATTGCAGTCTGGCTTCAGTAGCTCGGCATATGTCCCCTGTCCACTCTGCTCATGCCAGCCTGCGCCAGTGGCTTATCACAGCGCACTGAGCCGCAGTGACCGCGCGAGGAGCCTAAACAGCCATTACAGCATGATGTCCGCGCTCATTACAGCAGCCCTCGTGGCCACTCAGAGTGAGAGAAGCATGACTTTCTTCTTCCACCACCCACAAAGAGGCTTCATTAAGTGTCACACTTGCCTCCCACAAAAGATGACAGGAGCTCGAGACAGTGCCAGGGGTCCAGGGCACCACGAAATCCTTAAAGCTTGGACAAATCCCACCCTCTCGACTCGAACGCCAACTACCTCTCTTTTCCCATCAAACCCCGGGCATTAATATCCGGCACGGCACCGCAATCAGCTCTACAAGTCTCATTGCCTGATAAAAAAAAACTAAAATATAAAAAAAATATGAGGAAAGAATAGTGGAAATGTAACAAAGAGTGCCCCAGGTTTTCAATCTGCAGAACTGGAGAGGGCTCCTTTTAAGCCAGTGAGACAAAAAAAACAAAACAAATACAGCTTCATATTGACAGAACTCATCAAGAAATAAAAAGTTTTCAAAAATGCCTACAATATCAAGTGAAAGTTTTTCAGTTGTATGTTTTATGTATTTTATGTAAAGATTGAATTTATCCACACGGGCAGATAAATTAGAAATGCAGCCATGTAATCCTCAAGAAAAAAATGGAGGCGTTGCAAGGTCAAATGCAGTAAGTGTTAGCTACTTGAGAATGATTTTTTTATTTTGACTTTTTCCACATAGCCTCAAACCTCATGCTCCCATTCGTTTAATTACATAACCTTTATCATTTTATAGCGGTGCCTCATACCAGGCGCTGTGATAAAAATCTCTCCATGTTCCAGAAAAAAATGTTAATATGATACATTTTTTATTTTTATAACCTTTATTTAAACTCAAAAAATCATTGAGGGCTGACCCTCATTTACAATGATGTTGAGTAGACAAAGGTTTAAAAGAGCCCATTTAAAAACAAAAGATAAAATAATAATGTATAAGATACAAGGTGAATGAAGCAATTAAAACAACAAATGAATATTGATCACAAAAATACAAGATACTAAAACAATTCAAGTAAAACAACAGCAAACAGAGGCAGTGTGGTTATTGATCATGGATTTGAATTCCTCTTGAGACACCAGAATATTGATTTCAGGGTGTTTTGTAAAGAGTTCCAGATGGTCGGGGTGCAGAAACTAAAAGCAGATCTTCCCAATTCACTAAAAACCCAGGAGACTTGTAGGGAAAGACAGTCACCGGATAGAGTTTGATTTGATTTTCTGAATTATTCTTGAGGATTAATCACTATTAATTATTACTTTGTATGAATACATGTATTAATGAATGTTAGCGATGCACCATTCACCATAATATCATGATTTAAATGGTTCTTGGTGTGGTAATTTTTGGATTACAAAATGTCATTGGTTTAAAACGACCTTCCGCTGTGGTGCTAAAATAACTTTTTTGTCCACTGACCACATGGATAGTGAATGATCAGATGTTACCACTCAATAGATTACTGTTGAGTTTTTTCTTTTTTTGGCAGATGAGTGAACCAAATCTACCAGCTTCTTGCATACTGGTGCTAATTCTTTGCCCTGTGTTACGCTATCAGTGCTCTCATCTTTTCATTTCCTGTCTGCAGCAGAAGTGGGACAGTCTCAAACAGAAAACTAAATTTTAAAGATGGTTAAAAGATGTTGCTGGAGGACATGTAAGTTAGCGAATGTTAATAAAATGTTAGCTTACTAGCTAGCTACCAAACTATGTAGATTAACTAGCTGTTTAGCTAGAATTGTGCTAACGTTTGCAATCAAATGTAACCAACTAGCTAATGACTGATTATTGTTAGCTGGCTAGTTACAACTGTTCTTGGAGCACAAAATAAAAAGGGGCAGGGTCGGTTCCCCGATACTCTGAACTTAACTAAACTGAATCACTTGCTGAAACGATCTGTTCTCAGTCAGTTCACTTGAGCTCTCAGTCAGTTGCAAGCGAACTGAGCCTGTCTCACGCAGCTGAATTGTCACTGAACGCATCACACACACTGTGAACGAGAGCCCTCGTTGTGTCGCCGCAGCCCGCCCGTCTCCCTCCACCTCCTTGTCATGTCCCTCTTGAGAGGGAAGTGTTACCACATATTTTATTTATTGATTACATGTTGCGAAAATATACCTGCTGTAGGATGATATAGAGGCTTTTTCGCACATGCAGGCACACACAGGATACAGTCACGTGAACAGAGCATGTGTGTGTCACTTCACATAGCACATTCCTCGATTCGTTCACTAACGCACTGAACAGTGAACCAGAGCTGTGAGTGACGCAGCTACTGAGCTGCGACAGCCTGCCCATCTCCATCTCCATCCTTGTCAAGGGAAAATACACGTTGTACGTAATACTGTAAGAATTTGAGCTTTCGGTTTGCAAACAGAATCTGTATCCAGATAAGTTCTCAGTTCACTGGCTCCTTCACAGACGACCGCTTTCAGTGCCCTCGTCAGGTCGGCCAAGTTTCAGTTCAGTGAGTGGAGCTACACGGCACGGCTCCGGTCAAGCACTAAGCGATTCTGTGAACAAATCTTCTGAACAAATCTTTTTAATGAACTGATTTTAGCGATTCAGGACACTGAAGAGAGCTGATGTTCCCATCACTAATGTATGCCATGTGAATTGATTAGGACAGACACTTTAGACTTTACAGCAGCCGGAGACAGTGATGAGAAGTTAAGAAACACAAGTAGAAATAAAATGAACAAAAAAAGGGTAGACCTCATACTGTAAATTCAACAGTGTTGCTTCTCTTCAGGTTAGTTCTCTGATTTCATCATCAGCACCCATCAGCACGTCTTGTTCTCCTAGAAATTTAAAGTTGCCGTTTTTCTACTTTTTTTCTTTTTTGTTTTTGTTTTGTTTTGTTCAGCTGTAATTAGCATCTGCGAGCCGTGTTGGTAAACGCTTGTCATTTGGCTTCTGCTGCCCGACAGAGTGGGTGTTCAACCTGCCAGGTGGGAAACGCACAAAATAGATTTCACACATAATACTGGAGAGCTAGATTTTTGTTGTTAAACCACAACAACCCCTGCAGACCTGCATAGTAACTAGCCCTTTTTTTGTATTTCATTGCTTTCATTTGCCACTTTTGTGCTATATTGTTTTAATGTGGTTGTTTCATCTCTTCAAAGAGAGGCTTGTGAGGAAACACACACAAGACGGAAGTTAAAACACTGCACTCTTTTCCTGTGAGAAATGGCAGCAAATTTCCTCTTGTCTTTTCTTCAAAGCTTCCTATCCCACTGCTCCTTCTCAGATAACGCTTAGGTTTCTCAGCAGTCTTGTTTCACACGGCTGGGGTGTAATAATAGGCCTACTCTTCCCTCACATCTGTCCAGGTGTGGAGACTGAAGAGATGCTTCGCTATATGAATTCACCTATCTAGAACACATCAGTGCAGATAGCATCCAAGACCTTTGGTTCAACCTTTTCCATCTTTAAAGCAAACAGACAGGTTGGAGGACATCACAAGAAAATGTCTTCTCCATGAAATATAACCCAATTTTACCAAAATGGTCATTAATTAATTACAATTACATATTAATGACATTTATTGCACTATATCACTGTTTTCCAGAAGCATTGGGTATTGTAGTCTCACATAGTCAGACTGGTCTCTGTCCTAACTAGCCAACTAGCAGCTAAAGTAGCTTCTAACAACGTGTAAATCTGTCCAGCAATCAGAAGATTCTGTTGTGTAAATCGCCAAAAGTCGAGGCAGACCAGCCGGAGGACATCACAGGGAAGACCAGAAAATGTTTTCTCAATCAGATGTGACCCAGTTCACCAAAATCAGTGAGCAAAGTTGTGCGCTTTTGTATAGTAATCAGTCCTCAGAAACACTGCTTTGGTTTCCAATATGGTTTTCTAATCTAATCCTTGTCTCATTTGTAGTCTGATAAACAGTAAATTAATTACATTCAGTGCCCCATATTGCTATTTTCCATGCTAAGACGGTGCTCAGAAGCACTGGGTGTTGTAGTCTCACATAGCCAGAATGATCTGTGAGGGAACTAGCAAACCAGAAGCCAACAACATGTAAATCTGTCTGGCAATCAGAAAACTGTTGCATAAATCTACAAAGGTTGAGGCAAAGTAGCCAGAAGACATCACAGGGAAGACTAGAAAATCTTTTCTCCATGAAATATAATCCAGTTTCACCAAAATCAGAATCACTGGGTTCTATAGTCTTAACTAGTAGCTTAAGTAGCACACGTAAATCTTTATGTCCATCAGAGAACTCTGCAGCGTACACCACTGAAAGTTGAGGCAGAGCAGCCGGAGGACATCACAGGGAAGACTAGAAAACATTACCTCCATAAAATATGATCCAGTTTCACCAAACTCACTGTGTAAAATTGTGTATTGTACAGTAATCAGTGCAGCCTCAACACTCTGCAGAAGGTGCAGCCCTTCAAGAATCTTCCAAGAAGCTGGCCAATCAGAGGAAAGTGGGTTTTTTAGGGAGGGGGGTGCTTAAAAAGACAGGAGCTAAAAGGGCTTATTTCAGGGGGGTGAATAGAGGGGCCAGTAAAAGAGAAATAAGGATGTTTATGAATTTTGAATCATGCAAAGCTACTCTAGGGGAGTCCCAGGTTGAAAATGTAGAGCTTAGAAATAAGCATAATAGATCTCTTTATTTATAAAACCACATGATGGTGTTATGATAATTGAAACTGTAAAACTGATCAAGCTTATTTGAGA
This sequence comes from Lutjanus erythropterus, assembly GCF_056507025.1. Classification (NCBI taxonomy): domain Eukaryota; kingdom Metazoa; phylum Chordata; class Actinopteri; order Lutjaniformes; family Lutjanidae; genus Lutjanus; species Lutjanus erythropterus. The sequence goes on along the minus strand of NC_139322.1, from coordinate 8,720,771 downwards.
ATATTCAGGTAAAGAAACTGGATAAACAATAAAAAGCAAAATAACCACATTTCCTTCCAAAAACAAGCTCACATTTCCTCCTTCTGTGGCTTTGCTGGTCTCCTCTGATTGCTCTGTTTGACATAATAAAAGATTGTCTTCGCAACAGACTAAGCTGTTTCAGATGTGATGGCTCATGCTGCAGTCAGGATGGATGACACGGAAAGAAAATGAAGAATGGGGATAGGTTCCTATTAAACTCTGAGTTAAAATCCCTCGTGCCTGCAGTGGAGCCAGATAGCAGAGCAGTTCAGCCGAGGTTCTGTAAAAGCTCTGATTACATCTAAAATGACGGTAAGCAGAGTCGGCATGTCAGGGAGCGTGAAATCATTTTCATAACAATATGTTTTCAGTGTCTCACAGACGAGAGCATCAACAAGGCAAAACATGAATCTTCTTAACCAGATGCAGCACTTACGATAGATTACGATTTAATGACTGTAACTTTGCAGGGACTGGAATACAGTGTTTGGAGTAGGAGTGTGTTTTGGGTGAAAAAACAGAGCTGAATATTTTAAAAAGAAGTGGAAAACAGGGAGGAAATTTTTTAAAAAGTTGGAACTCATATTGAAACTGTTTCTGCAAGATTGTTTCAGTCATGAAGCAGCTGACCCTGACCATGATAGCTGGCATGAAGGAGACAATACACTGTAAAACATGCCACTGACTTTTATTACCATGACCTCGGAGAGCTTAGCCTTGGTTTATGAACCTTGAAAAAAAAGTACAAATGTGAGGTCATTGTGTTTTGAGTCTTTTCTTCTCATGCCAATTTCTACTCCTACTCCACTACTATTCAGAGGGAAATATTGTACTTCACTACAAGTATTTGAAAGTTTTAACTACTTGTTCCTTTACAAATAAATTAAAATGTTTTGCATCCAAAGAGTTGTGAAATATTTGTGAAATATTATGTTTTGTTATGTGACTACACACAGGGCTCAACAATAAGGATTTCCCACTTGCCCAGGGTGAGCAAAATGCAGGTATATCTGTCAGGGAAGTAGGCAACTGATTAATAATTATAGTAATTATTCAATGCAAAATATTTTTTACTTTGTTTATTATCATATTAAACTGAATATCTTTGATAGGGATGCACTGATCGACCGTCCAGAGATCAGAACTGACCGGTTTTCAGTCACACTTGTGTTCTTTACAATGGTCACGTCATGCACGCAGCAGACAAACTGACCATGATATCACACCCACCACAGCGTTGATCACAGCTACACACTCAGACACATGCTTGCATGAAGTTGGTGTCAGCAACAGATTCCAAGAACGGGATAAAGAGAAGACAGACAGTCTACAAGAGCAGCTGACAATGTCACAGAACAGCCATAAACTTTGTAGCTCTTCAGGCTAATGTTAGCCAGCAGCAGACTGCTGTTCACAGAGGGACAGTTAAAATCTCACCTCCTGTTCTGGCTGAAGAATAAACAACCTGTGTTGATGAGTCTCCTAAAACATTTTCTCATCCAGACTCGTTTAACTTCTGCGTCTGTTTTTCTCCCGACAAAGTTTTACTGCAGCAAACTGTTGCACCACGTCTATTTCCGTTTTTTTTTTTTTTTTTTTTACATCTGCTTCCACGTGAAATCGCGTCCCATGAAATCCTGTGAGATTCCATGATCTCACGAGATTGCGTTCCCCTTATTCATAATCTCAATATAAAATTATAATAAGGCCTGGCTGTAACCTGGGGGACTTAAAATGTAAAAAAGTATTTAATGAATATTTAATAATCAGTGTTTTATCATGAACATCCAATTTAATTTTTACAAGAAAAGTGGCAAAAATGTTTGTGAATGCTGTCAATTATAGTTCTTAGAAAGACTGAAAATCAGAATCGGCTAAAATTGGAAATGACAGGTGAGACCCAAAAAAAAAAAAAAAAAAAAAAAATGGAATCGGCCAATAAAATTGAAATCGGTGCATCTCTGATCTTTGGGCTTTAGACAAAACAAGACATTTTAAGACATCACCTTGGACATTTCTCAGTATTTTCAGACAATTTTATACACATCACTGCTACATGACAATTAACTTTAGCCGTTGTTGTTATTTAATAACTGTTAATAAAACTACTTGCAGCAAGTAAAAGGACCAGTAAAAGTAAACCAGGCAAGTGAAGAAACACATCAACATTGAACTCTCTCCCACAGGTTATTCAAGTATGGCTTATGAAATTTATTAATCAGTTTGTTGACTGAAAGAAAATGTGACATTTTTACCCCTTTTGATACTCGTCATTTTAAAAAAAAAAACATTTTTTAAAAGTAATTTTTCACCACTGTATGGTTCACCACAGGTCACAGCGACTTCATGTCTGTCCCATTCATATGGAAGTGAAGTCACGGGAGCCAATTTTCTTTGCTTTTAATACTTTAAGTACATTTTTCTGATTATAATTACATTCTTCTACCTCTACGTAACATTTTAAATCCAGGATTTTTACTTGTAACAGTGAAAATAAGTAAGTATTTTTACACTGTGGTGTTTGTAGTACTTTTACTTAAAGGTAGAATCAGTAGGATTTGTCCAAGCTGTTCATAAACACATCAGAGATATAGTTCATTGTTATGTCTCATTCCCAGGACAAAAAATACTGACGTTTTGTGTCGGTAAAAGCATCCCAAGCACAGCAAAATAATGAGAAACATGGGCAGAGGGCAGCATGTCTGCAGATACAGCCACCACCACACACTTCTACTGGGTCATATGTGATGGTTTAAAGGGACTGTTTGGTTTTTGAAAAATGTTGTATATTATAGCTTCAACAACAGATCCTGAGCACATCCTCCACTACTGTAAGGCTGCAGTCTTGGATCTTATTTTGAAAGGTCAGTGAAGATCTGGCGGCATAAACGTGTTAGTGTTATTTGCGTTCCAAAATGAATTCTATGGTTTATTGCACATGGAGCAGTCTCAGAAAAGTTCTGGCGTGAACAAGATTTTTATTAGATTATACTGACAAGTCACCACTATACCTTTCTGTTTAGTCATTACATTCCATTATATTGCCATGGAAACCAAGGCAATGCGTGGGATTTTGAGAAGAAATTGTTTTTTGAGTACACAGCAGATATAGAAGTGTGTTTATTTAACAAACATGCAGAAGACCTACAGTGAAGTCAGATTTCATCCATTCATGTATGTCTTCTCTAACTCCCCTCACTTATTTACTGTAGTCATATAGTATTTAATTGCACCCTTAAGGAATAAAGTTGCTGTTGTTGGCTACACAGAAGTCAGAGTTAAAGTGTGCAATTAAAACCCTGTTCATTATCATCATCAGTTACAGTTGCTCTGTATTCTGACAGCTGTGCCGCTGTGTTTTCACATTTTAATAATGAATTCATCGCTCTGTGGTCCCAGCTCTGTTCACTATTCATGATGTAGACACAGATGCACCCCCGAGTGCTGTATTTGGACTTGAATCCCATTCCTGTGGGCATTTTGGATACCCTGTCACTTCCAGCCCCCCTTCCAGTGGCACATTCCACTCATGTGGACGTTCCCTCTGACTGAAACTGTGTCATTTTTTGGCAGGCACCACTCGGCAGCCTAGAGAGGGAGAAGTTCCTGGAGTGGACTACAATTTCATCAGCGTGGGGGAATTCCGAGAGCTGGAGGAGAGCGGACTGCTGCTGGAGAGCGGCACCTACGATGGTATGTCCCAACACAACACACACTACAGCTCTGCAACACTTCAGATCATTGGTTCCCAACCTGGGGTCATAGAAATCACAAATGGTCCCCAAAAACTCTGTCTGCTTTGAGTTCGTCAAAATTAGATTTGCACATTCAAAATCACAATTTATACAGAAGTCTGCATACAAAACTATTTAAAAAAGATATATTACCTTGTCCTCAATTAAAAATAGTAGGCCACACCTCTGTGACCTCTCAGGTTCTGTAATAATGAATCATTATTGTTCCTCTGGTGAGGCTGAGTGTGTATAAACCTGCTGTGTTGGGTTGTTAAAAGAAAGAATGTTAAGCTCATGCTAGAAAAGAGAAATTTACAAAGAATGGAAGCTATTTAATTAATGTTTATTTTGGAAAAAGCTAAGCTTTGGAATGAATCACTTATTCTTTTGGTGTATGTAGGGGGCTGGGGGGGCTTAGCATAGCAGGGGGGCACCAAAGAAGAAAGGCTGGGAACCACTGTTGTAGATGGTGGGTCTATGGACAATTTATCTTGGAGGAAAAATATTGAGTTGAAAAACTAGTGACTGAAAACGAAACTATCTTTGTGGAATAACTTTCCATTTATTCCACCTCAGGCTCGGTATTGAACTTAAATGGTTTCTGAGCAGCGTCCAATATAAAATATTGAGAGCCGTCAGTACTGAGAGTTGGTATCAAATGCTTATAATATTTTCTGATCCACATCATTACTTTGCTAATTTTAGACTTTAATTTATACTCTTAGAAATAAAGGTACTAACTAGAACCGTAAAGGGTTCTTCGGCTAGTCCCCACAGAAGAACCCTTTTTGGTTCTAAGGGTGCTAACAAGAACCTTCTTAAGGGGTTTCTATCAAGAAAGGTTTTATCTAGAGCCCACCCAGGGGGTTCTGCTGAGAACATTTTTATATTCAAAGGGTTTTATCTGGAACCCACACCCTTTGAATTCCAATGATTTTATCTAGAACCACCCCAGGGATTTTGCTGAGAACCCTTTTATATTATGTTACAAAGAATCCTTGACAAACTCTGACAAAAGACTTTTCTTCTTAAAAAGTTCTATAGATGAAAGGTTCTGTTCTATGGTGTAATGGTTTCACCCAAAACCATCTCTAAGGGTTCAGTCCAGAACCTTACCACCTTTTAGGGGTGCAAAACAAGAACCCATTTTATTGCGTTACAAAGAACCCTTGATGAAGTCTGTCAAGGATTCCAACAATCATTGAAGAACCTTGAAAGAACCCATCTCAAAAGGGGTCACTGGATGAAGAGCGTTCTTAATGGGACCCATAGTCTGACTTTTGTCTCGTTACTTTCGTCTTTCAGTGACGTCACGTGACGTCCGTAACATAACACAGTCACTGCAACCCTAAACATGGTCTTAACCTAAATCTACCCAAGTAGTTTTTGTGCCGAAATCTACCCAAACTGTGAACGTTTCACAACGTTAATCAAATGCTTAAAAGGCTTTTCGGCTGCGTCAGATAAAGCACCTTGTGCCTCAGTATCACACATCAAAGGGTGATGACAAATCGTTGGGATGTTGCGAGTTGGGAGGAGAATGAGTTGTCGTTCTTTTTGTCTTTCTGGTTGTTCTATAAGGTTCCGGTGCAGTTTGAGTCCTATCAATAGGTAGACAAGAACTATCTTCTGTTTTTGCAGAATGTTAAAGGTGCAAAGGAATTTGAATGTTTGTGGAACTGCAGAGTTTTGTTGGTGACAGCTCGAGGTATAGGGAATGAAACTCGGTTGCCACAGGGGGCCACCTACATGTAGTATTTGGTGGCCAAAAAGTAACTTTTTATGGACATTGACTATCAGGCCATAGTTGATATTGAGGCCTGAAAACACTGATGCACTGACATGTTTTTCATTTTTTGTTAAATGAAAAACACGGCTTTTTAGTGAAACCTGCTTTCTTAACTATTGTATAAAAAATCGTGTTGGTATTGTTCCCAAAACTCAGGTTCTGTGTTGGCACCAGTATCAAGCTGCTGAATCCCAGTTGTTCATGCTGTGATGTCTTTGTGATTGTTTTTTTTTTTTTTTTTCCAGTTTGTTTTAGTGATGGGATTTTAGGTCTGTTTCACACATGTTGCTCAGTTGACACCTGTGGTTCGGTAAACCGTTTCAGTTGTGGTCCATTACGTCTTCACACTGACTTCTTACAAACAAACCGAGAGGAGTAAACATGAAGTCATACTGACTCACAAGTAGCACCTTTAGAGGACAGTTTTGGCAGTTTGTGCAGCACTTTACAGACTTTTATGTGTGGTCTGTATTTATGTTCTCGCTAAGTCCTCACCAAGAAATAACATATTATTATGAGCGTTATTATTAGTCACGGCTGTAACTGGACCTCGTGTTATGAATAATGAGGAACGTACTCAACGCAGCACACCTCTTTTTTAACTCTTTTTTTACACCAAGAAAACATCTTTACTCACAGGGTGTCACACATACATGTTACCATGGATACCAGATGATCTTGCGTTAAGAGGCTTCATACACTGCTTATACATTTATCAGCAGTTTAGCCTTTGAATTGATGCTAAAATCCCATATCTATTATCATAAAATCCTATTGTTGTGTCTGAATCTGTCTTTTTGTTAGTTGCTCTTGTTTCTGTTGCTGTTTTTGTTTTGTTCCCTTTTGATTTATCATAAGTTTCACCAGTCCATTATTAGCCCTTAGTGAATATGGACAGTATGTGTTCCTTTTTTCAGTTTGGACTCTTGTTTTGATTACTTTGTTGGACTGTTGAGTTATTTTTTTTTTTTTTTTCTGAAATCTTAAGCCATCTTTTTTTACTTTTTGTGTTGCCTTGCTGTTTTCAGTTCCACCTGCAGTATTTTTTTTGTTCCTGTATTGCATTTTTGTCCACATCAGAACTGAATCCGTAACAGCTTGGCCAGTTTTGTTGCCACACCGCAGACTTTGAAGACGCGGGTTTCCAGGTGGACTCAATCTGCATCAGAATTCAGTTGCAGCTTTCACAGCAGCGACAGACTCCCAAACAGGGAAGGTGTGGAAAGAAATGAGGTAGAATATAGTTTAAAGCTAGCTTGGGAAGACAATAAGAGAAAAAATACTCCTGAGAGTCTGAGGAGTGACCATAGAAACGGAGTACAGTGCATCGTCCCAGTCTGCCCCTGGGGACACGGCTGCAGCTGAGGATGAATCCCCACATGATGCTATTAGTTCTCTTGCGAATTTGCTGAGCTGTGCACCGTTAGGCCATCAGGTGAAGTCAACACATTGCTAGTGTCATCAACCTGTCACGGTAAACGTGAAAAGAACCAGAGATAATTTACCCCCAGGTGATTTCGTTGCAGAAAACAACTTAATCCTTGTCGTTTACACATTGTTTTGGAAATGTTTCGGCTACGTCAGAGCTCTCTCCTCCGCCCTCTGTCCCACATCCACCCCTGGGAGACTGGCCCTTCAACCCTGAACCTGTGAACCAGTCAACAGGATGAATAATGGATCAACTTTGCCCTTCACTGCTTAGTGTAACACAACTGTTTGTGTACTGAGAGCACTGATTCAGAAGCTCTCAGAAAGTTAACCATTAATGCTCAGACTGTTGAGCAGATAAACTGCAGATAAAGTTTTCACACACAGACGCAGATTTATAGACAGACAGGCAGGCGCACTTATATACAAGGCGAGAGAGGGAGAGATATTAACCACCTCATGAATGATTTCCCCTGGATGAGTTTGTCATTGACTACAGATCTAGTTGCTACAACCCATTTAACCGTAAGGGCTCATTCACACAGAAATGCATCACTTCAGAGACACATTTTAAAACTTAAATTAAAGTCCCCACATTAAAAAGTCTAAAAACACGAGACATATACTATATATTTTGTTCATAATTTATTCAAGGTTCAGTTAAAACATGGAATGCGTCGGATATGTGAGGAAAGAAGTCGGCAAACATGACTAAATGTTACATGAATAAAGCTTTAATTTTACTTGTGTGTAAACATGACTTCTGCCTGAGTCATGATTTTCATCAGCAGTGTTTGTTTAACAGTGTAGATAACAACTCCCATAATCCCTAATACAGCTTTTACAACCTGCATATTGTGACTTTGAAATGCATTGTAATGGAAGGATGTGAGTGGAAATAGTTGGTAACACTTTCTTTGAAGGGGTGTGCTTAAGACTGACATGGCACCGTCATAATCATGTCATAACACCTATCATGAAAATGAAGTTGTCTTTAGGAATGTTTATGACTGTCACTATGTTTCATTTGGTCAACTATGTCATTTTTAATGCAAAGTTGACATCTCCTTGTTATGACGACTTGACACTTGACACTGACCTGTCATGAGACCAGTATAATTGTGTGTTAACTAAAGTGGTGAATTTTAGACTTGTCATATAGATGTCATTAAGGTTTATTACACTGTCAAGTGCTTTTATAACAGCGTTATGAATTATGCTCTTAACCTCAACTAAAATGGTACCATTTGGACTTGTCATGAAGATGTTATAAGTGTTGAAAGGCCAGTTTTATGACAGGGAAGACAGCACCAAGGTGATTTATAAAGTTTCCTGGTGGATAGCTGGTTTACTTGTAGCTAAAGTAGGGTAACTGCTGCCTGTTTTTAGTTGTAGATGGCATTAGCTAGTCAGCTCAGTTAGCCATACAGCTAGCAAAACAGCCAGCCAGCTGACACAGCCCTGAGGTGTCAGGAAGCAAACCTGGCAAGAAAACCACCTTAGTACAGTATTCCCTACCAAACAGGTAAACTGGGATCTCCTAGTCCATCCAGTCATGTTTAGAGGTGTCACAGTTCTCCAAGTCCAAGATTCGATTTGTCTTTATTTCAATTTTTAAGTCACGATACAATTCAATTTTTCACTTTAAACATTTTTTCTTTCTTTAGCACTCATGGCTATGCCATCGTTAAACTGTGAAATCTTTGTCTCATTTGTGGAGATCAACAGATTATTGGTTTTCTGTCCTGACAATTGTCATTTACATTTTTAAATTCTTCTTTAGAAAGTTAGTCTGTATGGTGTCAAGTGCAATGTAACAGCCAGTAAGCTGCACTGTGTCATCTTTCAAGTGTTGTTTTTTTCTGCAGACATGCCTTGGAGCCTGGGGAGTGGAAAAGAATTGGGATTCTGCCTTTGATTTAGATTTAGATTTAGATTTTGATTCAATTGATTGATCGATTTTTGAATTTAATATGGAAACTGTGGCACCCCTATGTTCATGACAAATGTTATATGATTACGACAGTACTATGCCCATCCTATGTCCAGCCTAGCATTTCATCTTATCCCTTTGTTCATTTATTGCAGTTTTTAATCACATGCTGTCTTTATTTTGGTTATTTTAGTTGTATGTATAGTATCCACATTTTTTTTTATGTCTTCTGTTGTTTTGTTGCTTTTTGTTTCCATGCTGCAAAAAGAATTTTCCTCTTGTGGGACAACACAAGGAACACAACTGAACTGAACTTTGAATGTCAAGGGCTTGGGGAAAACCCCTCTCCGTTGCAACCTAGTTTTTCACTGCAGTTAGTCATTATTCATCCTTCTTTCTTCCCTGCATGCCGAGCTTCCTCAGACTTTTCTCCATCTGAATGAGACTTTACTGTATCTGTGGCTCACTGAATGGAAACATCGACCTGGGCGGCCATGTCCACAGCTGTGACTAATCCTCCAGACCTGTGAACAACAGGGGTTTGATGTATCCACGGTTAATCTGTAACCAAGAGTGACACTCACTCCTACTGCTCTGCGGGAGCCAATATCTGAGACAATGGGCGTTTCACAGATTGGTTGTCATATCGCTCACAAATAATAGAAAGTTATTTCAGAAGGGCAGTGTTAGAAAAAAAATACTTAACCAAGCATAAAGAAGAAAAAATTTATGATTACACCTCAGCATTAATCCAATACATTTGCATCTCCCAACGGTCTTACTCTCTTCATTCCAAGCAGGTTTTAGCTCAAAGTTGACTCAGCCGTTGGTGGAGTGGATGGGAAAGTTTGCACCGCACAAAAACAAAGAGATTAGTTTGCCAGTTTTAGTTTTACAGAATGATGGAAGTGTCAGGATGTGAGTAATACTTGTTACCTTGCCTGTGCTGAAATTCTCAAAAATTAGATTTTTTGCGTGTGTCAGAGTGTGTGCATGTATGTGAATTAGGGCATATCCAATTTTCTACCCCTCACTGTGGACGCAGGAAGAAAAGCCAGTTGTATGAATCATTCATGGCAGAGACAGGGAGCTGAAATGGACAAGCAAAATTCAAGCAAAGCAGGTGTCTCTCTCCATTGAAAGCTAGCAGTACTGTAGTAGGATTGGTACAAATGTTGATTACATTATTGAACATTATTCTTAAAGTAATGCTAACATTTTATTAGTATGCACTGATCAGCCACAGCATTAAAACCACCTGCTTCATATTGTAGTATTGTGTAGGTCCCCCTTGTGCCACCAGAACAGCTCCTCTGAATGTGTCCTGTTGCATCTGACCCCAAGACTTTACCAGCATATCCTTTAAGCTCTGTAAGTTGCAAGGTGGTGCCACCATTTAGTGGACTTGTTCCATCACATTTCACAGTAATGTAGTGCTTGAGACCGGTCTTAAGACCATTTTTTGAAGGTCTCAGTCTTGTCTTGGTCTTTCCTGCTTTTTTACTCAGTCTGGTCTTGGTCTCAGACAGAGAGAACTCTGGTTTTAAATTGCCAGTGCATTGCCTGTTTAATTTGTTTACACCATTATTGTGATATGATAGCACTTGGTCTTGACTTGCCTTGGTCTTGGTCTTGACTTGGCTTCAACCCCTCAATGTCTTGGTCTTGTCATGGTCTTGATACACCCTGGTCTTGGTCTCACCTCGGTCTTGACTTGGCCTCAACCCCTCAAAGTCTTGGTCTTGCCACGGTCTTGATACACTCTGGTATAGGTATGGACATGGTCTCGGTTTAGGTGGTCTACAACACCATTCCACCATTGCTTGAACGGATTAAGGTCTGGGGAATTTGGAGGCCATCTCAATACCTTATCAACAGCAGACCACCTTCTTCCATTGCACCATGGTCCAGTTCTGATGCTCGCGTGTCCATTGTAGGAACCCTGACCAGTTAGTGGCTACACAGCCCTATACACAACAAACTGTGATGCACTGTGTGTTCTTACACCTTTCCAGCATAGCCAGCATGAACCTTTGTGCGACAGAGGGTCCTCTGTTACATCAAACCCTACATTTTAGCCTTTGTGCTACTATGCACATCACTGAGCCTTGGGCATCCATGACCATGAGACATCATCATTCTGGTATATCTGGAAAAAACAATTCTGTTTGTATTTCTTTAAACCAATCAATATCTTGGGCATTGCAAAGCCCAGGATGCAGTGACTGCGCCCTTGGAAAATAGTGTCATGGAAAACTTGTTTTGGTGAAACATTTGCTCGTTGGGAGGTCACCTCTGGCATTTAAAAGTCCCCACAAAAGAAAGGGTCACAGCAGCTTGTTTAACTTTTCAGGTTTCTGTAGCAACAAGGACAGGAAAATACAAATAGCTCATATGGTGACTGCTGCCTGTAACAGGTGCCCAGTTAGACTGTTCATCCTTGGACCACTTTTGGTAGCTGCCACTGCATACAGGGTGGGCACATTCCACAAAACCTGCCATTTGGAAATGGTCTCACACAGTTGCTACCACCGCAATTTGGTCCTTGTCAAAGTTGCTCAAATTCTTATTCATGCCATTTCTTTCTTGCTTCAACTTCAACAGAGGTCTTCTCACTTGCTGCTTAATGTATCCCTCACACTTCTTGACAGGTGCCATTGTAATGAGCTGATAAATGTTACTCACTTTACCTGTCAGTGGATTTAATGGCTGATCATCAGTTTATATTCCATGTATAGTGGGCTTTCTTTTCTAGTTGTCAAATGCAAGGTGGCTACAGAGCAGCAGACTTGTTACTGTAGTGCTTTGAGTTGTAGAACTCCATTAAGCAAGATGCCAGCACAGGTCAGGTTTATATATTCCACGTCTAGTATGGCAAACATTATCTTGATTGCATGTTGGAGGTTTAATGTAGTATCATGAGTCAGTGCTGAAGTGGCCGTCTGCGAGGATGCAGTGGAGAGAAAATAGGACTATAGTATAGTAGTAATAGAATGTCAAACCATGAATGGAGTGTAAAAGACTGAGACAAAGAAAAAGGGACAGGAGTGATAGACAAGACACTACTATGGTACTTTTATTTTAGCTGACAGTTACAGTCTGTGATCATATGCCTGCTGGGGGCCAAGTTGATGAGGGAGAAGATGCTGAAATCCCCTTTGTGCAATGCAAAACATATTCCCTTTGACAATCACGGACTTTACTGGAGAAGAAATGACCGTTTACCATCCTCCTGTTTTGCTGGAGCACATTGCCTGCAACCATTTTATAATAGGGTCTTTTTGGTATTATAGGCTTTGTGAAGTTCTGAGGCAGAGCTGCATAGCTGTGGATTAGATAGAAACAGGGCAATGGGCCAGAAGTCACAGAGGAGGGAGGGTGCAAAGGTGCTGCGCTAGCAACAGCTGCCCACTCCTAGGAACTGGGAAAACACAGGCATGAAAGATTAAGAAGTACCTCCACTCTTAGTTAGGAGTTGGATTAGTGTTGTTACTGTGAAATTACAAATAACATACAAGAACTAGAATTACTGCTTTGCAGTACTGTGCCTGCTCCAACCAGCCAATCTGCTGTATCCAAACTCATATAATAAATGTCTGTATGGACATGTATGATTCCACTGAATAATTTCCAGTGAGAAACGTGCTGTGTTCACTTGAATTCTTGAGTTACGGCCAAAAATGTTTTGTGAGGTGACCTTGACCCTTGACCACCAAAATCTAATCAGTTCATCTACCAGTCCAAGTGGACATTCGTGCTGAATTTGAAGAAATTCCGTAAGAGCATTCTTGAGAGATTGCAACGGACATGAAATTGCAGTGACTTTGACCACCAGACTTTGACCACCAGACTTCTTCAAAATCTAATTGTTCACCTGTGAGTCCAAGCTGACATCTGTACTGAATTTCAAGAAATTTTGTCAAAGCGGTTCACAAGAATGAGACGGACATGAGGTCGCAGATCTTCAAAATTGAATCACTTCAGTCATTGGTCCAAGGGGATATTTGACAATGACATTTTTAAAATAATTAATTTTCAGTACATTCAAATAATATATTTTATTTTGTATTTTGGCATCTCAAACCCCCAAAATATCAAGTGGGTCAACTGTCTGAGCAAATGAATAAACTAAGAAATGTATTAAAAATGGCAAATGGTTTAAAATAAAACACCCATATTTTTAAAGTTGTGTGACATCATAGCTTCAGCGGCTAATGCTAGCTTTCAGAGGGAGAAAATCATGGTGCCCCTCCTGGGTGTGTATACATTTCTGATGCTTCAACAATTTTATGACAAACGGCGATTTTTTTGACTTGTAAAATTATGTTTTAAATTGACAAATAACATGTATTGTGACGCAAAAAATGTCTATTGCCATTGGTTAGTCCACCAGAAAGAGACACTCTAATTGTATGTTCTCAAATGGCAGGGTGGCACAACTGTAAAAATCAGACTTTTATTGTGACGGGAAGAGGTTATAACAATAAACAGAATACTGCATCAGCCAGAGGAACCCAAGTAACCTTAAAAAAATTAGCTAATTTCAGCTCATATGTAGGCTGCTACACTTTAAATGTACCAATGTATAATTAGAAAAAAGTTTTTTTCATGATAAAATAATGTACGGATGGACAACCCAAAAAAAAAAATATAATTCCTTTGGGCCACAGCTGTCGGCGGCACTGACATTAAAAGCTGTAACAGAAAGTTGAAGAACAAAAGAAAGAGGGATAAAGAGAGAGGGGGATTAGGATGGATGAGAGCAGCTTAATAAGAAAAATAAGGATGAAAGTAGAGATGGGAATGGTGTATAATTTATATTGGATGTCACCACACAGACTGAGGAGATGAACATAAACGAGAGAGGAGGTTTATTTATGAGAGGCAGGTCATCTAGCAGTGGATTGTGAAGCTCTCTCTCACACACACAGACACGCACACAAACACAGAGAGTAGAGGAATGCAGGGCTGACAAGGTTGGCTTGTAAAGTGTGGGCATCCATGCCAAGCAGGGCCCGAGCCCCGTGCCAAGGCTGGAGCACAGGACGGGCTTCACCCGCCTGGGGCACTGGCAGCCAGTGATGAGTCCTGGGCAAACTGGGCGCTGCCCCAGAGACTGGAAGCCCATCCTCAATGATTAATGAGGGTCTGTGACTGTGGCTGGCAGGTTCAAAGAGGCAGAGGGATAAACGTGGGGAGCGAGTGGGGTAAAGAGCGGGGGGAGATCTGGCGAGGGGCGGCTGAGCCAGACTATAAACCCTTGAGAGGTTTTTCCCAAACCTCCACAACATAAGGGGGTGTCTCCAATTTCCATTTCTGTTTGAAAACATTGCCACAAATCCATTTGCTAGCATTTCTCATCGCTAAACGACCGTGACTGCATGAGTCTTTGCTCTCTAGCATTCCATCGCAGCTCATAATCAAAGTTTCTCTGGATGATACAGTGAGATTCAGAGAGGTCGTGTCTCACTGCAGATATAACTCTGGTCACAGTTGAACTCACATTTTCTTTCTCAGAAGTTGGAGATGAGATACGCTGACAGCTGCTGACTGAAACAGATGACACGGATTCTTTCTCACCCATAAACACACACGGCTTTAGTGGTGAATATTTCAGATTGGGGTCTCTCCGGTCGCGGCAGACGTTTAACGGAAAGCAAGTTTAAAAAATAAAAAGTAAAAAAATTTCCCTTTTGACATGAAACTCCTTCTTTCTGGCAGCGAACACAACGCTGCATGTGTAACATGAGTGAATGACTGTGTAATTTGCTGACAGTGCCAAGCAAGTGTTGGCCCAGGGTGTTAAAATGAAAATGGCTTTGCTTTACACTGTCCACCCACCACTCGCACAAAGCTGCAAAAAGAGCTTTAATGTAACAACACTGTGCTGAAATTATCGGCCCTCTGTGCACACTGTTTCTGCTGCTGTTAGCTTTAACACGACCGGTACTTGTCATTTTGCCACAGCGTGACAAAAGGAGAGCAAGATTGAAATTACATAAGCTGCTGATGACCAAAAATGTTGAATTTTGCAGTGTGATGGGCTGTAATATTTTTATCCACTGGTTATCTCTTTGTTTCAGATAAACCTCTAAAAGGTTACAACACAGCAACCAAACTGAGACGTATATGAACCATATCAATAGTTTTTATCCTTTTAGTCAGTCTACATTTACAGTAAACAGTCGTAAGCATCAGAATCTAGTTTATTACCAAGTAGGTTTACACATGGAGTGTATAATAATAAACAGTAAGTAGACAGGTAAAGCTTTATTTGAAGGGCTGTGTATACAACTGTCATGACACTGTCATAAACATAAACGAGTTGGAATTATTATATGACTGTGGTCATGAAACATCATTCAGTCGGTTGTGTAATTTTTAAACCATAGTTGACATTGGTTGAGATGTTTTTGTTAGGAAAGCTTGACATTAATCAGGCAGAAAAAAAGGTCTTTGTTATGACAACTTGACATTAACCAAGACAAAAATGCCTTTGTTATGACAGCTTGGCAGTAACCAAGACAAAAATGTCTTTTTTGGCTTGACAGCTTTCAAAAACATGAAGGAGTGTCATTCGGTCAGTTATGTCATTTTAAATCCAAAGTTGACATTGTTTGAGATGTCTTTGTTGTGACAGCTTGACATTAACCAAGACAAAAATGCCTTTGTTATGATGACTTGACATTATCAAACTTCATTGTTATCAAAAGAAACTGTTTTGCTTTACGTTTTAACATTACGTTAAACCGGCTGGTTGCTTTTTACACTGTCATCAGACCGTTATAAGTGTGTCAGTTTCCTTGACCTCAGATGAAGTGTCATAAAGATGTCGTTAAATCTTATAAAGACACTTTGACAGAGTACAGTACCAAGGTGATTTAGCTTACAGTGTTACCTGATGGACACATAGTGCTTTGCTAGTTGACTTGTCACTAAAGTAGGCTAACTGCTATCTGCTGAACTTTAGCTAGCATTAGCTAGTTAGCATGGGTAGCGATATAGCTAGCCGCCTAATAAGCTGACTCAGCCTCGGGTGCCAGAAGCCAAACCCAGCGAGAAAACCACCTCGGTATTGTAATTCCTGTCAAACTGGCCACTGACACTCTTATAGGCTCACTGGCTGTGTTCACTAGGTTATCATAACCACAGTTTGACAATGTCAAGCTGTCATGACAAAGACATTGGCAGGTTATGCTGCAATTATGGACTTGATTAAAGTCAATAGCAAAGACTCTCAAACAGACAGACGTCTCAAACAATGTCAACTTTGCATTGGAAATAGCATAACTGACCAAATGACAACAGTCATAAACATTTGTTAAGACCTCTTCAGGTTAATAACAGGTGTCATGACATGTTTATAGCAGTGTCAATGTCAGTCCTATGCACACCCCTTAAGTTTCAAGTCTTACCAGTAGAAAACAATGCAGAAATATAAAGGCAAGTACTGTAAATCATCAAGTATAAATAAAAAATAGTAAATTGACAGAAAAATGTAGAAGATTATTTTAAAAAAGCATATGTTGTTTAGAGAGCTGCACAGGTGTAAAAGCTGACAGTATGCAGTATATAGGAGGTGAGAATCAGTGTCAGTGAGGGACTCTGCCCTCATTAAGTATACATTGTATTCTGTATAATTGTTTGAAATGCTCCTGCAGCTGACATGTTTGTGTGTGAGTGGGCGACCGACTGACAGTACAGCATATTGTAAAATCCCAAGGTCAAAAATCTGGTCCATCATTAAGGAACAGCTTGCGCGAAGGATGATTCCTTTTAAGATTTTACAGTAATTCTTACTATAACTGTGAATTTCTCTGCTCACTGTTCGCATTTATAACAGAACACAGCATGTTGACGTGTTGATTCTGTGCCCATATCAACAGGTGTCTATTTTTGTCATGCACACATGGTCATGGGGAGCTGTTAGCATGGTGGCTCACAGGCTTTTTTTTCTCCTTTTTTTTTCTCACCAAGAATGAACAGCCCATTAATCTAAGTCAGATCTGAAGTATCCGCGCTGACATCATCAGGGTTGCCAAAAGGTGACCAGACACCCCATTCAAATTAGAGCTGATTTTAAATTTTGTCCCGGCATCCCAGTTGGTGAAGTCTTTGTCCTGATAATGAGACATCGGACATCTTTTAATGAGGCAGAATTATATTGTCGAGATCACAGACAGGTTAGATCGACCGGGCTCAGTCGGCGATTTGTTAATTTTTAACAGGGTGGACGGCCCAGTGAGGGCAGTTTTTAGTAGCGCAGACATTACTGAACGGTCGTAGAAACATTATAGGAATATTATAGTAATAATAAAGGCAGCAGTGTGTTTTAATGTCCTCTCACTCTCCTGTGTCTTCATGATGCTTCTTGTCACTTTGATCATAAAGGTAGCACTACTCTATAGAGTGCAATATACAGGTCATAATATAGAACTGAGTATTTATAGTTCAGAGAATATTACATTTTCAAGACTGAACTGTCAGAAGTGTGTGACTGACCTTACCTGAGTCCTGTCCCTTTTTTTCTCTGAGCTCCACTAACAGCAAACTTGGTGCCTGGTGCAAATGATACAGCTTCTAATTAAATGTCATTTTTGTCATTATTATTGTTAATAACAGTGTTGCAGTATGTTGTAGTTTGTGTTGTGTGTGTATATAAATTACATTCACCCCTAACCCTAACCCTAACCCTTTCCCATGGAAACATTGAGCTCTGCCGATCACAGACCTTGCTGTTACACTGTAGGATTGTGGGTAGTGTACTACGTCACTATGACATTGCAAATAAAAACAGTTTTTCTTAAAACAAAGTTGATATCATCCTGACTTGTGTCATCTACAGGAGCATGAACCATCTCATAGCTCGTGGTGAGTCCACATTGGATGGTTGTGACATTATGACAAATAATCTAACTCCTCAATTCAGACTATGAGTGGAAATTTTCACGTCGGGAACCTATAACAATTGATGAAAATTAGCTAGCGATATCTATAAAAGTATCTAGGGTTTTGCTAACATTAGCTATCAGATGTAACTAGCTATCTAACACAACAGTTGATGTAGACTAGCTAGCTACTTAGGTAGCCTTTTGCTACTAGTTAAATAGCTAGCTAACAATTTATCTAGTTTAGCTAGCAAGTTAGCAAGTGTTTTGCTAACATTAGCTAACTTTAACAGGGACCCCAGCAACATCTATTAACCTTCTTCAAAATGAACAACATAGACGAGCCTAACACATAGCACATCAAAGTACAACAGGGGTATTAGGGGGCTTTCACACTTGGGACTCGGACAGGGACCCCAAAGTCCAGTTCGTTTGCAAAGTATGAACACTGCATACCGTATTGGACAAGTTTCATTGATTCGTGCCTGAGTCCCTTTGTGAAGGTTGTCTGGAGTACTCTGGCACAGTACAAATCAATCATACCAAGTGTAAAAAAGTGTAAAAGATTTCCTCTGTAGTAACTGAGGACCCCCTAAGGTCCCCTTTGGAAGACGGATGAAGTGCAGGAAACAGAAATGGAGAAAGCTGACTGAGGTTCCAAAAGGGGTGGCAGTTAGGAAGGGCTAATTAAAAATCTGTCTGCTACCTCAGATAAAGGATCAATGAGTCAGGCAGACTAGATTAACATATTCAACAGCAACAACAACCCCTCAGGCCCTGCAGTCTCTGGTACGAGGGGATGAAGAGACAGGAATGGCAGGATGACAAGGGAGATGCATTTTGGTCATTTTGCTTACAAGAGGGATGTCATTCCCCTTCAAATTACCTGCTGGTTGTGAGGGAAAGCATAGCTGCAGCCTCCACATCGCTAATTGAGCTATTACGATGCTGTTTGGTAGCTGTAACTACATTTAATTTGGATCGACTGGGCAACCTGCTTTCACTCCTCTGCCAGTCTAACAGCGGTGGCTCGCTGACAAGCAAATGACTCATTCTGAACCACAGATTTTCAGTTAAACTCTCCGTTAACTTCGGTCTTTTCTTGCCCTCTCGCTGACAACGTACTATCCAGACGATAGCAGCGATATAAGTGCTAATTTACAAGCAAAAGTCTTTCTAGATTTAACTATGAGCCTATAGAAATAACCGTATAGTCAACTCAAGTCAACCTCAAGTCTTGACACTGACAGTTTCTGACACTGTCAACACTAAATCAAATAAGCCTTAGGCATTTCTTTTCTCCTAAGTAGGCTAATGTACTAAAATAAATATAGTGCTTCAGTAGTCTGGTGTTATTTTTCCATCATTTTGTTGATGTATCTGTGACATTGTCGGTATTATGTAATCTGATACTCTTAGATTGTTCACTCACTCATTTATTTATTATCCATCTATTAGAATAACAAGTATTCATCTGTTTGATCAAGCCAATGCCCATGTTCCGGCTGTTTTTAATATTTAAATCTAATGGTTAATGCTAGAGCTAGTTGAAATCTTTGATATGGTAAAACATGCTATAGACAACTGTCACATCAAAAGAAAGACGAGGGACCTTCTTTTTTTGTCACATTATAATATTAATAGGATTGAACATCCTCAGTCTATTAAATGGAGCTGTGGATAATTACTACCTATTGTACATTACAATATGATTATACATTGCACTAAATAAAATAATAGAACTGACTTTGGAAGCACGGGGAGCGCCGTGCCCCACAGTCACAGGATATTAATGCTAAATTAAACTGCTTTCTGTTAAAATAACTCGAAGTAAAACTAAATGAGGAGCCACATGAGATTCGAGCAAACAGCTCATTTAATGATCGTAGCCCAAAGACCCGACTCCTTAAGGAGACATCTCACTTAATTCTTTAGGTGCAGTTAAAAACACCCAGCCTGCGGAGTCTGTTGAGTTCCCTTTTTTTTCAGGTTGTATGGTTTTACAGTTATAAATTCTCATCAATGACTGCTTTTCATACCCCGGCTCATTAGTACAGTATAATTACAACGCGATCCATCTCAGTGCGCCTCCTTATTGTGGCCGGTGTCTCCCAGCTCCTTCCTAATAGGTACTTACAGAGGCTACGTGCACCTTTGTATGAGCTTCAGAAAACCGAGGAGTGCACCGAGCAAATTACCACTTCTAATTTAACTCCCTCAATTTGCATTCCTTCAGTAAGCATCCTATTAATTACAAACCTAGTAACGGATTTAATGGTTTCCAATAAGGTACTGATATTAATGCTTCATAAATGAAGACACAGATTAATGTAATTACCTTAATCAATTATGATGTATGACATTGTATTTACATGCAAATCAGCCTGTATGCTGTTTGTCTTACTTTCAATATGGCGGAAAATAGTTTAAAGGGATAATACGGATTATTTAAAGTGAGGTTGTGTGTGGTTCTCGTCCATAGTCAGTGTGTTAGCCACAGTAGATGCTCCCAGTTTGGAGAGGAGTACCAGCATGGGGGTTAAAGGGACAGTTCACCCTAAAATTAAAAACACATATTTTTCCCCTGGCCTGTTTATCCATCTGTACTGTTTTGGTGTGAGTTGCAGAGATGTCCACCTTCTCTCCAATATAATGGGACTAAATGGCACAAGTCCTGTGTTGCTCCAAGAACCAAAAAACTACGTTTGAAGAATTCAAAACCCGTGTCTTGTCCCAAAAATCACGACCCAGTCTCTCAAGATAATCCACCAACCTTGTTGTGAACAGTTTCATCTACCAGAACTACTTAATAATCTACTGTGACAACTTTCTCATAGAAAGAAAGTAGTTCCTACATGTAAGGGCTCACAACAAGGTCTGTGGATTATCCTGATTTTTGGAAAGAGACACGGTTTTGAATCTTTCAAATGTATTTTTGGTGCTTGGAACAACACAGGATTTGTGCCGATTTGTGCTGCCCATGGCCAAAATCTCTAAAACTCTGCAACTCATACCAAAACAGTATAGATGGATAAATTGCACTAGAGGCCAGGGAAAAAAATGTATTTTGGATTTTGGGGGGAACTGTCCCTTTAAGCAATGTTCTGCTGTTGACAGGGTCAGCAACAAAAGATATTTTAGCCACGTAAAAAAGTTGCTCCTAAAAAAATCTATATCATCTTAAGTGTGCACTATATTTAGAACATTTTAACCTCTTTTCTTTGTAGTCAGGCAGCTTTTTCAGATGGGAAAACTTTGTCAAAAACCATAAATTCACCTCACAGAACACGGGAGCTGCTGGTCTACTGCTGCCTCGATTTCTTTGTTTGTTTGTGTTATTGTGCTTTGGTGTTTTTAAAGGGTTGGTTTGGATTTACTGAAGTTACACAATACCACAAACCAAACTGATAAGCATCTCTTTGGTTTGTCCTAACAGAAGTCTCCAAACGAACCAAACTGAAATCAGTAATTTTACTGAACAAGGGGGTTCCTGGTTAAATAATACAAACTATCCATTTAATAGCCTTTTTAAAGTAGATAATTAAATCTATTACAAGGTACCTTCACACTGAGTTGACTTCAGAGGCCTTAGCAATAGTGGTTTCTCTATAATAACCAGAAAATATAACTCATTATCATAATAAAAATATCCTCCTGCTTCTTCATTACTGGCTAACATACAAATCACTGTAAATTTTTCAACACAGGCTTGTTTCATCTGCGACCTGGTGGCAGCCATTAAGAACAACTATACAGAAATGGCTGCGCGTCTCAAGGATGGTCTTATTTGTCTCATAGAAGCATCAGTAAGAACTCCTCGTAGAGGCTTTAACTGAGAGAATAAACTCTAAAAAAGCTAGATTGGAACGTTAATTCCCTTGTCACAAAATTTCTGTCAGTAAGAAAGCGCTCTCTCTTTCTCTCACTCGCCGCTGCCTCCCTCCCTTCCATCCTTTCCTTTGTTCCCATTCTCGTTTCGCTCTCCTCCTCCCAGCAGACTCCTTCGTCACAGTATTTGTCCACTCCCTGATGTGCCACTTAACTGTTACAATACAATGTTCAGCCACTCAGACACAGCTCACTCTTAACCAAGCTGCAATCCCACACAAACACCACCGGACTGTGTTTTCTCAGACACTGAGAAGGACCAGTGAATCAATATTTTTGTACCATAATTTCCCAACTGTTTTTTTTTTCCACTGGTTGTGCTTTTTAAGTTTTCATCCTTTTCTGTTATTCCTCATTCTCTTGCACAGAGAGAGAAGGTAGTGAGTGCTAAAGTGGGTCAGCCCTCTCCTATAGTTGAGGAAAGACGACGACTTGCTCTGTGGAGTAAGGCTGTTTGCCGCCTTAGGCACCAACACGACAGCAAAGGCAAGCTGACGGACTCAAAGGGGCAATCGAGTGCTGAGAACCTACCTTGGTATATATGTTGTAGTCACAGTTCCCGCGGGAACAAGGCAGTAAACATGACAACACAACAGTCTAGACTTTTTGATTTTGGTGGGGACAGCAACAGTAATGATCATAATACTAATAAAGATGATAATAATAATAATAACATTCCTAAAAACACCTAAATCCTTTTATATTTGTTGTCAGCATTGTTTAGAAAGCTAAGCACTGTACTGCTGAGGACAGGGTCAGCAGCAAACTGTATTTTAGACAACAACAACAACAGTTTAAGTATATGCTACAGTTTGAATATTTTCTCTACTTTACCTTGCTGTCAGACATTCTTTTGCGACAGGAAAACGTCACTATATAAGCCAAATATTGCTCTTTCCAGACCAACCAAACCCTACTGACAAAACCGGTAATTTTACCTGGCAGAACACAAGAGTCACTGGTCTACCGCTGTCTCGATTGGATTTCTTTGTATGTGAACTTGTGAGACAAATCGAGGCAGTGGTAGACCAGCAACTCTTGTGTTCTGCCAGGTAAAAATACCGATTTTGCTTATGGAGTTTGGTTGGTTTGGAGAGAGTGACATTTGGCTAATATATCAGCAGTTGTCCATGGGAAAAGGCTGTTTAACAGCAAGGTAAAGCAGTGAAAATAATCTAAATTGATGATGATTGCGTATCTTCATACACTGGTCCTCCTCTCTGCTTCTCCAAACTTGCCATAGTTAATACACTGACTGTTGATAAGTACCTCTTCTTAAAACCACTTCAAAATATCCAAACTGTCACTTAAAGAATAAAACAAAACAAAAACTTCTAAATAAATAAATAAATAAATAGAAAGACATTTTTGTCTCACAGTTGAGTTTTTTTCACAGATGGGAAGCCAGCTCAGGATCATGTCTAATTACAAGCTCCTACTGGTTGGTGGGTGCACCTAATAAGCAGGTTTTGGTCCAGAGCGACAACATGACTCAATCCGTGCGTTAGATGAGGCACATGGGGCTGTGAGTAATCCCTCCCTGGACTACAGTGTTGGTCAGCAGTGACAGCGATAATGGCATCCAATGGGAATTAGCAGACTGAGAGACAAAAATATTGAGGCAAAAAATGCCTTTCCTTATCCAGGAAACTGTTCCAAATCCTGAGTTACGACAGTTAAAGCTTGGCCTCGCTTTGTTCCAACCAATACAGCTCGGCCGGATATGATTTGTAGCGAACGATCAGACTCCCCTGCGCTTTTAAAGAAATTTAAAGAACTGCTGCAGTCGAGGCGAGATGGTCTCGTCTTGATCTGGTATCAACAAAGTGGTTTTGCAGCTACACTGGAGCTCAGCTGTCTCTTCCTTTTCTGTGGTGTTTCTGCAAAGCCAAGTGGAGACCTGTAATTCTTTCCTACAGTATTTAATGTGTGTGTGTGCGTTCTGGTGTTCTTGTTCTTATGACAACCAAATATCCTCACAAGCATAGAAAAATCCTCCAGCCTTGATTGTTTTCTTGTCCTTGCATCCATGAAGGGCTGTTGTAGGGTTAGAACATGAGTTTAGGATTGGGTATGTGTCTCCAATTGACTGCTTGTGATCAGATCTCGCCTCCCGACTCTATATGCAAGTTCAGCGCCACACTCCACCTCTATATCAGCTTACAGGAGCCTCATGTTTTACCTGTGCTGTCAGCAGCCGACAGAAGAGACACGCCGTGGTGACTGACTGTGTGTAGGTCTGATGTTTTCACATCAGAGATGACAAAGGCATCATTGACAGAATCCGGGAAAGTAAAAGCGTGCGTCCTCCCTGCACACCACGGTCTCTCCTGCCTGCTCTCCACGGCAACACGTTTTTTCCAAAGAAAGAAACAACTTAATTTATTGCCTTAAATGCTGAATTTACCAGAAGGCACTATGAATGACCAAGAAATCGGTGTAGCTGTGTCACTTCCCTGCTCTGTATAATATAATAAAAATGTTTGCAAAAAAAGCACACATTATTAGCCAACACACTGGGACAAACGAACACGTTTTACACAAAGAAAAAAATTAATTAATGTATGACATTTGCTGAATTTACAAGAAGGCCAGAATAATTATACTCTCAAAATTCACTGATTTTTAAAGGGAGTCTAGGGATGTTGTGGTTATTACTACTCATCCACTGCTTATCCACACAGGTAAGAGATCCCAAACACATAATTTGCATTATAGTGAACCAAATGATGTACTGTATCTGTAAGAACGGCATCACGTACGTAGACACAACTGACAGATGGAGGTCACAGGTCACCTCGGGGTCGAGGTACGAGTGATCAGATCTCAGTACCTCCTCAATGCATCATGGGTGCATTCACACCTGCACTTAGAGTTGTTCTCTTCTGACTGGATCAACCAGGTTTATGTGGGGGCTTCCACATACAGGGCTTCTCCATTTTCACGTTTGGCTGCGCCCAGTTAAACTGTACCGTGCTGATTTGCATTTCAGTAACCGGTTTTAATGTGCTGAACTGTGCTGAGTCACACCTGAGATGGACCATCTCTGGAGCCAGGCCAAAGCGTGCCCGACCCACCTCCAGGTGGGTTGAGGTCAACCCATGATTTCTTTCTTTCTCCCCGTCAAACAAAACTTCGTTGTCAGATTTAACTCATTTGACTGCGGGAATCCAGAGAGAAAGGCGTTTTTAAAAATGCAATATTTCCTAAATTTTGTGCTTCATCATAAAAGCTTTTAAACAGCGGACTATTATTTTGATGAATTTGTAGGAAATTAAGTATTTATTCAGTGTTTTGCAGCCCTGTTGTAATCAAAATGCAAATCCCTGCCATGCTGGGATGGCATGCAGAGTCAAACTGAGTTAAGCCTCGCCAGCGTTCGTGTATGAAAAAGGGGTACAGGTGTAAACAGGCTCAAAGATTAGAAGTAGATTTTGGGTTAGGTGAGTGTAAAGGTTCAGGTTAGGTATGTAGTAATGAAGGGTACAAGTTCGGGTTATGCAGTGAAGTTCAAAGAAAGCCTTTACATGTGAAGTAAAACATATTCATGAGAATATTTTGTTGTCTCTGTCTCTTCATTCCAGGAAACTACTATGGGACCCCGAAGCCCCCCGCAGAGCCCAGCCCCGTGCAGCCAGATCTGGTGGACCAGGTTCTGTTTGACGAGGAATTCGACACGGAGGTCCAGCGAAAACGCACAACTTCTGTCAGCAAGATGGACAGAAAGGACAGCGCCGCGCCAGAGGAGGAGGAGGAAGAGGAGAGGCCTCCTATGGTCAACGGCCTGGCTGGTGAGAAACAAACATTGTCTGTTTCTTTTTCTGCTCCTGCAGCTCGTTACAATGCAGCTGTGCTCCATACCGCTTTTCTCCAAATTTAAACCCCAGCAGTTTTTTGTTTGCTCAATTTATTTTTTTTCATCAAGCTGTTCATTATATTATTCTCTGCATGCAAAACAGCAGGGCCTTTTTTTCTTTGCTCCTTATCATTCTTTTCTCCCAACAAACATTCTCAGGATTAGCTATTCTGCATGCAAGGTCAGCGCTAAATCACAAGAGGTAGCCAGAGTCTGTCTGAGATCAATAGAAGCAATCCCTCGGTTAGAGGGATAGACTTTGCCCTTGTTTGGTTCCCCCTCAAGGATGTCCTCGCATGGCTAATGGCATGAACAAAATCAGAGCATGTCTCTGATAATGGTGAAGGGTCCTCGCTGTGAAAGTAGTTAGAAAACCTCTAACTGCTCTGCTGTTATAAAACACTACAAAATAAAATGCTAATGGTCAGAAGTATGTGCCAAAACGTTACATAATAATCATCCATATGAAATAGTTTTCACTCATAATACCGTTCCCTCCTCTTAAAGGGATAGTTTGGCTTATTTTCTGTGGAGTTGTATGAGGCCCTTGCAGTAGATGAGCTGAGAAGCAGAGAGGAATGTTAGTATGGAAGCTAAGAAATGAACTGCCTTGGACAAGGTCAGCAACAAAAGTAGTAGTTTGGTTGGTTTGGAGAGAATGATATTTGGCTTTTATAGACGAGGCTTCTCTACAGAAAAAGGTTGTCTGGCAGCGAAGTATTTTCTAAATATAGTGTACGTGGGGTGTCCCTGTAGCTCAGTTGAGAGTAGTCGAGCGAGCACAGCATCTATTAGGGCTATCAGTCCTAGGAAGCAGCCTGTGGTCCTTTGCACCCCCCCACCCTATAAATAACAATAATAATCTCTCTCTACCCTCCTATAATACAGCCACAACAGCCCCCGAATTGTAAAAAAAAAAAAAGAGTTATACTTCATACAATCATCAAGTACCTCATGCAACCCTATTTCAAATAATCCGAACTGTCCCCTGAAACCAGCCAACTGAACAAACTCACAGCTTCTGGCCCTTTGTTGGTGCAGGCTCCCTCAGCTGTTCTGTCCTCTGTTATGGCTTCAATGACGGCCTCACACACACTCTGGCCTGGTGCAGTGTGGCACCGCTTCTCCAGATTATTAGTCAAATGAGCCACTCTGGACAAAAAGACCCAGTGCTGCAAAAACCATCTAATTAATGATGCATATTTCATTGTCAGTTTTATTAGTTGGTGTATTTTTGTGATTCTTGATGATAACTAGCAGCACAGTTATGAGACATTTTTTCTTTTTCTTTTCTCACCATTACCATGTGCTAGCTCTTGCTAACGCACACATTATGCTGAATGTACTGAATTAAGCACATATACCAAGGAAATCCCAATAGACTGCCAATCGTGTTGGCCTGCGTGACCCCACTCCCATGTGGAGCATAAAGTGAAATTCAACTCATAAAAACTATTTATATGATATATTGAAACATATCTGGCATTCACAGGAGGAATAGAAAATCACAACATCATACAGTGTGAGACATATCAAAGGCTAGTAAAGAAATTAAAAGTTTAAAAAAAGGTCAGTGAGCCTGTAACTAACTGCTCATCTCGAGCGAAAGAGAGAAACATTGTCAGAGACACATCATCTCTGTGGCCTTGGGCGGTAATGATGGTAGTGTGGAGCCCAGCCAAGAAAAACCACTCATTGTAGAAGGATGTCACTCCTAATTCTGTGCTTCATGAGATGTCTAATCTCAAATGCACTTTATCATACCTTTGTCAGCATGTGGATGGATCGGATTGGTAAAGTGGTGAGGATGTACAACAGAAGGAGGTAGAGGGAGACATATTACCAGACATATTACCGTACCCTGAAGGCACTTTGATAATAGTTGTGCATTACTATTAGTGGCCATTTTTCTTTTGTGTCTCTAACATCCTTGTCAGTTCATGAAGCCTACACTCTTAGAAATAAACATTCTAACTAGAACCATACAGGGTTCTTCGACTTGTCCCCATAGACGAACCATTTTGGTTCCTGGTAGAATTTTTTCTTAAGGTTCTACTTGGACTCTTTCAGACCAACATAAAGGCTTATACCAAAAACCATCTGTGGAGGTTTCAACCCAGAACCCCCTATGGGCCCTTTTCCACTAAATAACCTCTGGTTCCTGAATCGGTTCCATTCAAGATCCTTGGAACTTTGGTGCTATCTATTAAACCAGCCCTCAGACCACCTGTCTTAAGTAGAACCATTGTAGATTAGATAGGTGCTTGAACCAGAACGGGCTGGTTCCATGTTAAAGGAAAATGGCCCTGTGAGAGATTGTATAGAGAACCCTTCTATGGTGAACCACCTAGGAAGTTCCATCAAGAACCCTTTTATATTCCAACAGTATCATCTAGAACCTGCCCAGGGTGTTCGACCAAGAACCTTTTTGTATTCCATGGGTTTCATCTAGAACCCACCCAGGGAGAACTAAAAATAGGTTCTCACATATAACCGTCGTGTCTTCTGTGGGTTCTGTGAAGGAGCATTTTATATTCTGCATATGAAACAAAATTATTGAATTATTGATTTATATATTGTGGTCATCATTTTAACAATCAATCTCATGATTGATTGACACTTCCTAAGTCCCGCCCCTTTTTGCTCTGTGCAAATAACAGTTTAGCAAACTTGGTGTTTTGGTCAACTTTCTCCCTTTCCCATAAAAGTAACCCATAATTCACATCTTTAGTCAGCCAATGTTAGCAAAACACTAGCTAACTATCTAGCTAATGTTAGTTAAATGCTAGTTAACTAGCTTGCTAATGATTGATGACAATTAGCTAGCTAATTGGCCAACTTTTTGCTAATATTAGCTAACTTCAGATGTGAATGCATGGCGCTTTTACAGGCCCTCCAGCAACATCTTTTAACTATCCTCTCTTCAACATAGAAATACCAAGGATATATTATATTCAAGTACAGGAAACAGGAAAGGAGGAAGATGGCTGCGGTGCCAAGCTTGCTCAGCTGTTATTGGAGCACAGTGCGAAAAGGGGTGGGACTTATGAAGGTTTGATTACCGTTGAGTACTTCAGTATTCTTTGGATGGAAAAGGGTTCTTAATGGAGCCCTTAGTCTTTCTTTAAAAAAAAAAAGGGTTCTTCAGAAGCAAATGGTTTTGGGTAGAACCTCAGCCCTTCAAGAAGAACTCTTTTGGAGCGTTTATTTTTAAGAGTGTACGTGCCCACATGTGCAGCAGCCCAGTTTGTATTTCTCTGCAAGGGCTGAAAGCTGCTGTAGCCTGGAGCAAGTGTCTGTACGTAGTCATTTATTCTGACTTTATAAGTGCAGAAACCCCCTCCTGGTGCCATCATGAAAAAGAGGCCCCAATTTCAGCACAAAAAGCTCTTGGCTTCTCCCAGTCAACAGCTGTCACTTTCCATCGCTGCCATTCAATTACCCCGGCCAAACACAGTGAGCATTCAGTGCCATGATGAAGCTAGGTCATACGCAGCCAGATGAAAACCTGCAGATAACACTTACACACACGCATTAAGATTAGGCAAATACACACACACACACACACACACATGCAGCAGCCTGTGTGATACTAATAGAGTTGTGATGTGGCGCTCGCGGCTGGACTGAAGCATTGGTCAGCTCTGCGCTTGCCTGGGAGGCAGTTCCCAGTACATCGCTGCTGACATGCAAATCCTATGGCAATTGCTGCGCTTCCGTCCTTTCTCTGTGTACTCTGTCTCTCCCTCGCTCTCTCTCCCTACCCCTTCCCTCTCCCGTGGATGTAACCGTCCACCCAGTGTACAGAGGAAGATCAGCTCGAGCGACAGCAGCAGCAGCAGCAGGGAAAGAGATGCGAGGAGCCCAGAGGAGCTCCAATGGCGCCACACTCTCACCTCCTGTCTCCTTCTCCTTCTACCATCTCCCGTACCCCTACTCCCAACCCATCCCTCTGTCTGTCTCCATGCCCGTGTCCCTCACCCCATGCCGGGTCACAGAGCACAAGGACAAGGCGGAGTGGAGGAAGACGGTGCCCAGCTACAACCAGTCGGCCGGGGCGATGGACCTGCGAGTGTGGAACCCACAGGATGAGAGTCAGGAGCCCTTGCCTAAAAACTGGGAGATGGCCTACACAGAGACCGGCATGGTCTATTTCATAGAGTAAGTAGCCCCAAGGCTCATTTATGCTTAATGTTAGATACGCATACTGATAAAGACGAAAACTTCTGTCAATACTCTGTGTTCATTTCGTCCAAATTCTGCATGTTTTTTGAAAGTTTACAGTTAAGGTCTAGAGCAGGACCACCAGCAGTTGCGGGGAGAAAGTGTAGCGGTGTAGCCAACAGTTTAAGTGAGACACAATGAAGAAGATTTAAGAATCTGCAAGTATTGAAAATTACATTTGTTGACAGTTAACTAGTGAAAAGAATTCAAATGTCAAAACGTATTTAATGGCTGCACAGACAACCCCTGTCTACAACATTACCCTCGCTTTTGCAGTACAACACCAAATTCCAAAAAAGAGCTGGGAGTCTGTGGGAAAATGGAAATAAAAACAGAATGCAATGATTTGCAAATCCTTTTTGATTTGTATTTGATGGTCTACAGTACAAATACAAAATATTTAATGTTCAGACTGATACACTTTGTTGTTTATGTGATACATCAACTTTTCAGTAAATGTCTGGGAACTGGGGACACTAATTGTTAACATCTTCAAAGCATTTCATTCTTTCCCATTCTTGCTTGATATGTGTCTTCAGTGGCTCAGCAGTCTGGGGTCTCTGTTGTTGTATTTTGCACCGCGGGCAGGTCAATCCAGTACCTGAACTCTTTTACTACGAAGCCACGTCGTTGTAACATGTGCATAACGTGTCCTGGTGTTGTTTTGCTGAAATGAGCAGAGACGTCGTCTGGATGGCAGCATATGATGCTCCAGAACCTGTATGTACCTTTCAGCATCAGTGGGGCCTTCACAGATGTGACAGTTACCCATGATGCCATGGGCACTAACACACCCCCAAACCATCACAGATGCTGGCTTTTGATGTTAGAGCTGGTAACAATCTGGATGGTCTTTTTTCTCTTTAGCCTGGAGGACACGACTAAACACAACACCACAGAGAAATGTGGACTCCACAGACCACAACACACTTTTCCACTTTGCAGAACTCTGCTGTGTTCTGGATGTTGTTGATATGTGATTCTCTTTTCATAGTTGAGTCTTAACTTGCATTTGTTGATGCAGCAACAAACTGTGTTTACTGACAGCAATTTCCTTAAATCTTCCAGACTTTATGTAGTGTCCTTATTACAATAATGTAGGTTTTTAATGCAGTGCCACCTGAGGGGTCAAAGGTCAAAGACGTTCAGTGTTGGTTTATGGTCTTGTCCTTTACATGCAGAGATTTCTCTGGATTCTCTGAATCTTTTAATTACATGATGGATGAAAATGAGAGTATCAGTTATCAGTCTGAACATTAAATATAATGTGTTTGTACCGTATTCAATGAAATACTAGTCAAAAAGTATTTGCAAATAGTTGCATTCTGTTTTTAACGACGGTTTTACATTATTACAACCTCCTCCAGCATCACCATCTTTTAACTCTTATTCGATATCAATCAATCAATCAGACTTTATTTATATAGCCCAAAATCGCAAATCACAACTTGCCTCAGTGGGCTTCACAACCTGTACAGTGTGCGACACCTCCTGTCCTGTAGACCCTCTAAAGACAAACTCCCCAAGTTCTTCTTGGAAGGATGTGGATATCGTTTTGAAACAGACGTATCTGTTTTTGTACATAAAGGATGCACAGAGGTATGTGTGCAGTGACAGTTACATTGTAAGCCTTAACACTATTACTATTTGTTTGCATTGTTTCGGTCCTATTACAGGAGAAATATGTTAATCCCACTCCCAGTACTCTCTTTTTTCCGCCACGGTAAGCCAAATGTGTTGAGAGATCTGGCAGTGAGTCCCCTCTACTCCCCGTCCAGCATATTCCTCTGCACTGCATCGAACCAGGTGTTGGACATGGAAGCTATCCGTAGGCTCAGCAGTGACAGTTGTGTTCTTCTCAATTAAGTTTTTCTTTTATTTCCCCTGTGTTTGATGTCAGGTTTGTTGGCTGGTGCTAAAAGCAGCAGGCCTGCATTGTTTACCTGGCCCGTTAGTGTGGCAGGCAGTCAATGCCGAGCCGCTGACAGAGCCAGGTGCTGCTGCTCGATCCTAAATCAATAGCTCATTCTGCCAGCCGGAGAGACAACAGGCTAAATGGAGCTCGCCACCCCTGACCTGCTCCCTCAGTTCTGCTCTTTATGATCTCTGCAGCTGCTCACTCTTTCCTCTGTGGGTCTGAGTATTCCTCCTTTTCTTCCCTCTTCACTCGTCCCATTTTCTCTCCCTTCCGTTTACCTCAAAGGGTCCTCTGAGCTTTGTTAAAATTTCACTAATATTTTAAAGGCGTCTTTAATAAGCCATTTGATCCCAGAAGATGAGAAGTTAGCCACACGCTCTCATCTTCCGGGAGCCTGTAGCTCTGTTTGTTTGTTGAAGCAGGTGGAATAGCTCCCGGGTGAAGTGGCTCCTGAGAGTTGTCAGTGCTAATTGCTGAGTTTTCACGGTATCTTAAATGTTTTTACTGCACCTAAAAGCCTCCTCTCCTCTTTGTGTTTCAGTCACAACAGCAAGACGACCACCTGGCTGGACCCACGCCTCGCCAAGAAGGCCAAGCCTCCTGAGAAATGCGAGGAAGGAGGTGAGACGATATCTGAAGATAGTTATGATAGAGAGGTAGTTATAAATTTTAATCAAGTGGGCACTTATGCTGCGTTCCAGACACCGGCGGAGGTTGTAATTTCCCAGTTGGAATCTCCAACTTCTGACCTCAAAGAGATGCATGAAGCCAAAAGTAAACAAACGGCATGGCCGACTTAGACAAATTGATGAGTTTCCTGGACAATTGTACACAGATGAACTCACAGCAGTGGTGCATCCTTGAATATAAATGAAACAGAGGAGGGAAAAGTACACATGAAGTAAAAGACACTAGTATAATAACATTGGTGACATATTTTGACATCAATTTACATGCAGTTTTACTTTTAAATAACTCAAGTTTTACTTAAGACAGACTACATCAGACAGCTATATTGGTTGGCCTGTATTATCTGTGGTAGACCAAAAAATGAAAAAAAAAAAAACAAAGAAAACATAAAACACAAGGCACATATTGGCATATACAGAATACAGTTTCAGCCAACTTGAAACGTTTAATGAAGGGGGAAGATCGAAAATGAAGAAATGCAGAAAAAATATCATCACCTTTATGCTTCAAATGAAACTCTGGGATGCAAAGCAGCTGCTTATCTGATCGCAGTGTTCTCGGTGGACGGTACTGCTGTAACAGGTCAATCAGATAAGCTGGAACTTGCCCATTCAAACCTTTAAAAACAAAAAGGATCTTGTTGTCCACTCCAAATTTCACTTGTAACCAGCGTGCATTTTGCACTATTAGAAGGCGTGACAGAAAGTCTGACTGACTGAGATATAGCGCATTGCAATAGTGCAGGTGAGAAAAATAAAGGTATGGATTAATGTTTCAAAATCTCTGAAAGCAAACATAGGCTTGACCTTGCTTAAAGACTAATAATACTAATGTGACTAAAACTAATGTGTAGGATTTAGCAGCATCTAGCCAAGAACTTGCAGATTGTAAACACACTCTCTCCTCTCTCAAAAGAACCATTTTTGACCAAAAGAAAAAAAAAAAAAAGTCTCTCTGCAACTGCAACTATTAAAGTCTTTTAAAGACTTTTATGTTTTTGGATTTGACATCTATGGCTAGCCCATGGAGACTCAAGTCTAGCCTGCGGCAAAATTTTTAGGAACGGGTGTGGAGTCATAGACGGAGGCTTACTCTCTAAAATCATATCACCATTGGCCCCAAAAAACGCAGTATCAATCTGGCTCTAGTTTTATCATATGGGAATAAATTAGTACTTTAGGCTTCCATGGATGCTGCTATTGTTGTGTGACATCAGATAGCTGCTTCTTTCATCAATATGGAGTAGATGGAGTTAGGACCCCCGACTTTGAGTGGCAGTCCACTCTACTTTTTTCTAGAATGAGATCTGAAATTTTGGTGTCTTGAACGCAGCTTTTATACCCCTCAGTCCCACTCTCGCACTCTCCTCCCTACTCAAACAAACTTACACTTCATCCCGACTCCCTGCTGCATAGAGCAGCGTGTCACGAGCCCCGTCCCTGCCTCTCTGAAGAGGGCGCTGACTAACAGACGGCGATTGAACAGCTGAGCGGGCCTGGTCACGGTCATGCCGGTGACACAGCACAAACTCCCGGTCTCCAGTCTGCCCCGCTCCTCCTAATGGCTTCTGGGACACATGCGGGGAGCTCATCAGCGCGGCGTCTCTCAAAAGGCAATTTCCTATGGCCCCTCTTGCGTAAAGATCTCCTCTGAGCCGCATGTGTTTGTCACACAGCAGCAGAAACTCAAGATGTTGCACACACACACACTGCTGGAGAGAAGGGGCTATTACTTTCCAGGGAGGCTGTGTAACAACTCAGCCTTTCCTCCTCCTCTCCCTGCCTCCTTTACAGTGTGTATTAAGCCCTAAACACACAGTGACAAATAAAAGCAAGACTCTTGTTCTCTGTGTGTAGGTAAGCATGCTGTGAAGCTGCCAGTCAAAACACCACGCCTCATTGCATGTGTCCAATTGTCCATGTAGTGCCACAGCAGTGCTTGAAGTGATTTGCGTCTGCCTCATCCCTGTCTGTTCTCCCTCCCCAGAGCTGCCCTACGGCTGGGAGAAGATTGAGGACCCCCAGTTCGGCACCTACTACGTAGAGTGAGTAAACTTCTCCATGTGCCTGGAGGGGCCCACAGGGCAACAGCTGTGAACAGTGGTGGAGGATATGGCTTACTGCATGCTCATATTCTCTTTGTGTTTTTGCTGCAGTGACAGTAGAAAAGCTTCAGTCTACCTGTGTGGATCCTCTGGAGATGCGTCTGCATGTTTGATTCCACTAAGATGCATTTTTTTGAATGGGTTTTATGTTCTTATGTTCACATCTTCTGGAAATTAAAAAGGTAGTTTAGAGATCATTTGATGTTAGGTTGTATAGTATATTACCCAAGGGCTGATACTTCATGCAGCGGTTTGTGAGAAAATAAACATGTCCCAGCTGGAGCTACGATGATGGCCTGTTGCCTGTTGTCAAAGTTTCAGAATTATTTCTCCGTAAGGTGCACGGTGCAAGGGGAGACAGAGAGATGCTGTGCTGCTGCCAGAGGAGTGCTGACTAAGATTACAGCATGCATAGGAATAAATGAAAAAATAATAGATTTCTGTCTTTCCTCCTGATGGTCTGAATAACTCACTTGTAGCTTAATTCATATAATAAATATTTTGAAAAATACATTGGAAATGAACATGGTACTACCTGCAGTAGATTCTGGTCGACACGCCCCCACTATGTCCACCGCTTTACCTCGCCATCAAACAGCCTTTCCCAATGGGAAACTGCTGTTATACAAGCCAAATGTTGCTCTCTGCTTATCAACCAAACTCAATGGGTGAAATCTGTCATTTTACCATGCAGAACACGCAAGAGTTTCTGGTCTACTGCTGCCTTGATCTGTCAGTTTGTTGTGTTATCGTATGACTTTGGTGTTTTACAAGGATATTTCAAATACACCAAAGTCACAAAATAACACAAACACAAACAGATTGAGGCAGCAGTAGATCAGCAACTCCCCTGTTCTGTGAGGTAAAATTATTGATTTCACCAATGGAGTTTGGCTTGTTTGGAGAGAGTAATTTTTGAGAAAAGGCTGAGTGGCAGAAAGTAAAGTGATAAAAAAATATTTTACATAGAGCCCACACTTAACTGGTGTCATTCTTTAAGATGGGCCCTTCTCAGGCGGTAAGAATACCTTTTATTGCAGACCCTGTCTACAGCAGGACATTGCCCAGCCCCTCCAAGATTTCCTGGACTGTTGCAGCCTAAAATGCCTGATCTCAAGGCAACTTTTCAAAGAAATGTTGATACATATTGGCAACTTTTTAGGCATTTTTACAATAAAATTGTGGGAAGAAGTGAAATTTTATGCTTTAATTGAAAGAAGCAACACACCTAGGGGGTATTCCACAAAGAAGCAAAGTCTTTTTGAAGCTCAAACTCAGTCAAAACAACAAGGAAGAAATTATAAAATATAAAAGTGCACAGAGCATTGAGACATGTCAGTCAAAAGTTGTGTTCTTTTCAGTACCCTTGAGAAAAAAAAGTAAATAATAAAATTGAGTCGGTTCATGTTTGCCTGGGGGACGGCTGTGATTTGTGCAGTTTGCTGGAAGTTATGATGCTTAGTCAAATGTTCGGAAAACTTGCAGCGATTGGACAAAATTGCAAATTGGTGCAGAATTCACAGGGATTGGTTGAATTTGTGTTATGTTAACTGTTGTGATCGCAGCATGACAATTGCTAAGCTCCTGTGCCTGTGCCCCTTGCTGCTTCTCCAAACCGCCACCTTTTGTAGGCAATACACTGACTAGGACTAGGATAAGTACCTCAGATGACCCCTCATTAAATAATCCAGACTGTCCCTTTAAAACTATATAATTGAATTCCAGAGGTATAGAAGTATTAAAGGTGGTGTTGTTGAATCTCAGGGGACCTGTAGACTCCTGTATGTATTCTATTGTCCTTGTGTTAGTTTCCCACAGTCCTACAGAAAGCAATTATGTCAGTACAGATAACACTGGTGGGTTACAGCTTTGTGTGTGTGGAGAAAAGACAGTGAAGACAACAGACAATGAAGGTTTAGAGTCCCTGAGAGGGAAACAAGGGTGAGATTCCATCCTGATCAAGAGTGTAAACAAGAGCACAGTGTTTCATTTTAGTCCCATTACTGTGGACAAAGAGGGAGAGACCTGCAGGCAGGGGGGGAAATCAGAGTGTCTGTTTATGCAAGAGGGTCACTGAGAGGCTGCCTCTCCTCTGCCTCCGTCTCTTTGTCTGGCAAATTTTGCTGTGAATGAACGAGCAAATGTGACGGCGTGACACAAAGTCCCATTATTTCCTCAACTGCCAAACAAAACAAAACATGAGGTGTGGCAATCAAGGGCTGAGAAAGTGAGACAGAGAGCAGCAGAGGAAATGAAAGAGTGGAAATGAAAAGAGAAGGGAATGTTTATCTCTCCAGACTTAATGGGGAGGGTATCTCCGTGCATGAGTCAGACGCAGCAAGAGTGCAGAGGATTTTTCGTTGAATGCACACGCACACACACACGCAGGCACACACACACATATATACCATCAGCGTCTCAGCATGTGGCTGATTCACTGTGCAGCATCAATGCATTTTGTCTTCCCAAGGTGCTGTCATGACCAGGATTTACAACTGTTAAAGCTCATTACGCAGATGAGCTACCTCTCTCCATTACCATCTAAGCGTGGAGGGACACGTCTCTGGGTAGCAGCAAATGTTTCAGCACACAGGTGTGACCTGCGAGTCGGTAATTGTTTCTAGATTGTGTTCGGTGTAAATTCCCCAGTACATAGCTGCTGAGCCTGGGTTGGCAAGGCTGTTTATTTTCCAGCCCGGTCTATTCAATCTGTGCACAAATAACACACGGTTAAAGGGACAGTTCAAACCAAATCAAAAGTGCGTGTTTTTCCTCAGGCCTCCATTCATCCACCTAGGTTGTTTTGGTGCGAGTTTTGCAGATATTGTCCGTACCGATGACTGTTTTTTCTCCAATTTACTTCCTTTCTAGATGAAAGAAAGTATATCCAAGTGATTCTACTGCAGAAAGAAAGTAGTTCCTACATGAAACTGCTCACAACAAGGTCTGTGGATTACTTGAGTAACCAGGTCATGATTTCTGAAAAGAAATTATTTATTTAAGTTTAGGTTAAGATCATGGTTTGGGTTAAAATAAGTACATTACATTCTGTAAGTCATTTAACATTACGTTACTTAAAGCTTCTACAGGGAACTTTCATGTTGTGTTGATTTTGGAGGCCCGTTTCCATCATAATAACCACAAAATATAATGTCAAAAGTAAAACTGTCTGTTTCTTCCTAAAATGCTAACGTACCTCTCACTTTAACTTTGCATGGGAAAATGTAAACACAGGCTAAACATTCACAACAGGAACGCGATGAAGTGATTTTTTTTCTGCAACTTTCTAAAACCTCTGTGGATGTTTCATCTAAAAGTGTTATCAATAAAAGCTTGACTCATGTAACTTAACATACATTACTTACATACATCGAGTAACTTAAAAAGGATTCAACACTGGCCTCTTGTTTCACGTGAGACACAAACCCCAACCTCCTAAATAAAAGCCGGGTGTTTGTTTCATCCATCCATCCACAGCACCTCCTCCACACATGGACATTCTCACTCTTTAAACCACAGTACCTGACATTTGTCATGTGTGGTATTTGGACGCATCTGCTCTCCAGAAAAGTTAATAGGAAACACCTGCAGGCACAATTGGACTTTGCTGTACGCACCGCACGCCATCTCAGAGTCTAAAGTCGTGTTATTTGAACGCAGATTGAAGAGATCAGGTCATTTGTTTTCAGAAACGAGATGGAGGTCATACCGGGACATGTAATATGAAAAAAGGGGCACACTGACGTTTACATCTATCTGCAGTTTATTGAATCTTTTGATCCTGGGATTACACTGCGTTGAGCAGATGTTGATCCCATCACAGCAATGTGGGCTATCACAGCCAAGACTGATCCTCTCTATCCAATTCTCTTTGAATTCACTGGGCATTCAATTTTTTTATTTTTTTTATTTCTGAGGTTTAGACTCAGTCTCAATCCATCTGTATGTGTTCTGGTGATAGAAAGGTTTCGGGATGTGGTTTTCATTCTGTATTACGACAGCCTGCAAGCTACACAGGTTATGTGACACCCAGCCCTCATAGTCAAATCACAGGTTTGCATGACAGCCAGAGAACAGTATCAACAGTGTGGACAAGCTGTGAGACCACAGACAAAAACAAAAGCAGAAACGTTCCACTTAGTCTGTATGTAGTCAACTGATGAAGGTAACTGAATCAATAAAAACGGCTGCATGTGTGATGAGCAAAGAAAAACAGAAAGGGAACATTTTCCGTTTAGAGTTCTTGTTCATCTTATGTTGTTGTCTCCCATCTCGTGCAGCCACATCAACCAGAAGACCCAGTTTGAGAACCCAGTGATGGAAGCAAAAAGAAAGCTGAGCGTTGACCTGCCTGTTGCAGTACCTCCACCTGCAGCCACACCCTCAGGTAACTGCACCCACAACCAACCAACCAACCAGCCGAGCCCTCTGGAGCGGAAACTGCTTCACTTACTTTACAGTAGAGAGATGATTCATGTAAACAAGCGGCACTGGGGAGAGAGTAGTAGGAAGAAAATGTCAGTTGAGGAAATTCAACTTGCTTTATTCTGAAATTTATTTTAAGATAAGTAAGAATTTAATGCTGGCGTAATTTTACAGTTTAGGATGAGCTCAACATTACAAAGACAACTCTATTGTGAGTTCTGCAGTGTTCAAATTAAAAGGCACGGTTTAGATTGAGCTCCAGGAAGATTTCCTCTAGCTGGTCAGCAGGGAAATAGACAGGAAGTGAGATCATTTGCTCTAAATTGCATCGTGGAATTTGAGAGAGACAGACAGACAGACAGAGAGAGAGAGAGAGAGAGAGAGAGAGAGAGAGAGAATAAAGCAACACATGATGAATGCAGATTTTCAGTGTTTGACTCAAGGAGAAATTCATGTATATTTATTTTATTCATTTATGTGTCGCTCCTTCATTTCAGTCCCTCAGAGGATTAACATTCCTGTCATTTTCTTTGGCATCACCATTTAACATTCAACATTCTGTGTTTTTTAGTGAAATATCTCAACAAATAGTGGATGGGTTGCTTGGAAAGTTTGGTTCAGACAATCCTGTCCCCCATTCAGGATATATATATATATATATATACATATATATATATATATATGTATATATATATATATATATATATAAAGCAGATGTTAGCATGCTCAACACAAAACTAAATGTAAATATTATAGACATTAGCATGGTTGCTTGTCATTGTGATTATGTTAGCATGGTGATGGTGGCTCAAAGTGCCGCTGTTCATAAGTGCAGCCTCACAGAATCACTTGCATGGCTACAGACTCTTAGTCTGGGTAGTTTTCTTGCAAATATTATGTCACTCAAACTGCATTCAGTAATGACAAGAGGGGATACATGTAAATACTTCAGGGATGAACTAATTAAAGAGCTATCAAGGGCAGCCATAAGTGCACATTTATTACACATAACTGTTTTTAAAAATAAAAAAAACATAATGGTGGCAGTGAGTGTGCACTTATTAAACAGTCTGGGTTATCTGAAGTGGTGGTTGTATGAAGTACGCTATATTAACCACGGTAGGTGGATGTTGGCATACGCCCAGTATGGAGAAGCAAGCGGAGCACTGGTGTAGGAAGCTAAGCAATGTACTGCTGTGGATGGGGTCAGCAGCAAAACATGCACCTCAAAGAAGTGTACGACATATTTAGGATATTTTCACCACTTTACTTTGCCACTTGACAACTTTTCTCTGACGGAAAACTGCAGTTAAGATAAGAGATAAGATCTCTCATCTCTTATCGTTACATTTTCTGACAGAAAACTGCAGTTATATGAGCCAAATATCGCTCCCTCCAAATCAACCAAACTCCATAAGGAAAAACACAAATTTTACCTCACAGAACGTGGGAATTGCTGGTCTACCGCTGATTTGATCTGTTAGACTATTTTTGTTTTTGTGTGATGTGTGGTGTTTTAAAAGGTTAGTTCAGATTCATCAAATTGACACAAAACCACAAACAAACTAACACATCAGGGCAGCAGTAGACCAGCAAAGTAAAATTGCTGATTTTGCCTATGGAGTTTGGTTAGTTTGGAGAGAGAGATTTTTGGCTCATATAACAGTGCAGGCATCCATCTAGTGTAGGTAAAACACTGACTGAAATAACCTGAACTATCCCTTTAACTTGTCAGCAGGTTGTCCTAGTGTTTTTTAGGTCAGTAACTTTTACATTTGTCTGTATTTTTCCTTCTTCTTCCTCCCATAAGACGCAGCACAGTTCTAACAGTACTGTTAAGACGCAGGTTCTGACTTTATAGTTCTATCTTTTTGTTCAATGAGGAAAAAAAAAATCCTCTTTAACAAGATATTAGATCTGAGTTCTCCAAACACTGAAGCAGTTTTATCATCTCCCTCATGCTGAGATGTTGGTCTGGAAGATGTTCCAACAGTTGACAGGCTGCTGATAAACAGCCCATAGCCTCTGAAGCAATGATATTCAATTTGAATAATGGAGCAGCGCTTCACTGGGTGGTAGAATTCATTTTGACAAGTAGATTATGAAATGGGGGAGGACTCTGAGGTCTCTTTGAAAATGCTTTTTGCCCCAGTCATTCAGTTCAAAGATCTCTTCAGAGCAGAGCAAGAGCAAAGAGACAGAGAAGGAGAAAGAGGTGACTGTGCTTGAAAGTGACTTATGATCATAAATTGCTTTTCTACTGGGTCATCTGTTCATCATTTACCACCTGTGGCGAATGCCGCCGCTCGACTGGTCTAATCACCCTCCTCTCAGTCAATGTAAAGGTCCGCGGAGCAGCAGCCCCGTGTTGTTGTAAAATGAGTGAGAATTATTACAGTCTTCTGTGTGTGCGCACACAAACCGTGAGCGCATTAGTATTCAAATGAGCCTCTGTATTTTAGACATCCCTCGGACAGAACTCGCCCCCCCTGTCTGCGTCTGAGTAGGTTTGAGATATTGAACGTCACAGTTTTTGTATTCAGAATGGCAAAACTGATATGTGGATCAAGTCTCTTTATATATATATGAAAATGACAGACATCCTAAATGTATTTTAAATGAAAAATATCAAAATTTATAAAGGAGGGTTTTTTTTTTGGAACACGTCAAATGCAGCTAGAACTTACTTTCTGCTTGGAATTATAAAGTTCTATCTGCAAAACAGTTTTTAAAAAAAGCAATGATTTTCAAGGAAAGTTTGTGGTAGGTTCTGTTGTGATATAAAACCTCAAAAGTTGGGCTTGATGCCACAACACTTGGAAAAAAAACTGTCCTGTTGAGTCGGTAAACGGTGACAAGAATGAAGCTCACTGGAGGAGAACAAGGTCTGGTGCAGAAGAGTTTGTTGATCGTGTCTTGCAGCAAAACGCCAA
This sequence comes from Lutjanus erythropterus, assembly GCF_056507025.1. Lineage (NCBI taxonomy): Eukaryota > Metazoa > Chordata > Actinopteri > Lutjaniformes > Lutjanidae > Lutjanus > Lutjanus erythropterus. Next base: position 8,678,940 of record NC_139322.1, on the reverse strand, counting down.
CAAACCCGAGACAATCCCAGGATCAGACCAAAGAGAAACACTCATCACACCTCCTCTGAAGGGTCTGCTCCTCCTTATTCAAATTAATTGGTGCGTAGCCATCCGGCCTTCTGGGTCCTTCCTCATAGTCCAGTCCAGTCCAGTCCAGTGTGTCAGCAGTTCTGTGCATGATCATGACATAATGTTGTTCAGTTATATCACTTCTATCAGTTGAGGCTGCCTGTTGGCCATGTGCTCAGGAGGAACTTGCTATGTGGCTGAACAGATACTTTTCGAAGGTCATTGCTGAGCCTTCCAAGTTGTTAGAGAACATCTCATACACACACAGAAAGACTGCTGACACCTCCAAAGAAATATACAACAGTTTGTCGTTGTTTAGTTCAATATACATCACCAACACCAACATCGCTGTTCCTCGTAGCGTTATCTTACCTGAAGTGTTTTATCCACCAAGTCCTGGTACTTTTATCGCCCATGAAGAGAAAGAATGAGTATGAGCCCTGTTGTATGACTGCATCCAGGTATGAAAACACGTTTCGGAGGGACAAAATCATGACGTCACTCATTCAAAGTCTGATACTTCAATGGTTTTACAACAAACTGCGATTCCTTGACTTGTAAAATTATCTTTTACATTGATGAACTTCACATGGGTGACTCATGGCACAGTTCACATGGGATCAAAAAATTATTTGTCCCTTGCCATTGACTATCTGTCATCTGTCTCCAAAGAGTGTTTGACTTTGCAGAAAGAACCTTTTTGTTTTCTGAATAAAAAGCCCCAAATTGCATATAAATGTATTTTAAAAAACACCACACATAATGTTAATAATTGGTCCCAGAATAAGAATATGTGATTAACTCAGTTTTGTCAGATTGAATCTTATAATTCTAAGGGGATGCAATAAGTGAGAATTATTATACTCTTCCGTGTGTGCACACACAAAGCATGGGCACATTAGTATTCAAACTAGCCTCTGTATTTCAGACACCCCTCGGACAGAACTGTCTGCCTCACTCTGTTGCACGCAGACCCCACCTCCCACAGCTGAGCCTCTCTGCAGTCTGTGGATGATATTGCTTCTGTGTGCTGCCGCCGCTGCCTCCAGCTCCCACTGCCTCCCCTGTGCCCGTCCTGCACCTTCCCACCCTTGTTAATGAGAATTAATGGCTAGTGGTCTTGCGCAAGTGTGTGGACGTGCGTGAGGTGGCATCTAAACACTGTTTTGACAAGGATGGCGAGCCTGACCCTCCCAGACAATGCCGCAGAGCACACAGGAGCAAAGCGCAGCGCTACGCTCAGCCATAATTACAGCGCTGACAATCCCGTCTGACATTTCATATAATCACTTCACCCCCGAGAATACAGACTGTCCCTTTGTGGCCCACAGCTTAATCAAGACCATGTAAACATGGCGTTGGTGTGCCGCCCCCTCCCTGATTCTCTCTCCCCTCTCCCTTTACTCCTCTGTCAGTGTTGCTTTCATGGCCATCACGTAAGAAACAGTGTTGACAGTCTCTTGACGTGTTGTGTGAACATGGAATGCCTGGGCAGCCTGATGGGGCTTAATCCTGTCAAACAACATACATTTAACACACATTCTCACACCTAAAGGCACAGTTTGGATTATTTGATGTGGGGCTGTTTTAGGTACTTGTCGATAGTCAGTGTTTCAGCTATAGTAGATGCCAGTCAGCATGCCCCCAGTTAGGAGAAGCAGAGAGAGGCAGGGTCAGTGTACACTATATTTAGAATATGTTTTCACGGCTTTACTTTGCCGTCCAACAGCCGTTTCTGGCGGGAAAACACAGTTACATAAGCCAAATATCTCCCTCTCCAAACCAACCAAACTCCATAGGCAAAATCAGTCGTTTTACCTTGCAGAACAGGGGAGCCGCTGGTCTACTGCTGCCTCGATTGGTTAGTTTATTGTAAAAGGATCATTTGGATTCACAGAAGTCACACAATAACACAAACAAACTAATAGGTTGAAGCTCTGGTAGTCGAGCAGCTCCTGTGCTCTGCAAGGTAAAATGACTGATTTCACGTATGAAGTTTTGTTGGCTTTGAAAGAGCGATGCGACGATTGATGGCAGCAAGGTAAAGCAGTGACGATACTCCAAATATGGCGTACCCCTTAAATTAGTACGATCTACAGTTGAGGTGAGTTGTTTCCCCTCACCCTCTCCTCTCTGTCAACAGGCAGGCTGCAGGAGCACTGCAGGGGTGCAGGGTGCACACAACCTTGTGAAAATTGACAGTAACCAGCGAGGACAAGTCTCTCCACTGTAAATTGATCAACTGTTTATAACTGCCAGTTTGTCTGTCAATGTAAGGTTAAGCCCATTATTCTGAAAACAAAAGCCCACTGCTCTGAAATAACACACTCTGGATGATGAGTTAAGTGGCTGCCTGTCTCGCTGCCTGCCAAACTCTATTAACATTTTACTTAATTTAACCATTATAAACATGCAGTCCTTCTACTAGATCATTAATAATTTCTTGTGGCTCATAAACAGACAGTAACTCATTCGGGGAACATTCATCATTAATTTGGACTCTAATTAATGTGAAACAGACAAACAAAATAGTTTTTCTAGTCCGGGATGGAAGCTACAAAGGGAGGCACAGCAGCTGTAGTGCTTCAACTTCAGCATGTTTCCCTAATGTCTGATGACATATCATGGTCATTATGATTTATTAGAGTATATATATTACAGGACGCTGTGTAAGTAGCTAAAATACCTTTTGTAACCGACGTTTCTCCAAACTGGGGGCGTGCTGACCTACAACAACAAGTACTTCAAGTACTTCACACAACCCCACATCAAACGATCCGATCTATCCCTGTAAATAGCCGTGATGAATTTCATGTCATTGCACCTGCATGCATGTACTCACACAACATTAATTTACATATACAATCTTGATAACATATATCTCTGTGACACAGCTCCGATGCGGGAATGTCATGTTAATCATACTTGGCATAATCTTTTTTTTTTTTTCCTCTTCCGAGCGGTCACGTTTATCAGCCAATTGCGATGCAATTATGCAAATCACAATCCCATGACACATTGAGAGTGGTGTTGGAGGCAGTGGGGAAGAGTGTGTGTGTGGGGGGGGGTTGGGGGGGGACTTCTATCTTTCACCCCCCCCCCCCTAATGAGATTGATGTCCCACCATCTATCAGTGTGGGAACTGCCAGAGAAGAAGCCCAGCGTGCAGGGCCACAGCACATAACTCATAATCTCATAGAGGCTCACACCACAGGGGAGGGCGAGCTCGGATTTAGTTAGAATTCCCCTCTTTCTGTCAAGGCTGACTATATTTCTCTCTGTCTCCTTCCATCTCATCGCGCTTATCTCGCTCTGTTCCTCACACATGCACACACACACACACACACACACACACACACACACACACACACACACACACACAAGCATGCACTGTCTAATATAATTCCTTCCCTGTCTTCTAAAAAGTTGCCCCATTTACACATCCTGCAGGCACCACAAAGGGAATTTGCAATGAAAAGTTTACCTGGAAAATGTCAGACGCATTTCAGGACGGATTTATCACTGCAGTGAAAGGAATTGGTTGTTTGCGATGAGACTGGGGCGAAATATAGAGACATTTTGCAATAACTGGATGTTTATTGGCTTTGCAAGCAGAGCAGTAGACTCACAAGTTTCCTCTGTGTGTGTGTGTGTGATTTGTTTGAGTTTGCACTTAGATTACGATGCTCTTAGACGGTTCGTGTAATTACTAGCAGTGAGTGACGTGCTGTCAGACACGTTGTCACTGTGCGAATGTTGTTATGCCGGAGACAGATGGCAATTTATGAGCAAGCTTTTCAATTCCTCACCGTATCCCAGGCTCATTTTCACATACACGTGCATCCTTACATACCACATAGACAGTCCCAGCACGTAAACCTGCACTCATCTCCAGAATTAATGCCACAGTGACTTCATTTCAAATTGAATATAAAAGCTGAATTCCATACCTCACTTTTTGTTGTCCAGCTATGACTGTGTAATGTGTTCAAGCAGATAAACTGAAGCAATTTAGTGTATAATAATTACCATATTTAGGCCATTAAAATTATTATTATACCTTTAATAATCTATAGATATGTTTTTTTTCCCCCATTTTCCTGTCCATTACCACTTGTCAATCTCTCTGGCTAGCAAACAACCTAACATTTAGTTGACTTTTTAGCTAGCTAACAAACAATGTAATGTTTTGTTAAATTCTGAGCAATACAAGCAATGTAACATTTTATTAACTTTTTAGGTAGCTAGCAAATAATGAAATGTTTTGTTTACGTTTTAGTTTGCTAGCAATCAATGTAACACGTTATCAACTGTTTTAGTTAGGTAGTAAACAACGTAATGTTTTGTTTACTGTTAAGCTAGCTAGCAAACAATGTAACATTTTACTTTTTTAGCTAGCAAGCAAACATTTTCATAACTTCGTAGCTAGCTAGCAAACACTCTTTTGTTTTCTTAAATGTTTACCTTCCTAGCAAACAATCTAATGTTTTGTTAACTTTTGACCTTGCTAACAAACAGTGTAATGTTTGGTTAACTTTTTGGCTAGCTAGCAAACTGTGTAATGTTTTGCCATAGTGTTGGCTGTTTTTTCAATGTTTTGTTATTATTTGCCTTCTTAAATTGGCCAACAAGTTTTTTCTCAAAGGAGGAAAAATTAGAGATTTCCTGCCGAGCCATCATGAGTAGACTAACTTTTTAGCAAGCTAGCGTCCAATATAAAGTTTTGTTAAAATTTTTGCTTGCTGAAAGTGTGATTTGTTTCATATAGATTGCGATGTTCTTAGACTGTTCATGTCATTATTAGCCATGAGTGGCGTGCTGTCAGACACATTGTCACTGTGTGAATATTGTTATGCTGGAGACAGATGGCAATTTATGAGCAAGCTTTTCAGTTCCTCACCATCCCAGGCTCATTTCCACATACACATGCATGCTTACATACCGAACAGACAGTCCCAGCACGTAAACCTGTGAACTTTAAAGATGCGCTGCTGCTCTCATCTCCAGAATTAATGCCACTGTGACTTCATTTCATAAAGCTGAATTCGGTATCTCACTATTTATTGTCAGACTAGGACTGTGTAATGTGTTCAAGCGGATAAACTGAAGCAATTTAGTGTATAGTAATTACAGTAATTAGGCCATTAAAGATATTTTTCTCCATTTCCCTGTCCATTACCACTTGTCAATCTTGTCGTCTTTTTTTTTCCACTCTCATCCCTACAGCAGAGGAGCCTGTGAGGGGAGTGAGGGGTTTCACGCGAGATCCGTCTCAGCTACAGGGCACCATCCTTCAGACAGCACTTAGGAAAAGCCCTCAGGGCTTTGGGTTCACCATCATCGGAGGAGACCGACCGGACGAGTTCCTTCAGGTCAAAAACGTCCTTCCGGATGGGCCTGCCGCACATGACAACAAGATCGCCTCAGGTAAGCTTCCCTCACAGACCTACTGTTCAGAAAAGTGCACTTAAAGATTGGGATTGGGCTTTTGCTTGGCAGTTAAACGCAGTCCTACATGTCCCCAACGTAAAGACATTAAAGGAGGAATGAACTGCTGTGCTCAGGGTCATCAGCAAAAGGTGTTTAGTCACTTAAAAAAGGTTGACCTAAAAAAATCAGTTGAAGTATGTGCTATATTTTGAATATTTTCACCACTTTACTTTACAAACAGACAGAAAAAAACTGACTGCAAAGTTAGGCATTAAAAATATAATGCACACAAAAACTACGGCAGTGATTTGCTTAACTTCCATGTTCGTCCTCCTCTCTGCTTCTGACTGGCATCCACTGCAGGTAGTACACTGATTGTGGATAAGCACACTTCAAATAATCCATACTATCCCTTTAAGAGGAGACAAATATGATTTCTTGTCTAAACAAAACATGCATCAGTGTCACATTCACGTGGACACTGTTTGCGTGGCATTAATTCCCATGCACACACAGCGACACTCAGCTTGGCATCAGCATAAGTACTGTACATAATACAGTTTTATGTACCCTGAGTACACACAAACAAACACATTTGGAGAAAAAACACCGAACGAGCACTTTACCGTGAATGTCACATTGCTCGATCAAGCAATGGCAAAACGTTTATAGGCAGCGTTCGGAGGTGTAGCTCTAAAAATAGAAAACTTCCGTCAATAAAGCTCATGTTCACTTAATGGGTGACAACCAGATTTTATATGCAGTCATATATTAGAGGTTTAATAGGCCTGCAGAGCGGTTGTCTTCTCTTGGCTGCTGGATGACAATCTGCTTATCTGAAGGATGTGCATATGACATGTATGCTACAAGTAACCTCTCCAGACTGCTATAAACCAACTGTAGCTGCACCTGCATGTTAGCGGCCCTGTAAATTCCCTTTTATTGTAAATATAAATACTGTGATCACATGCATGGTGTTTGTAGTAATTCAAATTACTGCCTGAGGATTCACATTACAGTCATATTGATTACATTGAACGCTCTTACAGCTGCACTCATGCTGCTGCTGAGAATCAACATGAAAGTGGAACAGAGAATAATTATTTTCAATGTTTCATTTCCCTCGAGAAGGAGGGTAATTGATTAAAGCAAAAAAATGAATGTAATTAATTTCATTTGGTTATAATAGCAAGAACTGAACCGTAACAGCTTCATGGAGCTTACTCTTGGATTTAGGACTTTCCGACTGCAGGACTGGCACATTTATTTATGCCAAGTGTAAAATATTTCAAGTTTCTGGTTGGGTTGCACTAACAAGGATTAATTTACTTTTTAAAAACCCTATTAAGTCATTGTTTAACCAAAAATTATGTCGCACTACACTTTTGAACAAGCTTAAAATGAGGAAACAGGCTCCTGGTTATTGCCCGGTAATAGCTGGTCTCCTTTTCTCTGTGCTGTTGTCGGTTCTTTAATCTTCTCTTATTCAGCCATATTACCTCATTAATTTCTTCGAGTTTTTCTTACAGGAGAAGATGTTAGAGTAGCTAGTAAACAATGTAATGTTAGCTAACTCTTTGGCTATTCAGCAAATAATGAAGCTAAAGTTTTATTAAGGAACACAAAGCAGACAAAAAATAACTAGCTAACTTTTTAGCTAACTAGCAAGCAGTGTAACATTTTTTTTTAACTTTTTAGCCAGCTAGAAAACAGTGAAACATTATTTTAATGTTCTAGTTAGGTAGCAAACAATGTAGTGTTAACTTTTTGGCTAGCTTGCAAATAACAAAGCTAAAGATTTATGAAGGAATACAAGACAGCCAAAAATTAAGGAGAGGACATTAGAGTGGGTTGTTTGCTAGCTAGCAAACAGTGTAACATAATGTTTTAGCTAGATAGCAAGCTGTAATGGTTCGTTAACTTTTTGGCGAGCTAGCAAATAACGTAGCTAAATTAATTTATTGATTAAACTCTATAAAATTTCAGTTTTTAATAAACTTCGTTTTACTTAATAGAGATTAGTTTTTAATTGTGAAATAGTTCATTTTAAACCTGAATTTACTAACCTTAAATCTAGTTTTGCTAAACTCAAATTAGAACTAATCTTAGATTGAATTTGGCCTAATCTTTGTTGGTGAAATGGACAGTAGTACTGTGTTTCACTTACAGTGTCTCTATTTTTATGTGGAAGCTTAGTTATTAGATAAGTCATTCGAGGTACGTGCAGTGGGTCTGAACAGGCACTACATTAGGATATGGAGCTCATTTCAAGAGTGAAACCTTAGCAGTGTTTTGCTCGGAGAGGGTATTGATTGTGTAGGTGGGCTCAGTCCTCCACTGGGCTTTTAGCCAGCGAGCCAGTCAGCAATTCAGCCGGCCAATCCCGGCCCATATCTCAGCCAGGCCAGGGGTGATGAGAGTCTCCCCTCTCACAGAGAGATGAAAGGAGGAAGAGGAGAACAGCATGTTAGTGATCTTGTTCTATTTTGTGCTCTCACTCCCTCTCCTCTCCTCCCCTCCCTTTCCTCCCCTCCCCTCTATTAACGTCTTTGAATTTTCTAAAGAGTCGGAGGAGCAGATACAGTTTCTACTTCTACAGTCCAGCTAGATAATTATCGTTTCGCTTATTCTGATAACTACATCAGGACCATTACTGTCTTTTATTGTATTTCTTCAAAGGGATAGTTCACCCCAAAATCTAAATTCCATATTTTTCCTTTTGCTTATAGCCCCAATTATCCATCCAACATCTTGTTCTGGTTGACAAATTTTCAGATATCTGTAGCTGTAGAGATGTTTGTCTTCTCTCACATACATCGAAAGAGACATTGGTTTTGAGTTTTTCTAATAATAATAATGATAATGAAAGTTTTTTGAATAGAACCTTTCCTACAAGAAATGCAGCCCAAAGTGCTTTAAAACCAATAAATTAAATAGGACTGGTCTAATAGAATGAACATGGGTTTGGGAAAGAATGTCATAAATAATGTAAAATGATATTAACTCACTTGACAATTATAGTAAAAATAAGATAGAGATGAGAATAAAATACATAGGATGCATTTTTCACATGAAATTAGACACAGAATAAACATAAAATGCCAAAATTAGCTCAGGACTTGGCTCGTGAACCGGAGGGTGGCCAGTTCAAGTCCAACATGGACCAAAAATAAGATCAGATCCTTCAGATAAGAACCGAACCCCTAACCACTTGTGGCGCCTGACTATATCTGTGTGCCGCCCCGTCGCTGACATCTCTCTGATGCATGTCTGTAGGTCCTGTGCATGTGCATGTATTTCTGGCCTGTGTGTGTGTAAAAATTAGTGAAAAATTACATTTTCCCAGGAGGGATTAATAAAGTAAGCCCTCTTCTTCTCATGTAAAATAAGATGGAGAATGAAATGTAGAGCACCAGCATCTCAGAACAAAACAATTGCACGCTTAGTTTTTTTCAGTAAAGTTTGGGGAAAAAAGTGTTGTCTGATCTCACTGGCTACAAAAGACAGTGCTGATCAAATATGGATCAGGATTCTTCTACTACATCGCCTGTCTCTCAATTTGAAATGTTTTCAGAAACACATTTTAGCTGTAAAACAACAAAGATTATAACAAGGCAGCCGCTATTCTGGCTCTCACATCTAGAAGGAAACCCCAAACACATGAAAGATCTCGCAAGAGTGATCATTTTAATCAAAACTGTGACCTTTCCCTAACCATAACAAGTTGTTTTCTGTCTCTGAACCGACCCAGATCAACTTATATAACATAACAGATCTCACTACAGTTTCACAAATCTCTTTCACAAACGATTCCAACAGAGACTCCTGAAACTCGGATTGTCAAGTTGATCATAAATGGCTCTATATTCTGGTTCTGTGTCATCTATTTCTTGCCTAAAAGCAACATATTTTAGTGACTATTTAGCAGTAATATAAGACAGTTGCTCACCAGGCCGCCATGTTGAAAATGGACACAGGGAACACCGAGAGGGACTCCTCTGCTACACAGAGTTGACAAAGTTGAACAAAGTTAGTTGTTTGCTGACATCTGATGAGGCTGAATGTTTTGTTTAGCATCTTAAAATTTGTCTCGGTGTGGTGATGTCACAAATGTGTAAAAGCTCTTTGTCCTTTCAGGTGACGTGATTGTGGACATCAACGGGACGTGTGTGCTGGGGAAGACTCACGCTGATGTGGTCCAGATGTTCCAGTCCATTCCGATCAACCAGTACGTGGACATGGTCTTGTGTCGGGGCTACCCACTGCCCGAGGACTCCAGCAGCAGTGAGGAGACATCAGGAGGACTCTGCACCTCCAAGGACACCTCCCCGTCCCCTTCGACCTCCACGCCACAGGACCCCCACTACACAGTCCCAGACGGAGGGACGCTCTCCAGGCAGACTGCCGCAGTGCCGCCCATGACCAACGGAGGACGCCACCACCACCACGCTCACCCTCACCAACACCACCACCACCACCACCACCAGGAGGGTCCTGACCCCACTCTGCTGCAGCCGGAGCTGGTGAGCGTCCCCCTGGTGAAAGGCCCCGGAGGGTTCGGCTTCGCCATCGCGGACTGCCCCCTGGGCCAGAAGGTGAAGATGATCCTGGACGCCCAGTGGTGCCGCGGCCTGTTGAAGGGCGACGTCATCAAGGAGATCAACAGACAGAACGTCCAGACGCTGAGCCACTCCCAGGTGGTGGACATCCTCAAAGACCTGCCTGTGGGCAGCGAGGTCAACGTGCTGGTGCTGAGAGGAGGTGAGTCGGCAGAAACACTCTGCAGCCGCAGCAGCACTGAACTAATCCGCAGAAGTATGTCGCAGCTGGCGGGGTTACAGTGCTGATGCTGTGACATCGCTGCTGTCTATATTAATCTGCTCAGGTTACTGTTCAGACAACAAACAGGTGTTGGAGCCCGGAGATAGTCTGGCGGTTTAGTCCCACGCTCCTGAAATCATTTTAATCCCCGCGCAGCTTTGTGTCGCCTGTAGTCTGTCTGTCTCTACCTTTTTTTTTTACCCCAGAAGAAAGAAATGAGTGAAACAACAGAGGTGTGAAGCCCATCCGCCTGCATCTGAAATTAATTTCTTAAGGGATTAAGCAGAATTGTTAGAGCAGCGTCGAAAAAGGTAGCTGAAGGAGAAATATGTCATATATTTGTTGCACTAAATCATATGTCATCAGAGAATAAGAAAACAAGTTAATGAAGCATCGGTTGCACATCCAAAAATGAGCACTGCAGTCCAAATAAGGAGTTGGAGCCATAGATCACATATTAAATAGGTTGAAATTAGGGCTGGGCGGTATGAACTGGAATTTAAAGCATGTACTGCAGCAGTATATATCACAGTGTATTTGTTTTTTCCAAATTCCTCTGCAAGGGGTAAAAGCAGTGGTATTGCTAGGACATATTTCACATTGTATTTTATGAGACAGGCAGTCACTGAACCCCAACTCAGGAGTGTGTATTTTCAGAGCAGTTGGCTTTTGTTTTAGGATAAAAGACTTAACTTTACATTTTGCCACTTACAAACAGCTGATCAACTGATAGTGGAGGACTTGTTGCAGTCTGCAGGCAACCTGCAAAAGCTGTTTGAGCATCAGTCCGGGGAGGAGGGGACGGGGGAAACAACTCACCGCAACCATAGATCGTATATTAAATAGAGCTTCAACCTATTTAATATACTGCCTGTTGCTCCAACTCGTTTTTTGGACATAACAGTCATCATTTTTGAACGCTCATGTCTGACATATTGCTCATTTAACTTAACATGTACAGCGTTTTAATTCATAAACACCAGGATGGATTGTGGGGTTCTGTAGGTACTGCTTGGACACGGAGATTCTCTTCTTATGTTAAATAAAGCAATTTCACGCTCCGGTCCACACCAACTCTGCATCATCTGCCGTGCACCTTCCCGAACAGGGAGGAAGTCATGCTTAGTCACATGGTGAGCCGTGCTGGGAAGGCGAAGGAGAGATGGCAGCTTCAGTGATTCACTTGCTGCTTAGAGAGAAAGGGAGAAGGAAGGCAGGAGAGGCAGGAGCATGGTGGGTAATCATTGCCCTTCTTCTTACTTCAGGCTCACACTGATTTGAAGGGCTTGTTCCTTTTTGCCTGTGCTGCAGTGCAGTAGCCTAGATTCAGTGTTGCACCCTCATATCAGATGTGCTCAGCTGGGCTCTGCTCTGAGCTCCAGGGGCTTGTCCTCTGCGTGTGTGTGTGTGCGTGCACTGCTATTAACTTTTTGCTCATTTATGCCAGCCTTATATGCATTTCTTGATGTTACATGTCCATATACGGTGTGTGTGTGAGAGAGAGTGTGTGTGTGTTACTGCTTAATACAGAGCAGGAGATCACAGCTTTCCAGGACTAAAAGGAGCAGCGCCGCAGGGCATCCCTCAGGTCACCCAGAGACCAGGATTAGGTTAGGCTTTACTCCCAGCCGGGGGCTACAACTCCTTTCCGATGACAGCAGCAACAGAGAAATGAAACAGGAAATTATTTGGCCCCGAACCCTGTTGTGGATTTAAATCTGGAAATGAGACATATTCCACCCTTCCCCCTTGGAATACACACACTGTACTCAGTGAGATATGAACCAGGGAGATACAGTCACTCGACTCTGCAGGTTTGCCATGTGGCGTCCCCCAGGGATCCGTTTTAGGGCCCATTTCATTTTCCATTTACACATTGCCAGTAGGGTGTCGTAAAGTGTCGTTCAGGCACTGGTATCGGAAAAGCCGCAGACGATACTGAACCCTACTTAGCCAGATAATTAGGAATTTCAGTGACATCTCTTCTCATTTATATGCTGATGACATCCGGCTGTGTTTTTTGTCTGTATCAAAAAAAAAACCCTGATAAACCCTGATAACACTCAACCAACAATCAGGCAGAACCTCAGTATGACCTTGTTGTCATCCTGTTAATCTAGTCTATTTGATCTCGGTATAATTTTCAGTCATGCGTCTTTCATCTAAGGAACTAAGCCAGACCAGATAAAGTTGAAATGCTGAGAATAAATTTGAACTAAATTACTGGAGCGTTTTGAAAATATGAAGTTGAAATATTGAGAATAAACTTCAAATTTCGAGACAAAGTCAAACTTTTGAGAATATATCAAACTACTAATGTTGACTCATTTAACTGCCTCTACAAAATGCCAAAAGTCGTACTTCAGAATCAGTTGTAACAAGGAAACTCTTTCTCTTTCAGTTCATAAACACAGTGTGGTAATCTGTATTAGGACTTTGAAGAGACTGCCGAAAAACTGCGTCTGTTCAAAAGGAGAAATCACACAAGCTTGAAAGAGGTGGACGCATTTGTGCAAACTGAAAAACGCTGCTAATGCACAAATGCAAGGATATTAATGGCTACACCTGCGTGCAATTCAGAGAGGATATGTTGTATCACAAGATGCAGTAAAACAACTGATCAAGTTGTTTGATCCTGAAGGTGTGGCGTTCAGGTGGGTGCAGTTTTTGAGATGTAGGCCTTACTGTAACAAGCTTTGGGCTTTTGTTTCAGTAATGCCTGCGTCTCAAACGCTGTGCTCACCTGTGTTTACACGCAAAAAGAGAATTTCCTCATTACTAAAACCAATTCTGATGTCCAACTTCACCAGTTAATCTACACAAGGATTTTGTACAGGCAGTCATATGTACTAATGTCAGTAGTTTGATAGATTCTCAAAAGTTAAACTTTAATCTTTGAATTTCAAGTTTATCCTTGACATTTCGACTTAATTCTCAAAATGCAAAATTAAAAAAAAAATATTCCTCTTCTGATTTAGTTCAACTTTAGTCTTATCCTTCTGACTGTCTTCTCGACATTTCAACTTTATTCTCAAAATGCAAAGTGAGAAAAAGTCATCCTCTTCTCATTTTTTTTCTTATGCCTGACCCGTAAAACTTAGTTGTATCAAGAAATGAAATTGAGATGCTAATACATGCATTCATCTCATCATGCTTAGACTACTGCAGGTCTCTGTTCTCTTTTCAGTGTTAATAAATCTTCATTACACCGCCTACAAACTGTCCAAAATGCTGCTGCTAGGCTCTTAACATAATCCAATAGATGGTCACTTATCACCTCTATTTTAACCTCTTTGCACTGTTAATTTTACAATCTATTTTAAAATCTTGGTGCTCACTTACAGAGGCCTTCATGCTCAGGTTCCTCAGTACATTATTGGCCCTTTGCACCTCCGCACTACAAGCTGAGCTCTTGGGTCCTCAGTTTTGGGTTTTCTAAGTGTTCCTCAGACATGTTTCAAGACCCGGGGAGATCGCTCTGTCTAACTGGCAGCGCCCTGCACTTTGGACCAGTTTCCCAATAAGATCTGTCGACTCTGGACTGGAAAGCAGCTAAAAACCTTCCTGTTCAAGCCGGCATTTGGTTACCGTAGCGTACTTTGATTGATGATACGTTGGTTTTATTTATTTGATTCCATTTTATTTTATTTCATTGTGACTGTGAAGCACTTTGCGACTGGTGTCTGTGAGAGGTGCTATATAAATAAACTTGCTTGCTTTTGTGTTGCTAATATTGGAAAAGGAATTAATCAAACCTGTTACAAAGCAATTTCTCCCAAACCTACACTAGTTAACCTTGCTAAATGTATTTAATTCTGTTAAATTCATTCACAAACTGGTTATGAAAGGCTGCAGAGTATTTACAGTGCTCCGGTTTGTCTGCTCCACTAAACAGCTGGCAGGTTAAACCCACAGAAGTGCATGTTTCCCATGGCTTAGGGTCACCTCTGTGTCTCCCATCCCCGTAGTGACGTGTGAACCTGTTTTTGCGACTGGTGTGCGCTGCCCCCTACTGGTCGAATCGCACTGTGACAGAGAGTGAAGCAGGGAGAGGTATGAAAACCTCTAGGGCAATAAATGCACTGAGTTTATGCGGAGTGTGTCCTGATAAGATGTGGGAGAGGGTGGATTGTGAAGCTGAAGGCCAACAGGTCAGTGCAGTGAAGAAAGATAGAAAGTACAACTCATCCTTTAAACCTTTAAGCCATGTGTTGGAATAAAAGTTTGCTGTTGTTTACTTAGTGAATTGAGTTTGGAATTAATATCCCCCTGGACTTATTTCACTCCTGTCAGGAGTTATAACCTCAAAATATCGATCAACTGTGCACTACTGATTTGACAATGATCTGTGCAAAACATACAGCATTGTTACTTAGACTGTAATATGTTGCAGCATGAAACAATTCTTGTACAGTGGAAACCTCTCTGCTAGTGATCACATCTGGCTGGGTCAAATTGATCACTATGAGATGGTGATTGTTATGCAGATTATTACATAAATATAATGTAAATAATTAAACAGACAGCTTCACTATTTTTCTCTCATCAAGGGGGAATTATGTGACTTTTCTGTCTCCATCACCAGCACTGTTTCTTGTTGCCTGAGTAGACCACAACATGGTAACCAGAGGAAAACCAGGTACAGGTCAGCACGGTTTTGGGAGTTTGTCTTAAGCGTCGAGGAGAGGGAAAATTACTTTCTATGTCCGGTCATGATTTCAATGTGCACCCACGAGCCTAACTCAGCAAGCTGTAAACAAGATGGTTAGATGAAAAATATAAATACTGTAGTTTTAGAATTGTTTTCCATATGTGAAAAGACTCAAAATGGACACTGTCAGTGCACTACTTGATTACTAGAAGCGAAATATTTAAACTGCATTTGTACAGGAATGATTCTGTCCCAAGCTTATTGATTCATATAAGCGGTTCATCACTTTCACAGTGGTTATTCAGCTGTATTTCTTTTGTTATTACTGCTTATTTTTCTGTTTTCTTTCTATAATCTGCTTTTTATATACATATTTCTGTTATACATTGTAGAATAAGGCACATATTTTTACATACTTGTTATCTGAGTGTGTACACACAACAAAAATAAAAATGCTTTTGTCTTTGTTCCCATTTTTCACAAGTTGAAGTGAAAGATCTCTGTGCACACACGTCGCTCCTAAATTTTGCTCACTAAGGTGTTAAAATCTGTGTTAGTGAGAACTTCTCCTTCGCCAACACTGGCTAGTACTCACCGCCTTCGTTTGGTTAGATTTAGGCGTGATGAGTGATCGGTTAGGGGTGGGATAAGAATATCAGGGTGAGTCAATGCGAGGAAGACAAGGGTGGGTGATGACTTTGCCCTCCTGGGAGAGAAAGTTGGCGTGTGTAGTCTTGTGTGAAGCAGCCGTAGTTCAGTGTCTGATAAATGTTGCGTTACAAGGTAAAACTGCACTTTTTAGAGTGAGCTTTTATTGTGACCAGACCAAGGAACACCTGAGCAATTATCATGAATAAACTTAGCAAAGCACAAGTGTTCGCTAACACAGATTTTGACATATTCGTGAACAAAATTCGAGAGAAATAAACCTTTTGTGTGCACAGAGGAAGTCTGCGTGTTTGTATATTTGTTGAGTGTATTTTTGTTGGTATATACTGTGTTAGAGTGTACATATTTTTACATACTTTTTATTTTCTTAGATTTTTTCTATGCTTCTACGTTTTCTATTATTGAATGGGAGTATCCGTAACATGACCAGTTTCCCCTCAGGGATCAATAAAGTATTTATGATTCTGATTCTGACTTCTACCTCTCTGTTTACAGGTCAGACCTCGCCGGTGAAATCACTAAAACCAGTAAGTTTTTTGTGCATTTCTCGTAGAACGAAACAAACTGTACACTGATGATAAAACTGCTGCTGAATTATTAAACAGAGAAGGTTTTAACTTTGTCGCGGTTACCCGCAAGCACCACTCACTGTGTGTATGTGTGTGTGTGTGTGTGTGTGTGTGTGTCTGTGGAAGCTGTTGTTGGCTACATTATTCAGTGAGCCCACATTAGCCAGGCTGTTATTTCTGGAACTGCATGTGGGTAAATATGCTGGCTCCTGGCAAACAGCAACTTAACATCCCTCTGCGTATGGGTGTTTAAGATGATATGCCATGTTCAACAGCTTGTTCCTGTGCTGCTCCTCCATGCTGCACTCCTAAAATAGAGAGGAGCTGAGGCAGCAACAGGCTTACTCATACTGTTTTATTGGTTCAACACAGATTTGCATTGGGTGGTTGCACTGTTTATGAAAATGAAGACTAGTGCAAGAGTTACAGATTGCCACTCTGGAGGGTAAACTCACCTTAAAGGGATAGTTCTGATTTTTTGAAGTGGGATTGTACAAGGTACTTATTCATAGTCTGTGTTTTCTCTCAGAAGCTAAGAATTGTATTGCTGTGGACAGGATCAACAGCAAAATGTATTTTAGCCTCAAAAATATGTCATTATCAAGTGTATGTTATATTTAGAATATTTTCAATGCTTTACTTTACCATTGGACAGCCTTTTCAGAGGGGTGTTATATAAGCCAAAAATCTCTCTCTCCAAAGGCACCAAACTCCATAGGCAAAATCAGTAATTTTGCCTTACAAGACGTGAGAGTTTCTGGTCTACCACAGCCTCAAACTGTTAGTTTGTTTGTGTTATTGTGTGACTTAGATGTTGTAACAAGTTAGTTTGGATTCACAAAAGTCACACAATAACATAAACAAACTATCAATCAAGGCAGCACTTGACCAGCAACTCCTGCATTCTGCAAGGTAAAATTACTGATTTCGCCTCTGGAGTTCGGTTGCTAAAATATCAATTTAAATGCAAACTATATTTAGAATATTTTCATTGCCTTAGCTTGCTGTCAGACAGCCTTTTCTGATCTGAAACTGTGGTCATATAAACCACTTATCACGTCACCACCAGACTCCATTGACAAAATCAGTAATTTTACCTCCCGGAACTCGGGAGCTGCTGGTCTACCTCTGCCTCAGTCAGTTAGTTTGTTTGTTTTATTCTGTGACTTTGCTTAATCTGAACTGTACTTTTAAAACACCAAAGTCACACAATAACACAAACACATCAACAGATTAAGGCAGCAATAATCCAGCAACTTCCTTGTCCTACAAGGTGAAATTATGTTTTTGGTAAAGCTGTGAAAATATTCTACATTTAGCATACACTTAAACTAATACAGACAGACGAGGACTCCTGCTGCTTCTCCATTTACAAAAAAACAGAACTGTCCCTTTAACTTAGTTTTCCTGCCCAAGCTATATTTTTACCTTAGACATAAATCATTGGCATAAAATCAAAATAGCATGTATCCTCGTATGTACTTTTAAATAGTGTATATTATTTAGGGATGCAAATACATTCACAGTATTATTAAAGTTATTGCAAGGAACTTTCATATTTGTTGATTTTTGTTTTCAGGCCCCTGTGGACAAAAAAAAGTACCCAAATAAAAATCTCCAGCTTTTTTTTTTTTACTGGTTGAAGTACTAGTCTCTTTAACTCTGCCAAGGAAAATGTAAACAGAGGCTCATTTCATCTGATTTCACTGAGACCCGTTGGCAGGCATGAAGAATAACTGTACAGAAATAGCTGATCTTCTCATGATGGTCTTGTTAACTCATATAGAGGCAGTGATAAATTCAGACTGTTTCATAACCGCTTAAAAACTCTTTGTAGTAGCTATAAAAACCCACAAAGTGATTTTTACTTACTTACAGACTTCCAGTTTGATAATCGTCAGCCCAAAGTCGGTGTGTACATTTCTGTTCATCGCCACTCTTCTCTCTGTGTTGCAGTGCACAGCTCCCATGTCCCAAGCCATATCCCAGCCTGCACCTCAGCAGGCGCCCCACCCCGTACCCCAGCAGATGCCTCACCCGGTACCCCAGCAGCTGCCCCATCCGTGCTCCCAGCCCGTCGCACAGCCGCAGCGACAGGAGATGATCAGCAGCACAGAGACCCTCGGTCAGCCCTGCGAGTTGCCCCCCAACCCGCTCCCTTTCGCTGCCAACACCCTGCGCTCGTCCTCGCCCAAACCGGACGCGTCTGAGCTCTACCTCAAGTCCAAGGCCATGTTAGACAGCAAGCGTAAGTGTGCACGATGTTTACGCACTGTTATGACACTTTATGCACCATGCAACTAAATTTATTGAGGAAATAATCAACAGATTAATCAATAACAAAAATAATGTTTAATTGCAGCCCTCATTGAGAACAAAAGGCCAGCGAGATCATGTGATGAGGCTTGCAGCTATTTATTGTCAAATGATTGCCAACATCTAAAATGATGTTCAAAAATTGCCTGTTATGTTATTTGTGAATTTATAATAATGCATTTTATTTCTGGGCACCTCTGAAAGCACTCAAGGACACCTGAGAGTCACAGTTTGTCAAGAGTCAAGGCAACATATAAGCAACAAAGAAGAAATGCACAGTAAAAAGCTAATGCAGTGACTTTGTATACAATCTGTATCAGACACTCACAGGCTGAATATCCCAGTATTAAAAGGTGTGTTTTAGGATGGGATTTGAAGGTGAAGAGGGAATTTATATATTGCAAATATCTTGAGAGAGCTCCAAAGACGGGGGGGCAGAACAGCTGAAGGCTCTAGACCCCGTGGTAGTCAAGCAGGCAGATGGTGTGCTGAGTCGAACAGCAGAAGAGTACGGTAAGGATTGTGAATATGAAGGAGTTTTGAGAGATATAACAGGGCCAGGTTATGAAAGGCCTCAGAGGTGAGAAGCAGAATCTTGAAGTCAATACAAAATTTTAACAGGGAGCAAGGGAAGCCGCCGAAGAGCAGGAGTGATGTGCTCTGTGGAGGGAGTTCTGGTGATCAAACAGGCAGCTGAATTCTGCACCAGTTGAAGTTCATGAAGGGATTTGTGTGGGAGAGCAGAGAGGATGGAATTGCAATAGTCGAGATGGGATGTAATCAGGGCGTGCTGTAAGGTGAGAGCAACAGACGAATGATGAAATTATGAAGACCAAGTAACAAATCAATTTTGACAGGGAGCACTGAAATTGTTCAAAAAGATTTTCCTGTCAAGCGAGCGTATTCCTGAGCAGCAGTTGTTCTTGGAGGCGAACGCTTGGTCACTTAGCTTGATGATAACACATAATGGGAATTCCCATTGACTTGCTAATGGAAATTAGTATCACGATCTTGATAATATTATCTTAACAAACTGATCCATTTTACTTCACATGCTGAACATAAAATGACTTGTGTGCTCAGACTTTAAGGCTAAATTTCCTCCGATCTGATAGCTGCTGGTTTCACACTGCTAACTGAGTCTATTACTCTGCCTTCAACACTCCACGCCGACCAGCAACCGCAACCTCAAAGGGTATGAGGGCAGCATATACATTTGTATTTTATATTTAATTTATTGTTCATTTCTTGATAAACAGGAACAGCCCAATGTACCACTTTGCTTCAAAAAGTACATTTTTATTCATTCTATTGTACATTTTATTTATTACTTTTATATGCTGTCAAGTCCAGGGTCCAGGACAGTTCTCGAGTTCAATTTAATATATTAAAATGTTCATTTAAATGTTCACACTGTGCTGTGTGCAGTTTTCAGGGGGGCTCTATTAATCAACCTTTTATTCAGCTAAAGTCTACTTCAAAAAGTATTTCATTTACAAATTTAAAATGCAGTAGAGCACTGATTCTGCTGAAATGAAACTTAAACACTGACTGAAAGTGTATCAGCCCTATTTTATATGATTTTTTCTGACACAGGAAAGCAAAAGGTGTAGTATTATAAAATAATAGTCAGTTTGACTAATATATTTCTTAAACTGATGAACTAGTTTCAGAAATTTCTGGCCTTGACTGCAGGCTTAGAACCACTACATCACACAAACCCACATGCTCAACAATACATAAAAAACACACCAACAGCATAATTAAGGTGTTTTGTCTTAAATGGTTGTTTGGAGTAAAGAATCCTCTCCTCTTGTCTCTGCAGCTCCTAATACCAAGGACCTGGACGTGTACATCAAAAGGAACCAGGAGTCAGGCTTTGGCTTCAGAGTGCTGGGAGGAGAGGGGCCGGATCAGCCGGTAGGTAGCAGCCCGGCACAATCCAGCCATTTGACTTGAGATGCTGCTGGAATCCCAAACCCTCTGATTCTCGAGAACGTCAGTCAGACACCAAGAAAATCAATATTTGAGCTGCACTCAGTCACTTAAATAGCCTGAACTTCTACTATTGCTGCAGGACAATGGGGAAATGGTGTCCAAAAAAAGGACAGCAAACCTTTATTTTGCACTTAGGAGACAAGGTATCAACTGCTCAAAGCAACTAAGAGGATTTCCACTGATTATTTACCATGATGCCAGTCAATCCTCCTTCTCACTGCGGCTCAGATTGCCGTGTCAAGCCGTTTGTCTCATATCCTCCTGCTTTCCACAGGTGTACATCGGTGCCATCGTGCCACTCGGCGCGGCTGAGAAGGACGGGCGCCTGCGGGCCGGGGATGAGCTGCTCTGTATAGACGGCGTGCCAGTCAAGGGCAAATCCCACAAACAAGTGCTGGAGCTGATGACCAACGCTGCCCGCAACGGCCAAGTCATGCTCACGGTCCGCAGGAAGCTGGCACACTCAGGTGGGTCCGCATTTGAATAATCAGCTCTGCATTTCTCTGAGAGCACTCGAAGCTTTTAAGCTGGGTTTCTTGTTTCGATCAGTATGCTGGAGGAGGACCTCTGAGCAGAAGCTTTGATCTGGGATTTTTTTCTCTAATCCTTTAAATTTGTTCTGGATGACTTCCTCGCGGATAAATCTGAATAAATGAAGTTCGACCAAAATTGACTTTTTAGGGTGTTATTCTGTGGAGATGTCTCACTGAAAAGGAAGAATAAAGTTTTGAAAGAGGATTCTGTATTTATGCTCAACAAAAATATACTTAAATTACACTGTTGTTTTTCTCCCATTTTCATGAGCTGAAGTAAAAAAATATAAGACTTCTTCTGTGCACACAAAAGGTTTGTTTACAAGTGAGCACTTCTCCTTTGCCAAGATAATCCATCCACCTGACAGATGTGGCATATAGAGATTCTGATTAAACAGCAGGATTCAAGTCACAATAAAAAGACACTCTAAAATGTGCAATGAACTGAACTACAGCTGTTTCACATAATGCAACAGATATGGATTTTTTACTCAGCAGGACAAATACTTGACCCGCCCTACTCTGACTCTGATTGGCTCGTACTAATTGCCTTCTTTGATTGAGTTGGTTAGGTTCAGGCATAATGAACGATTGGTTAGGGTAAGAATATTTGAGTAAGCCAATCAGAGGCAGAGTAGGGCAGGTCATGCCTTTCTTTTCCTGCAAATCAAATCTACCTGTGGGCGCTAATAAAGTAAACTGGAACTGAACCTCACAAGATCAAGGCAGCCGTAGTTTTTAGAGTCAGGCGCAGCAGTCGCTCTCCACCAGCTGCAAACGCCTGGCTGTGACCTGATCGATGAGCTGACAGGCTCCGACAAACACAACGTGTTGTAGAAAAATCTAATTGTAAGATATGAGGCTGGATATATTAGGTTATTACAGGTTATTTATATAGGACTTATCAAAATGAGCTTTTACAAAGTGCTTAACAAGGCAGACATAAAAGAACAAAGGTCAGAGGAATTCTCTCCTTCAACGTCATCGCTGATCAGAACGCATGTTTTCTTTCTTCAGCCATAACTTTGTAAACATGGTCTGCAGGTACAGATGATTTAACAGGATGTAAATATTTCTGTCACTTCCTGGAAATTCTCTGAAGCCTGCTGGAAACTGTCCGACTTAACTGCAGCTTTTTGTCACCACCTCCTGCTGCAACAGGCGCAGTTCTTCACGAAACAGGCCTGCTGTGACCAGTCCAAGGCACACCTGTGTCATAATCATGCTGTTCAATCAGCATCTCTCTATAAACAACAACAACAAAAATAACACCTGTTGGATTATCTTGCCAAAGGAGAGGTGCTCAATAACACATATTTTAAAATGTCTGCACAGCATATATTTTGTTGAGTTTACTTTAATCACAGAAAAGTGAATAATTTCACTCACCAAAAGGGGAAAAAACAAAAAGCAGCACGCATGTCTCACAATTAACAGTTGAAGATGTTTTTCTTTGTGTCTGTCGAGGCTGATCGGAGTTGTGTGTGTGAGGGGCAGTGGAGATTAGATCAGCTGGTGGAGTCGATTTACATCTCAAAGGATGGAGGGAAAAAAAAAACATGCTGAGTTTTCTTTTTTCAACAGCACAAACCCCTGCTGCATTCATGCTTGTTTACCTTCACAAATAACCACTCCATGAATAGTACAAGCACTTTTTGAAATTACTTTGGATTTGATGTATTGCAACAACGGCTTTTGATCACATTGCAGAAATTAAGCGTCAATCATGTAAGGGTTTACGCTTTCAAAGCACGGGTTTAGAAAGAGATTCCCAGATGCCGGCTGACAAAACAGGGACTCAGCAAAACAAACGCACAATGAAGAGAGATTGAGGTAGATCAGCCTGTCGTATGAATAACAGATTGTAAAAGGGCTTTCATCTCAAGTGTAGACCTGACAGGCTTTTCTTTTGCATCTGCAAGAAACCCAGCAAAAATGCTGTCTTCTGTAAAGCTGCTGTGTTTTGGATTATTTATCAAAGGATCACAAGAACGACAAACTGGGAACATTTTAATGAATAATTATTCATGAATTAAAATGTATGTCAGCTAAATGTGAGTGACCCCGCCTCAAAATAAACACTTATGTTGGTGAAAGTGATGAATTGTAACGTCCTTTACCATCTGAGCCGAAACTGTTCTTCCAAAAACGACAAATACACCAGTTTGATATCGTTTTGAGAAGAGCTGTAAGCGTCCCCTCATGTTTCTGTGTCTTGTGTCAGATGGTGATGGGGAGGACGAGAACACTCAGCAGGTAGCGTCTGCCCTCGTCAACAGCTCTCCCAAGATGTCTCGTGGCGAGTTTCCCAACGCCGTCCAGCCCGTTCAGTCCTCTCGGCCCGAGTGCTTTGACGTCACTCTGCAGCGCAAAGACAACGAAGGCTTTGGATTTGTCATCCTCACGTCAAAGAACAAGCCCCCACCTGGAGGTAGGAGTACAAGGGCTGTACAGCTGAGGCCCCCGTTTTTTCATATTGTGCCACCAGCTTGTCAAAGTGGTCAGGGTTGGGTAGCAGCTGTGAAGGATTGCAAGTGATCGGGATTACATAATTGAATTACAAAAAATAGGTAACTACAATCAGACCAAATTACATTTTAAAATGTTTAGGATCACTTGATTACATGTCTATAATAAGGGAAATAATCCGTAATGATTCAGATCAGATTACATTTTTTGTAATCCAGTGGTTTACGATGCAAATTATAAAGATTACAGTGTAATCTGTATTTAATAACTGACTACATTTCAAAGCAATCTGACCCTGAGTGTGTTTAAGTATCACATGAAATTTATGTGGTTTAGAGTGAAATGTCTGAACAACTGTTGGATGTGCTGCATGAAATTTGGCATTCATGCTCCTCTCAGGATGAATCACGACAAAACTGGTCATCCCTCATCTTTTTCCATAGTGTCATTTCATCCTTTCAAAATGTTTGTTTGTCTTTGGTTTATGACCAAATAACAGCAAGATTAAAACTGATGACATTTGCATCTGACTCAGCTATATTTTGACTAAACGCTAATTAGCAAATGCTAGCATGCTAACACACTAGACTAAGGTGGGGGACATGTTAAACATTATACCTGCTAAGCATCAGTATGTAAACACTGTCATTTCGAGCATGTTAGCATGCTGATGTTAGCATTTAACTCAAAGCACTGTTGTGCTGGTGCAGTTATTGACTCTTAGACATGCTGTTTACATTTTATCCTTTTTTTCCGCATTTAAGGACATAATGCACTGAATTAGATTTGTAAATATATATACAATACATGACATAATATCCTGTACATGTTTTTACATCAGGAGTCATATATTGATCAGGTTTCCTGGAACAGTAACAGTAGCTCTGCTTACAAAGCAACTAACCTTAAGTCATTCTGCATCATCACACTTTGTTATTTGAAAGTGATATCTTGATGTTGTGTTTATTGAATCTTTGTCACGTCTCTGTGTTTCCCCGTTTCAGTTATACCTCACAAGATCGGCCGTATTATCGAGGGCAGCCCCACGGACCGTATAGGTCAGATGAAGGTGGGAGACCGGATCTCTGCTGTCAACGGCCGCTCCATCATGGAGCTGTCGCACAACGACATCGTCCAGCTCATCAAGGACGCCGGCAACTCTGTCACCCTCACTGTCGTGCCTGAAGATGGTAAGCTGGTACAGAGGAGTTGATGCACTTTAAACATCGCACACTGACCTGGAAGAAGTCATTAACAAGTTCATCTTCTCTAAACCCGGCAGCGTCTTACTGGTTTCAACAGGCGATATCACATCACCCCAATCCTGCCATCTCTCCATTTACTTTAGAATTGATTTTAAGATTTTACCGATAAATTTTAAACTCCTGGCTGGGTTTGGCTCCAAGCTACATCGGGGGAATGTTGACCCCCATATGAGTCGGTTTGCAGCCTTAGATCTTCAGGTGGGGCGCTCCTGGCTGTTCCAAAGTTGAGGCTTAAATCTAAAGGTGACCGTGCTTTTTCCATCAGGGCTCCTCATCTTTGGAGCGACCTGCCTGAGGAGATAAGGCTCGCAGAATCAGTGACATCTTTTAAAACATTTCTTAAACCTATATTTTTATGTGATCTTGTCTTTTTATTCTTTCCTTCTTTTTATTTCTGTCATCTTCTATCTTTAATGATTTTGCATCTTTTGCTTTATGTTTTATTTTTATCTTAATATTAGCTTAACTTTGTCTTGCTGTTGTTTGGACAGGTGATAGGTAAGAACAGAATCTAGGAACACTTTTTTGATGTGTATTAATTTCTGTACTTGACCAGGACTGATCTGAGGTCAGGCATGAGGCAGTTGAATGTGACCTGGGTGCACGTCTCAGAGGGTTTTAATAATGCTATGTTTGGTCTGTAAAAAGCTGCAAAAGCAAGTGTTTACATTTTAAATTCACATGTTGAAGAAGAGAACACTTTACAGCTGCGGCTTTTAGACAAATTTTTTACCGCTCAGCTTCTGATTTTGAGATGGCCGAGGAGATAAAACCACTGACGCTGCTCCGCCATCTGTAGATTTTTGTTTGGGAATTCTTGATTTCTCTCACAACTTTTCTGTGTATGATTTCTGTTTGCACACGGCCCTGCAGTCTCATGCCCTTGCCTTTAAACTGGCACTTATGAAAAGAATGTGCTTTATCATTATAAGAACACAGATACGAATAATTCTGTGATTTATAATATCTTCATGACTCAGACTCAGACTCTTCTGAGGATCCCTCCAAAGAACATTATTCTGATTATTATTTACATAAAATTAGTCAAAAGGAGCATCGATATCGTTCCATGGCATCCCAGATCTGTACTGAATGTGTGTGTTGTATGAATTGTGTTTTTACAGACAGCGCTCCTCCATCTGGAACAAATTCAGCCAAGCAGAGCCCCTCAGCACAACACAGAGCGATGGGCCAGCAGCCTCCCAGCTATGCAGACAGGTACACAGATACACACACACATACAAGCAGAAGTGTTCAGGCTTCCGAGTGTTCGCTGGAGACAGTCTAATGCAGGTTCTGCCAGATGAACCACAAATTAGCCCCAATCCTCTCAAAGCAGGCTCTGGTTTGAGCTACAATGTGGCCCATTACCATCTCCTGTGGCCCGCTCTCTCCTTGTTATCCAGAGAGACAGAAAATCCCCCCGTGGTCACTGTTTGGACGGCGAAGCAAAGAAGAAGAAAAAGAGACAGATTAATAAGGAGCCTCGCTTGCTCTTTGATCTGTCTTTTTAAACAAGATTACCTGTGTCAGACTTTTTAATCCATTGCTGCAGCAGCAATTCTCCGCCATCATTTCTCGCCCTCAGCCCGCTCTGTTTTTCTGCCTATCAGCATGCGCTCCCCTTCTCCTCATTTAGCCCTCCGTCCGTTCCTCGGCAGCAGCCTCCCTCCTCTCCGTCTAATCTCCAGCACATGCCGCGGGTCAGCCCCGGCTAGATATGAGCCGAGGCCGTCGGCTTGGCTGCGTGAAGTGTGTAAACTCCTCTCCATGCCAGAGCTGCTAAGAAGGCCTACACTCTTTAGATAGTGTGTCAGCGTGGCTAAGTTCCCCACAAAGGCATTGTAATGAGCTCTGCGGAGCATTAAAGTATGCCCCCGTTATCTGCCGCTGAACTGTACAAGCAACTTGGCTCTTTGAAGGATTTGCATTGGTCTCTGTGCGTCGTATAATGAAGCCAACAGAAAGAGGCTCACGCTGCTGTAATGAAGGCGTGGCAGAGTGTGGATCAGACCGGACACAGCAGCAGAGGAGGAATATTAGACTTATTCTCTACTCTCTTCACAACGAAGAGCATCACACAGCTCATATACAGACATTACTGCTGACATGACACATACAGGCTGGTGAATAAACTCTGACACTGAGTGCACACGTTTGCACTTGTTCATTTCATTTGCTGCATCATACTCTCACCCTTTTTTGGAGAAAAACACCCACTCTAATTTGACCAGCGGTGAATACAAAGTCTGAGTTCTTTGCCAGTTAAAAGGTATAAAATGGGGGTCCTTTTCGATGTCAAAACGTCCGTCTGTTTGCACTATTAAAGCTGCAAATCAATCCCCTTTTTGTGCCTTTGACTTTATCTTACCGTTTTTTAGTATTGTCGAACCAAACTCCATTCTAAAAGCAGGTGTTTTATGGTAAAGACATATTTTTTTCATAGTAAAAACTTTAGTTACAGCATCACCAAGACTTTTTTTCTGATTCTTTTTGACCTGAAGACACAGTTGGCACACATGCAGGTCTCGAAGAACAGCTAAAAACATTTATTCATTCCAAATGCGTAAAATGTTTTGATGAAAATGACCTGCTAATGTCTGGTGTACAAATGTATGTGGAGCTCCAGCTAACAGCTGTTTTCATTGTCAACTGATCTGGCGATTATTTTCTTGATTAATTGATTGGTTGTATGGTTCATAAAATGTCAGAGAATGTTGGTCAGTGTTTCCCAGATCCCGGGATCCTCGGATGTATTGTTTGGCCCACAGGCCAAAGATGTTTAGTTTACTGACAAAGAGGAGGAGGGAAAACAGAGCGCTTGCATTTGGGAAGGAGGGGAAAAATGTGTCATATGGTTATAATATAAAACAGTACTAAATATATATCATATCTACAGTAAGTCGGTCACATTATAATGTGTATGTGGTCTTTTCTGGGGCAGGAACGGTGACACACTCACACCAAAAGAGATGGGAACACTCATCATGTCAGGCCCTAAGCAGGTAAGACCATCACCAAAATTATTTAGTGTTTCTCAATTTGCATTATACGATGTTTGCAATTTACTCATTCTGCTCTGGTGCCAATTGATGTCAATAAAAGTCTTAACCTGAGGGCTGTCCTCTTAGGCCGCTGGACTAAAATACATATAAGCAAATGTAACAGTGATTATCCAGGTTTGACTACAGCCTGGAACCTTTATTGCATGTCTCTTAAGAAGAGGCACTCTGGTCTCAAAGGCTCACGTTCTTGTCTGTGAACTGCAGGGCTGTTTCGTGGTGGAGCTGGAGCGCAGCCAGCGGGGCTTCGGCTTCAGTCTGAGAGGAGGGAAAGAGTACAACATGGGCCTGTTCATCCTGAGGCTGGCTGAGGACGGACCTGCTCTGAAAGACGGCAGGATACACGTGAGTGTTTGCATCTCATCTGTGCATATCCTCAGAATAAGCTGGCTCATGCTACTTTGTACTTTGTAAAGTTAAAATTATTGTAATTATTGTTATTTGTCACTCCTATTAATATTCTCTGTCTTATTTCTCTTTGGGGGACAATCATGCTCTAAGTTTTGGAGCTACGGTTCCCATAACTTGTGGGCTCTGGAGGATTTAAAGGTGTAATGTTGCAAAGTGCCACCATTAAAAGTATGCAGAATTAGCTATTGGCAGTTGCTGTTTGACTTGTACTTATGGACTTACAAACAACTAACACTGAAGAAAACTTAAAAATGTGTCAATTCTCAGGCCAGTTTTGGAGTTAAAAATAGCATCTTTTGCTATGATTTTTAAGCAGATTTATGGACGTTTATCCACGATGGACATCAGATAATGATTTACTTGGGTAGTTTAAGTCAGTCAGAAATTAAAACTATGTGTGTTATGTCTGTGTTCTCAGACTTGACTGACTTTTGAGTCCAAAAAGGAGTATGTTTTTTGATACCTTAAATGGCCAGTTGCATATTTTCCCCTGGCCTGTAGTGCTATTTATCCATCTAGATTTTTTTGGACTTAGTAGCAAAGTTTCTGACATATCTGCCATAGAGATGTCAGTCTTCTCTCCAAAATAATTGGACTAGATGATACTCGGCTTGTGGTGCTCAAAGCACCAAAAAAAAAATACAGTTCAGTTACTCAAGATAATCCACACACCTTGTTGTGAGCAGTTTCATGAAGGAACTACTTTCTTTCTGCTACAAAGACACACATCCACGTTATCATCATTCATTCATTCACATTCTTTCAACAAAACAAACTGTCCATCTTAAGAGCCATCATCTCGATCATTATGAAGAATCTGTCAAGAAGAAAAAAAAAAACCTGACAGCAGTAGTTTTCTGTATTTCATTTTTTTAACATTGTATTTTATTTTGAAAAACCATTGTTTGCGTGTGCCACCATGATACGAATCGGCAGAATAATCTGTAAATTCACTTCAGGAGAGACTTGATGTTTTCTGACATGGACAAGAAAAAAACATGTTCATATATCGGTATCGACGACAGCAGCCAGCCAAAGAGAAAAAAAGACTGACAGCAGTACTTTAATGTTTTTACCCAGTGAATATTTTGAAAAGCCTTGTATTTTATTTTGAAAAATATATTAAAAATATAAATCGATATCTGTGTCAGCAATTATATTATATTGATATTGGCAAAAATCCAATATTTTGCATCTTACCTCTAAAAAAAAAAAAAAACAGGAAATGCACCTACTCTTTTTTTTTTTAAGTAAATTCTGAACCATCCTCTGCCTGTTGCATGTAATAATGGACTCTGTCTGCGTCACAGGTTGGAGATCAGATCGTGGAGATCAACGGCGAGGCGACCCAGGGCATCACACACACTCGAGCGATTGAGCTGATCCAAGCAGGAGGCAGTAAAGTTCATCTGCTGCTTCGACCAGGCCAGGGTTTAGTCCCTGATCACAGTGAGTGACTGCTGAGAGCTGCACACACGCACACACATTGTTGCCCACTGCATATAGATCTACACGACGGCATATTAACCATACATGTACAGGAGCTTCTGTATGGATATGCTTGATAGCAGGGTGCTGAGTTTCTTTATTCTCATGCATGTGTTGCGAGCTTCTCTCTTCTTGACCTTTCTCTCCTCTCATTCTATCTCACTACTTCTATCTTGATCTTGTGCTTTTTTATCTGCTCTGGTTTTCTGCACCGGCACGGCTGTCTGTTTCTACCTATTTATCTTTTCCTCCTATAGGTCTGAACTCTTCTTCCACCCTGTGCTTCTACATGAAACCAGAGCATCACTAAAGGCCTCACTGCTTTTCTTGGTCTGTCCCTAATAACCTTGGTAAACCTTGTACTCCTCCTACTTTGTGCCTCTGACCTCTCCTCTCAAAGTGGTTCATCTGCCAGATTTAAGTGTCGTTCTCTGTCCCTTCCTTCCTTCCTTTACCCCCATGATCGATCTGATGTAGATCAGTTGTCTGTGATTTAGTAAAGCTGGGTTGCACCAACAAGAATTCATTCAAAAACGCAATTAAATCATAGTCTGACTTTAAGTTATATTGCACCAAAATTATAAACTAGCTTAAAATTAAGAGAGCTTAAATTTGAACATTTCTTTAAGGGACAGTCTCAACCTAATTAATTTTAATGAAAGGTCTCTTCTTTCTTTCACTCCAGTTGATAATTTGGCCAACCAGTTTTTCTCAAAGGAGGAGAAATTTGAGCTTCTCATGAGTGGACTAACTAGGCAACTAACTTTTTAAGCTAGCTAACAAACAATGTGTGTTGTTTATTTGTTTTCACTTTTTAGCCAGCTAGCAAACAATACAACTTAAAACAAAACATTTTAGCTAGCTAGCAAACAATATTACATGTTTTTCCTACTGTTTTAGCTAGCTATAATATAACATGTTTTTTGTTTGTGTTTTCTTTTTATTCAGTAAGCAAACAGTATAACTTTTAAAAAAGTTTTGTTAGCTAGCAAACAGTATAACTTTCTTTTTTTTTACTTTTTAGCTAGCTAGAAAAACTTTCTAACAAGCTAGCTAACAACACATTAAAAAAAACAGCCTTTGCACTAGCTAGCAAACAATGCAACATTTTGTTAACTTTTTAACTGTAGTTGATAATTCGGGCAACAAGTTTTTTCCGTGGGGAGAATTTTGAGCTTCTCTGCTCGGCTAACTGGGCTAACTAACTTTTTAGGTATCTAGCAAACAATATAACGTTTATTTAACGTTTTAGGTAGCTACTAACAATATAATGTTTTGTTAAGGAATACAGAGCAACTAAAATGTCCCCCGTCTTTTATACTAGGGTACAGACAGCACTCTTTATTTGTTTGTTTATTCTAATTAGGTTATGCAATCATGTCCATATTGACTTAACAATTTAATTTAAAGTTCTGCTTAATTTTAGATGTGGATTTACTCATTTAAAACCTACTTTAACCAATCTTAGATTAAATTCTTTGCTGGTCCAACCCAGTCTCAGTGTATCATGAGTAGAGTTACTCTTCCCCTGGAGGGCTGAACCAAAGCAGTGAGTCCTAGAAGAACGAACAGACCTGCAGGAGCGCTGGGAGGCTTCAGGGCCCCGCAAGTTATTTTTTTTTATTAAGGGTATTATAAAACTTGGGATGCCACTGAACACACACCTTGTCCTGAATGAAGATGGAGACCTGGGGGAAAGTCCTTAACTAGATATTGATCAGTGAGTGACAAGTAGTAAAAGGATCTGTGTGCATTCACTGGCATCGACCTTTCAATCCAAAGACCACATTAGAATGAATTTCTATGAGTTGTCGCTCCTAGAAATCCACAAGCTCATTTCAGCGCCACTAAGTTCATCACTCTTCCTTTTCTCTCTCTGGTTTTCTGCTGCATATATCTGCTCTCAATCACAGCTGTGCAGTTCTTATCAGCTTTGGGGGGAAATTGAAACGTCAGTCGCTGGGTGAAAGCCGGCACCTTTTCCACAGATGGCTATGTTGTCAGCTGATATATATCTCAAACAAAGCAAATATTTAGGGGGTTATTACAGAATAGTCAGTGTGTCAGCCAATAGAACCCTATGGTGAACACAGAAATGTTCCAGAGTACCCCAAAGTTTTATGGTGGAAAAAGTAAAGTACAATATTTCAGCAACTGCTTGGCTGATTTGGAAAATGTTGGAGTGGTTTTTGCTATGTTTTGTTAGCTTTTTAACTGGCTAGCAAACAACATAGCAATTTTTTTTTTCTTTTTAGCTAGCAAACACTATAACTTAAAAACTTTTTTTTTGTTTTTAGCTAGCTAGCAAACAATGCAACTTTGAGTTAACTTTTTAGCTATCTTGCAAAAGATTTATTTATAATACAATTTATAGGCTCACCAAGTTTAAGTTATTTTCATATTAATAAAAGTTACCTGTGCAATCCAGTGTCCATTTCAGTGTCTTCTAAAACTTTTAAATTGACCGAAAGTTAATCTTAATCAGCCCACTGGCAGTTATAATATGGCCACATCTGGTATAAACAGCTAGAAATTAATTCAGTATCCTCAGTAACCTCCAACACCACTCAAATACTGTCCAAATCTGCGAAGCAGTTGCTGAAATATTGTCCATATAGTTTATTAAGCTAATTAATGTTATTTATGCTAATCATGCAAATTGCCCAACATATGCAAGTTAGCATCTGGCAGTTTCATAATGCTGTGAACCTATACTTTACATTTTTACGTAAAACCTTGGGGCACTTCACATCTCCAGGCTCATATTGCTGGCAAGTAGACTAGAAAGTGAGCAATTTTTTATCAAAGGATGTTTTACTTCGGTTGCATGTTTAATTATCCCTGTTTTGTGTTTAACGTGTGAAATATCCCATGTAGAAATATTTTAGCTTTATAGTTCATAGAATTTTGCCCAGCTAGAATTTTTTCTTACCCTTCACTGCTTGTTTCTCAGGTTCAAAGGACAAAGTAACCATTCCAACCTCAAGCTTTCCCAGACTTTCTGCATCTGACGGGCAGTCATCTCCAGCCTCCCCATCCTCTGTCTCCCTCTCTACCTCGGAACTGTCCCCATCTTCACCCAAAACAACTGCCCCTGAAGAGTTCTCCGGGGCGGGTGGGTCCCCGGGCGCTGGGCAGGAGCACGGCAGGCAGGCCAACAGATCAAGAGGACAGCAGCTCCCTCACCACAACCATAAGCGTACCACCAGCCCCGGCACCAACCAGTCCAGGAAACCAAGCAGGAGTGACTCCAAGTCTGCCAGTCCCAAGAGAGCCGCCGAAGGCTGGGCGGATCACGCCGAGCGCTCTCCAAGCCCCAGAAAGACGGAGCGAGGCCAGGGGGGATCCCTGGAGGATATGAGCAAGGAGAGAAAAGCCCAAGGGCAAAGAGACCACCGCTCCTCGAGCCCCAGGAAGAACTCCAAGAGGGAGCACGAACCTGCAGTGGAGCCGCACAGCCCCAGGCGTCCGGCCGGCCAACAGCCCAGCGTCGCCTACGGAGAAGCGAAGGATAGGAGGTACAGGGAAGAGGATGTGACCTACTGGCCGGAGGGTGGAGACAAAGGCTTGGGGACCAGCGAACGCCACAAGAAGAACAAAAGGGCTGAGCAGGAGGCAGCGGCACAGAAATCCCACTCCCAGATGCACAGGGAGCGGGCGGGATCGGACGCCGAGAGCGGCACCTTGAGCCGGAGGAGTGGCAGAGAGAGGGTCCAAGGTCTAACCGAAGACACGCTTAAAAAGGACCCCAGAGGTTCGAGCAGTAGCATCCAGGACCCCAGCTGCAACGGGACCACTACCAGCAAGAGGGCTCCCATCACCCCTGGTCCGTGGAAAGTTCCCAGCTCTGCCAAGATCCAGTCCCAGGCGGACACGACATAAGCGGATATCCTCGCAGGACTTAAGAGAAAAGCTGAGCCTCTGAAAGACGAACATTCAAAATGGAAGGATTTTTAGATCACTGTGTAACCAGCAACATAGTTCTCATTGCTTATGATTTTGGCAACACTTTATAATAAGGTGCGCGTAATAAGTGTTAGTTAACAGGTAATAAAGCCATTATAAGATGCTTATTAACATTAAATTTTTTACAAAAGTGTGATTT
Source organism: Lutjanus erythropterus (assembly GCF_056507025.1). Classification (NCBI taxonomy): domain Eukaryota; kingdom Metazoa; phylum Chordata; class Actinopteri; order Lutjaniformes; family Lutjanidae; genus Lutjanus; species Lutjanus erythropterus. Next base: position 8,645,093 of record NC_139322.1, on the reverse strand, counting down.
AGTCAGGCATAAAAAGGTTTAGCTATATCCTAAGGACCCCTGTGTCACTTCCTGGTTTTAAAGCAATTTAAAAGTGCTCAAGTACTGGTAAAGCTTTCTGTTTTGCGTCTCAACCATAACAAGTCAACTCTGTAACCCTTAAGGATTATGGTTTAAAAATGTGCATTGATAGCATTAAGAGAACTCTGAGCAACTTTAAAAATTAAAATGGCTGTGACTATGCTGTAAAATTAAACAATTAAACAATGTAAATGCATTTAATTAAAAAAAATGACTTGGAGGTTTGGCCTGTTAGAAGGTTTTAATAGCCAAGAATTTGATCTATTGAAATATATTTTACCAGCTTATTTGACAAATAAAAATCAGACCCCCCTTTAACTGATAACAATTTAAAAAAAAAAAAAACTTTTTGGCTCGGTAACAAACAAGGTAACATTTTGTTAACTTTTTAGCTAGCAAGCAAACAATGTAATGTTTTGTTAACTTTTTGGCTAGCTAGCAAACAATTTTAACTTTTTTTTGCTTGCTAGCAACTAACCTTTATTACCTGTTAACTAAAGTTTATCACAAGCACCTTAATATAAAGTGTTAAAGTGATTTCTTTTTCACCCAGTTTGCCTCGGTCAGTTTGCATCAAGCTGCTGATGTCTGATCTGACACGCGTGCTTGTACCTACACGAGTATTTGTACTGTGATGATGATGACGTGTGGACGTGTGTGTAACAGGTTGAGGTTTTTTTTTTTGTTTTTTTTTTTTTGGATGTGACACTGAAGTCTAACTTGTGCCAATCTGTGGACTCCGGTTCTAAAGAAGCTGCTCCATATTGCACTCACTGTGAGACTGATTGTGGGTAACGAGATGAACCGCTCTCCCCCGCCTCGATGAAGGATCCTTCGTTTTGTTTTTGTGTTTTTTTTTTGTCACTTTGAAGGTTTAAGACACATTCATGCAATCGCTCGGCTTTTCTTCCTGGCGAGATCGATTCACTGTTGCTGTCACTGATGAGTTTCTCCTAAAATCATCTGCAAAGGGTGACAGAGCGTCTTCACTGTCCTGTTTTATTTTCGTGAGCCCGACGAGGGTTATGAACTGTATTCGAAGACTCTTGATTCCATTAGCTTGTCAGAGGGTGGACACGCCACCCGGGAGCTTTATATGCATCAATCAGCAGACCAGATACTTGTGGTTATAGTTCTAATGTTTGTTAAATGTGTGTTAATAATAAAGCATAATGTAATTTATTGAAATTATATGTAAACAAATCTGTTAGTACACATATCCATTCGGAGTCATTTCACTTTTGATGTGGACTTAATGAGAGAAATAAAATGTGTAGACAAGCACCACCATCTAAAACACTATAAAAACAGAAATCTATACATTCTATTTCTACAATTTCATGGTCTGTAAACGGTCACGTGAGCCTGATTCATAATGTCGTCTACTGTTAGCAGCTCTGTATTTTTAGGTCCTCTGCCTATGTGTGTATGTATACAAGCTGACTGGCTGACAGGCCTGTGTATTTTTAGATATCGCTGTAGCATCGACTATACTTAATCCAAAAACATATATTATTTAACAAAGTGATTATTACGCATATATTGACACATGATTTAGATGAGTTGAATCAACAGAGCTTGATTGTAAGAAGTGAGACCTCTGCCTTCAACTTTAAGAGATTTGTATTTTTTATCATCACAAATGTAGGCACAAAAACATATCGTTTATTCATTCTAACCTCCAAATCTATTTTTTTTTTTTTAAATCTTTTTTGTTTAATTTAGTGTGGGACCCTTAATGTGAGAAAAAAAAATAGTATGTACATTTTTTTGTTTAAAGGGACAGTTCACCCCAAAATCAAAAATACATATTCTTCCTCTCAGCTGTGGTGTTGTTTATCCATCTACATGTTTCTGGTTTGAGTTGCAGAGTTTTGGAGATATCGGCCGTACAGATGTCTGCTTTTTCGCAAATATAATGGACCTAAATGGCACTCGGCTTGTGGTGCTCAAAGCTCCAAAAAACATTTGAAAAACTCAACAACAGTTTCCTGTAGGAACTATTTTCAGTCACACTAATACAGTGTTTCCCTAACTTTGTATTTCTCGGGTTTTTAAAAATGACAAATTATGTTTAAATAAGTAAATAAATTTTTACTGTTATTTCTGCATCACCTTATATTTATCTTGACATGTGTTATTGAAAACATATACACATATTACATATTTTAAAAATGATATATATAAGCAATTTAGGCTGAGTTAACAGGTCATCTCATTGTTTCTATTTTGAGACAAAATAAGTTAATTTAGGCAAAATTAACAGGTTCTCGTTTTTTTTCCCTCTAATCAGTAAAACAATATACACATTTTTTTATGCTCTATAAAATATTTACTGCAGATATAAATCTGAAATTTCCCAAATATTTACACCTCTGGGAATGACTCCACTAATAAAATGCAACAAGCTGTACTTTGTATCACATCAGACAAAAACTAGAAATAATCTGCTCTTTGTTAGACAGTATTGGACCCTATTAGACTTTATTAGAGGGTAATTAAGGACACATTACAAAAGAACTGTACTGTAAACTATTATTTTGTACTTTATTTTGACCGACTTTATGAGAAGGTAAGGGTCTAGCAGTTATTACCCTATAATAAGAGTCTGACAAAGGGTCTGATACTGTAAACCTCAATGTTTTTAAGGCAAAGGATCCCTTAACTGATAGAGAGACGGAGCAGGGACGCCCTACTACATATACTGGATTCAATATTTTAGAGTCCTCTCTCATTTCTGCTTATCCTTAGCTGCTACAGCTAATGTTAGCTCCATTAGACTCACCCTCTGTACTCTCGGTTTTGGTTTCTGAGGTTCAGGGTATGTCCGGGTGTTTAGATTGTGGCTCACAAGAGTGTCTGTACACTTGAGATCATAATAAAGCTAATTATCCAATATGCTTCAATAACATGTAGCTAGAATAGGCTGACCTGTGTGGACCCCCTGCAAGAATTGTGAGGACCCTCTTAGGGCTCCTGGACCCTCTGATGAAAACCCGTGCTGTATGAAAAAGGACATATTTCTATTTTTTTTTCTAATTTTACACAAAGTACAGCTTGTTACATCTTATTAGTGTACTGTGAAATAAAGTGCAACCCAATTTTCTAGCTCAGTGATGCGAACATTACAGCTCGGCCGAGGAGGACGCCATTAATGTTTAAATCCCGCGTTGTCACGAGCACGAGCCTCTCATCCGTGAGCAGATGCACACTTCCTTCTGCGCAGTGATACAGTAAGCAGGAGCGCATTCAATCTGAAAATGTTGTGCACCGCTTTGCTGCAGTTTCCGGATTGAGAGACACGTTTTCTCTCGTTTGGCTGGTGCGCCGCAGGTGTTACCCAATCAACAGCAACCGCTTCTGTTTAAATGTACGTTTTGCTTTGTTTTGTCAAGGCTATACTTGGCCCAGATGTAGTTCAGTAGAAAGACTTTGCATTTGTTTTTTATTTTTTGTGCAGAGTGCTTTTTAGTTCCATCATATGTCTGACATCTCCAAAATTCAGCAGCTCACACCAAAACAGTCTTGATAAATAAACAGAACTCCAGGCCAGAGGACAAACATGTATTTTTGATTTTTGAGTCAACTGTCTCTTTAATTCTTAATCATTACCAACATTGTGATGTTTGTGTTATAAATGAAGCCAGACTCCCTGAGAATGCGGTTAATTTTCCACACAGGGAGGCTTTCGCTGCCTCTCGGTGGCTGCACTCGGTGCATAATGTGAAAACAGCTTGACTGCTTTCTTCGGGAGTCTTATTTTGAAATGACTCTAAGAGGGATTCAAGTCCCGGATTAAAATATACGTCTATATATATTTTTTTTAATTTATTGGGATCAGTTGTGCTGCCCTGCTCTGAAGACTAAATTTCGTGTTGTTTCAGTGTTGCTACTGTGGAGTACAGAGACATCTAGTGGTTCATCAACTGCTCTTCACAGACTCGTCGTCATTGCTTGAACCCTCCTCATCATCAGCCTGTTGAAGGATGTACAGGAGTAACACCCGCATCTACCGGTCTGTGAGACCACTGACTAATTTATTGTCCACTTTATTCTTGATATGATGGGCTACTGTATTATTTACTGTTCATGCCATTACCATGTATGATACTGTGGCCTTGCATCGCTCCAACATATGAAAAAAGAAGTCTTTTAGTTTTGACATCATGGTAGTTGTAAATGTTTATAAATTGTACAGCACCTGTATAAATATTTGCCTTCATGCAGAAAAAAATCCTCTGTAAATCGTTTCATTATTTTTTTAAGGGATGTGAGAGGAAATGATATAAAATGGGTGAAAAGAAATAATCTGGTCATGGCATTCTGTTCATGCACTGATAAATAAAGGTTTACTGAATAAACATGACTGATGTTTGTTATTTGTGTTTTGTAGATTTAAGGAACAAGGTGATGTACATTAAATGTATCCTATTGGCAGAGGTGGAAGAAACTAACTACAAATACTCAAGTTTCTGTAATTAAGTAGTTTTTGGGTGTTCTGTGTTTTTACTTGTATTTCAGTATTTATTACACAATGTAATATACTTGGTTACTTTCAAAATCATGAATTTTACTGAGTACAAGTTGACTTTGTGTTGGTTTTCTGTTTCTGTTTTAATTCGTGCTTTTTAAAAAATACCACTGTGTTGGGTGAAAGAAATTCCTGCTTTTTTTATAGCTGGAACTAATTATTGAACTCATGTTTGGTGTGGGTCATAATATATGGTAGAACTGCATGAATATAATATTTAAAAAATGTCATACTGCAACTGCAATATGATTCACAATTAGTGGGAATAATCATTTTTGCAGCACAATTTTCATTTTCTCTGCAGCACTATGGGACATCATTATAATTCATTATCAAAATATTGCAGCTTCTGTAGTTTATATATTGCACTGGCCATATTGTGATTTTGATAATATTATTTGGATTGATTGTGCAGCTCTAATCACAAACTATTTGGAGGAGCAGGAGCCCTCTGTCAGTCATTTTGAAGGAGACTCATAGTTGCTCATGTGTCCTGTCTATTTTCTTTTTCTTCAGATGAAAGTAGTTACATAATTAATACTGTTTTGAGAGGAAATAAGTTAACATTTTGCTATAATAGTTGTTTCTTATGACACTTGTACTTTTAATGTTGGTCGGATGAGAGTTAAAACAAAAGTCAGGTCCTTATTCTGCATTGAAACTAGTTTTGTTTGCTGTAATCATTCACCTCCTCCATATTGGATATTAAAGATCTGCTTCTAATGAACTGCCAATGTTTGTGATGAGGAATAAAATCTGCAGCCCTCATTCTGTGCAGAAATACATTCCAACATTTATCTGAAGTGAATATGATCCCCTTTCTGTGGAATAATGAACACGTTTTGAGATGAATTAAAAATATCTGTGCTAAATATGCTAATAGGAATAACCTTGAGACAAAAACTGTGAAAACTGTGCATCTCAAGAGAGAACAAGTGTGACCTAAATAATTATTTTTCTGAAAATATTACTTGAAAATCCAACAAATTGATTTATAATCATCACTGACTGGAGGTTATTCACTAAACCCTGCCATATTGGGCTTCACATGCGAGGTTTGAGAAATGACTGAGAACTGTTTTATGTTTCTTTCAAAGAAAAATCTGAAGCTGATATGAGGTTTGATCAGTCTGAGTCAATCAGCGTTTGGCTGTGGTGGAGGGATAGATAGCAACATAAAAGGGAGAATTTTGTACTAAAAAGACTGTAACTCTGGAAAATACTCACTTTATTTGTCTAACTCAGACTTCTGAAGCCTCGCATTAACTTCAGATAAATTTATACATTTAATTTTGCTCAGAAAAAAGGACTTTGGATTTTGCTTCGCACTGAAAGCACATTAAGAAGTAAACAAATAGAATTAATTACAGTCAATTATTGTACAAAGGTTTAGTTTAATAATGTTTTGAAAAATTGTGAACTTATCCGGCAACATACCGTACATCAGCCTTCTTGGATTCCTCCAGTAACAGTATAGAGTTGATAAAAGGTTGTTTAAAGATACAGTGTGAATTTGCTGAACAAAAGTAAGATACTTGTAGTAATTGATAAGTAATTGAAAAGAAGCTGAAATCAGAGAATGTGAACTTTTTCTTAGCGAAAAACTTACTCAAAATGACAATTGAGTAAAAAAATAGATGCAGATTAATTTCATAGTTGATTATAATAGACTGTAGCTGTTCCTTCCTCAATTGTGTGGAATTTATTTATTGACTGATTAATTTAAAGACAAGAAATGTCGAAGTTTCCACTCAGATAAGCATTTTTTCACTTTGTGCACTGTGCTTGGTATATAGTTCTTAATTTTAAATCTGTAATCTGACAAATAATTTTTACTAAATGTTTCTGTAATCTTATTGTTTTTTGTTTTGTTTTTTTAATGCAACTGTTATGGAGTACAGTTACCTCTGTTTTGTATTCGGTGGTCACACACGTGCACACAGATTGAGTTGATTTGAACCAACGTTTAAACTCAGAGTTCAGAGCTTTAAAAAGTTTTTAAAAGTTGTGAATTCACCCTTTAAGTCACTTCCAGTATATGAATCATGTTCTGTAGCAGCAGTGTGTTCTACCTCTCTGTAGTGAGAACCGTCTGAGTGGAGCACTGCCTCTCGTGGCTGTGATTAAATTAACCATGACGTCAGCTGAGCAGAAGTGAGTGCGTGCGGGGCAGCACGCATTCACCACAGGACCAACTCCAACTCCCATGCAGCTTTGAAACATCGCCAAACTACATGTCCCACGGCTGCCTGCCTTACGCGTGCGCAGAAGAGCCCAAACATTTAAAGAAACTACAAATCGACGGCAGGAGGACTACAATATTTCGCGGACCTGCGCAGTAGAGACCGTGAGTCCTTTAAATGTACTGTACGTGCAAAGATGGCAGCTCCAGTCGACTTGCTCCGTGCGAAAGTAGAAGAAGAAAGGCTGAGGGAGAGTCTGGACAGGTTCATCAAAGAGAGGAAGGAGAAGAAGAAGAAGAGGGAGCTGTCACCGTCAGCTGACAAACGAGAGAAAGAGGCGAAGAAAGTGAAGCTCCATCACCACCAACACGCTGAGCACCACCGGAGCGTCCACAGCCAGCAGCAGAGGCAGCAGCAGCCGCCGCATCAGCTGCAGCAGAGCCCCAAACCCCACAACTTCAGCGCAGGTAAACATGTCCTGCACAGCCACAAACACAGCCACCACCACCACCACAACCACAACCACCACCACCATAACCACAGCCTCACCAACGGCACGAAGAAGAGCCTGCAGTCGGGTTTACCTCCTCCCGCTCCTCCTCCTCCGCCACCACCTCCTCCTCCTCCGCGGAAGGTGCCGGAGCAGCTGCAGAAGAAGCGAGCTGTGCCCTCAGAGCCACCTGCGCTCTTCACTTTCACGCCTCTCAAAATGGTCAAGGCCAAGCCCCAGGAAATCAAGGAGAAGCACCGAGATAAAGACCTGAAACTGAAGCTCAAGAAGGAAAATGCCGAGGCCAATGTGAAGCACGCCGAGGTGAAGAAAAAGAAGGGTGAGTTTTGTTATATTCAAACAAAAGTAGGGCTGTGCACCAGCATGAATGTGGCGATACGATACATACCGTAATACCTACAGGGGTTACGATTCAATATATTATGATATTGCACACTGTAAGCAAGGTGATGCGTTGCTGTTTTGTCAATCACAATATCATAATGCAGTGTTTTTGAGAATCGATAGTGTCACAAAACATAATATTGCAATTCTCAAGTTATTTTCTTACATGCAAAACTATACAAAAAAGAAGTAGGCCTATCCTCCAACCCCAAATCCCAAATAGTTAGTACATTGTGCAAAACATGCATGCAATGATTTGCAAAAACTTTTTGACCTATATTCACTTGAATACAGTACAAAGACAGGATATTTAATGTCCAAACTGGTTAACTTAAGTATTTTATTGTAAATATACCCTGCGACACGTTTCCAAAAAGTTGGGACAGGAGCATGTTTTGAAAGTGAAATTATTTCTCATTCTTGCTTGATACATGACTTCAGGTAGCAGTCCAGGGACTCTGTTGTCATAATGCATCATGCTTCATAATGCATCACACATTTAAATGGGAGACAGGTCAGGTTTAATACAAAGCCAAACTGTTGTTACACCTGCAGAATGTGTCTGGGCATTATCTTGTCAGTTCGTCCCTTTAAGCGTTGCAAAAATACATATTTTTCTATTATCTGTGGTGCTATTTACTATTTTCTTTCTACAGTAGGATGTGTTGGAACTACTTTCTTTCTGCAGTAATATCTACTGCAGAAATCGAGTAGTTCCTAAGTGAAACTGCTCATAATAAGGTCTGTGGATTATCTTAAGTAACCGGGTCATGATATTTGTAAAGAGACACTGGTGTTGGATTTTTTTAAAATATGTTTTTTGGTCCTTTGGGCGCTGTCTAATTCCATTATGTTTGAGAGAAAGCAGACATCTCTACAGCTGATATCTCCAAAACTCTGCAACTCAAACCAAGACAGTCTAAATGAATAAATAGCACTACAGGCCAGAGGAATAATGTAGTTTTGCTTTTGGGATGAACAGTCCCTTTAAAAAATAATCAGATGTAGTGTTCAACTGGGTCACAGAGCAAAATACAGTTTGCCCTCCACTCTTTGTATGTACACTGTGTCTACATGCCCTTCTGACTTTCACTTATTCTTGTACCTGTAGAGCCGAGGCCCCACAATGAGAACGTCAAGGCTCTGACACTGGAGGAGTATCTCCTGAAGAAGAAAAAGAAGAAGAAGAAGCACCGTGAGGAGGAGCACCGTGCAAAGAAGGTCCGACACATGCACAACAAAGCAGTTCAGACTGTATGTGCAGGACCTGGAGCAGATCTTACTCAGCCCGTTAGCCCCGATTCGTCTCTGCCTGGCACCGTGAAGCACGAAAGCAATCGCCAGCCTGGCAGAGACGCCATCGACAACCACCAGCCCTACCTCCACGCTCTCAAACTGGGACACGTCCCCTTCCTCTCCCACCAAGACCACTCTATCCGCAGCTCCTGCCTCCAGACTGGCACCTGGTGTGGACGCTTCATGCATGAGGAACGGCAGGCCAATGGTGGGGGATTAGTTCTGCATGCCTACGCTGATGAGTTAGCCTGTCTCAGCCCGGCGCAGATGGAGTGCTTCGCCCATGAGTTTCTGGAGTTGGCCTTTGCTGAGAAGCCCAGAGGTGCAGCCTGCTATGCCCTGGCAGTGGTGCACAGTGCAGCCTCCTACCTGCCTGACTTCCTGGACTACTTTGCCTTCAACTTCCCAAACACACCAGTCAAGATGGAGTTAATGGGCAAGAAAGACATTGAGACCACCACTATTGCCAACTTTCACTCTCAGGTATGTGGAAAGAGGTTTCCTGGCTTTTGCAAAAACTTTTGCAATGCACTCAACAAAATCCTGCACTTTTATCACAACCAAATTCATCCATCATCACCTCTGATGTGGTCATTTGGTGTTGCTTCGATCAACTAAATCAGCTGAGTTTCTTTTGTGATTTTGTTTTAAATTAGGGCTGCAATTAAGAATTATTTTCATCATTATTTAATCTGTCAATTATATTACTATTAAGTGTTTTTTTTAGTCTATACAATAGCAAGAAATAGTGAAAAATACAATGGGTGGGAATCATCAGAGGCCCGATGATACAGTGTTATCATAATACTTAAGTTGTGATGCAAAATAATTTTGATTTTAAACATTTTTTGATATGCTGAGTATTGCAAGTGCAATTTTTTTTTAAACTGCACATTATATCCCCAAAAGAAAACTTTGTCAGCATCTGTTTTGCCTAATAAAATAACTTTTAGTGCAGTGAAATGGGATTGTTAAGCAGACAGACCAACCAGTCCCACTGACCCTGACCTCTGCTGACGTCACTAGAAAAATAAAATAATTGTTTTAATTATTCTAGTACCAAAAAGTTGAATTTGCAATAGTTATAGGAATTTATATATCAAAAGATGAATACTTTGCATCTGTTTAGAGATGACTTAAAATGACTTAAACTATATAACCAACTGTCGCAGTCGTTGCTGTTTAATTTCTCATCATTAGGGCTGAACGCAGTATTTGTTAAAGGCAGAATGTGTTTGAAAATACCATCTTAAATTAAATATTGTAGTGTTCTGGCCTACTCATCATATTCTACAGACTGAAGAGGACGTCTCTGTTTCATACAGATCCCTGCAGAAATCACACCATGAATGTTTTAACACATTTTTCAATATTGCAAATCATATCAGCAAAAAAAAAGTCCCAATTACATTTCAACTGGACTAATAAATACTGATTAAAATATTGTGTCCAGTCCACTGAAGCGTTAAATTATTGTTCAGATAGCTGGTAAAATAGACATGAGTGCAGAGCCACAGAGTAGTTTTCCCTCACATAGAAATTGTTTTATTAGACTTTACTGTGGCATAAGACCACATGTTGTAATCCAGCAGGGTTGGATGCAGAACAGAGACACTTGAAAGATAAAATCTAAACTTAAAGAATATGGATTCTGGTTACCTGTTATATACTGATACAAAACATTTTACCAAGGACACAAAAAACCTAGAAATTAGTAAACTAGATACTTGTATAATAGTCGAGATGGTGTATGTAAAAAACAAAAAACAATTGACCTTTTTCAACGTAGGCCAAGGCCCCATTCTGTTAAGTGCAGCATGGCCTTTTCAACATTGCACAAGAGTTGCACCGAATGGAACAGAGCCTGAATTAGTGTCATTGGTAACACCTGTGATGATCACCCTACTATTTTCGTGTCAAAATGCCTGCTGTGAAAAAGTCTATTTGCAGACTTCTGTAAGTTGAGAACAAACAAACACAAGTCCCCTGCTGTGCAGTGTATACCTTGACAATGTTGCAGAAACACACAGTGAATGAAAGTGCTGCTACGACGATGAGCTCAGTGGTTGATTCAGTCCGAAGTACACTGTTGTTTAGTCTTAAAACCTGCGCCGGTGCCAAGCTGTGTCTAGCCGATTTAATGAAGTCACTTTTATTCCGTGATGATGGAGACGGAGAAACAATGAGCCAGGATGTGTGTTTGATGTCAGATCTGCAGAGGAGCGCAGCGCTTTTCAGTTTATTCAGGGAAACTAGACCCAGTTTGATTATTTCAGAGAGTGCAAAGACTGAACTGATGCTTGAGAACAGAATGAGATATAAATGCTTTGTTATCTATTGCACTTTACTGGGTCAGTGCTGTTCAGACTGTAAGATATTATAATCACAGCGGTGTTCGTGTACCCAGATAAAAATGTTCTGCATTTATGTAAAAAAAGAAATCTACATATAACAGAACAAAACTGACAGGCTGTGGTGGACAGTGGTCTGTGGTAGACACACTATGAAGCATGTAAGGAATCCATCACTGTGACTGTGTGTGGATTCTAACATTTTATTTGAATATTGAGGTGAGGTGAGGTGAGGCCACACATGCTGCCAGGTGATGGGTAAGAGATTCTCCTCACACAGTAAAAAGCGTCCGTCAGGCATGATGTGCTGCTGCTGCAGCTTCTGCACAGCCATTAACCTGAGGTATGTGGGTGCAAAATCTGCACCGTAGCTTGAAGGATTACTGTATGTCAGAAAAAAAGAAATATTGTAAGACATACTGCTTCAGTGGAGCAGTAATGTCTGCAGTCTTGCTTGAAGTAGAACATGATGAGGAAGTTTCAGAATAGCATTAGCAATTATATCTCGTACAGCGGAGGCTGATCCAGCCAACAGCTGGTGAGAGCTGTGTCCCATTTACATACTACTTAATAAGTCTGTACAGGTTTTGTTTATGCATTGTGTTCACACTGTGAAAGTGATGCAACTAAGCGCTCAAAACAATCAGTATTCATACAAGAAAATCCTGATTAAGTGTTGTTTTTCTGTGGACTAAGCAGAAAAACTGTACACTAAACTTTTCCATGCAAAGGACACTCGAACAGTCTGTCTTTAAAATCCTACAGACAATACAACAACACATAGTGATACGTGGGTTAGCCAACTCATCGCCACTGATACCCATTCCTGTGTGCAATGGTAAATCCATACTTAATGTATGCTGCATCATAATTTCAAGTACTGCTTTGGCCAGGACTCAGAAGTTCTTCATATTTTTTGCTTTTGGATTTTTTTGTCAGCTGGGCAAGTTGTCCCGCTCATGAGGTCTTCTCAGCATCTGTGGCTGGAGGCTTTATGTTTCCATGTTGTCCGTCTGTGCACGCATCTGTCTGACCCACTCTCGCGAACAAGAAATCTTAAGAGCTCACTTGCTGCGTGTCAAATAATCTTTTTTATATACACATATTATACAGACATGGATGTAAACTGGTTGGCGAAGGCGTACAACTATGATGCTGAAATTGAATTAATGCACAGAGTGATCTTATGACATTCAGTGGTGCACAGTTTAGGTGTAAATGGAGAATAAAGAATAAATTTTAGTTGTTAGTTAGAACTAGTTAGCTGCTTTCAGGAGCAAAGCAGCTTCATAGCAGGCACAGACGAGAAAGATGAACATGCCAAACAAGATTTGGAACTGAATTATGTTATTTTAAATTACATGTTATAGCAATAAACATGAAGATAATTATTTTATTTTAGCCCTCACTTTGAAATTCAATATATATGACCTTTTTCACAGCAGCTATAATAAACACAGGTGTTAAGGTCTTGTCACATTTAGGTCTTGTCACATTTAGTAGCCAACATGCAAAATAACAGCACTCTGACTCTGTTTGACCTAAATGGAACAGAGCCTTAATTAGCAGCACTGTTAACACCTGTGTTTACGGCACTATTTCATGCCAAAATAGCTGCTTTGAAAAAGGTCTGTCAGTGTCTAGTATTGAATGGGACACGCTGAATGACGTGAGCTGTTCCTCGCATTCCAGGTGAGCCGGACTTACTGTTCAGGAACGTACCGGTCCGGACCCATGAGGCAGATCAGCTTGGTGGGAGCCGTGGACGAGGAGGTTGGAGACTATTTCCCAGAGTTCCTGGACATGCTGGAGGAGTCGCCCTTCCTCAAGGTCAGAGGAAGATTTATTTTTATCATTTTTTTTATCGACATCCTAAGGACCGTATCAGGGGAAAAGTTTGTCCTCCAGCTTCAGGTGCGATAAAGCCTTGCGTGCTGGCCCACGGTGCCACGGCACTCACAGCAGGAACAGTATGTTCCTGCCATCGTGCATCCAGAACCTGTGCACCCTCCTGTAGACCTCGGGCAAGAATCACTTAATATGCTAAACACAGTATGTTCCCCTCCAGAAGCTCATTAAGAAGTACAAGCACCACACTTTATAATAACTTAATTGCTGATGCATTGTTATTGCTGTAACATCTGTTTAATCTGTTGTACTTTTAATAAAAAAAAGAATGTAAAAACACTAAATCACATGCAATAGTTTGTCATAATATGGTAGCTTGTAATTAAAGCTAGTACAATAAGGTTTAACTGGTTATGAAACAGTCTGTTTATTTCTGATGGCTCTGTATGACCAACATAAGTTAAGGAGACCATCTGTGAAGAAAAGCTGTTTCTGCACAGTGACTCATGATGCTTTCCACCGGCTCAGATTCTCTGTTAAATTTGTGGTTGTAAAGGAGGAAACACTACCTAAAATAAGTTCCTTGTAGTAGCTTTAGGTTTTTCATCAGTTGCATCACAAACTTACAGTTCCAGGTTTCAGCCGCACACAGTAAACAACATTTTTTTTTACTAATGATTATAAGAAAATTACACATATGGGGTTAAGTGGGATCCTGCTCTCAGGTTGGATCTGGAAATGTGCTTGAATACCATGAAGCAAAAAATTCACAGCTGTGTGTGTTTGTGCGCGTTCACAGATGACCCTGCCGTGGGGAAGCCTCTCCAGTCTGAAGCTGGACTGTCGCTCTCAGAGTGACGATGGGCCGATCATGTGGGTGCGACCTGGAGAACAGATGGTTCCCACCGCCGACATGCCCAAATCGCCTTTCAAACGACGCAGGTAAAACCCCAGCTGCACGGGAAACGTGAAGAGAAAAACCCCTGATTTGTTTTGGTTGTCTGAAGGTGATATTTTGTGTTCGCGCTTTAATGACGAGATTTTTGTCTTAGTGAGATTTATGGAAACTGCGTGACAATTAAGGTGTCTCGACGGCCCATATGGTCTGACACTTTCATAGATCAAATCTAAAAATCCATATTCATGTGATAGAGAAAGTATAGTTATGTAATTATAGGCCAAATGGTTGTAATTATGAGTCTGGGCCTGATTATGATAGTGCAGACTGTAAACCTCTCCTCATCTTCCCTCTATCCCATCAAATCTTTTTTGTGCAGGTCCATGAACGAGGTAAAAAACCTACACTACCTGCCGAGGGCCAGTGAACCCAGAGAGGTTCTGTTTGAGGACCGGACTAAAGCCCACGCTGACCATGTCGGCCAGAGCTTCGACTGGCAGAGCACGGCCGCTGTGGGGGTCCTCAAGGCGGTGCACTTTGGAGAATGGTGAGGGTCTTTTGATTTGCTTTAACAAAAAAAAGTTGGTAAATAGTCATTAATGCTTGTAATGACATGATGGTACGTGACGATGGAGGAGTATTAACCTGTGTGTTTTTGCAACGTGCTGCAGGAATAATCGACCTCGGATAACCAAAGATGTTGTGTGTTTCCAAGCTGGGGACTTCAATGAAGTTGTCCAGAGTCTGCAGCTGGATCTGTACGAGCCCCCGGTGTCTCAGGTGAGAACTGGACTTTTTGGACACGATCCATTACGATCCAGGTCATATCGTCAGGTCCAAACAGAATCTGCTGTAATGTGATGTAAATGCACGATTTGTAAATTCTGCTACAGGGGGTCTCTCTTTCTCTCACATTAACACAATGGCAAAGACGCAGTTTGATGATGCCATAAATGTACTTTATGATGTCATAAAGTAGCATGGCATCATGGGAATTGTTATCTTCAGTTTTAAACCACTGATGAAAATCTGATATGGCAGAAATCATGTCTAGTTATCCTCAATGACTTTCTTCCTCACTCTCTGACGTATTCTGTTTTCCTAAAAGTTAAGGCAACTAGAAACTAGCGAGCAATGGCTAGCAGGAAAATACCATTACCATCAATAAATTATGGATTTCTTTGTGATTGATCATTGTCGGAAACATTTGGGATAACGTAAGTACGCAACTCAACAAAAATATATAACGTAAATCTAATATTTTTAGACTGTTTGAAGCAGAAATGTTACATATTATAGCTTTAAGATAACATTTTAAGCAAAAATATGTGCAGAATACATTAAAACAATCTAAAATTAGCTTAAGTATGGCTGAAAGAAATATTTGTTAGATTTTAGTAGAACATTTTAGTTTTGATCTTTTATTTCATCCCCAACAGTCCAAAACAAAGTGTGAACATTTGTTGAAAACGTCAACCAGCTTAAGATGTAGGACACATCAGAGATCAGAGACAGAACATAATATGCAATCAATAACTGTTAATCATTCATCTCTCAAAAATGACCACTTCAACATAAAGACAAACAAATACATAAAAAATAACTGGTAAGGTGCTTGTTGGTATTTTGAGTTTTGCAAGCAGCATCTCTATTGTTTTAAAATTTGTGGAGGTTTCTGACTGATTGCATTTGCAGTATGATCTGCAGTGTTAGAGGGAATGATAATGTTTACATTATTATTCAGATCTTCACTAAAAACATTTTCTTAGGTGTCTGCAGCACAACAATACTTATTTTAAAATGTACTGAAAATTGCAGTAGACCAAATTGTGTTGTCAGAATTCTGCGGCCTGCATCACACATCTTTTTGTAAGATTACTAAACAAGGTAGTATATACTGCTTGAACTATGAAATCACTGTGTATCCTCCTGCAGTGTGTCCAGTGGGTGGACGATGCCAAGCTCAACCAGCTGAGGAGGGAGGGCATCCACTACATCCGCGTGCAGCTCTGTGACGACGACATTTACTTCATCCCGAGGAACGTCATCCACCAGTTCAAGACGGTGTCCGCGGTCTGCAGCCTGGCCTGGCACATCCGCCTCAAACAATACCACCCGGAGGAGAAGGACACGGAGGAGGAGCAGCGGCCAAACGATCTCAGCCCCACCTCGGGCCGAGTCTCTTTCTCCTCCCCCGCCAGGCCCGACGCCACCGTCACGCCCTGCGTGCGTCCACAGGGGGACGGCACCCACGGCGGGGTGGCCAAGACTGAAGAACCGGAGTTCCAGAGGCCGGCGACGCCTCCCAAAGAGCCTCAGCCGGCCGCTCCGCAGCCCACCAAATCCGCTCACCTGCCCCCGACATACCAGGACACCCACCTCTCCCTGAAACCAGTGCATTCTGGATGTACGCCGTCGAAAGAGCCCAACCTTCCTAAAGGTGTCGGCCGCTCTGCAGAGTTCCCTAAATGACCTTCCAGTCTGTCTTTCTGCCCTGAGTGGGAAGAACTCACGTGAAGGATTTGTTTAAAACAGACATCTGTGTCAATCAGGAAGCCTTTCAACTTAAATTATTCACTTTTTTTAATCTTTAAATGTTCATTAAAATGTCCCCTGATGTTTTTTTTCAGCCAAAGTTGACTGTCTAAAGGGACGATATAACACATTTTTAAATTTTTTATTTGATAGCACCTAAACTGGAACTCTCTACTGTCTCATTCAAAAGGTGTGTATCAAGTAAGGAACTATTATTATAAAGCGTTTTATTTTATAAGTTGCCACAATTACTGTAGGGAATTTAAATTCATGTTCAAGGCTCAGCTGTGTCTTTTTTTTTTTTTTTTTTGGAAGAATGATTTTATGGAAGAAGGAGGTCTGTGGCAGTTTCACAAGTGCTGGTGGACTGATTGTTTACATACTTCATATATGTGATTATTCTGGAGGCATGATACGGACTTTGCACTGTCTAATTCATTTCAGTGACAGAAGCATTTAGACTAACTTTATCCACAAGATACAGTCGACTCAGTTTCATAGATCGAGGACATTGTCAGTTGTCTGCAAAACTGGGCTTTTGCCAATTTGAATCAGAAGCTCGGCTCTTGTTGGACTTACAGCACATATTTCCTGGACTGGTCACGGCCGGTAAACACATGGCTACTAGGATCATTAAAATGCGTGGAAGCCCATTTCTGCCAATGTGATGGGGGGGGGGGGGAGTTTTGACAACTTCAATTCCAAAAAAGTTGGGATATCTTGTAAAATGTTAATAAGAACAGAATGCAACGATTTGCAAACCCTTTTTGACTTAAATTCAGTTGAGTACAGTACAAAGGCGAGATACTTAACATTCAGACTGATAAACTTTACTGTTTTTTGTAAATTGATGCCAGCGACACGCTCCAAAAAAGTTGGGACGTGCAACAAAAAGGCGGAGAGAGTCGTTGACTGCTCAAAAAAACACCTGTTTGGAACAGGAAATGATGTTTCTGAATGTGCAGTGGCAAGGACTTTGGGGATTTTATCATCTACAATTCATAATGTCATTAAAAGAATCAGAGAATCCAGAGAAATCTGTGTGTGTGTGGGGCAAAGCTGAAAACCAACATTGAATCCCTGTGACCTTTGACCCCTCAGGCAGCGCTGCATTAAAAAAATAATTAACTTACCGTGCAGTAATGATTCTGTGTCAAATTAATGACAAGCTACTTTGAGAAAAGTTCTCATTATTTTGAGATTCTAAGTGATTGTTATGAGATATCGTCATGTTGGTGGAAATGGGCTCCCACAATAATGAGCAGAAAAAAAGAAAAGTTTATTTTAAACTGAAGAAGAAACATTTTCCTTTGGTTTGAGACTTGGGGGTGAACATTAACATTAAATTAAACTACAAGCACGTAAAACATTTTGTCAGCTTTATAAGTTGCAGTTTGTGCAATTCTTTATTTAAATGGCCTTTTATACAGTGCCCTTTTTCTTACTGTTGATACTGTTTTTGATATTTTATTTATTTTCTTAAGATCGAGCTTAACATATGAACACAGGTTTATAGCCAGTGATGAATATTTAAGATTATTATCTAATTATAGGAGCGCCTCTCAATGATGAAGGAATTACAGCTATTGCATTTAGCAATAATTGTCTAAATCTTTTCTTCAGGTGTGGAGTTTGTCTTCAGTTTTGGTATGTAAATATTATGTTACTGTTGTAGCTGGGAATATGTGAATGCTGTCCGTGCACTCTTTTTTCATTTGATTTAAATTCATACTCACCTTTAGTTTTAGCTGGTAATGTCACTGGGTTGATGAAGGCACCGTTGTGGAGGGTTCCTGTGTGGTGTGTCCCCTTTTCTGAGTGAAAAAGTGTGGATTTATACTGCGATTACATGTAGTTTTTTTTCTCATATAACAATGTGGCCTCCTACAAAATTACCCAGACTGAATTGTGCATTTCACATTTCTTTCAATATGATCTGTCTTCTAAAATTTCTTAACCACAGTCACATAAAGTTTCTGATCAGAGCACGAGATTCACCCGAACCTCACAGAGGCCTTCATTCTTCTACACGCGGTCTTCTGTAACTGAAGTGATGATGTGAAACTGCCTTTGCTCTACCACTGACTACGTCTTAGTGCCTTGTACTGTATTCGTTAAGCCTCATTTAAAACTGTGAGGTTTACTGCTGGTGAGAAGGAGGGTGAAACGGGGAGCGGCCAAGCAGCCATCGTGCATCGTTTTTTGTTCTTATTTATGAAATATGTTGCTTTTTGATTTCTACACCTGCATGTCACCCAGGGGCAAACAATTACTACATCACAGTGTCATTGGAAATTATGCTTTTCATCCTATTCAGGAAGCAGGATGGTTATTTTCTGTTTGTCAGAGATACGGCTGTCATAGGGTCTTGACTTAGCTCAATGTAGAAATAAACCGACAGTTAACGATACTGTCACATCAGCCTTTTGTCATACTTGTTGTGATGCGCTGTGTTTTAGCACCAATGATTGCTGTTGTTAATGTTTGTACTGAGATGTTTTCGATACTTTTTGTCAGTTTCCTGAGTGATTAAGTTAGAGACAGTAGAGATCAGGTACCAATATCATTCAGTCTTGTTGAGTAGAATAAGAAAACACAATGAGAATGCATAGACTTTCTATATTTTTTAATAAATAATTTTGTGTGTAACCAGTGTATGTAACACAGTTTAACTGTACAGTTACATAAGATGCATATTCAATGTGCACCACATTATCTGTACCTTTAATATATCCTTTTCAAGATGTTGCTGATGCTTCTAAAATCATTTAAAAACTACAGATGGATGTGTGAATCATGGCACCGAAACAAAACCGACAGAGACTGGGTTGCACCAACAAAGATGAGCAAAACTTGGTTTAAAATGAGATCCACAGATTAAATATTAATGGGAGATCTGTTGCACAATTTAAAAACTAACTGTGGCTTGCTTACCCAAATAAAAATAAATGAATTAATAAATTTGAGGGCTGTCAGGACCCACTCAGTATAAAAGATGGGGGAAACCTTTTATCCTTTGGCTGCTCAGAAGAATTACTTAGATTGTTTTCCAGCTAACTAAAAGGTTTGCTAAAAAAAACCCCCAAAACATTTCATTGTTTGCTTGCTTGTTAAAAGTTAAAATGTTAATTGTTTTCTAGCTGAAAAGTTAACATAATGTTACATTGTTTTTAGCTAGCTGAAAAGTTTGTGAGTCTACTTTTGTCTACTTGAGTTTAAAGTTTTGGTGCAACATAAATGCATTTAATCAAGTTTTAGAGTAAAAACTAAATTAAGGTTCAAATTAAATCTTCCTTAAATTAAAGCTAGTCAAAAGTTCAGCATCATTCAACACAAAACATCATGTAATCATGTTTAAGAATTCATCTTTGTTGGTGCAACACAAGTGACACACAGTACACTGAATGATGTGAAGTCTATTGTCTTTATAACAGAAAAAGTGAGGCAATGTTTTACCCGTTTTCTTATTTCATGCCAAAAGCACAAAGGCACACGCGTACAAAACTAAATATATTCCTCACACACAAAGTTTGACAGAGTTGCTTTGAGATTTCTTTGAGCAAAAAAAAGTGTGAAACTTCTCTCTGCAGACTGCTCACTTCCTCAGACCAGCCGTTCTAGAGACTGAGTTTGTGTTTAAACATTCAAGTCGCCGAGTCCTCATCGATTGGCTGCCCGCGTTGTTCAACGAGGCACTGATCAATATGTTAACATACAGTACAAAATGCATCAGAGCTGGAAACGAGGCTCTTCCTGTTCTCTGCTGAGGGTGTGACTGTGCTGCGTGAGACAAAGAGAAACAGCCTTCGGTGTTTTTCAGGTCCACTGTAATCGATCTTCCACAGAATCTTAAAGGGATACTCGTATCCTGATCACAGAGGGAATCAAACCCACGTCTCTGGGTAACTCCTGGGGCCTTTTGGCTTTCCAAAACGGTTCCCAAAGCCTGTGGAAGATGAATATGGTGTCATAAAATTTGTGCGTAATATTTTCTGATATAATAATATTGTATTGAAGCAGGCTTACCAAATTTGAACACTGAAGATGCGGCTCCATATGATGGAGGTGGTGTTGCAGGTTGAGTAGGAGGTGGAGGAGGAGCAATTTTAGCTGAGAATATAATTTTTAGACGTGTTAGTTGTATTTTTCTTACAGACACCAGCGCGTTTATTGAACTTAAAGGGACAGTTCACCCCAGAATCAAAAAATGCATTTATTTTCTCTGATCTGTCGTGCTATTCAGCCGTCTTTATATTTCTGGTGTGAGTTGCAGAGTTTTGGAGATATCAGCTGTAGAGATGTCTGCTTTCTCTCCAGTATAATGGAGCTAAATTGGACTCAGCTTGCGCCAAAAAAATGCATTAGAAAAACTCAATAACAAGGTCTCTTTACAGAAATCCTGACCTGGTTACTCAAGGTAATCCACAGACCTTGGTGCGAGCAGTTTGACAAAAGAACTATATTCTTTCTGTAGTAGAATCTACAGGAACTACTTACTACTAGAAAAGTACATGCATTCTGTACCCAAGTAGAGGTACAGAAAGTTCTCGAAGAAAGTAGAAGTACTGATCAACTTCTGTACCGCAATAAAAGTGAAAAAGTACAGGCCATTAAATGTACTCAAAGTATGAAAGTAAAAAGTCGTCCTCTGAAGGACATTTCTACTGTCTCTTTCTGTGCGAATCTGACTGAACCTCATCTTTTCTCCAGTCTCCCTCGCTGTCTTGTTCCTGTTGTTACACTCTCGTGTAGATTTGTCGTTATGTCTTTTTGTTTTTTTTACAGCCTTTTTGTTTTGTACGTCTCTCACATCATCTTCATCTTTTTGTGTTTTATGTGATTTTTGCCTTGTTACATTTTTTACATCAATTTATCTTAAAGTGTTTTTTGTTGTTACGTCATTATCATTGTCATGTTTTTTACACCTTTTTTTCACGCAAAATGAAATTCATCAAACGTATTAAAATTAAAGTAATTAGCCTGTTTTGACAATGTAAGGAGTAGAAAGTACAGATATATGTGTTAAAATATAGGGAGTAAAAGTTAAATGTCCAGTAATTAAGTATTTTTACACTTGGTTACTTCCAATCTCTGCTGGAAGGAAAGTAGTTCCTACATGAAACTGTTGACAACAAGGTCTGTGGATTATTTTCAGAAAGAGGGTCATGATTTTTGAAAAGAAACAGCAGCACGAGCCGAGTGCCAATTAGTCCCATTATGCTGGAGAGAAGGCAGACATCTCTGCAGCTGATATCTCCAAAGATCTCTCTATTACAATAAGTATTTCTGATTTTTGGGGTGGACTGTCCCTTTAAATTTATTACCGTCACTTACCTTTTTTGTGTCTGAAAAACTTCAAACTCTGGACAAAGGAAACAAAAAAGAAAAACAGACTTAAACAGATTTGATTTTCAAATTATTTCACCTTTATTTGTGCGTAGCTGTTGTATTACCTTTGTTCTAGACATGCCCTTGTCGTTGCTTTTGTCTGATTTGTTTCCTGATGCTTCGCTGTTCAGAGAAGGCCTGCGGTTCACATCATGCAGTCCCACTTGTGCTGATAAACACAGAAACAAATAGGAAATTCAACAATTTGCTTTTGAAACTGCCCTCATGACGACCATTTTCTAACTCGCTTTGTTTTATACATCGAGGCTGTTATTATTGTTGTTAAGAATCGCCACAGTCACACATGTGTGATGTGCATTTGAAACTTTTTTTTATATGACACAGTCTTGTACGCGTCTAATAATAATGTGTGAAAGAGGCCAGTGTGTAGCGTGCAGCCCCTTTAATGTCTGAAACTACTCACCACTTCCTCCTTCAGCCACGACCACAGGAGGTGAAGTGAGCTGCTGAGCTGCAGTGAGGGGCTCTGCAGGAGAAACACACACAAAAAACATTAAGATAAAGTAGCCCTCACACGGGAACAAACTTTAGGATTAATCATGAAAAAGACTGCAACAAATCTGCTTTTTTAAAATCAAGCATTGCTGTCTTGCTTTGGTAAAGGATGTCTCCCAGTGGTGGAGATCGGTACTTCTAAATCTCATTTTAACCTGCGTGTTTGTACTCAAACGCAGTGCAGCCTTGCAGAAGGTGATAGACAGGTGGATTACAATCAACAGAAAATTATTTGGTCACTGAACTAAACTGATACATTAAAGTGCTTCCAACAAATCCAAGGAGAAGACCAAAACATACAATGAATTAGGGCTGCACAATTAATCGCAATATTATCAAAACAGCAACACGGCAAAGTCACAGAACCCTGTGTTTGTTTGATAAAGGAAAACTGTCTGACAAAACAGCAGTACTGCAGAGACACCCTGAACAAAACATCTTCAGCTCTCTAGATGAAATGTTTGTTTGGTAAAGACCCCAAAAAACATTAACATCACAACTTTTTTTTCAATGAAAATGAAAACTGTGATGCAAAAATTACCTTAACAACTAAACATATTGAATATCGCAATTGCAATTTCATTCAAACTATTCACAACATGACTTTTTTATCATATCGTGCAGCCCTGCAATGAACTGATCCTAACAATGTAGATTAAGCCTGATATATTTAATCGCTCTGTTGTCTAAAAGCTATAAAAACACAGGATTAAGCCACAGAATTGCACTGATATTGAGTCAAGAACACCTCAACACTCCTGCCACTCACTAACAAAACAAATCTGTGACTGAAAATAGTCCATAACAAATGCAAATACTGAGTAACATTTGATAAAAACTACTGCACAATGCCCAGCTGTTTTAGGAAATAATAAAAAAAAATGAAAGTTTATAACGAATGATGATTAAGAGCAAATACGTGGCAGTTGCACCTGCAAAAATGAGTACTGCATTCCAAAGAGCAAGTTGGAGCCGTAGATCAGATTTTAAATAGGTTCAAATCTATTTAATATAGGATCTATTGTTGAAGCGAGTTGTTTCCCCTGCACCCTCCTACCCAGACTCAATGATCAGCTGTTTATAGGTGTTTGTTGTCTTTCAATGTAAAGTTAAGCCCGTTATTCTGAAAACTGCTCTGATAATAACACAGTCTGGAGTTCATGCAGGACTTTTACTTGTAGCAGATCAAAGTAAGGTTGCAAAGTTTGTGCACTTTAAGTTTCATTTAAACAATTCTAGCGGCACATTAGTTACGTGAATCATTACTTCATGATGCACAAATAATGTAAACAAACAATAATAATGATAATAAAACAATAAGGCTTTCGCTTGATACAGCTGCTGTTGTCCGCCTGTCCCTATTCGTGCTGATTTAACAACGTAACGCCAATAAATCAATTACTGATTAGTCACTAACTTCCCTATTATACAGTATGATAAAAGCACTTATACTTCCACCACCTGGGTCTGTTTTGAAGCCTTAGAGGGATAATCTGCAACAATGATGTTTAGACTCATAAACATAATCCCTTTCAATCATCACTTATGACCCACTAGAAGTGTTTGGTGGTGACTGTGTCTGTAGAAAACCTCCTCCTCTGCCTGTGTTTCCTCATTTTTTCTCAGTTTTTCATCTTGCTGACCCATGATGTGTTCACGAACAGCTCGGACGAAAGCTACTGACTCCTCCTTTAAATCAAGACAAATGAACGAGCTTAAGCTCAGTGCCTCAGTGAAATATGAAGAGACAGACAAGCATGTTGTTGGTTTTGGTCTTTTCATGGAATTTATAATAGAAATGAGGAACAGAGAATACTGATATCATTTTCCTTTCATAGCCAGGTCAAGTAAAATGAAAGTAGAAGAGGACGTTGGCTTCATTCAAGAGAAAACAAAAGCTTACCTAGTCTTGAACTTTTAGCTCGAACACTCTGGGGCGAACAATTGACAACAAAAATGTTAATATATAAACAAATGGAAACTTATGTTAATAAGTGAATGGAAATGCAGCAAAGGGGAGCATAAGAAGAATATGAGTCAGTGAGTTTCTGTAATCCCCCTGTCTTTGACGTATTTGACAGTCATTACCTTGCTCCTGTTCATAACAACATCGAGAAATTTCTTTGGCTGAGCGGTGCCGTCCCACTCAGACGACACGCCGACCCTCGGTGAGGTCGGTGTTGTTTCCGGGAGCCGTGGGTACAGGGCAGTTTTCTCGTGAGCTGTTGGAAAAGAGCGCTTTGTTTAGACAACAAGCTCTGCTGCACGAGCTAAAGCATGTGTTGTAAAAGGAGGTAATAATAGACTCACTCTCCTCTGTGGTGAGGATGAAGGACTCCGGGGTTCTGTCAGGAAGGGGAGGAGTCAGGCGCTCCTCAGCTGCACAGCCAAACATGACATCATTTCACATGTTTGTACAAATTCTCTTGAAGTGACATGGGCAGATATATTTGGATAAGGCGGATAATCTTAAAGTAAATGAGCTCACTTTGAGGAAGAGGTGGAGGAGTCAGTGGGTTCAGAGGTGGACAGTAAGAGTGGCGGTGTGAAGTTATATCTGATGCAGGATCAGGATGTGTCACTGCTACTAGAGATATCACAAGAAGGAGAACAGAAGAACAGTAGAAAATACTTAATTGTCTACCCTTTGCATGCAAAAGGCACAAAGTTAACTTTGCTTATATGTGCAGAAAAAGAGCTATTAAAGAGTCACTTCACCCCAAAATTGCCCGTAGAGATGCCTGCCTTCTCTCAAATGTAACAGAACTAAATGGCACTTGGCTTGTGGTAATTGCAAAAAATGCAATTTATATTTTTTTTCTGCAGTAGAATCTACCAGAACTACTTTCTCTCTACTAGAAAAAGTAGAGTGAAGGCAGACATCTCTACAGTCAATAATTAACCTGTGCATGCAGGCTACATATTAGCTCTGAACATTGTGTTAATATAAAAATCTTACCTGTAAAGACCATTTTTGTTTTCAGACTCTACAAGAAAGAGAGATGCAGTGTTGTTACATAACTACATAAATTTCTAATGCTCTGCAGTGTGTTTATACAGGCTGATCGTGATTCTGTAAATTTCTAGTTAGTTACAGTAAAGAGTAAAAAGAGCGTCCATACCATAAATACAATTAAAAAGGGAAAAAAATGTACATATAATAGCAATTAAAAGGGGATCATTAGATAAATAATACAAAGGAGATATAATATAATCAATGAAATAAAAACTCAATGCCAGTGACTTCAGAAAACTGTGGACCAGAAACCTGCCAGCAGAGTTCAGCTGTGAGCTCAAGACATCTTTCCCAGTGGGAGTGATGAGACTTCTAGTTCAGATTTAAGTCCATTAAGTGCAAATTTTAGAAAAGAAAAGTTTTTAACCTGGACTTAAAAGTTGCCATATTAAGGGGCACATCTAGGTCGCCTGGCAGTTTATTTCAGGCACAGGGCTGCACAACAAAATTATATGAGTAGAATAGGATAAAATATGCAACAAAATAAAATAAAACAATATATACAGTTATTTACATACATACCTTTACACATATACACCCGGGAAATAAATTTTTGTAGTGCAGGTTTCCACTGCAGTTTATGGTTGAGGTGACATTTGTTTTCATCTTCGACAGATGCTGACTTCATTTTGCGCACAAATAATGTGAATATACATATTTCATCTTTCAAACTTGCAGGAAGTCACCAAAGTTATTATAGTTTTGCATTCTATGTTAGCTTTCATTTTCATTTCTACTTTGGTTTAGTTTAAGTTAGTTTTTATTTATTAAATGCTTAGTTTTAGTTTAGTTTTTATTGGTTTCACTATTAGTTTTAGTGGGTTTTTTTATTATAATATGGGCGTATGTGTCATGAGAAAAATTTAAGAAGTTCATAACAGGTACGACAACAAACACAACACGTTGTGAAGGCTGTTGACTCACAGACACAAACACCTCGTTGTGGTTGCTGTATTGACAAATATGACCAAACTCACAAATTCAGAGTTTATTATTACAGACTCAAGGTCCAGATTAAAAAAAACAACAAAAAAAAAAAAAAACAAGACATAACATATGTTAAATTACAAAACGAGAAGCACACAGCTGTGATTAGTTACTGTGCAGTGCTAAATCTTATGTTTGACAACTGCAAGATTATTTCATTCTCAGAGTCATTTAGCAGGAATATAAATTAGTGCATGAGATTTCTTAAGACTGTTTGAAAAGTATTTACTCCTGCAGACACGAACATGTCACTTTGTCTTTTGAGTTTTATTCTTATTGCATCATTATACAAGACCTGAAGTCTCTGAAAGCTCGCTTTTTTGTAGTCTGACCAGAAATGAGCTGTACAATGTGGTGCACAATGTGCTGTGAACGGATTCATCTTCACTCCATCTGAACTCAGACTAAACTGACAAGAGACATTGTTTGTATGTGATGATGATATTTATAGGAGATGCTGCGAGATTAATGCACAAATAAAAACTAAAACTAAAGACATCCTGTATATTTATTTTATTTCAGTTTCGTAAGTGCACATATCATTTCAGTTAGTTTTCATCTATTTTTTTTATTTTTATTTCAGTGAGCTAAAATGTTTTAACGCCTAGTTTTAGTTCACTATAATCGGTTTGACACATATCAGCCAGTGCAGAGACTTTTTTTTCTTACCTTACTCCTCGTCCAGGGTTTCGCCTCCTTCTGGGATGCAGAGGCAGCTGGTCTGAAGTCACCGGACCATTCTGAAGACACTCCTACTCTGTCCATGTTCACGGCCGGCGTGACCTCTAACTTCTGCTCCACAGGAGCTGAAAGGTAAACAAGAATGATCACTTTCATTATTACTTTTTTAATAAAATATACTTATTTACAATTCTTTTAGGTTCATTTTTTTTTAAAGGAGATTATGATTCAGATTGAGTCACCTTGATCGACAGCCAGCTCAAATGATTCGGGGGTTCTCTCTGGAAGTGGGGGGACAGGTGAGGGGGGGCTGCCTGGAAATATGTAAATAAATGTCAGAGTTTGTTATGGGTATTACGCTCACTGTTGCCATGTCAACATCAATGAGTCACCAATACTTTGACAAAAATGATTGCGTTCATTTAGGAACATTAAAAAAAAAATTCAGTATTAATCATCTTCAGAAATGTGGCACTTATAGAAAACCATAACTGAGCATTTAAAGGGATAGTTCACCCAAAAATGAGTCATTATCTAAAACAAACAACAAAAAACAGCGTTGCAGTTTCCCAAACAATTGAAGTAAATAGTGACCAGTTTTCAAAAGTAAAAGAAAAGAAACAAACAAAAAAAAAACAACAACAAAAAATGCGTCACTTACACCATGTTTTTAGCCTAAATCTTCTGTAGATCCTTTTCTTGCACCGTCTGAACTGTGTGTGTGGTGCGACGGTGTGCAAACGACAAGTCAGGACTTTAGATTGTTTTTTCTGTTTGGTCACAAAACTGGTCACTTAACATGTTTGGGAGATTCCTGTGAAACTACAGCAGCGTTTTGTGGACTGAAGAACTAAACCCGACCTTCAGTCAGCATGAGGGTGAGTAGATTATGACTGAATTTTCATTTTTGGGCGAACTACCCCTTTAAGAGTTTTAGACATTTACCACTTGTATTTGCTCACCTCTGAGCTCCCTGACAGCCTCAGCAGCAGCATTGGGTGGAATGATAACCATTAATTTTTCACAGGCATCAGAGTGCTCTGAATGACAAAATAATGTTATTTAACACAAATATCCTCTAAAGTCCGGGACATATTATCAGCACATAGTGAGATAAATGTAAGAGGGAAGCCATTTGTGCTCGCTTCAATGTACACAATACAAAACAATTCATACAACAAACCAAAGGAACTCACATGGGAGAAGTTGGCCTTCAGAGCTGTCTACCAAAAAGCCTCTAGGTTAGAGATGTCTATTTCAGCCTGAACCATGATATTTTCCTAAACTTAGCAAACCTAACCAAACAGCTACAGAAACCTGAAAATACACTCAACAAAAATATGTGCAACGCTTCTGTTTTTGTTCCCATTTTCCATGAGTTCAAGTAAAAGATCTGCGACTTCTTTTGTGCACACATAAGGTTTATTTCTCTATTACTCTCTCTGATTTACTTTATTAAGTGATGACCTGTCCTGCTCTGCCTCTGATTGGCTCACACTCATTGCCTTCGCTGGTCGGGTTGGTTAGTTTTAAACATGAAGACTGAGTGGTTAGGGTTAAGGTTTCTCACCCTAACCCTAACCAATCCGGGTGAGCCAATCAGAGGCAGAGTCAGGCAGGTCATGACAACGCGTAATAAATAAAAACTGCACATTTTGGAGTGACACACCTCTGCAATAATCCTGCTGTTTAATCAGCATGCATGATCTTGGTAAAGAAGTGCTCGCTAACACAGATTTTAACAAGATGTCAGAGAAATAAACCTTTTGTGTGCATATAAAAAGTCTCAGATCTTTCACTTCTCTTCATGAAAAGTGAGAGCAAAAACAAAAGTGTCTCTTGTTGAGCGTAGTTAAAGAGAAACTCAAGGTAATAAGTCAACTAAGTCTAAAAATAATGCATCACCAATAAGCTTCATATGAGAGTCAAACTCGTGTCTCTTGGCAGGAAGTCCTGATCTTTTATCCACCACAACCTGCTTCTAAGCGGACTTGCTGTTTATACTATGTCACCTGACTTCCTAAAGTTTTTCTGGCAGAAAGCCCTGAAGGCTAACTTCTCCCATGTGCCTAAAAAATTGAAGAATATGTCAAAGCTTATGGTTTATATTCCAGACTTTTATCTACACCGAGAGCACCAACCTGGATCCGCAGCCAGAACATAGGATTCAGGGGTTCGTTGAGGTAGGGGAGGAGGCGCCTCCTCATCTGTATTAACTTCAACATTACCTACAAAATGCACATCAGTTAATTGAAATATCTACAAAATCGAATCCTTCTACCCTGCCAAGTCTAACATGTGCACAGATGATCGTTTACCTGAGGCAGGAGAGTTCAGCTCCAGAGTTTGGTCATTCAGACACAGCGAGGGCGCGCTGAAGACGGAGTTAACTCCCAACTGTTTGGGGTCATTAGTAGAGTCCACTGGTACCTCCACTGAGGAAGGGGAGCTCATTGGAGTGTCAAAGTAGGGGTCTTCCACCATCGAACAAAGGACCGCTGCCACAGCTGGTGACGGTGGAGGGTTCAGTGATGGTACGTCGTCGCTCTCCTGTACCCTGTCCTCCACTGCAGGGGCTCCCTGGCTCGTACGCACCAGCGTGGGCGAGGTCCTGGGTCCCTCCTGGGTGGTCACCAGAGCCTCAGGAGGGGTCCGGAGTAGGTAGCGTTGCTGCTGGTCCCTCTGCGTGTCGTTCGTGGCTCTGAAGGCGTGTAGATTTCCTGAGGCAGGAGGCGGTTGAGCGTGGCGCTGAGCTAAAACATCCCTCTCCTCATCCAGCAGGTGCTGGAACTGTGGCAGCAAATCCACATCATCGCTCATGTCGATGAGCTCGTCTTCGGTGTCGACCAGGGGAGCGGACGGGACCACCATCACCTGGACAGGTTAACGAGGAATTGTGAGTCACAGCAGCTTTTGTTATTGTTAAAAGTTATCATAGCTGATGAAAGACAATCACAATTACATTCTGACTGAAAGAATAAACTGACAGTTTTTTGTTAGTATTTCCTGTTTGAGAAGAAGAAAATGAAAATGCTGTCTGATGGCAAAGTGGTGAAAACATTCTAAATATAACGCACACTTAAACTGATAACCCCCCCAGTGGTTAGCAGGTCTTTGCTCAGTTTCCGTGCTGGTGCCCCTTCCTGCCTCTCCACACTAGAGGCATCTAGTGGAGGTAATACACTGACTATTGACAAGTACCTCATACAGCCTCACTTCTAATGATCCAAACTATCCCTTCAAACTCAATAAATGTGAAACACTTATTTTAAAAATGGTATTATTAATGCTTATGCAGTCTTATTAACACATCTTGATGTTAATAAGCATCTTATATTAACTTATTACAGGTGTCTTTGATATAAAGTTTCATCTTAAGCTGTCATGCATAACTTCTATTTAGCATCAAGTAATGCTCTGCCCTTACTTACACAACCTTCATAGTTCATTTTTGAATCACGCAACCTATTTGATTATTTTCCACTCAGATCATGTGACTGCGTTCTATATCAATGTAACAGAAACCACAGGAAAGCCAGCCACAGCTGCTGTTTCTGCTTTGCTGCTTGTGATGGTTAAGTTGTTATTTGATGTTGGTGGAGCGCAAGTTTATATATTTCCATTGTCTCTGTGCACTCTGGCTCTACACATACCGGAGTGTTTCTGGTCGCTCACCTCATTTCTGCGGCTCTGTGCCTCCATGGCCTGCAGGTATCTCTCAAAGAGCAACCTGATGGTTCTGTAGACCAGCTCATACTGTTCCTGAGGTTAAACGACAAAAACCTGCTCTGTTAGGCGACAAAGCCCTGGGGGCACGATGCATGAAACACAAATCATCAAAACATCTTTCATAGAGAGAAGCAGCTGACATGTGGAAGTGCCTGAAATGTAGTTCTGCTTGTTGGGAGGATTTGACAAGTGTAATGCTTTGTTAAAAGAAACAGTAACTACCTTGGTTTGAACCAGCGAAGGCCTCTGGGTTCTCATATTTTGAACCAAGTCGAAGATACTGAAATCTGGAGTGATCATCTACAAATAAGCAGACACATCAGCACAAAGCAGATAAAATCTTTACTGTTGATTTAATATAATTTCAGATAGATATCTCACCTGTTTCTTCAGGAGGTTCCAAGTATAATCAATCACACACAGGGCTCCTGTTCTACCACAGCCGGCACTGCAAACACAGCAGCAAATACTCAGTTTAGGGCTGTTTCAATATGATTAGTCAAATAATTATTTGTTATAGAGGAGCTGAAGAAGACATAAGCAATGGTGGTATCTGCAAACAAACATTGTATCATGATTATCTTGACTTTCTCGTACTTGCATTGCTCGAACCGCACCCATCCAGTACTCCAAGCAAGTGTTAACAAATGCCAAGAGTCATTACTTAGTTCCTAATTTAACCAGCTTTAAAAGTCTTATCTTGAAAAATCTGATAAGAAAGAAGGAAAGAAGGGAAGACAGACAGAAAGAAAAATGTTTAAGGCTTTGACTCAAAGCCTGACAGTCTACTGCATGGGTTTTTGTTTTAGTGAATTTGCTCATTCATAATATCACATGATTATCCTCTATACACTGCCCATTGATTACAGTATAGTGTCATCATTAATCCACAAGGGATGGACGCAATAACATGACCTTCTGTACAAGCAAACTCTACTAGATCTGCACAGAGACGCTATTATTTATATCTGTGTTTGTTCAACCAACAAAATGATCTGTTTCTGTATCTAAATTCAGATACAGAATCAGGCAGATGTTTTATTTTCTAACCTAATGTTTAATTGGCAGTGGAATAATTGTGCATTAAAAGCATCAAAATGATTTAATGTTGACGATATGTAGTAACTGTGCATCCAAAAATAAGGTCTGCAGTCTAAATAGTGAGCTAAGGAAGGTTTCCTGCAGTTAGAATGTTATAATGTTGTAAGTTATAATGAGTCCCACGCTACAAGTTGATCAGCTGTTTATAACTGTCAGGTGTCTTTCAATGTAAGCCTGTTATCATGAATACACACTGGAGTTGGAGTTTAGTGGCCATCTGTCTCACCGCCTGCCAGACTCCATTAACATATTGTTGAATTTAACTGTTATAAACAGCTAAGAGATTTATTAATGTTTTTATGACTCATAAACAGACACTTACTCATTCAGCAAACATTCTGCATTAATTTTAACCACAAGTAACGTGAAAAAGGCAAACAGTTACTCCAACCCAGAACAGAAAAAGGAGAATAGCACAGCAGCAGCATTGATGTCAGAAAAGCAAGAAATTCAGTCTAACATGCTTCCTTAATCTCTAATGACACATCACAGTCAATTTATGATAAATTACAGTGAAGATATTACAGATTACTCCTTTAACAATGAAACATATTTCCACATCCTCACACTGTGGTTTTGATCTGTCTCTCTCGTTTTATTTTTAGCTACGCTAAGTTTTATGAACTGTCTGAGGCCCGGTACCAAATCCCCTTTAACCGAGGGAACTGAAAAATCAGAAAATAAAAAAAAATGAAACCCTACTGTTTTATAAATCAAAAGATTAAGTTTTGCATTGGAAATATAAACTCCACAGTACAGATATCCAAGTATATAAAAATATCCTTCAGTTGAAGGGAATTATTTTGGCGATTAAGGTAGATGAAACCTTTTTAAACTGTCTATGAACTGGCCTTCTCTGAATAATAATGAGCAGAAGTATCAGTTTCCATCATGTTATTTGTGCTTTGCTGAATAATGTATTCAGATTCAGGTGCATCCAGAGTCACGGCGCCAGTGAAGCTTTTTATCTGTGTCAGACAGGAGTTGATTCAGCTCTTTGGTAATTCTTATGTAAGCTGTTACTGGTAGTGTTGTATTGTGTGCTGAGAGGTTTGAGATACTGTCCTCTTTTCCTGTGAGTGTTGAGGAAAATTTTGCGGTGAAAAGTCTTTGACTGCGCGTCTTTTTTTCAGCAGCTGTCTAGTAGTGATATCACTCTGAAGTTTGGTGACTGACTGACTGACTGACTGACTGCTGTGTAGGCTGGATCTGCCACTGACTCAGTATTCCACCTCTGACACATCATTCTGATGAAGGTGTAGGCAAGTTGTGGCATGCCTTCATGTCACATTTTTCCATATTACTTAATAGTTACTTGATAGATACGAGGGAAATAGTAAGTTAGTCATAAAAACATAAAGGCTGTGGGTGTCTCTGCAAAGGCAGGCATTTTAAGGTCCCAGCAGTCATAAAAGTTGTTATATTGTGTTTGATTAAAACATACAGTGTTGTGAAGCATCGTGACATAACCACTGATCACTTTTATTCATGTCCCACAGCTGTGGTCTCAATGTTGGGATACATAAAATGAGTTTTTTGCTCAATACAAATATTACTTTACACCATTTTTAAACTGATCATGTATATAATTTTTCATCTAAAATGTGCCTGTCCCACACTTCTATGTCACAACATCAATATTCTTTTCAAATAACACATATTTATGTGGAAAAAGTCAAAATAACTGTCTGATTTCTTTGCAAGTAATCAGCCAAATCAGTCTTTTTGCGTCATCCATATTTGCAGAATCAATTTCTATTTTTATCTTACTAAGCAAAGTATTGCATAGTTACCAGTCAAAACAAAAATTTCCTTTGTTGCTGAGTTGCACATTGACCAAATCCTTCCTCCTTTCAAGGAACTAAACTACATCTAGTAGAGCTGCAATGATTAATTAATCATTAAATTAATCTCCAGCTATTTTTTCTATTCATCATTCTGAATTCATCTTCTCAAATGAGAATAGTTCACGGTTTCTTTACTCCTCTACTACAGTGAACTGAATGGCTTTGAGTTGTGGACAGAACAAGACGCTTGAGGACGTCGGATTGGGCTCTGGGAAACGGTGATCAACATTTTTCAGCGTTCTCTGACATTTTATGGACCAAACAACTAATCAACAAATCAAGAAAATAGTCAACAGGTCAATCAACGATGAAAATAATCATTATTTGCAGCTCTACTGTCTAGCAGTAAATACTTGATGTATATGTAAACCCAAAAATCCAGTTAAACTGTTTTGCATCTTTTGTGTCTAAGCCCACCACACCTCAGCTGAACTGAGTTCAACTTTTTTTTAACTGTGTGAGTTTCAGTAAAGCAGTTGATGAGCTAAAGTGTAAGTGTTGGAAAAACTGAGGGGAAATGCCCCCACACACACACACACTTTAAAACCTGGTGGGTCGTTGGCTACCCGCCTACATACGTTTCCTGTCTCAAAGAAAAGGGAGGAAGCACCTACAGTAACCTTTTGAGGCCCAAAGTAGAGGACATACACATGCTGCCCACAGGTAATGCATACTGTACCCATGACAACAACTCAATCAAAACCAAAAGTGTGGTTCTCCAGTGTAATCACTGCCTGCCTGAAAGTTTTCACACATCAATATGAGACACAAGAGACACGAGTACCTGCTGCTGTGCCACCAGACATCAGAACAGGTTCTTCCTTCAGGCTTCAGCACTCCAACATGCAAAATTGATTTCATTTATATTTATGACTTATTATTTATTGAACCAATCTGCTGCATATAATTTAATCCTTTGCAGTATTTCTATGGTTGAAAACTGTGGTCCAGTGTGCTTTTGTAAATTTAGGTTATATAATGCTTTTTTATCTCTGAACCTGTTTTGGATCCTTTAAATTCTGTCCTTCATTGATTCATTCATTCCCTTTTGTCCTCATTTAATTTAAAATAATTGTTCATCATCTGAGTTGTATTACTCTTTAAGTGGTCCAACAATTTACACAGTTGAGGTCGATGGGCACTGAAGATAAATAAAGCTGTTTGTTGTCCGCATAGCTATTTAATTTCACACTAAGGCTGCACAATATGGTAAAGAAGTCATATTGTGATTATTTTGACTGAAACTGTGGTTGTGATGTGTGACTTGATTAATTGCATTACACTTATTAAAGTCACTATGATGTGATATTTTTGGGGGTCTTTACAAAAAAAAAGTTTTCTTTCATCAAGTGAACAAGATTTTTAGGTCAGACAGTGCTTTATTATAATGTTGTTTTCTCACACATTCTTCCTTGCAATTTGGTTTTGGTTCTGCAATCTGCATATTGCACTTGGCCATATTGTAATTTCGATAATATTGTGATTAATTGTGCAGCTCTCACACCATTTTGTTGTATAATTTGGCCCAGTGGGAGCATGTTCAGTAAAAATAGTGGACTGAGTATTGAGCCCTGTGAAACACCACAGCAGCAGCGGTTTTCAAAATTTTTGTGGCCGAGGAAAACAAAAGAGCAAGTCAAAATCTCAAGCCACACCTGTATTCATATCCATGCAAAACAGCCTCAAACCAACCTAACCACAGGAGGCAACGAGCGCTTGCCAACTGGAGGCAGAGTTCCTGTAGTGTCAAGCGATGTGTCACACTAATAATTTTCACCATCCGGAAACTGCATGAATGGTGAAAACTGAGGTTCCCTTTAATAGAGGGTTTTCAAAGGACTTTTTGGGAAAAGAGTGCAACAAAGTATAAACATTGTAAATAAAAAATTCACAACTTCTTATTTGTACTGTACAGCATACAGCAATAATAATGTATGACTGTAATAAAATCCCACAGCACACCATTGTGCCTTGCCACACTGTTTGGGAATCAATGTCATTTACACTATGATGAATATCTGAAATGTGTTTACTAACACGCACAAAAATTAGTCAAGAACCGTTCCAGAAATCCCAATAAAATGCTTTTATTAATTAGTCAGTGCAGTTACTACGGAAGTTTCTGTGCTATGGCCACCTATTATTTATTGCGGATGTTATGTTGACTAAGAAAGCTATTTTAAGGTGCAATCAGTGAATTTGGGGAAAGACAAGTGATTACTGAGTCTCATTTCTAGGTTGTTTAAGTAGAGACGGTTTGGATTGGTGGCTCGAAGATGATTGATTGTTGAGTCTTATTCCGAGGTCGTGAAATATGGATGTTTTAGGAATGAGACTCAACATTTGACTATCTTACCGACCTCTGGTTGGCCAAAGCCAGTCACAGACTAGACTTTCTAAAGCCTGAAAAGAGAACCAAGAGGAGGCACAGAAGTCTCATTTTCACTCAGACTACTTGAATTAAATCAAGCTTAAAGGTTATCATGCCTCTTATGCCACCAAAAAAACCCAGCCTACGCTGAGATAAGCCTAATATTTTTCATAATAGATGGATTTTTAAGTTTTTCTTCGACAGAATAAAGTAGAAATAAGTTCCATAAGAAATCCTGACCTGCAGTGAATGCAGATGGGGACGTCATCATGGGCTTGACTGGAACGCATCTCCTCCAACATTTCCAGGATGGGCGGGATGGAGTCTGGTACACCGTGATCCGGCCAGTTGACATAGTGCAGCTGTGTCAAAGTTCGGCTACACTGGAAAAAAGAATTAATGATTGCAGACAGTTATAATACAAGCCTATTTTCAGAGCATATTTAAGAGCAGAGTCACGTATCGGTTCAAGAGAAACACATTTACCACTGTGAAATGTCACTATGAAAGCTGAAGATTTGCATAAATCAAATGATTTTAGCAGACATTAGCTTGTTAGATCCTGTCTGAAAGTCTCTGTAGCACTTAACAACATGTCAGACGATAATCTCTTGTTTGTCTCAGGAGAATTACCCTGAGAGTTATTCTCACAGTCAGGGTATAAACACTGCTTACGTTGCGATAAGTCACCCGTAACGTCCTTGTCAGATAATCTCCTTTACTTTCCTCAGAGTCCTGCAAAAAAAAAAAAAAAAAAGCCAGCAGTGTATCTGTAAGTTTAGTACTTATTCTTGCTGTTTAAAATAGTTAACAGAGATAATGTGAATTTCTTTTGTATTGTTCTAATGATAGCATAAGCAAAAGTTGCATGACGCAGGTGTTGTATGTGTTGAGGACAGCATCAAATTATAACATCAGCATATGTTTTGGAAGAGTTCTAGGAAAGAGCCAAAGCAGCAAGTGTAACTTGTGAAAATAAAAATACTCACACAGTAAACTGTAAAAGGCTCACAAACAAATGGCTGATCGTGTTGCTGTGGCCAGTAGCGCTCACACTTTTTCTACAAAAAAAAGAAAGTAAAGACAGCACAAGGTTTTTCACATATTCCTTTTCACATATTTTAAAGAAAACAGATGTAAGAAAATAAAAATTAACACAAGAATAAAAAACAAGAATAATCAATCAAATTAACAGCAAAGTCACAATAAATAAGATAAATACATAATTTTTGTCCAAAAAGGTGTAGAAAGAAGTGAACTTATCAAGTTCCACCCCCTTTTACATATTTCATCATTAAACTTTGTACTGTGCATGTATATATTCCAGCTTTCTGCCTCAGTGTTCACCACACACAACTCAATCAAACCGAAAAAAAAAAAAAAAAAGTAAACATTCAAAACACAGCAACAACAAGAACACAAAACAACAAAAAACAGAAGTCAACCCACACATCCTGCCTCCTGTATTACTATGCCAAACATTAATCAACATGCTGGCATGTCACAACACATACACACAAAAAAAACACACAATACAACATCACAAGTGAACATCACATTCTTGAGATAACCGACGCCCCTTCCTCATTCTTGTAGATTGCAAAAATTATTTATACGCACATCTTCTTGCACTGTTTGATATTTTTACTCTGCTTGAGTTCTATATTTCACACACTGAAATACACACACTCTCTTCTCAAGATTGGCGGGGACACGTTTTATCAAATTAAAGTTCTGAACTGTCTTACAAACACAACAAAAAATGCTGTCAATCTACACGTTAATCCACTTTGATCCACTACATTGACCTATTGTAGTTTATAAAACCACACCAAGCCGACACATGAAACGCAAAACCAACTACGCAACGCAGTTCGTCTGTTGAGGAAATTAAGTGAAATGTGGAAATGAAGGAAACGGTTTTACCTTTCCCATCTCAAATTCTCGACAGGCCATCACTATGACCTAAAGCCAAACAAGACGAGAACAAATTACAATACATCAAAATACACAAACACATCTGTAAGATATGATAGAACTTTAT
Source organism: Lutjanus erythropterus (assembly GCF_056507025.1). Classification (NCBI taxonomy): domain Eukaryota; kingdom Metazoa; phylum Chordata; class Actinopteri; order Lutjaniformes; family Lutjanidae; genus Lutjanus; species Lutjanus erythropterus. The sequence continues at coordinate 8,606,816 of NC_139322.1, read as the reverse complement.
TAATCCTGAATGAAATTCTTGTCGCAGACTGCTTCAAAAATTACATTAAAAGTATTATTATTATTATTGTTGTTGTTGTATTTTTCCATATATTGTCAAATGCAAATATTTTTTACTTATTCTTATTTTTACATACTTATTACTTTATTTATATTCTGTTTAAATTTCTGTACGCCTATGCATATATACATATATCCTATATATTCTGGAATGGGAGCAACTGCAATGCAACCAATTTCCCCTCCTGGAATCAATAAAGTATTTCTGATTCTAGACTGAAAAGTAATATTGGCACTGATACTGAGAAGTAAAAAGAAGTTATACTGCATCAGATAATGAATGTAAAAACAGCACATGATAATAAACATATTTTACATGATAATAATAATAAACAGTAATGCTGCACATTATAATGAAAAGTAATATTGCACATATTAAAACATGATTTTGAACATAATAGGAAAATAATATCGCACATAACTAATATTAGGGCTGCAGCTAACGATTGTTTTCATAATTGATTGATAATAATTGATTCTTGATTAGCCAATTAGCTGTTTGGTCCATTAAAATGTCAGAAAATGGTGAAAAATGTTGATCATTGTTCCCTAAAGCCCAAGGTGACGTCCTCAAGTGTCTCATTTCGTACACATCCCAAAAAATATTCAGTTTATTGTCACAGAGAGGTAAAGAAACCAGAAAATATTCACACCTTCTTTTTTTAATTAAAAAACAAGTATCAAAATAGTTGCCAATTAATTTGATAGTCGATTAATAATGTGTTAATCGTTGCAGCTCCACATGATGATGAAAAAGTAATACTCAACATGATATTGGTATTTATTATTATTGTTATTTATCTATTTTATGTAGCCAGAGAGCTTCTTTGATCATCTTTACCTCTGAGGCATGCTAACAGTTGTCTTGATAACAACATTACATGTTAAAACAGTGTTTTGTGTCGACATATGAGAGGCGGGTCAGACCTTTATGTTGTACTCCCAAAGCATCCTCATGAAGTCCAGCACTGTGTGAGGCAGAGGACCCTGAGTAGCAATGTAGGCCCTGGAACCTGACATTCCCTGCAGACAAACCGCAGCAGAAGTCAGTGGATGGTAATAACAGTCGCACAAAACCACCCGTTACACGAATGTTAACAGACTGCAGATGCAACTTATATGAACAGAAGCGATTCTCCTTTCGAGGTCGCTGTTACTTTACCTCGATGAAGCTGGCGTTGATGTAGTCAGTGTCATTTTTAGTTGTGGTGAGAGTGAGCTTTACTCTGCTGTGGTCAACTGAAAGCAAGAGGAATATGTGGTTATAAAACGAACGTTGCACATATCAGAGTTGAGTGTGCTGCACCTTTTAACACCCCTATTTACCTTACTGTCAAATGATAAGATATTAGAAAAGATAATATTCTTACGAAATAAAGCAAATATAATCTGTCAAAATCATTACTCACACTTGTACCACATTATTAATTTAGTAGAACATATTATCTGTAACTTTTTTTTTGCTCATATATATCACTTTGCATCATTTCCTGTCATCATAGATTGATTTCACAGATTTCACAGACATTATTTGCTATGTTGGCTAATGGTTCTTTGATCCATCATCATTTTTAGCATTAATGCACCAGAGGTATGGACATATAGAAGTAAAAGTTTCTTAGTCATATCTTATCTGACACTATCTGAACTGTCCTGATGCAGAATTACATTGATCTATTTATGCAAAAGTATAAATGCAAACCAGATCTGGTGTGAGAAAAGCTTACAGGGAACGATGTCCTTATATCGGTTCTTCTTGACGTTTTCCTGTTTCTCTGCTGTCTTGGTGGGGAAGGTCTTATCAGTGCGGTACTTAGTCGACTGACTTTTCAACCTCTGAAAAAAACAAGAAAAGACATTTAACCCTACCACATACCAACCTTTATGAAGCTTAATGTCAAGTCTTATAGTTAGGATGTCATGTAAAACCTAAATAAAAACCAAACGCAATGATTTGCAAAAACCTGTGACCTATATTCAATTCAACACAGTACAAAGGCCAGATATTTAATGTTTAAACTGATTACCTTTATTGTTTTTTGTAAATGTACACTCACTCTGAATTTGATGCAACACATTTCAAAAGAGTTGAGACAGAGGTGTGTTCAACACTGTGTTACATCACTTTTCTTTTAACAACACTCAGTGCGTTTGTGAACTGAGGACACTAACTGTTGAAGTTTTGAAAGCGAAATTCTTTCTCACTCTTGCTAGATATATCACTTCAGGTGCTCGAACAGACCGGGGTCTGTGTTGTCATATTTTGTGCTTCATAATCTGACACGTTCAGTAGGAGACAGGTCTGGACTGCAGGCAGATCAGTCGAGTATCTTTTACTACGAAGCCACAGTGTTGTAACAAGTGCAGAATGTGTCTTAGCGTTGTCTTGCTGAAATAAGCAGGGACGTCTCCGAAAAAGACATCGTCCAGATGGCAGCATATATCGCCCCAAATCTTGTATGTACCTTTCAGCATCAATCGGGCCTTCACAGATGTGACAATTACCCATGATGCCATGGGCACCAGCACACCCCCATACCATTATAGATGCTGACTTTTCAAGGCAACAATCTGGATGGTCCTTCTCCTCTTTAGCCCGGAGGAAGCGTCATCCATGATTTGTGAAAACAGTCTGAAATGTGGACTCATCAGAGCCCAGCACATTTGTCCATTTTGCATCAGTCCATCTCAGATGAGCTCAGATCCAGAAAAGTCTGCAGCGTTCTGGATGTTCTTGATATATGTCTTTCTTTTAGCATGGTAGAGTCTTAACTTGCATTTGAAGATGCACCAACATACTGTGTTTACTGACAACAGTTTTCCAAAGTGTTCCTGAGCCCGTGTAGTATGTGGGGTTTTAATGCAGTGCCTGATGGGTCAAAGGTCACAGGCATTCATTGTTGGTTTTTGGCCTTGTCCATTACATGCAGAGATTTCTCTAGATTGTCTGAATCTTTTAATGATATCATGGATTGTAGATCCTCACAGTGAAATCCCTTAATTCCTGCAGTTTTGTGTTGAGAAACATTCATAAACTGTTGGACTATTTGCTCACGCAGTTTCCACAAAGTGGTAAACTTCAGCTCACTGATGTCTGTGAACCGCCGAGCCTCTACAGGATGCCTTTACAATACCAAGTCATGGTACTATTACATTCAGTTTAATATAAGTTAAAAAGGATTTGCAAATCATTGCATTCTGTTTTTATTTACGTTTTACACAGCATCCAAACTATTTTGGAATCTGGGGTGTTTTATTTGTTTGGGCATTTTTTGCAATATTTTGATAGCTGTTCACTCTGACAGCAGAGTCAGGAAAAAGAGAGGCGCAAATGACAGACAAATTACACGTGACCAATTGCACACTGGTCACACATGGTCAGCTTTTATGTGATTCAACCCCAGATGACCAGAATCTATGACTCACTTTACTAGGAACTGACACGATGTCTTACAAACTGAAAGGATTTCCATCCGGAATGTACTGTGCGGAAGGTTTGACACTCGAAATTTCAGTCATGGCACGTCCATGCTTACAGGATTTGTTGAGACACTGGTCTTTTTGTTCAGAGGCCAGTTCTCGCCGTTCCAAACAGTCTGCTAAAGGCTTTGCAGACCATCTGCGCCGCTGACACCACAGAGTGCTTTTTGTTCACAAAGGAAGTGATGCAATAGACCCCCTTCCTCTGGAGTGGTCGGGGGTGGTAGCAGCATGACAGCAGAAGGGCAGCATGTGAAGCACACGGTGCTGTCCTCAGGCTCTGGCATGTCACTCATCGCCATGGTGGCAGCCCACAGATGATGTCACCCTGAGGCTCAAGACTTCTGAGAGAGTTTTTTTGAGGACATGCATGCGCCTGTGTGTGAATGTACATGCACTGATATATGTGTACAAGACTCATAAACAAATGATAGACTAATTCAGTTATCTTTGTTACACTGTCCTTACATCTAACGATTTTTGAAGTGAACTCGCTGTTGCAGACAAATGATCAATACTGATGTTAAATCATGAGAGTCTTGCTCAGTGTTGCACAGTATACCGTGCAAAGGTATTGCAGTACCCAGCTGTTAAAAATGACACAATACCACCTTTTATTAGTAGAAATACTTTGTATGACAGTGTTAATAAGAGCTGTATTGCTCCACGTGCGACAGCAGGGCTGTGTGTGTGTGTGCTGTTCCGCACTCTGCTTTCACTCCTTCCAGGCATTGTGGGTATGCCACACTTTTTCCTACTAGCGTGAGGCTAGTTAGTAAATGTGACAGATAACAGATTTACATGCCCCCAAATATAAGTCAAAGGAGTGATTTATTTGGTGACACAAAACTTTTTTACCATCAAAATTTGACAAGGTAATTAAGGGTTTGGCTTTAACCTTGTTACTAGTATACCAATATGGCGAATATCTTTATTGGAATTCACAATGGAAGTGAATGGTGACGAGTTTTGCAACATAAAAAACAACAACAACAAAAAAAAAACAACAACAATGAAATGCCCCCATTCTGCTCATCTGGTGTAATCCAGAGCTCCTCAAGTCCCGACATGCTGTTTGCACGTCGTCACAACACACTACAAACATGGTGTTAATAACATTTTTTTAAATCAACTTGGCATGTTGGGGCTTTAGGAGACTTGGATTACACCAGATGAGCAGTATGGAGGCGTTTTATGTTTTTATTTTGTTATTTTTTTAGGTTTGAGAACTGGTCACCATTCACTTACATCATCCGGTGGATTCTGCAGTGCTGTTTTCTTGTGAAACTCCACCAGTGTTTTGTGGTCTAAAAAGACTAAACCCAACCTTCAATCATCATGAAGATAAGCAGATAATGACTGAATTGTCATTTTTTTGTGAATTATCCCTTTAACTTTAATTTTTCGTTGGACAGAATGCCAAACATGACATTGCATCAGGGGCTAATTAATGTATGACCCTGTTGTGAAAACAAATATAAATTAGGGCTGTCCCTGCCTAAGATTTTTCGTTTAGTCGAAACAGATTTTGCCGTCCTATATTCAACGATTCATCCTTTTTTTCCTCCTGCAGTGTAGCGCACCACACTAAATTCCTATATGAGCTTACATGAGTATGTTTTACTAGTAAGACTTGCCTTTTAATGCCTTTCCTTATCATCTGTGATATGAAAATATCAGATTTTCACAGAGTCAGAGAAATTTCTAGTGTGCATCCTCCTGTAGGTCTTTCTGGTGAGTTTGCAGAGAGCAGGTAAACAGCTGATTAAATGAAGCATATGTTACTCTTTAAAATAAGGTCTCTCACTGTTGTGATCCTTTCCATAATGTTGTCAGACACTAACAATAACAATCTGAGCCGGTCAATGGCAAAAACAAGCACAAACAGCAAGCGTCACCTGCTTTGTGCGCTCCATAGGTGCGCCTGGATGATGTGGCTGACAGCACGTCACGTTGCTCTGCATGTTTATCACCCTTCTCTTCCATCACAATTTATTTTGTGGTGATTTTGAGTCTCGGCTTCATTCTGTTACATTGCTCTGTGTACAATAACGCACATAAAAAACTAGAGCCGAAACTTGCCAACTGGTCCTTTTGCCCTCTTTCATCAGTCACCAACAGCGCATGTGGTCTTGAGGATATTTTGTAATAAAAGCACCAGCTACAATAAAAAAATCTATTTATGATTTCCATTAATTTCTGATTGAAATGTTCTCTTTGTGAAGTTGTGTAAGCTTCTATCTATTTTATCCTGTAACTATAATGCACACAGACTGACAAAGAAGAAAAAACACGAATGCTCGACTGGAAGAATGTCCAACTAATGATTTGGTCGTGGACTGTCAGGGGGCAGCCCTAAAAGAAATATTTGGGAAATAAAAAATTATATAGGGAATATAAACTTAATGTTTTGATGGCTTTCTTGTGTTTAGAATATACGACTGAATTAATGTATCATATTTTTTAAAAAAGCCACACAATCATAGGAAAGTAAAAATGTTGTAATCCTGAAGTTGTAGTGACCCTGCAAGATCGTCAGTCTTTGCAAAATCTTAAAACTCTGTGACTTCTGACAAGTTTTTCTTTAGATGTGAAAAGGTGTCAGATCATCTTTTCTAAATCTTCCTGCGTACAGTCGGCATTAGTTGTTAGATGTGACCATGCATTTGCCTATGGGTTTTCCTCATTCATGCGCACTCAGTGACAAGAGTCACTGAGTGCACTCAGTGCAAAGAGGAAGCACAATAGTGGCGCTGGAGCCATTATCACAACAACAGCGTGTTACTTCCCCCAAACACGGTGGCTTTTTGTGAAAATTTGTAAGACTGGAACACTATAAACTTTTTGTCCGAAACTTAATTTGGTGTAAACAAACAGAGAAGTTATGATAAGGTGTCTGATGGTGTGATAATGAAAGCCACAGGAGAAGTAACTACGCAGAGGCTCCATCTACCAGACACCTCACTTCAAAAAAAGGAACACTTGACTCACCGCAAACTCCCCAGCAATGTCATTCGGCACCCCCTCGTCCACAGCCTCCTGTCTCTCCAGCTGGGCCAGGAAGCTCCTCAGTATCCAGGCTTGATGCTCCATGGCTGGCTGTAGAGTACACTGCCTGGGATAGGGCACCTTTCACAGGCATGTCAGGACACAAAGGTCCTCGTCCACGGGTCATGGGCTAGGGTCACCGTGGCTCTGGGCTCAGGGCGGCGGCACGTCTGTTGCTGCTGCTCAAAGCACTTCTCTATAACTGTCACATCAAGGAACTATTGTGAGGGAACGTGTGAACTGTCTCTGAGGAAGTAAGAGTAAGCTAACAGGTTCTGTGGTCAGATTAAAAGTATTGCCGCGCCCCCTGGGTGTCTTTCACTGGGTCCTAAAGTCACTTGGGTGTTTGCATGATGGCGTCACAGCAGAGGGAATGGGAAAAGGAGACACCCACAAACAGAGAAGGCCACACATTTATGCATATAAACGGGAACCAACAGCTGTTCCTACCCAAAGTCAGAGTGCAGCGCAGGCAGTTGAGCCTGTTGGACGACATTCAGGACACACAGGAGGAGGGGAGGAGGAGGAGTGATGTGGGGAGGGATGGAGGCAGAGGCAGAAGGAGTGGTGAAGAGAGAGGCTGTCTGAGAAGCCTGAAAATCCTGATATTCTCAACAAGCCATTGAGCTCTTCATTTATGGCTACTGTATCTTCACAGAAATTATTTGTTTTGGTGAAAACCGCCTCACAGTAGTAACTCTGCCACTTCCTGTAAAACTCAGATTTATTAACTTACTGTCATTTGTTTAACAGGTCAGTTTACCCGTTTTTGATTTTACCAGTTAAAAGAGAAATGGCAGGGTTAAAAAAAATAAAGGAACAATATGAACTGTAATATATTTACTGTAATAATTAATAAAATTACCATAATGTGTCATCAGAGATTAAGGAAACACACTCACTTTTCTGACAACAGCACTATAGCCACAGTCTCCTTTGAAATATTCTTTCTGGGCTGGAATAACAGTATTTGTTTGCCCGTTTCATGCTAGTTAAAAAGTTAAAATGTTACATTGTTTACTACATAGTTAAAAAGTTAAAATGTTACCTTGCTTGCTAGCCAGTTGAAAAGTTAAAATGTTACCTTGCTTGCTAGCCAATTAAAAAGTTAAAATGTTACATTGTTTACCACGTAGTTAAAAGGTTGAAATCTTACATTGTTAGCTAGCCAGTTGAAAAGTTAAAATGCTACTAGTCTAAAAGTTAAAATGCTACATTGTTTGCTTGCTAGTCTAAAAGTTAAAATGCTACATTGTTTGCTTGCTAGTCTAAAAGTTAAAATGTTACATTGTCTCAAAGTTTGGTGCAGCATAATTTAGAGTTAAACCAAGATTTAGTCAGTTTTAAAATCAGTCCCTGTTGGTCCGACCCAGCCTATGAAGACTTACCTTTATTATATATAGCACACTGGATATTCATAACAGTATGAAAAAAATAAAAATAAAACATTTGTATAAAAATACCTTATAGAGGCAGCATGATATAAAGATGAAAACACCAGCATCAAGATGATAAGATAAACACACTGAGAACAGACTTACCAGAGGAGCTGACGTGCTCTTCATTTGAGACAGTCTGCATCGGTTAACACGTGAAATGAGAAAGCGACATTGTCAGATATGACACGCTGAGAACAACAATGAACTTCATCCTGCGTTCAGCGGGTGTTAAACACTACATCAGCAGCATGGTGACATCTAGTGGCTTAGTGGTGAAAGAACACAAAGAGCCATTCTGACATCAAACTGAGAAGTTCAGTTTACTCAGTGGTGTGTGGGGATTTTATCAGTGAGAAATACTTAGATAATCTACTTAAGTAAAAGTAGCTCCCCCACAGTGCAGAAATATACTTCTACAAGTAAAAGTTCTACATTATAAATTCTAGTTGTATATAAATGTATATGAACAGCAAAATGTACTAAATCCACATTGGCTCTTCTGCACAATCAAAAACTAATTTCATTGTAGTACATTCAAGTTTAGTGACATAAACCTAAATTAAATAGATGTGAATCACTGTGGGGATGCTTGCTTACCCAAATTAAACTAAATAAATAACAAATACATTTGAGTGGTACTGGAGTCTAACAAGAAAGTATGAAAGAGGCAGAAAAACTGTGGCTGTCACCTTGTCACCTTAACAATGTGTTGCATTGTTTGCTAGCTAGCTAAAAAGTTTGTGAAACGATACACAGTTTGCCAGCTAGCTATAATGGGGGAAAACACGTATTGTTGTACAGTACTTTGGCAAATGCATTAAGCTGCTGCCCACCAGTAAATTTTATGGCCAAAACCGTGATTTTATAGAATAATATCTGAAAGAAACACAGTCAGACATTTTAATGATCATGCTTTTATCTTATTTAATCTCAAAGGTGGAGGAACATTCAAACTCAGGTGTTTTGCCATGATGAAAATGCAGTTTCCCCAGTTAAACAATTATGTGTGCATTTGGTTTGTTCAAGGTATAACAGCAAGCAAAAGCAAATCTTTAAGCCACAAAGTACCTACAGGAAGTTATGTGATCACCACCACAGTCCACCTCTGCAGCTTCCTGAGTGCTGACACTGGTTGCTAAGTTTTTGTACTCTCATGATTGACATCAAAATGAAGACCCTGTGTCTGTTTTTGCTTTTTCATGGTGAGTGAACTATGATTTACAACTTGTACATAATACTCTTTCCAGTTATTATAAAAGGGAACAAATCTTCTATTCTTTTTGGAGAGTGAAAAATAAATTATAATGTACATTTAAGGGGACAGGGCTGTATTTTGTTGTTTGTTTTTTAAATATCTGTTTCAGTGACAAAACTGTTACTATTTACTGTTTCAGTAAACCCACAACTTTAAGTCAGATTTAAGTCACAAATTTGAGGACGTGACACTTGCTTAAGTATTCATGGCTTGTGACATGACTTAGACTTGAGACAGATGACTTGAAAGGACTTGACTTAGTTTTTGATTAAATATTTGTATTTTTCTGGGCGGACCAGCAGAGACCAACAGACGAGGCAGCTATCATGGATGGGGCTAGTCCCAAAATTGAGAAACACCTTACACAGATGCGTTGGCAGAGTGGTTTACAAACTGGGGTTTGGGGACCAACGGCACAAGATGGAATAGAATATTTGAACTTTTATCACAATTTTTGGAAGTTGGAACAGCAAGGAAAGAAATCAGGTTGGCTGTTTTGCTTGATAGTTATTTAGTGATGATTGTTTGATTTGAATAAATTGTTTTACTGTGATCACTTCATCTTCAAAGCTAAAAAAAAATATATATATATAGATGGGATTCCCGAAGCCCTCTAAAATTTGAGGCCTGTAGTCTAATGTGCATTTATTGCAGGAGTCCTTGACATGAACAAGTTTGGGAACCCCTGCATTAAATGCCCAAGGAGAAATGATGTGATCCAGGGCAGGAGATTTAACATTGTGACAAAATGTTAAATATCAGTAAGCTACAGCGGGTAGAAAGCCTAGAAAAAAGTTGACATGAGGATATGAGGTTTCATTTTCCTGTCCTGAGCCCCTGAGCACTTCATGCACACATGCAACAGTTTACTGAGGCCATTGTGGCAAGTAAGCACGGACTGGCAGCCATCAGCTGCGTGTATGTTTGCATGTCAGCCTCTAACAGTGCTCACCAGAAAAGTCAGTTCTTTCCTCTCTGTACTTTCACAAAGTGACTTTCAAATTCATTTCTCTTCCGGTCAGAAGTCAACATGGACAGAGAGACAAATAATTATCTTACTGTAAACAGTGTGGTTGGCCCATCTGTGGTCGCTGCTGCACACAGGTTTACAAGCAAAAGTAAACATGAATCCACTTTTTATCCCAAAAGTTTTAAAAACAAACGCTGAGCTCTCATCTGGCTGGTCCACCAATCCGTGATTTCTTCGTGCATCGCTGCTGCAGAGGGTTGAGAAGTGGGAGTGCCTCCAGAGTTTGTTCCTCCAGAATCTTCAGTCTGCCACTGATCTTTTCATCCAGAGCTCCTTGGCTCTGAGCAGCTGTCTATCAGCTCTGTGTCTCAGCTCCTCTCACATCCTCTCAGCTCTCTGCAAAAGCCCTGCAATAGATGAGAATGAACACAGATGAAGGTGAAGTCAAAAGTAACTGGGTGAGCTGACAAACTCCTGGACTGAGCATGTTGCTCTTTTGCTGGACTCCTTTTAAGATTCTCTTCATGATAATTCCATCTTATAGCGACTTTTCCTGCAGGAGTTTCTGCCCTTGATTCAGAGTTTCACCAAAGGAAGCACTAGTTGAACAGCCAATAGAAATGCCTAGTCTCTGAGATGACATGTAATTGGTTTAAGTCTACCGTCATGGGCCAGACTTCCTAAAAAGCCTGAAAACAGAACCAAGAAGAGGTACAGAAATCTAGTTCTCTCTCAGACCTCTTAATTTACAATATGCTGAAAGGTTATTATGGAATTATTGCAAATTGATGCCAGAAAATTGTTGCATACCACAGCTTTTAGTAGGTGTAAGTATGGAAGAGTTTTTGGTAATGTTGAAAATAAAACTCAGCTGTTCATGACCATTGTCTTTTCACTGATTTAATCGTGGAAACTGGGGGATCATTAGAGTTTTGTATGACATGACCTGTTTAATTCTCACCATCGTAACTTGGGACCTGCTTGAGACTTGAAGGTTGAGACTTGAGACTTGCTTGTGACTTGTACATTGGTGACTTAGTCCCATCTCTTTTGCTTAATGTTTAATGTTTCATGTTATTTTTCACGTGGGAAATTCTGTAAGCTCACACTTCAAAAGGACCGGATGTTAGCAACCCACTTTAAATTTACATTAGGTTTACAAGGTTAATATTAAAAAGTTAAAAAATGACAATAAATCAGCTAAGATCAAACTGAATGTTGAATATATTGTGGAAGAATATGAAACAAGAGTGCTTTTCTGATTGCTGCGTCTTTGAGAAGTTTCATTCTGACTGGACTGTTTCTTTGCAGCGAGTCTTCAGCTCCGGTGTGACAAAGGGAAGATCACAGCACATATCGGGGGTGAATTCATTCTAACCTGCACGTATGACGCAAGACAATTCCTGTTCAGTAAAAAGTACTGGTGCCGAGGGGACTCCAGCAGCACATGTGAGATTCTGGTGGATTCAGAAGGCAAAAACAAAAATACACACAGGTCTCACATAATAGATGTAGGGAGAAGAGGGCTGTTTGTGAAAGTCACAAATCTACAGTTTGCCGACGCTGGAGTTTACTGGGTTGGAATTGACAAGATATATGCTGACATCATGACATCAGTTAATGTGGTTATCACTGAAGGTAAGAATCAAGAGGTTTTTAATGATATGCTTGGAAAATGTTCATTACTTTAACATTTACAGACGGCATTTGGACATTGACTCTATACTATCAAGCTAGGCTTGGGTGGTATAAAGATATTATGGTATACCAGGGTATAAAGAAATCCGGTATGATTTTCAAAACCATCTAAAATATGCATGCTCCTCTTTCTAATAAACCGATTTGGAGATGTTGTACAGCATTGTGGTGCACAGTATGTACCACCAGAGGTCAGTCTGAGCTGAGAAGCATGACGTCTGGGGGATAAAGTTTCAGGAATAACTAGCAGTGGTTGACTCAGGCTGTCTGAGGGGGAGGGCCAAAAAAAAAAAAAATAAGGACATGGGCTGTGTGCAGTGGGCACCAGTGGGCCAAAAGTCATCATGCACTTTATCACATTTTGTCCAGGAGAAGGACACTCCAGAGAGCACTTTGTCATGTTTTGTCCATTGGAAGGGCAACCTAGGCAGAAAGTCCCCCCTGGTGCCCCCTTGTTAGAAAAAAAAAACAAAACAATGCTGTAGTGCCCACTTGGATGCCCCTATGGCAAACAAAACAAAGTTCTCTCTTAAGTGCCCTTGCAGTGGGAAAATGTGGTAAAGTGTCCTCTAAAGTGCCCTTCTAGTATATAAAACATGTTGAACTGCCCTCTAAAATGTGCTTACAGTGGGCAACGTGGTAAAATGCCTCTGAGGTGCCCCTCTAGTGAACAAATTGTGGTAAAGTGCCCTCTAGAGTGGCCTTCTAGTGGACAAAACATAGTATAATGGCCTCTTAGGTGCCCTTCTAGAGTATTAAATGTGGTACAGTGCCCTTCAAAGTTGCCCTTTGATTGGGCAAAACATGATAAAATGCCATCTAGGATGCCCTTCCAGTGCAGAAAACACAATGCATGGTGCCCTACATTACTAGACAATGATTTTGCCTCTACATGCCTTTAAATAGGTAAATAGTTCTCTGTGTGTTTTTGTTATGGAGTTGTTTTTGTTTTGTACACTAAAACAAAATTAATCTGAACCAGGAATTGAAACTGTTTCACCTTAAATGCGTCATGATTTTTGCCTTTGCACCCAGTCCTTTTATTGATCAAATAATCTAAAATAAAAATTAACTTTCTTCTTTGTGTCAGTTCCAGTATCTAAACCGAGACTTTGGCCCCTGAGCTCTCTGGTGGACAGGCCAACATGCTGGGGCCAGCCAGTGACCGTACGCTGTGGCTGTACAAAGGGCACCGGCGTTCGTTACTCCTGGTACCAAAACACTCACCACATGAGTGTGCTGCTTCACCGCTCGTCAGATTTGCACCTACACTGTGGCTCAGTGGACGAGGGCAGCGATTACTTCTGCACTGCCAGTAATGACATAAGCAGTCAGGAGAGTGATATCCTCTCTGTGCAGGTTCTGATACCTGCAGACAGCAGCTGTATCTATGTCATTAATATGCAGGGTAAGAACAGAACGGATGTTGTCTTCTCTTATATAAATATCAGAGCAAGAACTGGTAAACTGTTCCGTGGAGCCTGTGTTTGTAATGTTTAACCTTCAAAATGCTTCATAACCAGGCCTGAACTCAATCTGCAGATTATTTTACAGTTTTCTTCTGAATTTTCTATGATTATATATTATTATATTTAGTAGATTTTTGTAGAGCCTTAGGAAAAAGTCAACCAGCATAAAATGTAGGACACGTGACTTTTAAAATACAAGGTTCAATGAGGAGCAGAGAGAGCAAAGGATAATTTATGAAAGAATTAAATGTTAATCATTCACCTCCCAAACAGTTACCACTTCAACACATGAACAAACAGATACATTAATGAATAACTTAAGCAGATTCCATGTGGGTCAGCTCATAACACACGCACAATGAACTATTAGAAACACTATAATACATCTTTGTTTTATCACAGAACTTATTTGGATTCAAATGCATTATAATCGTACAGTAAGAACTAATACAACAAATAGATTTTAGAAATTATAAGAATGATCAATACTTCAGTCCCAGAATCACCTTTAATTGCTTCACTCTATTTTTTTATTGTGAAATTATGGCAGTATACTGCTGCCACACACACACACACACACGCACACACACAAAACAGATCAGTATCATGTAATAATGTACAGTGATCATGTCATCATCCTCACTGACACATTTTATGTTATAACAATAAGTTATCACTCTAACATGAAATGTTTCATGTTAAACAAAAATAAATAATATATTGTTGTGGCAAGAAAAGTTTCTTAATATAACATGACAGGTTTGTATGTCATAGTGACATGAAAATATCTTCTTATAACATGAAATATTTTATGCTATAAAAATAAATTATCACATTACAACATGAAACTTTTCACACTGTAACAAGATAAATATATTGATTTAATAAAAACAGTTGTTTTTATGTGATCATTTTGTATGTTGAAATAAAGTGAAAATATCTTGTTATATCTATAATGTGCAAGTCATTATTGCATAACAAGCAATTATGAGCAGCTTTCTGTACATTATCTCACTTGTTACATGGTTATTTACAAAACAGCCCACAATAATTTGATACAAAATATTGATTAAAAAGTGATTTTATTGCTCCTCTAGAGTCTATGATCAGAACTGCATCCATGGCAACGCTCTGCTCTTCATAGCAACGGTCTGTTATACATAGATAAGTCTGCTAAACAGAAATAACAGACATCAGAATGCTGATGACCAAGTGATGAAGTGACCAATCAGAACTGAGTAACGAACAAACCCATGTAATAACTTTTTCTGCAGTTTGCGTCATTAGGAAAGCATGTTGCTTGAAGGGAAAATTTCAAGCTTTCCTCTACAAAGGTCAAGGCTAAATAGAGCAACATAATGTTATGCTTTCATTTTCACTGTGAACGTTCTACTGTATACGGTGTGGGTGGAGGACAAGAGTTGGAGGGTGGAGAGGAAGTGGAGAAAGAAGAAGTGTCATCACTTTCTGATGTTTCTTCATTTATGGGTCCTCAAAAATGTCAGTTTTACGCTTTGAATAAGGCTGTGCCACTCTTGACACTCATATCAATTACTGATATGTCAATCATTCTGAATATTGTTTTACTGTTGTACATTGCTTAGATTAAAGCCCTTGTGTGTAGGATTTGACTTTGGCGACTCCCAGTGGTCATATTAAAAAGTACATTTTGTCAAACAGCAGTGCATCCCAATCCTGTCTGTCATTAACTTTGTAGATCTGGCTCAGCACTCTCACACTGCACTTATTGTCTCACTTTTTGCAAACCCAAAAACACATATTTTAAAGCTCAAAACTTCTAAATTCTAATAAAAAAAAAAAAAAAATCCTACACCAAGTAACCTTAAGTAGGAATAAACAGTATAAACATGGGCATTGTAGGACATGGTGATAAGGTCTGACCTGGTTTTACATCTGTTGTAATGTCTTTATTGCACAATACTCAAGTGCATAAAAGAATGTAATGCCTTTGCTCTTTATCATCAGGTCAACCCATTTATGACTGCGCAGACAGAATGAGCACCACCACGGCCACAACTCCACCACCTCTGACATCCTGCCCAGCGACCATAAAAATCCACTCTGACTCAGGGAATCAGTCTGCACAAATCAATAAAACGGATATTCATCTGTTTTTCAGCAGGTTAGACTTTTTTTTTATCTTACTCACTTTGATGGAAAACAAAGGTTAAAATTAGATTTATTCATCAGTATGTGTTCAAATGGGTCCACAGATCAGTCCATTAATCCTTTTTTTTTTTTTTTTTTTTTTTTTTTTTGTCTTTTTTAGGGCATGGATGGGGATGCCATTTTGGTATACACTGCTGCGTTGGGGCTGTTTTGTGTTCTTGCTGATATTTTTGTGCACGGTAATCAAATGCACAAAAGCAAAACCCAAACATGCCAACAGGAAGAGAGCGGTCAGTTCCAAATAAAAGCCCCATTAGCTTCTGTGACACGCATTTTAAGGGTGGTAGTTCTTTGGAAGTCATATCAGCGCTTGTGCACGTGGGTTTGGCGGTTTTACTGTTGTTGCCAAAGTTCTTTGATAACATGTGACCATCTATGAAGAGTGCAGGTCAGCATGTACTTCAGCACGTTTATCAGAGTGTCTCACTGCAACATGAACAGGATTTCTTTTTTATTTTGAATAATATGATAGCTTTTCAATGCCACGACCAACACATTTAACCCATTTAATATATCACCCATTCATGAGAAATGGGACAAATCATTTAAAAAAAACACAAAATTTAAAAAATTCACAACTTTAAACAATTTAACAAAGCCTTCAAAGCAGAAATCAAAACTTTCACCATGTTTGCTCAGATACTATATTTGTTACAATACACGGAAATGAAACTATTTTAATAAAGTGTACAGAAACTGCTGGAAAGGATGACTAATGAGAAGTGGAAACCAGGCGTTGCTCTGTGGCACTCTGAGAACATTTCGTAATTTGCCAGACTTTTAACGTACTTATATCAGATCAAACAAAAACAGTTGGACCAAGTGTTTATTTTCATTCCATTCATCCACAGAAACAGGTCATACAATAGAGCATTATGAAACAGCGGCCATGTTTCAGGCCAGGTTGGACATTTTACAGCGGAAATTCAAGCTCAAAACATCCTGACCAGAAACAATGCATCTCTCATCTCCATCATGTTTAAACCAGCTGATGCGAATGAAGTTCATGCAGTGGTCAGAGCACGTGAGCGGAGCAGAGTTCATAAACTCAAAAGTTGCAAGTTAGCTTAAATATTTAAAGTTAGTTTTACATGTACTATAACATTACATTTAAATTAAAATGATTGCTAATGTCAGCCATCACAAGTATTTTCAGTAAATGCAACTCAGAATTTTGCAATAAGCTAAAAGAACTGAATAGTTTGAAGCATAAAACCCCATTATTTCATTTACACTAACGTTCAAAATTTAGTTTAATAAACACAAAGGACAGAAAACGCCACTGGTGCTCAACATTTTTATGTCAGTAGAACTTTTTCACTACTTGCAAAAATTAATTAATTCTAGCATGTGGTTTTACAGTGTATATGAATGTGCTTTGAGAGACGGTGTGTGTAAATAAAAATGTATGTTGTAAATATCGCTTGCTGTTCTCTGTGTTTTTGTCTTAGTGAGTGCAAACTGGGGTTCAATCAAAACTGGATTTTTGGAGCTGATGCAGATTTTTTTTTTGTTTGTTTTTGCAGTGATCCCTAAAAAGTTGTTAACACTTGTGTTACTTTCACCAGTATTTTTGTTAAATAAATCACTGAGAAAAAAAAACACACAAATAGAGGAAAATATATATGTGTGCCGATAATATTGGTCAACCAATATATCAGTCTGGCTCTACTGTATTACAATTACTAGTGTCTGGAACTTTTTATGACGAGTGATGCAGATCTACATCTTGTAGAACAAGGATAGTTTCCTCAGAGTTTAAAGAAGTGCAAATACCTCACCCAGATATTGAGAAACCAACCTTTAGTACAAACAATGAATCACTAGTGAGCCGTTTTAAATTCCAGGTGTGCAGGACACAGAATATAAAATCCATGACGGCCGTCACATCAGAAGCTAGAAAGCAGAAACATGATCTGAACTGTGATGTAAAACTGAGCAGTGATTCAGTGGTCAGGCTATTGTCCATCCATTCTCAGGGAAAGAATGGATTCAGAAAGGCTGGATGTCTGATTCAGTATTACTCACAGTGTACTGTGCAGGAGTGCTCAAACTTGTTTCCTTGGAAGGCCAAAGCCGAAAATTGATAGTGGATCATGAGCCAAAAGCAAACCCTTATTGTATTGTATTGTTAAGGCACAAAATGGCATTAGGATCCTCAATTAACTGACATCCTTGGAAATAAACAATCATACATATTTAAATAGCATTTTTACCTAAGACAGCACAAACACCTATTTATAACATTTATATGTTTAATGAAGTTATTTTATTTTATTTTATTTTTATTTTGCTAGAAACATCAGATGTGGCCAAACCAAGTCCTGTGGCCTGCTCATGCTGATACTTGCCAACTGAGACTCTCATTTTTTGTTGCCCTCTCTCTGTTTCCTCCCGGGGTCACACTTCTCCAGAATTTCTCCAGATTTATCCCAAATTATCCCACCGTTTTTCCTTACAGAATTTTTTTTAAAGGAAAAGGGTACACTGAGCAGCTTGATTACTATACCCTTAACATTTGTAAAATATTCATGCTCTGTCTTATTGTAGTCAAACTTGAAAATGGACGAGGTAAGACTAAATGCTGTGGTTGCACTGTTTAAGTTCTAGTTTATTTTGTATTACTCATCAGTGAAATAAGAGGAGGAAAAATTATGTTCTGAAGAGTACCTACCTTTACTACTGGACATTTGGTACAGGTAGGGTGACCAGATGTCCTGAAAAATTCACAACAGTCCTGTATTACAAGAAGTGGTCCTGAATCTTGTCCCGTTTGTCCTGAAAATTAGCCGTTAAAGGATTACGTAATTAACTTGGTACACCAGATGTTTTGTTACGTAGAACCATCTGGGAAGTTGTTCATGGAAACTGTCTGGAAAAAGGCAAACACTTTCAACAAACAATTGGCAGGTGATTGGATGAACCATCTGCCTATCAGATCTAACTGCAACCAATCAGTCGGTCGAGAGGAGCAAAAACATCTTCTCCAGTGTCCTCCTCTTCTGAAATATCTGATTCTATCACAGTATCTACACTAACCTTTTCACTGTTTGTTCAAGACGAGTTGTTTCCATGGACTTTTCTCGCTATCATGACACCTAAAATTACACCCGCAGCCGCCAGTACTCCCTCCTAGGACACAGATTGGCTGCATCACTTTTGATACAGACACAAACGGTAAAGCTTGAAGCCTGGCAAGATCAATTCTTGCATGATTTCACTAATCCCACAAGGGAAATACACAGTGAACAACACAGGAACAGTTTTTCAGTTTCACTTCATAAATAACGGACTGTTTATGTAATTTTGACCTGTTTTAAAGCAGATGACGTGGGAGAGTGCAGCTGCCACTGTGGGAGGAATTTCTGATAAAAAATAGCTAAAATAAAAAGTAAGCTCCTACAACTTTATGACAATCTTGGTTGTGGGAAAGATATTTTAATATGACTTCAACACACCTGTCACCGGTGTGTAGTGGTTCATGTGCCAGGACACTGACTCAGACTCAGATCTTCATAATATTAATAACAAATCATTTGAATCAGAGTCTGATGTTTCTCTAAATTATTCTGTACATTTTAATACTTCCCAACTCCCCTGTCCCAAATGTCACTCATTCTCATTTGTTCACCCGAGGTCCAAAGGTTTCCGTTGCTCTTTCATCTGGTTTCTGTGTACTTTAGATGAGAGAAAAACTGCGTCAGGAGCCACATCTGTTCACTGTTTATAAAGCAGCAGGCGCTGTGATTCTTCACATTTCACTGAGCGTGGCTAGGTGAGTTATAAATTGATCTGATGCATTAAAAAAACATGAATGCTACTAGTGCACCAATGCTAACAAAACTGAAGGGTGTTGCTAAATTGTGTTTCATTAATGTTGTTGATGACACGTTTGTTAACTGATGCCTATCTAACAGCCTTGGTTAGACTTGCCATATCTCATCATGGGTGTCACTTCCTTCCTTCTACTGGGCTGTCTTGGTCTTTCCATTACTACTCAAGGTGTGTGACTTTCATGTTTTAAATGTCATCTGTAGGGCTTGTGGATAAAATACAACTTGGTTGCTAAGAGTTGCATGTTGGGCATTATGCATAATTAGCATAATTAACTCATTATCAGGTAAAATAAAGAAGAAAATCAAAAAATGTCATGGACTCTCTAAAGTAAGTTCACTATAATGTTAACAAACTGCATAATGCAAGTAGAGTACTGTGTAAGAAAACATTTTCAACCCCATTACCCTTATTAGCATAATGATCATTAATAACAACTCTGTTTAATGAAAAAAGCCTAATTCTATGTGTTTTTTAGTAGTATGTTGTTAACTTATTACTATGCTACAACATAATAGTAAGAAAAATAATATTGAAAATGCAAGCAAAAAGTATCCCTGCATCAAGGAGGAAGCACATAGTAATTTTTTTTAAATGAAAAACATATCAGGTAGCTAATATTAGCTAGGTTGCAATTAAATTAACTAACATACAGTTAGTTACAGAAAACTGTTCATAAAATCTTTTTTACAACATGTTATGGAACATTCAAAGCTCTGGGATTTCTAGACATCCTAACCACGGATTAAACTCTTACATCACCTTTTTAAGTTAACAAGAGGCTAAATTATAGCCTTTTCCAGTTTGGGGGAAATCAATTAGTTCATTATGCTAATTACAGAAATTGCACAGCATACAACTCTTAGCAACCAAGCTTAATATCATTTTCTAAGCCTCTAGATGACATTTTAATCAAAAACTTTAATAGGAAACAGCATTGCTTGGTTTCATACAGGCTGCATAGAGTTTCAGTAAACTAACATCTTCCTCTTTTTTTTTTATTTTCCTTTATAGCTCAAGACTGCACCAAACCTGTTGGAGGACCCAACATGAGTATAAAGAACGGAGACATTCTTTTACAAGTATTTCCAGATGGGTCCCAAGTTAGTTTTACTTGTGATGTTGGCTACACGTCTGCAGGGGGCTCTGGAACCAGTACTTGTTTTGGTGGCACATGGACTCCTTTGACGCTGAAATGCGAGAGTGAATATCAGCACTCAATTTTTCTATTCAAATTCCTAATAGCAGCAATGTTTCACAATCACAACCAGTTTAATCTGGAAATATTCTCTAATTTGGGACCCTCTTGCAAATAAAATAAAAAAAATAAAGAATCAATGTCTATTTCTAATGGATTTTATTTTTATTTTGCAGTGGTGACTTGTGGTCTGCCACCTATGGTTGTGAATGGCACTTTCAGTCCGATCAAAGAATCCTATGTCTTTGGAGACTCTGTACAGTACAGCTGTCAGAATGATTTTACACTCAATGGATCAGTGTCAGTATCATGTTCTGATGATGGAACATTTCAGCCTGCTCCTCCAACATGTATCAGTAAGTGTTTTTAATTTTTTCCAACCTTTCTGAACATTTAATTTAATCTCAGCTGTGACTGACGCTTTCACACACTCTGGAAAAGTTTATTTTGAGCAATTGCAGTAATTTCCATTTAAATTGTTCTTTTCTTGCAGGGGTTCAGTGTGAAGAGCCTGTGATTGAAAATGCTGAGTGGGTCTCTGGTTCTCGACCTCCTTATGGACACAAGGCCACGTCGATACACAGGTGCAATTCTGGATTTAAAATGATTGGGTCGCCAACCATCGTATGTGATATAAATAGTCAGTGGTCACCTAAACTTCCAACATGTGAAAGTAAGTCAAATGTCAACATTACTACTTGATTTTGAGGCCCTTTCCATCGTTGTGGGTTAACCACCCTGACAACCTCCTACCTGCAAGACCGTTAGACTGAGAATGCTTTTAATAGTGGCTGGTGCCGCTGCGGTCCCAGGCTGCGATGTCAGGCAGGTGCTAGCATTGGGTCACCTCACCCAGAAGTCCACAACATGTACACCAGCTTGCAAATCTCCTTATATTAATGTGTACAATAAAGTTAGGGAGGGAAAAAAAAACACAGTTCCGCAGTGTCAATAAGAAAATTAGCGTATGTCACTGGTTCTACAATTTGATATTCAAGTAGAATGCCGTGTATTTCCTTGGGGGAAATATGTATGTAAATATGTAGTGAACTGTTCCTTTAATCTTTCCTTTAACCTTTAATAAAGTTCTATATATTTGGTTATCTTTGTTTTCCTTTTTATTTTTTGTTTGTTTGTTTGTTTGGTGTGAAATTAAGCTTGCAAAGGCAGGAAGTTGCTCAAAATAACCTTTAATTGTGTAATGAAAATAGTATCATAAAGAGGAACGATAATTAATTAAATTAAATTAAATTAAAGTCTTCTTGTACTCATCAAACAAATTTCAGATGGCAGCAATATTTCACAATCAGTTCAAACTGACATCATTCTCTGATTTGGAAACCTCTTGTAAATAATGTTCATAAACAATCACTAACTATCTCTATTCTAATAGATGTCATTTTTATTTTGCAGTGGTGACTTGTTCTCCCCCACTTAAGGTTGACCATGGGTCTTTCAGTCCAGGCAAAGAATCCTACAATTACGGAAATGTTGTACAGTACAGTTGTCAGACAGGTTTTATACTCAGTGGATCAAAATCACTGTCATGTTCTGAGGATGGAACATTTAAACCTGTTCCTCCAACATGTATCAGTAAGTGTTTTAATATTTCCAGCCTTGCTCTGCATTTTCCCAATGTGATCTCAGCTGTGACTGATGCTTTCACTCAAAAAAAACTTTTAACAGGAAATAGCTGAAATACTAACCACCCTGACAATCTGCTACCTGCAAGAGCGTTCCCCCGAAAAACAACATGCCTTTAATAGTGCCTGCTGCTGGTGCAGTCCCAGGCTGCGATGTCAGGCAGGTGCTAGCATTGAGTCAGCTCACCCAGAAGTACACGACATGTACACCAGCTTGCAAGTTAGGGAGGGATATAAACACAATTCTGTAAAGTCAATAGTTCACCAAGAAAATAAGCATAAGTCACTGGTTCCACAGTTTGATATTTAAGTAGAATGCAGAGTATTTCCTTGTATGTGGCTAGCACCGCGCTGTACATCTCTGGGTACTCTTTCTGACCCCTAATTAAAATAACTGGAAGCGGCGTGTGTGAAAAGGCCTTTATACTAACACTAATCCTAACACTAACACTAACACTTATCCATGTGTCATCATATTCTTGCATACAATTAGCTTAAAGGGACAGTTTACCCTAAAATCAAAAATACATTTTTTTCCCGTATTGCTATTTATCCATCTATACTGTTTTAGTGTGAGTTGCCTTGTTTTGAGGATATTGTCCGTAGAGACGTCTGCCGTCTCTCAAGTATAATGGAACGAGATGGCACCAGTCCTGCGGTGGTCAAAGTGGCAAAAAGATACATTTGAACTTAGTAGCAGTGTCTTTTTCCAGAAATCACGACCCAGTTTCTCAAAATAATCCACAGATCCTGTTGTGAGCGGTTTCATGTTTGAACTGACGATATTCTCTGACAGTATTCTCTCTTGAGATACTGCATTCACAAATAAGAAATGAACACGAAGCCACAGTGACCTTTGACCTTTAACCACCAAAATTACATCCAAATATTCCTTTCAGGTTTCTGGGCAGAGGTCTTTACTTTACTGAGAGACCTCCTCTAGTTTATGTTATGAAATTACCGATTAAAAAATAGCAGCAATATTAATAGCAGCAATATTTTACAGCCGCTTTAAACTGGCAATATTCCCTGATTTCCTTCTTGTACATAATGTGTTAATAAAAATAAAATCAGTGACAATGTCCATTTTAACAATGCAGTGGCGACTTGTGCTCCGCCACCTATGGTTGAGCATGGGTCTTTCAGTCCAGACAAAAAATCCTATTATTAGATGATGGAATATTTATGCCCACTCCTCTAACATGTACCAGTAATTGTTTTAAGTTTTGCCAACTTTTCTCAACATTTTTTAAATGTAATCTCAGCTGTGACTGATGCTCTCACACACTCTGGAAAAGGCTATTTTAGACAATTGTATTAATTTCAATTTTAAATTTTCTTTTCTTGCAGTGGCTTCTTTCGAGTACCCCGAGATTGAAGAGGTTCTCTGGGACCCCTTATAGCTAAAAGGCTACAGACACATGCAAGTACAGACCTGGATATAATATGATAGGGGAGCATCTCCTGAAATGTCAAATAAATAGTCAGTGGTCACCTGTTGAATCATGCAGCATTCCACATATCTAGCTATCTTTGCTGTCCCATTTTTATTAGATTATTGATTTTTCCCTTTTGCCAGGTGATTAAATTAAGTTTTTCAACGGAAGTATTCATCTATTCACAAACCATGGTGTTAGCTGAGAAGTAATGCTAATGTTAGGTCTCACGGCAGCTAACGAGTAGTATGTCGTTTTAGCATGAAAAATGGCTTGATATCTCTCCATATTTTCACTATATTGTCTTTTCAGTCACTGATGATTGGGTAGCGGTAAAATGATAACAGTTTGTTAGTAATGATGTCAGTAACATTAGCTAGTCAATGGCTGAATGCTAACATTAGCTATTGTCTCACAGTAGCTAATGGGCTATCAAATATGTTGTTTTAGCTTGGAAAATGGCTTGATATCCCTCCATATTTTCACTATCCGTTGTCTTTTTAGTCACTGATCAGTTGGGTAGGGGTGAAATGACAACAATTTGTCAGTAATGATGTCAGTAATGTTACCCAAGAAGTGGCTGAATGCTAACATTAGCTGTTGTCTCACAGTAACTGATGGGCTATCAAATAATGTTGTTTTTATCTTGAAATATGGGTCAGTGTCCCTCCACATTTCCACTATCCATTGTCTTTTCAGTTACTGATCAATTCGGAAGCAATGAAGTGATAACAATTTGAAAGATTCAGGACACAACCTGGAACACAGCTAAGCAACATTTTAGCTTCCCAATCAAATTGTTTTACATTTTCAAAACTTGTAAGACAACTTTAAACCAATGTGTCCGCCCATGTTCAGATAACTCGCATTTATAAAGCAGCAGGAGAACTAACCAGCTTAAAATGATTTAAAGTGTACTGACTTCTAGTATGTTGGCTTCATTTTGATACGTTCATGTGTCGAGTTTCATGATTTGAGAAACAAGTCGATGGAGTGTGTGTAAATAAAGCTTATAAGCTTGTTTGTTTGAGTTTCTGTCTCAGTGAATGTAAACAAATTAAAGATACTGGAACTTTTATGATGAATGACGCAGGCCTACGAACTGTAAACCGAAGATTGCTTCTTCAGAATTTAAAGTCAGTGAGTCAGCAGTGATGTGTTTTATGGC
This sequence comes from Lutjanus erythropterus, assembly GCF_056507025.1. Classification (NCBI taxonomy): domain Eukaryota; kingdom Metazoa; phylum Chordata; class Actinopteri; order Lutjaniformes; family Lutjanidae; genus Lutjanus; species Lutjanus erythropterus. The sequence goes on along the minus strand of NC_139322.1, from coordinate 8,581,929 downwards.
ATTGGATTATTTAGTCTAAATTGGTATAATAAAAAATCCAAAGGTTGACAGAGGACAATATTCTGTCAGGACCAAGGGCAGATTATTTCCTGTCACGACCGGTGGGGACGATAAACATGTCCCAGCTGGAGCTATGATGACAGGGTGGGTGTTTCAATAGTCAGTTCACACGTGGTGAGTGAATGGATACAAGCCGGGGTACCACCCTATGCTGCTCTTCCTGTCTGCCTTTTCTTCTGTCGCTAAGTTTCAGAGTGATAGAGACACAGAAAAGCTGTCAGTCTCCCGCCCAAGGGGAGGTAGAGAGACGCTGTACTGGTGTCAGAACAGTGCTGACTGAGATTACACCATGCATGGGAAAAAATGACAAAATAATGTTAGTGTATACTTCTCACTATCTGCCTGATGGTCTGAATGACTCACTATTTGTTGCTAGTCAATTGATTCATATATTAAATATTTTGGCATTAAAAAGAGGCCCGTGACTTTAGTAGGTAGTGGACCAAACCAATGTGAGGCATAATGAGGGGGAGCACACACTCTTTCAAAGCCTGAAAATGCATCGTTTTGCATCTATAATTAAGTGCAGGTGCTCTGTCCCAATACTGAATCTCACTAACTAACACTGACACTGACCAACAATGTGTAATGTGTAATGTTTTAATTTTTTTGATCAAAGGGAAAAGTCAGTAATTCCTGGATATTGGTAGGGACTAGAGGCTGACATTTTCAAGGGATTTCCATGAGATTCCCTCGGGATGGGGGTGAGAGTCAATCCTTGGACCTCCTGATCCCTGATTCAGTCCTCACATGACATTTGCAGGAACTGTCTGCCACTCTCAAACTATTTTAGCTGTTGGCTTTGTCTGATTTTTGATTTGAATTTGAATATGAATGCCAAAATAATTAAACTTTTCATTTCAAAAGTTTACACGCCCTACTTTATAAGTGCTGTACACAAGTGTTCGTGATAATTCAGGGTAAGGAAGGAAAGGAAAAAATGTTGAAAGAGGAACATTACAGAAAAAGACTGAGAATTTGTTACTCAGTAGGAAGTACATCACTTCCTCATATTGACTCTGCTGGGGCTGGGTCCATTACATCACACTCTATAAATGTCTTTTCTTGTTCCCTTTGAAATCATAATAAAATGTGAGCGCACATCAGAAGACATATTAGTTTTGGTCATCTTGGATGTTTACAGAGTCTTTCTGGAAAATTGAAGGAATGGCATTCACATCCACATTAGCTAAACCTGTTAGTCAACCTTGGGTTTTCTATAGGATGACTAGATCTAAAGCCCTGTAGGCCAGTGTTTCCCAAACTTTTTGTCCTGGGGACCCACTTTTAAAAAATGACAAACCATCATGACCCAAGTCGCAATAAGTCTTATCAATAAATTCTGGGAAGAGTTCATAGTTCATGTTGAGTGCATATCTGAAGTTAACTGTCTTGTCAATTTTTATTGCCATTTCTGCATCATCCCATATTATATTGATGCTTTATTGAAAATATATTTGTGTTAAAAGTCATTTTAAACATAAATGAGAAATAAATTCATTTAAGTTAACAGGCCATCTCATTGTCTTTATTTCCTATTATTAGGAAAACAACATAGGACATTTTTGCCTAAAGGAGACAAAATAACTACATTTAGGCAGAATTAACAGGCTCTTGTTTTGTCCTCTCATCATTAAAATATATACATTAAATGCTTTATAAATGGTGTACTGCAAATATGAATTTAAATTTGCAAAATTTCCTCTGTAGTCTTTTATTTATTAGGGAACCAAATAAAATCTCCTGTGACCCACCTGTGGATCTCGGTCCAGTCTTTGGGAATGACTGTTGGAGGCAGGCACTGTTAAACCAAACAGCTCTAGGGAAGGTCTAGTTAGTCAGTATAGCCCATGATTTCACAAACCATAATGGTAATATGGCCACATAAAGCATCAAAAAGGGCTTTTTTTTATGGGTTTGTTTTGAGACAGGTGGTACCACATTGGTCTTTTTGGCTTCAACAATAACGACTAAAATTGTTTTACTTATCAATTTATTAATTTATTTTCTAAATCAGATATCAGAGTTGACAAGTTTTTTGTTAACGTGCTATCCAAAATTGTGATCCCTGATTTTTTCGTGAATATTCAGATGTTTTATTAGGGTTGGGTATAGTTTGACTTCCAGGAATGCCATTGTGTCATTGTCTTAAAGGTAACCCCAGACCAGCAAAAAATCTCGCGAGAGTTGCCATTTTAACTAAAACTATGATCCTTTCCTAACCCTAACCAAGTATTTTTTTTTGCCGCTAAACCTAAGCTTATCTTAATCCCGGCGTTATCAAAATATAAAATATAATTATTTGTACAACGTGCTCAATAAATAAACAACTCGTCCATATCTCACGGAGTTTCGCAAATCTAGTATTCTCTTCTACGACCTAGAAATGCGTCACCGATTAAAGACCACGCCTTCTCTGTCAAGAAAGCTGGGGCGTCGGGAAGGAGCTTGATTTCACCATTGTGGTGTCAGCCATCGTCATACTGATTCTTCACTCACACGGGTAGGTTATGAATCAATCCGTTGCCTTATCAAACTGCGCTAGAACTAACTAACTAACTAACCGAAAACAAAACGTCGACAACGCTTCGACGTTTGTTGATGTTACGTTGCTAAAAGCTAACAGATAGCTAGCTAACCCCGGCCTTGCCTTACAGGTTCAATTGCGATTCCTTGAATTTGCTATTTGAGATGAACAAATTCAGACGCCAAATTGAACACTTTTTAATGTGTGTCTCCTACTCTGGTGAACTATCGGAAATTTCGGCATACATCATATTGCCAATAAAGTTCTCTTAAGCTTACGCCGTTAGCTATACCGTGAAGCGTTACTGTTCACGCTGTTTGTTTGCATCGAGGAAACCGGGGGACGGAAACATGCGACTTCTAGTTTTACGGACTGAAATTTTAATGCTATATTCGCATGTTTGTATTTTTCGTGGTTAAACGTAGGCCGAATTTACCAGTCCAAACAGTCGTTCTAGACAAACTGTGAAGTAGCTCTGTAAGATTAACCTAACCTAGATGCAAAGGCAGTGTAACGTTAGTTTGCTAATATTGGCAGATTTTGAATTGAGTTTGGTGTGGTATTTTCTAAAGAAGGCAATAAAAGACGAAGTTGGGCGTATTGTCGTGTTCAATATAACCAATGTACGTTTAAGACTATATAGTAACTCGTATGTCAGATATTTGGCGTTTTAACTTAAACTGAACTAACTAATACTGTTGTTTTCGTTCGTTATAACGTTAAGTGTGACATTAGTAAATCGCTGTTGGCTAACCCACTTGCCTGTATCCGTAGAGTCATTGCTAGAATCAACCATTCCAACCAGGTTAATACTTTAATTGTCTTAATTTCATCTGCGTCTGTCTTTGCCAGAAAGCTCATTTGATTCAGTCAGACTCGCCAGATCTCGCCATGGGTGTGCCGTACTTCCTATTACTGAACTGTCTTGGCCTTGCCATTACCGCTCAAGGTGAGTGGCAGTGCAGATAAGCTTGTGACGAATGTTTGATTATACACAAGCTAATGTTTAGCGTTATGTTAACTAACATCTTTATCTTTCTTTATAATAGCTCAAGATTGCTCCCGGCCTCCCATTGGACCCAACATGAGCTTAAGTGACAAAGACATTCTTTTAGAACAATTTCCAGACGGGACCACAGTTAGTTTTGTGTGTGATGTTGGCTACACGAGTGCAGGAGGGTCTAGAACCATTACATGTACTGGTGGCACATGGAGTACTTTGAGGATGAGATGTGAAAGTAAATATTAGCACTTTATATTCTTTATTCTCTCATTTGGAACCCTCTAGTAAATAATGTCTTACCAACATGTAAATGCTCTTTTAAATGAGTGACTGATAATATCTGGTGATCAGTCTGTTGAGTCATAGGTGTTTGATATATATCCAGCAATTTTTAAGGGAGGAATTTAATCCTTATAATCCAGTTGTTGTTTTTTCTTTCAGAGAAGAACTGTGGCCCTTTTGAGGAGATAGAAAATGGAGAGATTGATTACTCTGAAGGGACAGAGTTTGGTGCTAAAATTGTGATCACTTGCAACCCTGGGTTAGTAATAAACTGATAACACTGACAATTCATATTCAGAGAATTAATTTTTGAAATTTAATTGTTAGAGCCAGACAGATATATTGGTTGGTCAATATTGGCCGTATTAGCTCTATCATCTATAATGGTATTGACATTGATTTTAGCCCATATGAATACTTCTACAACTTTGTTTGTGACATGATGTGTGTGTGCATGAGTGTATAAAGAAACAGTAGGATTGAATAATTATTCTTTTGCCCCTTACTATTGGTTTGGGGCCCCAAAAATCCAGTATTTGTCTAGCTCTACTAATTGTGAATAGCTTATTTTAACTCTAAAACCCTAGTAGCCATTATGTTTCCCAGTTTAAAAAAAATCTTATTCCCATCAAAGTGTGTGTTCAGTGTTGTCATGTGAAATGCAAGGGTTAACATAGACCCTTCATGAAATTTGTGTGAAGACTAACTTATTTTCTTTTAAATTCCCTAATTAGTTACGCATTGGTTGGTAGAGGTGAAATCATCTGTCAAAACGATGGGTGGAATGGCAGGAAGCCCACTTGTGAAGGTTGGTAATATATGTGTATCAATGATTAAATACAAAACTCAGTCTCTATTTCTTTTCTAATAAATGTCATTTTTACAGTGGTGACTTGTGACCCGCCAGCTAACGTTGAACATGGGTCCTTCACTCCAGATGAACAATCCTACAACTACAGAGATGTTGTACAGTACAGCTGTCAGACAGGTTTTACACTCAATGGATCAAAGTCAATATCATGTTCTGATGATGGAACATTTCAGCCTGCTCCTCCAACATGTACCAGTAAGTGTTTTGGATTTTTTCCAACCTTTCTGAACATTTAATATAATCTCAGCTGTGACTGACGCTTTCACACACTCTGTAAAAGTTTATTTTGAGCAACTGCAGTAATTTCCATTTAAATTGTTCTTTTCTTGCAGGGGTTCAGTGTGAAGAGCCTGTGATTAAAAATGGTGAATGGGTCTCTGGTTCTCGACCTCCTTATGGACACAAGGCCACGGTGACATACAAGTGCAGTACTGGATTTAAAATAAATGGGTCGCCAACCATCGTATGCGATTTAAATAGTCAGTGGTCACCTAAACTTCCAACATGTGAAAGTAAGTCAAATGTCAACATTACTACTTGATTTTGTTTGTGAATGAAAGTCAGTCTGTTCAAACTTGATTTTGAGGCCCTTTCACATCCTTGTGGGTTAACCACCCTGACAATCTCCTGCCTGCAAGAGTGTTCCTGCGAAAAACAACATGCTCTTAATAGTGCTTGCTGCCCACGACATGTACACCAGCTTGCAAATCTCCATGTATTAATGTGTACAATAAAGTTAGGGAGGGATATAAACACAATTCTGTAAAGTCAATAGTTCACCAAGAAAATAAGCATAAGTCACTGGTTCCACAGTTTGATATTCAAGTAGAATGCAGAGTATTTCCTTGTATGTGGCTAGCACCGCCCCTCGTTAAAATGACTTGAAGCGGTGTGTTACCACATTGTGGTGTGAAAAGGCCTTTATACTAACACTAATCCTAACACTAACACTTATCCATGTGTCATCACTTTCTTGCATGTAGTCATCTTAATAGTTTACCCTAATTTAAAAATTACACATTTTCCCCTGGCCTGTAGTGCTATTTATCCATCTAAACTGTTTTAGTGTCAGTAGTTGTCCATGAAGACATCTGCCGTCCCTCAAGTATAATGGAACGAGATGGCACCAGTCCTGCGGTGGTCAAAGTGCCAAAAAGATACATTTGAATTTAGCAGCAGTGTCTTTTTTCCAGAAATCATGACCCAGTTTCTCAAAATAATCCACAGATCTTGTTGTGAGCGGTTTCATATAGGAATACTTTCTACATGAAACTGCAAAGTCTAAGGATGGTCTTGAGTAACCAGGTCATGACTTTTGGAAAGAGACAATGATTTTGATTTTAGTTCATTATATTAGAAAGAATCCAGGCATCTCTATGACTGATATTTTCAAAACTCTGCAGCTCACACCCAAAACAAAGCTAGGTCAATAAATGGCACTACAGACCAGGAGGGAAATATGTATTTTGACTTTCAAGTGAACTGTTCCTTTAATCACATAGATTTCTATGTATTTGGTTATCTTTGTTTTCCTTTTTAATGTTTTTTTTTGTTTGTTTGGTGTGAAATTAAGCTTGAAAAGGCAGGAAGTTGCAGTGGTACTGCTGTTTGCTCTATTTTTGGCCTTGCTCAAATTAACATTTAATCATGTAATGAAAATAGTACCATAAAATGGAAGGATAATTCATTAAAGTCTTCTTGTACTTATCAAACAAAATTCAAATGGCAGCAATATTTCACAATCAGTTCAAACTGACATTATTTTCTGATTTGGAAACCTCTTGTAAATAATATGTTCATAAACAATCAGTAACTATCTCCATTCTAATAGATGTCAATTTTATTTTGCAGTGGTGACTTGTTCTCCCCCACCTAAGGTTGAGCATGGGTCTTTCAGTCCAGGCAAAGAATCCTACAATTACACAAATGTTGTACAGTACAGTTGTCAGACAGGTTATAAACTCAGTGGATCAAAATCACTGTCATGTTCTGATGATGGAACATTTAAACCTGCTCCTCCAACATGCACTAGTAAGTGTTCTAATTTTTCTTTTAATTTTTTTTATCTTCATACAGTAATAGTTATATAAACAGCCTCACCGTCCTTCCTCGTGTTAATTTTCTTATTTGAAAGATTTTTATAAACAAAAACAACTGCCTCACATGAGACAACACAGGTTAAAAACAAAGACTCGAAAACCGTAAAACTAACATTCCGTCAAAATAGAAGCTTGAAGGTTTTAAATGAGAACAATAATTTTTAAGTAAATATGACCTAGGTTGGAATGACTTCTGAGGGCTGTACTATGAAGGAAGCTCAACACAGTCAGGCTTTCTTTGCATGAGCTGGCTCGACAAAACCTAAAACCCCTGTCAGAGGTAACGGGTATCACGACAGAGGTTATCAACTTGCTTTGCTAACTCAGGCTCTGTGCACAATCACATAAAAAGGGACGTTCAGTGTGTCATTTGATTATTCTTTTGCACAAAGTGGAGCAGTCGTGAACCGCACACTTAAATTGAGATTATTAGGATGGAGAGCTATAAAAATATTTAAAATATATTATGCCAAAAAGCAACACTGTTACTGCAAATGAGGCAAGAGAGAAAATGCTGGCAGAAAATTTTGAATAAGACCTAAACCACTGCGTTAACAGCTCATAATTTCTAACGTGATAACAGCATGTTTAACAATCGACAATATTTAAACATGATACTGTCGGTCTGATTCTGGCCCATAATGAAGGAGACGTGTAAATCACTTTAGTTTTTGGCCATATATATCAATAGAAAATTAATTTCACTGATAGAATATTATCCGTGATAAAGAGAATAGACTATTCTGCATCATTAAACTGAGGTTCCTGTGGCAACATGATATAAACAGTTTTAGCTGCTGTCATGTGTTTTGTTTGGTGGCATTACTAACATACAGCTCAGCAACTTTTGGACTCAATTTTTGGAAAGAGAAAGTGGTTTTGATGTTAGTTTCATTATATTAGAAAGAAGGCAGACATCTCTACAGCTGATTTTTTTTTTTAACTCTGCAGCTCACACATAAAAAACAAATTTAGGTGGATAAATAGCACAATAGGCCAGGGGGAAATATGTATTTTGACTGGAGTGAACTGTTCCTTTAATCACAGAGTTCTATATATTTGGTTATCTTTTGTTTCCTTTCTAGTTTTTTTTCTTTTTTCATTTTTGTTTGGTGTGAAATTAAGCTTGAAAAGGCAGGAAGTTGCAGTGGTACTGCTGTTTGCTCTATTTTTGGCCTTGCTCAAATTAACATTTAATCATGTAATGAAAATAGTACCATAAAATGGAAGGATAATTCATTAAAGTCTTCTTGTACTTACCAAACAAATTTCAAATGGCAGCAATATTTTACAATCAGTTCAAACTGACAGTATTCTCTGATTTGGAAACCTCCTGTAAATAATATGTTCATAAACAATCAGTAACTATCTCCATTCTAATAGATGTCATTTTTATTTTGCAGTGGTGACTTGTTCTCCCCCACCTAAGGTTGACCATGGGTCTTTCAGTCCAGGCAAAGAATCCTACAATTACGGAAATGCTGTAGAGTACAGTTGTCAGACAGGTTTTATACTCAGTGGACCAAAATCACTGTCATGTTCTGATGACGGAACATTTGAACCTGCTCCTCCAACATGCACTAGTAAGTGTTCTAATTTTTCTTTTAATTTTTTTTATCTTCATACAGTAATAGTTATATAAATAGCCTCACAGTCCTTCCCCGTGTTAATTTTCTTTTTATTTGAAAGATTTTTATAAACAAAAACAACTGCCTCACATGAGACAACACAGGTTAAAAACAAAGACTCGAAACCGTAAAACTAGCATTCCGTCAAAATAGAAGCTTGAAGGTTTTAAACGAGAACAATAAAAGTAAACATGACCTAGGTTGGAATGACTTCTGAGGGCTGTACTATGAAGGAAGCTCAACACTGCCAGGCTTTCTTTGCATGAGCTGGCTTGACAAAACCTAAAACCCCAGTCAGAGGTAACAGGTATCACAACAGAGGTTATCAACTTGCTCTGTGCACAATCACATAAAAAGGGACATTCAGTGCGTCATTTGATTATTCTTTTGCACAAAGTGGAGCAGTCATGAACCACACACTTCAGTTGAGATTCTTACAATGGAGAGCCATAAAATATTTAAAATATATTATGCCAAACAGCAACACTGTCACTGCAAATATGGCACGAGAGAAATGCTGGCAGAAAATTTTGAATAAGACTTAAACCGCTGTGTCTACAGCTCATCATTTTTAACATGGATAACAGCATGTTTAACAATCGATAATATTTAAACATGATACAGTCGGTCTGATTCTGGCCCATAATGAAGGAGACGTAAATCACTTTAGTTTTTGGCCATATATATCAATAGAAAATTAATTTCACTGATAGAATATTATCCGTGATAAAGAGAATAGACTATTCTGCATCATTAAAGTGAGGTTCCTGTGGCAACATGATATAAACATACAGATCAGCAACTTTTGGATTGTATTAGAAAGAAGGCAGACATCTCTACAGCTGATATTTTCAAAACTCTGCAGCTCACACACAAAACAAATCTAGGTGGATAAATAGCACAACAGACCTTTTTTTTTTGCTGTGTGAAACTGCTGTTTCCCCTATTTTTGGCCTTGCTCAAATTAGCCTTTAATTATTTTATGAAAATAGTTCCATAAAAAGGAAGGATAATTCACTAAATTAAGTTAAACAAGTCTTCTTGTACTCATCAAACAAATTTCAAATGGCAGCAATATTTCACAATCAGTTCAAACTGACAGTATTCTTTGATTTGGACACCTCTTGTAAATAATGGGTTAATAAACAGTCGGTAAGTATTTCCATCCTAATAGATGTCATTTTTATTTTGCAGTGGTGACTTGTGCTCCCCCACCTGAGATTGAGCATGGGTCTTTCAGTCCAGCCAAAAAGTCCTACAATTACACAAATGTTGTAGAGTACAGTTGTCAGACAGGTTTTAAACTCAGTGGATCAAAATCAGTATCATGTTCTGATGATGGAACATTTAAACCCGCTGCCCCAACATGTACTCGTAAGTGTTTTAATTTTTCCGGCCTCGCTCTATGTTTTCCCAATGTGATTTCGGCTGTGACTGATGCTTTCACACACTCTGCAAAAGTTTATTTTTAGCAATTGCAGTAATTTTCACTTAAAATGTTCTTTGCATGCGGACTTTCAATGTGAAGATCTAAAATGCTGCTTATTCACATAGTCCAATATCAGAAATTACAATTGCCTCAGGGGGCTTTATATCTGTACTGGATGCTACACCTTCTGTCCTTTAGACTCTTGATTGGGTAAGGAAAAACTCCTCAAAAACAAAAACAAACAAAAGAAAAAGCTGTAATAATACAGCTAATTTACAGGTATTTTGTTATGAAATGATTAAATAAACAAAATAATAATTTCATGGATACATCCTGAAATTTTAAATGTGAAAAGTCTTCTACCACACATCCCGAGTTTGATAAATAAATCTCAAAATATACATAAATATTGGCTTGGATATGAAGGAGAAGGTTTGTGGTATGGTATGCTGTATATTTTTATAGAGTAATAGTTATGTAAATTTAAAATATCTGCAATTAAAAATATATTGCGGCAAAAAGCAGCACTTGCTGCAAAAATAAGGCAATAGAGGAACGCTGGCAGAAAAATTTTGAATAAGACTTAAACAGCTACGTTAAGAGCTCGGTATTTCTAATGTGACAGCTGCACATTTGACAAGTAAAGGTATTTAAGTGTGATACTGTTGGTCTAATAATGAAGTATTGTGTAAATCACTGCAGTTTTTAACTATATCGATACAAAATTAAATTTACTGATTAAATATTAGTCGTGATGAGTAGGATGGACTTTTCTGCATCACCAGACTGAGGTTCCAGTGGCAACATGATGCATACAGTTTTAACTGCTGGAATACGTTTTGTTTGGCGGCATTACTAACATTTGTATATATACATCATCTGACCTTATCTGAGAATGTATATCTCTCATAAAGAACATCATCAAGAAAAGAATTAGTCAAAGGTCGTCACTTTTTAGCTGATTTTAATCAGACATGTTAACATATGTTGCTGCTGACCAGGTTATGAATTCGGCATCAGTTACCATGGTGATCTGTTCAAGTAAAAAGTGAGACACTTTTCTGACATTGTGAACCCAGACTTCACCTTCTTCACATACCTAGCTAACTGATTAATCTCACTTCATAAAGCACCCCTCCACTCTTTGTTTACAATTTAACTCCTCGTCCTCCTTTTTTTCTTGTTACTCTTTTCTTCTGAGGCCAGCTTTCAGGCGCCTTACCGCCACAAACTGTCACTTTCATGACATGTGAGAAAGTGGTAAGCTGTCTTGCTGCCCAAACACGACCTTGCGAGGCAGCTGGGTTCGTGAGATAATGCGAGAACAGCTCCCGTGGTTAAAACTGTATTGCCAAATCCCTCCAGGTGGACATATTTCTACTGTTGCACAGTGTTGTACTCTCATATTGCCCAACCCCAGTTTGACGTAGGCTTCAGTCTGTGAGTCATGGACTAATTACCTCACGATCCCTTTCAGATAAGACCGTTGTCTCAGTTGTTTTGTTAATGGGTAGAAGTTTTGAGAAAGGGACTAAGGACCTGGTCATTTCATAACAAATGTCTATATGCAAGTATGTATGTGCTTTGCATATAATATCGGAATAATCCAGTTAATTTAAATTGGCATACAACATTTAAATCTTCAACATAAAATGGCAGCATGAATCATTAATAGAAACTGCATGTTCATGGACATGGGAGATGCTGTAACAGTACAGATAATTACTTCCCTGTTTAAAAGACTGTGTTTGTGTGTACTTGCACGCACGCTTTGCATTTCAGTCTCTGCAACCTAAATATGAATACACAGCACAGGCCTAATCAAAGTGAAAAGTGTCTCCCTGATTCAGTAACACTGGGTTACACATTACTCAATTATGTTTTTGCAGGAATTCCAACCACACCCAAAGCTACCACCACCACCACCACCACAACCACCACCCCCCCAAGAACCAAACCGAAAGGTAGAGTCAAAGCTAATGATAAAGAACCATCTAAAGCTGACTCACCGCCAGATTGGGGGAGTGAGTCAGAAATCTTCTTGATGGAAGTCAATTTTTATTTGCCCCTGTACAATAATCGTCATGTTTAATCTTTATTTAAATAAGAACAAGGACACAGTCTCTCTCAGATGCAAAGCAACAAGCACTCTTGCATATAGAAAATGGTATGACATGACAAGGTCACTAGATTAACCAAAAGCTGACATTCCCATCTGATTGTTGTATTTCTTATCTTTTATCTTTTTTCAAATATATCAATATCATGATATAAAATGATGAAAACCCTGATGATGGATTTTATCCATATTACTCACTCCTCTAATCTGAAATAACTCCACAATTTTACTTTACCAGGAATTCTGTCTGTAACACTGATGTGATGATTCTGTTTATAATTAGGGCTGAGCAATATTAACATATTCGCAATTATATTAATTTTACATTGAAACATGAGTGTAAGCGGCAGCATTAAGTTGCTGTGAAATCACTGCTTGAAAAACAATTTTTTTTGTGCATTTTGGTTTCTCACACCAGAACACATGCTCGCTTTCTTTACTCAGTAAAGTTGGAGAAAAAAGGTGGCGACCTCTGAACACACATTGCTAACAAAACACAGATCAAACTACCAAACACGGCAGCGCTGATTGAATACTGATCAAGGATATATTACTGCATTGCCTAGTTCTCATTTCTCAACATATTTTAGCTGTAATAAGAGATCTATTTTGAAGGCCCTGTGCCCACCAAAGCATTTTTTTTTCTGAGGCCAAAAAACCCTGAAGTAATCAGCTGTCTGCTCGTTTGTTTCGCATCCAGTTAGAAAGTGGTGTGAGCTTTGACAGCTGTGCTGTTTGGTGTTGCTCTGGTTACAAGTTGTGTAGCCGATGAATTTTGAATGCTGATTAAATTTGAGCAGAACTGCGTGTGCGTTAAATGGTTTTAACGCATACCTGCCAGCATCAGAAAATAGTATTCACCCAGAGTATGGTATAAACAGCTTTAGGAATAAGTGTACGGTGGATTTTTGTTTTTTGCAGCAGTCACAGTCATAACACTCAAGCCACCAACGCACACTTTATGTCATCATAGTGTCCTACAACTTAACGTTTCCTCAAAACATTGCTCAGCCCTAGTTGATATGTCTGTGTAAGAAACAGTAGAGAGACTTGACTTTTAATGTTTTAATTGTGCCTGTTTCCAGAAGATGACGGTAAAGGCCCGCCTGGTAAGTCAGAGTATTCTCTTATGTTATATTAATTTGTTTTGATAAAGTAGCACATCAGCCATGTAGTTGGATCAAAACCACAGTTTCACACAATTCTCTGTTCTTCTTACAGATGACGCACATAAGAATCTTGGACTGGGACTTGGCATTTTCGGGGGTAAGTTCAACTTAAACCTAGAACAGAAGGTTAAGAATGCACAGATAGATAATGTTGACCCAAACGAGATCACGATGGCCTCAGAAGAACAAAATGGTTAAATTACTGTAGACTACAGAGGTCATCTGAAGACGTCATGTTACTTGGACCGACAAATAAGAACACAGTGACATATTGAGCCATTAGAATATGTTGGCTGGTTATTCATACACAATGCCCATTTATATAAGGGTTAACTAATCAGTACTAAATTGTTATTTTAACAGTAACAATGGTTTTGCTGTAATTATTTCATAAAAAAAGTTTTTGGGATTATCAATTAGGGATGTCACAATGCCAGAAATTTAGTAGCTGGTACCAATACCAGTTAATTTCCACAATTCTCCCCACCCGCTTCAAAACCAAGGTAAAATACAAAAACAAGACTAAAATTCTTTTTGTTTGCCACCTGAAATAAAAAAAAAAAACTCTGAAAAGACTTAACCTTTCAGGGGAGCATGTTGACATGTTTGTACTGATTTTTGCTGCTCAAGTTTTAATATAAGTTGAACTTATTGTGCAGCAGTAGATAAAATTTAATTACCCAGTGAAAGACAGAATGCTAATGTCATATTTTGTATGTTTTTTTGTTTTTTTGATGGATGACAGAGAACAGCAAGGAGTCAGGAGAGTTACTACAATGAGCTGTGTTTATATTATGGTAGCCTTTACCATTTAGCCACTGCAAACGTTGTGGAACATGATTGTTTACACAGCAGTGTAGCCGTCTCAAGCATAAATAATGCTAACGTAGTTCAGGATAACAAGAAGAACAATTTGGATATCACCCATTCTTGAGAACTGAGGCATGTCCTACCAAAAAAAACTTCAGAAAATACTGATACCAACACTCTATTTCCAATTTTTTGTGGTTCTGGTGAAAATATATTCTTAAAGGTTTTTTATATGTATATATATGTAATTTCATGAATTTCTAAACATCCTCTGTGCCAGAAAACTGCTTTGTCCCAGACAATTCACAACTGCAATCAATTTAAATCTAATAATACCTACTGATAACATAAAACTGTGCTATTATAGTCATCCTTTTTTAAAATTTTTTTTAATTAAAATGTTGACCCTTTAAATTTGTGTCCCAGATTTCTGTCAACTCCATTAGAATTTTTTAAAAACAAGATTTAATCAGGCATAAAATGGTTTAGCTATACTCTAAACTCCCCTGTCTGACTTCATGGTTTCAAAACGACGGGAGTATTGTTCAAGAACTGATCAGCTCTTTTTTCCCCCAACAGTTTATTAAATAAAAACTGCTATCATATGTGTCTCAACCATAACATGTCAACTCAGTAACCCCTCTAAATCAAAGCTAAATGGTTTAAAAATGTGTATTTTGATTAGCATTAAGAAGACTCTTAGCAGTTTAGAAAAATAAAATGGCTGCTTACTACAGCCATGCTGTGAAATTACAAAGAATCTAACATTTTGTCAACTCAATAAGATGTCAGCCAAGTCAGATTTTCCATCGGGTAGACTTGACCTCTACATTTTAATAGTTTTACAAGAGTTTGATCTCTTAAATATATTTTAAAAATATAATCCAAACCCTCTCAAAATATGGTTTTGTCCCAATTCTCAAGAATGAGTGATAGTTTGTTAATGTATCGCAAACATGAATTGAAACTCAGTCACCATCTGGACTTTGCTGAGTTACTCAGTGTTTACTCCTTTAATCTGAAAAGTTTGATGGCACCATTGGCAGTTAATCCCTGTAGTTGGTCTTCAGTGCCGGTGGGCTTTTTTCCTTCTTTCTTCGGCGTGCGATGACAGATGTTAACAGTTTCGTGTCATGTCCAGTAGAAGTGGAATGCCACCTTCTGCTCACATTTTCCAGACACAGGCTGTTAGTATACATGTCTACGGTAAATGTCATACCATAGGGAAAATTTGTCTCAACAGTGAAGGCAAAGAAGGTCAGACTTTTATTAAAGCGAAACATAACAAGGCTATAACATGAGAACGGAAATGGCAAACCTCTGGTACTTAAGGTAATTAAAAATAAAAAATAAAATAATATAAATCATGTTTGAAAAGTTTGGCATCAACTTGGTGCTTGTGACATCCCTATTATGAATCAGACCTTTGTCATGTGAGGATGGTGTCAGGTATTTACTTTGCATGACATTTGTTAGCCTCATGGTCAATCATATTTTTTTAAAATCATCTTCAAACATCTGTATTTTCTTCTCATCAAATTAGGCATTTTGGCTATTGGCCTTGGCATAGGTTTCTATTTCTTTGGAATCCCAGCACTCAAGAAAAAGAAAGGGTAAAATGTTGTTTTATTTATTTATGCTGATTAACCCTTCCATTACTTTTAACCATTAATGGCACTGACAGTTTTTCTTTATCACAGCTTCTTCAACCTTTTCTTTATTGCCTGGCATTTTGTCCTCACGTTCATTCGTTCATTATTGCTCAAGCTGTCTGTCATGTGTGTTTAAGTCTTGCACGTTGAAGTTGTGTGCTTTCCTGAGACTTTATGAATACTGTTTTTCCTCTACCACAGTGTCAATGTTGTCATTAAGGTGTCGCTGTAATAAGCCCTCAAAGCACTCTCCTACACAGAGCTGTAGGTCACTCAGTAGAAAAGAGTTCTGCCCCAAGAGCCATTTGGTGGTGAATTGATAAGCAAATCCAAATGTGCAGGTCAACCAAATGCAACATAGATGATAAAGCATGTTTGTGTAGGAAGGTTTTTTTGTTTGTATTTGGTTGCGTTCATTTCATGGTCTGTTCCAGTGGATGTCATGTATTTAAATAACCAAAGAGGAGGCACAGATGCCAGGAAGAGAATGGCCCAGAAATCATGTTTCATTTGTGTCATGTTACGTGCCAAGGGATTAAAGTTACCTGTCGCTACGACGGATATCCTTCATTTGGGTTCCAGAGAGGCCATGCATGAGATCAGGAAAAGGAGGGGGAGGGGGGAGGGGGTGACTCGCAACCATTTAGCAGAACAGGGGCATCGGCTGACGTGGCGCAGCCGTATTAAACAAAAAATACAAACCATCACCTTCTAAATTCAAGTTTCTCTCTTTTACCAAACTTAAGACTAACTACATGAAACATACTTCATTTAAACTCGACAGACAGAAACAAAACTAAACTCATCAGACCCGTCTTGGATAGTCTTTCCACTGTTAATCTAATCACCAAGTCTGATGTGGGCTTTAATTCACTGTGTGGATGTGAAAATAGTCTGGCTCTGCAGGCTTTTTTCCTCTCACTTGTCCTCTTCCTCAGTGGGTGTGTACTGTGGTGAACGGAAATGGCAAATGAGACAAGTGACGAGAAGCAGGCCTCACTGTGAGTAAGTGAACTAGGGCGTGACCATGTGAGCGCTGCAGTGGGTGTTACTGACAACAAGGAAGTGCAGCTGAGACCAGAGTGGCAAAACTGACGATTAAGCATTGGAAGCATTTCAAATATTCACTATAGATATTTGTCGACGTGAATATTTTTGACAAGGCTAATGTACTTTATGTTTGAATTGTGGTGTCACGATTCTCCAGATCTGCAGTTAATTTGACTTTGGAGTTTTAAGGTCAAACACAATCTTCCCTTCTTTTTTTTTTTGTTTAATCCCTGTGTGACCTCTTAAGGTAGACTCACTGGCAACAGGCCATTATTATTTTTATTATTTTGGGCAAAACTGATTAGAATTAATGATTAGAAATGTTCATTTAACAAACTAAGGTAAACAGAAGGCACAGAATGTCTTTGATATCGATCCAAACGAATTCGAGTTGAAGTAGGATTTATAGTTTCTGCTTGCAAATGCTACTCCGTTTCATTAGATTTTACTCAAAACAGGAACTAGTTGTCATGTTTCTGAAAACATGGGAAACACCTTTTTTTCCTGTTTGGATAGAGTCGTGTGTAATGCCTAACTCACTGTGTAGGAGAGTGACTAAAAAATCTGAGATGGCAAACTCCATCACAGCACTTCATAGAAAGTTTGTAAAATGAAATGTCCATCAACAGCTGCGTTTCCACCCGGAGTACCTGGAACTTTTGGTCCCAAGAGTCTCAGATTGCCTGTACTTTTGCAAAGTTCTGCCCCCCTGAGCAGGGACTTTTTGGGGAGAAAAATAATGTCCCTGGAATTTAAATCCCCAATTCCAATAAAAATTGGGCTGTTTTAATGGAAATGAAAAGGGAATGCAATGATTTGTAAATTCTTTTGACTTACATCCAGTTGAATACAGAACAAAAACATTATGTTTAATGTTCAAACTGATTAACTTCATTGTGTTTTGTAAATATACACTCATTCTGAATTTGTTGTGTGTTCCAAAACAGTTGAGACAGGAGCATGTTTACCACTGTCATACATCACCTTTTCTTTTTTAAGCATCTGGGAACGGAGGACACTAATTGTTGAAGTTTTGAAAGTGAAATTCTTTCTCATTTTTGGTTGATACGTTATGTTGTGCTTCATAATGAACCAAACATTTTTAATGGGAGACAGGTGTGGACTGCAGGCAGGTCAGTCTAGAACTTGAACTCTTTTACTGTGAAGCCAGGCTGCAGAATGCGCCTCTGCAGTGTCTTACTGGATGATTCTTTTCCTCTTTAGCCCGGAGGACACCATGTCCATGATTTCTAAAAACAATCTGCGACTCTATCAGACCACATCACACTTTTCCAATTTGCAATCAGATGAACACAGGCCTCAGAGAAGTCTGCAGCGTTTCTGGATGTTGTTGATATACGTCTTTCTCTTTGCATGGTGGAGTCTTAACTTGCAATTGCAGCACCAGACTGTGTTTGCTGACAACAGTTTTCCAAAGTGTTCCAGAGCCCATGTAGTGTTCTTTATACAACTTTATTTATTATTGTTCTTTATTTTATTACCATGCTGCATTAGACATCAAAGGTCACAGTTATTCAATGTTGGTTTTTGTTTTTTCCCTTCGCGTGCA
Source organism: Lutjanus erythropterus (assembly GCF_056507025.1). NCBI lineage: Eukaryota > Metazoa > Chordata > Actinopteri > Lutjaniformes > Lutjanidae > Lutjanus > Lutjanus erythropterus. The sequence goes on along the minus strand of NC_139322.1, from coordinate 8,563,660 downwards.
GAGATTTCTCTGGATTCTCTGAATCTTTTAATGATATCATGGATTGTTGATGGTGAAATTCCTAAATTCCTGCATTTTTGTTTTGAGAAACAGTCTTAAATTTGTGAACGAGCCTTTCAAGGATGCTCCCTTTCATACACGGTCGGGTTACCATTCAGCCTACTTACCCGTGGAACGTTCCAAACAAGTGTTCTGCAACCTTCCCAGTCTTTTGTTGCCCCAACTTTTTTGCAGGCTTCAAATTCAGAATGAGTGTATATGGACAGCAAAGTTCCAGTTTGAAAATATACCTTGTGTTTGTATTGTATCTGATAGACTGCATGTTGAAAATGATTTGCAAATCCTTGAATTATGTTTTTATTTACATTTTACACAACATCCCAACTTTGTTGGAATTGGGGTTGGAATTCAGGCCTTGGTTCCTGTGGTGGAAACACCTTGAGTTCATGGAAAGGTTCCTGGTCCCTGGGGAAGGTACTTGCAGTGGAAATGCAGCTTAAGTTTCATAGCTTGGGGCCCTTTAAGGCAACTGAATTTGCCTCTAAAGCCCATAACTTGGTTATCCTTATTGGTTAAAAAAAATGGAGACAGATCAATGAAATATGATTAAAATGTGACAACGGAGAATTTGGTGGTATATTTATATATTTCTTTCTGCAGAGGTGTGTGTTCTTCACATTTTAAAAAAATGTAAGGAACACTCACTATGTGAACAGTTTCAAATTGTTTTTCTTTTTTTACAGTATCATTTAATCTTTTGAAACACCAGGCCTCATAATAGGATTTTAAGACGGCTAATTTCAAGTTTTGTTGGAGTGTAAGAACAAACTCCACATGCATTAACAGCCCTCTGCGTCCTTCATGGTGCTGTGGTGACTTGTTAATTTCTACTTTTAGAAATGAACAGGTACTGTTTTGCATTTCAAAGTAACTCCCACACAAATTTGTACATATCTGCTGTGAGAGGCAGATGAAACGCTGCGGACAGGCCTGGTGTGTATGTGTGTGTGCGTGTATGTTGGATTTTGTTTGTACACCGGTGGGCTGTAGTCTTATGGGTGAGGGGTGTGTGTCTGGACCTCCTTTAGTTCTCCTTGTTTGCCTGCTGATACCCACATAAGCGGTAATGTTAACCAGTAAATATTGGATTACAGCACTGACAGAACTCATCCTGACTGTGAGACACCAAAGGTTGAAGAGAACGTACCACTCTCGGTAAGACGGGCCACCAAATGTCAAATGAACAGATAAGGATGTGATGATCAAGAATAAAATGTGATAAAGCGGGCAGAAGCTTTCACTCCCAACTAACGTGCTGGACAGATGCTTAACACCCTTGACAGTTAATTTGTTCCTCCTTCACAGGCGCGTACCGGTTTTTCCAATTTGTCTAAAAAAAAAAACTTGCTTTTCTTGTCTTTTGTTCCTGTAGCAGCCACAACCGTCATCATAATGCAACATTGGTGGCTTTAAAAATGACTGATTGAGAAGTGGAGCGTCACTGGAAGAGTCTTTGAATGTATTTTTGCTGCCCACCCGCATGTGAATGGAACAAGCTTCTGAAACCACCTTAAAATATGTTGCTGAACGCCGCTCTGAGATCCACATCGCTCAGCAAAATGGAGCTCAATCGTCTTCGGGTGATTCCTCTGACTAGTTGACAATTATTTCCACCTTTTTACAGACTGCTTGTTAATGCTTTTCCCTAATTCAATTCAATGATGCTTTTGATCTGTTTCGTTACAGCATCAGTTTTTCTGCTCTGTGATTATGAAGGATCGAGATTTCATGTTTGTCAGACAGGCTCAAATTCCACGCTGATTTTAAACTTGCACTGATTTCAGAACACAGATCAGCTTGGCCAATATAACTGTTAGACAGACGGCTTCATATAAAGCAAAATCAGTAGAAAACGTTGAGACAGAAATGTCAGATCTAATATACATATTTTTCCTCTGGATTTTATTGGTAAGTGTAGTTTTGGAGATGTCGGCCAGCAGAGAGATTTTCTGTCCAGAAATCATGACCCGGGTTACGCAAGATGATCACAAACCTTGTTATGAGCACTAGGTTCTACTGCAACCTGCATCTTCAGCGACCTGTCATGATTTCTCGAAAGACACATTTGTTTTGTGTTGTTTTTTTATTTGTCACGAGCTTTGTACCATTTAGTTCCTTCCAGTCCACCATTAAATGGCGACGGACTGATAACAGTGGGATCTGTTAAACAGTCCCTAGTATAGTGCCTGAGCACGAGGCATTTTTCACATGCCTTAATGCAGAAAGCCAACTTGTCTGGTTTGTTGTGTGTCACTTGTGTATTTGCCTGTGAATTGCATTGATGTTATCCCAGTTGTTTGGGTGTAATGAAGGCTTACTTCTGGGCCTATCATAGCTTCATGTTTATTCCAAAAAAAAAAAAAAAGTCAAATTCAATGTTGGCACAATGTTTTTTTGTGCCGTGTAGCTTCACCAGATCAACTTAAATCATTTTTCAGTAACAAAGAAAGTTTGGTACCACTTCACAAGAAGACTACCCTCATAAATATAATGTAAAATATTTATAATTAGGTTTAAATTAGGTTTAATTAGGTTTTACACACTTTAGAATTGTTTATTCATAATTTAGAAACACATTCTAACAGTTTTCATACATTGATGTGGGCTCACTATGTGACAAGATCTTCTAACCACTAATTAAGTTTATTAACAAGCTGCTACTATTTACTGCTGGCAAAATGGAACGTTATTCTAAAGTATAAAATCCATCACCTCATCATTCATCGACGGCTAAAATTGGGTGATCAGAACACCAACTAAGGGGAGATTACCATCTGTGATGCACCAGGGTTTATAAAAATGTTCTTAAGAGTTTTACTTGAACTCACAAGTGTTTGATTCATAAAGGATGTTTGAACCCTTCAGGTTCTGAGAAGAAAATTCAGAACTTCAGCACCTGTGATCACCTGTAAATCTCAAATGAACTTAAACCTGATGGCACCTGCCTTACGATCAGATGTTTTAGCCTCGTATCGCCTAATGCAGCACAAGTTAGGATTTAGTCTGGAAAAGCCGTGGACCAAAAGAGAAAAATAAACTTTTTGGAAGTCGAGATCACAGTGATGGTAGAGGAGCATGAAGCCAGACGCGTTGCAATGAATTCCTTGTTTATTATTAGATGTTTATTAGATAGTTCTGATCACACTGTTCATAAAGCTGACGCAAAGTTCACAACAGGCTTGGGCGTACATGCATCCCAAAGTGCGAGGCTCCACACTGATCTGAGGCTTAATAGAACAGATAAATGCTGTCTCACTGTTTGTCAAACAACAGATCCTTGTTGCTCTTTTACCTCGTGTGTCGCAACAGCTTATTGATGATTTACAAAGTGTTAACAACCTAATTATTTATTCATTTATGAGGGCAGCCTTACTGTAAAGTGGTATAAGAAGTTATTTTACTTCTGATTAATTTGTCTTATAGATATCAATTTTTCAGAGTTTCAGTTTAAAACCAGAAGGGAGGGATACTTTAAAGTGTTAGGACACAGATACTGTGTCTTTGTTACATATAGATGTAAAAACTGTGATCTCTGAAATTTTTTTTACCTGGCTTGCTTTTTTTTTTTTTTTATATTTATTCAACTAAAAATTACAGAGAAGTAAATTTATGTTGTTTTTTCTTTGAGGCAGGTGTAAAGCTTGGCATCACCTTTTGTAATCAGTTGATGAAATAAAACATTAACAGATAATGACTCACCAGTGTGTTCGCAGTGTTTTTATGTGCTTATATACAGTGCAACATGTACACAGGATTCTCTTATGATTAAATCTTGTTCCACCCAGGTGTAGAAATTTTCTGTCAAGCAACTCGGCAGCTCAGTTAATGAAACATAAACAACAGTAACGCCTTCATGTACTTTCAGCTTCTGGATTCTGTATGTTAACATGAACGCAGCGAGTGAGAAGGGAGTTTCAAAGATAAACACAATTGGTTGTGCTTTAATATTGAGATATTCAACATTGTTCTACGCCCACAGTTCATGTTTAAATGATGTTGGACTGTTGAACTTGACAATTGAAATATTGAAACTGCAATTTGGCAGTTTTTAGAATCACAGGAAACATTTGATAATAAAAATATTTGTAAAATTGTTGTGGTGCTGCAGAGATGTGCTGGTCTACGCTTCAGATTCTACAGACTGAAGAAAACATCTGTGTAGAGATGCAGCTAATGACTGTTTTCATTATCTGCCGATCTGTCTTTTATGATTAATCATAAAATGTCAGAAAATGTTGATCAGTGTTTCCCAAAGTCCAAGGTGACGTGAAATGTCTTCGTCCTCAACTCAGATATTCAGTTTACTGTCAGAGAGAAGTAAGAAAACAAAATATTCACATTAAAGACAGTTTTTCTTAAAAAAGAATATCTGAACTGATTAATCAATTATGAAAATAGCTGCCAAGCAATTTAATAGTTGACCCTTAATCGATCAATTAACCAATCATTGCAGTTCTACATCGTTTGGTACAGACTGCTGCAAAAATCAGACCTTTAATATGATCATTAAAATATTGCAAATCATATCACAATTGCAATATCAGTAAAAAAACAAAAAAAATAAAACAGTTTTTTAAAATCTCGGCTGAACATGAATAATGTACTGTATGATATACATTTAATATGGAACAACAGAAAACAAACATTCACCAAACATGAAACTTGTGGACATGATTTATTCGAGTTTTTCCAAGCCTCAGATATTTTTTCTGATAAACGAAACCTCTTTTAACAAATATAACTGAACTGTCTGTGGCTGCTCTAAACCTATCTGACACACCAGCTGTGGTGTTACAGCCGAAATGTTTTGTTAGAGTGCCACCTTGTGGATTTTACACTGAATGACACCTTGATAAAGTTGCCAGACAAACCTCCAGTATTGAATGTCACAAGTCACATTTGCTCAAGCAGTTGTACTCATGTATTTTCATTTAATGCTTCTTTTTTTTTTTTTTTAAACTTAAACCACCACATTTAAAAGGGAACTCTTTTTACTTGACTACATTTATTTGACTGTTGTGTTACTTTGCAGATGGAAGTTTCACATACAAAACAATACAGTGTGCTGATAATGCTGCTTTTATTTAAAGGAGAAATCTGTAATATGTTTAGTGTGATAAAGAATAAAATGACAATTATGTGTCATCAAACATTAAGGAAACATGTTAAAGAGAGTTCATCCTAAAATCAAAAATACGTCTTTTCTCTGACCTGTAGTGTTATTCATCTATCTAGAGTGTTTTGGTGTGAGTTGCAGAATTTTGGAAATATCTGCTACAGTGCTGTCTGCCTTCTCACCAGTGTCATGGAAATCGATGGCACTCGGCTTAAAGTGCTTTTGAAAAACTCAACAGCAGCGTCTCTTTCCAAAAATCATGATCAAATCCTCAGATCCTGTTGTGAGCAGTTTTGTCTGAGAACTACTTTCTTTCTCACAGACAGAAAGTTGGTAGATGGTAGATTCTACTGTGAAAAGAAAGTAGTTCCAACATGAAAGCGCTCACAAGGTCTGTGGATTATTTTGGTGCTTCGAGAACCATAAATCTCTTAACCATAAGCATCAAGTTCCATGATATTAAAGAGAAGGCAGACATCTCTAGTATGTCCAAAACTCTCCAAAACAGTACAGATGGATAAATAGCACTACAGACCAGAGGAAGAAGACGTACTTTTGATTTTGGGGTGGACCGTCCCCTTTAAGTTGAAATGGAGCAGGGGGATTCAAAAAGGTAGCTGTATATGTCAGGATAGACCAACTTCAACCACTCGGTCTTTCTTTTTTTTTTTGTTAGTTTGTTTAAATTTTCAATGTAATGACACTGATCGTTAATTGGAAAAGACATAGCAAGACTGTTCACCTGACTGCCTGCAGGGTTTGGGTTCCTAACAGGCAAAGACTTCACTTCATTTGTACTGACTGACAGTCAAATTAAAGTAGTAGTTTTCTCCCCAAAACGGGCAGAAGCATTGCACCTGGATCGGTTGCTCTGATCTCTGCTTTTTTTTCCCTCTGACAACGAAACTACAGTCACGGCGTCCTCCTTTGAAATTTCTATTCCAGGCCGGAACAACTACTTTTCTTTGTCCCGTGTCACATTAATTAGAGTTCAAATTAATGCTGGATGTTTGATGAATGGGTTAGTGTCTGTTTATGAGTCACAGGGATTCACAAATAAGTTTTTTTTTAGAAAGAGTAGCTGTTTAGAACAGTTAAATTGAGCAAAATGTTAATGGAGTTTGGCAGGTAGTAAGACAGAGAGCCACTTAATTCAAACTCCAGGATGTTTATTTTCAGAGCAGTGAGCTTTTGTTTTTAGAATAACAGGCTTTACATGAACAATTTCCACTTATAAAAAGCCGATCAACTTACAGTGTCGGACTCGTACTTGCTCGTTATTGCTAATATACAATGATGCATGTGTTCTGCAATCCTGTAGTGTTCCTGCAGCCTGCCTGAGCTGCCTGGCGGGGGAAAACAACTCGCTTCAACTATACATGGTATACTGAACAGGTATTCAACCTATTTAATAAACCGACTGCAGTACTCATTGCTGCATATTGCTCCTTTAAATAAAATGCAGGACTTTTACTCACATTGTATAGACTTTTTTCTTACATTATGATATTGTTACTTTTACTTAAACCCACTACAAGGAACTTTAACCCTCTATGGTACACATTATGATGCCAGTGAGGGAAAAAATGTTTGGAGTGTTTTTATGTCTCAAAATAGACTAAATAAACATAATCTGAAGAAATTTTATTTTTATTTTTATTTTTGGAAATTTTTGGGGTTCATTGCCTGTAGGCAACATTGTACCATAATGGTGCATAAGTGAAAAAGAACGTTCCTTTTCCAATTTGAACATTGTTTATTTCATAAACATATGCAAAAATATTCAATAACATCAAGAAGTCACAATTCATTTTAAATTTTAAATTAAAAAGAATTATGAAAAGAATTTAAATATATATGTATATATGTATGTATGTATGTATGGTCATATGTATGTATGTATGTATGTATGGTCATATGTATATATGTATGTATGTATGTATGTATGTATGTATGTATGTATGTATGGTCATATGTATGTATGTATGTATATATGCTCATATGTATGTATGTATGTATGTATGTATGTATGTATGGTCACATGTATGTATATATGCATGGTCATATGTATGTATGTATGTATGTATGTATGTATGTATGCATGTATGCTCATATGTATGTATGTATGTATGTATGTATGTATGTATGCATGGTAATATGTATGACCATATGTATGTATGTATGTGTGTATATATGTATGGTTGTATGAATGTATGCATGGTCATATGTATGCATGGTCATATGTATGTATGTATGTATGGTCAGAAGTATGTATGTATGTATGGATGTATGTACTGTATGTATGTATGTATGTATGTATATATGTATGGTCATATGTATGTATGTATGCATGGTCATATGTATGTATGGTCATATGTATGTATGTATGTATGTATGTATGTATGGTCATATGTATGTATGTTTGTATGCATGGTCATATGTTTGGCCATATGTATGAATGTATGCTCATATGTATGTATGCTCATATGTATGTACGTATGTATGTATGTATGCTCATATGTATATATGTATGCTCATATGTATGTATGCATGGTCATATGTATGTATGTATTCTCATATGTATGTATGTATGTATGTATGTATGTATGTATGTATGTATGTATGTATGGTCATATGTATGTATGTATATATGCTCATATGTATGTATGCTCATGTGTATGTATGTATGGTCACATGTAGGTATGTATGCATGGTCATATGTATGTATGTATGCATGTATGCTCATATGTATGTATGTATGTATGTATGTATGTATGTATGTATGCATGGTAATATGTATGACCATATGTATGTATGTATGTGTGTATGTATGTATGGTCATATGAATGTATGCATGGTCATATGTATGTATTGTCATATGTATGTATGAATGTATGTATGTATGTATGTATGTATGTATGTATGTATGGTCATATGTATGCATGTATGGTCATAAGTATGTATGTATGTATGGTCATATGTATGTATTCATGGTCATATGTATAAATGGTCATATGTATGTATGTATGTATGTATGTATGTATGTATGTATGGTCATATGTATGTATGTATTTATATATGTATGTATGTATGTATGTATGTATGTATGTATGTATGTATGTATATATGTATGTATGCATGGTCATATGTATGACCATATGTATGTATGTATGTGTGTATGTATGTATGGTCATATGAATGTATGCATGGTCATATGTATGTATGGTCATATGTATGTATGTATGTATGGTCATATGTATGCATGTATGGTCATAAGTATGTATGTATGTATGTATGTATGTATGTATGTATGGTCATATGTATGTATGGTCATATGTATGTATGTATGTATGTATGTATGTATGTATGTATGTATGCTCATATGTATGTATGTATGTATGTATGTATGTATGTATATATGTATGTATGTATGTATGCTCATATGTATGTATGTATGTATGTATGCATGCATGGTCACATGTATGTATGTATGCATGTATGGTCATATGTATGTATGTATGTATGTATGTATGTATGTATGTATGGTCATATCCCTCTGTGGTACACATTTATGTCTCAAAATAGACTAAATAAACATAATCTGAAGAAATTTTATTTTTATTTTTATTTTTGGAAGTTTTTGGGGTTCGTTGCCTGTAGGCAACATTGTACCATAATGGTGCATAAGTGAAAAAGAACGTTCCTTTTCCAATTTGAACATTGTTTATTTCATAAACGTATGCAAACATATTCAATAACATCAAGAAGTCACAATTCATTTTAAATTTTAAATTAAAAAGAATTATGAAAAGAATTTAAATATATATGTATGTATGTATGTATGTATGTATGTATGGTCATATGTATGTATGCATGGTCATATGTATGTATGTATGGTCATATGTATGTATGTATGTATGTATGTATGTATGGTCATATGTATGTATGTATGTATATATGCTCATATGTATGTATGCTCATATGTATGTATGTATGTATGTATGGTCACATGTATGTATATATGCATGGTCATATGTATGTATGTATGTATGCATGTATGCTCATATGTATGTATGTATGTATGCATGCATGGTCATATGTATGACCATATGTATGTATGTATGTGTGTATGTATGTATGGTTATATGAATGTATGCATGGTCATATGTATGTATGATCATATGTATGTATGTATGTATGTATGGTCATAAGTATGTATGTATGTATGTATGGTCATATGTATGTATGTTTGTATGCATGGTCATATGTTTGGCCATGTGTATGAATGTATGCTCATATGTATGTATGCTCATTTGTATGTACGTATGTATGTATGTATGCTCATATGTATGTATGTATGCTCATATGTATGTATGCATGGTCATATGTATGTATGTATACTCATATGTATGTATGTATGTATGTATGTATGTATGTATGTATGTATGTATGTATGGTCATATGTATGTATATATATATGCTCATATGTATGTATGGTCATATGTATGTATGTATGTATGTATGGTCACATGTATGTATGTATGCATGGTCATATGTATGTATGTATGTATGCATGTATGCTCATATGTATGTATGCTCATATGTATGTACGTATGTATGTATGTATGCTCATATGTATGTATGTATGCTCATATGTATGTATGTATTCTCATATGTATGTATGTATGTATGTATGTATGTATGTATGTAAGTATGTATGTATGGTCATATGTATGTATGTATGTATGTATGTATGTATGTATGGTCACATGTATGTATGTATGCATGGTCATATGTATGTATGTATGTATGTATGTATGTATGTATGTATGTATGCATGTGTGCTCATATGTATGTATGTATGTATGTATGCATGGTCATATGTATGACCATATGTATGTATGTATGTGTGTATGTATGTATGGTCATATGAATGTATGTATGGTCATATGTATGTATGGTCATATGTATGTATGTAAGTATGTATGTATGTATGTATGTATGTATGTATGGTCAAATGTATGCATGTATGGTCATAAGTATGTATGTATGTATGTATGTATGTATGGTCATATGTATGTATGCATGGTCATATGTATGCATGGTCATATGTATGTATGTATGTATGTATGTATGTATGTATGTATGCTCATATGTATGTATGTATGTATGTATGTATGTATGTATGTATGTATGCATGGTGATATGTATGACCATATGTATGTATGTATGTGTGTATGTATGTATGGTCATATGAATGTATGCATGGTCATATGTATGTATGGTCATATGTATGTATGTATGTATGTATGGTCATATGTATGCATGTATGGTCATATGTATGTATGCATGGTCATATGTATGTATGGTCAAATGTATGTATGTATGTATGTATGTATGTATGCTCATATGTATGTATGTATGTATGTATGTATGCATGGTCATATGTATGTATGTATGTATGCATGTATGCTCATATGTATGTATGTATGTATGTATGTATGCTCATATGTATGTATGTATGTATGCATGTATGCTCATATGTATGTATGTATGTATGTATGCATGGTCATATGTATGACCATATGTATGTATGTATGTGTGTATGTATGTATGGTCATATGAATGTATGCATGGTCATATGTATGTATGGTCATATGTATGTATGTATGTATGTATGTATGTATGTATGGTCATATGTATGCATGTATGGTCATAAGTATGTATGTATGTATGTATGTATGTATGTATGGTCATATGTATGTATGTATGTATATATGCTCATATGTATGTATGCTCATATGTATGTATGTATGTATGTTTGGTCACCTGTATGTCTATATGCATGGTCATATGTATGTATGTATGTATGTATGTATATATGTATGCATGTATGCTCATATGTATGTATGTATGTATGCATGGTCATATGTATGACCATATGTATGTATGTATGTATGCATGGTCATATGTATGACCATATGTATGTATGTATGTGTGTATGTATGTATGGTTATATGAATGTATGCATGGTCATATGTATGTATGGTCATATGTATGTATGTATGTATGTATGTATGTATGTATGTATATATGTATATATGTATGGTCATATGTATGTATGTATGCATGGTCATATGTATGTATGGCCATATGTATGTATGTATGTATGTATGGTCATATGTATGTATGTTTGTATGCATGGTCATATGTTTGGCCATATGTATGAATGTATGCTCATATGTATGTATGCTCATATGTATATACGTATGTATGTATGTATGCTCATATGTATGTATGTATGCTCATATGTATGTATGCATGGTCATATGTATGTATGTATTCTCATATGTATGTATGTATGTATGTATGTATGTATGTATGTATGTATGGTCATATGTATGTATGTATGTATGGTCATATGTATGCATGTATGGTCATAAGTATGTATGTATGTATGTATGTATGGTCATATGAATGTATGCATGGTCATATGTATGTATGGTCATATGTATGTATGTATGTACGTATGGTCATATGTATGCATGTATGGTCATAAGTATGTATGTATGTATGTATGTATGTATGTATGTATGTATGCTCATATATATGTATGTATGTATGTATGTATGTATGTATGTATATATGTATGTATGTATGTATGTATGCTCATATGTATGTATGTATGTATGTATGTATGCTCATATGTATGTATGTATGCATGCATGGTCACATGTATGTATGTATGTATGCATGCATGTATGGTCATATGTATGTATGTATGCATGTATGTATGTATGTATGTATGTATGGTCATATCCCTCTATGGTACACATTATGATGCCAGTGAGGGAAATGTGTTTTTATGTCTCAAAATAGACTAAATAAACATAATCTGAAGAAATTTTATTTTTATTTTTATTTTTATTTTTGGAAGTTTTTGGGGTTCGTTGCCTGTAGGCAACATTGTACTCTGATGGTGCATAAGTGAAAAAGAACGTTCCTTTTCCAATTTGAACATTGTTTATTTCATAAACATATGCAAAAATATTCAATAACATCAAGAAGTCACAATTCATTTTAAATTTTAAATTAAAAAGAATTATAAAAAGAATATATATGTATATGTATGTATGTATGTATGTATGTATGGTCATATATATGTTTGTATGTATGTATGTATGGTCATATGTATGTATGTATGCTCATATGTATGTATGCATGGTCATATGTATGTATGCTCATATGTATGTGTGCATGGTCATATGTATGTATGTATGTATGTATGTATGTATGGTCATATGTATGTATGTATATATACTCATATGTATGTATGCTCATATGTATGTATGTATGTATGGTCACATGTATGTATGTATGCATGGTCATATGTATGTATGTATGTATGTATGTATGTATGTATGTATGTATGTATGTATGCATGTATGCTCATATGTATGTATGTATGTATGTATGCATGGTCATATATATGACCATATGTATGTATGTATGTGTATATGTATGTATGGTCATATGAATTTATGCATGGTCATATGTATGTATGGTCATATGTATGCATGTATGATCATAAGTATGTATGTATGTATGGTCATATGTATGTATGTATGCATGTTCATATGTATATATGGTCATGAATGTATGTATGTATGTATGGTCATATGTATGTATGTTTGTATGCATGGTCATATGTTTGGCCATATGTATGAATGTATGCTCATATGTATGTATGCTCATTTCAATAAGGAGAGACTAAGAGTAAAAGAGAAATGGTTTATTGGCACATGCATGATATATGAAACATGAACAGTCCTTGGCGGTTAGACCCCAATGAGGTGAAACAATATGTATATATAAATGGGGATGATGAAGCTGTAGTGAAGAGAACCCCCCCGGGGTCTAGACACTGGTGGTGGTGGTGATGATGAGGTGCAAAGCAGAGACTGGTGAGGTGAAGTGGCTCTGGACTCCTGCTGCCTGGACCTGAAGGCTGGAGGAGAGGGCGTCAGGGAGGATCGAGGTGAACATCTTCTGCTACCTGGGTCCAGTGACTAGAGGAGAGAGGGGTGGAGGAGGGTTGCGCGACTGACTGAATGACAACTGATGGAGCAAAGACAGAGGCGATTTAAAGATTTGGCAGCAGCAAATTGACTGGCTATCGCGACCGTGACAAAATCTGAATCGATGCTAAAGATGAAGGTGAACACCCACAAACAGCTGATTAGAGGGAATAGGAGGAGAGAGGCGGAGTAAAGGAAAGTTGTGAATGAAGGCAGCGTAATAGAAGGTCTTCCTGATTGAACTTACGCTGAGCTACATATGTATGTACGTATGTATGTATGTATGCTCACATGTATGTATGCTCATATGTATGTATGTATGTATGCTCATATGTATGCATGTATGTATTTATGCTCATATGTATGTATGTATGTATGCTCATATGTATGTATGTATGTATATATGTATGCATGTATGGTCGTATGTATGTATGTATGCTCATATGTATGTATGTATGTATGTATGTGTATGTATGTATGTACGGTCATATCTATGTATGTATGTATGTATGTATGGTCATATCCCTCTATGGTACACATTATGATGCCAGTGAGGGAAATGTGTTTTTATGTCTCAAAATAGACTAAATAAACATAATCTGAAGAAATTTTATTTTTATTTTTATTTTTATTTTTGGAAGTTTTTGGGGTTCGTTGCCTGTAGGCAACATTGTACCATAATGGTGCATAAGTGAAAAAGAACGTTCCTTTTCCAATTTGAACATTGTTTATTTCATAAACATATGCAAAAATATTCAATAACATCAAGAAGTCACAATTCATTTTAAATTTTAAATTAAAAAAGATTATAAAAAGAATTTTTATATATATGTATATATGTATGTATGTATGTATGGTCATATATATGCATGTATGTATGTATGTATGGTCATATGTATGTATGTATGTATGTATGGTAATATGTATGTATGTATTCTCATATGTATGTATGCATGGTCATATGTATGTATGTATGCTCATATGTATGTATGCATGGTCATATGTATGTATGTATTCTCATATGTATGTATGTATGTATGGTCATATGTAGGTATGTATATATGCTCATATGTATGTATGCTCATATGTATGTATGTATGTATGGTCACATGTATGTATGTATGCATGGTCATATGTATGTATGTATGTATGTATGCATGTATGCTCATATGTATGTATGTATGTGTGTATGCATGGTCATATGTATGACCATATGTATGTATGTATGTGTGTATGTATGTATGGTCATATGAATGTATGCATGGTCATATGTATGTATGTATGTATGTATGTATGTATGGTCATATGTATGCATGTATGGTCATAAGTATGTATGTATGTATGTATGTATGTATGTATGTATGGTCATATGTATGTATGTATGTATGTATGTATGTATGGTCATATGTATGTATGTTTGTATGCATGGTCATATGTTTGGCCATATGTATGAATGTATGCTCATATGTATGTATGCTCATATGTATGTACGTATGTATGTATGTATGCTCATATGTATGTATGCTCATATGTATGTATGTATGTATGTTCATATGTATGTATGTATGTATGTATGCATTTATGGTCATATGTATGTATGTGTATGTATGTATGTACGGTCATATGTATGTATGTAGGTATGTACGTATGTACGTATGTATGTATGTATGTATGTATATATGTATGTATGGTCATATTCCTTTATGGTACACATTATGATGCCAGTGGGGGAAATGTGTTTTTATGTCTCAAAATAGACTAAATAAACATAATCTGAAGAAATTTTATTTTTATATTTTTTTTCATTTTTGGAAGTTTTGGGGGTTCGTTGCCTGTAGGCAACATTGTACCAAAATGGTGCATAAGTGAAAAAGAACGTTCCTTTTCCAATTTGAACATTGTTTATTTCATAAACGTATGCAAAAATATTCAATAACATCAAGAAGTCACAATTCATTTTAAATTTTAAATTAAAAAGAATTATAAAAAGAATTTATATATATATATGTATATATGTATGTATGTATGTATGTATGGTCATATATATGTATGTATGTATGTATGTATGTATGTATGCTCATATGTATGTATTTATGTATGTATGCTCATATGTATGTATGTATGCTCATATGTATGTATGCATGGTCATATGTATGTATGTATTCTCATATATATGTATGTATGTATGTATGTATGGTCATATGTATGTATGTATATATGCTCATATGTATGTATGTATGTATGGTCACATGTATGTATGTATGCATGGTCATATGTATGTATGTATGTATGCATGTATGCTCATATGTATGTATGTATGTATGTATGCATGTATGTATGTGTGTATGTATGTATGGTCATATGAATGTATGCATGGTCATATGTATGTATGTATGTATGTATGTATGTATGTATGTATGTACGTATGGTCATATGTATGCATGTATGGTCATAAGTATGTATTTATGTATGTATGTATGTATGGTCATATGTATGTATGTATGCATGGTCATATGTATGTATGTATGTATGTATGGTCATATGTATGTATGTTTGTATGCATGGTCATATGTTTGGCCATATGTATTTATGCTCATATGTATGTACGTATATATGTATGTATGCTCATATGTATGTATGCTCATATGTATGTATGTATGTATGCTCATATGTATGTATGTATGGTCATAAGTATGTATGTATGTACGTATGTATGTATGTATGTTTGTATGTATGTATGTATGTATGCATGTATGGTCATATGTATGTATGCATGGTCATATGTATGTATGTATGTATGTATGTATGTATGGTCATATGTATGCATGTATGGTCATAAGTATGTATGTATGTATGTACGTATGTATGTATGTATGTGTATGTATGTATGTACGGTCATATGTATGTATGTATGTATGTATGTATGTATGGTCATATCCCTTTATGGTACACATTATGATGCTAGTGAGGGAAATGTGTTTTTATGTCTCAAAATGGACTAAATAAACATAATCTGAAGAAATTTTATTTTTATTTTTATTTTTGGAAGTTTTTGGGGTTCATTGCCTGTAGGCAACATTGTACCATAATGGTGCATAAGTGAAAAAGAACGTTCCTTTTCCAATTTGAACATTGTTTATTTCATAAACATATGCAAAAATATTCAATAACATCAAGAAGTCACAATTCATTTTAAATTTTAAATTAAAAAAGATTATAAAAAGAATTTATATATATATGTATATATGTATGTATGTATGTATGGTCATATATATGTATGTATGTATGTATGTATGTATGTATGTATGGTAATATGTATGTATGTATTCTCATATGTATGTATGCATGGTCATATGCATGTATGTATGCTCATATGTATGTATGCATGGTCATATGTATGTATGTATTCTCATATGTATGTATGTATGTATGGTCATATGTATGTATGTATATTTGCTCATATGTATTTATACTCATATGTATGTATGTATGTATGGTCACATGTATGTATGTATGCATGGTCATATGTATGTATGTATGTATGTATGCATGTATGCTCATATGTATGTATGTATGTGTGTATGCATGGTCATATGTATGACCATATGTATGTATGTATGTGTGTATGTATGTATGGTCATATGAATGTATGCATGGTCATATGTATGTATGTATGTATGTATGTATGTATGTATGTATGTATGGTCATATGTATGCATGTATGGTCATAAGTATGTATGTATGTATGTATGTATGTATGTATGTATGGTCATATGTATGTATGTATGTATGGTCATATGTATGTACGTATGTATGTATGTATGTATGTATGTATGTATGGTCATATGTATGTATGTTTGTATGCATGGTCATATGTTTGGCCATATGTATGAATGTATGCTCATATGTATGTATGCTCATATGTATGTACGTATGTATGTATGTACGCTCATATGTATTTATGCTCATATGTATGTATGTATGTATGCTTATATGTATGTATGTATGTATGTATGTATGCATTTATGGTCATATGTATGTATGTGTATGTATGTATGTACGGTCATATGTATGTATGTATGTATGTACGTATGTATGTATGTATGTATGTATGTATGGTCATATTCCTCTATGGTACACATTATGATGCCAGTGGGGGAAATGTGTTTTTATGTCTCAAAATAGACTAAATAAACATAATCTGAAGAAATTTTATTTTTATATTTTTTTTCATTTTTGGAAGTTTTTGGGGTTCGTTGCCTGTAGGCAACATTGTACCAAAATGGTGCATAAGTGAAAAAGAACGTTCCTTTTCCAATTTGAACATTGTTTATTTCATAAACGTATGCAAAAATATTCAATAACATCAAGAAGTCACAATTCATTTTAAATTTTAAATTAAAAAGAATTATAAAAAGAATTTTTATATATATATGTATGTATGTATGTATGTATGGTCATATATATGTATGTATGTATGTATGTATGTATGCTCATATGTATGTATGTATGCTCATATGTATGTATGTATGCTCATATGTATTTATGCATGGCCATATGTATGTATGTATTCTCATATATATGTATGTATGTATGTATGTATGTATGGTCATATGTATGTATGTATATATGCTCATATGTATGTATGTATGTATGTATGTATGTAGGTATGGTCACATGTATGTATGTATGCATGGTCATATGTATGTATGTATGTATGCATGTATGTATGTGTGTATGTATGTATGGTCATATGAATGTATGCATGGTCATATGTATGTATGTATGTATGTATGTATGTATGTACGTATGGTCATATGTATGCATGTATGGTCATAAGTATCTATGTATGTATGTATGTATGTATGGTCATATGTATGTATGTATGCATGGTCATATGTATGTATGTATGTATGTATGGTCATATGTATGTATGTTTGTATGCATGGTCATATGTTTGGCCATATGTATTTATGCTCATATGTATGTACGTATGTATGTATGTATGCTCATATGTATGTATGCTCATATGTATGTATGTATGTATGCTCATATGTATGTATGTATGGTCATAAGTATGTATGTATGTACGTATGTATGTATGTATGTTTGTATGTATGTATGTATGTATGCATGTATGGTCATATGTATGTATGCATGGTCATATGTATGTATGTATGTATGTATGTATGTATGCTCATATGTATGCATGTATGGTCATAAATATGTATGTATGTATGTACGTATGTATGTATGTATGTGTATGTATGTATGTACGGTCATATGTATGTATGTATGGTCATATCCCTTTATGGTACACATTATGATGCCAGTGAGGGAAATGTGTTTTTATGTCTCAAAATAGACTAAATAAACATAATCTGAAGAAATTTTATTTTTATTTTTATTTTTATTTTTGGAAGTTTTTGGGGTTCGTTGCCTGTAGGCAACATTGTACCATAATGGTGCGTAAGTGAAAAAGAACGTTCCTTTTCCAATTTGAACATTGTTTATTTCATAAACATATGCAAAAATATTCAATAACATCAAGAAGTCACAATTCATTTTAAATTTTAAATGAAAAAGAATTATAAAAAGAATTTATATATATATGTATGTATGTATCTATGTATGGTCCTATATATGTATGTATGTATGTATGTATGGTCATATGTATGTATGTATGTATGCTCATATGTATGTATGCATAGTCATAAGTATGTATGTATGTATGCTCATATGTATGTATGCATGGTCATATGTATGTATGTATTCTCATATGTATGTATGTATGTATGTATGTATGTATGGTCATATGTATGCATGTATATATGCTCATATGTATGTATGCTCATATGTATGTATGTATGTATGTATGTATGTATGTATGGATGGATGGATGTATGGTTATATGTATGTATGTATGTATGCTCATATGTAAGTATGTATGTATGTGTATGTATGTATGTACGGTCATATGTATGTATGCATGTATGTATGTATGTATGGTCATATCCCTCTATGGTACACATTATGATGCCAGTGAGGGAAATGTGTTTTTATGTCTCAAAATAGACTAAATAAATATCATCTGAAGAAATTTTATTTTTATTTTTGGAAGTTTTTGGGGTTTGTTGCCTGTAGGCAACATTGTACCATAATGGTGCATAAGTGAAAAAGAACATTCCTTTTCCAATTTGAACATTGTTTATTTCATAAACATATGCAAAAATATTCAATAACATCAAGAAGTCACAATTCATTTTAAATTTTAAATTAAAAAGAATTATAAAAATAATTTATATATATATGTATGTATGTATATATGTATGTAAGGTCATATATGTATGTATGTATGTATGTATGTATGTATGTATGTATTAATGGTCATATGTATGTATATATGTATGTATGTATGTATGTATGTATGTATGTATGTATGTATGGTCATATGTATGTATGCATGGTCATATGTATGTATGTATGTATGCTCATATGTATGTATGCATGGTCATATGTATGTATGTATTCTCATATGAATGTATGTATGTATGGTCATATGTATGTATGTATATATGCTCATATGTATGTATGCTCATATGTATGTATGTATGTATCTATGTATGTATGGTCACATGTATGTATGTATGTATGCATGGTCATATGTATGTATGTATGTATGCATGTATGCTCATATGTATGTATGTATGTATGCATGGTCATATGTATGACCATATGTATGCATGTATGGTCATAAGTATGTATGTATGTATGTATGGTCATATGTATGTATGTATGTATGTATGTATGTATGTATGTATGCATGGTCATATGTATGACCATATGTATGTATGTATGTGTGTATGTATGTATGGTCATATGAATGTATGCATGGTCATATGTATGTATGGTCATATGTATGTATGTATGTACGTATGGTCATATGTATGCATGTATGGTCATAAGTATGTATGTATGTATGTATGTATGCTCATATGTATGTATGTATGTATGTATGTATGTATGTATGTATGTATATATGTATGTATGTATGTATGCTCATATGTATGTATGTATGTATGTATGCTCATATGTATGTATGTATGCATGCATGGTCACATGTATGTATGTATGTATGTATGCATGTATGGTCATATGTATGTATGTATGCATGTATGTATGTATGTATGTATGTATGGTCATATCCCTCTATGGTACACATTATGATGCCAGTGAGGGAAATGTGTTTTTATGTCTCAAAATAGACTAAATAAACATAATCTGAAGAAATTGTATTTATATTTTTATTTTTATTTTTGGAAGTTTTTGGGGTTCGTTGCCTGTAGGCAACATTGTACTCTAATGGTGCATAACTGAAAAAGAACGTTCCTTTTCCAATTTGAACATTGTTTATTTCATAAACATATGCAAAAATATTCAATAACATCAAGAAGTCACAATTCATTTTAAATTTTAAATTAAAAAGAATTATAAAAAGAATTTATATATATATGTATGTATGTATATATGTATGTAAGGTCATATATGTATGTATGTATGCATGTATGTATGTATGTATGTATGTATTAATGGTCATATGTATGTATATATGTATGTATGTATGTATGTATGTATGTATGTATGTATGTATGGTCATATGTATGTATGCATAGTCATATGTATGTATGTTTGTATGCTCATATGTATGTATGCATGGTCATATGTATGTATGTATTCTCATATGAATGTATGTATGTATGGTCATATGTATGTATGTATATATGCTCATATGTATGTATGCTCATATGTATGTATGTATGTATCTATGTATGTATGGTCACATGTATGTATGTATGTATGCATGGTCATATGTATGTATGTATGTATGCATGTATGCTCATATGTATGTATGTATGTATGCATGGTCATATGTATGACCATATGTATGTATGTATGTATGCATGGTCACATGTATGACCATATGTATGTATGGTCATATGTATGTATTATGTATGTATGGTCATATGTATGCATGTATGGTCATAAGTATGTATGTATGTATGTATGTATGTATGTATGTATGTATGGTCATATCTATGTATGTATGTATGTATGTATGTATGTATGTATGGTCATATGTATGTATGTTTGTATGCATGTTCATATGTTTGGCCATATGTATGAATGTATGTTCATATGTATGTATGCTCATATGTATGTATGTATGTATTTATGCTCATATTTATGTATGTATGTATGCTCATATGTATGTATGTATGTATGTATGCATTTATGGTCATATGTATGTATGTATGTATGCTCATATGTATGTATGTATGTATGTATGTACGGTCATATGTATGTATGTATGTATGCTCATATGTATGTATGTATGTATGTATGTATGGTCATATCCCTCTATGGTACACATTATGATGCCAGTGGGGGAAATGTGTTTTTATGTCTCAAAATAGACTAAATAAACATAATCTGAAGAAATTTTATTTTTATTTTTATTTTTGGAAGTTTTTGGGGTTCGTTGCCTGTAGGCAACATTGTACCATAATGGTGCATAATTGAAAAAGAACGTTCCTTTTCCAATTTGAACATTGTTTATTTCATAAACCTATGCAAAAATATTCAATAACATCAAGAAGTCACAATTCATTTTAAATTTTAAATTAAAAAGAATTATAAAAAGAATTTATATATATATGTATATATGTATGTATGTATGTATGGTCATATATATGTATGTACGTATGTATGTATGCTCATATGTATGTATGTATGTATGTATGGTCATATGTATGTATGTATGCTCATATGTATGTATGCATGGTCATATGTATGTATGTATGCTCATATGTATGTATGCATGGTCATATGTATGTATGTATTCTCATATGTATGTATGTATGTATGTATGGTCATATGTATGTATGTATATATGCTCATATGTATGTATGCTCATATGTTTGTATGTATGTATGTATGGTCACATGTATGTATGTATGTATGGTCATATGTATGTATGTATGTATGCATGGTCATATGTATGACCATATGTATGTATGTATGTGTGTATGTATGTATGGTCATATGAATGTATGCATGGTCATATGTATGTATGTATGTATGTATGGTCATATGTATGCATGTATGGTCATAAATATGTATGTATGTATGTATGTATGGTCATATGTATGTATGTATGCATGGTCATATGTATGTATTTATGTATGTATGGTCATATGTATGTATGTTTGTATGCATGGTCATATGTTTGGCCATATGTATGTATGCTCATATGTATGTACGTATGTATGTATGTATGCTCATATGTATGTTTGGCCATATGTATGTATGTTCATTTGTATGTATGTATGTATGTATTTATGCTAATATGTATGTATGTATGTATGCTCATATGTATGTATGTATGTATGCTCATATGTATGTATGTATGGTCATAAGTATGTATGTATGTATGTATGTATGTATGTATGTATGTATGTATGCATGTATGGTCATATGTATGTATGCATGGCCATATGTATGTATGTATGTATGTATGTATGGTCATATGTATGCATGTATGGTCATAAGTATGTATGTATGTACATACGTATGTATGTATGCATGTATGGTCATATGTATGTATGTATGTATGTATGCTCATATGTATGTATGTGTATGTATGTATGTACGGTCATATGTATGTATGTATGTATGTATGTATGTATGTATGTATGGTCATATTCCTCTATGGTACACATTATGATGCTAGTGAGGGAAATGTGTTTTTATGTCTCAAAATAGACTAAATAAACATAATCTGAAGAAATTTTATTTTTATTTTTGGAAGTTTTTGGGGTTCGTTGCCTGTAGGCAACATTGTACCATAATGGTGCGTAAGTGAAAAAGAACGTTCCTTTTCCAATTTGAACATTGTTTATTTCATAAACATATGCAAAAATATTCAATAACATCAAGAAGTCACAATTCATTTTAAATTTTAAATTAAAAAGAATTATAAAAAGAATTTATATATGTATGTATGTATGTATGGTCATATATATGTATGTATGTATGTATGTATGTATAGTCATATGTATGTATGTATGGTCATATGTATATATGTATGCTCATATGTATGTATGCATAGTCATATGTATGTATGTATGCTCATATGTATGTATGCATGGTCATATGTATTTATGTATTCTCATATGTATGTATGTATGTATGTATGGTCATATGTATGTATGTATATATGCTCATATGTATGTATGTATGGTCATATGAATGTATGTATGGTCATATGTATGTATGGTCATATGTATGTATGTATGGTCATATGTATGCATGTATGGTCATAAGTATCTATGTATGTATGTATGTATGTATGCTCATATGTATGTATGTATGTATGCATGGTCATATGTATGTATGTATGTATGTATGTATGATCATATGTATGTATGCTCATATGTATGTATGTATGTATTTATGCTCATATGTATGTATGTATGTATGCTCATATGTATGTATGTATGTATGCTCATATGTATGTATGTATGTATGTATGTATGTATGTATGCATGTATGGTCATATGTATGTATGTATGTATGTATGTATGTATGTATGTATGTATGCATGTATGGTCATAAGTATGTATGTATGTAGGTATGTATGTATGTATGTATGTATGTATGTATGGTCATATGCATGTATGTATGCATGTATGGTCATATCCCTCTATGGTACACATTATGATGCCAGTGAGGGGAATGTGTTTTTATGTCTCAAAATAGACTAAATAAACATAATCTGAAGAAATTTCATTTTTATTTTTATTTTTGGACGTTTTTGGGGTTCGTTGCCTGTAGACAACATTGTACCATAATGGTGCATAAGTGAAAAAGAACGTTCCTTTTCCAATTTGAACACTGTTTATTTCATAAACATATGCAAAAATATTCAATAACATCAAGAAGTCACAATTCATTTTAAATTTTAAATTAAAAGAATTTAAAAAGTTTCTTGGCTAAATGTTGCCTGTAGGCAACATTGTACCATTTAGGAACAACCCATTGAAATAAATGTGTAAAGTATAAAACTTTAAACTACTTAAATCAACAAAGATAACCATTACCATAAACATTTGAAAAACAAAAACAACAAATTACAGTGTTTGATCATCACTGCTTCATTTCAGTGCATGTTTTGTGTCAGTCCCCTGTGTCTTTCCTGACATGTGTTGCCATCACTTGTGGTGTTGCTGCTCAGTGCTTATGGAACTCCATGAAGCAGTTTTTTTCAGGAGTGAAGCAAAGGCAGGTGACACATTTTGTGCACTGTTATTTCACTATACCCTTACATCTAGGGTATCTGCATCTGCCCTTTTTCTCCACCCAAATAGGCCAGTGGTCAGTGTTGTGTTTGCTATAGTGATTCCATAATGGTTCACTGTTGCAGGCAACATTGCAACTTTCCATGATGGCACGTTGTTGCCTCAGGGCAACAGCTGCATTTTAACATGTATCCACTATTAAATTAGCAAATAAGTTGCATGAAACTATCAAAACTTAAAGTTTACTCACCTATTAGTGTGAAGACATTTTTTTCCAGGTGGAACAGGGACAAAAAATAACTTTTTGAGAGTCTTTTTTTGCAGCAAGATAGCAGAGCTGTCTCCTTAGAAAAAGCCCGCCAAGAAGGGTTTCAAAATCGCTTCCTGGAGGTCATGTGACAACTTAAAGCATTGTTAATGGTTCCCTATGGTTTTACCTCTTTTTTAAAGTATCGCATCATTTAAAGGGATGCATTGTGGAGATGTGACAGGGCAAAAATGGGTTTGTTGCCTGAGGGCAACATGGTACCATAGAGGGTTAATTATTTGATTTTGGAGGGCTGTGTAGACGAAGGCTGTCATGTTTCCACCCCCACAACCACAAAATGTAAAATCAAAAGTTAAATTATCTAAATAAAAATCTACTCACAGTAACTTTGCCTGTACAAATGTAAACACAGGCTCAATTAATCTGATTTCAAGGATGTAGAGGCATCAATATTAAATTGAGATAGTTTCATAATCAGTTAAAAGCTCCTTGCAGTACGTTTAAGTAAAGGATCTGAATACATCTTCCACCACCACAAACATCAGTCCGGATATCGTTGAGAGGTGCAGGTTGGTTGGAGAACTTCAGAGGCTGATGTGAGAGCGATGTGACAAAATCTCACTACAGCTGCAAAATCCTCCTCAAGGTAAGATGAGATCTGTCCTTCACTGTAACCGATTTCAAATGGTGCTAGAAACAAAAGCAGACTCTGAACACCAAAAGAAATCGGTCAACCTTGGATTGAGGACAAAGAGCTTGTGGACCGGTGGTTTGAAGGCCAGCGAGTGGTGCTTCGGGGAGTGATGCTTTCCAGGTGAAGTTGTCTCTTTCACCTGTTGTGACACTTCACAGTTCGCCCGCTGTCTGGCCAGTGAAATACACTTCCCACCCAAAGAACACTGATTTCAAATGGTGCTAGATAGATGACAATACTCTAAGCCACCATCTGAAACCAGCTTCCAAGGGGGGCACTTCTGACGGAAGGCAACCTTCTGTGGTGTAAAACACACTGAATCTAAAAAAAATAATGGAAAACAGCATTAATAATAGAAGAGAATAGGGGGAAACAATTAGCAAAAGACAATTATAACAGTTGTGGTACGGCCAGGAAACATTTCAGCTCGACTAACTGAAACAAAGATATTTTTAGAGAACATAAGTGGTTCAGATGTACCAGCAGACACACATCTAGCTTGATATCTGCATGTGTTGTAATTATTACAGAACCGAGAAAAGATACTGTAGATGTGAAGCGGTTACTGATATGGCAGCAGCCTGAGAGAAAAGCCCGGACCTCAGAGTCTGCAACACATACAAATGTTCTGATTGAAATATTTCAGTTACTGGATTTAATAAGAGAGTTTTAAATTACAACTATTAGTCGACATTTAACGGACTTGGCTGCACCAACAAAGACTAATTTAATCTAAAGATAGGTAGGTTCACGATGAGTAAATCCAGATTTAAAATTAAGCAGAGGTCTGTTGCACAATTAAAAACTAATATTTGTTTATTGCTGTAAACTGAAATTAAATATTGAGATGATTGGAGATGAGGAATTTCAGCTGCCTTGTATTCTGCAACAAAACGTTATGTTGTTTCTCAGTTTGCTACAGAATAAACAAAGCATTATACTGTTTGCTAGCTAGCTAAAAAGTAAATAAAACATTCTGGCTGCCTCTGAAAGTATGCAAGCACTAATATATCCCACAATGCAATGCGGTAATGGTGATGAAAACATAACAGACAAAAGCAGACAGTGACCAGCGCAGCTCTGTGTAACATCAGTAACAATTCAGTTTGAATATAAGTAAGGTTTTACTCTGACAGGTGTAATATATTTTTTAAATTAATTCATTGTTGCTATGAACTACCATGTTTATGTGTCTTCAACTGGCGAGGAGGCTCTCAGGAAGTGACGTTACACGTTCTCAACAGTGCGTCCGAAAAGATACATACTGCTGTTTAGTTATACAAAAGTATGTTTAACGATAGTACACATTTTGGTAAAGCAGTGCTCAGGACGTGATTTTGGACATGATGTTTGTTTGCTAAGTCAAGTCAGTTAGCTGACTTTGCCCACTCATGATGGTTAGACAGAGAATCTCTAATTCCTCCTCCTCCTCTGAGAAAAACTTGTTGGTCGAATTACTGCGGCAAAATGGCCAAATAATAGAAGATATAGAAATGGACAACAGCACAGTAAGAAAAAGAGACAACTTAAGAGCAACTGGCTGACTTTTTTTTTAAAAAATCGATCAACTGAAACAAAGAAGAGACGCATCAGAAAACTCAACTGAGTTGAGTTTTTACGTCCTTTAATGTTCTTTGAGGAACTTATTTTAAAGTTTATACCGAATCACGTTTTAAACTGAGGTTTAAAGTTTAGGTGCAACTGAAATAAATTTAATCTACATTTAGAGTAAAAATCGAAACTGATGTTTAAAAAGAGGTTTAAATTTGATCCTTGTTAGTTTTAACACAGTTTAAATGTTTGGAGCAACATAATTTAGAGTTAAACCATCATTTAATAAGGTTTAAAATGAGTCATTGTTGGTGCAGCTCTAAACACGTACTTATACAGATATCTTTTATCACTTATCTAGAACCAGATAAGGATAGGCGTGGTACACGAAGATGTCTCTTTTATAGAAAAGTTGAATTTAAATAATTGTAAGAAACATAAAAACTATTCATCACATATTACGTTTGCAGATATGAATTATGCATTAACCAAACACCCACGATAATGTGACACAAATATGCATGGCAAGGTTGACTTACATCAGATCTGTGAGAGGACACTGAAGAAGATAACAGCTGCTCGAGGCATTGTCCTACTAAGTCTTCATCTGGAGACTTTACCATTTGCAAATGGAACAATTAATTTTTAAGACAACGCCTCATTGGTCTCCATTACGCTGATGCATGAATTAGTAATGGGCACAGTAAGCGTTAAATTTGGTTGGTCTCTGTCTTATTTTTTATTTTATTTTTTTGGCTGCACAAAGGTGATGTTTCAGTGAAGCCTGACAGCATCTTGAGACTGTGAAACATAAAGCACTCTGGGATGGTTTAGGCTCGTGCCCAGAAAAGAAGTTTGATTCACTGCCCTGTTTCAGAGCAGAGCGAAGCAGATGAAGGGAGTGTGTGTGTGTGTGTGTTTCTGTGTGTGTGTGTGTGTGTGAGAGATGTAATGGAAAACCACTGAGAAAGCACCAGAACACCTCTCTCCTCGCCGCTCTCTCAATCTATTTCTCTAACACGCCCACACGACTGATCTGATACTTGATCCAAAGCTTCACGGATGTGTGAAGGGCCAAACAAGAAGAGACACACACAAAAACTCTGCCGCTGTATGTCTGTGTTTCGCATACAGGCTCACCTGCAGCAGCTCCAGACCTCGGCGAGTTCCCTCTCCTCTCTGTTGCTCGGCAGAATAGCGAGGATGATGAGCCCGCTGCTCTCCGGCAACTACGGGGGGGGAAAAAAGCAAGGAAGTGGCAGTCAATCGCTGGAGCCATGACGCACACACGCAACAACACAACAACACAATACACTGAGAGAGGGTGGGGCAAGGACAGGTAGTGGCCAGTTCACCGACTTGTTGCCAAGTGCCTCAACAAAGTACAAAACTACAAGAGCCAGACTGATATATCCGTTAGCTGATATTACCAACTGGTATCAGCCTTTCACTGCTAATAATGTCATCCAATATGTGCTGATATGAACATAATACAGATTGATTTTAATAGTTTTTAGTTTCTAAGCAGCATTTTATGTATATTAGATCCTTTCTTAACTCAAATAAAACTAGAATGTCTTATGTCAAAGCATCTTTTTCAAAAACAGTTGAGAATTGCATTATTTTTTATTTTATTTGTGCATTTGACAGGGTGATGCACAGTTCCTTTGCTGTATCAGAGTTAGCTTTAAGCTCATCTGTAATCTAGCAGCAGAGTAGGAAAAAGAGAATAATGTCTCAGCTAAACAAACCTGACACTATTATATAAAAACACAATTATGAGACAGAGCATATCCACGATACAACAACTTCAGCAACAGCAAGATTTCACAACATTAAGACACAACAACAAAACCACAATATTAAGACACAACAACAACAACAACAAAACCACAACATTAAGACACAACGTGTTTCTGTGTGATAGGAAGATGACAGGGTTGACTTTAGCCATGCTTTCATCTTGAATTTAAAACCAGCAAAGCTGTTACACTCTTAGACGAGATAATAATCATTGATCATCTGAAATTATTAGAATTTTCAACATTTTTGAAAAGATGGCAGCGAAGTTTGAGTTGCATGTATTGAAAAACAAGTCAAACAAGTCATGGGAGAAAAAAAGAGTATTATTCATAATTTCATATGAAATAAATAACATTATATGAAAGTAAGAGACTAACAATGAAGTTTAATGTCTCTCATGTTGTTTGTATATGATTCGACACATCAAAATATCCACATCTAAGAAGCTAAAATCAGAGAATTTTTACTGTTTTGTTTGTTGTTAGGTTTATTAGTTTGTCCTGCTGGTTGATTGACAGATCGATTGATTGATTTAAAGCCAAAAATGGTGAAATTCCCACCCAGTGAAGTTTTTTTTCATTAGATGCTGAATTGGTAACTGCGTACACACTGTGAATGGTAGTATATCGTTCTTTATTTTAAGATTGAAGCCTACTAATAACCCCCATTTTTACATGTAACTGTAATGTCTGTCTTATAATACAGTTACACTTTTTTGCATCCAGATTTTGTTGATAAAAAATATCATCACTTACATCAATATCAGAATAATTTTACTCCCTAAATATCAGTATCGGCCCCAAAAATCCAGTATCGGTCAGGCCCTAAAAACCACCGAACCGTTTCTAAAATCTAATTCCTTGACTTTTTGCATGCAGGTGAAAGCACAACTGATAATTCATTGTCTTTCCTCGAATCACTCCTGAACACACACACACACACACACACACACACACACACACACACACACACACACACACACACACACACACACGCAGCCTGCCTTCATTTATTCATGTTTACAATGACAATTCCCATAAATACGACTCGTCTTGAAC
This sequence comes from Lutjanus erythropterus, assembly GCF_056507025.1. Classification (NCBI taxonomy): domain Eukaryota; kingdom Metazoa; phylum Chordata; class Actinopteri; order Lutjaniformes; family Lutjanidae; genus Lutjanus; species Lutjanus erythropterus. The sequence continues at coordinate 8,533,675 of NC_139322.1, read as the reverse complement.
CTGATTAAAGCCAAATGAGGGAAGCCTAGCCCCGGCCTCCAAACATCAGATGCTATTTACTTTGATTCTCGCAGTAATCCCCGCAGCACTCACAAGTTCTTATCAGGCGTCAGATGTTTGTGTGTGAGGGTGTATAAGGCTACATATGTATGTGTGTGTGTGTGTGTGAGTGCGTGTGTTTGCACTGTAGCCAGAGTGACGACTCGGATCAGAGGGCCTGTCTGTCCGTAGGTGTCTGGTTCCTTCGCCTGGCTGGCTCAACCCAACCCCTGTCAGTTTTCTTTTTCGGGTTGTTTGTTGCTTGTGTGCCACTGGACCTGTTGTGTAATGCTTATAAAAGATTTAAAGGGACAGGAGGCCTTCAGAGGGCGTTCGACGACAGGATCAGGAAGGAGACTGTGAAGCACCCTGGGGAAACCCACGGGGGGTGAATATCCTCACAGCGGTCCTTTTTTTTTTTTTTAGAGAGAAATTAAAGGAATATAATCTCCTCAGAAAATCGCTGAGTGAGTAAACTGCAGCCAAACATGCAAAATAAGCAATTTGTTGGCTTGCAGCTGTGCTGTATGAAATACTACCAAGTTAAAGGGACAGTTCAGGTTGTATGAAGGTACTTAGACATAGTCAGTGTATTAGCTGCAGTAGATGGAGGTCAGCACACCCACAGTGTGGAGATGCAGAGAGGAGCACTAGCAAGGAAGCTAAGCAATGAACTGCTGTGGACAGGGTCACCAACAAAATGAATTTTAGCCACCAAACAGAACAAAATCAGTTTAAGTGTAAACTATATTTTCACAGCCTTAATTTGCCATCAGACAGCTTTTTCTGACAGAAAACCGCTGCTACAGAAGCCAAAAATCGTTCTCTCCGAATGAAACCAAACTCCATGGTCAAAATCAATAATTTTACCTCGCAGAGCACATAAGTTTCTGGTCTACCGCTGCCTTGATCTGTTTCTTTGTTTGTGTTATTGTGAGACTTCTGTGTTTTAAAAGGTTAGTTCGGAATCACCAAAATCAAATAACAACACAAACAAACTAACAGATGGAGGCAGTGATAGACCAATGACTCCTGTTTTCTGTGAGGTAAAATGACTGATTTCATTTATAGAGTTTGGCTGGCTTGGAGAGAGTGATATCTGACTTACATGACAGTGGTTTTCCGTTGGAAAAGGCAAGGTAAAGCAGTGAGAACATTGTAAATATAGCATACACATAAAATGATATTGATTTTTTATGTGGACCTTTCTGAAGTGGTGAAAATACTTTTTGTTTCTGTCCCCGTTCACATTAAAAAGGTCCACCTTAATAACAAAACAAAAGAAATCAGTTTAAGAGTACGCTATAGTGAGAAGATTTCACCACTTTCTTTGCCGTCAGAGCCTTCTTCAACGTGAAACTGCTATTATAGAAGCCAAATATGTCTCTCTTCAAACCAACGAAACTCCATAGCTGATATTAGTAATTTTACCTCGCAGACCACAGGCATTGCTGGAGTGTTACGACTGCACAATTAATCAAAATTATGCAATATGGCCAAACGCAATATCAAAATTGCAAAAGGTGCAATTTTCATGAAGGGGAAAATGTGTGAGAAAACACAATTATAATAATGAGGTACTTCAGAGCTGCAGAGATGTCTGGCCTACAAATCTTGTCCTCCAAATGCAAGAAAACAAGTTTGATTGGTACAGACCCCAACAAATGTCACATTATCATGATTTTAAGTGTTTTCCACTGAAAATGAAAAGTGTTATGCAAATATGACCATTCCCACTAATTGTGAATCATATCACGATTGCGATATCTGTCAAAATAACTGAAGGTTTTTTTCCCACCATATTGCGCAGCCCTAGTTTGTGTTATTGTGTCACTTTGATGTTTTAAAAGGTTTGTTGAGATTCACCAAAATCAAACTATAACACAAACAAACTAACGGATCGATGCAGCAGTGAACCAGCAACTCACGTGTTTGTTTGAGGTAAAATGACTGATTTCACTCATGGAGTTTGGTTGACTGATATTTGGCTTATAATAACGGTGGTTTTCCCACAGAAGAGGCTGTTCGACAGCATTGTAAAGCTGTGAAATTATTTAAATACAGCGTACACTTAAAGTGATACAGATCTTTTTAGATGGACATTTTTACGTAGCTAAAATACCTTTTGTTTATCCACAGCAGCACGTTGCTTAGCTTCAGCGCTGATACTCCTCTCTGCTTCTCAGAGCTGGGGTCCTGCAGAACGCCATCTACTGTAGGTGACAGACTGACAATTGATAAGTACGTCATACAACCCCACATTAAATAAGCAGAACTATCCATTTATAATACACGCGTATTTAAACAGAAAAAAAAAATACATGTATCATAAATCAAAAGCTGGAATACTGTGCTCCTGCCTCTGATTGCGTGCCAACATTACTCCGTGTGTTGATGTGTAGTCTACGCAGAACTGTAGTGTTAATCATTTATAAGGAATAACTTCCCGAAGCAGTGAGGTGACTGGGAGAATACCGATGCTAAGAATCATCTTGCTCTTTACAAAGGAAGAATAAACAGACAGTGGTAGTACACAGCATATTAAACCATCAGCACATTTAGAAGAGAGCCAGCGAGGGAGAAAGAGAGAGAAAGACGCTGAGTGTGGAAGCAGGAGCTGCAATGCAGACCGCGGGCAGCCACACATGCTCTTGCATCATCTCAGAAAGAAAACGTGGCTTCTTTCGGACGTTGGACTTCCAGCCAGGAGGAGAACGAGAAGATCTCTCCTCCTGTCTGGGGATTTAAAATCCTTCCTGCGGTTGCCAACCTCGTCGCAGGTATCAAGAGTGTCAGGCCCGAACACCGTACACAAGATGCTGAGCAGCTCTCTGACAGTTCACACCGAACAGGGAGGCCGGGCTAACATTTGATTTTACAGGCCTCATTGTTTCCTATAATTTTCTAGGAAACAAGCGATATATCGCTGTAAATGTGTTTGAAGATTCCTGAAGGTACAACGTAACTCACAAGTTTCATAATGATACAATATTATATCAGCTCTCTGGACAATTTGCCAAAATCGTAAAGTCAGTCATGATATGATTCTGATTCAAATCGTTTCAGGGGTCTGCGATCGATATCAGACAATAATATACATCCATGTAACACATTCAGTTACGTTTATGTCAACTCACAAACTACATTAGAGCTACAACGATTATTAATCAATTACTCCATTAATTGACATCTATTCTGATAATCGATTAATCCGTTTGAGTCTTTTTTTTTGTTTTGTTTTCTGGTTTCTTTACTCCTCTCTGACAGTAAACTGAATGTCTTTGGCTTGTGGACGAAACGAGACATTTGAGGACGTTAAGTTGGACTTGCAGTTGCAGCCCTAAACTGAATTACGATTCAACAATTTTCTGACAGAACTCTTACAGACATTTGCGACACAGACATGCCATGGGAATTTTCAAAATAAAGGTGAATCCTAGAGGTGATCATATAGATCGATTTTTTCACTTTGCATCGATCATATTCACTGAACATTGAATTGATACAATATATTGTTACACTCCTAAAGGGGATCAGAGTCCGACTGATACTGGATTTTTGGGGCCGATGCCAATACCGATATTAGGGATTAACAGACTCTGATATCAATATATCAGTCAATATTCTTCATTTTTATATATATGAAATCCAAAACAACATCACTGCACTGAAACAGTTAACTTTCACCAGTATTTTTAAAAAATTCTAAATAGCTATGAATAAAAAACACAAATAGACTAACTTGATTAAAGGAGCAGTTCACCCCCAAAAATCATTTTTTTCTCCTCCTGTCTGTGGTGTTGTTTATCCAACTAGTTTTGGAGATATCGGCCGTAGAGATGTCTGCCTTCTCTCCAGTATAATGGGACTAAATGGTACTCAGTTTGTGGTGCTCAAAGCAACAAAAAATACATTTGAAAAAATCAACAGCAGTGTCTCTTTCCAGAAATCCTGACCGGGTTACTCAAGATAATCCACAGATATTGTTGTGGGCAGTTTCATGCAGGAACGATTTTCTTTCTAATAGAGAGCACCACAAACTGAGTACCATTTAGTCCGATAGATTTGAGAGAAGGCAGGCATCTCCATGGCCGATATCTTCAAAACTCTGCAACTCACACTGAAACTATCTACATGGATGAACAGTATTACAGGCTAGAAAAAAAAAGACGTATTTTTGATTTTGGGATGAACTGTCCCTTTAAGAGAAAGAACAAAAACACATTAAAAAAACGCCTTTACAACTAAAAAAATACAAAAATTAAAACAATACCCATTATGTTCAGTAAAAAAAAAACTGTTCAAAATATATGCTGATACCGAAGGTGCACAGCGGGTCACATGCAAGGTTTGTCTACAGGCAAACATATGTAGAATCAAATTTTCCAACAAATATTTACTGAGGTCTAAATGGATCTCTGTCAGTTTTTCTAAGATTTTCTAAGATTTAAGCAGTTCTTTGACGGAAAGTTCACGTGTTACAAGGGCTTTAACCTGAACCCGGACATATAACAATTACAAGGTTTAAAAACTGTTAAAAAATAATATTTTTAATGCACTGGTATTGGATCAGTAAACAGTATTAGTGAAAAAGCAAAGTTCAGTACTGTAGTGAAATCCCAACACTATGATATACGTTATGTTTAAGTCAAGCACTTCAATATGTTTATGTCGTCTGTTTAAAGACCCGTCTAGACAGTCTCAGACTTGTTTTTTTTCTTAAGCGTCTCAGAGTGAAATAAATGTTTTTGTTGAAAGAATGAGAATGAGTGATTCCTATTTTAGCAAGAATCAGAACATCTCTATACCTCTTTATAAACTTAATGCTGAATTAATATCCTAGGTCCTGTCAACAGCTCACATTTCAATGCTCTTTTTAGGAATCTTGTAAGGAAACTATTAGGAAATTACGGTACCAGTTAAACAATGCAATGTGGAGCTGCAATGACTAATCGATTATTAATTGACTATCAAATTAATTGTCAACTATTTTAATAAGCAATTAATCATTTTGAGTCTTTTTTTTTTTATTAAAAAATGCCCAAATTCTCCAACTGCAACTTCTCAAATGTGAATATTTTCTGGTTCTGGATCATTTTCTGATGATCAATGTTTTTCATCTTTGTCTGACATTCTATGGACCAAACAACTAACTGATCTATAGAGATAAAGATTGAGAGATTAATCAACAATGAAAATAATTATTACAGGAGAGACTTGAAAAACAGGTGCAAACATGCATGTTTGCTGTTTTTCGAGTCTTTTCTGTACAAGACTGTGACAGGATTAATTAATTAATTGATTGAGAAAATAATCAACAGATTACTCGACAATGAACATAAGTATTAGTTGCAGAACTAGTGTGACACAGAGGCCCGAGGCTGGCCTCCTGCATTATTAGAGACGGGTATGAATAAAAATGTCAGCATTGGCCGGACGTTAAATATCACCTCACACAAGAAGCACAGGAAACAATTAACAGCTCAACCCATAAAAACACAAAAAACCAATCAGATGTTGACCACCAGCTGCTTGCAAGCCAATAAAGTGCTGCTGTGCAGCTCATGAAGCCAGGGGAACTCTGTTCATCCAATGAGAAGCCGGCTTGAGTCATACTAATAAAGCTGCCACAATGAATATAATTGATAAACACATTTAAGAGGAAGCTGTATCATTTGCAATGGTTTACAGGATGAGTAATTCCCTCACTCTTAAAATAATTCTGTACACAGTATTGTACCCTTGACCTTTTTTTTTTTTTCACATTTTCCTATCTTTTTCTGCTCTGCATCAAATGTTTTATGGTCATGGCTCGGTTCCAGGCTTACGCTATTTATATAAGGATTTTCAGAAAACATCAATGGAGAGAGGGAGTGAACAGGAAATTCACTTCCGGAACCAGAGCTGCTGAAAAAGCAGGTGGTCGCTGTTAATCCTTACCCAACCGATATCTGTCTGGGTCTAGAAGGGACTATGTAATTTCGAATTAATTCTTGGAAAAGTTGGAGTAAACTGTTCCACTGGCTCCAGTTAATTCATTCAGATTAACTACTGGTCCAGCTGGTGCACAGCAGGTCACATGCAAATTTGTCCAACCTGCCACCACCTGCTTTTATAAACTTAAGGCAACTAACTTAACTCCAATCATGTCTCTGCACACAATTCAAAGCCCTTAATGAAACTATTAGGAAATTACGCTACCAGTTAAACAATGCATTACCAAGGCAGGTATAGATAAAAACGTCAGCATCGGCTTGACATTAATGTATGATAATCACTTCACAAAAGAAACACATGCAACAATTAACACTATATTATCAGCTCAACCCATGCAAACACACATGGCATTCATGTATCCATGGAAAAGTGTTTCTACAACTGCAAACCCTTTGTATAAGACAACAGCGCTTCTCAACCAATCAGATGTTGACCTCCAGCTGCTTGCTTGCACTAAGCCAATAAAGCGCTGCTGTGCAGCTCGAGGAGGCAGGGAAGCTCCTCCCATCCAATGAGAACCCAGCTTTGGCACGATGGCCTGTGATGCAGCAGCTTTAGGAAGTCCACTGCATGTGAACTGGAGAGAAGCCAAAGCAGAGTCACCAAGAGAGCAAGGTAAACAACTTCTCTCGTCTCTCTCCCCTCCTCTCTTTCATTATCTCCTCCTTTTCCCTCTCTGTCTGATCCTGAGCCATGACATTTAGCCCCTCCTGTTGTTCCCTTTCTCCAAGAGACACACAGATAGAGAGATAAACAGATAGAAAAAGGGAGAGATACAAGCTGGTTGAAGAGAGGTCCAGCCCAGAAATGACTGCGTCACCCTCTCTGTCTCTCCTAACTACGCAGAAACAAATGTATCTTGGGAAGTGATGAATCCCTGTGGCACTGGAGGGTGAAAACAAATCACATGATAAAAAAGTGCCACTAGCCTCTGAGCCGATCTGTTATCTGATGGCAACATACAACTGGATCCCAACCAGTGTGCCTTCATACACGCCTGCCTCTGTCTTCTCTTCAACTCAACCAAGAGTTAACCACAACAAGTAGGCCGACAGTTCGAACATGGACACATATACGCACTACATGTATGTGCGGACGTAGTGCCACAGCCCTTTTTCAACAAAGAACTCATCCTGTAATCTTTGAAGGCTGCTGTAATATCCACCTGGCTGCATCTTTACACACGCCCATATGATGATGATGGTGTATTAAACATATAACGCTGTTGTATAACAGGTCAGACGGCACCATGCACGACTGTATTCACCTATTCGCTCAAATGTAATCAGCCGTATTCCTCGAGGTGATGGTGGGGAAAAAAGCGATGTTCGAATACCTTGATAATTCTCGACAAACCACTCCTGATATTAAGGATCTTCCGGAAAATTCTTTTGTTAACCCCTTTGTCGCACCTCTGGCCAGCACCCGGCACACACGCCTTTACCATGCCATCAAAACAAGACCTCGAGAAACTGTGCCACATCTCTCAGCATCCATGTTGAAACTCCCGATACTATACAGCGCACACACACACGCAGACACACACACGCAGACACAGACACACACATATAGTAGCGACAGGCAGAGCAGATCAAAACTACCAAGGAGGAGGAAGAGGAAGAGGAGGAGAAAAGCCGAGGTTGTCCGAAACCATTGTGTCGACTTCAGGTGAAAAACTCGATGACTCTGTGGCTTCTGTTTCTCCTGACATGAAAAAGTGACGTAGCAACTAATCCAAAATCTCTCTGACTTGCTCTCCCTCCCTCTCTGTATCTCCCGCGCTCTCCCTTTTCTGCTTCAAACACACACGCACTTCTTTATTTTCATCTTGTTGCAACAGCATTAAGACTATGAGACTGCCACTTCCAACTGACACAGAATATACACAGAAAACAGAGCAGCACACGCACGCACGCACAAGCCGTGCACATGCGCGCATGATCACGCTATTCCTCTGCCCGAGTGTGACGCAGCACTTAATTCTCTGTGCTTTTATACCACTGTTGTGGCTATACAACGCAACTTCTTGATCAAGCTGAGCCACAAACACACTTGCTAGCTGCCACACAAGGCGAGTGAGCATGAGCAGACTGCAGTTTAAAGGGACCCTACCACCACGGCTCCCTGTCCCCCACTCTGTGTGACGCTGCCGTGTCCCCATTTCCCCCCTACGTCCCCTTATAATTGGGTCTCTCTCCCTCTCTCCCTCGCTGCCCTCCTCTCCTCTCTGGCGCTCTCCTCTCTGCTCTCGGCTAGAGACGCACTCTGGCTCCTCTGTCTGCGAGGCTGAGCTGACTGAGTCTCCTCGATCACCTGACAACCCACTGGTTTTAAAGGCACATCACCAGCTTATGTATCAGTTGCATAAGCACTCAGATGGTCTTTTAGCTTTTTTTTTTTTTTTTTTTTTTTAAATACAGTCTAATGAGGGATTCCACTCATCGCTGAATCTGCACCAAAGGGAATATTTACGTGCTGCTCTTATGTGATTCTTTTGTTAATACCCAAACGTTGGTTACTATAGTGATTTCTGACGCAGAACACATTGTGTTCCTTGCTCAGTCGTACTACTTTTTCCTCCAGAGTAGGGCAAGCATTGAAAAAGAATTTACAGTGAGAGGTGATTGACCGTCACGACCACACTCTGACACTTTAACACGAATACGCCGACCACATGTACTTCCTCTTTCCGTTCTAGGTGCTTCCTACTACAGCTCTGCCCTGAAGGAAACGCAGAGTGCACTGTCTGATCCACTGTTTCTGTTCAAAATAATACTTTTATCCAGTTAAACTAATCATTAATCTTGTAAAATGACAGGGAGATTAAAAAAACATTACGGAAAACTAATATAATCTTTAAGCAAAGCGCACTGTGTTAAGTATGAACCAGGAATGTAGCTGTTCCTTTAAAAGGTCTGTGTTCCTGTCTTATAAATAGTCTGTTTTGGTTCAGTCAAACATTAGCAGAGTTTATTTTAAGAATTTGGGGCCTTTCAGTTTTAGCTGATAGTTCACATACCTTTATCAGATGAGTCTTCATTTGCAAATCAGACAATGGAGCTGAGGAGAAGATGAAAGAACAAAAACAAGTTTTAGTGTGCAAAACTTACAACAACAACAAAAAAACACACTAAAAATCATCAATCATTGAACTAATCTTTTTAAGTTATGACATGGATATTATTTCAGATAAATGTGGAACACTCCATTACTCAAGACACTTTGGCTGGAATGATTAACATCGCAGCCTTGTGAATAACAGGCCTCATAACAGAAACTTTGTCAGCTTTGGATGACATTCAGGGTTTTTTTATTACAGAAACACATTCCTTAACTTCATTTAGGGAAAAAAAATATCTTGTCTAAGGATTTCTCTGTTGGACATTGTTTTATTTCTGTCACATTCCTTTTGTATGAAAAGTGTTGTAAAAATAAAGTCTGATTCATTGATTGATAGAACAGGAATTTACCAACAGTGGAACGAGTTCTTAAAATCTGTACTCAAGTAGGATTGTTAGATTATTAAACTATTACCCAATTATAGGTATAATTATTGTCTGTGTGGCCTGATTTTTATTGTCCCATTTCTGATCAGATAACCTTATTGGCTACAAAAATTTAGATGATATTAATTCAATTCACGTACATTCTAAAAACAGACCCAGGCACGACACAACGAGTGCCGACTGAAGAATCAAGTTTACAGTTCTAGTTGGGACTTGTTAAGTTAAGATACGAGGTGTGAGATAGTACTTTACTTGCGTTTTTCTTTCTTTTTTTAGGAAGTAATACCTTGCTTGTTTTCATGTATTTGCAAAGCACTTTGTAACTTGTTTTTGAAAAGTGTAATACAAACAAACTTATCATTATTATTGTTATTATTATTACCAGAACAACAAAGAACAAAACAGTATACTAGGATTATTTTATGTACAACAACATCCATAACTAGTCTGGGAAAAGGTTGATCCAATATAAGAAAATCTGAATCTATTACGGTAAAAGGTCTAAAACATGTCAAATCAGCCTATTTGTGTTTATGCAGCTTCGGCTACAATGCTGGAAACAGTCTGCGGCAGGGCAATAACAGGAACAAACTCGGTTCTGTCTCTTTTATGAGCTTGTCTGTTCTCAACAAGGCTGTGCCTATTAGGTCTGTCTGCATTTCGGCAGCATAAAGTCCCCTTTATATGCTAAGCTGAAATAAAAGCTTTGTCTCAGTTAACAAAAGGTAAACAAAGTCTTTGCTAACTCGCCACCACCACCACCACACCTATTTATTACAGAGATATATGACAATGTGCGCATTCAACAAGTGTCTTCATAAATAATTCAACATTTTTTAAAAAACTTGGAAGAATACTCCCACAGGGGACGACGTTTATTCCAAACATCACAACTGTTGGCTGAAACTCAAGTGTTGGAACTGCAGCCAACTACATTTTGAGAATATTTCCTGTGCTGCAGTGCGGTTTCACTGACCGCCTAAACCCTGTAGTTTTACATCAGATATTTCAAAGGCTTGGTTGAGCTATGAAAGGGATAGTTTGCATTATTTGATGTATGGTTACTCACCGGTTGTCAGTGTATATGCTACAGAAGATGCCAGTTGGCCTCCTCCAGTTTGAAGAGGCAGAGAAGAGCACCAGCACAGAAATTAATGTACTGCTGTGGACAGGGTCAGCAGCAATAAAATATTTTATCTACTTAAAAAAGGTCCCGATAAAAAAAAAAAACTAAATCAGTTTAAGCGTGTGCTATATTAAGAATTTTCACTGCTTTACTTTTCTGTCAGACAACCTTTTCTGACTGCTGTTATATCAGCCATACTCCATAAACAAAATCAGTAATTTTATCTCACAGTTGCTACACTGCTGCTGCCTTGATCTGTTAGTTGGCTTGTGTTATTGTGTAGCTTCAGTGAACTAAACTAACCTTTTAAAACACCAAAGTCACACAGTAACTCAAACAAACTAACAGTTTGGGGGAACCGAACACCGGCAACTCCTTTGTTCTGCAAGGTAAAATTACTGATTTTATCTATGGAGTTTGGTGGGCTTGGAGAGTGCAATACTTGGCTTATAAAACGGCTGATTACTGTCAGAAAAGGCTGTCTGTGGGCAAAGTAAAACTGTGGAAATATTCCAAATATGACATACACTTAATTGATACTGCTTTTTCTTAGAGGCAGACCTTTCTTTAAGTGCGTAAAATACCTTTTCTTGCTGACCCTGTCCACAGCAGTACAATGCTTAACTTCTGTGCTGGTGCCTCATGCTGCTTCTCCAAAACTGGCGGTGTGTCGATCAGCATCATCCTAAATAAATTACTCCAAACTATCCCTGTAAAGCACAAACCATCCCTCTGTTTCGATGTATTAAATGTTCCATTATCCTCCCGTTACGAGTCGAGATTTTTATCTTGCATTTCATGTGGCTGTAAATTTTCCTTCCCTAAAGCGGTTGTAGTTCGTGATGTCCTAATTCCCCACCGGAGCCGGGGGATACGGAGCCCACAGCTTCACCTTACAGGACTCAGAAAGGAGAGCATTGGTAAAAGAATCAGCTTTCACCCTGCAGCTATATGGGAAATGTAAGGGATCTGAGGGATCAAAGCATGTTTGCTCTGAGCAGACTGGTGGATGCTGGTGGTATCGATCGGAGCATTGAGGTCTATCTGCTCTTCTAGGATGAAGACGTCCTCAGTCTATATGTGCATCCTATGCAACAACAGCACTAAAGAAGAGAAATGCAAGTTGAGCACTTAGCTCTGTTCGGTGCTACGTTTTCTGCTAAGATGATTGGATGAAAGATTAACGTTTTAAACTGTATTACTCTGCACGCTATATCAAATAACCGAGGGTCTCTTTATACTGAATGCTGTCATAAGCCTGCTGTGGTTCTACTATATCCATACCCAATCATTACAGATATTCCAGCATTGCTGATGAACTGGGAATTATTCTTTTTTCCAACATACCGCAGCCTGTTGTCCTCTAATAAGACTGTGGCAGTGGTTTGTATTTATGCTGACAGACACAAGCTAAGGCTTTAAAGATTCGTCCAAGTGCTGGGCCTTCCTGTCTGCTATTTATGCTCCTCATCCAGTGGGCAGTGTGTTAATTTTAGCCATGTCATCTATCAGCCATGCCTGTTCCACTTCCTAAACCTTAATCCCTCCCTTGGAAAGGTGCCCAGTCAGCTCCATTGATATTGTTTTTGGCTGTATTGGGAACAATGGGCAAAGCTCCTGAATGCACCCACACATACATTTAAACAAACAAAAAAAAGGTTATGTTTTTATAGTGTTTTATTGAAAATAAAAGGCATAATATGCAACATTTTCCCTTACACACATAATCCCTTTCAGTCGTCATTTAAAGGGACAGTTCATCTCCAAATCAAAAATACATATTTTTCCACTGGCGTATCGTACCATTTATGCATCTAGATTTTTTTGGTGTGAGTTGCAGATTTATGGAGCTATCAGCTGTAGAGACGTCTGCCTTCTCCCCAGTATAATGGAACTACATGGAACTCAGCTTGTGGTGCTCAAATCACCAAAAAATGCATATGAAAAATTCAAAACCAGTGTCTCTTTTCAAAAACTACAACCCTGTTACTTAAGATAATCCACAGACCACAGATCTTTCTTGTAGAAATAAAGTAATTCCGGTAGATTCTACTGCAGAGAGAAAGAAGTTCCGTGGATTATCTTGAGGAACCGGATCATGATTTTTTTTTCAAATGTGTTTTCTAGAGTTTTGAGCACCACAAGTTGAGTGCCATTTAGTCGAGTAGTCGGTACATTGGATCTCCACGGCCAAACTCTGCAACTCACACCAAAAAATCCTAGATGGATAAACAACACTACAGGTAAAAAAAAAAAAATGCGTATTTTAGATCATGGCGAGAACTGTTTCTTTAAGACCCAGTCAAAGCATGTGGTGGTGTCTGTATCTGAGAGAAAGTCCCTTCCCTCTGCCTGTATTTCCTTATTTTCTCATTATTTTCCTGTGCTCAGGACGCTTTACCAACCCAAAACATCAGTGTTTGATGCCCGGGGAATGAGACTCAATAATCAGCTGTCTTTTACTGGTGCATTTACGAACAGCTCGGACAAATCCCACTGATTCTGCCTTTAAACAGTGTGATCTTTTTCTATTATTACCTGGATTGCGGTTACCACTCAGAAGGATGCAAACAGGCTCTCTCTGGGGGATGTGTTCCAACATCACGCACTGTGATGAAAAAGTAGCCTCTGACAGCTTTATCCTCGGCAGGTCCTGAGAAAATCCGAGGCATTATTATTTTGAGACATGTCAAACATACATAACAGTGAATTGAAACACTGATAGTATTTAACGAAACATAGATTTAAGTTAACGTTGTTTTTTTGTTTTTTTCACCTGCCTGGTTGGGCAAGTGGGTCAGAAATCTACTAAACTTGATTGTGATGTTTAATCTAGGGCTGCAATATCTATAAAATGTCAGAATATAGTGAAAAATGTCCATCCCAGTTTTACAAAGTTCAAGCCTGTGTCTTTAAATGTCTAATTTTTGTCAATCTAAAATTCAAAAATATTCAGATTAATGTGATAATGAGAAAAGCTTGCAGTCTCCATATTAGAGCAGCTGAAAACAGCATTTTCTTGAATTTTGCATAAAAATTACTTTAAGGATTAACTGATCATCAGCTCAATAGAGTAATTATTGTTTGGCCAGATTTACTTGCCCAACATGGTATTTTACTTGCATGGTCAAGCATTATTGTTGAGCCCTGCGAAGTCAGAGAAAAGTGACCTTTGTACAGATATCACACTTTGATGCTGTGCAACTGCAGATTTCTATAATTTTGGTTGTGTAACTGCAGACCACACCCTTCCCTTAAACAATGCAAATATGCAGCAGGCCGGCTGTTTTTAAGCTATGACTTTTTGACAGCATTTGATATAATCAGTGAGCAGCTGCCCTGTTGTGCCATTCATCCTAAATGTTGATGCCTGTGTTTGCTGTTCTGGCTCTTACCTTTTGCAGAAAGTTGAAAGCAAGACCTGATTTCCCTCTGTGAAAAGACGAATAGCAGTATTTATCTGGAAGGCAAGCAATTTCAATTAGTAAGCATAACTGTATTGATTATTTCCCAATATATCTATTTCCTTAGAGTCTGTTCTATCACACCGTTGAACCACTTTTTCTCTTACTGTGCCTCTGAAGCAGTCAGCAAATCAATTGGTCAACCGACTGCAGTCACTTCGGAAGTTTTGACGTCAGGAGATGTCAGGCCATGTTTTTCCAAAGCACAACATGTGCCAGTCAGTCCCTCTGTCAACAAAGTTATGAGGAACAAAATTAATAATAAAAAAATAATAATTTCACTGACTCTTATTTGCATGTGAAAACTATTTTATCAATACTTCCCAAATAATATGTGACTCATTAGAAGAACACTGTGTCTGATCATTTCATGCTCAGTAACTCTGCAGAAATACGCCATCCAGTGTCAAATCAGAGTATTGCTTTTAGAGGTTTGTTTACATCAGGAATAAAAAGTGCGTATGACATAGAAACCTCTGGATGGATGAAGCTGAGTCAAGGCACTGGCACAGCATGCGCACACACTATAGATTTACAAACAACAAAAATGAGCCGTTAGAGAGAATCAATTCATTTTTTTTTTTTAAATGAACCCATTGAAAGAAATCAATTTCTTCAAAGGAACAATGGGAAAAACAATCTTACATAATTCTAACTTTTGGCCAATACACAACAAAAGGCTATTGAATAACGTGGTAACTATTGCTTTTTTTTTTATATTTCTTTGGACGTTAGAATTTAAATAGCTGGAAAAACAGCATGACACACTCTGACAGGTGCAATAGTAACAAAATACAAACTCAGTTACCTGTAACATAGATCTCCTGAAAAGTTGAAAAATATAGTTTTCATTATGTTTCTTTTACAGTACACTATTTTAAAGTATCCCCCCTCCACTTTACCTTTAAATGAAACGTAGTATCTTGCTACTTACGTTTCAGACATTATATCACAAGTTAATCAATCATATTCAAGTCTATACTTAAACTAATAAAGAAAAATCCTTGCAGACACATATAATAACAACATGTACCTCGCAAATTAAGTCATTACGCAGTACCGCATGGATGAACGGACCACTCACTCCTGAGGTAAATTCAAGTGCGCAACATCCTCCTGCAGCAAGCATCCAGCAGCAGCAGCAGCAGCAGCAGCACACCTCTCCATCCCACCCTGCCCCTGCCCCTCTGCCTCTCACAGGCTCCAAGGATGACAATGAGCCGCAAATCCGCACAGACATGTTTTATAAGGAAACAGCTGAGAGCAAATACCTCACTTATTTCCGGGTAACGTTGGAAACAACGTTGGAAACTGCGCAGTACATCGGAACAATCAAAGCACGGGCATGCGTGAATCTTAATGGTCTTTAATCAGAAAAATACATTCAAATAAGTTTATAATTTCACATTTAACAAGAAAATTATACAAATGGTAACATTGCATAAACATTATATAAGAAAAACAATGAAGCACGTTATTAAAGGTAGCCAAACGCCCACCACGGACGCCCTGTAACCTACATCCATATGCAGCCCATATGATAGGCTTATATGATCCAGTGGAGGAGCACTGGATGTAAATAAACAGTTTCTCTTAGAGGAGGAGGTGACTTACCGACATGGCGTCTGTTTTATAACACGTACCGTCTCTTTACTATCACTACTTCGTCACGGCTGCAATAACCTCCCACAAACCTCCCAGTTATGACCAAATCCAGAGTGTTGCCCTGCACTGATGAAAACGCTTGTCCATCGACATTTTCACAGCAACACAACCGGACCACGCCCACCCGCACACACCCCCGTTTCCTGATTGGACGTTGCCCCGAAAGGCGTCGGTGGGATCACATGCTTTTGACGCATGTTTACAAACAGGCAGAGCGGGAGCAAAGAGCACAGACAGGAACAAGATGATTCACTCCTCTGAACTTCCGGTTTTAGCTTCAACACCGTTTCTTTCCACTATTTTATTAAGTCTAACGGTGTGGTTGACGTATTATACACTTAAAGAAAACACATTCAGTCGGTTAAAATATTTTATTGATAATTTATAGGCGACTTCAAACGCCACGCTAGTATTTTATTGGTGAATCTGCTTAATTTAAGACAAAAATTTATGTCGGCTCACTTGTAATGTTTAAAATTCTAATAACGCGAACGGTTATTGAGCTTAATTATTATTATTTACTGCTATTATTATTCTGCTAAATTATTTTCACTTTTCCCTCGACTGCAAGAGCAACAAAAAGACTGTAGCACTTGATTTTGTGGTGCTTATTTTTCCCCATGAACATAAAAATAAAGAACCATCTTGACGCGGAAGTTCCCGGCAGCAGATGTCGGACTTTCCACAATTTCAAAACGACGGGTGTCCCACATATTCTCGTATTTTCTACACTCACCTACCCACCACCTCTTCATACTGCGGAGTAGTAATTTAACATAGAGCACGAAACGCGAATGTATTGTTAAACATAAAAATAAAGAAACTTTCTTTTTAAAATTAGGTTAAATCAGAAAACAAATAGGTATGTCCCCAGTGCTCTTAGCCTATATGAATCTCAAAGCTATAAGACAAAAATACAATATTTATAAAGACTGACTTATACGCATTTCAATAATACATTACTACTATTATTATTATTATTATTAGTAGTAGTTATTATATTACATTATGTTTATTAATATTACATTAATTGCAGGCCTTCCCTCAGTCAAACCTTGGATGTGAAAAAAAAAGAAAATAAACGATGGTTCGTTTTATAAATATATATGTATATATTAATTTTCACTGTTGCTAAAGTGATTCTCATATTCTCCAATTGTAAAAAATCTGTAGCATATACACCAAATGAAAGAACGGTTATATTTTGTGAACTGCCCAACTACAACTTGGTGTCTTTTCCCCTTATTTTTGCAAGCTCTAGCTATGGATGTCAAATACAAAAAAACAGAAAGGTCTCAGAGGCAAATAGTTGTGGTTCCAGACATTTTTTTTTTTAGCCAAAAGTGGGTCTTTTGATAGTTAAGGTTGCCGACCCCTGGTCTATGGGATCATAATGGTTCCTTGAACACTCAAGAATTAAGCCAACTGAGCCATATGATGCTGTTTAATAAATCACATACGTTAAAAACATCTCTCTAAAGGTGCTAATTAATTTTTTGACTCTGGGAAAGCAGGAGAAATAGCAAAATTACCCCCAACTGCATCTCTTAACTAAGATGACCAGGTTTCTGAAATGAAAACCAGGGACATTTCTAGTTCAGTGGTCAATATATCATTAAAATGTCCTGTTTCCTGTATTGTAATCAAGGTAACTGCTGTACTGAAATGAACTATGATGCAAGCTGACTGTTCAAATTTAGTGTCAGAAAATCGTAGTTTACAGCATCATGGCGAGTAAAATGATATAATTTCATTAAATTTTATTTTTTAGATTTTTTATTGATGCTTCTTTACATTTTTGCTATCCACTTTGCTGCTGTAACACCGTAAATTTGATCATTGTGGGACTAACAGAGGAATATATTATCTTTTCTCTAACTCTAGCAGAAACACACAGTTAGTAGGAGAACAAGAGTGATATGAAGCCAATGTAATGTTTTTTCATTTCCATTCACTGAAACTTTTTGTATTCATGTAGTTTGATAGCACTGGCAACATTAGCAAACATTCCCACAGCTGTCATTACGCTGAACTGTAACTGGGGCAAAGAAACTACTGTGACATCTAAACTTTTCCTGACTGAACCCTGCCCACTTCCAAACAGCGATAAAGGCAAACACAAAAACACAAATACCCAACAGAAATCTTTCATGTAGGCCTAATCTGAGTTTGTAACCCAGCAACTAACAGCAGCGTTGTACCTGACCTACAGGAAAACAATTTAATGTGTGCTGAATGTCTGTAGCTTGAAATGCATCATCTCAATCTATATGTGCCCCTTTTTTTTTAGCTTCTCGTGCATAATGTAACATATTAAAGCAACTGTAAGTATGTTAAAGTTAAGCAGATAATTTTATTTACCCACCACCTGACTCTATTATATAAAGTGCAGAAATTTTCATATTTAATTATTTATTGAAATTTTCATATTTCTGACTAATTTAGTCTTAATACACTTTCTACATTTTATGGCTTACATAGTACTTAGTATGTCACAGTTTAATTTTGTAGATGCTCATAATGTAGTCTACCTATTTTTTAAGGTTATTAAATTTACTAATGTTCTTGCTTTTGTTGCTGTGACATGCAGTTTCCCTGTCAGGGACCGATTAAGTTTATTTCATCACACCTTTTTCTGATCGTATCTTTCATTTAGTTTAGTTTCATCCAGGGCTGCACAACTAATCACAATTATCAAAATCGCAATATGGCCAAGTGCAATACCCAAATCACTGAACCAGAACCAAAACAATTTTTTTTTGAAAAAGCAAGAGCGTATGAGGAAACGGCATTATAATGAGGTACTGTAGTGCTGCATAGATGCCCCGGCCTAAAAATCTTGTCCTCCAGATGAAAGAAAACATGCAGACCCCAATAAATGTCTTACCATCATCATTATTTTTTTTTTTTAATTTATTTAGTTTTTTTTTTTTTTCAGTAAACTGGAATGCAAAAATGATAATTCCCACTAATTGCATCACATATTGCGATGACAATTTAAGTCAAAATAATCGCAATAAGGCTTTTTTTTTAAATTAAATTGTGCGGCCCTAGATTCATCACTGGCTATTTTCACTTGCACTTACACAGAAGTTAAACCAATCAGCTCATTTCAATGTAGTGCCAAGGCCACTATGTTCAGTAAGAAATAAGTAACATGATGCTTGAAACTTGCTGTCCTCTGCTTGTTGATGATGCCTATATGAACCTGGCAGATTGTAAAGCTTGGACTGTAAAGATGGATGATCAGGTTGTAGAGACCTGCAGGTATTTTCATTCTGGAAGTATACTTTAACAGATCCAAAAAGCATTGAATTGGCAGTAATGTCTATGACATAAACACATTTCCCAAGCAGCCTCATTAGTACTGTTCAGATTCACATTTCTATTAACTGTGCAGCTCAATTCAGACTGTAATTCACATAATGTGCATGAGAAAATGCAGCAAGTGGACTCCTGCATGTCCTAAGTTAAAACTTTGGTTGGGGCCAAATGAATGATATTTCTAAAATTAATCTATACAAACTGTTTTCATTGTGTTTGTTCCTTTTCACTTTGACTTTGCTGTTTGTAGTTTGCCCCCAGTTTGCCCCTAAGGCCACAGCAGGGGGCATCCTAACCCAACAATATCACATTCAAACTTCATGCTCCTCTGCAGGCTTCACTCCACCAAAAGTTCAGATTATTTCAATGTGGCCTGATGTAAATCACTCGCAGAATGTTGTTTGTTTGCCTGTTCAGAGTCTGTACATTTTAAATAAACATTTAAGTTTAAGAATTTAGAGCCTAACAACTCACTTTTTATATAATAAGCCTGATAAATCATACTTAAAGTGTAGTGTTTTGTCCAATTAGTTTGGAGCATTTCAGTCAGCATTAGTAAATTATCATTAGTATGCAATATACCATGTGTTCTTAAGTTTACTACATGATGTGATGTGCCTTCTGTGGACAGCTGCATCACTGGAAAAAAGAGACAATGCCTTCCAGATTGTTTTCCTCAGCAGATGTTGGGAATAGACGACAGCACGGAGCAATGTGCAGGAAACAGACGGGATATCAATTTAAGTTTCCGTTGTTATTTGCTGTTTAGGTGTCTATGGAGACAAAATATTAAATATGAGCTTTTCATTTTCATCCCTCGTTTATTATTAGTAGATTTGTCGCTTTTATAATGCAGCACAGTCTCGTCATTTTAACTGGGATTTTTAGAAATTCCTGAAAGATAGGGTAGAGCAAATGACTCCTCAGAAAATTCCACAGCAGGTAGGACATGCAGAGAAATTTGGCAGTTTGTTTATGTCTTTTTGTCTGTTTCTTGTGGACTGCCTCTGTTTTGTGATGTGACTTTGTCTTTTCTGTGCTGCTGAACAGGAACCTGCTGAAAACCAGTTTTAGCTCAGTCAGGCCCGTTTAATTGCAACTGATTTTTTATGATATTACTTTTAATCTTTTCCTGCATAATAATAAATTAAATGAAAAAAGGAAAACACTGAACTTATCTGATAGTCATTTAATATCCAGGCTAAAAGTGTAAACTGTCATTAATATACAAGAATCAATTAAAACGCGACTGGCCTTTGACTCGGCCGTCTGATGAGACGGTTACATGCCGCACGTGTCTGGTCACTCCCTCATGTGTGCACATTAGTCAGTGGGGCCCCATATTTGTTTTACAGTGGACCCCTCCCTTAATGTGGATCCCAGCTTTGAAACTGCATAGTACATTTCCCATGATGCATGTTTTTTCTTTTTTCAAAGTATGTGAAAGCGCTGTATATTAAGTTTCTCTCTGGCTGTCATGCACTTTTTGAGAGAATGTCTATGAGAGTGTGGGTGGATGCACATTTGTTGTGTTCATGCAAGGGTGTTGCATGAGAAAAAAAACCCTTTCACCGCTGCCAAGACGTCAAAAACATAAATCATTTAATCAAGTTCAAGTGGAGGACACTACCCAAACTTCCTCTTGTCCCTTTCAGAAACCGAGCGAAACTGTTCGTGAATGTTTTTGCTCATTTATAAATTGATTAAATGATTGGTTTTGTCTTTAAAAACTAAAACAGGTGACACAGCTAGAGTTGTGTTAATTGAGTCCAACTTAGGGTTAATTGTGGCTTGGTTATCTCTTGCATTGTAGCAGTGATTCAGCCTGTGCAAAATAATCATGCAAGGTCATGTTTTTTATTGATTCACAGAACACTTAGCGAGATTAAATTGTCCAGTTAAATTAACTCTGACAAATGCTTTGTTTGCTCTCCTCCACAGTAACTGTATATTCAGAGATTTTCTAAGTCCTCTCAGGTCTGTGTCTCTCAGCCTGCAGCCGATTCTTCAGTCACTCATCTCTATCTACACAGAGATGAGGATACAGATTAAACTTTGAGCTCTTATTACAGCTCCAATTATCAGTAGATTAATTGATCAGTTGTCAACAATTAGAGTAATCACGTATTTTGATAATTGACTAATCATTTTGAGTCCTTTTTTAAGACAAAAATGTACAAATTCCTTGATTTTAGCTTGTTAAATGTGAATATACTGGTTTCTTTTGTCCCCTATGACAGTAAGCTGAATATCTTTGGGTTGTGGACAAAACAAGACATCTGAGGACGTCACATTTGGCTTTGGGAAACAGTGATCAACATTTTTCACCATTTTCTGTCTATTTAGTCTGAGTAGCTTTATTTGGATGTAGCACCTGGGGACCTGGGTTTATCTAACTTGACTTAGACAGTAAGTTTGCCCCTCCTTCATTTTTTGGAAATTTCATATTATTTTCTTTTAGCCTACTTTTTCTTTCACTTATTTTTCTTTGTGTGGCTGTAACTTAGCCTGGAAAGCCATCAAATCCACTGAGATCATGTTTCCATTTGCTCTGACAAATAATTCACATTAGGGGTGGGTGAATTGGCCGTAAAACAATATCGCAATATTTTAGGATATTCTGTAATAAGAATATTCTTGACAATATGACAAAATACTGAAAAACATTTTTGTTTACAGCTCACAATAACTGTTGAGCTCTACTCACAGGATTTTTAGGCTTTCCTTGAACTCAACTGGGTGCTTCTGCTTGAGGTGGTGAGGTTACAGTTACAGTCTTCTTGCACATTTTACATGTAATGTGGTTCATTTAACTGATTATTAAAGTGATCTCCAACTATTTTGATACCCAATTAGTTGATGCATATTTTTTAGGAAAAAAGTTTTTGATTTAAGCTTCTTAAATATGAATATTTTCTGATTTCTTTACTCTTCTATGACAGTAAACTGAATATCTTTGAGTTGTGGGCAAAACAAGACATCTGAAGACATCATCTTGGGCCTTGGCAAACACTGATCAACATCTTTCACAGTTTCCTGCCATTTTATAGGCAAACAACTAGTAATGACCGATCGAGAAAATAATAAACTGATTAATCAACTATGAAAATAATCATTAGTTGCAGCCCATTGGGTATTTTTAACAATAGTAGTTTTTAGTTGATTTATATTACCTACAGCAATGTAACTGCACCTGTACTTGAGTACAGGTTTTCAGTAATCTTTACACAACTTAAACAATATGCTAAACCCACCAACAAAGTGAAAAATTAAGTCAGACAAAGTTAGTCACTAGCTAGCTAGCTAGTGGACATACTGGAGCACTTAGCTAGCAGCTAACATTAGCCTCAGTTTGTGCCTCCTGTAACCTACTGCCATGTTAACCGGCGATTAAACCGTTGTTTAAAACACTTTTCAGAAGAATTTTCATACCATTTAGTGAAAAATAATCCACTCGCCGCACATATATACAAATATTTTGACCCGTTTCCCAAATCACGAGTGTTTCCTCTCCAGGTAGGAAACAGGTGCGCCGCCATCTTTGTTTTGATTCGCAAACAGAGGCCACACCGGCCATATTAGCAGCTAAATACAGTATTTCTTGGTGGAGACCAAAAACAAAGCTAAAAGAAGAGTCAGTATCGTACTTACGTTTATTAGCTGATCGGACAAATTACTCCAAATGAATGCAGAAGTTGCTTGTATCTGCTGGACGTATTAATAGTCAACTGTTTGCTAATACGGTGTCATATCGAGTGAACAGCTTGTTCGCCCTCTAGTGGCCAAATCGGCAACTGCAGATTTCAGCCCTTAAAATGTTTTTCTGCTTCACTGATAATCTGCTGGTTAACCTGGTAAAATCTTTCTTTCTTTTCCAGTCTGTGCTGATAAAATAAAGAATTCCCAGATTTAGCATCACATGGGTAAATATTTACTGTATCTGTCTTGTACTTAATTGTTGACAGCCATGATCTTGTTATTGTCTAGGTCTCAGAGAGGTCATGCTGTTTTACTCCCAGTTTTCCAGTCAATATCAACACCAAATGTTCCAGGGAGGAATTAAGTTGTTAAATATCTCTTTTTTTAGATTCTCCCAAATCTGCCTGAAACTCAGGCAGAAAAGAGGCATGATGTAACAGACAGTTACATCATGCATAGTGCTATTTATCCATCTAGATACGTTCTGTCTTTTTCTTTTTGTCTTGTTACTCTTTTTGTCATGTTGTCTTTTTGTCTTGTTACACTTTTTTTTATTTGTTATGTGTTTACATTTTGTTACCTATTTTACACTATTTCTTGGATTAATCTGCTGATTATTTTCTCCATTAATCAGCTGTTTTATTTTGTTTGTAAAAATTCTGGATATAGTGAGAAATGCTGTCACAATCACACAAAATGATGCCTTCATGGTGCTTTGGTATTTCCAACTGATTGAACAAAACTCAAAATTATTAAAGTAATTAAAAAGAAAAGCGAAAAGTCCCCATATTTGAGAAACCAAAAACCATGAAATGAGTAGAAGTAGAAGAATAGTCAAGTTAAGTTCAAGTGCCTCAAATTTGTACTTAGATACAGTGCTTGAGTGAATGTACTTAGTTACATTTCACCTCTGATTTCAACGCTATATCGCCAGACAGCAAAAATAAGTGAATTAAGATGTTTTATTTGTATTTGGGCGGACCAACCCTTTCAATTTTCCACCCATAGGCCCCTGTACCCCTACAGTCTATCAGTCCAGATCTCCTCTTCCACAGCTTTTCTTCAATGTCACATTAGTCCCCCAGCTCCAGCCTGCTCCCCTCCCATCCTTCATCCCATCCAGCTCTAAAGTTCCTCCACCCCTCGACTCCTCCGTCCAGCCAAGAGTCTTGTATGTGCGCTGGAATCTGGGATTATGAACAAAACTCAGCTGGTTGTTTTTATTGTGGGGAGGCTCCCCCCTCAGCGTAGTTACAGCTGCCAAGTACGTCATGTTTTCCCTCTCCGTGCCAAAGCACGCCCCTTCTAAACTCATTGATGGTAAGATAATATTGGGTGGAATGGGAGGGTGGGAGGTAAAGGAGAGTACACGAGGGGCCGAGCGGGACCCGGAGGCCAGAAGGTGGGGTCTGCTGGGTGAGCCTGTGATGACAATTAAAAGCTGATAAACTTTTAGGTTCACCGAAAGGTTACAGAACTGCGAAGAGACGGCCAGTGAGTTCACCAAGTCTTTGATGCTGCGTGATAAAGGAATTCAAATACCAGGTCACAATTTTAAAGGGATAGTTCACCCCAGAATCAAAAATACATGTTTTTCCTCTGGCCTGTAGAGCTATTTATCAATATAGACAGTTTTTGTGCGATGTCGGCTGCATGTCTGCCCGCTCTTTAATATGATGGAACAAGATGGAAGAAAAAATTCAACACCAGTGTCTCTTTCACAAAATCACGACCGTGATCGTGAGATGTAGAGAGACAAGAAATAGCATAAAATAGGTAACAAAACATAAAAGACATAACAGACAAAAAAGACGTAACAAGACAAAAATATGTAGCAAGACGAAAAAGTTGAAACAAGACATAAAACACAAAATACTTACATACTTTTACTTAAGTAACTTTTACTTAAGTAACATTTTCCATGCAGGACTTTTACTTGTAATCGAGTATTTTTACAGTGTTGCTTCAGGAAGCTGAATACCTCTTCCACCACTGACTGGAGTACAGTGGAGTTGAATTGAATTTGCTTTGTGGTGGATTGAAAAGTGATATCTGAAAGAATCAGCAGCATCTTGTTCCCAGACACTGTGTCTGCTTTACTCTTGGATAATCCACACAGCCGCTCTGTCAACAAGCCCTCATAGTATTTCCAATCAAAGATGTTCACTACGAGGTCGCTGGATTTTTTGGAGAGACCGGAGATGCTGGTGTTGGTTTTTCCACTGCTCTGAGCAGCACAAATTCAATTTAATTAAGCTCCACTGTATTGGGAAAAAACAGAGATGTGTATCTCAAAACCTGGGCGAATTAAACTATCTGCATGCCAAGATACTATCAATGATAAGTGAGAGAATATGGACTTTATTTTGCCTGTGTAATTTGAGTAAATCATCCCTTTAAGTTTGACAGAAGAGAGAGCCTGAGGAATGTGGAGCAGCCAATATTTCTCAAAGGGAAAGTTCAGCCCAAAATCACAAATGCATACCTTACCTGTAGGTGAGTTGCAGAGTTTTGGAGATATCAGCTGTGTAGATGTTTGTCTTCTCTTAAATATAATGGAGCAAAATGGCACTTGCCAAAAAAAAAAAAAAAAATACATGTCAGTTTCCTGTTACTCAAAATAATCCACAGTCCTCGTGAGAAGTTTCATTTTCTTTTTCTACCAAACTACACCTGCAGAGGGAAGCGTGCATCGGCTCACGGAGGAGAGGCTGCAGCTCAGTCGAAGAGGACGCCATTAATGTTTACGTCCCTCACCTCCTTGACATGACCGTGCGCCTCTGGTCCATGAGTAGATGCACACTGTCTGGTAAAATGGTTGGAAAGAAAATGGTTCTGGAAAGAGACATTACTGTTGAGTTTTTCTAATATACTATATATGTTTTAGCATTGTAAGCACCACAAGCTGACTGCCATCTAGTTCCAATATTTTGGAGGGAAGGCAGACATCTCCACTGCTGACGTTGCCAAAACTCAACAACTCACACCAAAACTATCTTGATGGATAAGTAGCACTAGAAGGCCAGAGCATAAATATGCATATTTGGGGGGGAACTGTCACTTTAGTCTAGACACTGTCTGTAAAATAATATCAAAGCTGATCTCAAAAGAGTTCAGGGTTAAATAGGTTGGAAATAACAAAGACGTCTAAGTGTGTTTACATACAGAGATGTTTACGTCCGCTGGGATTTACACGTCTTAAATTTGCACCATGCAGCAGTCGGCCTGTCTCAGATTGTAGATTACCGCATTTATCCCAATATATTTATGTCTCTGGTGTATGCTTTTTTGTGACAGTTGTGGCATTTTGTGACAACAGGACTCTGCGACAGAGCCGCTCGACGTCCTTGAGGAAATATTTTCCTTGCAGGGTGTGGAGGGGGACAGGGCAGGGTAGGAATTCACACAGGGCTTGATCTGGTGATGAAAGAAGGGTGTGAGCGGATGGGAAATAAGCTAGTCACACAGTCACATACAGTGGATGGCGAGAGAATTAAATGAATTAAAAATACGTATATAAACATGACGGATAGCGGCTTCGGACTGAGGTGGTGCTCATGAACATGTCCTGCGGCGTTCAGCGAAGACAGCTGGTGGATGTTTTCGCTGCCCCACCCAAACAGCGAAAGACAAAACAGTGTGAAGTGATGTCATTACTACTGCTTATGCATACCAGCTGTGTGACCTTATGGGCTGTACGGGATTTAAACGCGTGTGTTAGAGCACAGATGTGCTGCATGTACGTGTGTAAGTACATGTGCTCACATTTCTGTGGTTTAAAACCCCATCACTCTTTCCTCTCAGTCTTATGGTTTTATTTTGCAACCCCAGTTCCGAAGGCGCTGGGATCCCGCATAAAACGTAAATAAAAGCAGAATGCAACGATCTGCAAACACTTCTGACCTATAATCAATTGAATACAGTACAAAGAAGAGATAGTTAATGTTCAAACTATTGTTTTTAGTAAATACACACTCATTCTGCTGTATGTTTTTGAAAAGTTGGGACAGTAGCATGTTTACCGCTGTGAACATCACCATTTCTTTTAACAACACTCAGTAGCCGTTTGTGAACTGAGGACACTAATCGTTGAAGTTTTGAATTATTTGATTGAATTATTTCTCCTTCTTGCTTGATATACGACCTCAGGTGTTCAGCAGTCCGGGGTCTCTGTTGACAGTTACCCATGATGTCTTGGGCACCCATACCATGAGAGATGCTGATATTATCACGTTATCAATTTACCCGTTTACCTGTGGAATGTTACAAACAGGTGTTTTTTTGAGCATTTCACAACTTCTTTTTGAAATGTGTTGCAGGTTTCAAACTCAAAATGAGTGTTCATTTACAAAAAAACAATAAAGATTATCAGCTTGAACATGGTGGTGCAGTGGTTAGCACAGCTGCGTCACAGGTGGCTTCCTCCCACAGTCCAAAGACATGCGGTATAATAGGTTAATTGATTGATAGGTTAACTGAATTGGCGACTTGTCCAGGGTGTATCCCGCCTCTCGCCCAGTGTCAGCTGGATTCCTTCCCGCGACCTGTCAGGATAGGAGGTTATGGACAATGGATGGATGGAGTTTGAACATTAAATATCTTGTTTTTCTTTGTGTTTTAGGCCTGACTGTTTAACAACACACTTACGTTCACACAGTGTTAATTTCTGAGGACGTGGAGTTAAAAACAATCATATCTCTGTGCTTACACAGTGTCCCAACATCTTTGGAACTGCACTTGTGAATGAAACGAGGGTGAAAACATGACAATTCATAAAAAGTTATTTATTTTTTTGCATTTTTTTTCCACGTTAAATCCAATTTAAACTACAGGATGCTAGTAACATGAAACAGTCACATTGGAATGTTAGCAATGACACGATACAAAAGTGATTGAAAGGAGAAATCATTGTGAGACATCCCATTTATATATCAGAATATTTTCCTTATTGTTCCAGTTCAAGTAATTAACACTGCTGTTTTCTTTTGCGATTATTCGCTGGACTGAAAAAAAAAAAAAAAAAATAGATGTTTCTTCGTAACAGCCATGGCCCTTGAACATATTTTTGACCTGGATCACAATTTGTAAAGGTGCCACAAACAGAGGTACATATTTTAGTACAACAGGAGCTATGAAATGAAAGTCTTTGGCACATAGAAGGAACATTAACAAGTGTGGGTACACAAAATAAACAATACAAAAAAAGGCACCATACTATACATACTGCTCAATAGAATACTGATGGTAAAAAGATCATACACAGTATATTGAAAAGAGGATAACACTGACAAATGGATGGACAGAACTGACAGAAAGAGGCTCTGTATTATGAGTCTGTTGGTCCGTTGACAGTCAGTCTCATGATTTTCAGCAGTGACTGTGACGCCACTGTAAACAGGCCTGTTGTGATTGATTTCACTACAGTTTGCAGTGATAGATTGAAGAATTCCTCGCAGCTACACCTCTTTGAGAACATGGTGTGATTAAAGCTCCCTCCCCCTCCTCCTCCTCCTCACCACGGGGAACCGACCGCAACTCTGCGAGCCACCGCTTTTGTCAACTCTTTTACAAAACCGTACGCGTTTCATGGCTAATGTCACATCATTCGCTCACATACTTGATCTACTTGCCATCGACCACGCACACATACAGTAAGCAAGCTCAGATGCATGTATGGATATACACACAGTCCATGCACAGTACAAATGCAAGTATACGTTAACACACACATGCAGCATTTTAAAGCAGACACACACACACACACACACACACACACACACACATTCGCACACCAACTGATCATTAACTCAATCAGACAAACAAGATCAGAGCCTAAATGATTCATCCTAAATCCCGCCCCTTTTTGCTATGTGCTCCAATAACACTTGAATGAAGCATGGTTCCCCGGTCAGCTCTCAGGTCTCATGACCCGCCTCACTCTGACTCTGATTGGCTGGTACTTGTTGCCTTTGCTGTCAGATTAGTTTGGGTTAGGGTAAGAATATCAGGCATCCTGGGAGAAAAATGTAGATATACTACTTAGACTTACTAGAGGCTCGTCTATGGTGGAAAGTGAACTAAATTTTTAAGATGTTTAAAAGTCACCTCTTAGATTAGCTAAAAGAGACAGAGTCATACTCTGAATACAATATGCAATCAGGAGCTGAAACGCTAACAAAATGCCTCAATGTTATTGAAATTAATCAAAGCTCTGTGCACTTTTGGATTTTATAATTTTGTGTTTGCTGTTTTGACTGAGTTTGAGCTCTGAGAAGATTTTGCCTCTTTGTGGAATAGTTCCCAGGTGCACTTTCATTTACAAATAAAACCCATTTTGTTAGAACTTTGGCAAACAGAGTGCAACTTTATTCCCCCTGGAACAAGTTGGCTTTGATTTTTATTGAATCATACAAAAAGAAAAAACTTTTCCCTTGCTTTTCACTTGCTCAGTTTCATTGTGAAAAACACCTAAAAACATCCAAACATGAAATCAGGCTGCACAGTAAAAAGGAAAGGAGAAAGTTGGCCGAGACTCTGCAGGGCACCACATGTGTTCAACTGTTATTGGTGCACAGAGCAAAAAGGGGCGGGATTTAGGAAAGGTCAATTGATTTTCTATCTGAGTAGTTTGTAAACTGATTTCAAGGCATTTCCTCTTTGTCTGTCATGGCTTTACAAGAAACTAAGAAACGCGTATGTGCTTAAGCTGTATCTACTGGTGGAGGGTTGGTGGGAGCTCTAAGGCTGAAGACGTGCAGAGACCCTGTATGTGTGTGTGTGTGTGTGTGTGTGTGTGTGTGTGTGTGTGTGTGTTGACAGCTCATGGCTGTGACTCCAGAGGCTGCAGTCATCATGGGAACCAGTGCTGATTAATGCTAAAGTACACTCTCTTCCCACCCAGAACTGCCCATCTCCCGTCTCTCGTTCCCAGCCTGACTGCCGTCAACAACCCAGGGACTGAGCCTTCGTCATCATCGACATCAATCATCGCCGCCATCATCGTCGTCATCATCAGACTAGTTTTCCTGATGTTTATTGAGGCACGGAGCCAAAGGAGGAGCCAAGGGGACCATAACGAGAGGAATGTTGATGTAGGAGATTGTTCTAGTCCCTGATGTCCACTTTGCTGTGGACTCTCTGTGGCCGGGCAGGGGTGGATTCAGAAAGGGAGTTCGCGTAGGCATGTGTGTATGTGTGAGTGTGTGTGTATGGGTGTGTTTGTGGGGGTAGTTCCTGGGCTGCGATTATTTGTAGACTGTTTCACAGCTCGGTGTCTGCTGTCTTGGTGGTTGAGTGGCCGTTGGTGGGAGGAGGAGGCTGGGTCTTGGCTGCCTCGGGGGATTCTCCGTTTACGCTGGGTTTCTCTGTGGTTTCTGGAGGGGGGTTGAGGGGGGCCACAGACACAAGAGTGTTCCCCTGGTTCTCCTGGTCTGCTGGATAGGTTTCCTCTGCCTGCAAACACAGCACAAACGAACAACACATCATGGAAAAGCTGGAGAGAAGATTTTTAACAACAGCTGGGTTTCAGGATACTTAAGGAAGCAGCTGTGAAGCAGGTGTCTTCTCTTTGTTATATCAGTGTAAAGCATGCTAAGATGTTTGAGAAAGAGAGCACATTTGTTTGCTGATGCACACTGCAAGTATAAGTCTGCCATTGGTTACTTGTTTCAAGTGGCATCGCAGCGTCCTCTATCTATGTTTTCAAAGTGCCCGGGAAACAAGAGCAACCTCCAAGCTGCAACCTACACGCTGAAAACGGCAAATTAGTGCCTGGGATGCTAATGGTACAGGCTAGGAGATGTGATGTAGTCATTTTCATGCCAGAGCTCGCTTGTCAACATGCAAATGTTTCGAAAGGTCCCCCTCGACACTATTTTGCAGCAGCACCGTTGCTGCATCCTTGGTTTAGTGCTGCCTAAGATGATTGTAATTGGTTTACAGAAATGCAAACAAGGCAGGATGTTTTTTCCCTTTCCCTTTTTCCCTACACAAGACTAGTGTACAACTGACCCTTCATAATTCCCAACCTTTTGTACTCTGTGCTCCAATAACAGTTGAGCAAGCTTGGCACCCGGTGGAAACCTGGTCAAATTTTGAAGATGGTTTTCAATATTCACGGCCAAATTGTCCTGATTTTCACCATATTTAAACAGGCTTTGAGGGTGCGAGAGCACAGACTTTTGTATTACTTGTGTCACCCATCACTGTTGATAACTGATCTTTCTTTTCTGAAGAACATGCCAGAAAAAGTTTGAAGAATGACTGAGTTAGCTAATGTTAGCAAAATAGCTAATGAGTTATGTAGATTAGCTAGCTAGTTAACAAGCATTTTGCTACATCGGCTAACTTAAGATGTGACAATATATATACATTATGTGTTGCTTTTAGAGATCCTTCGGTATTATCTTTCAACCACCTTTAAAATGTAGTTTTCTTTTTAACTCTGACAAGCTAAGCACATAGCATATAAAATAAGACAGTTGAATGAGGTTCCAAAAGGAGCTGGACTTAAGAACGGTCAGCTGTGAAGTACATGCATCACTTACAAAGCAGCTATAATGGAGATTCCCTTTTTTTACCATACATTGATTCAGTATATTAAAAAGACCAGCTTTAGACTGCTTTTGTGTTATATCAAATCTTGGATAAAATATTCTTGGAAGTTAAAAATGAAGCATTTGATGAACTCCATCATGCACAGAAAGACGCATATATACACAGATGCATCCACTAACACCCACACCCTTCCACTTTTGCTAATAAACACACAAACACGTCCTCTAATGTGGTGTCTATCATGCGATACAGCTGCGTCTGGCTCGTAGATGAAACAGTGAGGCCTGCAGATGAATAAGACAGCAGAGAGCAGGGCGTGGGTCTTTGGATAACGCACCCTCTTTCTTTCTCTGTGTATTCTCTGTGATAGCTGGCCAGAAACATTCCCTAATTAAAACACTGGCAGCGATCGATTCAGAAGAAAGAAAATAATGCGGTTTTGATTTCAGATGTAGTAAAACATGAACCTTGCCCCAGAAAATCTATGCATAGTGTTACTGAATCTATAATGACTGCAGAAACCCACAAACACATGGTAAAAAACCCCCCAAAAAATGTATTTATGATAGAAGCTACAGGTCATATGTAAGGTCAGTCTGATCTGTGTTAAAAATGAAATGAAAGAAGCACTTCAGGTGAACAAACTGGAATAATATCAAACATGATCAAAGTAAGCATTATGCAGTGTCTGCAGTGGTGAAGGAAACATCTCGGCATTGATTTTCAATTCATGGGCTCTGCGCTGAATGATCCTGTGGAGCCAGTGTGAACATGCAAACCAAAGTGCAAGTAAATGAGGTCCACAGCGGCAACATGCGGCTCCGTCTAATGCACAGAAAATGGTGCTTACCAGCCTCACTCCCTTGGTGTCGGTCTTGCGTTGACATTTGAAGTAACCTACGATGATTCCGAGGGCGGCAAGCAGACCGGAGACCAGAATTCCCACAAATACAGAGGAACCTGATGATGATGGAGTCTCAACCTTCGTCACGCCCAGCTGCAAACAAGGAGAAGAGATATCGCTGCGGTCAAAAAGAAGAGTATGAATTTGAAAACACACCTAATCATTATGTGTGGGTTTATTAAAAAGAAAAGAGAGGCTTGTGTGGTTTGATTTCAGTTATCCATGATGTAGGCTATCAAGTTAAAGGGATAGACGGCATTATTAGAAGTGGTGTTACATGAGGTACTCATAGTCAGTATATTAGCTATAGTAAATGCCAGCTGGCATGCCCCCAGTTTGGAGAAGCAGAGAGGGTCACCAGCATGGAAGCAAAGCACTGACCTGCTGTGGACAGGGTCAGCAGCAAAAGGTATTTAAAAAATCAATATTAGTTGAAGTGCATGGTATATTTATATATGAGCTAAATATCTCTCTGTACAAACCAACCAAACTCCATGGGTGAAATCAGTCATTTTAACTCGGAGAACACAGAAGCTGCTGGTCTACCACCGCCTCGATCTGTTCGTTTGTTTGTGATATCGTGCCATTTTAGTGTTTTAATACGACAGTTTGGATTCATCAAGTTGCAAAATAACACAAACTAACTAACAGATTGTGAAAGCCGTAGACCAGCAACTCCCATGTTCTGTGAGGCAAAGTTACTGATTTTACCTATGGAGTTTGGTTGGTTAACAGAGAGTGATATTTGACTTACGTAACAGTGGTTTCCCAACAGAAAAGGCTGTCTGATGGCAAAGTAAAAGAGTGAAAATATTCTAAACCGCTTTAAGTCGAGTGAATTGTTTTGTTTACAGTACATTAGTAGCCCAGGTGAAATCAAGCTAATATCCAAATCCATACTAAGTAGTGTGTTTATACTGGAAAAGTCATAAAATTCAGTATAATAATTTTAATAATTAAAAAAAACATCTGCTTGAGTTTTCTGCCTGTTAAAAGGGAGTTTTTCCTCACCACTGGTACCAAGTGCTTGCTCGTGGTGGTACTTGCTGGTTCTCTGTCAATAATGGGTACGGTCTAGACCGCCTCTATATGAAACATGCCCCGAGATAATTTCTGCTGTGATTTGGCGCTATATAAATAAAACTGACCTGACTTAATCAAACCAGACTTTATGCACATTAAATACTGTTGATTTTTAAATGATTTGTCGATGGGCGCGGTTCTCCCACAATGCAATGCACAAAGAACATGGAGGAACTTCTTAAAGGCCGGTTCACCTTCACCTTCTTATTCACCCTGGTGGCAGGTAAAGCTCTCTTACCTTGTCTTTCAAATGTTCTCCCTGGACTGCATCAGCCAAAGCTCTGAGTGGAGCTGCAGGGGGAATGAACATTAGAAATACATCAGTACTTAATTCTGCTGGTCTATGCAGAATTTCGCTGCAAAAACAGCAGCACAAGAATGTCACAAATAACTAAAACCGTGCATGTGACAGTTATACTGATGGATGACATCAATACTCACCGTTATCACTGGACATCATAGCTATGTGCTTATCTTGGAAGATTTTTAGTTCACACTCTTGTGTCTCGCAGAGGACTGCAAGATTGTCATCAATAACGCGTTTAGTTGTTTCCTATAAGAAAGGATTTGTATGTTAAAGGTATAATTCATACTTGTAATAATTCACAGCAGCTTTCAGAATAAACTCAGAGGATTAACTACAGACAGGAAAACTTAATCAGAACTTTCACTTCATGAAATCATTTAAATGCATCACATATGATGATAAAACAGGACACATAAACACTCTTAGAAATAAGGGTTCCAAAAAGGTTCTTCACAAAGGGCTGTTCTGCCCAGAACCATTTGCCTCTGAAGAACTATTTATTGAAGAAAGGGTTTTTTGTCAAGGGCTCTCTGTAAGACTAAGGGTTCCATTAAAGAAAGAAAGAACCATTTTTGGAAGAAAGATTTCTTCATGTTGATTCTCTTTCATCATGGGTTCTTTGTACCATGATATAAAAGGGTTCTCTGTAAAACTCCCTGAGTATGTTCTTGATAAAACCATTGGAATATGAAAAGGCTCTTGGTAGAACCCCTTGAGTGTGTTCTAGGAATATAAACAGGTTCTCCACAGCATAACGTCCTTGGTGGGTTCTAAATAAAACACTTGGAATATAAAAAGGTTCTCTCTAGAATCCTCTCATGTGTTCTAGATAAAACCCTTGGAATATACAAAGGTTCTCTGTAGAACCCTCTTAGTGTCTTCTAGATTTGAACCCTTGGAATATGAAAACATTCTCTGTAAAACCCTCTCATGTGTTCCAGATAAAACCCTTGGAATATACAAAGGTTCTCTGTAGAACCCTCTTAGTGTCCTCTAGGTTGAACCCTTGGAATATAAAAAGGTTCTCTGTAAAACCCTCTCACGTGTTCCAGATAAAACTAATATACAGTTCTCTGTAGAACCACCTGAGTGTGTTCTAGATTAAACCCTTGAACTATAAAAAGGATGTCGGTAGAACCCCCTTACAGAGTGGAAAGGTTCTGGATAGAACCCCCAGAGATGGTTCTGCCTGGAACCATTGCACTCACATGAGGTTCTGAGTGGAATTTTTCACAGATGGTTCTACGCATAACCATTTCTGCTGGGTTCTAGGTAGAACTCTTTAAAAGGGTTCCAAGTGGTACCTTTATAAAAGATTCTCACAGGAACAAAAAAAGGGTTCTCCCATGGGAACAATCCAAAGAACCCTCTCTGATTCTGGTTAGCACCTTTATTTCTCAGATTGTATACATGTTATCTCTTTTGTTTGCGGTCAGCGATCAGCTGTGTTCCCAGATTTTCCCCGCTGACCGTCGGCTCACGTAGGCATCTGTGTGCGTCATGGAGACAAAATGCAGCGGGACGGAAAACTCGCAGACCACACCTTCTTTTTCCCACCTTAACCCTGAACTATGACATCACCTCCTTGCACAACTATAAGTCTTTGCGACTTGGGAGCACTCTTCATTTTCTGTAATGTGATCCAGACACCGCTCAGCGTTCCCAGAAGACCACTGTGAGCAAACCCTGGATCCTCAGTATGTTGGGAGTGGGCCCACAGCTGGACCGACGCTGCAACACCCAGATCTGGGAGGAAGAAACCCCGGACTTGGATGAAAAAAAAATCACTTCACCGGAACGTATTATGTTCACCATCTGTCCGTGTCGCTTGCGACCCATCAAAAGTTATTCTCTGGAAGCCGGTGCTTGACCTTACGTGTCCTCCTGCACCCATGGCTGCAGATCAGATGAGTTACAGCAGGTTTTGGATTTGAATAAACACATTTTAACAGCACAAAGATACTGAAATAATGTCTGTTTTTCATTTTGTCATATTAGACACAACCTGCTATAGTGACTGATGACTTGGGGATTTACAGAGGTATGAGAAAACCCTTTCTCATTTTCCAATACTTCAGAGGATAGCTGCTGTATTAACTTTGTTCCCTCAATACAGGCTGTTCCTTTATCAAGGTTTTTCATGCCACTCGCTCACTCCTGCCTGAAGAGAATAACCTTGTGTCTTTCTTTTTTTTGCTACATGCACTTTGAGGTAATCATCATCTGGCTGAGGCTTCTGGCACTGTGGTTCATGTTTAGTTTCAGGTTGAGTTGGACAGATGATTTCTGCAGATGGTCCTGGCTCTGTGGATGATCCAGTAATGACCCAAATAGAGGTAACTAAAGAATGAGGGCTGGGATTTGACCCACTGCTTTGGCTCTGTTTACCCGGACTGACACAATGTATTATGTAGCAATGAGCTCTGATTAAACATCACATGTTTGCTATGCTTCGAGGCAAGTTTGTAAAACTGCGCTCACTATTAGGATTTAAGAGTAAAAAGGAAACTATAATTGACCCTTTCTAAGTTCCCTTTTTGTTCTGTGCTCCAATAACAGTTGAGTAATCTCAGTACCTGGTAGGACCCTTGGTCAACTTTCTCCTTTCCTGTTTACTGTACTTAGATATTATATGTGCTACAGGCTTGTGTATGTTGAAAAGAAAACCAAATTTTGAAGATGGTTAGATGACTAGATGAACTATAATTATAATTATAACTAGCAAAATATAATTTGAAAAAACTAAGAAAAGTGGATTATAGAGTCCACACCACAATTAGAGCTAAAGCTACAGTCTGGACACGGCCATCCACTTGAGTTTGAAAACGATATTTTTAAGGTTATTTATAGTTCTTGATGTAGATGGCCCTTGTTAGCAAAATGCTAGCTAATTAGCTAGTGAAAATGCTCCTAAAAGTCGTGAAATGAGCTGCCTGATGAACTCTGGCTCACTACATAGTCTTTTATGTCACTTTTGAAAAATATTTTTATCGAAAAGGCCTTATTTTGCTTCTGCGGTATGCAGCAAACTGAACTGTCCCACTCAGCCCAAAGACTTTACATTGTGATGATATCACATCGCTGTTTTTGGCGCTAGGCTAAACTTTACAAATATCAAACCTGTATGGTTTAAAAATTTATAATAGAAAGAGTCATAATTAGCCTTGCACTTCGAGGTGTCCTGTCAACAGTTTTACAGATGTCATTTTTATAGTTGTGGCTTACAGGGAAAATGCTTTTCAGTTTAATTATTTGCTGCAATACCACGAGTGGCCACTAGGAAAAACTGGAAGCAAGGCTGCGGGCAATGCCATGTCTAGGTTCTATTATATATCTAAGATCTAAGAAGAGATGGAACAGTGTGAAAATTTCATATCATGATTGTAATGACAAAAAGTACTGATACATGCACTGGAATAATTTCTCTGAGTTTTATTTTGAAAACCTCACAACAGTTTAAATTGGCATCATGCTCTTTTCAATCTCAGTGTTTTCACTGATGCAAAAATAAATCCACACTGCACACTGTGCCTGTGTTTTGGAGACTGTTGCTAAGTTTGGCTGATGCTGGAGTTATTCAAAGGATGTTAGTCAAACATGATTATCCTGATAATTAAAATGGTAATACTAACTGTCTGGAATTTAAGCATGGTTTATCATGAAACCAATTATCTTTCTATCCCTGGATTAATGTATAGGAAACAGGAACTAAGCATGTTCAACTGTTGGAGCACAGCGAAAAGGGGTGGGGCTTAGGAAAGGTCCGTTAAGTACTAATATGGCTCGAAATATGACATTTTATTATATATTGTATGTTATGAGGCACAGGAAGTGAAAAAGTCCTGAAAAAAGCACCTCTATATGTATGTAAGACCAGAAAATGAAGCCGCACCCTTACTTTTCATCCTTTTGTTTTAAGCACCCCAGAGCAAGAGAGGAAACATCACCCCTCCTCTTCATTTGTCTCCTGCCAGGAACACAGTTTCTTGATTTACAGCGCCCGAGGAATGTCTGAGAAAAGATCTGCCTTTATCAGGGCAATATTTCCAACTGTAGTTCTTTAAAACACATTAATCTTCTTCTTCTAAGTGGAGTAAGCCACTTCCTCTGGACCCAAGGTGTAGGGGCCCAGATAAAGGTCTTGGTAAAAAGGAACTCGTCACCAGGAGGTAACAGGACTCAGCGCTCTCGTCTCGTTTCAGTGCGGTCTTATATGTCGCAAAAATCTCAACTGTTGGTAGTTTGACACTGCCTGTGGTTGGCAGCGAGGAGAGAGGGGCTGCTGTTACAAACTGATCGATTTAAAGGTTGTAGGATGTACTGTCAGTGGTGGTGGCTTGATATCTTATGAGAATATTCTACTTTAACACTCAGAGATAACAGAGTTGAATTCATACTCACACAATTTTCTGTTGTCACTTCAACCTTGACAGCGTTACTTTCTGAGATGCCGTCCTTTTCGACACACATCACTTTAGGCTGTGGAGACAGTGAGCCACAAACGAGGTCAGGACGCTTTGCACGTGGTTGGAACCACAACATGAGTCATCCGTCCATCCAACACATCTTCCCTCAAAACAAAAGCGGTAGCTTTGTGCAGAAATATGAGTTTAGGGGGTATTTCGGATTATTTTAGTGGGGTTGAACGGTACATGGTCGCATGGTTGCAGGTACATATTTTAGCTGCTTAGAAAGGTCCACCTAAAAAAAAAATTAATATCAGTTTTAAGTGTACATTATATTTAGAACATTTTCACTGCTTTACCTTGGTATCCAACAGCCTTTTCTGACAGGAAACCACCATTTTACAAGCCAAATATCACTTTCTCCAGGCCAACCAACCTCCATAGGCAAAATCAGTATTCTGGTCTACAGCTGCCTCAATCTGTTAGTTTATTTGTGTTACTGTGTGACTATGGTGAATCTGAGCTAACCTTTTTTTAACACCAAAGTCACACAGTGACACAAACAAACTAACAGATCCAATGGTCCAGCAACTCCTGTCTTCTGCGAGGTAAAATGGAGTCAGGTTGAGCGAGACTTGTCTCATATAACAGTGGTTTTCCATTGGAAAAGACTGTCTGATGGTAAGGTGAAGTGATGAAAATATTCTAAATATAGCGCATTCTTAAACTGACATTGATCTTTTTATATGGGCCATTTTTTTTTGAAGGACAGATGTCAAAACAGAATCAACATCTGTACATGTAACAGGCAGGTACTCACCTTGAATTTAACCTTTTCAACTGGTTCTACAGCTGGTGGAGCCACGTCACCTCTGGCAACAGGGGCAGCAATGGTCCCTGAGGTGCCTGCATCCACGCTGTCAGGATTGATGTTAATAACGGTCACTAAGTGCGAAATATCTCCAGGAGCATCAGAAGGAGCAGGCACATCACCAGAAGCGGCAGTGGGAGCGGCACCTGCACCTGGGGCATCGGAGGCGGCCGGAGCCGCAGCGGAACCTGCAGCTTCTGGCGCTAAGGACACAATCCAAGGGCAATACTATTACACACAGCCAAACACTGGTTTTGTCATGGTTTGTCACCTGTCATGTCAGCAATATAACCTCAGAAAATCCAAATGACTTTTCACTGCATGCTCATCAAAGCTCTTACCAGCACTGGCGTCTGCAGGTGGATCAGCTGCAGGTGCGTCTGTGGCACCTGTTGTATCATCTTGACACATCACCTCACCTGCAAGGAGGGGAGACACAGAGAGAGACAGCAGCTTAAACATTTTGACTTTATGATCGATTCATCTAATAAATCAATGTTCTTTGATGCCTGCAAGAATTAAAGCTTTATCTATTATTAAACAATGCATGTACAGTACCAGTCAAAAGTTTTGATACGTTCAATGTTTTGTCTTTATCTTTATTGTTCTTACTCTGAATCATTTATAATCATGTATGCAAAAATGTGAAAAGAAGGCAAAATTGTTTTTGTTTTTTAAGAATCTAAAATGTAAAAGACTTTTTTTTGATTCGTGCAATTAAATTATCATGATACTAAAAAATATTAGATCAGCAAAAGGCTTCAGTTCAACAAGTACAAGTTTATTTCTTTATTTTTTTTATCTAAAATATTCATTCTTTCATGGTCCGTAACTGCTTATCCTTGAGGGTTTGTAGGGGAGCTGGAGTCTGCTGACATTGGGTGTGAATGATTGAATGAATGATGAATGGAAAAATATAAAACAGATTTAAAATAGATAGATTATATGCTAATCTAACAATCGATAACTCTTAATAAATATATATATATATATATAAATCCTTCTCCTGCCAGTCAAGCATATGTCAGCCATTATAATCAAGTCCCAGGCTTATTTGTTAATTTTTTAATAATGGTTACTGACATTGTTGTACATTTTTTTGTGGTTTTGTCTCATTTTGTCTCAGACTTTGAAATGTTTTTACATTATGATGTAATATTTACTTGTGTGGATGACAGGAAGATACTATCTTGGTCGAGGTGAATGGGAATCCAAATAAATAAATAAATGGAAAAATTAATTGATTAAGAAGTGATTTTATTGCCTTCCAGCGTCTATGATCAGAAATGCGTCCGTAGCAACGGTCTGTTCTACATAGAAATGACAGAACATAGAAAGCTGTACCTGACCAATAAGAACTGAGTATTGAACAAAGCTGTGTCAGAAAGTACCTTAATTGCCCTCCTGATCTGTCACAGCCTCTGCTGTGAAATCTGTTTTTCCATTGATATAACTTACACTCAGCCTTATCTTTAACTCCAACCAGGCGTCCTCTGAGATGCTTAACCAGACCCTAACCTTACCCTGACCCAACCAGTTATCTCCGCTACCCCTAACCATAACCTCACCCTCCGCCATAGCTCCAACTGAAAAAGGGGGGCGCTTCAGGAAATGGGAGGGAAGCTCTATTCGAGGGGAAAACAAAAAAGAAGAAGAGGAAATTTGTAGCACACACACTCAGCGGAGTGTTTGCGTGATTGAGGTCAGGGCAGAGGGCTGGTTTGAACAGCTTGGCCTGGTGAACCAAACCTCATGCCCAACTCAAAGATGCCAAACCAGTTTGGCATGCGTTCTTAAAGGCTCTATCTAATTAGTAGTCACATATGGGCTAATTCTCACTGTCTGCAGCCTACGCAAATAAACAGCTCAGTCAAAAGGTCACGGCCTCCTGAGTACACGTTCGTCCTGTGGGAGGGATCTCGTTTCTGCAATAATCTTGGGATTAAGTTGGGTGGTGCTAAGACCTTTCTGACATAGAGAGGTTAAGAAAAGTAGGAAAGTATTTTCTAGGTAAATGAATGCGTGGCTTCCTCAGGTTGAATTACCTTCTTAAGTCTAAAGTCCAGTGATTAATGTTATGACGGATAAATATCTGTTGATCCAGCTAACTGGATAATGTTATTAGACTGCCCTGTTTAATTATAAAGCAAGCATTTTGCTTGTCTTTTCTTATTTAGAGCTGCAATGATTAATTGACTATTAATCGACTATTAGATCAATTGACAATAATTTCAATAACTGATTAATCCTTCGGAATCATTTTTTTAAAATAAAAAATGTTTACGTCCTCTTACTTCAGCTTCTTAAATGTGAATATTTTCTGTTTTCTTTACTTCTCTCTGACAGTAAACTGAATATCTTTGGGTTGTGGACAGAACGAGACGTTTTGAGGACGTCGCTTTGAGCTTTGGAGAACAGTGATTAACATTTTTCACAATTTTCTGACATGGAAACAAACAACTGCTAAACTAATCGAGAAAATAATCGAGCGATTAAGCGATAAAAAAAAAAAGATTGTTGCAGCCCTCTTCTTATTACATCCTTGTTAGCATCGATGTAGCTGGGACTTAATAAATGTCAAAAAAATTTTGAAAAATGTGCTTCAAAGTTTCTCAGAGCCCAAAGTGAGTCCAAGTCTTTAAACTGCTTCTTCTGTCCAACCATGAGGCCAAAACTCTTCATTCAGAATCATAAATGACAAAGAAAAGAAGCAAATTCTTACATGTTTGACATTTGTGCTTGAACAATGGCACAACAGTCGGCAGTTAATTTTCTTGTGATCGACTAATTGATTAATTGACTAATCGTTGCAGCTCTAAATAAGAGTTCAAGGCACTGCAACCACATGAGAGTGGGGAAGGGGTTGAAAATGTTTAGTACAATTTAAAGCTACATCAGGCTCTAACTTTGATAATTTGATATTAATATTATGAAGATCAGTTACAGATTCTGAGGATGATATGAAGCACCTCCTGATCACGTTTACAAGGCAAATGGACCATTACGTACAGGTAAAAGGTGTGTTATAGTCATTTTTTAATGTCTTGTCAGCAGCTAGATTGTGTGTAAGAACTTACAAAAACATTTTTAGATATTTTTATCACAAAGTCCTCCTGGAGGGACCCCTGCACTCTCCGTCATCTGGTTAAAAACAGGTCGAGTGTTGCAGCAAACACACAACAACAATCCTCTTAGATATTTTACAAAAACAAGCAGGACATTTTTAATAACTAAAGCATGAATTCTAGCCAATATAAGTGATTTGATCACAATATTTTCATGGATTCATGTGTTGTTCATCTTATCCATCATTATAATGGTTAATTTTTTTGGGGACAAGCAGTACAGGATTCAGGTTTCAGGACTATAATTGTCTGGCCACCTTAGTTCAGTCCCAATCAGGGCTCACGCCGCCTCCCAAAAAGAGAGAACTCATTTCCAGTATTAATCAGAGGCTTACAAAGGCTCACATGATCCAATCCATCCAGTGCCATCGCTTTCTAAACACTCCCATCTGCATGGAAGGAAACCAATAAAGTGTGTAAACAGTTTAACGTCCAACCAGAACTATGCTGCAATCAGGGAGAAACTGTGTTTGGTGCACCACGACCAT
Organism: Lutjanus erythropterus; assembly: GCF_056507025.1. Lineage (NCBI taxonomy): Eukaryota > Metazoa > Chordata > Actinopteri > Lutjaniformes > Lutjanidae > Lutjanus > Lutjanus erythropterus. Next base: position 8,491,115 of record NC_139322.1, on the reverse strand, counting down.
CATTTAGTTAATCACCAGATATATTTATATAAATGAGGTGAATTCAGATGTTTAGCGTGTGTTTGTGAGCCTATAAACATGACTGACTTTAACACACTCTGGCATGAGCTCCTCGCACCCCAAACAAAAGGTAGCGTTACGTATTTTTTTCCCCAGAAAGCTGACAGAAGGTATCCAGCGCCGATATACACTTCCCTCCTGCGGTGCGTTTTATCTCGACAATGGCGTCGACGGGCTGAACATTGTCCAAAACTGGCCATACGCTGCATTTTAACTGGTGCAAGCAGGCATAAATCGTAATGTTTAACTGTGCTATTAGAGCCCTCAGCTAATTGCCTTCGGCTTGAGCTGCTCTGTTTAATAGAGCAATAATGTGGGACAAAAACGTTTAGCCTCCACACCAGTGAAGTAACCTAGAACCTCAGTTTATGCCTTATATGTATAAAAGGTTTTATTAGTATCTGAAGCTTCACTGTGTAACCTGATAAGTGTGTTGACTGGAATAAGCATGATTGTTTATGTTTTAACGTTACCTCCCCAGTTTCCCCAGTATAAATCACTGTATTAAAGAGACAGTTAGGATTATTTGAAGTGGGGTTGCATGAGGTACATGTCGAGAGTCGGTTGGAGAAGCAGCAGGAGTTTGGGTGCAGGAATTTAAGTAGTGGGCTGACGTGGACGGGGTCAGCAGCAGAACATATTTTAGCCACTTTAAAAACCACTTGCCTAAAAAAATTATTGGTTAAGTGTACACTGTATTTAGAATATTTTCACCATTTTCTGACAGCTGTTATATGAGCCAAATATCGCTCTCTTGCACTCAACAAGACTCCATTGATGAAATTAGTTATTTAACCTTCCAGAAAACAGGAGTTTCTGACCCAATGCTGCCTCGATCTGTTGGTTTCTTTGTGTTATTGTGGGACTTTGGTGTTTTAAAAGATACTTCTTATTTCCCAAAGTCACAAAATAACGCAAACAAAGAACGAGATCAATGCAACAGAGTTTGGTGGGTTTGGAGAAAGTGAGATTTGGGTTATATGATGGTGGTTTCTGACAGCAAGGTAAACCAGTGAAACTATTAAATACACTTAACCTGATTGATTTTTGTAGGTGGGCAGTGAATCTGAACTAATCTTTTAAAACACAGAACTATCCCTTTAACGGGATGTGCACCCAGGCATAAAGATGTATAAATATGAGTGTATTTAGTGTAAATATACCTCCCCCATAGTTTTTCTTGTTTGTTTTTCTTCTCTCTTTTTCTTATTCTTCTCTAATAATTTAATTATTATGACTTGTAAATTTGGAAATGGCTAAGCATGCACAAAATGCATGTACAAAATTAATGAAATAATAATTGAAAGAAAAAATATAAAAAAATAGACAGAACATGCACAGACAAAGTGCATATACGCCCGTGGATACAGATGCATGTACATCCACACCAATCTGCTCACTTTAAACTGTCACATGCTGAAAGTCTGCGCTCTACATCAGACGTTTACTCACAGTAAGCAGTCCAGCAGTGTGGACACAGACACCTCAGACAGCTGTGTGAGAAATCTCACTGTGTTTCCAGCCAGGCCCCTCAGCATCAACATGAAGCTGCAGGACCTCCAGTCTCAACACAAACACAGAGAAACATACATAACACTCCTACTCCATAAACACGACCCTGGTCTCCCTCCAGAGAGTTTTTAATGGGCTCAGAGAGCTCCAGGCCACGACTACAAGACTGCAACCTCCTGCTCTTCACAACTCTCTCCACTACTGAACTACATCAACTGGATTTCCTGCTCTGGCCGTCCTCCTTGAAGCTTTCCGCCTGGGTGTTCCAGCCTTTGACGTGGTGTGTGGTGTGTAGCCCTGCCAGATGTAACGAACTAAATCATGGGTTAAAGAGAGGATATGACACTGGCAAAGGAGGGTGAGTGACAGTTCAAATGCTGCATTTTTTTCGCCTGTGGTCAGACAAATCATGAGCAATTATAAGGCAGGACAAAAGCAGATATTTCACCAGCAAACGACAAATGTAATTTGCTGGATGCTTCAAGTGCCTGACAGCACCATGTCTGTTTACACCGTTAGCACGGATAGCCTCTTTGTGAGTGCTTTGCTCTGTCTGTGAAGATTTACAGGACCACAACCATCATTGTTGACATGCTGCTGGAATGAATTGCTGGTCTGCATTATGACCCAGCTGTATTTCATGCACTTCACTTTACAGCTGCTACAAGGAACATTCATATTTTGTTGATTTTGGAGTCTCGCTGGACAGGATTGGTGGTGTTTCCACAGTAATAACCGCAAAATATAACATCAAAAATGAAACGATCCAGCAGGGATTAAGAACAACAATGCAGAAACAGACAATATTCTTGCGGAAGGTCTCGTTAACTTATGCGGGTTGTATAGAGGCATCGGTAATAAATCGAGACTGCGTTAAAAATGCCTTATAGTAGCTTTAACTTATCCCAACAGTTTGGGGGCTTGTCCAGGATGTGAAAAAGGATATCAAGCATCTTGGGAGAGAGCAGCCACTGACAGCGCCAGTGGCTATTTAGCAGATGTTGGTCTGCATGTTGCAGTCTAGTCTGTGTTGTAGCAGGTTAGACTATGTTGCTAGCATCATGCTAACATGGGCTTTGTTCTACCATTAGGGCTGGGATGATAAACGTACGACCTGATTCAATACTATCGCCATATCTGGGTGCTGATTTGATAAGTGTTGCAATTCAATATCACAATTTATTTTAAATTTTGTGACTTTTTTCACTCTAAACAATAAGAAAAAGTTGAATCATAGACTGTATATCATGAGCCCTATTACTGAAAACAAAGCACATCACATGTCAGTCAGTCTTTGAGTTTAATTTCAGCAGCATCACTGCTGTACTGCAAATAAAAGTAGTGTATAAAATACTTCTTGAAGTAAACCTAAGCTGTTCCTGCTCATCAAGCTACTACCATAAGAAAATATGGATTGGGCCGCGGAAACCTTCACAAAGAGCCTTTACTTTATGAAACTGAACTTTGAAACTTTTGTCCTTTTGTTTGAGTTTTGACCCTTTGAGGGTGCTGTAGCTGGTCAGGGTGGAGTGTTGTAGCCAGAATAATAGACTGAGTTAGCAACGTGAAATCAGCAGATACTAGTTTATTTCCCACATGCCGTTTTATGTTAAATATGTGAAGTAAAATGGATCTGTTTGTCAAGATAACAGAACTGTGACTGTCATGCTAATTTTCATTAGCATGTCAATGGGAATTCCTACTATAGTTTAGCATTGTGCTAACAGACTAAGCACTTGTTTATATGTATAAAAAAATCTATTCAGGAATCATTTTTTTCTCCCTTTTTTGTATGTTTGCCACCATTGCTACCAACCGTGCTTTAGGTTTAACTAAAATATAAAATATGTAAGCTCAATAAAAAAATATGTTTTTATGCATATGCTTGACTTTCCCTCCTTCTTTTCTAACTGTAACTGTACTTTTAACTGCATATAGATTTTCAGTACTCTATCCACCACTGTCCTTACGTCAGCTGCATTGTACACATATTAGATATCACGTACATAAATAAAGCAATTGTAAGCCCTTGGAGGTTTGTCAAGAATTTCACAAGTGGATTACATATGGAGAAATGGATTAAGAAAGACCATCGCCGAACTGACAACCCTGCATTGAACATAATCAGTTACTGCTTGAATTCCAGGATCTAGTCCACACTGAAAATAAATCACATTACAAGGCTGAAATTGACACAAACGCATAAAAATGTTCTGTAGCACTCGAGCCCAGGTTGGACCGATGCACACGAGGGACCATGATGAGATTAGTGCAGATGTGAGGGTTCCAGGGTTTAGCTCTGTGTCAGGTAGTGAATCATACATTTCCAAGGCATTCAGAATATAGTGGACTCAGGGGGGAAGCAGGAAAGAGACATGATAACGTGGATAGACTGCACTGTATGATCAATTTACATACTGAAGTTGTTTTGAAAGCCTTATCCAACGTTTGGGTCTGTTTCCTTCCAAGACAACCTCCTTCTCAACCCTCCTCCTCACTGGGGAAAAGCTTTCCAACTCCACATTACACACTAACAGACACACCCACGTGAGTTCATGAACACACACCTACAACCACACAGCGAGAGAACGTAGAGCGCAGAACTTTCTCTGGAGGGACTGCAGACATCAGTCTCAATTTCTATCCCGCTAAGACAAGAAAAAACGCTCCTTCAACTCTGAGTGTTTGATTCCAGTGTGTTCAGTTTTAAATCTAATTTCAGATCCAATCCTGCAGCACACAGGTTGATTTCAGCATCCTGCACCGACACTTGCTCAAGGGTTGCTTTCCTTTCTCAGTCTGCAAAAGATGAAGAACTACTGTATGCTTTGGGGCGGCCAGAGATCGCAAAAACAAAACTTCTTACACGAATCTATGATTGTGTTTCTTGCCAAATTGGACTTGTTTTTAAAGACAACTTGCCGTGTTTTGGGATCCCAGCAGTGACTGTGGAGGGAACAGTGTTATCATAACTGACAGAACCTACGGCCAGAGCTACAAACATAAAAACCACTGTTGTAAACCATTGTTTTTTCTTTTCAGCACGGCACCAGCTCCCCTTTTGACCTGGATTTTGACCTGCTACCATTAGACCCTGTACTGATCTAGTTGAAGGGTGGGTACTGGGTACAGGCTGACACGTTGTTTCCAACTTTCCAATAGGGTTGGGCCGATAGACGACGCCATTGTGTGATTTAAAATCCCTCTGTATTTGAGGTATTGTGTCCCTGCAGAGTTGCAATAGAGTTTTTAGCTTAAGTTCCATTTTTGACATGTGCGAGAGAAAACAAAGAGAAACTGTTGATTGCGCTAAGTCTCCATGTCGCGTTTATTATTTCCCTGTTAAACACAATTAAGTTACAGAAGTGCTGAAACTTTACACCCGACAGTAATATCATTCATTGCGATGAACGGCACCGAAGGGCTCCAGTGTTCAGTTCAACTGGACTGAACGAGGATGACGTGAAGACTGTGTGACTGCTCGTTTTTCTTGCCGTGTTGGACTTTAAAGATGTTGCTGTGCTGTTATCATAACCGACAGAACCCACGGCCAGAGCTACAAACATAAAACCCAGTTTGTAAACAACTTTTTTTCCCGTCAGTACGGCACCAGCTCACATTTTACAAGGACTTTTAGCATCAGGTTTGTTCACCTCTTTTTGTCTTTGTGCAATTAAACCCTGCAGTGATCCAGTTTAAGATCTGTGAGCTCAGCTTCAGTTAAAACAGAGGCATCAGCAGCACGCCACTCGAGTGGATTGTAAACTGCACACAATACTCTGCCCGCCTTTATCACCCTCCACTATGTTTCAGTTACGAGCAGCTGCAGCCAAACAGATTGCGCGCATATGTGTGTGTGCGTGTGCACTTTAGATAGAGGCTAAGTGTATTTTGAATGGTGCTATCTGGTCCCATACTCAGTCACTCATCCATCACAGCCTCGCTCATTCACTCCCTGAAGTGTAGCAGCCATTTTAACTGTCATCTGCCACCTTCCTGCTATTCTAAGCTCTCTGATTTAGGGTGGGGAAGAGCGAGGAAATTGCAGCAGAAACAAACATTGCCGCACATTAAACAGGCGCAGTCAGAGTATGAGCGGGTGACAGCAGCTGCAGTGAGTCTCCTCAGGGAGAGCTTTCCCTCCCTGCATATGTGCAGCACTGACAGGGAGCTGCGAAGTCTCTGACATCATGCATAAGGAGAAAAATGCTTCAGCTCTCAATCTTTGGGACTTGCATCTGTCCTCCGCCCAGACCGTGGAGACAACACCTTGGCTGTGATGATGTGCCACACCCTCCCCTCGCTACTTATCCGTGTCCTCTCCTTCCAGATGTCCACAGAAGACCCTAAACTCCCCCTCATTCCTTTCTTTTCATTCCCTGCTAAGAGAAATGCCACTTCAGCTTAAATCAGGAATTCCTTCAGCCTCACGGACCCTGAAGGGAATTCTGGGCCAAAGAAATGCTCAGGGAGGGTGGACTTAGTGGTGGAGAAATGGGAAATGTGGCTAAGACTGTAACAAATTATTTTTATTGTCGATTAATCCATAAAGATCTTTTTTTTTTTTTTCAGTTAATCACATTTAGCAGGACGGAACCACTTAATGTTTGGTAGTTTTTTCTTCATAAATTACAGATGAATGATTAATCACTTATCAGTGTTGTTGTTGATTCATTTCCTGTTGATAAAAGAACCGCTTAGTGGCATCCAGCGGTGAGGTTGTAGATTGCAACCAACTCAATGCACCTCGCCTCACCCTCCCCTTTGTGCAAAATATTGTGCTGCAGAGATGTGTTGGTCTACAATATTTGTTTGGTACAGATCCTAGCAAAAATCACGCCATAATCATGTTAACATAGTTTACAATGAAATTGAGAACAATGATGTCAAAATTTTCATTCAATTATCATAATATAATTGCAATTTCAGTCAAAATAATTGCAATTCAAAATTGTTCAGCACTAACCTTGCAAAAACCTTGCAACCTTGCATTTTGGGCCACTGTTGAATAGTGTTGTCAAAATACTGGAATTTCCAACTTTGATACAACACCTTGAAAAAACTTGATATTTGATACCATTTTCAATACACTGCACTGCAGTGGTGTGTGTCAACTCACTCATCACTATATGTAGCCATGGAAATTAAATGCAGTCCACTTAACGACTACTTGCTGCTCCAGAAATAAGCAATACCCCACTCAGGTCCCCAAACGTGAGAACTATTTTTGTTTCTGCACAGGCTGGTGGCAAAAGTTGACTTTTCCGTCCTGCCCACGCCCCTGGTGTTTTTAAACAAAACACTAGATAGTTTTGAGAAAAAAAATTAAAAGGAATTAACAACAGGTTTGTGGAATGTTATCCACGCACATCCCAGGACAGGAAGTGGCTGTCACAGCACGCGGCATGCGGTGACCTCCTCGAACTGTGGAGGTCAACGTGCTGGAGGCTACAGATAACACACACCGGCTCTGAATACAGACACACACTCCCGGAGTGGGATTACACCTACCATGTTTATGAGCGGTCATTTTACTCAAATGTCACTCTGAGGAGAAATCTGTACATTTACTGTAATAAAACTTGTGTCATCAAAGATTAAGGAAACAAGTTGAAATACTCGCTCCTCTGACAACAATGCAGCAGCCAGTTTGTTCTCCTTTGAAATGTTTATTCCGTTTGGCCATTTCAGATTAATTGGAGCTCAAAACGAATGCCGAATGTTCGCCGGATGACTAAGTGTCTGTTTATGAGCTGTGAGAAATCATTAATAATCTTTTAGAAGGAGTAGATGTTTATAATAGTTAAACTGAGCAAGTTTTAATGGAGTCAGAAAGAAGAAAATCAGTCTCCAGAGTGTGTATTTTTGGAGCAGTGGCTTTTTTTTTTCATCATAACAGGCTTGGCTTTGCATTGACAGAAAATTGGCAGTTATAAACAGCCAATCAACTTACAGTATAGGACTCATACTTGCTTGTTACTCTCAATTTACAATGCTGCACTCGTCCTGCGCTCCAGCAGTGTTCCTGCAGCCTGCCTTAGCCTCCTCAAGTCTGAGGTATATTAAATAGGATTTCAACTTAGCTGATATACTGTCCATGGCTCCAACTTGCTATTTGGACTGAAATACTCATTTTTGGATGTAAAATTTCTCCTTTAAACTTTTCTCTTCTCCTCATGTACACTGATACAGGGTTGATAAAACTGAACCAAACCCTTGAAATGGACGAAATCTAAGAATGAAAAGGTACTACTAAGAAGCTACTGGCCATTGTTTTTATTCAACCCCTAATTTACTCGTTAAAATAGTTTCAGCGGGGCAGCGAAACTCTAAACCCGTGTTTCCAAAACAGTCCATCCATTTTTGTTAGAGAATCAGAAACTGGAAACACCAGCTGCATCGAGAGGCCGCGGCAGATATATCTGCTCTGCTCTCTGTGTCGGAACCAGCACCGGGCTGCAGCAGCAGATGTCCATGGACCGATTCCAGCTGCTGTTTTTACACGAGACTGTGTGGGGAGAGGTTGTAAAAAGATATCGCAACCTATAGCCCTAAACAATCTGGACCTGATACAATTGAGGGAAAGGAGCCAAATGGGAGAGGAGGATTGAGAAATAATCCGCTAGCCTTCCACATATGACTAAACTCTGCAGTTTTGTCTTGAGAAAGAAAAATCCTGCACAGAAATTGATTATGTACACAGTACAAATGTCTAAACGCAGGACCTTTAGGAACAGGAAAAGGGCAAAGTCTTGTGTTTTCAATTAGGAAGTATAGAGCATGCCTTTTACTGAACATTAATTACCAGGAGCAATTATTCTGGCAGTCAAAAGGCCTCAGCCGAGGCTCATTAAGTGCTTTTATTCCCCGGGGGAAAACAGTATAGCCCTCCATAAAGACAGCCCTGCCTGGTTATCCAACATACAATATGTGCTATACACGCCCTTTGTTTTCGACTGGCGTTTGCCATGACATCACCATAACCTTGAATCAATCAGCGGGGGATCACTGGGCTGCTGCTGAAGTTTGAATTTCAAGGCAGGGATGACACAAGACCGAGAGAGCGCTTCCAAGTTCGTGTTTTGGACTTCACACTCTAATCTCGGGGCTGCTCATTAGCCGGACGTGGGGGTGATTTCGATCTGAGGGGCGCTATCTGGAGTTTCTCTGCCTCGATGCTGCTTGTCCCGCCAAATTTTCTGGGGCTGAAAATGAAGGAGAAACTGGAGAAGGGGTTGTTTTTTTTTGTTTTTTTTTCTTCCTTTATGCTGGTAAAACCCAACAGCTGTAAAATTGCAGCAGGGTGCCAGGGGAACAAGGAACAATAAGCTCACCAGCACAGCAGTAATTGGAAAAGGAAGATTTGAATGCTAACACAGCGTCTGCTTTTCATTAAGTCTGTTTCACTAGGTAAATATTGTTGCTAGACAATCTATTTCTCCAAGTCAACTCCTTTTCCTCAATGATCATTTAGTTAATGGCGACAGTGGCTTTGTTTTGTTATTGTGGATATTACGTTTTCTTTGGAAAAGTGTTGGAGATAATTCAGAGAGAGAAAATACATTTTTAAAACGTCCTCCCCTTGTTATGGTGATTGAGGGCCAGCAGACGAGGTAACACAACGGACACTGATGACAGGCGTGTGTTTGTTCGAATATTTAAATGATTTCAGCTGGAGCCCGACCTGGCTCATGTAGAAATCACTGAGGCAAACTGGCAGCTTGACAGAACACAGGCTCCAGGTTTAATTACTTTGTGAGCTCACGTGGCTCCTCAGCCATAACTTTGGGCCCAAGTGGACACACACCCTAGCCTGACATAAGACCACTATCTGCCAAGGCTTATATAAAAGACCCACACCCTCCAGCAGATGACGTGAATCAAAACTTCACCATCACGACTTGGGACTGAAAGAATGCTGGTCAATAGCCGAGGGCCATGAGAAAAGAAGAGTGGCAATATTCTGCCCATGTTTACGTTGGCAGGGTGAAGCTGCTGTCTGCGAAACATAGTTTTGTTCATTTGTGTGCAGGGAGATATGGATGCTGATTTCTACTCTCTCTGAAGCCTGTGCTGTTCTTTTTAAGGGTTTTATCTTGACAATATCACATTTTCTCTGACAGAATTCAGCAGCCTGTGAGTTCTTGTGTCTCTCTTTGCTGTGTTTTCAATCTTTATGCCATCTTGGGTGACTTTTATCAGTAGCTGTGCTTACATGAAGGACTGGGTAGTATGGCCATATGTTTATATATTTATATCATGGTATAATTTAAAACATGGACAGTAACTGTATATATCATGATATATTTGTGTTTCATTAAAGTTCAACCAAATGTTTTCTGCAGGGGTAAAGCAGTGGTATGACAACTGCATGGCAGCCGTTACTGTACTCTTCACTGTATTACTAGGACATATTTCACACAGCACAGAGTGGCGCTTCATGGTTTGGTAAAAAAGTCACATTGTGATTATTTCGACTAAAATTGCGATTGCTATGTGGGACATTAGTGGAACTGGTAAGTTTTGCATTACAATTTTCATGTTCACTGAACAAAAAAATATTAAAATTGTGATGATGTGATATTTATTGAGGTCTGTACCAAACAAACATGTTCTTTTTCATCTCGAGAACAAGATTTTTATGCCAGGACATCTCCGCAGTTTTCTCATACATTTTTCATTTTTCAAAAAGCATCAATTTGGCCCTAGAACAGAGTTTTTTAAAAACATTTAATATGCAAAACTGGAATAATGAATACAAAAAAAAAATCCATAAATCTCAAGTATATCAAGTATTACCACCCCTTGTAAGGTTGTCATTTGATATGATTATCTCAGGTTATTTTACATTAGATTGTTGTTTTCTGCTTGTTGTCTGGCTCTTTAAGCCTGAACCATGTCCATATAATGTCAGTTGCACCTGCCTTTTTTAAAGGACAAATTAGGGCAAATTTATACTGGTGTCCTTTTCATACCATTTGTACCTTCCACCCCTAAATGGACCCTAATATTCCACAAATATTCAAAATAACAGACCAATCAGAAAATAAAAGCCTCAGGTAAACACCTCAATCAGAAGGGACTGGCACGATCTGGTCAGATTGGGCTGAGAGGGGTGGTGTAAACCTTGGATAATCCGTTCAAAAGCAAACATGAGAAAGACTGGATTTCCCTCTGGTTGGAGTAAATACATTCTTCTGGTAGAAACATGGTGGCGGCAAACCAGAACCGGTCAGTGGTGGATACAACTTTCTGTTAGAGTCCGTAAAAGATTTAAAGACGCTAATACTGTTCCCAAGAACTTGAAAATCCACAGTGTGGAAACGCATCATCTTCTTTGTCGACAGGCGGTCGGCAAACCACACAGACTTCTTCTTCTTCTGTTATATTTCTGGCAAATTAAATGCTTCACAGTAGGTGGAACCAGTGCATTTTGACTGGTATTGCAACTGTGTTATGCTTTGCGATATTAGAGGGAATTATAATATTTATATAATTTTTCTCATTTTCATTGAAGAACATATCAAAATGATTATGGTGTGATTTTGCAGGGATCTGTACCAAACAAAGATGTTTTCTTAAGTCTATAAAGTATGATGTGAAGGCCAGAACATCTCAGAAGCATGAAAATATTTAACTTGAAGTGGTATTTTGACACACATTTGACCTTACATCACCTCCTGAAATTCCAAAATTGCAGCAGGCCATATTGCGCTAAAATTTTTGATTAACTGTTCAGCCCTAGTTTGTGCATGTCATAAAGTTATATAATGTTGGGTGCATGCAGTCACGCATTTAGTCAGATCCCTTTATTTAGCATCTGTTTCTAATCAGAATTATTTCAGTCAGATTGAAGAAATATTGTCAGTCTAAATGTAGTGAGAGAAGGCCACTTAATTGTGTGTTATACAAAGGACATCTACTGAGCATTGATGGCTTTTGTTTTTGCATATCAAATTTGGAATCTCCCAACCATGAGTGAATATCGCGGTTTAATGTGGCGTATCCTAACAGCAATTGTCACAGCTCATTCAGCTCTGCCTGGGGCCCAGACTTAGCAACAGAAACAGTCATTGTAGAAGACAAGCTGAAATGAGCAACACAAGATGTTTTTCTCCTTCTCCAGAGCAGATTTAAAGTTCGGGTTTTCCCCCAGAAATCTTGAGCGAGAGAGAGAAAGAGAGAGGGACAGCTCATAACGTCCTCCAAGAGGCGTTGAATGACATCATCCAACATTGCAGTCCATGCCCATTTCAGCGCCACATATTTGCACGCCTGCATAACTACTGAATGACAGCCATGGGAAGTGGGAGCATAAACTAAATGTGCTTGCCGAGCAGTCGGGGTGATTGGCCCGCTTATAGATGACAAGGATGTTTGCTCTGGTCAGAACAGTTAAACAAATTCTCTAATCAAGTGCATCAAAGGCTCTCTTACCATCTCGCCTGCATCCCACCCTACATCCACTCACCACTTCTACTCTTGTTTCCCTAGATCAGTGTTTCTGACCCACAAATCTGAACTGAGACATTTGTCAGCTGCAGATGTTACTAACAGGTGACACATTAAAGGAAAACCCTGGGTCAAGGTTTGCAAACTCATATGAGACTTTAAAGAAGGTTTTAGGGTTGTTTGGAAGTTTAAGAAGTCATTAATTCAATGGATTTTTGAGTTCTAGTGGTCATTAAGGAGGTTCTGCAGTATTTTAGTACTTTTTATGGCCAACACAGGTTCAAGGTGGTCCTTCAAAAAGTTTTTGTGGTTATTGAAGAGGTTCTGCATTACTCAGGGGGTTCTGATGTCCGAGGGGGTCCTTTAAGAGTTTTTTTGTGGTCATTGAGGATGTTCTAGAGTTATTTTAGGAGCTTCTAGGGGTCTTTTAATAACTTCTGGTGGCTGCTGGGAAGATTCCAGATGTGCTTTAGGTGGTTCTAGAGCGCATTATGGAGGTTTTAGGGGTTGTTTTGTAGGTTTTAGTGGTTATTGGTGAGCTTCTAGGGTACTCTAGGAGTTTTGATGGCTTTGAGAAGGGTCTAGACATCTATTAGGAGGTTCTAGGTGTCTCCTCATAAATCTTAGCAGTTATTTGTGAGGTTCTAAGTTACCCAAAGAATTTTGGGGGCCGATGAGAAGGTTTTAGATGTCTTTTAGGAGGGTCTAGCGCTCATTAAGGAGGTTCTGGGGGTCATTTCATAGATTTAAGTAGTTTATTGATAGAGATTCTATAGTACTTTTGGTGGCCATTGAGAAGGGTCTAGACATCTTTAAGGAGGTTCTTGGAGTCTCGTCATAAATTTTAGGTTTTATTGGTGAGGTTCTAGGTTACCATAGGAATTCTGGAAGCTGTTGAGAAGGTTCTGGACATCTTTTAGGAGGTTCTAGGGCTCATTACAGCAGTTCAGGGGTTGTTTCATAGATTTGAGTAGTTTACTGATGATATACTACTTTTGTAGCTTTGGTGGCCATTGAGAAGGTTATACATCTTTATTGTCTTTTAGGAGGTTTTAGTAGCCACTCAAAGTGTTCCACAGGCTCTACTGGTCATTGCAGGGGTTCTAGAGGTTCTATATGAGTTTACTGGGAGGTTCTACAGTACTTAAGGAGTTCTGATGGCCAAAACAGGTCCAGGGAGGTCCTTTAAGAGTTTTGTGGTCACAGAGGAGGTTCTAGACTCCTTTTGCAAGATTCTAGGGATCTTTCAGTCAGTTACTACTGGAGAGGTTCTACTGGTCATTAAAGATGTTGATGTTATTTGAGGTTACTGGGATCCTTTTTATGACTAATAAGATTCACAGGATCTTTTAGGAGTTCTAGCAGTCACTGAGGAGGTTCTCTAGTATGTTTGGCGTTTTGGTGGCCATTGTGAAGGTTCTAGATGTCTTCTAGGATGTTTTAGTAGCCAGTGAAAGTGTTCCAGAGGTTCTGTTGGTCACTGAGGATGTTCTAGAGGACATTTTATGGGTGTTGTAAGTGGCTGAACCCCAAAGACACATTTTGAAGTGGTTTGTTTTGACAGCGTTCTCCACTACCATCCCTTCAACAGGGAGCACTGACGCTGTTCTCAAAGCTGAGGGTGGAACAGCACCTTACTAAAACACTTTTTTGTTGTTTTTTCCTTTAATTTATCACCACCTGTATATTCTGCCCAGCTAATACTGCAGTGCCACACATTTTCTTTGATTTAGCCCAGCGCTTAAAAATGAACTTTTTATTATTATTATTATTTCCATAAGCAACACTGCATAGTATCTGATTTCATAAATGTGTTGGTGGATGAGTGGCAAGTCCAAGGTCTTTGTGAAATGAGTTTTCTGGTTTCCATGGTTTCTGATTATCAGAGTAAGAAAGGAGATTTAATGGTCAGATTCCTCTCTGTTTTGTACAAACACTAGAAAGCACCATAGCTGCCTCGCCCATTCGCCCTTGTGGGGCTAATGACATCACTGCCACCACATCTGATGCAGATGACTTAAAGGAAACTTAACCATTTTTGAATGTCCAAACAGTGTTGATGTCAAACGTCGTCAATTGGAGCAATAAATTCTTCAGAGTGTGCTTTACTGAGTAAGAAAGCTGAGCTGTCCTGCACAAGTGCTACATTAAAGTAGATGGTTTTAAGGAAGAGCTACAGTCTATTTCAGCTTGGATTTCTAGTCTCCACCTATGGGTATATGCCAGATGAGTATTTTTGTCCAATAAATTAGGCGTGGGTGTCAGAAGCTTGCATGCAATGCATCCTGGTATTAGAGGGTGAGAATTACCAGGGGTCCCATGATACAATATAATCATGATACTTAATCACAGTATGATATAATTGTGATTTTAAAGATTTTGCGATATGCTGAGTATTGCAATAACATTTATTGCAATATATTGCATGCTATGTCAAATTATGTCCCCAAAGAAAAAAATCTGTCAACATCTGTTTTGTCTAATAAGTTTTTAATCTGTTCATCTGACTTCAGTCATTTTTATTGCAGGAAATTGGGACTGTCAAGCAAACTTCCCAACACATAAAAACCTAAAAGTCAATATTATCTTGTGTACTGAAAAAGCAACTGATATTATTATTCTAATGCCAAAAGGTTTATTCCACATTAGCAGTGGTAATTATTTATATAATAAAACACTGACATCTGTGTATTGATATAATATTGGCCTCCGTGTGCAGGATAATTAAGTTTTCTTGGTCAATATAGCACACACTGAGGGATCTACTGCTTCAACTGACTACATTTACCATCAACACTGACTCGACATCCATTTAAAAAGTGTTTTCCCTTTAAACATCCTGATACTCACTGATTCCCCACTGTGAACAAGACACAATAAGACACGAGCTGTGCAGCGGAGCGCCTCTGGGTTTATCAGGACAGAATGATTTAACAAAGAGCCTCTTTTATGTAGATGAGACGGCCTTAATGAAGCATGAAACATTAAAATTGTCTGTCTTTGAATGAATATGGACGTCATCAGGGCCAGACCTCTGACCCACTGCGGCAACATAGTCCTATATTGTGAAAAGAGTCAGTGGGGACGCGGATTTGTCCCTTGTGACTTGGCTGCGGGTGCAAAATGTATCAAAACAAAAACAGAAATGGCCTCCCATGCATGCAGCTGCTAAAACTGTACAACTGGCAGGATGTAGGAGCATTTAACTACTGCATACGTTTAAGTGAGGGGTTCTCCTTTTTTTCTTTTTTTGGAGCCATATGTGTTCATGCCTCTGTAAATTCACACCGCAACGCCAGTTGGACACAAGTGTCAACAATGTAGCAGGTCTGTGTGATCGGAGGGCCGCTGCTGGATGTGGTGAAAAATGAGGACGGGTCAGCAGACCTGAGACAGCACCCTTGTGATAGTCTTAAAGTAGAAATCAGAAGGTGTCTGCTAAAAACTAAAACAGAGCCAAGAGGTTTCTGAGCAAGATCATATTTCAAACAGTTAATAAAAGTCATTAAAGGGGCAGTTCATCTGAAAATCTAAATTCTTCCTCTGGCTTGCACTGCTGTTTATCCATCTAGATAATTTTGGTTCGAGG
The DNA here is from genome assembly GCF_056507025.1 of Lutjanus erythropterus. Lineage (NCBI taxonomy): Eukaryota > Metazoa > Chordata > Actinopteri > Lutjaniformes > Lutjanidae > Lutjanus > Lutjanus erythropterus. The sequence continues at coordinate 8,475,502 of NC_139322.1, read as the reverse complement.
TTTAGAGATATCAGCCATAGAGACAACTGCCTTCTCTCATATATAATGGTACTAAATGAGCTCAAAGTGGCAAAAGAAATATATGTGAAAAACTCAACAGCAATGCCTCTTCCCAGAAATTATGACCCACCTACTTAAGATAATCCACAGACCTTGTTGTGAGTAGTTTCATGTAGGAACTGTTTTCTTTCTGCAGTAGAACCTACCAGAACTATTCAAGATAAGATAAGATAAACCTTTATTAACCCCCAAAAGGAAATTCAGGTGTCATAGCAGCAACAACAAGGAGTGAAACACAGGTGAGGAACAATCAAAGAGCAGAAGTACAAAAATAATACAACAAGTAGAATAGAAAAACAGTAATAATACCAATAAGAATATAAATAATAAAACAAGCATGCATCATGTCCAAAAGTATGTAACAGTCCAAAAATACGAAACAGTACTTTCTTTTATACTTGAAAGAAACAAGCTCATTCATGAAACTGCTCACAAGGTCTACGGATTATCTCGAGTAACCAGGTCTGATTTCAGGAAAGATACTCTTTTTTTTCAAATGAGCACCACAAGCTATCTAGTGCCATCTATTTCCATCGTACTGGAGAGAAGGCAGACGATGGCAGATATCTCCAAAACTTTGCAGCTCACTCCAAAAATATCTAGATGGATAAAAAGCACTACAGATAAGAGGAAAAATATGTATTTTTGATTTTAGGGTGGACTGTCCCTTTAAATTGGTAAAGGCAAACATGGCAAAAGGCCAGATGGGCACGGCTGTAAAAACAAAATCCTAATTATAGAGATAATAAGATAGTATAATGGCTGTTTTTTAATCAGCAGCAGTAATAAACAAAAAAAAAAGATTATTAGTTGTGTGTTTGAATGTTGTCCCCATATCATGGCTCTAATTTCTTGGTGGGGAGTGCCCAGAGTAATTAGATTTCCATGTCAATCTAATTACCTTCTGTTAAGCCGCTGATGCAGACGGTATGCGGTGCGCCTTTTTATTGTGCGAACTACTGAACGGGCATGTTCCGCCATCTCATGATCTTTTTCCCTTTTAAAGTAAACCCCCTTAGTTATTTTCATCAGTCTGGGACACTCCTCCGAGTACTTCCCAAGGTCACTGCAAAACATTCGCCGCCCCGGTGCCCATAGATGGGCCCTAATGGCTCTGCAGAAGTCGTTACGTCGGGCTGAACTAGAACTAGTCCTGCTTTACAACCAGAGAGGCAGCAACACCATCCAAGCCATACATCACCCTGCAATTAGCATCAGGCCTCGGACTGATTTGGAGTGGACACACACGATCGCACACACACACACACACACACGCACACACACCGCTGCAGGGAAACACAGTGGAGGGAACTATTTTTACTCTCTGCTGAATACATGTGTTGTGTGGTCACTTTGTTATACGTAGCACACATGTAACTCGCACACGCTCACATGTACATGAAATATCTATAGTGCATTGCACTCATTGCCAGGCATATAGCATATAGCACCATGCAACAGATAGAACTGTAGAGCTGCAATGGTTAATTGATTGATTACATTAATTGTCGACTGTTTTAATAATCAATTAATTAGTTTGTGTACCATCTAAGTGAAAGAAAGGAAAAAAATTCTCTGATTCCACCTTCTTAACTGTGAATATTTTCTTTCTTTACTGAAAGTAAATGAATATCTTTGAGTTGTGGACAAAACAAGACATTTGTGGACTTCATTTTGGGATTTGGGAAACATTTTTCATCATTTTCTGAAATTTTATAGACCAGACACCTGGAGAAAACAACCCAAACTTGTCATTTTTAACATGAAAATGCATTTATCCAATTCGAGGCTGCCTTGATTCTGTCACACACGCTCAAACACACACTAGCTCCACCCAGATGCACTGCAGGATGTAAAGCATAATTATTCTCAACTCCAACTTTCCACTCCTGAGCAGACCCTTTGTGTCTGCAGCCACCCCACCGCTAAACATGCCTCTCTGCATCTGTGTGCAACCTCATGCTAGAACACATCAAAGCAAACCCCCCCAACTAGTCAGTACGAAGCCACTGTGGATGTAAACATACTGAATTTTTCCCACTATAATGTTGGAGAGAAAAACAAAGGAATGGTTAAAAAAAAAAAAAAAAAAAAAAAAAGTTCCATGCCACACATAATGTAAGATTTTCTGTAGATGGATAACTTTCTAAGGAGATATCGTAGTGAATCAAAGTATAAACAATAATTGTAGGAGTACTCACTGCTGAGCAACAGAGCGCAGAGCACCAGAACTCCAGCCATCCTTCTCCAGAGCCCATTCATTCTCCACATGGATGCAGCCATCCTCTCTGGTCAGCGAGCCGGCAGGACTGTGTGTGAGAGTAAAAAAGTGTGGTGGGTGATAATGAGCGAGTGTGTGAGGGCTGGGGCAGTTGGCAGTTTCCTGTGAGGTCTAAGTGAGCGGGACAGACGAGCAGGATAAAGTCTGGCTTGTGTTCGGTTGCTCTTTATACAGCCCCACTCCTTCCCCGCTCTTTCCACTCCCCTTTTCTAACTGCCTGCTGTTAACCCGTTTCCCCCAACACAACCGTCCCTGCCTCCTCCTCCTCCTCCTCCTCCTCCCTGTGTGTCCTTGTGTGTGTGTGTGTGTGTGTGTGTGTGTGTGTGTGCACATGTACAGCCAGCACAAGAATGAGACATGTTGTGGGTGAAACCTGACATCCTGTTGAGCTTCATCTTTATTGTAGGTTTGTGGCTTAACCGTTTCTAACAATGTGGAGGCTGTGGTGGGACTTCAGAAAAGTTTTCAGATGATGCTCTACAGTGGTTCTCAACTCCAAAGGGGGTAGAGAGATAATTTTTGAGGGGCTCCCACATGGTTGTAGAGAATTAAATAAGATAATTTGGCAAACATCATGGGATGAGAGCCAGACGCGCAACATGCAACCAGCGCTAAAAACTATCCAAATGCAGCTGGCCTCCAGAAATGTAACAGCCACCTTACTAATGGATAAACCAGCACAAAAATCACAACAACCGACACAAACACTAACAAAAAGTAACATTTACAACTGTCAGAGAGGAGTAAAGAAACCAGAAAATATTCACATGTGAGGAACTGAAATCAGAGAATTTGGACTTTTTTTGTTTTAAATCAAAAACTGATTCAAAATGATCAATCAATTAAAACAATAGTTTGTTATTAATTTAATAGTAGGTTAATTACAGGTTAAGAAAGGGTTATTACATTCAGGTTATTACATGATGATGATAATCGATTAATTGTTGCATCCCTACATGCAAATGAGTTATGATTAGACACTTTTGCACAAGTTTGGTGTTTCTGTTGTAAAAAATGAGTGCAAACTTCTCAATTTCAATATTGTTGTTTATTTAGGACATTTTATTATTTATTTAGGACATTTTAAACACCACACAAAATAAGATCCATCACTACACCTCCCTCTCCACTCCCACATCTCCAGCCTGTCAGTCTGTCACCAGGGCGATTAACTTCGGTTCTCAACTCAACATGTCAATGCATCCTTCCTGTTTTGCTGCCAATCCACTCATTCTCCTTCCTTCAGGAAAGCGATTACACAGTATTAAGAGCAGGGGACTCCCTATTTAATTGTGTACCCTAGTCGGTTTGTATTGACTGGTCATTTGTGTTATATTTACTCTGATAGAGTATATTTGTTTTTATGCACTCTTATTGAGCACATTTGATTGGATTATTATTTACTGATAGAGTATTTTATGCTGTATATTCATCTTATATGGATGAGCAATTTTTTTTATATTTCCATGTGTATTTGTTTTGTTTTGTTGTTATGTCTTTGTATGGTTGTTTGAGCTCACACCAAGACAAATTCCAATCAATTCTTTATTGAGATGTTAATAAATTATTGAATCTTGAATCTTTTTTGTTATTGCCATCACTATTTCACAGTTTTTAGTATGCAATTAATTAACATTCATTTCATACTAAGGTTTTGGACATACAACTTATAATAAATCTTATCCACTATCATAGCAGACTAAATAACATGTTGGTAAGGGATTTTGGACGCAGACAGTAGCTGAGTGTTGGCTAAAGCTAAAATGTCAGTGAAAAAAGCCCCATTATCTCCAACACTAACTTATCCAGCCAAATAATTAATTAACTGAAGACAAAAAGTTGTCCATGCCTCACTTAAAGTCTTGTTGTCCATGGAGAGTTAAGTTGAATTTTTTTTAGGTGCTGGTTGCAAGCGTGCTAATGTCAGCTGCAGCTGCTGCAGGGGAATTGGCTTTCTGGCTATCAAATGCTGTACAACCTTTAGCTTTTGGTAATATTTTGTGTTTGCTTAGATGCCTTGACCCATCAGCTTTGCATTCACATGACAAATATCGTAGCGAGTGTTGTCTGCATCAAGTTTTAAAAAGTTTAACCACACTTGCGACCACTTTTGGCTTGCTTTTGCCCTGACTGCGTTCTCTACACTCCACAACCAGATGCACTCCCAGGTATTGAAGTTTGGCACCGATTGATTTAATGTGAATCAGTACTTAGTGGCACTGACGCAATTCTGTCGGCACCCTTGGAAGTACCGAGCTTGGTACCCAATGTTCTGGCTTCTCAGAAAGGGCATTCCAGCTCAAGTCTTGGGAAACAGGAGACTAGACAGGAAATAAAGACTGTGTCTCCAAGTGGGTCACCTGAAAGTTTGACAGCAGCACCATCAACTGAGAAATGCAGGGTACTGGTGTTTCCCAATACAGCCCAAAACATCCACCAAACTTTGGAAAAATCACCCTGACTTTCTGCAAAATGGTTTTTTTTGTGGGGATTGCCAACACCGGCCTGATTATTCTGGAGGGTTTCAACCCCAAAAGTTTGAGAACAAGTTACAAATACGAGCTGTTTCCAGTGGAAAAGAAAGTGCACACTGGCTCAAAAGTTCAGTACTCCTACGAGAAAAAAAAAAAAAAAGTTATCTACAACACAACAGCCTTCAGTTTGATTTGGACAAGATTTGTAAAAAGAAGGCGAGTTTCTCTTTATTCTCTTTTTTGAAGATGCACCTGGTAAACAGGAAGTGCTCCTCCTGCCTTCTACATGTTGTGTACATAGCTGAGAGGCCTGTAAAAGCTCATGGCGTCACACACAACACTTGGCCCCAGTTTTTGTGTGTCCCTGGACAGATGACTAACAGCCTACAGTGAGTCATCCATTGAACTGCACAAGTACACATGCATGCTTCCATGTAGTGTACACGCCTTTCTTTCAATGCCGTAACACACACACACACACATACACACACACACACACACGCTGACATCATAGACATAACACACATGCTATTTCATAATCACGCCACATCAGCAGAAAGTGACAAACTGTGTGTGTTGTCGGGGTGTGATGCTGGGTGTTCACTGATCAGATGTGCTGGTCCACATCTGGAAACACTGCAGTCCCACCGCTGGGTCTTTGAGGGCTGCCTGGAGACTTTCTTGTCAAACAATGCAACCATATGAGGCTGAATGAAGCCAGGATCAGGCTGGACCCACAGGCCACTCTCTATGTTTCAGACCAGATACTTTTTAAAGTTTGTAAAGGGACCCTGGAAATCAGATCCACAATTAATAAACCTGAAACTATAATTAAAGGTTTTAAGTAAGTTTTGAAGATTTAAACTGTCATTAAACTGCAAAAAAGACATGAAAGTTAAATGCGCAGACTGTAATTTCTGCTGCGAGGGGTCTCCCAATCAAAACAATAACAAAAGACAGATTTTGATGACGTTGTAAATTACTGTGGGATCATGGGAGCTGATGTCTTAATTGTTAAACAACCACCACTTCCAAAGAAAATCTATCTGACGTGTGTAGAAATCAGACCCATGGATGAGATAATGTACTAAAGTTTTCTTCACTCATGTTCAGTGGCTGATGATATACTCATGTATCGTCTGGTATTTCCTGAGTTTCCCCAGAAGTTATAGCAACTACTGATGAAATGAAACGCACTGATACCTTGAATAAATTTACAGATTTCTAAATGTTGTGCATATAGTTGTAAACATTTGGGATAACTCAACAAAATATATAACCGAGGCACAAATATTTTGATTCAGTGGGGAAATATTTCATATGCTTGTGGCAGAAACCTTGTTTGGGGAGATTTTTATGAAGATTTTTTTTTTTTTTTTTGCCTTCATATTTTGTGGTTATAGCAGTGGAAACACGAACACTTTTGTCCACAGGGTCTTCCAAAATCAACGAAAATAGAAAAGTTCTTTGTAGTAGCTTTAAATAACTTTAAAACCCATGAACAGACATAAAATGTGACCAATGGCATCATGGTTTCTGCCTGACAGCGACAATATTAAAGCTTTAAAGGCATAATATTTAGGGTTTGTTGGTTGTGGTGTAACTGCACCAGTGCTCCCTGGTTTAACAGAAGAGAGACAGAAGCCTGAGTTGACCGTACTAACAAACACGCTCACACCTGTGCACAGCACCAGATTGTGTGTGAATACAATCACTGCAAACCTTCATCCTGTTGCTGTGTCCTCAGTCTGCTCTGCCTGTGTGTGTGTGTGTGTGTGTGTGTGTGTGTGTGTGTGTGTGTGTGTGTGTGTGCGTGTGTGTGTTGCTCAGCCCCGCCCTCCGTCAAACAGATGCAGACCTGCAGCTCTTACAGACAGTATGTTGTGGGGAGAGACGGAGACGGCGATGTCTCTGTTGTCACTGTTGGTTGCCTCGGTGACACTGTTTACTCGAGCAGATGAAAGGCGGAAAAAACTGTCCAGAAATAATACGAGCGATGTTGCAGCGTCGTGTTTATGATTTCTCCCTCAGATGAGTAAATCCAGTGTCAAAATTATTTATTCATAACTAAGGTAATTTTCTTAAGCCAGCCTTGTTTCTATATAACCGGGGGACAGTTCAGTCACTTGTAACTCACAACAGCTCTCTGTTCTTCTTGCGTAACTTGCTCATTTTGAAGATATTCCCATAAACAGGCTGCAGTGGATCTTATCAGATGAGCAGCTTCTCAACTTCGTTAATCAGTCTCTTTTCCCTATTCGCTGAAATTTCACAGAAACAGAGCCAGGGCGAGCATTTTTTTTAATCAAGTGACACCTTCGTTCAGCCTGTTTGCTGATGCACGGAGCAGGTAAGGACATCCTCATTAGAAAAAACTGGGATGATCTGATATTTGCATGTATCAGTATCAGTCTGAGGCTGCAAGTCACTGCCCAACGGCCTGCACAACGCTCAGAAATGTCTCTCCTGCAGCAAAATAATGAGAAAATAGCCTCTGCAGATACAGACACCACCACACAGGGACTGTTTTTAGGAGTCTACACATTGTTTTTTTTTAGGAAAACCCTGCATATTACACCTTTAAGTTTAAAATTTGAATTTCTGTAATAACTGCTTTGTAATGTGCAGTGGGCGTTTTCAGATTTATATGTTGGGATTAGTGACACAATTTTAACAGAAGCAACATCTAAAACTCTGGGAGGTAAAAAAAAAAAAAAACAACTCAAACCAGAATAGACAGGATTTAATTAAGAGTCAAACAGCTGTGTTATTATGTGACAGTCGTTAGAAATTCTTCGTTTCATTAATTAAAAGACAGCTGAATAAACAGCTTTGACTTGAAATCCACTTCACACTCGTACACAGAAACGTCCTCATTGTGGACTTGGCTTCTCAAAAGAAGTTGAAACAAACAAATTTGAAATAACAATGTTTTTTTTTTTTTTTTTTTTTTTTTTTTTTAAAAAAGGTTTGGTGATCAAATCCAACTGCCAATCTGTGGTAATTACCTCTCATTATCACACTATTAGAAAATCATTATGACAGGGTGTAACACTTAAGCTGTCCAAACAGAAATAAATGAACATAATGCAACATGATGGAGTGAAAACCTCATTAAAAGTAATAGGGCTGTAAACTGGACAGAGTGATATAAATATGTGAATACGTTCACCACGTTTTCACATCCATCTTCCAACGTCTCCTCTGGCATGATACGTGTTTGTACAGTACGGTTAACACTTATTTGAATGTGAAGCATGTGTCTGTTTACAGCTGAAGAATCCTGATTAGCCGAGCCTGGCAGGGGAGGATTTCTGGCGGATTTTGCTTGTATCTCTTTCTCCCTTCCCTTCCCTTTAGTCACCCTCCCTATCTTAACATTTGACTTATTTTCGGTTGAAACGCACAAAGAATCTCTGTGCGGCGAGGGGGACACTGTCGGGACATCACGAGGAGCAGCACATGGCAGCAGAGAATCTGACCCTCGGGGACCTGCATGTTTGGGGTTTTGTTGTTTTGAAGGTTTTGGTGTCTTTTGAGGCTTTGAGCCAGCTGGATGGAGCTATCATAGGAGCGTGACTGACATGTGACTGTACAGGCCAACGGGCATAAATAAGGGTAATATGGTAATATGGGTTACATTGAAAGCATGAATTTAAGAACATTGGGAGATATCTGGTGGCTGTTGTGGCTGTTCCCAATAATAGTCTTGGTGGTGGCCTTATTTACCTCATGTGTCTCTCTGCCCTGGGTGGTGTCCTTCTGTACTGTGGTCTGGCATAATATCATGACTACTGAACACTAAGAGCTTGTTTTTCCTGTAGAAAACAGACAAACCTGAAAATCGAGTGCAGTTTCAGTGAGCCTGCCCTTTATTAATTCATAGACATTCTGCTTTTAACTTAAACATCCACTGTGTAAGATTTACAGGGTGATTAGTACATTATGACCCCGGAAGTCTAGCGACCACTTTATTCAAGCTGATGGGGATCCTAATAAAGAATAAAGAATAAGAAATATATCAGAAATATGTAGCTATAGATGATAATCATGTGTATGTTTTCTGTAGTATATAACAGGGCTGCACAATGTGGGTAAAAAGTCATACTGCAATTATTATGACTGAAACTGTGATTGTGATACAATAAGAAGGAATAATGATTTTTGCATCACTCATCATTTAAATTCTTACTGAAAAATGCCCATTAAAATCATGATGATGTGACATTTGTTGGGTCTCTCGCAGGTTTATTACATTTGGAGAACAAGGTTTGTAGACCAGGGCATCTCTGCAGCCTTATGGTACTTCGTTATGATGCGGTTTTGTTGCACATTTTTTTCTTTTCCAAAAAGTGCAGGATTTGTGCGATTTGGCCATATTGTGATTTTGATCATTTTAATTAATAATTGATTAATTGTGCTGAAAATAAGAATTGTTGTGTTTTTGTTGCCTTAGTATGAGCCGTTTATATCTACAGAGAGATCGGGTCTTCTTCTTTTTGGAGTCAGCCATGTTGAACCACCAAGTTTCAATCGCGTTCCTCGCCTGGGAACCAGATGAACCAGATGAAGACAAGTCTGGCCCCTGACTTCTGACAGAATTCCACCTGTCTCGGATCTGGTCGGACCAATCAGAACCGTTTATTTAATGTGGGGCAGGTTCAATACGCTGACGGACAGGGGAGCGTCACCCGTCCAGATTTGAAAAATCACACGTCACACGTTTTGGACAGCAGCTCTGTCCAGCGCAACACCAGAGGCTCCCGAAACTCAGATCAAACAGTCGAGCTGATCAAATATGACTTAAAATTTTGTTATTGCACTGCCAACTTCTCTCCTAAAACATTTACAGAATCATATTTTAGTGTCCTGCCTAGCTGTATTATGAGGAAGATCACGACCAGGCAGTCACCACTCTGAGAATAAGCACCACTATGTCGCACATTTTCTTGCTCTGATTGGTTGCAGGTCTGTGCAATTACATTTTGGCCTGTGCAGCCTTGGATGTCAAAAATGAATCTTTTCTAGACAGCAAACATTTTATCAGCATCACGCTCGTGTGACTGTTTCGTGGCTTATTTCAAAGTGTCCAGCAGCAAATGAGCAGCCGAACGTCCTGTGATGTGTGCGGGTTTCCTTCGGTATATGTGAATATTCCTGATACATTTTTCCATCAGCGTGATGCACAGACATGGAAGTGTGTGTGTGCACATGTACAGTTGGTATGGATGAGCAAAAGAGAGAAAAGAAAAAGACTGCGTATGTGTATGAGATTAAACCACCTACAAGATGAGGATAAAATATGTTTTTTACTGGGCATCAACCTTGCATTACATGTGTATTGTCTAAAAAAATAGACTTGAAGTCTACATAAATGTCATCAATATGACATGCCACTAAATCCTACATAATGGTCCTTTCATACCTGTTTGCAACCAAATTTCTTTTTGTTTTGTTAGTGTTAATTCTCTGTTCCTTTTAACTGGCAATTGTAAAGAAGCCAATGAGAACGTAATGACATTTTGCTAATAATAGAGCTCATTGTCATCTGTCATCGAGACAGTCTAAGATGGTATCTGTCCCACAATAATTTAATCCGTTTGTGAAGATAAAGCTATCAGCAAACATTTGTGGAAGTTGAGAGGCTTTCCTGCTTTCCTTTCCTTTAGTTGGAGCGTGGATGAGGAGGGTGAATGGAGAGATACATCACTGGCACGGACATCAGTAATGATTTGACCAATGGAGCGGAGGAAACAATGAAAAACCCTCCCTCTCAGTGTGATGACACTGCCCGTGCCTCTCCATTCAGTCTGATGGGCTCCTCTCCTCCCTTGTCATCCTGTTGACCGACACATCCATCGCCATTCCCACATCTAAATTCCTCTTCTGTTTCCTGCCATTCTCCTCGTGCATGAACATCCACCCTGCCCCGTGTGTCGAGGAGTGTACAGACAGACCCAGCGATGACCCCAAAACCAACGAAGGACAAACATGGAAATGTATTTATATTCAACCCTGACCTTGTTCCTCGTGGTATTTCGATGCTCTTCCTTCCACATCTGTGACACATGACCGTGCAAAACGGGACAGACCTGGCCAAATGTTTCCGCACCAGAACCAAGAAGAGTCCAGTTTCTCACCAAGGGATCTGTATGGAAAGAGCAACACAGGAAGACAAAATAAAGGCAAAGATTAAGTGCACAACCCTGATACCAAAGAAGCTGGAATGTTGTATAAACCATAAATAAAAAACAGAACCCCACTGAATACAGCACAAAGACAAGATCTTTAATGTTCAAACTCGGGCTGCAGCTAACGATTATTTTCATTGTCAGTTATGCTGTTGATGTTCGAGATTAATTGATTGGTCTATAAAATGTTAGAAATGTTGATCAGTGTCCCCCAAAGCCCAAGATGACGTTCTAAAATGTCTTGTTTTGTCCAAAACCCAAAGATGTTTAGTTAACTGTCATCAAGCAGAAAAGAAACCGGAAAATATTCACATTTCAGAAGCTGGAATCAGAGAAATTACTGAAAAAAATAAAGAAAAAATTACAAAAAAAAAAAAAAACTCAACTTAATTAATTGGTTATCAAAAATGGTGATCGATTTAATAATCTATTAATAATCAACCAGGGTGGCACAGTGGCACAGTGGTTAGCACTGCTGCCTCACAGAAGGTGCTGAATTTACTGCCTGCAACATCTTGTGCGCGTGAGCATTTAGGAACTGAGAACACAAAATTGCTAAAGTTTTGAAATTGAAATTCTTTTCCATTCTTGCTTGATATACGACTTCAGCTACCCAACAGTGCACTTCATAATGCGCCACACATTTTCAGTAGGAGAGAGGTCTGGACTGCAGGCAGGTCAGTCTACTACCTGAACTCTTTTACTACGAGGCCACGCCGTTGGAACACCTGCAGAATATGTCTTGTCATTGTCTTGCTGAAATAAGCAGGGACGTCTCTGGAAAAGATGTCCGGATGGCAGCATATTTTGCCCCAAAACTTGCATGTACCTTTCGGAAGGACGCGACGTCCGTGACTTCCAAGAACAATCTGAAACGTGGACTCATCAGACAAACAGAACACTTGTGTCAGACCACCTTAGATGAGCTCTGGCTCAGAGAAGCCAGCTGTGTTTCTGGATCTTGTTGATAAATGGCTTTCACTCTGTATGGTAGAGTCTTAACTTGCTTATCTAGACGCAGTGATTTACTGTCTTTACTGGCAACAGTCTTCCGAAGTCTTGCCGAGCCCCTGCAGTATCCTTTACACAGTTATGTGGGTTTTTAATGCAGTGCAGTCACAGGCATTCGGTGTTGTTTTTTGGCCTTGACCCTTACATGCAGAGAATTTCACTGGATTCTTTAAATCTTTTAATGATATCATGGATTGTAGAGGGCAAATCCCTGAATTCCTTGCAGTTTTCTCTTGGTAAGGTTGTTATAAAACTTTTGGACTATTTGCCCACAGTGTTTTTAATAAAGCGGTGAACCTCGCCCCACCCGTGCTTGTGAACGACTTGAGCCTTTCGAGGATGCCCCAGTTAACTTGTTCCAAACAGGTGTTTTCTGAACACTCCACAACTTTCCCAGTCTGTTGTTGCCCTTGTTTTTTTTCCTGGGAATTGGAATTGTAACACAACAGCCAGACCTTTAAATTCTCTGGAGAATTGATGAATATGGAGCGTATCCCTTGCTGTTTGGTCTGGGGGCAGCTCAAATGTGTGAGCAACACAACCTGAAACCACACAGAGAGAGAGTTTTCAGGACATGATGTCACCATAACATTATCTCGACACCACTGACAGGTCCTGTTGGGAAAACAGACCGCCAGAGGAGACAGAAGCAAACAGTTAACACAACAGAGGCCTCACTCTCTTTTGTTATTACATCATGTTCTTGGAAACCCAAAGAATGTCTCTGTGTAAACACAATTTTCACACGAAATTCAGCTGAAGAATAAATAGAATATTCTCTTAAATGTTCCCTCTCTTATTCGTTTAGTTCTGATATGCATGACCTGCTTACGTTGATCGAGAGGTCTGCATTGCTGTACTTTCCAAAACACCAGTGCGAGTGAGTCCAACGCCAAAAATCCTCCCTTTCCTTCTCCTCCCACCTTTAAACTCTCCTTCATTCTCTCTGTTTCCTTGATGCCATACAGATGTTCTTCTTTAGCACTCCCCTCTGGAGGGAGCCTACTCCTATTGTTCATAAAATCAATCCCATAGCACACCCAGCCCAACGCGCAGAGCACGCACAAACTGTGTGTGCAACATCTGCATGAGCACAATCATGCAGTCTTGGACACATATGATCATATCATAACACAGTGAAGGAAGCATAGCAACAATTGCAACACTTTTTTGGAAAACCCCTGCTCAGAGGAGAGGATGTTAATAACAAAAGTCTCTTGCACACACAAATCCTCCTTTTCTCTCTGTGTCTCTCTTTCCTCTTTGTCCCCAGCTTCCTTGTGTCCTTTCCCTCATTTTTTTTTTTTTTTTTTCTGAAAAGGGCAAACTCTACAGGCCTGTAACTAGCCCTAATTGGCTCTGATTGGGTGGCTCGGTAGACATCTTGAAGTGATTTATGCTCAAGGTTGAGAGGGTTGTGAAGGTTGGGGAGTGCTCTGGGTCTTGGAGATTCTCGTTCATAACCTCAGGAGCCTCAAATCCCCAATCCAGATTTTTTTTCCTTGAGTGAGTGTATCTATTATGGGTCTCTGCATATTGATGCAGGAGAAAGCACTTGCGGAAAACGAGACCGAAGCATTTAATACTTCAAAAGGGCATTTTACAACTCGTATTTCACTGCCACATATTTTTTGATTTGTTATTCCTTTTTGTGCAATTACATTGAGCAATCATTTATTAGTCCACAATTTCCAAGTTACATAACTTTTCTGATTTTCATTTGCAATAACAGTAGAAAAAAAATAAGGGGGAGAGGGAGAAGAAAAAGAAATGAAGATATTAATCATATAATTTTCATCAGCACTATTCATGTTTTGCAAACAGCCCATATTTTGATGTCAAATAATATCCAGACGACATATTACACAAATTTCCTAACTTGCAGATCCTGTTTTAACTGTTTGGTAACCATAGTAATTATGGTTAGGATCTGATCTATGAAGAAAGCTATCACAAACAAACACTTCCTAAGTCAAAGTTCATATTCTGACTAAATATAGGAAACATGTACTACAGAGCTGTTCTCCCAAAATCTTAAATAAACTGTTAACTGTCGCTTTTCCACCTACCACCTACTAAATAGGTAACAGTAGCTAATTGTAGTGCTAGCTAACTTTATTTGACAGTAACAGTAGCTAGCAGTAATTTTATCTAGCGTTATTTTTTTTCTCTAAGATGGTTCCACCTCGTCCTGCCCTCCTGTACAGTGATTGGCTACAACTACTGTGCTCTGATTGGCTGTGAGCATGGGTGCAGACTGGGTGTAACTATTATTTTAGACTTAGTTGACTTATTTTCAGTTTTCAGTCGCAGTTTGTTTAGGTCTGGGCACAAAACAACTTGGGTAGGTTTAGGAACAAAAACTATTTGAAAAAGATTTAGGTTCATTATTAAAATAGACCCTTTCATAAGCAAAAACTGGTAAATTAAAACTCCAGGGACTAGAGAGAACAGTCCTGGGGGATTAAAATTAGCTAGCCATAGCTAACGGTAGTGTTACCTAACAATAGCTAATGACAGTGTTCGCTAACAGTAGCTAATGGTAGTGTTAGCTAACTGTAGCTTATGGTAGTGTTTGCAAACGGTAGCTAGTGGTAGTATTAGCTAACAGCAGATAATGGTAGTGTTAGCTAAGAGTAGCTAACAGTGGTGTTGGTAACACATGGTAGCATTGGCTAACCATAGCTAACAATAGTTTTAGCTAATAGTAGCTAATGGTAGTACTGGCTAACCTATGTAATCCAAATGGCTGCTCTTTTATTGCTTTTAAACAATGGATGCAGGATACAACAAAAACTGTGTCTGCTATCTTGGTCTTTGTTTTATCTCTCAAGTTAGTTCATTTCCCAAAAATAACGTCTTTGGTTTTCTTCACACCTCCAACTCATCTGTATTGAAGTACTCATCACTGTTTTTGCTCTGTTTTTTTTTTTTTTTTTGTATTTTTCAGTTTAAGTTTCAGTATGTTTAAAAAAAACAACCAAACAACAGTTATAAAGCTGTTTAGCTTGGCCTGATGAGCAAAACAGTGAGATAAGCTAGGTTAAACTAAGATACAGTTAGTTATGATTCACTTCAGAAACATCAACAATTGGGAAAAATCCTATCTTAGATTCTTCCTATCTTAAGACTTAAGATAAGACATTTCTGTAACAGAACCCATTTCTGAACATTCAGGACGTTTGATTTCCCATCACAACAAACAGGGACCACACAAAATGTTCTGTTAGCATGATAGCAGACGAGAGCGCCCGACCGTAGTAACGGCACCCTTTAAGTACATAATAAACTGTGTGTGTTCTGGCAGCACATGGCCAGATAAGGTCTGTGGGATTAATTCATTAGAGTTGCTGGCTGCCCAGATGGTTCTCATTACACGTATCTGTTCGATTCATCTCTGGAGCACTTTCACATAAGTCAAACTGTCGGCAGTAATCGCGTTCTTTCAGTATAAAACTTGGCAATTCTAGCCAGTCGTAACATCTTTGCCAAAGTTACATATCGACAGATATTCTGGTCGCCACACTTCAAATAAAACTTTGCTGAAACAGATGTTGGACGTTTTTATTATTAATTAGTTTCACCATAATATGAAGGATTACACTCTGAACTCTTGTATGCAGGTGTTACCAGCTGGTTATTATTATTTATTATAATATCATTTTGTTTTATTTGTGTTTCTCATTGTTTAATTATTTTTATTGGTCAACTGCTGCTGTCTTACTTATTCTGTTATTTTAGATTTTTTTTTTAATAATAATTTATTCTTACTTTTGAATTGTTTTAAATTTCAAGTCTTATTATTTTTACTGGTCGGTTGCTGGTCTTAATTTATTTTAGTTTTTATTACACTTTATTGGTCCTCATTAAAATATACATAAAATTCAAATAAAACTTTGCTGAAACAGATGTTATATTTTTTATTATTAATTAGTTTCACCATAATATGAAGGATTAGACTTATTTTTTTAATGGTTCTCACTGAACAGGCAGCTGGTCTGAACTGTTATGTTATTTTATTTGGTTCTTACTTCTTTTATCTTACATGTCTTATTATTTTTATTGATCATCTGTTGGTCTCAATTATTATTTAATATGATCATGTTCTTAGTTTCTTCTTTTTTGGCTCTTTTTGTTGTCTTTATTGACAGGAAGAGAGGCAAACAGGAAAGGGGAAGTGGTTGGAGCCAAACTCCCAGGCGCTCTTTGTTCTTACCTTTTTGATGGTTTAAATTCTCATGACTTGTTACTTTTACTAACCGATTGCTGGTCTTAACTTATTTTAATTTTCATTCTAATTTCAGTAACAGTTTTTAACTTACATGTATTATTTATGAGCCTGGGTAACTCCTTATAATAACCATCGTTACTAAAAGATAAACTGATTAAACTTAGTTAACAGTTCTTTTCTTGTTAACAATCAATGAAATTATAATAAATGCTTACTAAGTATTAGTAATACTACAATTTTGTGTTACTTTATCATTAGCTTCTGCGATATAAAATTTATTTCATAGCTGATAAGGAGACATTCAATTACATCCTGGTTAAATTAGCAAAGTATTTTATTGTTGAACACAATAAAAAAAACATCTCAAACAATGTCAATTAGCATTACAAATAATTCACAAACATTATTGATTCACATGTTGTTGTTTGTTGACAGCAGTTTCCCATCTGCTGCCCCTCTATTATGAGTAATTAACAATAATTGGGGAAGCAACTAATAAAAAAGGATTCATTTTAATGCGATAAAGGGCAGCGTGAGAGCATCAGCAAACTCTTGTTTGTTTATTTCCTGACATAAATCATATTTATTCAACTTCTCCCCTGGTCATCCATGCCTCTCTTGTAGTGGGTTTGGCTGTTTGGGAACCACTGAACATATAGTTTGATTAACTATCACTTTTCGCTTTTATTAATGATGGTTATTCTAAATGATTATTCACTGTATGTCTGTTTTGTGTCCACTCATATCTAATGTTTTATCTTTGCACTATCCACATAGTTTTTGTGGCTGAAACTTTAGTGGTTGCTCACTCTGTGCAGCAGATTGTGCTTCAACTTAGAATGAACTCTTCTATTGTTCTTGCTCTGATTGATTTTTACGTGAAATTAATGAGTGCAAGCTCCAAGTTTAAGTGGTTTGATCTGTTTCTGTTTTCCTGTAATTTGACCACAAAGCTTGTTCCCACAGTGAACCATGAGATGGCACTACAGGACCAGCATTTAAAACCACCTCAGCCTGTCACAAAGGGGGAAAGAGATTTTCTGAATGACTCAACTCTGCACTCTTGTGGCTACGGAGAAAAACTAAACACATCCTCTTGTGTTACATTTCCCCAACGCTTGCCATAGAAAACATATGGAGCTGACTAATGCCATGCCATGAACCTGTCAGCGTGTCATAAATTGAGGTAAAGATGAGAGCCCGAGGAAAATATGAGAACATGAGCGATGCATGCCAGAGAGAAACAATAAAATCACCCACAGCGTAGCGAGGGACCTTGAAGAAAACCAAACTAAGCCAATGGCTAAAGGAAGATGCCAAATAAAAGAGCGGTTTCAGACAACATGCATCCAGGATCAGAACATATAGCCTCCAGATTTTACGACGTAGGCCTTCCCGTTCAATAACCCTCCATAAAACGTCTGGAGTGTTTTTGGGGTATGGTGATGAGTGGATGAGGAGGTGTGTGCACGTGTGTGTGTATGTGTGTGTGTGTTTTGAAGCAGGGAGCTATACACCTCACCCCAGTCGTTCTCTGTGAAGTGTTGCTCAGGGCTCGTCGGGAGACGCTCAGGTCCTCCACATCAAATATTCATTTCACAGAAACTCCTAAGCCTTAAATAATTCTCAAAGAAGTGTGCCGAAAGCGAGCCCTTGCTATCCCAGGCACGTTTCTATCTGGACAATGGATTCAAGGGAGCATGAGGACGGAGAAAGAAAGACGGGTGGGGAGAGACAGTGAGTGGGAATTGGATCTATTGTATGGGCCCATAACAGATGGCTTGCTTTAAGAGGTATCACATTGATATACAGTGTGCAACAGGCCATGTTCAACAGCAGCTGATTATGGTTAAAGGAGATTAAGAGATGTGTAAAAAATTTTGTTGCTTTGTAATGACACATAAAAATCATGGAGAAGTGCAAAACATCCTGATTAATCACCTTTTGGACATTTTAACCACCATGAAGGGCTTAGAATTAGAGCCCGACTCATATATCAGCTGACCGATACTGACCAATCACAGCTTCATCGGTAAAGCTCATCGTGCAGATCAGGACTGCAGCTAACAATTATTTTCAATGTCAATTAATCTGTCGATTATTTAATTGTTTAGTAGTTTAGTTTATATATATGTATATATACATATATACATATATATATGTATATATACATATCTCAACCATAGCATGTCAACTCCGTAGCCCCTCTAAATCAAAGCTAAATAATAATTACGGTTTAAAAATGTGTATTTTGATCAGCATTGAGAGACCTCTTAGCAACTTCAAAAAATAAAATGGCTGCTCACTACGACTATGCTGCGAAATGAAAAAAAAGCAACATTTTGTCAACTCGTTGACGTCAGTAGGAGGTTAACCCGTAACAAGGTTTAATAGCCAACGGATTGATCCTTTAAAATATATTTTTTCAGCATAGTTGAAGTGTAAAAACTTGTGATTATGTGCACATGCTGTTCTCTATATTATATTCTGTATACAGAATATTGGACTTGGATTTTTTTAAACTCCCTTATATCAGCATTGGCCCCAAAAATCCAATATCGGTTGGGCTCTTTTTTAGAATAAACCATTCTAAAAAATATCTTATGGACATTATCTATTGATTTAGTGGACCAAGTCTTAATTTCAAGGTTTTTGAGGAGCTGCTTTCATTCTGAGTGAACAGACCAGACTCGACCCTGTCAGCCTGTGTGATAACAACCATCACCTGATCTCATCTCATCTGACCTTCCTCTCATCCAGGCCTTTATTCCAACCACAATTACACCATACCGGATGGATAATCTCGCACTCATTACCCCTCCGTATCTGAGACCCTGACTGAACGAATCTGTCCCCTCTGGTGAGTGTGTGGCAGGTGGCGTGTCGACTTGGCCCCCCGCCCCGGTCCTCGGCCCTGGCGCTGATAAGAGCTCAGCGTGGAAAATCAGACAGCGGCGCTCTGGCCTTTCAGAAGCGAGCGGGAGAAAATGAGCCATGAAGGAAATCGGAGGTGATTATCTTTATTATCAGCCAGGGGAGTAACTGTGGAAACGGCGACCTGTGGGGGGAGAGAGAGATGCACAAGCTGTTCCAGCAGCCTGCTGATTGGCCCATACAAGCTCCAGTGGTAATTAACATCTGCATATGCAAACGAGTGCTCCAGCTAGGGAAATTTGGCAGGCGTTTCTCACCTGCACCCTGCGCCTGAAAGCAGCAGGGTATTTGAGTTTGTGTCACAGTGTGTACGTGTGAGTGTGGGTACACAGGGTGCACAGACACACACAAAATCAAATTATGTGTGTTCTGTGACTTCATATTCATAACACAACCCCGTTCCTGGGTGTGTATTTTAATGTCCCTGTGCATTTGCATGGCTGGAAACTCCTTACGCCCGCATTTTTTGGAGGCACAGTTGGTACGGGCGGACCGGGGGGCGCTGGGTCGAATGGACGCCGCACACCCACCTCTTTGTTTTTGCTGCGCCTTGCTAAAAGAGATGAGGCCACACAACAGGAGGCTGTCAGCGGGCCTGCTGGGAGAGCCTCATTACCATCTCGGGGAGCAGGAGCGAGTCGCGTCCAGAGGAAGCCGCTGATTTTCAGCCCCGCCTGCTGATGGGAGTCGCAGTGCTCAGAAAAGTGGAAGAACTTGTTGTCAGCAAATGTCAGCAGGAAACTTTCTATATACTCATGCATGAGAGAAACAGTTAATTAATAGCTGTGCTTTGTCCCTTTTCATTCGATCATGTATGTTTGGATAATTCGGACACCTCATCCTGCTGATTATCCACCTGTTCATGTGTGTGCTGCTTTTGAACATCACACTATTTACCAGAGGAGGAAAGTAACTAAGTACAAATACTTTGATACTGTACTTAAGTGGATATTTCAGGTATCTGTGCTTTACTTGAGTATTTATTTTTCTGACGACTTTTTACTTTCACTCTTTACATTTTAACACAAATATCTGTAATTTCTAGTCCTTGCATTTTCAAAACAGGCTCATTACCTTAATTTTAACCTAAGACAAAAACAACGTAAAAAAACAAAACAAAACACGTGACAAGATGGAAATGACCAAAATGTAACATGTGACAAGACATAGGACATAAAAAATGTAACACTACGAAAACAACATAAGACGAAAATGACGTAAAAGATGTAACAAGTTGAAAACAACAGAACAAAATGAAAACAACATAATAAGAAAAACATGAAGTAAAAGATGCAGCAAGATGAATATGACGTAACAAGACGAAACTGACATAACAAGACGTAACAATAAGAAAACAAGATAACACAATGTAACAAGACATAACTAGATAAAAATGATGAAAAAGATGTAGCAAGATGAAAATGATGTAAAAAGAAGCACCAACACAAAAACGACATAAGACCTAATAAGATGAAAACGTTACATAACAATTCAACAAGAAGATAAAAGATATAACAGGACACACGAGGACATAAGAAAACATAGAAGCCTTAAAAGACGTAACAAGTTGAAACAGACAGAGAGGGAGAAAAATGAGGTGCAGTTACCTTTGCACAGAAACAGCCAGTAGAAATGTCCTTCAGAGGACGAGCTGTTACTTTTATTCCTTGAGTACTTTTTCATCTTCACTGCAGTAAATAAGTTGAATCAGTACTTCTACTTTTACACAGGTGTCTGTACTTCTACTTGAGTGTGTGCACTTTTGCCACCTCTGATATTTACTGTATATGTGCCTGTGTGTGTGTGTGTGTGTGTGTTTGAGGCTAACACATGCTGCTGAATGAGTCTCTGACCTGTGAATTATGCAGAGCGCCCACTGACGTGGTCGGCGCATGTTGTGTTGTGGAGCTCTAATGAGAGAGAGGCTAGCGGGCGGCAGGCGAGACGGGCTGCAGAGCACACTGAGAATGACAGCTCCAACAGCGGGAAGCCAGACTATAAATAGAGCCTGCGCTGAGAGCTCAGACACCTGGATTCACATTCGTTCGCAATCTCCCTCCGTCCAGCTTCCACCACCACCTGCATCTCCTTGTGTTCTGCTCAGCCTCGGTGCTGCTCCTCATGTCTTCTATCTGTCAGAAGTGATCTTTTTTGCATCTCTCTTTACTTTCTCTTTCTCCTGCCATGTTTCGCCCACCTCTTCCTCCCATTTCCAGTCACATATTTCCTTCATCACATCCAATTTGTTCAATCGAAACACTTCAAATTATTTTTTCTTATACATTAAGTTTACCAACAATTGTAAGATGACATGAATCATTAAAATCTCTCAGTGCAGCATTCATTATACTTAGCATTTTAAAGCAGCATAAAAGTGATGAAAGTAATCTGGATGGTCTTTTAAAGGACCAGTGTGTCAAATTTAGGGGGTTCTGTTCTCTTTTGGCAGAATATGGCAGAAATGAAATATAATATTCATAAGTTTTTGTTAACTTAGATTTAGGGATGGGTGGTATAAATGTGAAAACACAGAAACGCTGTAAAGTCCCTTGTCCTAAATTCCTTGTGGCATTCGCCGTCATCAGCCTGCTCCAGCTAATCGTCTTGAAAACCTGAGAGCCCGCGCTGCTTTGTTTGGAAACGAATTGCCGCGCAGCAGAGCTAGCGTGCCGAGCTCGTGCAAAACAGTGAATGAAGCTGCAGACGGAGCAGATAAAAATATTTCTTCAGCTTTCTTTCTTCTCCGAGCTGGTTTACTATCTGCTCCGCAGCCTCTCTGCTCACTTCGCTCTGTGTTTACGTGCGTGTGGAGGAGCTGCAGCGAGGGGGGGAGTTACACCAAAGCGTTAAAAGAACCAATAACGGGGGAGCACTGCCAGATTTTTATGTGGCGAACTAAACACTTCGACTGCAAACAGACAGCTTTGGTTTTTAGCTTGTTTGTAACAATTTGCTAAAGTGCTCATAATGAAAAAGAGTTGGTAAAAAGATGAGGAAGAGTTGGTAGAAAGACAAGTGCATCTCCTATTATATGGACATTGCTCAGATTTGAAGAGTCAGATAACAAGCAGGAAATGACAATCTGCATATTACGTCACATGACAGGGTTACAAGCGTGGTAATACTTGATATACTTGAATAGTAATACAGTTAACAGTACAGTAATAGCTGTCAAGCAGTTGCCATGCAGTGCTCTACCCCTTCAGAGGTATTTATATTGGATTTTTAAGAAAAATTAATATACCATGATATATAGGCTACTGTCTGTACTCCAAATTATACAGTGATATAAACTTTAGGCCATACTGCTGAGCCCAGAATGAACTGTTTATATCTATAGAGGGCGCAGGTCCTCTTCCACAAAGATCTTCATGTTGCACCGCCATGTTTCTATGGCAGCAGAGCGAACAAACAAAACACTGGCGTTAGATATAGCCCTTGGCGTTTTTCACAACTTGGAATGGGATATATCATACAACGATTTAATTCATTTGTATTACACTAAAAATGTATGGTAGAATCTTGAATACAGTTGCAACTATCAATCGATTAATCCAGAAAATATTCAGCCAATTAATCAACAATGAAAATAATCGTTAGCTGCAGCCCTAATCTAAGACCCTGCTCAGGGATCAATGTGGTGATATTCTGGTATGAAAACCAGATGAATCTTTGTCACATCTTTGTGTTTGACTTACACTTACTAAAAACTACAGTGCCCAGATGTTTTAGGAAGTCCTTTAGGCTTTTTAACAAAATATAGTGTGTATTCATGGCCGACTTTTAAAGATTTACCTGGGGAAGTATTGAGAGAGAGACTGATGCACTGTTGGTTTAGGTCTTTTCATGGGATTTGGCGACTGTACAAAAATATCCTTGCAAACAGGGCTATAGCTGATACTGAGCAGAGTATTTAAGATCCAACCCATGACTTCCATGCATAGATCTAAATGATAAATGGAGTGCAGGTATACAGTGTGGCGTGAAGCACCTTAAAATGCCCCACATTGTTCATGCACTCATCAGAGGCAGCTCGGGGTGTTTGTTCAAGGTCACTCCGAGTTGTCGCCCATAAATCTAACCTACCGCGGGAGTGCTTTTTGGCTACAGAAGCACAACTCTGCAAACTTTGCAATATGTGGTAATCTGAAACTAATCTGAACGTGGCAGGTGTGAGCTATGAATCCCTGATGCAGGAGTTTGCGTCACTTTTTCCTCAAGATGCATCACAGCAGCAAAGGAAAAACAGAGACTTTTAGCGACCATCAGGATCAGAATCAAAAGAGGTCCAACAAGGTGTCAGGGATTGTGCCATTGTGAAATTAACACCCGACCATTCTTCGAAAATGGGGCTGAAATCAGCCCTGGCATCCTCTTTTGCCAACTCACATTAATTATTTCAGAATTTGCCTTGTAATCCAGGCGGAGAATCCTACCCAGAACGAATGGGATGTCAGCTTTATGCAACTACTTGTAAAGGCATTACAGGGCGTTAAGTCCCGCGTGGATTTGAATTGGTCTCAGCAGTACAGGATTAGAAGCAGCGGGGATTAGACCTTCCCCAGAGGAAATACAGGAGCAGGGGTGGCCAAGGGACTCAAGATATAGAATACATATTGCAAGATACACTGCGGGCTTCTGAAGAAAGAGGAGAAGCATCGTTTACATCGCGACTCCACCTCACACTGCAAAAAAGGAATTTCAAGAAGTAAAAAAAAGCCTTATTTTTGTCTAAAAAGAAAGAGAATCTTGTCAAGCAAGATTTGCATTAGAAAGGTAATCTCATTTGAAGAAAATGTATCTAACTTTGTCTTAATAAGATATTACAGCTAATATTGAGCTATATTTAACACAACAAGCTGCAACAATTTCATAATATTCCAGCACAGAAACAAGGTTGTTTTTCTTATCTTAAGAGTAAGACCATTTCTACATCTTCTCAATTTACAAATCTTATGATATGACACAAATTAAAGTTTGAATTTAACTATTATTTTTTATTATCAATGAGTGTGAGTGCATCAGAACCTGCTGCTTCACATTTCACATTACTAAGAGCACCACGTTCTGGTCTAAACAGCACAAATACAAAAGGCCGTGCTGAACAAAAACTGCACGGCTCATTAACACGTTCATGTGACCCATTTGAAAAATGCATGACAGATAGAAGAACTCATGCTAGTTTCTAAGGACATTTTTCAGATCTAAATGCAAACTAATAAGTCACACTGCAATGATGGATCTGGTGAAGTGATGCAGCAAGATCCTGCAGGCATCATCATCTACTGTCTACTGACTGTTATTACCTCCAGAAACCTATATGTCCAACAATTACACGGCACCAAGTTTCAGTTTGAGTCAGTTTTGCTCTCTCTCTGTTGCTCACACGCTCACTGCCTCCCTGAATGAAGGACTCAGTGTTGTCAATATTTTTCTCACTGAAGCAGCTAGTTTTTCCTGAACTGTTTTAATCTAAAAAAAGAATCTAAAAATAAAAATGCTTCTGGTGTCTTAATTTAAAACTAAGTAATGTGTTTTTATAATGCTTTTTGAAGAAATTTAGTCTCACAGCTCTTTTTTTGGGAGGTATGGATTCTTTAAGTCAGCTCCATCAAGAAACCAAAATACTTTGTTTCAGTAAATATGTCTTATTATAAGCTTTTTGTGCTAACTGTAAATCTTAAATTAAGATAGAAATTCTTAAATTCAGCTCATTGAGAGAAGAAATTTCTCATTTTAAGTATTTCTTAAATAACTGAAATATTTGGGATTTTTTTTTTTTCTACTTTTAAGGTACATTACGACCTTCAAGTTTAGCTAGATTTCTAAGCAGGTTATAAGAATTTTTGCCAAACATTGGTAGATTTTCTTTTGCTTAAAACAAGACAATTGAATTATATTAGAGCTGCAATGGATAATCGATTATTAATTGATTATTAAATTTATTGCAGATTATTTTGATAATTGATTAATCAGTTTAAGTATTTGTTTTAAGTCCTCTATGACAGTAAACTGAATATTTTTGGGTTGTGGACAAAACAGGAGATTTTAGGACGTCGCCTACATTGATAAACATTTTCTTTTTACCATTTTGTGGCATTTTATAGGCAAACAACTATTAATCAAGAAAATAATAGACAGATTAATTGATTATGAAAATAACTGTTAGTTGCAGCACTAGATCAAGAATATTTGGCTTCTTTATTATAGGGCTGTTTTTACAGTGCAGACAGCTTGATCAGATTTCGTTGGTCCCCTGTAGAATGAATGAATGATCACTCCTCTGTCTAGATATGATCACTTAAATCTGCTTTTGCCACTGATATGACTCAGTTTTTATCCATGTGGTGTAAAATGGCGCTATGGCCGCCAGAAGTTCTTTTCTCACAGTGTGGTTGATTAAAATAGCCAACAATCACAATAACACTGCGATGGCCATTACAAAATAAACTGGTGGAAACTCAAGGACTTTACTTAATGCTTACATGAGCACCTGAACCTTCCCCCCTGCCTCTCTCTCTGCCCACTCATCTACTTTTTCTCCTGTTTACTCTCTAATAAAAGACAGTCAGGTGCATTATAAAAAGTATGAGCTTGCGCCTCGATGGTCATCCACAGTCGTCCTCGGTGGAATCACTGACCCCAGGGTCATTTCATTCCGGCTAAACACACTGACCCACACCTCCATTAGCAACCTAATGTGATTGCAGCCGCTGTGTGGCGCGGAGAAGCTGAGCCCAGTCTGAGCTAACAGACTTGCATGAAGACAAACGACTGCAATTCAGCGTGTTACAGCCGTGGATTATTCTGTTAGCCGCTGGCCAGGAAGTGAGTGCGGGATGAACCCAGAGCTACAGGGGACGGGAGAGAGGGATGACATATGTCTCCCTGGAGCCCACATATACTGCAGGCGTAGGGAATTATATGCCTGGCAGTGGACAAAATCATAGATGGAGATTCCTGGGGGAACAAAGGGAATATGTCCCTCAATATTTACAACACGTGTTTTTGTCCCCTCCAGTAAAAATATTAAAATAGTGGATGACCTTAATTTTGACTAAAGCAAGGCAGATTGATCAACCCACTGTAGGCCAAGCATCGGTCTGATATTTTTACAGAATGTAATGCAGATTGTTATATATTTTTTTTCTGACATGCAAGTCCACAAGTTGACTTAAAAGACATTTTGTTTTTAGCCTAAACCTTCATTGTAGACTCTTAGCTTAGCACAAGTGAACAGCATGTTGGGATTTTGGGAGACTTGGATTACACCAGACCAGCAGCATGGAGGCGTTTTTATGTTTTTTTTTTTAGTTTGACAACTGGTCACCAATCACTTAAATTATTTGAGGGATTCTGCATCAGTGTTTTACTGCGTGCTATGGACTAAAAAACTAAACCCAACCTTCAACCAGGCATGGGGATGAGTAGATAAAGACTGAATTTTCATTTTTGGATTAACTATTCCTTTAACGTAACGTTGCCTGCCCATAATTAAAGCTTCCCAAACTAGCAAAAGACAAGCTAATTTAGCATTAGCTACACAACAGCTGTCCAGAGACAGTCAGAAGAATACTAGCATGTAATTTGTTTACAGTGTGGGACATTTGAATTTCATCCATTGAAATTTTGATACAGCACTTAAATCATACAAATCTACAAAAGAATAAATATTAAAGCAATACAGAATGCTTGAGGGCTTCATATTTTGTTAGGCCTATATTTTCAACTTTAACATTAAATTCAACAGTAAAATTCAACAGAATGCAGGAAATGCAGTGTTTTACGCAAATGAAACCTATGCCTTGATTGGCATCACTTTAGGAGAGAGATTTTAGGTGGTGAAAGGTGAAAACAACAAGTTTTATTGTGGTTTGGTTCACTAATCAAAACAGTCAGTGTCATACACCCCGTGGAGACATAGAAGTTCATTTAAAACCCATTAGAGCTCAGTTGCGGCACTTTGCATCAGAACTGTTCTCCTCCTTCCATCGTAAATCAGTCAAACATGAACACAAAAACACCAAACCAATATTTTTATATTCTGTGTGACTTACTGTTTTTGGCGATATCGTTATCTCCGATTTCCATCCCGTATAAACGTCCATAAATCCGTTTAGAAATCCTTGAAAAAAGACGCTCCTTATGATCCAGATCTTGCCTGAGAATCGTCACATTTTTAAATTTTCTTCAGTATCCAAGTGATTCATTGGTAGTTGCCTGGACATCCGTGAATACATTGCAAAAAGGGGTAGCTAACACTTAATTCGGCACTCATTTAATGTCACTAAGTTGCCATAATGCAAAGAAATATATGCTAAGAAAACGGAGCTCCAGTTGTTGAACACATACTTCCTGTTTACGTCCCCCAAAGCATCATAGGATTTGCAGTTCCAGGCGGAACTCGTTTTTATTTACCTAAACTGGGAGGTCACGCAACAAAAAGACACGAATACAGATTTTGGCTCTATGCAATTTTTAACCAGCAAAGTTTATTTATATATAACAACAGTACAAAGTGAATCCTTGGCTTGCAAAATAGGTGTGCTTCATATTTACAATAGGTACACAATAATATATTATCATAACAAAACCAAAGCAAATTAAAAAAACAAAACAAGAGAACAACCTTTTTTTTTAAATACTTTAAGTTTCTTACAATTTTCACAACACTTTTATAAAACAAGAAGAACAGACAGCCATTATTATTATCATCATCATCATCGTCATCATCATCATTGCCAGTAATTACTATTTTACAGAACTCCAGTGTCTACAAAGGGTTTGTTTACAATGTGTTTAAAATGGAAGGATACTCATTTTATACTTGGTGATATTTTGACATGAGAGTAATACATTGATCTGGATTTCAATTCCTCTGCCTGATGCCGTAAAACAAACAAACAAAACAAAACAAAAAAAAATGCTGATTAAATGCTTCGTTTTTGTATAAGGAATGACACGTGCCAGTCAAAACCACAACACCATCTCTTCGGCAACACGTTACACTGAGAGCGAAAAAAGTGCACCAAGCATCTTCAATTAGCAATCAGCTCGAGCTGAAATGAGGTTTGTGAGCATCTATCCATATCTCACACAACTGGCAGTCAAATGGGATTCTGCGCTGCAGAAAGAGTAAACAAACTTGTCTCTTCTCAGTTAAAACTGTCCCAGAAATAAGTGTACAGCATGGAAACAAGCTATATCTAGTAACAAAATAACAAAAGAAAATCTCTTTCACAAAAAAAGGTGCATTCAGCTGTGATTTAAGACGTGTACAAATGGGCTTTTGGGAAGATTTGGACTAATGATGGCGCGGATCGATATGGAATACCAGGCAGAACTAAAGGGTGAATTAAAATGCATGCAAAAATCTCACACAAGACAAAAGGAAACATCCTGATATAAATGATCTCTGAGAGAAAAATCAAAGCCACTCTCAACCAATTTGCGTGCCTCTGATTACGTTCGTCACAATTCTGAATACAGGAGAGCTCATCTAAGAGTTGGAAAGACTCTAATAAACATACATTTCATCCCTTTGCAAAAAGGAAAAGGCATTTAGGTCCTGTTAAAATGATAAAAAGCATTACTCCATACAAGCAATGTGAGGTATGAGGAGGATACAATTCTATTTGCTGAAATTGGGAAGACACCTTAATCAAAAGGAATATGTTTTTGTGTGTATAAGTGCGCCATTTGTGTACCTAAAGATGTTTAATAGGGGGTGAGAAGGTGCTTTTTCAAATGAGGGAACAAATTACAACCCTTTCCCACTTCTGCCCCCACTGGCCTGACACAGTAATAGCACGTCAATCATCACCTCATCCTACATTTCTCCTTGCCTGTTAGTTTGATGTTTTTTTTTTTTCTTTCCATCTCCTGATCACACTGTGCACACAACTGACTCAGATCAAAGAGCAGCTTCAAAGCCGGAGCAGGAAACTAGAGCTAAAGGGGTTCTCTCTCTTTCTACCTCTCCCTCTCTCCTTATTTCTCGACACTTCTCTTCAAACAGCTCGGGCAAGCCGAGGTGCTGAGCGAGGCAGTGTCTGCCTGAGCCGGGCCGTACCCTCTTCACCTTTCCTTTTACTTTATCTTGCTAAGACAGTTCTCAGCTGAGTGCCAGGGCCAGGTATCGCTGCAAAAACCGCCGGGCTCCCGAAGCACGGAAAAGGACTGTGCCCGAGTCGAGGACTAATAAGATCAGGAACACTAAGCAGGTGGGTATCTAAGGCCACGGAGAAAAGAAGCACCTTTCACCCACTACTGGTGTTTGTCATGCTCCCAACGCACACAATTGCAGTATACTGTGCAAACCGTTAATACTACCTATTTTCAAGTACTTGATGTAAACAAGCAAACATGTATCTCGGAAGAAAATGAAATCACCTATCCAGAGGACGGAATCTACAGTTTGTTGTCATCCAGCTAGAAGGTCGGAAGGTTACATCAGCCTTTGAGCTTGTGACGTTTTGGTTTAAGTCAGGAGACGCGTCCACATGACATGAAACACACTCGTGTTCCTCCCAGATCTCTTCCCTACTCCTGCTTATGTTTCGTACCTTTCATGAGCTTCAAAACTCACCGTTCCAGTTATGTAAGCTTCAACTTAAACCGGCTCCACGCTCCTCTGTAAAGCATAAACCGATTTTTGACACATTAGTGAACAATTTGAAACAACAGGATCTTTTGGCACTTGGTCAAACTAGACCCACGCAGCTAGGCTTCTTATTGTCTGTGCGAGGACATGGGTGGTGGTGGTGGTGGTGGTCGTCATCGTCGGGTAAGATCTCCCATCAGCTAACATCTCAACTGGCCAACTAGAGCTGGCATGACTCATTAGCACTTGATAAAATCAAAGATGGACCCTTAAAAACACTTCTGATGTGTGACAGCATGCATGCAAAGTACACATAAAGTTGATCAAGTTCCCAAAGAGAGACAGACTGTGGTTATATAATGGAGAGTTTTAGCCTACAGAAACCAACTGATCCTTTGTTAAGCCCCTCCTCCAAACAGCAACTTTGCAGTCATGTATTAGCAACAGTAACTAGGCAACACAGGCCTGTCAAGCTTTGCATTTCTCTGCAGGTTGCAGTGGTGTGTATAGGACTCTAAGAAGAGCGATAGATGGTGTCTGTTTTGAAAAAACCTAAAACAACTAAACTAATTTGAGCTACGTATGTTAGCATGTATGGCTAACAAGTTTACTACCTGCAGTAACCTTACGCCCAGCCCAACTTGTGTTAGCTACCACGGCGAGTTAAACTGGGATTTGTTATGTGGGGGTTTGGCTGGTGAATAATCAAAGTGTGCCTCTTTCTGGCTCGCTCACTTAGGTCTTAGCCGGGTTAGCTTAGCTTTCTGTCTGATCAGGCTGGTCTAGCTGTGTCTCAAGAATCTGCTGTGCTTTATCTAATCCCTGCCCTTCCTTTTTCAACATTAATAAGTGTATTTGTGTTTTCTATCACATATGTATTGTATTTCAATGTCTGACTAATATTTGTTAGGATGTAGCTTTAGCTTCAGTTCAGAGCATCAGATGGAAAGATTGGAAAGTCCGCTGGAAATGGACTCAACTCAACTTAAGGTGTTTAAGTTAGCATTAGCTTACATTAGTTAGCTACAATTAATTTCACATGGTTTGCATTTCTAAATGTGTCAGATAGAGACATTAAAAATTCAGCTAAATTAGGATTGCAGGATGACTCAAGGAGTTTATGTTAGCATTAGCTGACATTAACTAGCTACAATTATTTTTACAGGGTTCTCATTTTAAAATGTGTCAGATGTGTCACATTAAAAAGTCTGCTAATAAGGAATTCTCTGCTGACTCAAGCAGTTTAAGTTCGCATTAGCTTACATTAGCTAATTTGCAGGCCACAGTCATCGTTTTAGCCAACAAAAAAAGATGAATTATTCCAGGGTTAACTCTTAGCCCATGGCTAATATGCAGTGTGAAAAGCCCTCTAGTGTCTCAAGACTTAGGGACGATTTTGATTAAATCTGCCTCTGTTTTCACTGTAAACCACGTGCAGTGCAAGAAAAGAAAGCTTGACAGATATAATAACAGTTGCCTAACTAAGGAAGGCGGGACTTATCGAAAGGTCAATTGCTGTTGTCTGGTCTCTACTAACTGCTAGCTGTACATACTGTGCTCTATGAGCAGCGGAGCCACAGCAGTGACAGCCACGATGCAGACAACACACACACTCTCCTCTAGCGGAAAAGTGATTTAGGGTAAATACTGTTTGGGAAGCAGTTGGATGGGCCGGGGCCAAGACGGACAAATGGAGCTGTTCACTTGACGAGCTACTGCAAATATCTATGGAGCTTCAGTTCAACTGAGCCCCTTTCTGTTTGCAAAACTCAAATAGACATACAAACAAACAAACAAATAATAATAAAAAAAAAAAACATTTGTACATTCACATACACTGATTGGCAAGTATCAACCGGTACATACACAGATGACCTAACTGGTGAAAAATGCCTTGGACACCAGAGTGATGCTGATTTAAGGTCATCTCCTAAATACACTAGAGACTTCATCGCCGTCATCCTCAGTTTAGGTGCAAGCATGCTGGCTGAACTGTGACCACCATGAGTGGAGTTCCATTGACTCTTAAGATGATGAGCACAAGTTTCATGTTTTCCTGTACACTTCTGATTGGATAAAGAGCAGGGGTTTTTTGTCCGTGTCACGTGAAGCATCAGTCCGAGGAGGGAAGGAGTGAGAGAAGACATGGACCATGGCCTGTTTTTACTACCACACCACCCTGATGTAGTGTTACACTCTTTATGTCTTTATACAACAACACTTGTGGGATCCCGGGTGGATATTTCAACTGCAACTGATAATATTCAAAATGTACAAGTACAAAAATAAAAATCTGAGAAAATCTGAATGCAAACTCAGCTGTCCAACATGAGATCTGCTCTTCTGCTTCTCGCCTTCTTCTTCTTTTTTTATTTTTTTTTTAAATCTCCATTTCACACTCAGATGCGAGTTTCTGACTGAGTAGAGAATAAATCTGTTTCTCCATTTGCTCTCACAGTCCTGCAGGAGTCTTCTTCAGCACGGCACACCCATGCACACGCACACACCCACCCACCCACCCACCCACACACACACACACACACACAACGCACGATTTCCTGTCAAACTGAGAGAAAATATCCTTTGAGAAAAAGAAACAAACGAAATAAATACAAGCCATGTTGTTGCCTTCTCTGCTGATGTTCCTTCCTCATGCCGTTATCAGCTGCAGGGCCTCTGTCTCATGAGTCTGTGGGCCCTTAGCTGGTGCCATCAGTGGAAGGAGGTGGGAGAATTACAAACTAAAGCAGTTGTGTGTCTGTCCGGCTGTGGATACAGAGAGGTCCCAGGTTTTGGTTCATGGTTCGAGCTCCCACGATGAGAGGTAAGTAATGCGGGACCTTTTTCGGGAGGTCCTGTAGAGATTGTGGTCCTGTCTCTCTCTCTTTCAGCAGCAGGGGGGAGGGTCACTCTCAGCTCTCAAGGGACATGGCAGAGATGAGCTGCTCCACCTTGTAGGCCAACCTCTGCTTCCTCGCCTGCTCGTCCTGCTCCAGGGCCGCTGTGATCTGTACGGAAGAGAAAACTGTGGTTAGAACTAGAAGTACCACCTTGCAGTTGTATGCTGCCCCCAAGCAGTCAAGTTGCAGTTTACATCCATGTCTGTCCAGTCTTATATAATATATGTGGTCATGACTTTGAAGGAATTTTTGGTGAAATTTTGTTGTAATTAGCGCATGAATTCTGAGTGATGAGTTATGGCAAAACAAAAGATATTCTCCCTAGCAGTTCTTGAGGTATCACATTCATGAGAATGTGACAGATATCTCAGGGATCACAGTGACCTTTAACCACCAACATCTCATCACTTCGTCCTTGAGTCCGAGTGGATGTTGGTGCCAAATGCAATGAAATTCCCTCAAGGCGTTCCTGAGATATCACATTAAGGAGAATGGGACAGATATGAGGCCTCAGTGATCTTGACCTTTGACCTTTGACTAATCAGTTCAATTTGAAGAAATTCCCTCCATGTGTTCCTGAGATACAGAATAGTATGGACGTAAGTTCACAGTTACCTTGACCTCTGACCTTTAACCACCAAAATCTAATGACAACTTTCTTGTGTCCAGGTGGATGTGTCTGCCAAATGAAATTTAGAACAAAGGAACACTTCGTACATCTATTAGATGAGACAGGTGTGTAGGACAGAGGCAAGTAGACCAAAAAGTTAAAAGAAGGATTTCTGCATACTGTCTCACTTGCAATATATCATTTATTTGCGACTTTTTGATACTGAACCTTCATCAGGCAAACCTGTTTGCCTGTTTGTAAGTTAGACAGTGTGGGGATCCTTGAAACTTTTTGAGCCAAATGCAATGAAATTCCCTCAAAGTGTTCCTGAGATATTGCATTCACAAGAATGGAATGGACATGAGATCAAAGTGACCTTCACCTTTGACCAACAAAATCTAATCAGTTCATCCTTGTGTCCAAGTGGATATTTGCCCCAATGTTGAAGAAATTCTCTCAAGACGTTTTTGAGATATTGTTCACAAGAATGGGACGAACGGACGTACAACCCAAGAACATAATGCCTCCAGCTACAGCTGTTGCCGGCACAGAGGCATAAAAAAAGCATGGTGTGACTGTGTCCATTACAGAATTAGATCTGATCCGAACATTTAATAGAAAATAATGTTTTTCTTCATGTGGCAGAGCCTGTTCTTTTCAGTTTCCATAAGGACATCACATGAAAGAAAAAGAAAAGAATTACATCACTGCCTTTGTCTTTGACAAGACAGAGAAACATTTGTGTATTAGCCTTTCCCGTTTTATCTTCTGAGCCCATTTCTTGTAAATTTGGCATTTGTCAAGACGGGTTCAAAAGGGATTCAGACAGGCTCTCCCCTTCGTTCTCTCATCTGGTGTCTGCCTTGTCAGGATGAATTTATGTCACAGTGACACCAACACACATGGCAAAGGCCTTTAATATGAATATAAAACAGCAAAAAAAAAAAAAAAAAAAAAAAAAAAATACTACAATATGGGCCCCGTTTTTTCAATATAGATTTCTATATTTGATATATCCAAACATCGCAGCCTTTGTCTCAACATATGGTTTCTATATCGCTACGGTGTGTTTGTTTGCAACTTTGGATCCATTTCTCATCAAGCTACACTGAGCTGAAATGCAGTGTTCAACTCAATAATTGATGATTCAAACAAAATAATTAATTGGCCCTTCTTATGCAATATGTCATTTAAAATATTCTGAGGTATGAGATGAATAATAGATGACTGTGGGAGAAAAAGTGTTACCCAGAATGCACTATTTATCCATGTTGAGTCACATTTTAGATTGCTAAAGGGAAAGCCTTTTCACTTCACTCAATCATTGTCTTCGGCCACTTAGAGTTTGATTATACTCCCAACGGCTGCATTCATTAACAGCTGTGGACGACCTGGACACCTATTAGTTCTGTTTATCACCCTTTGTGACAGATGTATTTTGAAGGTGTTTTGATTTTCACTCTTCAATTACGCTGTTCATTGTCTGTAACCGCTTATTGGCAGCTAACCCGTGCTTGAGCGGTATCCCCACCTTTTTTACACCACAAAGTGAGACAGGGCTCCTTAGCGAACCTTTTTTATGCCTGATCAAATCATGTTTTTGTAAGGAATTCATGGAGCCGATTTTTTAATACATTTTTTAATTGTTTGAAGTTGTGAATTCTTGTCTGGGACAGAGTTGTCCCAGTTCTCGAGAATGAGTGTAAGACTACTTTGCGGAGTCCATTTGGAGGACGTCTTCCACACATGTGCAGTAGATCGACGTCTGTAGCAGTTGCGGGGACAAGTCCTGTGTCCATGCAGTTACAAGAAATTAGGGGTTCACAGATGTCCAACCCTTGCAGAGCCTTGTGCAAAGTATAAGGGCTCGATTACACTCCCAAACGGACTCGTACTTGGAGGACGTTCCACGCCTGTTCAAGAGATCAGCATCTGCGGTGACCACATGGACAAGTCTGTGGACAAGTCCACGCGGTCACAACAAATTGGCATGGGGATCTCCACACAGAGCCTACACCGTCTGATGACGAGACTTATGTGACATGAACTCCAGCCGACCCTCTGTAACACCGGCTTTATTCGTACTCAGGGTCACTCAGAGGCCATGCCAGCAAAAAGCAAGAAAATAAATAAATAAATACTGACAAAATATCTGGTTTGTACAAGCATTGTGTCAACCTAACTCTCAAGTCTACTGCAAAAACATGGTGCTGTGTTTATTTGTGTACTTTTTTATAATGCTTCAAAATTCCCGTCAGGCATGATGGGAACATTTTTTCTGCTTTTTGTCCTTCAGTCAATCAGAACGACTTAGTTTTTAGGACGTTTGGTTTCAGTGGGTTGGTTGCTGCACCACCTTTTATGCAGTAAAAGTTGACTGACTGGCTTGTCGTCTGGAAAACATGTCAGCAACATTCTTGTTCTCTCTTTTTTTTTGCAGAGCATGGCAAACCTTTGTTTGCCGCCTGTCCTGTTGCAGAGCACAGTATCTGTCTGCC
Source organism: Lutjanus erythropterus (assembly GCF_056507025.1). Classification (NCBI taxonomy): domain Eukaryota; kingdom Metazoa; phylum Chordata; class Actinopteri; order Lutjaniformes; family Lutjanidae; genus Lutjanus; species Lutjanus erythropterus. Next base: position 8,439,709 of record NC_139322.1, on the reverse strand, counting down.
CACCTACCATCTTCCACTCATCTGCTTAAGTGCTCTTAAAGGCTGGCAGCTAGAGGCAGAGCGTTTCCTCCTCCTCATCGGGCCCGATAGCAATCTATTATTAATCTGTAGCACTGTATGCAGGTGCAGCTCCCACTGCCATCTCCCAAATCCATTTAAGTAGGCTGCAGCTCCGGCCCTGTTAGCCTGACACACATAGCCCTTTGTGAAGCGCTGAGCAAGAATGAAGCAACCGTTAGCGGCGCTGGGCAAGGGTTTTTTTTTCGCACTGCACTCTGGCAAACGGGAGATACTGCAGGCGTGATGGGCTACATGTGTAGAGCGTGCGTGCGCAAAACGAGTGTGTTTGCATGCGTCCGTGTGCATGTGTGCATCAGACGGCTACAACTGCAGAGGCAGCAAAAGTGAATGCTTGAGATTCATGGAGAGCAAAGGGGAAGCTGACTGGATAATGGGTGAAAAGAGGAGGAATGTACTGGAAGGAAGGAGGGAGAAAATAAGAGGTAGAGAGCGGGAAAGAGGGAGAGATACTGTGGTCCAACATAAAGGTCAGGCTAATGCTTCCCAGAGGAGGAGCTGACATTAGAAGCAGAATGTCTCCATAAATGCACTCTCGCGCTCTCCTCCTTCCCTATCTTCCTCCCTCCTTTTTTACGCTTCCTGTGATCTGACAGAGTGTGTGTGTGTGTGTGTGTGTGTTGCCCAGGATTCTGTTCAAGAGAGCCCCATATAACAGATAGCCTGCTCTAACTGAGCACAGGCAAAAGGACAGAGCGGCACGCTGAGAGCTTGTAGACATTCACTTTCTACTCTGCAGATCAGACACACCGGCTTGTTAAGCTCAGGTCTCACTAGACCTCTGGGCTTTGGGGGTGTCTACTGAAGACTCCGCGCTGACCTCACTAACCTTTGCCGGTTGCGAACAGGCCGGGAACACCGAGGGCAAGATATACGTACATTAAAGTGCGGGGGCAAATTTGTGGCGCGCCTTTTGTTCAATTCGCGCAATCTGTCCGTAATTACCTGATGATTTACTAAGGCAGCACCTCATTACGCAATCAGCGCCCGGGACTGCCCCCAGGTAAAATCTCTTAGTGGAGGAGCTCGGTCTGTAGTTCAGAGGAGGGATTTATCTGAGATCGCCAAGCTCAGAAAAGACATTATGTTGCACGGAAATACTCACTAATAAACATTTCACAACACTGAATAAGGGCACAGTTCAACTCCACCTGAGGAAAAACCTGTCTGTTACGCTATCAATTATAATATAACCTATTTTTTTATTGAATTTAAACTATCAGTACAACCAGAATCATTAAATGAAAAAGGCAAGAAAGAGATAGAGCAGAATGGAGCAGCAGAAACTCAGAGTAAAGCAGGTGGAGGATGGAAATGGTGTTGATACAGATGATGTTTCAGTGGAATACAGAGGTACAGGTCTTCTTGAATTTAATTAGCAAAAACCGCAATGTTCCATCCTCGCTTTGTTTGGTGCTATAAATATTCATGTGCTGTGTAACTTTATAATTACAATTCTCATTGTCTTTCCGTCTATTAGCGTTCTGTCCTTGATTCATTTATTTTATTGCAGTCACTGAGATGATGCATGTTTCTTTTTCGCCAACACTTTTAAATACTGCTGAGGTTTTTGTGCTAGCTCAGGATTTTTTTTTTTTTTGTACAAAACTGGCACTTGCAAATTGCATGAAGCTGAGTGACTGCAGATTGTGCAGTCAGCCACATTTATCATATCCTCTTCCACTATTTGTGCGATTCTCCAGCAAATATGCATACATTAAAGGGGTAGTTTGGATTATTTGGAAAGGGGTTGTATGAGGTACAGGAGCCCCGGTGTTACCTAAGTAGTGTACTGCTGCGGACATTATATTTAGAATATTTTAGAATATTTTCACTGCTGTACCTCATCATCAGACATCCTTTTCTGATGGGAAACCACAGTTAGTTAGTTAGTTTGTTTCTGTTATTGTGACTTCTGTGTTTTAAAAGGTTAGTTCTTATTCACTGAAGTCAGTGGGGGCATGTCGACCACCATCTACTGTAGCTAACACACTGACTATAAGTACCTCTTACACACTAATAATCTGAACTATCCCTTTAAGTAAGTTGAGGGGTTCACTGCTGACCGCCGGACTGCTCTTCAGGCAAACTGAGCTGATAAACGCGCACAACACCAGGTGCAGAACGCATCAAACACAATTGTGCTTGTTTCAGGTGCGAGAACAATGCACGTCTGCAAATATCACTTACCTCCTCGCTGTACTTGCTGACGTAAGAGTAGATCTCATTGAGAGCGCTGAGCATGTTGAACTCTGTGGAGTGCAGCCTGGCCTGTTCTGCCAAATAGGCATTCATGTCCTGGTCGCTAATGGCTGGCAGCCGGTTGATGTCAGCGTAGTACCTGAGGACGCAGACGAGGGGCAGCACTTGGCATCACTCGCAGACTCACTCGGTGAATGTAATAGCTCAAATGAGACCTAAACTCTTTATACAGTCAAATTTCTGGAGCCATAATATCACTTTCGCTAACAATGCATGCTTGTAACAGTCCCTCTCTAAAGGCTTTTACAGAATCTGGTTGAGAAGTGTATGCAAGAAGAAAGAGAATTATGAATCAATTTCCCCAAAGATCCCAGTTTTTATTGTAAGAGGATACAAAAAGGATATGACAGAGGGGATCAGAATGGTGTGTAAAGCGAGTGCACCAGCTCCTACCTCTCTACCCAGCTCTTGTAATTGGGGATATCTTTAGCGTAGAGCAGCTTATTGGATGGGGAGTCTTTGCCCAGGCGGTGCTCTGAAGTGGAGCAAGAATCCATAAAGGTCTGAGCTACTACAGACAGACAGGCGTCCGTGATGCTGCTCTTATGGATGTCAAACACAAACTGCGGGTTTTTGATCACGTTCACCCAGAAACGCAACGGAAGGCTGGGAGATGGAGACAAAGAGAATAAGTAAGAAACGAAATCTCATTGACATCAGGCAGGTTGAGTTTAAAAATAGATTTATTATGTGACAGTAGAGCAGTTAGAGCACGGTATGAGGACTGACTACGTGTGATACGGCTTTCGCGTCTTTAAAAAATGCGTCTTACCAGTTGCTTTTCCACGTGTGGCGCACGTCTGTGTCGTGAATGCCGTGTTTGTCTGCCTGCTCATCCAGGAAGTCAAACATGTATTTGATGGCGAGGGGAAGAGTGCTCCCTCGGTGAACTGTACTGAACAACGTCTCAAAGAGATCGTCGACGAATTTTTGTAGCGTACCCTGAGAGAAGGGAGAGAGCACAGAGAGATTAGCAATTTATGGGCAACCAGAGACAAAACTTAAAGAGTAACTTTGGTATTTTTCAACCTGGACCATATTTTTCCCATGTTTTTGTGCGTGAGTGACTAATGGGGACAACTGTTTTTGAAATTGGTCCAGTATTGAGAGAGAGCACTGCGGCTGGCAGAAGAAAAACTAAGCTACTATGTTATCCCTCTGGGCAACTGCGCACAGACAAAGTAAATCCTCTAAAAGTGCTTGTTTTTGCCACTGACAGGCTCAGATTACTATTTAAAGAGTCTGATAACATTATGGAAATGATCCCTACAGAGAGAGACCTTTTTTTAAAGAGTAACATACATTTTCTTTGACCAGAAAGAGCTTTTTAATTGCTCTCATCAAACTAACCAGACTCCATTTGCAATGCTGTAATTTTAACATCGTCATCTTAATTAAAAAGTCAATACAAACAAAATAAAACTCACCAAAAGTGTCTTGCCTCATCTTTCTACTGCTCAAACAATCACCAACTCTGTTTTTTTGGCTTAAAAAAAAAAACTTTATTCACTGAGTTAAAAGTGAAACTATTATGGCTGTACATGCTGTTTCTCCACACTGCTTCTCTGACGTCTGACCTCCCGCTTCTCTCCCAAAATTTTCACATCTAACGCTGTGAATAAAAGATTTATTTCAGCAAAACAGAGTTGGTGATTGCTGGAACTGTGGAAAAGCAAACCATGAGTTTTATGTGGTTTCTGTTGATGAAGATGACATTAAAATTACAGTTTTGCAAAGAGAGTTTGGTTGCGGTTCTGGCAACAGCAATAAAATGTCTGTTTCAGGTCAAACAAAATATATCTTACTATTTAAAAAATGTCTGTCTCTGTAGGAATCCTTTCCATAATGTTGTCAGACACTAAGAATAACAATCTGAGTCTGTCAGTGGCAAAAACAAGCACTTTAAGTGGACGCACTTTGACTGTGTGCAGTTGCCCGGAGGGATTATGTTGTAGCTCGGTTTTGCTTCTGCCAGTTGTAGAGCTCTTCCTCAATACTGGACCATTTTCTAAAATTGTTGTCCAAATTAGTCACTCAGCCTGTTGAATCACTTGCTGGCCCTCTGGTTTGAGCCACGTCAGTTGTTGCGGTCTTTAATCTGCTTGTCGTCTTGCTTAAGTTCCTTCAGCTTCTCTTGGACCTCTTATGTTCAACTTGCTTCGTTTGCTGGATATTTAATACACCTTCTCATTGCAGGTCGCCGTTTGCACTTCCTGATGGATGTCGTCTCTCGCAATAAATGCTCAGCAAGGCCTGAACTTTGTCATTGGTCCACTTGTTATAAGCTTTCTTGTGTCTCCATGTCAGTGTCTCACAACACAATGAAAAAAAAACAAAAAACAAAGTGGCTACAGACTTTTAAACATGGCATTTAATACTGCAAGTACTCAACCGATCAGAAATGTTGAGCACTGCAGGCTCCTCTCCCAAAGTTCCTTAACCTTTGGAAAGTACATGGTAATACCTCCCAAGCAGGGACTTTTTTGACCTCAGCACTTAATTTAGACTCTGGTTCCTGGGAAAAGTTTCTGTGGTTGAAATGCAATTTTGGACAAATAAACAAAGGAAAATAAGGCCCAGGTTGAAAAATACTAAAGTTACCCTTTAACCCAAAAAACGCAGCCTGAATGCAGTAAAAATCTGCGCCTGTGTTGTTGTCTATACAGATTCAAACGTGTCGACACATAGACCTGTATGAGAGAATACTGATGTACCTTGGTAGCTAGCAGCCTGGTCAGATAAATCTCCGAGACCATCTTGCTACCGCGGTCGCCTTCCTTCTGGTCTCCGTGTTCGTGGTTCTTCACCAGGTGCCACACCTTCACACCACTTTCTAGATCAGGGGTGATCATGGGAGCCCGTGAGCGGAGGCTGTCGGGACTGCCCGTGTAGCGGAACGAGGAATCTATCCGGGAAAGAAAAAAGAAAAAGAGAGATAAAGAATTATCAGTGAGCTTTAATGGCTGTGATTACGAAAGCGTCCTCTAGATGTAGCATTATGTAAGTGAGGCACACACTCGCACCTACAGCACACCCACATATACACGTATACACACGGCCTCTCACTCGTTTCCATCTCTCCTTTGTAACTCATTACAAAGCCGAATCTTCAGCGCACGCCTCCCGCTCTGAGCCACGCTGTAAAGGAAATTGCAGTGGTGGATAATTTCATAGAACAGCAGAGTAATGAAAGGGAGGGGGAGCTGTGGTCCCTGGTGTCGCATTGATTAGCAGTGGCCCTCTTGAAACTGGAATCCTTTGATGACACACAGGACGGGTGAAAACAAGACCTTGGCACCCATTTGTCTGATTACACACAGCGTGCAGGACGGAGGTATTCAGCAAGCAAGCAAAAACTTTATCTATGCAGAACATTTCATCCCAGGTGGACGCACAATGTGCTGCAGAGACTGAGCCACCAAAGTTACAGCCACAAGAACTGTGTACACTCTTAGAAATAAGGGTTCCTCCTGCAGGGAACCAAGAACACTTTGATTCTGAAGAACCCTTTTTGACAAAAGGATTCATCCCGGGCTCTTTGAGAGTTCCATTAAGAATCCTCTTCATCTAAAGAATCTTTTTTTGGAAGAAAGTGTCCTTCAGAGATTGTTGAAATCACCGAGGAACTTTTTTGTCAAGGGTTCTT